>NC_136064.1:88471872-89671872 GCF_964261635.1 Lissotriton helveticus
CAGGTGCGTACCCGGGCCCCTGGGGGCCCCGGCGGGCGGGCCCGGGTCCTGCCTTCCCCTGAATCGGAACCGCCGGACCTATCGGAGGTCGGACTGTGGAAAAAAACTCGGAGAAAAAGGACCATCGGGAAAGGGCTGAGAGGCTGGTGCGTTCCCAGGCCCCTGGGGGCCCCGGCGGGCGGGCCCGGGTGCTGCCTGGCCCCGTCTCGGCATGGCCAGACCTCACGGAGGCCTGCCTGAGCAAACTCGGAGAAAAAGGCCCATCGGCAAGGGGGCTGAGCGGCAGGTGCGTACCCGGGCCCCTGGGGGCCCCGGCGGGCGGGCCCGGGTCCTGCCTTCCCCTGAATCGGAACCGCCGGACCTATCGGAGGTCGGACTGTGGAAAAAAACTCGGAGAAAAAGGACCATCGGGAAAGGGCTGAGAGGCTGGTGCGTTCCCAGGCCCCTGGGGGCCCCGGCGGGCGGGCCCGGGTGCTGCCTGGCCCCGTCTCAGCATGGACAGACCTCGCGGGGGCCTGCCTGAGCAAACTCGGAGGAAAAGGCCCATCGGCAAGGGGGCTGAGCGGCAGGTGCGTACCCGGGCCCCTGGGGGCCCTGGCGGGAGGGCCCGGGTCCTGCCTTCCCCTGATTCAGAATCGCCAGACCACACGGAGGTCTGACTGACCCTCTCCCTAGTAATCCGGAGGAAAATTACCCTCCTTTCTTGTAATCCGTGCACTAGAGGTGACAGAGGGGACCCAAGGCGCGAAAGTACCCGACCTCCTGGAGCCCTCGCTGGGATCCGGGAGGCAAATGGCACCTCATCGGGACTTCCAGGGAAGTTCGGCCATCTGGTCGCCCCCATTGGAAAGCATTGCGGGCGACCAGATGGCCGAGGCGATCCGGGCGACCAGATGGCCGAGGGGATAGGGGCGACCAGATGGCCGAGGGGATACGGGCGACCAAATGGCCGAGGGGATCCGGGCGAGCAGATGGCCGGGCACGAAAGGGACGCCATCTGGTCGCCTCGTGCCCCGACGAAGGAGGGTGCGGGCACCCGGTGCATGGCGGGCCGGAGGCCCGGGGCCCCAGCCGGGCCACAGCCATAGAGGCTGCCAGGGGCCGGCGGGCCCTCCGACCCGGGGCCCGCTTACACCTTGACAAGCAGGGGAGGCCTGCAAGGGACCGACGGACCCCTGTCCTGGGCCCTGGGTGGAGCAGCAGGCCGGTGGGATGGGACCCAGGGCTGTGGCACCCGACCCGGGGCCCGGCCGGGCCCCTGGACCCAGCCGGGGCTCCCAAGCCCGGAGGCGCACGGGACCCCCTCCCCAGTCCCTCCGGACCCCGTCCCGGGCACCCTGCCACGCAGCAGGACCAAGGACAGAGCCCGGGGTGGGGAGGCCGCCATCCCCGAGCCCTCAGGGGCCCCGGATGGAGCTCCTGAACACAGACAAGCAAGGGGAGGCTCCCCGGGCACAACGGAACCCCTTCCCGGGCCCTTGGCAGTGCGGCAGGCTGAGAGACACGGCCCAGGGCCGGAGCACCCGACCCGGGGCCCGGACCGGCCCCTGGACCCAGCCGAGGCTCCCAAGCCCGGAGGCGCATGGGACGCCTCCCCGGACCCATGGGCCCGTCCTGGGCATTGAGCCATGCCGTTGGCCTGGAGATGGGTGCCCCGGACGCCCGGGGGAGGACTACCCGGTACCCGTGGAGCCCTTCCCGGGTACTTTGCAACGCCGTTGGCCTCCTGGAGATGGGTGCCCCGAACGCCCGGGGGCGGGCTGCCCGGGACCCATGGAGCCCGTCCTGGCCACTTTTCAATGCCGTCGGCCTGGAGGTGGGTGCCCTGGACACCCGGGGGAGGCCTGCCCGGGACCCGTGGAGCCCTTCCCGGGTACTTTGCCAATGCCGTTGGCCTCATGGAGATGGGTGCCCCGGACGCTCGGGGGAGGCCTGCGCGGGACCCGTGGAGCCCGTCCTGGGCATTGAGCCATGCCGTTGGCCTGGAGATGGGAGCCCCGGACGCCCGGGGGAGGACTGCCTGGTACCCGTGGATCCCGTCCTGGGCACTTTGACATGCCGTCGGCCTGGAGGTGGGAGCCCCGGACGCCCGGGAGCGGGCTGCCCGGGACCCATGGAGCCCCTCCTGGACACTTTGACATGCCGTCGGCCTGGAGGAGGGTGCCCCGGACGCCCGGGGGAGGCCTGTCCGGGACCCGTGGAGCCCTTCCTGGGTACTTTGCCAATGCCGTTGGCCTGATGGAGATGGGTGCCCCGGACGCCCGGGGGGAGGACTGCCCGGTACCCGTTGAGCCCTTCCCGGGTACTTTGCAACACCGTTGGCCTCCTGGAGATGGGTGCCCTGAACGCCCGGGGGAGGGCTGCCCGGGCCCGTGGAGCCCATCCTGGGCACTTTGACATGCCGTCATCCTGGAGGTGGGAGCCCCGGACGCCCGGGGGAGGGCTGCCCGGGACCCATGGAGCCCTTCCCGGGTACTCTGCCATCCCGTTGGCCTCCTGGAGATGGGTGCCCCGGACGCCCGGGGGAGGTCTGTCCGGGGCCCATGGAGCCCGTCCTGGGCAGTGTGACATGCCGTCGGCCTGGAGGTGGGAGCCCCGGACGCCCGGGGGAGGTCTGCCCGGGACCCGTGGAGCCCTTCCCGGGTACTTTGCCATCCCGTTGGCCTCCTGGAGATGGGTGCCCCGGATGCCCGGGGGAGGTCTGTCTGGGACCCATGGAGCCCGTCCTGGGCAGTTTGACACGACGTCGGCCTGGAGGTGGGAGCCCCGGACGCCCGGGGGAGGGCTGCCCAGGACCCATGAAGCCCTTCCCGGCTACTTTGCCATCCCGTTGGCCTCCTGGAGATGGGTGCCCCGGACGCCCAGGGGAGGTCTGTCCGGGACACATGGAGCCCGTCCTGGGCATTGAGCCATGCCGTTGGCCCGGAGAATGGAGCCCTGGACGCCCGGGGGAGGTGTTGCCCAGGCATATCTCATCTGGTCCCCCGGGCAGAGAACTGCCAGCCCGCGAGAAGTGTCCAGGCGTACCCTGTCCCTAATAATCCGGAGGAAAATTACCCCCCTTTCTTGTAATCCGTGCACTCGAGGGGACAGAGGGGACCCAAGGCGCGAAAGTACCCGACCTCCTGGAGACCTTGCTCGGA
This sequence comes from Lissotriton helveticus, assembly GCF_964261635.1. NCBI lineage: Eukaryota > Metazoa > Chordata > Amphibia > Caudata > Salamandridae > Lissotriton > Lissotriton helveticus. The sequence goes on from NC_136064.1 coordinate 88,475,016, forward strand.
TCGGGGAGGCATATGGCACCTCATCGGGACTTCCAGGGAACCCCGGCCATCTTGTCGCCCCATTGGAAAGCATTGCGTGCGACCAGATGGCCGAGCGGAAACGTGCGACCAGATGGCCGGGATCGAAAGGACTCCCAGCTCCCCATCCATCCCAAGACTTCGCGGTAGGGTTCCTGAATGCCTGCCCACGAAAGGCAGGGCTCTTGGACCCCGGCTGGGCTTCAGGCGCAGGTTGGACCACCGGAGCTCTAGGGCTCGGACGACCTGGGGGAGGAATGCCCGGGACCCGTGGAGCCCGTCCTGGGTACTTTGACATGCCGTCGGCCTGAAGGTGGGTTCCCCAGGACGCCCGGGGGAAGCTGCCCGGGACCCATGGAGCCCGTACTGGGTACTATGACATGCCGTCGGCCTGGAGGTGGGAGCCCCGGACGCCGAGGGGGGGGGGTGGGAAGCTGCCCGGGACCCATGGAGCCCGTCCTGGACATTGAGCCATGCCGTTGGCCTGGAGATGTGAGCCCCGGACGCCCGGGGGAGGACTGCCCGGTACCCGTGGAGCCAGTCCTGGGCACTTTGGCATGCCGTCGGCCTGGAGGTGGGTGCCCCGGACGCCCGGGGGAGGCCTGCCCGGGACCCGTGGAGCCCTTCCCGGGTACTTTGCCGATGCCGTTGGCCTCATGGAGATGGGTGCCCCGGACGCCCTGGGGGAGGTCTGCCCGGGACCCATGGAGCCCGTTCTGGGTACTTTGCCAATGACGTTGGCCTCATGGAGATGGGTGCCCCGGACGCCCGGGACCCATGGAGCCCGTCCTGGGTACTTTGCCATGCCGTTGGCCTCCTGGAGATGGGAGTCCCGGACGCCCGGGGGAGGACTGTCCCGGACTCATGGAGCCCGTCCTGGGCAATTTGACATGCCGTCGGCCTGGAGCACTCCCAACACCCAGGGGAGGACCACCCTGAAAACCATGGAGCCCGACCCGGGCACTCTGCCATGCCGTCAGCCTGGATGGAGCCCCGGACGCCCGGGGGACGAATGCCCGGGACGCATGGAGCCCATCCTGGGCACTTTTCCATGCCGTCGGCCTGGAGCCCCCTGACACCCAGGGGAGGACCACCCTGAAAACCATGGAGCCCAACCCGGGCACTCTGCCATGCCGTCAGCCTGGATGGAGCCCCGGACGCCCGGGGGACGAAGGCCCGGGACGCATGGAGCCCGTCCCGGGCACTCTGCCATGCCGTCAGCCTGGATGGAGCCCCGGACGCCCGGGGGACGAAGGCCCGGGACGAATGGAGCCCGTCCCGGGCACTCTGCCATGCCGTCGGCCTGGATGGAGCCCCGGACGCCCGGGGGACGAAGGCCCGGGACGCATGGAGCCCGTCCTGGGCACTCTGCAATGCGGTCAGCCTGGATGGAGCCCCGGACGCCCGGGGGACGAAGGCCCGGGACGCATGGAGCCCGTCCCGGGCACTCTGCCAAGCCGTCAGCCTGGATGGAGCCCCGGACGCCCGGGGGACGAAGGCCCGGGACTCATGGAGCCCGTCCCGGGCACTCTGCCATGCCGTCGGCCTGGATGGAGCCCCGGACGCCCGGGGGACGAAGGCCCGGGACGCATGGAGCCCGTCCCGGTCACTCTGCCATGCCGTCGGCCTGGATGGAGCCCCGGACGCCCGGGGGACGACTGCCCAAGAGCCATGGAGCCCGTCCTGGGCAATTTGACATGCAGTTGGCCTGGAGGAAGGAAGCCCCGGGTGGCCTAGGGAGGTGTTGCCCAGGCATAGCCTATCTGGTCCCCATGGCAGAGAACCACCAGCCCTGGAGGGGTGTCCGGGCGTACCTTGCCCCTAGTAATCCGGAGGGAAATTACCCCCCTTTCTTGCAATCTGTGCATGCGAGGTGACAGAGGGGACCCAAGGCGTGAGAGAACACGACCTCATGGAGCCCTCGCTGGGATCCGGGAGGCGAATGGCACCTCATCGGGACTTCCAGGGAAGTTCGGCCATCTGGTCGCCCCATAGGAAAGCGATGCGGGTGACCAGATGCCCGAGGGGATCCGGGCGACCAGATGGCCGAGGGAATCTGGGCAATCAGATGGCCGGGCATGGAGGTGAAGCCGTCTGGACTCTCCCCACCCCGTCCCCGTCCCGGGACGAATGCCCGGGACGCATGGAGCCCGTCCTGGGTAGTTTTTCCATGCCATCGGCCTGGAGCACCCCGACACCCAGGGGGAGACCACCCTGAAAACCATGGAGCCCGACTCGGGCACTCTGCCATGCCGTCAGCCCGGATGGAGCCCCGGATGCCCGGGGGACGAAGGCCCGGGACGCATTGGAGCCCGTCCTGGGCACTTTTCCATGCCATCCGCCTGGAGCGCCCGACACCCAGGGGGAGACCACCCTGAAAACCATGGAGCCCGTCCCGGGCACTCTGCCATGCCGTCAGCCTGGATGGAGCCCCGGACGCCCGGGGGACGAAGGCCCGGGAAGCATGGAGCCCGTCCCGGGCACTCTGCCATGCCGTCAACCTGGATGGAGCCCCGGACGCCCGGGGGACGAAGGCCCGGGACGCATAGAGCCCGTCCCGGGCACTCTGCCATGCCGTCAGCCTGGATGGAGCCCCGGACGCCCGGGGGACGAAGGCCCGGGACGCATGGAGCCCGTTCCGGTCACTCTGCCATGCCGTCGGCCTGGATGGAGCCCCGGACGCCCGGGGGACAACTGCCCAAGAGCCATGGAGCCCGTCCTGGGCAATTTGACATGCAGTTGGCCTGGAGGAAGGAAGCCCCGGGTGGCCTAGGGAGGTGTTGCCCAGGCATAGCCTATCTGGTCCCCATGGCAGAGAACCACCAGCCCTGGAGGGGTGTCCAGGCGTACCCTGCCCCTAGTAATCCGGAGGGAAATTACCCCCCTTTCTTGCAATCTGTGCACACGAGGTGACAGACGGGACCCAAGGCGTGAGAGAACACGACCTCATGGAGCCCTCGCTGGGATCCGGGAGGCGAATGGCACCTCATCGGGACTTCCAGGGAAGTTCGGCCATCTGGTCGCCCCATAGGAAAGCGATGCGGGCGACCAGATGCCCGAGGGGATCCGGGCGACCAGATGGCCGAGGGAATCTGGGCAATCAGATGGCCGGGCATGGAGGTGAAGCCGCCTGGACTCTCCCCACCCCGTCCCCGTCCCGGGACGAATGCCCGGGACGCATGGAGCCCGTCCTGGGCACTTTTTCCATGCCATCGACCTGGAGCACCCCGACACCCAGGGGGAGACCACCCTGAAAACCATGGAGCCCGACTCGGGCACTCTGCCATGCCGTCAGCCCGGATGGAGCCCCAGACGCCCGGGGGACGAAGGCCCGGGACGCATGGAGCCCGTCCTGGGCACTTTTCCATGCCATCGGCCTGGAGCGCCACGACACCCAGGGGGAGACCACCCTGAAAACCATGGAGCCCGGCTCGGGCACTGTGCCATGCCGTCAGCCTGGATGGAGCCCCGGACGCCCGGGGGACGAAGGCCCGGGACGCATGGAGCCCGTCCCGGGCACTCTGCCATGCCGTCGGCCTGGATGGAGCCCCAGACACCCGGGGGACGAAGGCCCGGGACGCATGGAGCCCGTACCGGGCACTCTGCCATGCCGTCGGCCTGGATGGAGCCCCGGACGCCCGGGGGACGACTGCCCAAGAGCCATGGAGCCCGTCTTGGGCAATTTGACATGCAGTTGGCCTGGAGGAAGGAAGCCCCGGGTGGCCTAGGGAGGTGTTGCCCAGGCATAGCCTATCTGGTCCCCATGGCAGAGAACCACCAGCCCTGGAGGGGTGTCCGGGCGTACCCTGCCCCTAGTAATTCGGAGGGAAATTACCCCCCTTTCTTGCAATCTGTGCACGCGAGGTGACAGAGGGGACCCAAGGCGTGAGAGAACCCGACCTCATGGAGCCCTCGCTGGGATCCGGGAGGCGAATGGCACCTCATCGGGACTTCCAGGGAAGTTCGGCCATCTGGTCGCCCATAGGAAAGCGATGCGGGCGACCAGATGCCCGAGGGGATCCGGGCGACCAGATGGCCGAGGGAATCTGGGCAATCAGATGGCCGGGCATGGAGGTGAAGCCGCCTGGACTCTCCCCACCCCGTCCCCGTCCCGGGACGAATGCCCGGGACGCATGGAGCCCGTCCTGGGCACTTTTTCCATGCCATCGGCCTGGAGCACCCCGACACCCAGGGGGAGACCACCCTGAACACCATGGAGCCCGACTCGGACACTCTGCCATGCCGTCAGCCCGGATGGAGACCCGGACGCCCGGGGGACGAAGGCCCGGGACGCATGGAGCCCGTCCTGGGCACTTTTCCATGCCATCGGCCTGGAGCGCCCCGACACCCAGGGGGAGATCACCCTGAAAACCATGGAGCCCGTCCCGGGCACTCTGCCATGCCGTCGGCCTGGATGGAGCCCCGGACGCCCGGGGGACGAAGGCCCGGGACGCATGGAGCCCGTCCCGGGCACTCTGCCATGCCGTCGGCCTGGATGGAGCCCCGGACGCCCGGGGGACGACTGCCCAAGAGCCATGGAGCCCGTCCTGGGCAATTTGACATGCAGTTGGCCTGGAGGAAGGAAGCCCCGGGTGGCCTAGGAAGGTGTTGCCCAGGCATAGCCTATCTGGTCCCCATGGCAGAGAACCACCAGCCCTGGAGGGGTGTCCGGGCGTACCCTGCCCCTAGTAATCCGGAGGAAAATTACCCCTCTTTCTTGTAATCTGTGCACTCAGGGTGACAGAGGGGACCCAGGGCGCAAACGTGCCCTACCTCCTGGAGCCCTGCCTGGGATCCGGGAGGCAAATGGCACCTCATCGGGACTTCCAGGGAAGCCCGGCCATCTGGTTGCCCTATAGGAAAGCATTGGTCGCGACCAGATGGCCGAGGCGAGAGGGGCGAGATGGCCGGGACCGAAATGACGCCAATCTGCCGGCCCCGAGCCTCTGCGGGGGGGGCTCCAGCCTGCCCTTGCAAGGCTCCGGGCATGCAGGGCTCGGGGGCTCCGGGACTGCAGGGCTCCGGGGCTGCAGGGCTGCAGGGCTCTGTTGCTCCGGGGCTCCAGGGCTCGGGGACTGCAGGGCTCGGGCTCCAGGGCTCCGGGGCTCCAGGGCTCGGGCTGCAGGGCTCCGGAGCTCCGTGGCTGCAGGGCTCCCGGGCTCCAACCAGGCTGGGGAGATCAGGGAGTCTGCCCAGGCACGAGGGACCCCTGTCCAGGGCACACGGACCCCCAGGACGCGCCCCCGTTTTCCACAATTTTTTTATTTATTTTTTTCAAAATTTTGCGTAGTGTGCGTAGTGCCACTACGCCCAGCCCTACTGAAGATACAGGAGACCCCCCTCCTCGACCGTAGAGGAGACAACACCCCAGCACTGCAGGACGCCGCCTGCAGGCAGGACAGAGAACTGCAACAATCTGACACTGATTCTGCCCAGAACCACAGCAGGGGGAGGGTCAAAGGGACTGTTTGGGCCTTTAAAAGTGATTTGCTGAGCCTACTTCATGCCTGTACTTGAGACTGCTGAGGAACTACAAAGAGGTATGATGCATGAAATTTGAGTGAAGGAAGGTGGAGAGGTGTGGTGCAGCGGCCAGGGCAGCTGACTTTGGAGCACCGGGTTCACGGTTCAATTCCCGGCGCTGGCGGCAGCTCAGCTCAGCACCATGTGACTCTGGGCAATAGCTCACTAAATTCCCACGATGGCCCCCAGCGCCTTGAGATTCGTAAGGGTGAGTAGTTTGTGCTTTGTAGAGAAGTGTGTCTCAATGGTTAGAGCGGCAGACCCTGATGCAGTAGTTTGGCCGGGACCAGGGTTCAATTCCCACCTCGGCGGGTCTTGGGCTCAATTTCCACAGACCTGATAATTCTCGCCTCGGTGCCTATTCCAATCATGGGTCCCACTCTGCAACTCTGGGCAATAGCTTGCTTAATCTCCACAACGGCCCCAACAACGCTGGATGCCTGTCTTCACCCTGGGGGAGCCCAGGGGTGGACACCTCACAGGGAAAGGCCAGGAAGGGTTCCACAGCGGTATTCGTACAAGTGCCGAGATGCCTCCGGGTAGTTGTGCGCTATATAAGTGCGTAATTATCGTTACTATCATTATCAAATACGGATTTACATTTATTCCCTAACATGGGCATAATCGTGTTTCTGGAGGAACAAGCTGCATCCGTAAATCGCAATTTTTATTTTACCAAAAAGACAAGGCAGGGGGCTGGACATTTGGTTGTTGTGTCTGTTGCCTGACTGTTGAGGTCTGAGCTCATGCCCCCACACTCTCTCCCTGGGGCACCTGTGACTCCTCACCCCCATGACCCTGAGGGACACCTGTGGAAAGGGCTCAACTTGGCCCAGTTTGCAGAGTGAGAGGAGGGCAGACCCCAGGAAACGAGGTAAACGGGCCCAACTCTCTCTCAATGCTGGTCTGTGGCCCCGCCCGCCCTGTGCCCCCTCGAGCGCGGTCTGACAGGTGTCATCGCACTAGGATGCCCACGCCTGGCACAGCTGCCCATTTGATGGCACTTTGTAGCATTTTATGGTTCATTGAATGGTGCCGACCTCTGGCACCGAGACCTGGGGTGATCATTCTTGGCATATTGTGGGCACTTATGCTCAATGATGCCCGCACCTGTTATAATATTAGACTCAGCACAATCGTGATAATCTTTGGTATATTGTGGGCATGCATGGCATGATGGTGCCCCCATGGCATGTGCTGCCCATGATATAATTGCTGTAATTTGGGGCATAATGAGAGCAACCATAATATGATGGTGTTTTGGCAAAAAAGTAAATCATTTTCAATGTGTTAATGCCAGGGGTAGTGGAGGTGACATCACACACCACTTGACCTTTACTTTCACTCACACACACATGCTTATACATACACGCACATTCACACATACACACACTCTCTCTTACATAATTTCACACTCACCAGCAAACATGCATACAGAATACATTCAAAATCCTTTTTTGCTCACCTGTGCTGCCAGGTAGGATCATATTCTAGCTCATTGTACTCCACTTTTATTGCACTAATAGTGAAGAGTGTGTCAGTATTCAAGATTGGTGTAATATACAATTGAGAGACAAGGACAGTAGAGGTCCAACCAGTGTCCAGAAGGGTGAACCGCCCCTGTGCTCCTGTCACTGCTTTTACAACCTCTGAGGCCAGGAGTCACAAAGGCAGTGACAGGCGTCACAAGGGGCAAGCCGGGGGTCGCAGCTGCGACCCCTGGCGACCCCTAAATGACATCCATGCGTCAGGAACAGTCTTCTGAACTGCAAGTCCTACTACTTGACAGACTTTTCATAAACTGCTTTGCTCGCTGAACCCCTCTCTCACTCGGCCCCCCGTTGAGCTCACCCCTCCACCCTGATACTTACTTCGCTCATGACTGGTCAAACTTTTGATGCGTAGTTCTATACATAGCGCTGTAACACGTCTGGGCAATGTTTGCGCTATAGAAAACTGCATACATAAATACATAAGTAAAATATACACAGAATAATGGCGAGGCCCGGAGCTCTCCAGTATTTGAGGCTATTGAGTAAGCAACTGCCCAATGCCAGTATTTTGCTCGGCATTCCGGAACTTGTAGACCTGTTCATCGAGCTATGAAATCAAGACTACAATTCCCAAAATGCAAAGCATAAAATACGAACTGGATGCGCTACCCACGCATGGACCTTGGGAACTCTGTCCAGCGGCCCCCACACGCCCTCTGCTCACGTGTGCATCCTCACGTACCCCACACACCCTGCTCACGTGTGCATCCTCACGCACCCCACACGCCCTCTGCCAACGTGTGCAACCTGGCGCAATCCCAGCTTTTAAGCGATCGGAATTTGCAGGTAGGGACAGTTGAGCCCACAACATGAAAAGAGCAAATCTACACCCCTCCCAGTGTAACATGTTGTGGATTAAGGACCAACAAAGGCTGAAGGCGTCGTACATAACAATTGACGGCGAATGTGCAGAGGGTCAAACGTCGCGTCTGAGGGAGGAATTGTTGGTCCGTGGACACTGGGATGTCTGGTTGGATGTGATGGGAACAGGCGCGAGCCTGGAAAGGAATTTGAACTTCAGGACACCCCCATGTCTGTGCTGATTAGGGCATTAGGCGCTGTTAATTGCACCGATGACTGTACAAGGACCCTCCCACTGGGGTCAGAGCGCGGGGGTGCGCGGAGGCGTTGGTATTGACAAGGGCCGGACCAGGGCGGTGTGGGGGGTGCCGAGCCTGAGTGGAGGGAGGTGGGTCGCTTGGCAATGAAAGAGAAACCTCTGCTAATCCAATTACCCCAGGGGGCCCACAAGCATTCACCCTCTTAATGTTACTTGTAATTATTACTCAGAGGCGCGGGAGCTCGCGAGTAAATCAGCAATTAGATGGCTCAGTGGGTTGTGCACTTGCTGCCGAGATGACCTGCTAAACCCAATCAAGTCTTAATTTATTTATGAATAAACCCGTTAAACGATCGTTTTTGCAGGTTAGGCCCGGGACAAGCATATCAGAACCCTTTCACCCCAGCAATGGAGCCATTTGGCGTGTTTCTAAGCGCCTTGAAATCTACGGAGACTGAGGCTGGAAAGAATTGTTTCTTCTTGCTCGGTGCGCCGTGAGGCCTGTCGCGCACCTCGGACCGCTGTAATCTGCCCCTGAAGCAAAGGGACGGTTCTAGCAGAAATGTGAGATCAGACCCTGTACCAAGGCCCGGGTCCGAGTGGGTGGATAGGCACAGCGTGTCCAGCACTGCACAACACACTGCTCTGAGCTGCAACCACTGTCCCGTGGGACTCCCTTCCACTCAATACACAACACGACCGAATACACCGTCAGCACACACTCCACTCCGGTCACGAACCGGAAGCCGCAGTCTGACTCCAGAGGCCTTTGGAACAACAACAGACAGTGTGAGCGCGCTGCACGACGCACGTGACGTAACATATAGGTGATGGGAGGCTTGTTTAGAAGGGACAGGGCGGTTTGACCCTTGTTTCCCTGTCTCTTCATGCCTGGAGTGTGTGAGAAGTTGGCCTGGCATATGCTGTCCACTATTCTAGTGGGCACCTTGTACCCGTCCAAACGACCCTTATTGATGGTAGGTTTAAGACAACCTTTATTGAAGGCTATCCTAGTTGTAGCTGTGGAGAGCAGCCATCAGGCTAAGTCCTGAAGGAATGTAAAGCAGCTTGGTTTACCAGATTATAACCTCTTGAATGACCAAATGAAAGGAGAACCCCACAAGGTATACATATCAAATATATGTATATATTACTAAACACTCTCTACTAACCTCTTGTGGAGAAGTGTGGCTCAGGGGTTAGAGGCGGCAGACCTGGAGCTTGAGTTCGGCCCTGGACCAGGGTTCAATTCCCCGCCTCGGCGGGTCTTGGGCTCAATAATTCCACGGACTCGTTAATTCTCGCTCCGGTGCCTTCTCGACTCACGGGTTCACACTCTGCGACTCTGGGCAACAGCTTGCTTAATCTCCACATCGGCCCCTCGCGGTGGGATGCCTGGCTTTCACCTTGTGGATACCCTTCCAGGGTTATCTCACAGGGGAATACCAGGACGGGTTCCCTAAGCAAGCGCGGAGATGCCCCAGGGTAAGTCCTGCGCTATATAAGTTTCATACGTTTACATATACATTCATGAGATTAGAGAGCAAGGCACACAATATTACAGTACTAGAACGACAGTAAATAGCACAATATACAATGGGCTCCAGGGGGAGACCGAATCATATACTAAGAAAGTGGTATAACAACCACGACTTGACTAGACACAGTGCCTAGAGCCTGTAGAATCACTGGGACCCCAAAGAACCACCCAAGGTAGTGACACAGGGGACCCACGGGGGACGTGTGCAGTGTGAGAACACAGCTGCGACCACCGTACAATCCTATGGGAAAGTCGCAGTTGGAATTTTAAAGAATAAGGACACTTAGGAGAGGACTTTGAGCAAACCCTTTCAGACTTAGAAGGTTCTAAGGCCAGCAACCATGTGAGCACCGAAGAACTCGTGATACCCTAAATAGGGAAGCCGGGTGCATAGGTGTCATAGGGCCCGGACCCCCCAGCATGCTCCCCGCCCGCCAAGACAGTTGGTACAACCCACCATCAAAATCACACATCAGAGAAAGGGTGGGTGTAAAACGGCCATGTTTAATTATCAACATTCATAAACATGACTAAACAATACATATTAAAATTGAAAATTCAACACACATTTTTAATATTGACATTCAAAGTTCTCAGTTATACTAGTTACTTTTCCCCCAGCACTAAGGGGCCCTCTGGCTCGCATCTCCAAATCGGAGCACCCCATGCAAGGCGCAACCGACCTGCGTCCTTGAGTGATGGGCCCCTGCCCTCTGGTCCTTGTCCACCATATCCGGGGCCCACCCCTCGACCACCAGGCTGCCTAGGATCCCAGGAGGCTCGTAACCTGGCGCCCTTGCCTCTCCAGCCGGTGGCCACATTCTCCCTGCAGAGAGCTTACCGTCTCTCCCCTCGGTGCTGGCCTAGGGAGTACGCAGGGAGGACTCCCGTTCACTCTGTAAGTCCATGTCAATGTTCTAAGGCCTCTTTACCGCAAAAACACCCCCCTCAAACTACTGATGTAAGGGACGGGTGGGTGGGAGTTAAAACTAAATAGGCGCAGTGTAGGGTCCGCCTGTCCGGCACAGGAGAGGAAAGAGACCGGGACCACAACTCCCAGAGTCTAAATAGGCCCGAGTCTCTGCCCTCTCCAGGACCGGACGTGCGTCACCTATGACCCGGAAATGAATCCAGGCCGGCAGCCCATAGGGCGAGCCGGCCACCTACTCTACCCTGGGCGTGGCGAGGAGACGGGAGGTCGGGCCCTAAGTGCGCGCTCCTCGAGCCTCGCGCTTGGCATAGGGCCCGGACCCCCCAGCATGCTCCCCGCCCTCCAAGACAGTTGGCACAACCCACCATCAAAATCACACATCAGAGAAAGGGTGGGTGTAAAACGGCCATGTTTAATTATCGTGTTACCCTAACCAGGGAAGCCGGGTGCATAGGTGTCGAATGGTGTCGGGAATCTTCGTCGTTTTCAATGGCGAGATGCTGAAAAATGCTGCTGCCGTGAAGAGGAAAAGTGTCCGGTGTGATCCAAGCCTGGATCTAAGCTGAGAAGAACCTGAAAGCAGAGGGGACAGAGTCTGGGTCACTTGCTAGTGACCAGGGGCACGATAGACGAATGCCCACAGATATCAGGTGTTTCAGGTGAGAAGAGGTGCACCTTGACTCTGCAGCCACGGGGACCAGGAGACGTCAACGGTGACCAAAGTGTGCAGACAAGCTGACCCACAAAGGATGTCGAGTGCTGGGGGGTCAGTGTCTGGATTGAACACCAACAAGCCTTGGCAACTGCAACCCACGCGGTTAGAGAAAAGATGCTTCGGTGAGGACCAGCAAGATCCTGGGACTCCCCAAGCAATGGAGAGCCAGAGCACATCTTGAACCTGTTCAAAGGTAAAGTTCCCTTCTCAGGGACCCACAGGTCGACGGACCAGGGATCGCGAAGGAACCTCGAGAGGAATCACAAAACACCAGCCTGCGAAACACTCGTGGAGTGTAGGCTGGTAATTTTCAGTGGAATCACTGCTCGGGATCTGGACTATGAGTAGCCAAAAGCTCAGCTTCAGGGCAGGGCTTTAAGTGGGATGAAAAAACTGGGGGTGCTCTCAAAGGGGCGTGGCCAGTGTAATTAGGGGCGTGGCTTTAAAACACTCGCACTAAAAGTATGTGCTTAGCATAGTGTGCCACCCGACTTGTTTTTTTTTGTTGCTGTTTCGGACATGGCATCCAGACATGTGATACAACAAGTAACATCATACCTACAACAAGTAAGGACTATTGGCTTTGTCAATGGTTATTAGTTGCAGAAGATAAATAAGCTGCAACTATGGCTTGTATATAATATTGACAAAGCTTCCAATTAAAGCCCTGGTGACCCTACCACAATGTTGCTGCTCTTGCGTTTCAGAAAAAGAAGGGAAATACAGAAAGAAAAGTACTCTTTAAAGGATTTCCCTTCACCTGGCATGACATCATGCCATAACTTCTCCACTAGTGAGAAGCGAGCAGCGCAGATCGATGTGCAGGTTGTCTCGAAACGGGTCTTTATCGGGCTTTGTTTTGCATCCTGGCACTTTTTTTTCCGGACTGTAGTGACAGCAAACTGCTGTCACTGCAATCTGGGGGAAAAAAACGGACCGCCTGTGTCAGGGCACAAAACAGAGCCCGATAGAGACCCGTTTCGAGGCCCCCTTCAAAAAACTGCCGGTGCTCAGACCCCTTGAGACCCGGCCCACTTAAAGCCCTGCTTCAGGGGTCACTGAGAGGCAGATGCTTCTACAAATGGACACGGTGCCCAGGGGTTCAGGTTGCAGGGTCCCCACGAGGGATAAGGGTCTCAGGATTGCTGAGCACACTAGTCGACCCTGATGAGGCTTGGAAACCCACCTCCTGTGTTGCAAAAGTCTTCGGAGTCCTCAGGAGCTTCGGAGTTGCAAACCAGTCAGATGCGTCTTTGGTGCCTGCTTCGCAGAGGAGTAACTCCTTTACTCCAAGGGAGATTCTTCAGATCATCAAAGTACTTGGTTTCTGTAGCAGAGTTTCGTTCAGGTAAATCTAAAATCCTGTACATGGGGTTCCTACTTTATACTCAAGGAAGGGGTGGGGCAAACACTGGGGAACCACCTATGGGAGGGTCAGGACAGAGGGGTGGCTACACCCATGTCCTTTGTCTAGTTTCGCACCAGAGCAGTGGCTGATAGCCCCTGCAAATGGTTTGAGCTGGACTATGCACATGGACACCAAATGTGCCCCCAGTGCAGACATCAAAGCATTCTCTGAGTGCACCCACCCAGCACCAATACAGTAAAGCCTGTCCGGGAGGTGGTTACACCTCCCTGTGACAGGAAACCTATTGTCCAGCTTCCCTTGCCGGAGTTTCGTCCAGCAGCAGGAGGGCAGACGCGTGTCTGTGGCTGGCAGCATCCATCTTTTGATGCCAGGGTTCTGTTAAGCTGGCACCGGTGTACTGGTGTTGTCATATTTGTCCCTCTAGGAGGGTGGAATCATACCCCCCCTCCAGTTTTGGGGCAGAGGTAGGATTCCAAAGGTGTTTGAGACCAAACACAACATGTTTCTATGCAGCCATTTCAAAGTTAGCATTTACTGCAGGGTTTTAATGCACTTAAGAGTATATGGTATCGTTGCATCACAGAACAACCCCGGAGAATAGATTCTGAAGGCTGCAGAGGGGCCCTGCTCATGCATGGGCACCCTCTCACATAAAACCCAGCACCCTGCCTTCAGGATTGATAAGGCCTGCCATAGGGGTGACTGATAGGTATATATGTGCAGTGATAAGGTAGATGTAGTGAACCTATATCTAAGTAAGGGGTGCATGCACCACCTTACACAGGTTGCTGTAGCAGACCTGTGGGGTCAATTTGAGTGGCCTCTCAGGGGTGGCATAATACACGCTGCAGCCCCTGGGAGGCTCCTGGGGTACCTATGCCCTGGGTAGTCGAAAACAGTGAAACATCAGCAAAAAGTGGGGGGTAACTATAAGAAGCAGATCCTACTCTCCTACAGAGTGGACCGGGCGGTTCGGCCCATGGTTCCCTGTATCTTCATCGTTCATGCCTGGAGTGAACAGAGTGGTTGGTCCCTTGTTTCCCTGTATCTGATAGATCTGCATGAAGTTGACAGAGTGGTTGGTCCCTTGATTCCCTGTCTCTTCATGGATCATCTATGGATTGGAGACGGTAGTTTGGCCCATGTTTCCCTGTATCTTCATGGATCATGCATGCTGTAGACAGGGTGGTTGGGCCCTTGTTTCCCTGTATCTTCATGGATCATGCCTGGAGTGGGCAGGGTGGTTGGGTCCTTGTTTCCCTGTGTCTTCATGGAGCATGCATGATGTGGACAGGGTGGTTGGGTCCTTGTTTCCCTGTATCTTCATCAATCATGCATGCGGTGGGCAGGGTGGTTGGGCCCTTCTTTCCCCATATGTTCAAGGATCATGCCTGGAGTGGACAGGGTGGTTGGGCTCTTGTGTCCCTGTATTTTGGTCGATCATGCGTGCTTTGGACAATGGCGGTTGGGCCCTTGTTTCACTGTATCTCCATGGTGTGAGAAGTTAGCCTGGCATATGATGTCCACTATTCTAGCGGGCACCTTGCACCAGTCTAATCGACCCTTATTGATGGTGGTTGTAAAGGCAACCTTATAGACCAGCTATCCTAGTGGTAGCATGGACCAGCAGTCATCAGGCTAAGACTTCAGAGAGCATGTGAAGCAAGCTGTTTTACCAATTATAATCCCTTGAATACCAAATGAAAGGACACCACACAAGGTATATATCAAATATATATGTATTTATTATAAACACAACCCCTCTGCACTCTTTATGAGGTCAGAGGTAAAAGTACATTACAAGTTACTCAATTAGCATACGATAAGTTGCACAAATACAGTTATGCCCTAGGGGCCTCACAAACCATATACTAAAGAAGTGGTATAAGAGCCACGTGAGAGTTAGACAGCAGGCCTAGAGCCTGTAGAATCGCTGGGACTTCACTAAACAACCAAAGGTTAGGAAGTAGGAGGCCCACGGGAGACACGTGCGGTGTCTAAACACAGTCGCGAGTTACCATTGACTTATAATGGGAAACAAAGAAGTTACAAAGTTACTGTTTTAGGACACTTCCGAATGGACTACGATAAAACCCCTTTAGAATAGGACACTTCGAGAGTCAAGACCCACGGGAGCACCGGAGTACTTGTTTTACCTCACCCAGGGAAGCCGGGTGCATAGGTGCCTTTTGGTGTCGGGTTTCGTCGTCGTTTTCTATGGAGAGCTGCAAAGAAGTGCTGCAGGTGACCAGAGGAAAAGTGTCCGGGTGGATCAAAGGGTGATCGAAGATGTGAAGAACATGAAAGCAGAGGGGACAGAGTCTGGGTCACTAGCCAGTGACCAGGAAGGAACCAGGAAGGAACCAGGCCCTGGGTACCTATGGTACACTATATAGGGTCTCACAGAGGTGACCCAATACCCACTATGGTATATTCCTAAAGTACATGGTATCAACCTAGAGAGAGAACAGCTGGGCTGTGGGTCTGGTTAGCAGGCCCACAGCCACATTAAAGTCGAAAAAATAGAAAATCACAGCAAAAAGTGGGGGTGACCATAGGAAACAGACCCTACTCTCCTACACATGGATAATGCATGGAGTGGACAGGGTGGTTGGGTCCTTGTTTCCCTGTGTCATCATGGAGCATGCATGATGTGGACAGGGTGGTTGGACCCTTGTTTCTGTGTTTCTTCATCAATCATGCATGCGGTGGACAGGGTGGTTGAGCCCTTGTTTCCATGTATCTTCATTGTTCATGCCTGGAGTGGCCATGGCTGCTGTGCCCTTGTTTCCCTGTCTCTCTGTTGATCATGCATGGAGAGGACTGGGTGGTTGGGCCCTTGTTGCCCTGTATTTTTGTCGATCATGCATGCACTGGACAGGGCGGTTGGGCCTATGTTTCCCTGTATCTTCATGGATCAAGCGTGGAGTGGACAAGGTGGTTGGGCCCTTGTTTCCCTGTATCTCATGGATCATGCATGGATTGGAGAGGGTGGTTGGGCCCTTGTTTCCCTGTATCTCGTGGATCATGCCTGAAATGGACAGGTGTGTTGGGCCCTTATTTCCCTGTATCTCATGGATCATGCATGGATTGGAGAGGGTGGTTGGGCCCTTGTTTCCCTGTATCTCGTGGATCATGCCTGAAATGGACAGGTGTGTTGGGCCCTTATTTCCCTGTATCTTCATGGATCGTGAATGGATTGGAGAGAGTGGTTGGGCCCTTGTTTCCCTGTATCTCATGGATCATGTCTGCAGTGGACAGGGTGTTTGGGCTCTTGTTTCCCTGTATCTTCATAAATCATGCATGGAGTGGTCAGGGTGGTTGGGCCCTTGTTTCCCTGTATCTCATGGATTATGCCGGGAGTGGACAGGGTGGTTGGGCCCTTGTTTCCCTGTATCTTCATAGATCATGCATGGAGTAGTCAGGGTGGTTGGGCCCTTGTTTCCCTGTATCTCATGGATCATGCCTGGAGTGGACAGGGTGGTTGGGCCCTTGTTTCCCTGTATCTTCATAGATCATGCATGGAGTGGTCAGGGTGGTTGGGCCCTTGTTTCCCTGTATCTCATGGATCATGCCTGGAGTGGACACAGTAGTTGGGCTCTTGTTTCCCTGTATTTACATAGATCATGCATGGAGTGAACAGGGTGGTTGGGCCCTTGTTTCCCTGTATCTTCATGGATCATGCATGGAGTGGACATGGTAGTTGGGCTCTTGTTTCCCTGTATCTTCATGGTTCATGCCTGGTGTGTTATTACTAACAAGGGGGGGAGAGAGAGATATATATCGAAATGGATTCGTTCTCCCTGGTCAAATGTACATAAACAAAAAGAATCCACTCCTTGGGTGTATCCTCCAGAAGTGGGGAACACCCTTGTTGTTTTTGGTCCCCTCACACACCAACAGGCCCCTTGGTGTCATGCTTCATCATCGGGGTCATCGTACCCCTCTGCGGGGTACGGCGTGCTGCGACCTATGAATACGCGGGAGCACTTAAGATGACTATGTGTGGTGTGGATGGGGTATTCAAATGTGAGTGTAAAGTGGGGTTTAGATCTAAGTGAGTGAAGTTTAAAAAGAAACCTGGCCTGTGGGGTAACAAAAAAACTTTTAATGGGCCCCCAGGCTGGTACTATTAAAATAGAGTGTGGGAGGTTGATAATGCAAACAATGTGCACTACCTCCTCTCTGTGTGCGTCAACATGTATCGGTGAAAACACCTTCTTCAGGACGGGGTGCACAAATCCCCACCTTACTCACGTTTCTCTATCTTATATCAGGATTTCTAATAAAAGTGAGATTATAAAGTGCAGGTAATAATGTACCTAACAAAAAACGTCGCTTATTGGTCGACTGTTTTGTAGGGGTAGAAGTGCCTCGTGAGCGCATCGTCAGGGTCTTTTTATGCTAGTTAGCACGATTTCAGCGAGGAAATTCCTCCCGACCGACCCCTCTGTGGCTCCTGCTGTGACCAGGGTGGTTGGGTCCTTGTTTCCCTGTATCTCATGGATCATGCATGGAGTGGACACGGTGGTTGGGCCCTTGTTTCCCTGTATCTCGTGGATCATGCCTGAAATGGACAGGTGTGTTGGGCCCTAATTTCCCTCTATCTTCATGGATCATGCATGGACTTGAGAGGGTGGTTGGCCCCTTGTTTCCCTGTATCTCATGGATCATGCCTGCAGTGGACAGGGCGGTTGGGCTCTTGTTTCCCTGTATCTTCATGGATCATGCATGGATTGGAGAGGGTGGTTGGGCCCTTGTTTCCCTGTATCTTCATGGATCATGCCTGGAGTGGACACGGTAGTTGGGCTCTTGTTCCCCTGTATCTTCATGGATCATGCATGGATTGGAGAGGGTGGTTGAGCCCTTGTTTCCCTGTATCTCGTGGATCATGCCTGAAATGGACAGGTGTGTTGGGCCCTTGTTTCCCTGTATCTCATGGATCATGCCTGCAGTGGACAGGGTGGTTGGGCTCTTGTTTCCCTGTATCTTCATAGATCATGCATGGAGTGGACAGGGTGGTTGGGCCCTTGTTTCCCTGTATCTTCATGGATCATGCCTGGAGTAGACACAGTAGTTGGGCTCTTGTTCCCCTGTATCTTCATGGATCATGCCTGCAGTGGACAGGGTGGTTGGGCTCTTGTTTCCCTGTATCTTCATAGATCATGCATGGATTGGAGAGGGTGGTTGGGCCCTTGTTTCCCTGTATCTCATGGATCATGCCTGCAGTGGACAGGGTGGTTGGGCTCTTGTTTCCCTGTATCTTCATAGATCATGCATGGAGTGGACAGGGCGGTTGGGCTCTTGTTTCCCTGTATCTTCATGTATCATGCATGGATTGGAGAGGGTGGTTGGGCCCTTGTTTCCCTGTATCTCGTGGATCATGCCTGAAATGGACAGGTGTGTTGGGCCCTTATTTCTCTGTATCTTCATGGATCATGCATGGACTGGAGAGGGTGGTTGGCCCCTTGTTTCCCTGTATCTCGTGGATCATGCCTGAAATGGACAGGTGTGTTGGGCCCTTATTTCTCTGTATCTTCATGGATCATGCATGCATTGGAGAGGGTGATTGAGCCCTTGTTTCCCTGTACCTCATGGATCATGCCTGCAGTGGACAGGGTGGTTGGGCTCTTGTTTCCCTGTATCTTCATAGATCATGCATGGAGTGGACAGGGTGGTTGGGCCTTTGTTTCCCTGTATCTCATGGATCATGCCTGGAGTGGACAGGGTGGTTGGGCCCTTGTTTCCCTGTATCTTCATAGATCATGCATGGAGTGGTCAGGGTGGTTGGGCCCTTGTTTCCCTGTATCTCATGGATCATGCCTGGAGTGGACGGGGTGGTTGGGCCCTTGTTTCCCTGTATCTTCATAGATCATGCATGGAGTGGTCAGGGTGGTTTGGCCCTTGTTTCCCTGTATCTCATGGATCATGCCTGGAGTGGACACAGTAGTTGGGCTCTTGTTTCCCTGTATCTCATGAATCATGCATGGAGTGGTCAGGGTGGTTGGGCCCTTGTTTCCCTGTATCTTCATGGATCATGCATGGAGTGGACATGGTAGTTGGGCTCTTGTTTCCCTGTATCTTCATGGTTCATGCCTGGTGTGTTATTACTAACAAGGGGGGGAGAGAGAGATATATATCGAAATGGATTCGTTCTCCCTGGTCAAATGTACATAAACAAAAAGAATCCACTCCTTGGGTGTATCCTCCAGAAGTGGGGAACACCCTTGTTGTTTTTGGTCCCCTCACACACCAACAGGCCCCTTGGTGTCATGCTTCATCATCGGGGTCATCGTACCCCTCTGCGGGGTACGGCGTGCTGCGACCTATGAATACGCGGGAGCACTTAAGATGACTATGTGTGGTGTGGATGGGGTATTCAAATGTGAGTGTAAAGTGGGGTTTAGATCTAAGTGAGTGAAGTTTAAAAAGAAACCTGGCCTGTGGGGTAACAAAAAAACTTTTAATGGACCCCCAGGCTGGTACTATTAAAATAGAGTGTGGGAGGTTGATAATGCAAACAATGTGCACTACCTCCTCTCTGTGTGCGTCAACATGTATCGGTGAAAACACCTTCTTCAGGACGGGGTGCACAAATCCCCACCTTACTCACGTTTCTCTATCTTATATCAGGATTTCTAATAAAAGTGAGATTATAAAGTGCAGGTAATAATGTACCTAACAAAAAACGTCGCTTATTGGTCGACTGTTTTGTAGGGGTAGAAGTGCCTCGTGAGCGCATCGTCAGGGTCTTTTTATGCTAGTTAGCACGATTTCAGCGAGGAAATTCCTCCCGACCGACCCCTCTGTGGCTCCTGCTGTGACCAGGGTGGTTGGGTCCTTGTTTCCCTGTATCTCATGGATCATGCATGGAGTGGACACGGTGGTTGGGCCCTTGTTTCCCTGTATCTCGTGGATCATGCCTGAAATGGACAGGTGTGTTGGGCCCTAATTTCCCTCTATCTTCATGGATCATGCATGGACTTGAGAGGGTGGTTGGCCCCTTGTTTCCCTGTATCTCATGGATCATGCCTGCAGTGGACAGGGCGGTTGGGCTCTTGTTTCCCTGTATCTTCATGGATCATGCATGGATTGGAGAGGGTGGTTGGGCCCTTGTTTCCCTGTATCTTCATGGATCATGCCTGGAGTGGACACGGTAGTTGGGCTCTTGTTCCCCTGTATCTTCATGGATCATGCATGGATTGGAGAGGGTGGTTGAGCCCTTGTTTCCCTGTATCTCGTGGATCATGCCTGAAATGGACAGGTGTGTTGGGCCCTTGTTTCCCTGTATCTCATGGATCATGCCTGCAGTGGACAGGGTGGTTGGGCTCTTGTTTCCCTGTATCTTCATAGATCATGCATGGAGTGGACAGGGTGGTTGGGCCCTTGTTTCCCTGTATCTTCATGGATCATGCCTGGAGTAGACACAGTAGTTGGGCTCTTGTTCCCCTGTATCTTCATGGATCATGCCTGCAGTGGACAGGGTGGTTGGGCTCTTGTTTCCCTGTATCTTCATAGATCATGCATGGATTGGAGAGGGTGGTTGGGCCCTTGTTTCCCTGTATCTCATGGATCATGCCTGCAGTGGACAGGGTGGTTGGGCTCTTGTTTCCCTGTATCTTCATAGATCATGCATGGAGTGGACAGGGCGGTTGGGCTCTTGTTTCCCTGTATCTTCATGTATCATGCATGGATTGGAGAGGGTGGTTGGGCCCTTGTTTCCCTGTATCTCGTGGATCATGCCTGAAATGGACAGGTGTGTTGGGCCCTTATTTCTCTGTATCTTCATGGATCATGCATGGACTGGAGAGGGTGGTTGGCCCCTTGTTTCCCTGTATCTCGTGGATCATGCCTGAAATGGACAGGTGTGTTGGGCCCTTATTTCTCTGTATCTTCATGGATCATGCATGCATTGGAGAGGGTGGTTGAGCCCTTGTTTCCCTGTACCTCATGGATCATGCCTGCAGTGGACAGGGTGGTTGGGCTCTTGTTTCCCTGTATCTTCATAGATCATGCATGGAGTGGACAGGGTGGTTGGGCCTTTGTTTCCCTGTATCTCATGGATCATGCCTGGAGTGGACAGGGTGGTTGGGCCCTTGTTTCCCTGTATCTTCATAGATCATGCATGGAGTGGTCAGGGTGGTTGGGCCCTTGTTTCCCTGTATCTCATGGATCATGCCTGGAGTGGACGGGGTGGTTGGGCCCTTGTTTCCCTGTATCTTCATAGATCATGCATGGAGTGGTCAGGGTGGTTTGGCCCTTGTTTCCCTGTATCTCATGGATCATGCCTGGAGTGGACACAGTAGTTGGGCTCTTGTTTCCCTGTATCTCATGAATCATGCATGGAGTGGTCAGGGTGGTTGGGCCCTTGTTTCCCTGTATCTTCATGGATCATGCATGGAGTGGACATGGTAGTTGGGCTCTTGTTTCCCTGTATCTTCATGGTTCATGCCTGGTGTGTTATTACTAACAAGGGGGGGAGAGAGAGATATATATCGAAATGGATTCGTTCTCCCTGGTCAAATGTACATAAACAAAAAGAATCCACTCCTTGGGTGTATCCTCCAGAAGTGGGGAACACCCTTGTTGTTTTTGGTCCCCTCACACACCAACAGGCCCCTTGGTGTCATGCTTCATCATCGGGGTCATCGTACCCCTCTGCGGGGTACGGCGTGCTGCGACCTATGAATACGCGGGAGCACTTAAGATGACTATGTGTGGTGTGGATGGGGTATTCAAATGTGAGTGTAAAGTGGGGTTTAGATCTAAGTGAGTGAAGTTTAAAAAGAAACCTGGCCTGTGGGGTAACAAAAAAACTTTTAATGGGCCCCCAGGCTGGTACTATTGAAATAGAGTGTGGGAGGTTGATAATGCAAACAATGTGCACTACCTCCTCTCTGTGTGCGTCAACATGTATCGGTGAAAACACCTTCTTCAGGACGGGGTGCACAAATCCCCACCTTACTCACGTTTCTCTATCTTATATCAGGATTTCTAATAAAAGTGAGATTATAAAGTGCAGGTAATAATGTACCTAACAAAAAACGTCGCTTATTGGTCGACTGTTTTGTAGGGGTAGAAGTGCCTCGTGAGCGCATCGTCAGGGTCTTTTTATGCTAGTTAGCACGATTTCAGCGAGGAAATTCCTCCCGACCGACCCCTCTGTGGCTCCTGCTGTGACCAGGGTGGTTGGGTCCTTGTTTCCCTGTATCTCATGGATCATGCATGGACTGGAGAGGGTGGTTGGCCCCTTGTTTCCCTGTATCTCGTGGATCATGCCTGAAATGGACAGGTGTGTTGGGCCCTTATTTCTCTGTATCTTCATGGATCATGCATGCATTGGAGAGGGTGGTTGAGCCCTTGTTTCCCTGTACCTCATGGATCATGCCTGCAGTGGACAGGGTGGTTGGGCTCTTGTTTCCCTGTATCTTCATAGATCATGCATGGAGTGGACAGGGTGGTTGGGCCCTTGTTTCCCTGTATCTTCATAGATCATGCATGGAGTGGACAGGATTGTGAGAGGTTGGCCTGGCATATGCTGTCCACTATTCTAGTGGGCACCTTGCACCAGTCCAAACGACCCTTATTGATGATAGGTTTAAGACAACCTTTATTGAAAGCTATCCTAGTGGTAGCTATGGAGAGCGCCCTTCAGGTTAAGTCTCGAAGGAATGTAAAGCAGCTTGGTTTACCAGATTATAACCCCTTTAATGACCAAATGAAAGGGGAACCCCACAACGTATATATAAAGTATATGTATATATTACTAAGCACTCTTTACTAACCTCTTTATGAGATTAGAGAGCAAGATACACAATATCAACACACTAGAACCTATGTAAATAGCACAATATACAATGGGCTCCAGGGGGAGACCGAACCATATACTAAGCAAGTGGTATAACAAGCACAACTTGACTAGACACAGTGCCTAGAGCACGTAGAATTGCTGGGATCCCAAGGAACCACCCAAGGTAGTGACACAGGGGATCCATGGGGGACGCGTGCAGTGTGAGAACACAGCCGAGAGCCCCGTACAATCCAATGGGAAAGTCGCGGTTGAAATTTTAAAGATTAGGGACACTTCGGAGTGGACTTAGAGCTAACCCTATTAGACTTCAAACGTTCTTAGGCCAGCACCCATGTGAGCACCGGAGTACTCGTGTTACCTCACCCAGGGAAGCCGGGTGCATAGGTGCCAAAGGGTGTCGGGAATAGTCGCGGTTTTCGATGGCGAGTTGCTACAAAGTGCTGCTGCCGTGGAAAGGAAAAGTGTCCGGTGCGATCCAAGCCTGGATCGGAGATGGGAAGAACCTGAAAGCAGAGGGGACAGAGTCCGGGTCACTTCAGGGTGACCAGGGGCACGGTTGATCAATGCCCACCAATGTCGGGTGTTTCAGGTGCGATGAGGTGAAGCTTGACTCCACTGCCACGGGGACCAGGAGATGTCGACGACAACGATAGAACACAGGCGAGCTGTCCCACGAAGGATGTCGAGTGCTGGGGTGTCGGTGTCCGGATTGGAGATCAACAGGCCTTGGCAACTGCAACCCACGCGGTGAGAGTAAAAAGGCTTCGGGAGTCAGGGCATGTCTGGAGCAACCAGGTAAGCCCGTTCAGAGTTACAGTACCCTTCTCAGAGACCCACAAGTCGACGGACAAGGGATCACGAAGGGACCTCAAGAGGAATCACTATATACCAGCCCACTGGTCACTCGTGGAGAGTAAGCCAGTAATCTTCAGTGGAATCACTGCTCAGGGTCTGGACTACAAGTAGCCCAATGCACAGACTCAGGGATCGCCAAGAAGCATATGCACCTGCAAATGGTCCCAGTGTCCAGGGGTTCGGGTTTCACGGTCCCCAAGAGGGCTTTGGATCTCAGGTTTGCTGAGAGCATGGATCGGCTTCCAGAAGCTTGGAAACCCACCTCCTGTGTTGCAAAGCCTTCGGAGTCCTTCGGGAGCTGCGTAGTTGCAAACCGGACAGATGTGTCTTTGGTGCCTGCCTTGCAGGGGAGTAACTCCTTTACTCTAAGGGAGATTCTTCGGTCATCCAACGAAGTGTAGATAGTTGAAATTCTGGGATTCTGTAGCAGAGTGTCATCCAGGTAAATCTAAAGATCTGTAGTCAGGGGTTTCTACTTTATACCCAAGGAAGGGGTGGGACAAACTCTGTGGATCCACCTATGGGAGGGTCAGGATAGAGGGGTGGTTACACAGACATCTAGCCACTAGATGACAATTCCACTGACGCCGAGCTCAACCTTAAACTCTGTCTAACTGAAGTCTTCCGCTGGATGGATCGCAACCATTTAAAATGCAATTCCAACAAAACTGAGATCCTTCCAATTGGAAGAAACGCTTCCTTCAACCCAGCCCTCTGGTGGCCAGACGATTCAGCTGTTCCTCCCCAGACTGTTACATCCGCCAGAAATCTCGGCGTTATCTTTGACTCTGACCTCTCCTTTGACCTACATGCTAGAACGGTAGCTGGAAAATGCTTTGGAATAATCAAATCTCTCAGAAAATTCTTCAATTTCCTTCCTATCGATGCCAGGAAAACTGTTGCAATAGCGCTTATAATTTCCCGCCTAGACTATTGCAACGGCCTTCTTGCAGGGGCAAAAAAGAACACACTATCAAAACTTCAAAGTGTGCTTCACTCCGCCGCACGACTAGTACTCAGGCTACCTCGCAGATCCTCTATCTCCGCCGCCCTCCGTTCACTACACTGGCTGCCTCTCCATAAGAGAATTCTTTTTAAAATTCTGATCACTGCCTTCCGTGCCTTCAGCAAAACCGGCCCTAAATACCTCTCCTGTCGCTTCCCCCACTACACCCCTAGTCGTTCCCTACGCTCGTCTCTTGATAATCTTATCCTCCCGGCCAAATATAACCTAAAGACTAAGGGTGGCAAAACCTTAAGCTCTTTGGCCACGAAAGCATGGAACAACCTGCCCAAAACTCTCAGACAACAGACGCTGGAAAAACCCTTTAGAAAGCTCTTAAAGACCTGGATTTTCAACCTCTCCGATGACTACTCTAAAGCGGCCATCTAATCCCTCCTTCAACCCCAGGATTGGCCACTCAGGATCTTTAGCGCCAAGATCCTCCCTCCGGAGCGAACGTCGCGCTCTACAAATAACCTCACAAATATCACAAATATCACAAATATCACATCCTTTGTCCAGTTTCGTGCCAGAGCAGGGGCTGGCATCCCCTGCAACCGGTTGGAGCTGGACTATGCACAGGGACACCAAATGTGCCCCCAGTGCAGACATCAAAGCACTCTTGGAGTGCACCCACCCAGCACCAATACACTGAAGCCTGACTGGGAGGTGGTTACACCTCCCTGTGACATGAAACCTATTGTCCAGCCTCCCCTGCCTGAGTTTCTTCCAGCAGCAGGAGGCCAGACTCGTGTCTGTGGCTGCAGCATCCATTTTGTGATGCCAGGGTTCTGTTAAGCTGGTACCGGTGTAGTCATATTTCCCCCTCCAGGAGGGTGGAATCATACCTCCCCCACCAGGACTGGCGGGGAGGTATGATTCCAAGGTGTTTGACACCAAACACGACATGTTTCCTTGTAGCCATTCCAAAGTTGGCATTTACCCGCGAGGTTATAATGCACTTAAGAGTATATGGCTTGGCTGCATCACAGAACAACCCCAGATAATAGATTCTGAAGGCTGCAGAGGGGCCCTGCTCATGCATGGGCACCCTCTCACATAAAACCCAGCACCCTGCCTTCAGGATTGATAAGGCTTGCCATAGGGGTGACTGATAGGTTTATATGTGCAGTGATATAAGGTAGATATAGGGAACCTATCTCTAAGTAAGGGGTGCATGCACCACCTTATACAGGTTGCAGTAGCAGACCTGTGGTGTCAATTTGAGTGGTCTCTCAGGGGTGGCACAATACATGCTGCAGCCCATGAGAGGCCTCTGGGGTACCTATGCCCTGGGTATATAGAATACAATATATTAGGGACTTATAAGGGTACCCCCAGAATCCAATCTGTGATGTACTAAAAGTACATGCAATCATTTTAGAGAGGAATCAGCTAGGCTGAGGTCCTGGATAGCAGGGCCCCAGCCAGACTAAAGTCGAAAAACAGTGAAACATCAGTAAAAAGTGGGGGTAAACATTAGAAGCAGATCCTACTCTCCTGCAGGGATGGCCAGCAAATCACCTCCGACAGAGGTGGTAACTATGAGGAGAGGCGACAGCATCTTGTGATCGACAGGTGCAGGCAGCAAGCGCCTTACTTGAGATACAGAGGTAAGCTGGTGTGGTGATGGAGGCTCAGGACCAGGAAGTGTGGGGGGAAAGGATGCACATCTGGGGAAGCACCATGGTGGGCAGCAGGAGATGCAGGTGGATGCTTCAGTGGCTGGTGTTGATCCAGGCAGGGAGCCTCTGCAGTTCACAGAGACGTTGTTGATCAGCCTGATTTAGTGAAGCCCTCTTGAACACGCCTGCAGAGCAAATTTCTGCTGATGTACTTTGACAAACATCAATCTCCTGGGCTTCAGGTCCTGGCAAACTTCAGTTGGGCACTCAAGCAAAGAAGTTTGGATCTGAGAATTGAAACTGGTCAGGTAGAGAGAAGCATCATGGGTCTGCCCATCACTATCTAAAGCGGCATTTTGTTTTCTGGGAGGTACATCCTTGGATGGACCACACAAATAATGGCAGACCACTGGCAATTTCAGCTGTGCTTTTGAGCATACCTTTGCGATTTTGTGCTTAAGTGTAGAGCTGCTATGTTCAACTTTCACTTTGGACTCTGAGTGGTAAGCGCAATGGAAATGCTGTTTTATACTACAGAAGAAACAAGGTGAGCACCACCAAAAAGGCAAAGTGACACTCTTAAGTAACTTTTTGGAGTCACAGCATTCCCAAATAAGTGCGTCTCTAGGAGACGGGCATAGGGCTGGGCAGTTTACAGATGGCTTCAATATTATCAGGAGACAAATTAAATTATCTGGCAGAGATGCTGTGATTTAAATATTGCACACAGGGGTGAGAAAATTGTGATTTCTCTTTGAAAACTGTTTTAAGGTTCCCACTAGAACATGTAAGACTGCGTATGAGGACAACAGGACTTCAGAATGCAGGGACTGAGTCCATGTACAACATAGAGACTGTTGGACCGATTCCTAGGTAGCTCACTTTGCCTCATCCACACCCCTAACCCTTCTCGGGTAGGGGGTAAGTTTAGCAGCCTCAACCATGACACTCTGATCCCCGTGGGGGAACATCCTTTACAATGCAACTTTTTCAACGCAGTACCTTTACCACGCTGGTATTACAACGCAAGTCGTTACAACGACTTGCGCTGGGGGGCGCTGTAGGATAGGGAATTGTTTAATTTACTATCCAAAACCTTCCCTACTATCCATGGGGACTGGAGTTGGAATAGTAAATTAAACTATTCCACTATCCAGCGCCCCCCAATGCAAGTCGTTGTAACGACTTGCATTGTAAAACCTGCGTGGTAAAGGCATGCGTTGTGAAAGCATGCGTTGTAACAACATACATCCGTATCGTGGAAACAGATCGCACCCTTTCGTTGTTTATTCAAGCATGCCCTCAGTACACATACATCTTCTGGAAGAGACACTCCTTTGGGTAGTGATCTAGCAGGTAGTAGTGCATTACCCAGAAGGAAACTTCTGGAAGGGACATTCCTTCAGGGCGTGCCCACACGTATCCCGGTTAGACCTGGAGGGCTAGTGTAGAAAGAATGAGACTGGACTGAGTAACAAGTGTGTGAATTCTGATGCAGTAAAGAGACAGTCGTTCGATCCGCGCTGGCAGGTCTTACCCTGAATAAGTCAGACGCCTGACTCCCAAATTTCCCGATTTAAGATATCTGGAAAGCGTCTTTAAGGAAAAGCGGCCACGGCTGAGGCATCAGTTGAAAAGTCTGACGGTTGGGTAATCGGACAGAGAATTGCTACTGTATGAATTGACTTTCCCCTAAGCACGGCCAGACCATTTGTTGCAAATCCAATAAGCAAGTCAGTTGGTGTAACTGAGCCAGGCACGGTCCTGCGGTGTAACTGAGGCCAGGCAGAGCCCTGCGGTGTAACTGAGTCCTGAGGCCAGGCAGGGCCCTGCGGTGTAACTGAGGCCTGGCAGGGTCCTGCGGTGTAACTGAGGCCAGGCAGAGCCCTGCAGTGTGACTGAGGCCAGGCAGGGCCCTGCGGTGTGACTGAGGCCAGGCAGAGCCCTGCAGTGTGACTGAGGCCAGGCAGGGCCCTGCGGTGTGACTGAGGCCAGGCAGGGCCCTGCGGTGTGACTGAGGCCAGGCAGAGCCCTGCAGTGTGACTGAGGCCAGGCAGAGCCCTGCGGTGTGACTGAGGCCAGGCAGGGTCCTGCGGTGTAACTGAGGCCAGGCAGAGCCCTGCAGTGTGACTGAGGCCAGGCAGGGCCCTGCGGTGTGACTGAGGCCAGGCAGAGCCCTGCAGTGTGACTGAGGCCAGGCAGAGCCCTGCAGTGTGACTGAGGCCAGGCAGGCTCCTGTGGTGTAACTGAGGCCAGGCAGAGCCCTGCAGTGTAACTGAGGCCAGGCAGAGCCCAGCGGTGTACCTGAGGCCAGGCAGAGTCCTGCGGTGTAACTGAGGCCAGGAAGAGCCCTGCGGTGTAACTGAGCCAGGCAGAGAACTGCGGTGTAACTGAGGACAGGCAGAGTCCTGCGGTGTAACTGAGGCCAGGCAGAGCCCTGCGTTGTAACTGAGGCCAGGCAGAGCCCAGCGGTGCACCTGAGGCCAGGCAGAGCCCTGTGTTGTAACTGAGGACAATGAAGAACCGGGTTATTTAAGACCCAGCGGCGCCAGGGGAAAAGCCCTAGTCTCCGAGTCCACCTGTCTTAGAGTACAGAGACACGGGTGATTCTTGGGGACGTCAAAGATCAATTTTATTGGCTGCAGCCTGTAACAGAGATCCTAGAAGTACAACACAGTGTATGTTCTCAGGAGACTGCTCTCTTTACAAAACCAGTCATCCCTTTTTATACCAAAAAGTATGCTTCAGGCAAATATTCCTTATTTACAGTTGACCACTCACATGTTTTAACAGAAAGAAAAAAGCAGGATCATGATGACAAGCCCATTTTTCAGTTTGTCCAGCCCATAACCAGTTATTGGTCAAACCCAACATTCTTCATCAGACAGGTCGGTCGAACCCACCATAAAAACGGGCACATCCCCATCGTAAACGGATCATAAAGAAAGGAGCAGAGACAGGTGTGAGCAAGATAAGACATAGTTATGCGCAATAAAAGGTTTATGGTGTTTTGTGTCTCGATCCTTAATCTTGATCAGCTACCGGGAAAGGGACTGGTTTAACAAGTTTGGCTTCGGGCAAGAGGGTCGCTCGCTCAGGTCATTCAGAAGACAGCTAAAGTGTACGTGTGTTTGGAGACTCGTTCGGCCACTGTCACCGGCCTATGTGAGGGCAACCACAAAATGGCTGCCGTACGCAAGATGGAACCTGAGGGTTCAAAACAGACTCCCTGATTTCATGGTGATCTCGTCACTCGAATAGGACGAAAATACCCACACATCTAGCACTCGCCATATTCGGTCTGCTGATACCAAAATCGTCATGATACGACGACTTTTATAACAAGTTTCAGAATTTCAATACCTCAGACCCTCCTTTTGCCCTTACATAGGCAATAACCTAAACCCATGTCAGTCTGAGTCCAGGTCTATACTCATCAGATCATCAAGATGTTGCTGTAGCATCATCCTATTACTTAGCACGTCTCTTGATAGGGGTTTCCTTACACATGATGTAGCACAGAGACCACATATAGCAGGGGTACACTGTACACAAAGACAGAGCAGGAAAAGGATGGCTAAGATCACCCCAATTACCATCAGAGTCTTCCATCCCCACGTGGATAACAGTTCCCAGAACCATCCCATCAACGACCAATCTCCTTTATCCACGTGTATAGATTCGGAGATTTTATGCAGTTTGGAAATGGCCTGGTACACTGTCGGAGCATTGTCTGGAATGAAAACACAGCAACTTGATTGGATCACTTTACATACCCCACCTCGATCTGCAAGTATGACATCTAACGCAACTCTGTTCTGGAGAGTCATAAGACGATCCGACTGGAGCTCAGCAGTCAAGTTACTAAGGGCACCGGCAGTTTCAACTACGGTGGACTCCACCACTCTCATCAGTTGTCGTATGTTCCTGCTGTTCACCATAGGTCCCCAAAACGGCAGAAAAACCTTCAAGAAATCTCCCAATTCTTGTCCTGCAGTATCTTCCTGAATGAAGACACCTCTGACTACTCTTGTCTTGTGGTAATCTGCCGCGGCTGTGTAGGTGAGAGGCAACAGGAATGAGACAAAACATGTGCCCGAGAAATCAGGGGGCAGCCATGTGTATGCTCTATCATAACAGATGAAATAGGTACCCTTAGCTGCTAGGAACGATGGGGAAGTCTGGGACGAAAAAACATACGTCTCAGTGCAGATACTACTCCCTAACTGAGCTCTCGGATGCTTGCCATTACCTTGCAGACAAAGATGACCCTGATGGGGTACAATCCAAATCGGAGAGGATCTTTTCGTTTGCTGGTTCTTACTCAGACTAGCTCCATATCCGGTCACGTTCCATCCAATATACGCTAGTGTCTCATCTCTCGGGATAGTCTCATAGGAACTAGCTCCTTTAATCATATCGACTATTCCCTTAACTAGAGCACTATTCTTTGGATTATCCTTCACAGAACGTATGGGGTGGACTTCGCGAGCGTAGATGAACATCGTTCGGTACGCCCATACAGAACCATTGTAGCTAAATGGCAGGACTAGATAAGGAATACCTTTATCAGTAGTATGAGGCATAAGACCACACACCCAACAGTTAGTCGTGTTCATTACTAATTGGTGTCGGTGCAGAAGCTGAACGAAAGAGCTATTAACAAACTCCAATCTTCTAACGGTCTCATGTTCAGGCAGAGGATGAAAAGAATGCGAAGGAACAGTAGAAGAAGGTATGGGTTGTGTAGTGGATGCAAACGTTACTTGAAAAGAGAATATAACGTATCCCATTAAAAACATCATTAAGCTAAGCAACATGAAAACGCACAATATTAAAAAACATTTTCTACTCATTATTTCACATATTTTGGCTCTAAAGTTTGTTTCTTCAACAGGTCTCTCCATCTCGAAAAACTCCATCCTCTAACCTTGCTGCTCACGGAGGTAGGGTGTTCCGTGCTAAGGAATGCGTCTGTCAGTCCAGGGAACGCCCTAGGACCAACCAGAACCGTCGACCTTGTGTCTTCGGCTTGCACTCCAAAGACTTCGCGCCGCGACCCTACAGCTGAACCCGGATGGCGGTTCAAAAAACAAAAATCGGTCAAAACAGTTTCTCAGATGGGAGAGCTGATCTTTCAAAAATAGTAAAGAAAAAAGATTTTTATTTTATTAGTCCCATGACTCTTGGTCGCAAATTATAACGGTTTTTGCTGGGCGTTGTGTGATCGCAGAATAAGAGTTCAGGTTCTGTAGTGTCCAGCCGCACTGATGGTGGCACGGCTTCTTGCAAAAGATCGTCACTTTCACGCTCAGAACTTGTCCCAATTAAACGTGCATCGCTAAAAGGCAGAAAACGAGGCACAGTTTCGGTCTCAGAATCAGGAATGCCCTCCTTGACCCACCGGTCGTACGGTAGAGGCAGAGGAACCCTCTTACAGTGTACGCCCTGGATCCAGTTTTTCTTCCCTTGCACTCGTACTGCAGTTCTCGTAGATAAAAGCACCAAGTATGGACCGGTCCAGCGGGGCTGATCGTTCTTTGTCCGTTGAAAGTTCTTGATCAGCACCCACGATCCGGGATCGATTGCATGCCCTGGATCTTCAGAAGCCTGAGGCAGTGTATCATGAACCTGTTGCTGTAAGACACGCAATTTAGCCGTCAAATCATGCAGATAGTCCAGCAGTACAGGGTGTTCAATCTCGCTA
Source organism: Lissotriton helveticus (assembly GCF_964261635.1). NCBI lineage: Eukaryota > Metazoa > Chordata > Amphibia > Caudata > Salamandridae > Lissotriton > Lissotriton helveticus. The sequence continues at coordinate 88,506,726 of NC_136064.1, forward strand.
AATTTCGTCGGCCTCGGTACTCCCCATATGTTTGCCGGGCGACCAAAAATTATTTCATATGGACTAAGTCCCACTCGTGAATGCACAGTCATCCTAGTCGACAAGAGTGCTAATGGCAAAGCATCAGGCCATTTAAGACCAGAGCTCGCTTGTATCTTGGCCAACTTCAATTTGAGGGTGCCGTTATAGCACTCCACTAGACCAGCTGATTGGGGGTGATTTGCAGCGTGGAATTTGTGGCGGATTCCTAACCCTTCACACACTCTCTTCATCACTTGACCCACAAATTCACTCCCATTATCACTCCAGACCACTCTCGGCAAACCATACCTAGGGAAAAACTCCTTGACAAGTGCTTTAGCTGTGGACAAGGAAGTATTATCTCTTAGGGGGTATGCTTCTACCCATCTTGAGAAGGCACAAACAACCACAAGTACGTATTTTAGGTTGTTGCATCTCTCCATGTGGATGAAATCTAGCTGCAAAACCTTGAACGGATACGTCGGAGGCGCAAAATGACCAGCTGGAGTTGGAGTTCCCTTGCCAGGATTATATTTCAGGCAAACCATGCAATTCTTGACCACATTCTCTGCACACTTAGGAATTCCAGTATTTTGCCATACTGGAGCCAACAACTTACAGATCCCTTTCACACTGATATGAGCCATTCCATGCGCCATTGTAACCACTGCAAGCACGTACGCATCGGGTAACAACCATCGCTGGTGCTCTGACAACTCAACCCAGCAACCATTCGTGTCTAATTTACCTGTACTCTCTCTCCACACACTCAACTCTTTCTCTGTAGCTTCAGCTTGGATAGACTTCACACTCTCTATTGTATCTTCACACATTCCAACGCCACCAATCCATCTTGCAGGGCCCGCAACATACATTTGACTCATCACATCCCTCGCTGTTTCTTTCGCAACTTCGTCAGCAAACGCATTACCGCGACCAACGTCGTCAGTAACCTTCTTATGTGCACTGCATTTCACAATCGCAACTTGCAACGGCAAGGTAAGTGATTCAAGAAGCTCATTCACCAACTGACCATGCTGAATTTTGGTTCCATGAGAAGTGAGGAACCCACGTTCCTTCCACAATCGTCCAAAACTATGAGCTACACCAAACGCATACTGGCTGTCAGTATATATGGTCACTTTCTTTCCTTTCGATAACACACACGCTCTCGTAAGTGCAATCAACTCGGCTGCTTGAGCTGAATTATGTGGGATACGTGCAGCTTCAACAATCGTCTGTAAAGTCGTGACAGCATATGCCGCAGTCGTATCACCATTTGGAAGCTTGAAGCATGAACCATCCACCCATAAGGTACCATCATACTTCTCAAGAGGAGTGTCCCTAAGATCCACTCTTCCTTTCGTTTCCTCCTCTGTCCTGAGAAAGCAATCATGCTGTTCAGAAACATCTGTCTCTGCTACAATCTGCAACAACGTAGCTGGATTCAATGTATTGCATCTCTTTATGTGCACATGACTCGCTAAAAGTGTCAACTCATAACCGGACAATCGAGCACTAGTTAAGTGCTGTGTCTTAGTCTTATTTAACAAGGTATCCACTGCATGTGGAACCATTACAATCAGCACATTATTCACCACTAACCCAGCAGACTGTCGAATAGAAACAGCTGCTGCCGCTGTGGCTCTCAAACAACTCGGCAACGCTCTAGCTACCGGATCCAAGGTCGACGAAAAATACGCGCATGGACGTTGCTTGTCCCCAAAAGACTGTGTCAACACTGACAACGCGCATCCCTCTCTCTCGTGGACATAAAGCGTAAAAGGCTTACTGTAGTCGGGAGTACCCAACACAGGAGCCGAACACAATGCATCACGCAATTCAGAAAAACTTTTCTGACAGTCGTCAGACCACAGGAGGGGATTCGGTGTATCTTTACAAGTCAATGCCACCAGAGGTTTGGCCAGCAAAGACAAATTCGGTATCCATTGTCTGCAATATGACGTAATACCCAAGAAAGCACGCACTTCTCTTTGTGTAGTAGGCACACTCATTTTCGCAATTGCTTGAATTCGTTCTGGAGTCAGTCTTCTTCCCTCCTTCGATAAGAGATAACCTAAGTAGGTCACTTCTTGTCGACAATACTGCAACTTCGAAAGAGACACTTTGTGATGGAAATCAGACAAATAACGCAACAACAGCAAGGTAGCTTCTTTACAAATCTCCTCAATATCGGCAGCGACTAATAAATCGTCAACGTACTGGAGAAGAGCAGCACCATTCGGTAAAGCAATCGTGTCAAGCTGTGTTTTTAAAGCCTGACTATAGATAGAAGGACTCTCGCAATAGCCTTGAGGAGCTCTCTTAAACCGGAAGCTTCGGCCTCCTAAAGAGAAGCCAAAGATATCCCTACTCTCCTCGGCAATCGGGATGCTGAAGAAAGCATTCTTCAAATCAATCACCGAAAACCAAGTGGCTGAAGCTGGAATCATGGTCAGTAAGGCAGTAATGTCTGGAACAACAGGAAATTGCGGGACTACAATCTTATTCACCTCGCGAAGATCGATCACGAACCTATATACAGGTGGTTGCGAGGAATCAGTCCTTTTTAGAACAGGCAAAACAGGACTATTGCACACATTACCTCTCGTTTCTTCAATTACATCTCTCTCAATCAGGTCATGTATGATCGCTAGCAACGCTCTTTCACCTTCACTAGAGATCTTGTATTGGGGAATACGTGGCATTTTAACATTTGCTTTCAACGTCACAACATATGGCGGTATCTCCAACAGACCCACATCATTAGGACCAGTAGCCCAAAGAATATCAGGAAGAGAAGACAATTCTGTGGGAAGTCTATCCTTTGACAAATACATCGGGGAGACCACTTTCTTACCTAATGTAAGTTGTACTCCCGAAGGAGAGCAATACAGTGTCGCGTACAATCTTTTCAACAGAACCAGTCCCAACAAGTTCTGACCACAACCTGTCGTCAGAATAAGGGGTGCTTCGAATTCGCAAGGTCCAACAGAACGAGATATAGGACTAGAAATCGGGTTCCTAACCGGGGCGCCAGAAAAACCTACTGAAACATTCATCTCGCCAGACAAAGGTGCGCCAGGGAGTTTAGAGTGCATAATAGAACTCTTTGTAGCACCAGCATCCAACAGAAAAGGCTCCGACACACCTGATGTAATCACCTCAACATAAGGTCCACTCTGATCTACTGGAACTGAAACGACTCCCTCTCTTTGTCTATGGCTGTCCTAGTAATCAGTACCTTCCATATTCCCACCTTCGACATAGTAGTCGTCAGCATAGCACTGAGTCGTCCTACCAGACGTGTGATTCTGCTGATCAAAACTATTCATTGAATTTTGTGGAGGAAAGGGACGTGCGTTCTGGGGGAACCCTCCACGTCCTCTACCTCTAGGAGCTTGTGGAACATTCCGACCTCTTACTCTAGTAACACCATTCATACGCTGCGACAAAACAGGGCAACTACTCTTAAAATGGCCCTCTTCTTTGCAATATGCACACTGATTAGGGCCTACAGGAAAACGCGGCTGAGAAGGCTCGAACCTTTGCGAGTTTCTCTGAAACTGCAGAGGCTGCTGATAATCACACTGGTTACTACGGGGCAGATATGCTTGCTGTAAAAGAATCTTCGTCTTTAGCTCTTTAGTCTTTTTGTCTGCCCTATCCTTCTCATCCTTATCCCTATTTTCATAGTATTTTGCAGTAGCCAATATCTGTACCGATGAGGAAACAGCCCACAAACTCTCGGAATCCTTCAACTTGGTACATAACTCGGGAAGCAAATTATGCACGAACTTATCAACAAACAACCGTTGACCACCTTCAGTACTCATGTCTTGACCACTTTGGTCAATAAATGTTTCTTCAAACCTAGTGAAGAAATCGGACACAGTTTCATCTTTCTTTTGCTTACATGCAGACAATTTGTCCCAGTTTACTCGCATAGCAGGCATTAAAGTCTTCATGTAAGTAATGATCCTACCAGGAAGTTCTGCAACTACAGGCTCCGGTTTAGCACCACCAACTTGTCGTGCATCCGCAGCACTAATATTGACCCAGGTATCACCTAACTCCTGCGCATGGTCCGTGTGCCGAATCAAACCCCATAAAGGTTGTGGAACCACATTTCCAAACAACATGTCTATATCGGCTAGATTCATAACGCACAAGTCTGCAATCTGTGATAATTCCTTATAGTACCCTGTGGGATTTTCACGGGGGTCAGGCAAAGTCTGCTTAAGAGCCAAAACTTCAGCTTGCTTCCACGGAACATGTACCCAAACACGTTGAAAATGTGCTGGCCCAGCTGGGGGGTTATTATTTGCACCAGCAGGTACTTCTTCCTTCCATACCGGAGGAACCTCTCTCATTGGATATTGTCGCACTTTTCTTCTAACAGAAGGATCAGGCTCAAAAAAGGACTGAGAAGGAAACTCGTTCCTAAACGAGAGTAGCGTCGCTACCGCTCTTTCAACGTCGGGACCCACAATCGTGCCTTTTGCAAACTCGAACCGTACACGGCACAACTCAGGCGGAGTTTGTCCCCGATCACCATCTTCCAATTCTTCATAAAGAAAATCACACATTCTGTCAAAAACGTACCTCTGTTTCGGTGCTTCCCATTGGCGGAAGACATCCATAACAGACTCTACATCATATCTTGTAGGGTCAGTAACCCATTTACGCGCCAAATGATCCAATACTCCCTTCTCTCTAGAATCAGGCAGTTGGCTACGCAACTGTTTGCGCTCTGAATTGGGTGTCGTGCTCAATGACCCAAAGAAAGGAGAAAAGAGACTACTAACAGTATCCGTCATTCTCTGTCGGACAGAAGGAGAAGTTGATAGAACAGGATATAGAGCGGACTGAGTAAGAGCCAATGTAGGAGCAGTAGCAGAAGGGGCAGCGAGAACAGGCGAAAAAGTCGTAGGAAGTAAAGACGGAGCAGGTAGCAAAGTCGGCGGCCCTTGAGAAGGTTGCGCCAGAGGAGTAGGAGCCAACTGAAGAGGAGCTGGCGGCTGTGCAATAGCAAGAGGCAAAGCAGCCAGAGGTTGCTGCGCAACTAAAGGTTGCGGAGGTGTTGTAGCACTCTGCGCATAAGGGGGTGGCGAGCTCAACAAATGTGACATTAAAGGGTCTTTTTCAAGCTCCTTCACTGCATCTTGCTGAGGAAGCGGCAAAACTGGATAGCATTTATCGATCGCCATTTTACGTTGCCTGTGCAACTGCTCACTCGCTTGTTCTTCTTCGTTATCTTTATACTGCATTGCAGCTTGCATTATCGAGATACCCCTTTCTCTTTTATTTTTCTTTGCTAATTTAATTTCTTGCTGTTTGGCTTCCTTTCGCCATAGGCGGAAAGAGTCAAACATCGCCGGCCGGGCTTTCTTCTTAAAAAATCTAACCTCTAGATTGTCTAAAATTTCCGTGTCAAAACTACCATATTGGGGCCATTGTAGGGCACCGTCCTTTTTCCGTGTAACGAATCCATACTCCGTTATATGTGATGGGGCCCACGCCATGTTTCACATAGAGCTCATAGGTTGGAGTTCCAATCGGAGGAACCGGACACGAGTCCTCCAATCGGGAATCCCTATTTCGACCACAACAAAATGTTCTTCCAAGTCTGCTAAGACCAGGCATCTTCGCTCACTAGTCTAGCTTCAAACTTCAAGGGAATATCGAATACGATAGTCTTGTGAATACACAAGTCCCTCTGCTTTGGTACTTGCAAGTCCCAAATCAAAGATCACGAGTTCCAACTCAAAGATCCCAGGAGATACCCAAAAATTAAACTAAGGACTGGGAGACGCTCCACTCATACTTAACTGAGGTATCGATGTCGGCACCAGGAGACCCGTCTATCGTCTCGCTTTACAAATCATCGAAGGCTCCAAGACAGGGCGACAGTCAGGGCAGCAGTCCTTCGTAGCCGTTGGAAAGCGGGGAACCTCGCAGCAAAGACTTTCGGACCACGACGACATACAGGGGTCGATGAAGTGGTTGGCCTTCCTCCAGAATTTTCACACAAAGCTCCTCACGAACCTCAGGCTTGGACCGGTACCGCTGAAGTCGCCCTACGTTGGGCGCCAAATGAAGAACCGGTTTATTTAAGACCCAGCGGCACCAGGGGAAACGCCCTAGTCTCCGGGTCCACCTGTCTTAGAGTACAGAGACACGGGTGATTCTTGGTGACGTAAAAGATCAATTTTATTGGCTGCAGCCTGTAACAGAGATCCTAGAAGTACAACACGGTGTATGTTCTCAGGAGACTGCTCTCTTTACAAAACCAGTTGTCCCTTTTTATACCAAAAATGATGCTTCAGGCAAATATTCCTAATTTACAGTTGACCACTCACATGTTTTAACAGAAAGAAAAAGGCAGGATCATGATGAAAAGCCCATTTTTCAGTTTGTCCAGCCCATAACCAGTTATTGGTCAAACCCAACATTCTTCATCAGACAGGTCGATCGAACCCACCATAAAAACGAGCACATCCCCATCGTAAACGGATCATAAAGAAAGGAGCAGAGACAGGTGTGAGCAAGATAAGACATAGTTATGCGCAATAAAAGGTTTGATGGTGTTTTGTGTCTCGATCCGTAATCTTGATCAGCTACCGGGAAAGGGACTGGTTTAACAAGTTTGGCTTCGGGCAAGAGGGTCGATCGCTCAGGTCATTCAGAAGACAGCTAAAGTGTACGTGTGTTTGGAGACTCGTTCGGCCACTGTCACCGGCCTATGTGAGGGCAACCACAAAATGGCTGCCGTAAGCAAGATGGAACCCAAGGGTTCAGAACAGACTCCCTGATTTCATGGTGATCTCGTCACTCGAATAGGACGAAAATACCCACACATCTAGCACTCGCCATATTCGGTCTGCTGATACCAAAATCGCCATGATACGACGACTTTTATACCAAGGTTCAGAATTTCAATACTTCAACAGGCAGAGTCCTGTGGTGTAACTGAGCCAGGCAGAGCCCTGCGCTGTAACTGGGGACAGGCAGAGTCCTGCGGTGTAACTGAGCCAGGCAGAGCCCTGCGGTGTAACTGAGGACAGGCAGAGTCCTGCGGTGTAACTGAGGTCAGGCAGAGCCATGCGTTTTAACTGTGGACAGGAAGAGCCCTGCGGTGTAACTGAGCCAGGCAGAGCCCTGCGGTGTAACTGAGGACAGGCAGAGTCCTGCTGTGTAACTGAGGCCATTCACGGTCCTGCGGTGTAACTGAGGACAGGCAGAGTCCTGCGGTGTAACTGAGGACAGGCAGAGTCCTGCGGTGTAACTGAGCCAGGCAGAGCCCTGCGGTGTAACTGAGGACAGGCAGAGTCCTGCGTTGTAACTGAGGACAGGCAGAGTCCTGCGGTGTAACTGAGGACAGGCAGAGCCCTGCGGCATAACTGAGGACAGGCAGAGTCCTGCGGTGTAACTGAGGACAGGCAGAGTCCTGCGGTGTAACTGAGGCCAGGCAGAGCCCTGCGTTGTAACTGAGGCCAGGCAGAGTCCTGCGGTGTAACTGAGCCAGGCAGAGCCCTGCGGTGTAACTGAGGACAGGCAGAGCCCTGCGGTGTAACTGAGGACAGGCAGAGCCCTGCGGTGTAACTGAGGACAGGCAGAGTCCTGCGGTGTAACTGAGGCCATTCACGGTCCTGCGGTGTAACTGAGCCAGGCAGAGCCCTGCGGTGTAACTGAGGCCAGGCAGGGTCCTCCGGTGTGACTGAGGCCAGGAAAGCTCCTGCGGTGTAACTGAGGCCAGGCAGAGTCCTGCGTTGTAACTGAGGACAGGCAGAGTCCTGCGGAGTAACTGAGGACAGGCAGAGTCCTGTGGCATAACTGAGGACAGGCAGAGTCCTGCGGTGTAACTGAGCCAGGCAGAGCCCTGCGGTGTAACTGAGGCCATTCACGGTCCTGTGGTGTAACTGAGCCAGGCAGAGCCCTGCGCTGTAACTGGGGACAGGCAGAGTCCTGCGGTGTAACTGAGCCAGGCAGAGCCCTGCGGTGTAACTGAGGACAGGCAGAGTCCTGCGGTGTAACTGAGGTCAGGCAGAGCCATGCGTTTTAACTGAGGACAGGCAGAGTCCTGCTGTGTAACTGAGGCCATTCACGGTCCTGCGGTGTAACTGAGGACAGGCAGAGTCCTGCGGTGTAACTGAGGACAGGCAGAGTCCTGCGGTGTAACTGAGCCAGGCAGAGCCCTGCGGTGTAACTGAGGACAGGCAGAGTCCTGCGTTGTAACTGAGGACAGGCAGAGTCCTGCGGTGTAACTGAGGACAGGCAGAGCCCTGCGGCATAACTGAGGACAGGCAGAGTCCTGCGGTGTAACTGAGGACAGGCAGAGTCCTGCGGTGTAACTGAGGCCAGGCAGAGCCCTGCGTTGTAACTGAGGCCAGGCAGAGTCCTGCGGTGTAACTGAGCCAGACAGAGCCCTGCGGTGTAACTGAGGACAGGCAGAGCCCTGCGGTGTAACTGAGGACAGGCAGAGCCCTGCGGTGTAACTGAGGACAGGCAGAGTCCTGCGGTGTAACTGAGGCCATTCACGGTCCTGCAGTGTAACTGAGCCAGGCAGAGCCCTGCGGTGTAACTGAGGCCAGGCAGGGTCCTCCGGTGTGACTGAGGCCAGGAAAGCTCCTGCGGTGTAACTGAGGCCAGGCAGAGTCCTGCGTTGTAACTGAGGACATGCAGAGTCCTGCGGAGTAACTGAGGACAGGCAGAGTCCTGTGGCATAACTGAGGACAGGCAGAGTCCTGCGGTGTAACTGAGCCAGGCAGAGCCCTGCGGTGTAACTGAGGCCATTCACGGTCCTGCGGTGTAACTGAGCCAGGCAGAGCCCTGCGTTGTAACTGAGGCCAGGCAGAGCCCTGCGGTGTAACTGAGGCCAGGCAGAGCCCTGCGTTGTAACTGAGGCCAGGCGGAGCCCTGCGTTGTAACTGAGGCCAGGCAGGGTCCTGCGGTGTAACTGAGGCCAGGCAGGGTCCTGCGGTGTAACTGAGACCAGACAGCACAGCCCTGCGGTATGACTGAGGCCAGGCAGAGCCCTGCGGTGTAAATGAGGCCAGGCAGAGCCCTGCGGTGTGACTGAGGCCAGGCAGGGTCCTGCGGTGTAACTGAGGCCAGGCAGAGCCCTGCGGTGTGACTGAGGCCAGGCAGAGCCCTGAGGTGTGACTGAGGCCAGGCAGAGTCCTGCGGTGTGACTGAGGCCAGGCAGAGCCCTGCGGTGTGACTGAGGCCAGGCAGAGCCCTGCGGTGTGACTGAGGCCAGGCAGAGCCCTGTGGTGTGACTGAGGACAGGCAGAGCCCTGCGGTGTGACTGAGGACAGGCAGAGCCCTGCGGTTTGACTGAGGCCAGGCAGAGCCCTGCGGTGTGACTGAGGCCAGGCAGAGCCCTGCGGTGTGACTGAGGCCAGGCAGAGCCCTGCGGTGTGACTGATGACAGGCAGGGTCCTGCGGTGTACCTGAGGCCAGGCAGGGTCCTCCGGTGTGACTGAGGCCAGGCAGAGCCCTGCGGTGTGACTGAGGCCAGGCAGAGCCCTGCGGTGTGACTGAGGACAGGCAGAGCCCTGCGGTGTGACTGAGGACAGGCAGAGCCCTGCGGTGTGACTGAGGACAGGCAGGGTCCTGCGGTGTAACTGAGGACAGGCAGAGCCCTGCGGTGTGATTAAGGCCTGAGGCCAGGCAGAGCCCTGCGGTGTGATTAAGGCCTGAGGCCAGGCAGAGCCCTGCGGGGTGACTGAGGACAGGCAGAGCCCTGCGGTGTGACTGAGGACAGGCAGGGTCCTGCGGTGTAACTGAGGACAGGCAGAGCCCTGCGGTGTGATTAAGGCCTGAGGCCAGGCAGAGCCCTGTGGTGTGAATGAGGCCAGGCAGAGCCCTGTGGTGTGACTTAGGACAGGCAGAGCCCTGCGGTGTGACTGAGGACAGGCAGAGCCCTGCGGTGTGACTGAGGCCAGGCAGAGCCCTGCGGTGTGACTGAGGACAGGCAGAGCCCTGCGGTGTGACTGAGGACAGGCAGAGCACTGCGGTGTGACTGAGGCCAGGCAGGGCCCTGCGGTGTGACTGAGGACAGGCAGAGCCCTGCGGTGTGACTGAGGACAGGCAGGGTCCTGCGGTGTGACTGAGGCCAGGCAGAGCCCTGCAGTGTGACTGAGGCCAGGCAGAGTCCTGCGGTGTGACTGAGGCCAGGCAGAGCCCTGCGGTGTAACTAAGGACAGGCAGAGCCCTGCGGCATAACTGAGGACAGGCAGAGTCCTGCGGTGTAACTGAGGACAGGCAGAGCCCTGCGGTGTAACTGAGGACAGGCAGAGCCCTGCGGTGTAACTGAGGCCAGGCAGAGCCCTGCGTTGTAACTGAGGCCAGGCAGAGTCCTGCGGTGTAACTGAGCCAGGCAGAGCCCTGCAGTGTAACTGAGGACAGGCAGAGCCCTGCGGTGTAACTGAGGACAGGCAGAGCCCTGCGGTGTAACTGAGGACAGGCAGAGTCCTGCAGTGTAACTGAGGCCATTCACGGTCCTGCGGTGTAACTGAGCCAGGCAGAGCCCTGCGGTGTAACTGAGGCCAGGCAGGGTCCTCCGGTGTGACTGAGGCCAGGAAAGCTCCTGCGGTGTAACTGAGGCCAGGCAGAGTCCTGCGTTGTAACTGAGGACAGGCAGAGTCCTGCGGAGTAACTGAGGACAGGCAGAGTCCTGCGGCATAACTGAGGACAGACAGAGTCCTGCGGTGTAACTGAGCCAGGCAGAGCCCTGCGGTGTAACTGAGCCAGGCAGAGCCCTGCGTTGTAACTGAGGCCAGGCAGGGTCCTGCGGTGTAACTGAGACCAGACAGCACAGCCCTGCGGTATGACTGAGGCCAGGCAGAGCCCTGCGGTGTAAATGAGGCCAGGCAGAGCCCTGCAGTGTGACTGAGGCCAGGCAGGGTCCTGCGGTGTAACTGAGGCCAAACAGAGCCCTGCGGTGTGACTGAGGCTAGGCAGAGCCCTGCGGTGTGACTGAGGCCAGGCAGAGTCCTGCGGTGTGACTGAGGCCAGGCAGAGCCCTGTGGTGTGACTGAGGACAGGCAGAGCCCTGCGGTGTGACTGAGGACAGGCAGAGCACTGCGGTGTGACTGAGGCCAGGCAGGGCCCTGCGGTGTGACTGAGGCCAGGCAGAGCCCTGCGGTGTGACTGAGGACAGGCAGAGCCCTGCGGTGTGACTGAGGACAGGCAGGGTCCTGCGGTGTGACTGAGGCCAGGCAGAACCCTGCGGTGTGACTGAGGCCAGGCAGAGTCCTGCGGTGTGACTGAGGCCAGGCAGAGCCCTGCGGTGTGACTGAGGCCAGGCAGAGCCCTGCGGTGTGACTGAGGACAGGCAGAGCCCTGCGGTGTGACTGAGGACAGGCAGGGTCCTGCGGTGTAACTGAGGCCAGGCAGAGTCCTGCGGTGTAACTGAGGCCAGGCAGAGCTCTGCGGTGTGACTGAGGACAGGCAGAGCCCTGCGGTGTGACTGAGGACAGGCAGGGTCCTGCGGTGTGACTGAGGCCAGGCAGAGCCCTGCGGTGTGACTGAGGCCAGGCAGAGTCCTGCGGTGTGACTGAGGCCAGGCAGAGCCCTGCGGTGTGACTGAGGCCAGGCAGAGCCCTGCGGTGTGACTGAGGACAGGCAGAGCCCTGCGGTGTGACTGAGGACAGGCAGGGTCCTGCGGTGTAACTGAGGCCAGGCAGAGTCCTGCGGTGTAACTGAGGAGAGGCAGAGCTCTGCGGTGTGACTGAGGCCAGGCAGGGCCCTGCGGTGTGACTGAGGACAGGCAGAGCTCTGCGGTGTGACTGAGGCCAGGCAGAGCCCTGCGGTGTGACTGAGGACAGGCAGAGCTCTGCGGTGTGACTGAGGCCAGGCAGAGCCCTGCGGTGTGACTGAGGCCTGTGGCGTGTGCCAGCCCTGGGTCGGTGTAGTAAACACAATACAGCCGCTGCGGGGGCAGCTGAGGGGGCGGAGCTCCGGCTGTGATGGGGCAAGAGGAAGGAATGAATGTGCAGGTGTCAGAAGGATGAAGGGCTCTCCCGGCCGACTGCATCCTGACCCATTTATTCATAAACTCTGAATTAATTTTGGATGTATTTATTTAGTTGTCTGTGTGCTTGTGCATGTATTATTTGCTTTCTGTTAATTGTTGTGCGTATATATTGATTTATGTTGACTATTTGTTTTTGTATTTATTTGTTGCATTCATTTCGTTTGTTTATTGACCACCTGTTTTTTTTCTTTACGAATATATCTTGTAGGCCTCTTCTTTGTCGGTTTCTTTTTTATTTCTCGATAAAACTGTGTATTTTTGTTTGTGAACCCTGAGCAGGGCTGCCTCTGGTACAGAAGCTCCTGATCTCAGTTGTTGGCACCTCTGTCGGTGTGCGCCATGTGTGCTCTTGGTGTCATACTTAAAACACAGTCTTAGTGAAACGCACACTTGCACGAAGGTGGGCGACTCGCACCGGCGGCGCTGTGAGGGTCTGTGGGAGATGTCTGTCTGTTTGTCTGTCCACGGATAGGGAAGGGGATCTTCACTTGCGGGCAGGTGTGAATGACCCCTTATTGGACCTGAGCAGGAGGCAATCCGATCAGGGGTATTGATACCCGGTGTATTAAACTGCTTCCAATGATGACCGCTAATGAAGTGACCCGTAGTGGGCGCGAAGTGCCAGCTTCCAAGGCAGGAGGCCGGGGCACCGCCCAACCACGTCCACTGTGACTCCAAGGCAGGGAGACGTGCCTGACTCTGACGTCAGGGTCGGCACCCAGGAAAGAATACAAGACCCGCGAGGCCCCGCCCCAGTCAGATAGAAAAACAGAAAGTCGGCGATTAAAGCACTAAGGGCCAGATGTAGGTAAATCTATTTTACCGACACTTAAATACCGAATTTTACCGATTCGGTATTTAAGAGTCGGTAAAATAGATGTACCGAGATGTAGGTAAATCCAGATGTGGATTTACCGATTCTTTAAAAGTCGGTATTTACCGATTCGGTAAATACCGACCTGTAATGCTCCATTCATTCCTATGGGCTTTGAAGCCCATAGGAATGAATGGGGCATTACAGGTCGGTATTTACCGATCGGTAAATACAGATTTTTGGCAAGGGTGCAGGGGGTGTCACTATGACACCCTCTAGCACCCCCAAAAAAGGTTCGGGGGCCATATGGCAGGCATACCTGCCCTAAGGGCAGGTCTGCCTGTCATATGGCACAGGTGTGCATGCACACATTTGCATTCTCACCTGAATCGGTATTTCACCATCAAATTGAATTTGATGGTAAAATACCGATTTCTTAGGCCTTGTGGGACTCATCAGAGTCCCACCTACATATCGATTTTACAGAATCTGTAATTTTACCGTTCTGTAAATTTACCGACCGGTATATTTACAGATTCTGTAAAATTACAGATCGGTAAATTACAGAACGGTAAAATTACCGATTCTGCCCCCTACATCTCAAATTCCTTTTACCGGTCGGTAACGGCCGAATTCGGCCGTTACCGACCGGTAAAACCCTACCTACATCTGGCCCTAAGCGCCTTATGGTTAAATGTATGGGTTACTGAGCGCTGTAATGTGTTGATCGGAGTGTTTATTGCCATCGTGTGAAAGTATTGATGTATGAATTAAATGTATTGATTACAGAGCGGTGAAATATCTTGATTGCTCTGTGGTCAGATGTGTTTGCTGTAGTGTATTGGTAAAGCGCACGTTCACTTCTTGGGGTCGTGTTGGCGCTGAAGTACAGATGTTTGATGTCGCCCGCCTCATGGTGCTGTAGACCTAGGAAGGATGAAAGGCCGGGAGAGCCCTGTGACCATGAGATCAAACGCAGATCCCTGAAGAGGGTGCGGTTACTCTCCACCCCCAACCACCAACACCCTCCACAGCCCCCCACCAGTTAAGGAGTGCCTGATGTATGTACTTCGCTTCCTTTTTCAAGTCGACCCGCGTTTATTGTCAACGTGAATAATAAACTTTTCAACTGAACCTTATTTTCTTTTAAGACCCCAGTGTGTTATCGGCTCCAGTACTGTTTTGGAAACATTATAGTGACGTATATCAGATACTGTGCGGTCAAATACGTTGACGTCAGCAGGGCATACGTACGGCTAAATATACCTGTTGTGTAAATATATTTATTGTCTTATTACTGTTAAATGAGGGAACTACCAGCATACTCACCTGCCAGACGCCGCAGCATACCAGGCACTCCAGAAGTACGCCGCCACCGCCGAGAGTCACTTACCTGCTAAGTACACGCGCCGCCGCTCCGGGACCACAATTCCCGGCAGCCTACGCGGCGGAGCGCATCGTGACACCGCGAGGGCGCCAGGGAGGCACTTAAGCGCCACAGGAACCCGCTTCGCGGGACGCCCGGGGCTAAGCCCGGGCAAAGGGCGGGCCCTCTACGGCCCTCATCGGCACGAGGAGGCAGGGGCAGGGCCAGAAACGCTGCAGGACTCATTTGCAAGTAAGACCTCTAGTTTTAAATCATTTATTTTGTTATTAAGGCTGCGAGTACACTGTAAATATGACTACGAAATCGAAGGAATCCTCACAAAACACTCTTGACAATTACCTTGTTCAGACCGTGAGGAAAATAAACACGCACAGGAGAAATTCTCTTGGGTTAAGCCTATCCCCAGACCTTCGTTGTTTGTCCCCGACTGCATCCATCTTGATTGATGATACTATTTTACAAGAAGCCAATCAGGAGAGCATAATTAGTGGCTCTATTTTTCAAGGATCAAGTAGCGCACCTGACAATGTAGTCCCGGCCTCTGAGATTTCCAATATACAGGCCGAGAGTGACATTGACAGTGACTCCGATCACGAGAGACATGCACAAGGTTCACCTGATGAGTTGACACCTAAATAATAATAATAATCCACATTTGTAAAGCGCACAATCACCCGTAAGGGTCTCTAGGCGCTGGGGGCCGTCGGGAAGATTAATCGAGCTATTGCCCAGAGTCGCATGGTGCTGGGCTAACCTGCCGCCGGAGCCGGGGATCGAACCCTGATCCCCAGATTCCAGCGTCAGTCGCCCTGGCCGCGGCGCCACACCCAACAAGGCCGAGACGTTTATGTACTAAAAATCCTCCTAAGTTGGGTGGTCCACGCCCGGGGACAAGAAGGAAAAAGGCTACTACCCCAAAGATAAAGCAAGTATACATAATGGAGGATCAACAAAATCATACTTTTGAGGACGCATTTTTTGCAAGGATTGCTGACTTTCTTGAACTAAAAATTAATGCCATTGTAAAACCTTTAATATCTAAACTTGATAAATTGCAAGCAGAGATTAAGAGGTTGGGTGGTCTCCACACCACGGTAGCAGGAGGGGTAGAAAACATTACCACGATAGTTACAAATCTGAGTAACAATATAGGGGGAAATGTGGTTAGTGAAGCTGTCTGTGATAGTGCAGGGATCCAGTTGCCTGTTGAGAATCTATTGCCCCAACCACTAACATCATTGACCACCACTATTGAGGGCCCTCTTTTAGTTAATATTCCAACAGACAATAATCCCCCTGTCAGCTTACCCCCAGTAACTTTTCAGTCTACGGACCCCCTACAATTCTTAGTCGAGGCCACACCTGTGGTTCTTGTGTTAGCAAATGTTCCTCCCTTGGAAGGGGGAACAGTGGAAAGCCCTACCTCCCTCACAAGCAAGGCTCTGCATTGGCTAACCAGTAATATGCGGTTAGCCCCAGGGGGCAAACATCAATTGGCAAATGTTATTAAGTCAGCAACCAGATCCCCTGGCTGGGAAACCGGCCGAAAAAGTTTAAGGGGGACTGCGTGGCAGTGAGTCTCTCAAATCAAGATGTCCTTCCTAATATACTGGCTAATTTATTTCCTCCTCAACGCAGACAGGGCACTGCTGTTCCTCTAACCTTGAAGTTTTTTTACGGGGAGTAACAGAACGTCACTTATCCAAGGACTCCTGCGCTAGGGTGGGATAGATTCTGGGACTCTAATCCTAGATGGGGGCAAGATATAAGGCATAATGCAGTGGCCCACTATCCCCTTCTACCACAGCAAAATTCTTTCGTAGAACCTCTTCAGTTATTTAACCGCTATGCCCCATTATCCTTCATGGATCAAAACGATTGACTCTCTCTCACAAAAGACACTAACGATGAGGGTCTTCTGCCTGTTCTTGAGCCTTTAGATTCAAAGCTCACAGGTAACAGGGTCTGCAGAATTTTGAGCTGGAATGTTGCTGGTATCAGATCTAAATTCAACAATAAGAACTGGTTGGAGACGGTCAGATCCAACGACATTCTTGCCTTCCAAGAAACATGGGAAACGTCAGACAGACTGGTACTAGACGGCTTTTCCCATTTCTTTGTACCTGCAGTACCTAGTAATTCTGGAAGGGCAAAGGGGGGCTTGGCTACATATATTTCTTTAGACGTTCAAGGGAAGCCAAGACAGATTAAAACTAATTCAACAAATATTTTAGCGGTTGAATTAACTACACAAACCTCACAGCCTATTTTATTTGTTAATTTTTATAATTCACCTGTCAGTCAAATCTTGAACGAGCACTTGGTAACTCTAGAGGATTTCCTGTTTACCCACAGTGAGAATAGTGCTCATGGTTTTGATGTGATTCTCATGGGAGATTACAATATTCCCCCATGTAACATGGACTGCCGCATGGAATATGAGGATTTTCCCCCCTACCTCCCCACCCCGCATTTTGAACACTCATTACGTGGAGAGGCTCTGGAATCACTCTTAGCAAATTTCAATCTTTATGAATTCCTAAGTAGTAACATATGCTTGAGGTCGCCAACATACGTGGGTAACAACACTGGCACAATTGTAGATTATATATTTTTATCGTTTAGTATTTTGTCTGAAGTTTCTAATTACAAGGTGGAAACTTCAGTTTTTAGTGATCATAACCCAGTGATTTTAGAGATTGTATCTCAGGGAGTTTTGGGAAAGAGAGAGACTGAAGTTTTATGTGCGACTGACTTAGTCCTGGGAGATCAGAATCGCAGACTGAAATGGGACCAAGTTACCCCAATTACCTTTAGACAGGATACCCTGTCCAAAGTTGAGGGAGAGGTTGCAATCTGCGTGGATAATAACAACTCTGTTAATACCCTGATTGAAGCGTTTAATGTTATTTGCCGTCAGGTCAATCTAGACCTGACTGTAAAGAAAAAGCCCGACATATGCAGGGGCCCAAAATGGTTTGATTCAAATTGTTCCAAGGCTCACTCAATCCTCTTGAAGGCTTTAAAAAATGAACCAAGAGATAAAGCACAGATAGCATCACTAAGAAAAAAATATAATGATGCTATCAGGACGAGGAAATCTGAGATTAAAAAGGAGGCCTGGAACGATTTATTGTTGCCCGATACACAGAGAGATAGTACTAAATTTTGGGCGATAATAAACCATCCTTTCTTTGTGGGTTTAGACAAGCAGAGAGCAGATTGCATCATACCCGATGAACAGTGGGTTACACATTTCAGTAATATCTATAGTTGTCCTGATAATATCCCAGGTTGTGGAACACAATCCACACAAGTAATAGCTCTTATCCCCCCTTTTAGTATAGAGGAGGTAAAAAAAGCGATCAGTGACACACACTCTAAAAAGGCACCGGGCCCCGATGGGGTTCCCGCAGACTTTTTTAAGAGTGCCCCTGAACTAAGTTCCAAAATTCTAACTAACATTTTTAATGCCACAAGAAATTTTATTTTTCCAATTAGCTGGTCGAAGTCTACCATAATACCGATTTTTAAAAAGGGACAAAGAACAGACCCGGCCAGTTATAGGCCAATTTCCCTTATTGATTCTAGTGTAAAGATTCTGGGAAGAGCCCTCTTAGGTAGACTGACTCAGCTTTTAGAAGGGAAGGGTGCTTTATCAAATGCACAATATGGTTTTAGAGCTAAAAGAGAAACTATAGATCAGTGTTTAAATTTAGAACTGATCATAAACAAATATGTAATTGCCAAGGGGGGCTCTCTGTACATGGCCTTTATGGACCTCTCCTCAGCTTTTGATCTGGTTAACAGGGCTAAGCTGTGGGGGGCCTCTTGTCCATGGGCATTGACGCTCTCCTGGTGGGATATCTGGCCGAGCTACATAGAGACCTTAAGACCACGGTCAGAGTGACTAGGGAAGGAAGATGCACCTGTCACTTTGACTCAGAGAGGGGGGTTAGGCAAGGATGTATCCTTGCCCCCCTCCTCTTTACTCTCTATATAAATGACCTCGAGGCAGCTCTGGCTGAGTCCCATACTGACATCCCGCGAGCAGGAGAGATAAAGATACCTGTCCTCCGGTACGCGGATGATGCTGTCCTCTTAGCACGCTCTGGAGTAGCACTAAATAAACTGCTTTTATCCTTTGGGGATTTCATGTCCTCTTTGGACATGAAAACAAATGTAGAAAAATCCCACGTAATGATAGCAGGAGCCGCAGGCAGGAAAAGAAAGACCAAAACATTTTTCTGTGCTGGGAAAGAGGTTAGGAGAGTTCCATCCTTCCCTTACCTAGGCGTGACCTTTGATGAAAAGGGCACGTGGGGCCCCCAGCTTTTGGCTAAAAGCAACGCTGTAGCAAGAGCGGCTGCTGGGTTGCTTGGTTTTGCTAAAAAGCTTGGAGCCTGTCCCATGGAAAGCATTATAAAGGTCTATAAAGCCAAATGTTTGTCGGTTGCTCAGTATGGCTCTGTTATTTGGGGGTACACTAATCATGAATATGATAAAATTCAGAAAGTAGAAAATAAATTTCTGAGAACCCTGCTTTCCGTCCCCCAATCAACTTCTACATATATAATACACACAGAGCTTGGACTGGGCTATATTACCGACATTTTAAAATTAGCCCCAGTTATTGGTTGGCTGAAAGTTTGGCTCAACCAGGAGCTTACTTTAAATCATAACATCCTTAAAGATTGTTTAGCCCTGGATAGAGCACTCAGTATTCCATGGCTAAAATATGTTCAGACGCAGTTAACTTTAGTTGGCCGACCCGAACTTTTTTCCTCCCCACACTTGATAAACCTGGAAGACATAAAGATAGTCAAAAATCTTTTGACTAATCGTTATGTCTCGGAGAGGGAAGCCACAGAGTTAAATAAATCCACGGTCAGGAAACATTGCATGTTAACATCTGTTCCAGGTATGGAACCATATCTTTTTTTGGTAAATAAACCATACCATCGTTTCCTTTTAACAAGATTTCGTCTTGACTTGATTCCCTTCATCCTGGGTAATTTTAAAAGGTGGATTAGACCTGAAAATGCTGAACCATGCGACTGCGATTATTTTTCCATCCAAGACACTACTCATTTTATCTTGTTCTGCGGTCATTATAAAGAGATTAGGAAAAAATACTTGCTGCCTATACTGTGCAATTTGGGGTTTACACAGGTAAAACCAGCTATGATGTTCCTGCAACTTCTACCGAACTTAAAAGTAGCATTTCATGTTGCTAGTTTTTTGGTTGCAGGCGCCCGTATAAATAAGCATTGCTCTAGAATTAGGCACCTTGTCCCTGATTAATGTGTACTTTTTATATATTTTATTGATTTTACTCTTTTTAAACATTAATGTATATTTTACTCTGTATAACGTGTTTTTAGGGTTTTTAAAAAAAAAAAAAAAAAAATTTGTTCTATATTACTTGTGCCCTGATGAAATGTTCTCATGTATTGCTCGCTCTTTTATGATTTTTAATAATCGAATAAAGATATTTGACTGACTGTTAAATGAATTGGTGGAAGTAAGGTAACGCATATAATGTGATGTTTTAAATTGATGAATTTTGGGACTAAATAAAGACCAAAATTACAATCTACTGTATTTCGGCTTCAGCCAGTGAAGCACAGACGTCAGAAGGTAGCTCAGGTGGTTCAAGTCAATGCCCTTCCCCTCCCCCCAGGAGGTGTTACTGAGAGCCCACAGAATCGCGGAGGTACAGAGCCCCCAAACCCAAGCACATAGCGCTTTATGAAGGCGGAATAGCTCCGCGGGTTACTGCGCCTGCTGCAGCAGTCTGACCGCTTTTGTAAATCGCGGCCTCGGGTGACCCGCTTTGAGGGGCAGGTTGGCGGGCGTGACTGGGTTAATATGATGTATGTGAAATGCTGATTAAAATGCTCAGCCCCGGGATATTTTTCAGGGCAGTTTACAAAAGAACTGAGCCTGGAAACGTGCAGGAGAGGAGGGCACAGTATCCCAGAACCGGTGCTGGCATTAAGGCATGCCAGGCGGTAGGGAGGGGGCGGTGGCACAGGGCAGCAGGGCACCCCAGGCATGCCCCGGCCTCCACCCCAGCCCCGCCGGCCTCCACAGAGCCTCTTGTTCCGCACACACCCGTTGCTGCCCCCCCCCCGGTTTTCCCACGGGTTCAGCCCCTGCACCGGTCCATTCACCCTCAATAATCCGGGATTATCCCGACACAGACCCCGGGGCTGGGGGGAGGGGCGCCCCCAGCTGCTGCCAGTTAAACACTCGCTGACACGCGCAGTGCACGTCCCCGAGGCCCTGCTTAATGCACAGCAATGCTCCCCCCTCCCTCCGCTGCCCCCCCCCCCCCCTTCTCTCCAGCTGAATATTTTGCTCTCGGTCCCTGGGTTTCTCCTGAAGCCTCCTCCCTGACGCGCCCCCTCTCTGCGGTGTCACTTGTGGGGTGTCCACTAAACCCCGGCATTGTCCTGATATGAATGCGTCTCGGCGTATAGCGCCAACTCCCTAGCGCCATTCTGTAGCGCTGTGAAAAATAGGTGCAATTAGCTCCTTATTTAATGACACTCTGTGTAGCGACCTTGTTGGCCCGATCAAGATTCAAATCCGTGGCTGATGATGTTAGCGGCCAAAGCGCCAAGAAGCAGCCAGAAGGTGCTATGTCAGTGTTAGGAGTAACACTCGAGCACAATGACCCTGAAACAACCTGGGCGCCCCTTAGTAACGCGCCCCGATCTCTTCTGCTGCTCCAGAGGAGGCGGAAAGGCGGGGTACACACCAGTCTACGGCGGGCAGAGGCGCCCAACCCACTGAGCTGCTTTACAATCCTGCCACTGAGCAGCACAAAATCTGTAAAGATGCTTTGAGTGGGCGCTCGTGCCCTCCTGGGTCAAGGGAGGCATGCCCTGACAGCGCCCCCTGCTGCACCCCCTCATTAACAGCACATTCTCATGGAGATGGCTGAGGGAAGTCCCGCTCCTGTTTCAAAGGTGGGGGCCATGAAAGACACACACCCCGCCCCCCCCCCCCTCCCACCAAGGCCCCAGGGAGGGGGAGTGGATTGGACCAAGTTTAGCGCTTTAGCTGCGCCTTAAATGTTTGTCTGGGGGTGGGGGGCGATGGTAATTGGCCTCTTCGGGGTGCAAATGTACTGCTGGCCCCGCCGTGGGGGGTGTCCTGCCCGCTTCCTGCCCCGAGGACATCACAAAAAGCAGAATATATTGGGGGGAGGGGTTCTACAGTAAGCAGTCCGTGACCTTAAAGGACCTGGGCATATCTCGCAATGCCCGTGTGACCTTGGGCTCCTGGAAGCACACGGGGGGCGGGGAGGGGGCGAATATTCAGGATTATTCGGATACTCGAATATGGGAAGATTTTTTCTGCAAACAGCATCTGGAAGGAACACTTCCGCTTTTCTTTTGTTTTCCAGATCATCTGTTGAATGCATTATGTGGAAAAACTACTAATTATAAAGAGTAGTGACACGTTTTCTGTGCAACTGTTCCTGCCATTTGGTTTGAACTTTAGCATTTTGTTTTTGTTTCGTGCAATAAATATACGGAATACAAAGCAGCGTGTCAACATTAGGCACAGCTGTAAATTGTGCACATCAAATTCTGCAATACTGAGTGTTTTGTTCATGTATGAGACATTACTTCCAAAAGATATATGTCCCAGTGTAATCTATGTGACCTGCCTGTTGTGACGTGTCTCCTTCCTGGTAATTATTGAACAATACCCATTGTTTGAAGGGGCGGGTGGGGGGGGCGAATATTACACCCTCTGTCCTGCTTTCTACGATACACGCCACTCGTTAGGAATGTACAGCACAGCGAGCGTGATTTGCGCAGAATCACACGATGTGGCTCCACTTGCCGAGGCTGGGATTAGAACGTAAAGCGCCCAGAAGGAGTGGATTCAGTTATTGGCGGGCCCTGCTGCCACTGCTGTCGCCCGGTTGTGACGTGCCCTGTCGTATCAACGCCACATCTGCTAATAACAACACTGTCATAACTGGTAAAAAAAATACTAATTACATATATAATATATGCAATGGAAATAACAGCCACACGTATACCAGTGCTTGTTTTAAATAGTAAAGCTGTCAATAATATAATAGCAGGAATGATAAAACCAAGAAACGTGTTAAGTATTAATGACATTAAGTCAAGATGAGACATAATGAGCCGCGCTCCCTTCGGATCAGCCTTTAATTAAGAGATTAATTAGCAGATTGTGTCCCTCTTACTTCCTGTTTGACCTGTGCTGAGCGCGCCCCCGGTGACGGCGAGCCCCCGCCTCACCAGCACGTCATGTCGATGCTGCCGTGTCACGAGGGTGCACCGTGGAGCACTTTGCAGCCTGATTCTGTTTGCCCGGAGTGTGCACCGGTCACTATTTGCCCTGTCCTCAGTTTGCACCAGTCACTATTTGCCCTGTCCTCAGTTTGCACCGGTCACTCTTTGCCCTGTCCTCAGTGTGCACCGGTCACTCTTTCCCTGTCCTCAGTGTGCACCTGGTCACTGTTTGCCCTGTCACTCTTTGCCCTGTCCTCAGAGTGCACCCGGTTACTGTTTGCCCTGTCCTCAGAGTGCACCCGGGCACTGTTTGCCCTGTCCTCAGTGTGCACCCTGCCACTCTTTGCCCTGTCCTCAGTGTGCACCGGTCACTCTTTGCCCTGTCCTCAGTTTGCACCGGTCACTCTTTGCCCTGTCCTCAGTTTGCACCGGTCACTCTTTGCCCTGTCCTCAGTGTGTACCCGGTCACTCTTTGTCCTGTCCTCGGTGTGCACCGGTCACTCTTTGCCCTGTCCTCAGTGTGCACCATTCACTCTTTGCCCTGTCCTCAGTGTGCTCATGTCACTCTTTGCCCTGTCCTCGGTGTGCACCGGTCACTCTTTGCCCTGTCCTCGGTGTGCACCGGTCACTCTTTGCCCTGTCCTCAGTGTGCACCATTCACTCTTTGCCCCGTCCTCGGTGTGCACCGGTCACTCTTTGCCCTGTGCTCAGTGTGCACCGGGTCACTCTTTGCCCTGTCCTCGGTGTGTACCGGTCACTCTTTGCCCTGTCCCCGTTGTGCACCGGTCACTCCTTGTCCTGTCCTCAGTGTGCACCGGTCACTCTTTGCTCTGTCCTCGGTGTGCACCGGTCACTCTTTGCCCTGTCCTCAGTGTGCACCGGTCACTCTTTACCCTGTCCTCGGTGTGCACCGGTCACTCTTTACCCTGTCCTCGGTGTGCACCGGTCACTCTTTGCCCTGTCCTCAGTTTGCACCATTCACTTTTTGCCCTGTCCTCGGTGTGCACCGGTCACTCTTTGCCCTGTGCTCAGTGTGCACCCGGTCACTCTTTGCCCTGTCCTCGGTGTGTACCGGTCACTCTTTGCCCTGTCCCCGTTGTGCACTGGTCACTCCTTGTCCTGTCCTCAGTGTGCACCGGTCACTCTTTGCTCTGTCCTCGGTGTGCACCGGTCACTCTTTGCCCTGCCCTCAGTGTGCACCGGTCACTCTTTGCCCTGTCCTCAGTGTGTACCCGGTCACTCTTTGTCCTGTCCTCGGTGTGCACCGGTCACTCTTTGCCCTGTCCTCAGTGTGCACCGGTCACTCTTTGCCCTGTCGTCGGTGTGCATGGGTCACTCTTTGCCCCATCCTCAGTGTGCAGCGGTCACTCTTTGCCCTGTCCTCGGTGTGCACCGGTCACTCTTTGCCCTGTCCTCAGTGTGCACCATTCACTCTTTGCCCCGTCCTCGGTGTGCACTGGTCACTCTTTGCCCGGTGCACACTGAGGGCAGGGCAAAGAGTGACCGGTGCACACCGAGGACAGGGCAAAGAGTGACCGGTGCACACTGAGGACAGGGCAAAGAGTGGCAGGGTGCACACTGAGGACAGGGCAAACAGTGCCCGGGTGCACTCTGAGGACAGGGCAAACAGTAACCGGGTGCACTCTGAGGACAGGGCACCTCTTTACCTATTTAATCAAGGAAGCAAAAAAATTCGATGCTCAAAGTGGAACTGTGACGCAACAGTTACGTCAACTTGAATATCTGACAAGGCGTGAATTGAATCAAAGATTACACGCTTCAACTTTAATTCAATATCACAGAGTAAAAAGGATTCCGCGAGGTCTGAGACTGGCCATCAGGCCAATGTTATTTCGACTACACAGCAACAGTAAATTCATGGAGAAGTGGTATAGCATTTTAAATAAATGCTCATTAGATTTGATTTTATTACTAATTGAGGAATTATCTACCACCATCAAAGATCTTGAGGAAGAGATTGACCACATTAAAGAGGATCTGGCAGCAAGGATGGACGAGGAGCCATGGGAAGCCTTTTTGGCAGAAATGGAAATTAAGCTGGATAAATATGGAAAAGAACTCCAGGAAACGAAATTGAGGAAATTCAAAAGAGACACTATCGATTATAAGCTGAATGAAGCTTATACATGGGCCGAGGTATATGCTCAGCGAAGATACACCCAAAGGAAACCTCAATCACAAACCCAATCGTCTGAAGAAAGTGGAGTTTCAGATCAAGACATCGATACATCAAGGCCATCGGCCAGCTCACATTTGAAACAAAAACCAAGCAACCAAAGACAAGGAGAGGGTTCTTCCAATAAAGATGGTGCATCTTCTGAAAGTATTCCCACAGTGGCTTTTTTAGAGGAAGGCCTGGATTTGACCAAACCACCGGATCCCTCCACATCAAAACACTCGGACAAAAGACAAGACGGGGGAAAAGAAAAAGAAATAGAAAAAAAGACCGGATTGAGGAGTCAAGTGAAACTCTCATAATAAATATTTCCATCAAAAAGTTAACTTCACTTGAGGAGAGAGTACTAAATAAGGGCACTTCTTTTGTGAGTACATACCACACCACAGATTTGGAGACTGAAGTTTCGTTTTTTAAATTTATGAGACTGTTGAGATTGCGCCACTTCTTCACTAATGTTTGCCCAAATGTTGCACCACAAGAAACAAGTATCTTCAAACCAAAAAGCAAATTTCAAGCTCCAGTGTCTCACAAGACACTTGATAATTTCGAAACTCTGGTAAAGATTGATTTGCAAAAATTGAAATATAAGAGACAATTGAGAAACATGACTCGTGCAGAATATGGCACACTACAAAAATTATCTCAGGACAAAACTATTACTTTCCAGAAGGCTGACAAAGGAGGGGGACTTGTCATGATGGATAGTGACTTCTACATGAAGAAAGGGACTGAACACGTTATGGACGAAAATACGTACCTTCAGTTGGGTCAAGACCCCACCAGTGAAATTGTTCAAATTCTTGATAAAATTCTTGAGCAAGCAGTACAACTTGATTGGATTGATGAGAAAACTAGGAAATACCTACAGCAAATTCACCCAAGACGCCCTAGGATTTATTTCCTACCTAAGGTTCACAAAAATCTTCAGGATCCGCCATTCCGACCCATTGTATCTGGCTGTGGGTCAATTTTTGAAAATCCAGGGAGATACATTGATCATTTTCTGCAGTCCTTTGTGCGGAAATGGTCCACTTACATCGAGGACACCTCTGACTTTTTGAGGAGTGTAACAGCGATTCCTAAAACTCAAGAACATTGGATTTTATGCACGATAGACGTCGTGGCATTATATACATCTATTCCACATCAGTCAGGCTTGGAAGCGGTTGAATGGGCACTCCTTCAGGAAGAAGGATCAGATAGCCAGAAATGTTTTGTGTTACAGCTTCTGGAGTTCTGCCTTATGAACAGTTATTTTGAGTGGCAAGACGTCTTTTACAATCAGATGAACGGGACATCTATGGGTTTTCCAGGGGCACCCATGTACGCTAATACCTTCATGGCGAAATATGAACATGACCACATACTGTTGGATACACACTGGCAAGAAGGTCTTGTGTTTTTTTGACGTTATATCGACGACATTTTTCTAATTTGGCGTCTATCTGAAGATTCACTCAGGAGTAACATCACTCGTCTTAACCAAATAGATCCGAGGATACAATTCACCTCCACGATTCATCATGATGAAATATCATTTTTGGATGTTGTGGTAAAATTGAAGGAGCAAACCTTAGAAACTAAGTTGTTCAAGAAACCAACGGATAGAAACAATGCATTGTTATATACCAGCTTTCACCCAAAAAATCTAATTGATAATTTACCCACATCCCAATTCATGAGGATTAAACGGATCTCTTCGAACGAAACTGATTGTGCAGCATCCCTAATGCAACAAAAGGCAAGGTATATGCAAAGAGGATATCCAGAACCTATGCTTGACAGTCAACTGATCAAAGTCAACAACATGACAAGAAGCTCACTACTGACCAAAAAACAAAAAACCAGCACGAACCGGATGATTTTCGTGTCAAAGTATTCATCGGCCTCGAGGGACATCAAAAAGATTTTATTGCATAGATGGGAATTGTTGGAAGTTGAACCAGATTTTGGAAATCTGTTCAGCGAAAAACCATTATGCGCATACTCAAGAGCCCAAAATCTAAAAGAATTGTTAACAAAACCAGTGAAAGCTAAACCGAAAAGTGGCTCATTTCGGGGCACTATGAAATGTTGGAATTGCAACAACTGCAATAACATGATACTGGGAACCACACTACTACATCCCAGAACTGGTGAAAAAATTCCATTATACCATACGTCGGATTGCAACACTGATTTCGTAGTCTACTCCATTAAATGTCCATGCGGGCTATTGTATGTTGGCAAAACAACAAGGAAATTCAAAATACGAATATCAGAGCATAAAAGTAGGATACGCAATCTAAATCGCACGTCTCCATTGGCAGTACATTGGATTGAACAGCGCCATACCATTGCGCAGATGAAATGTCAAATAATTGAAGTAGTAGTCCGGTATGCAGGTAGAGACAATGATCAGGCACTCCTCCAGAGAGAGGCTTTCTGGATTAAGAAACTCCAAACTTTGACCCCAGGGGGGCTTAACGACAAATTTGAATTTAGTTGTTTTCTTTAATAAGTAGGGCAGATGGACAGCCTCAGATGGCCTTAAGGAATCCGACTAATCACATGATCACATTACATATAGTAATCTAAATTTTAAGATTTGTAAATCGATGTATATAGTTCGTGGAAGCAAGAGCTGTAAATAGCAGGCAGGTTACTTATTGTTTGCTGATGTATGTTTAGGTGTAAATAGCAGGCAGGGAAGTATTTAGTTTATTCATTTTTTTATACTAGTTTATTTGATGGTATTACATTATTTTATTTTGATATGTCACTGTCTTTTGTCAAGCCACGTTTGTGTTGGGTGTCTAGTATTTTTTTCATTTTTTTCACTTTTTCATTGATAAAGTTGTTGTTGATGCGAGAGATATTAGTGGGTAGTGAGCACTTGACCGTTCGTCACTAGTTATGATTTCCCGCCCTACATGCCGTTTTTTTGAATGATTAATGAAAATCAAGGTATAGATAGCCATAAGTTGTTTACGAGCATAAACGGACGTTTTTGTAGTTCCATCACTCCTTTTGTAGTTCAGCATAGTCTGTCGGCGATGTCTAGCAACTTGACCGGAAGAGCTTGGTATAAGCTGTGTTTGATGACACGGCTGTGCATCAGACAGCGAGGCGGATGATTTGGGAAGGCACTCGGCGCACACAGAGGTACGCGAGGAGATCGTTTTTTGGTAAATGTAATTAGCGGGACACATCATAAAGGTATTCATGTTACCTTTACGTTTGTTGCAGGCATCGAGTCACTCTTTGCCCTGTCCTCAGTGTGCACCGGTCACTCTTTACCCTGTCCTTGGTTGCACCGGTCACTCTTTACCCTGTCCTCGGTGTGCACCGGTCACTCTTTGCCCTGTCCTCAGTTTGCACCGGTCACTCTTTACCCTGTCCTCGGTGTGCACCGGTCACTCTTTGTCCTGTCCTCAGTGTGCACCATTCACTCTTTGCCCTGTCCTCGGTGTGCACCGGTCACTCTTTGCCCTGTGCTCAGTGTGCACCCGGTCACACTTTGCCCTGTCCTCGGTGTGTACCGGTCACTCTTTGCCCTGTCCCCGTTGTGCACCGGTCACTCCTTGTCCTGTCCTCAGTGTGCACCGGTCACTCTTTGCTCTGTCCTCGATGTGCACCGGTCACTCTTTGCCCTGTCCTCAGTGTGCACCGGTCACTCTTTACCCTGTCCTCGGTGTGCACCGGTCACTCTTTACCCTGTCCTCGGTGTGCACCGGTCACTCTTTGCCCTGTGCTCAGTGTGCACCCGGTCACTCTTTGCCCTGTCCTCGGTGTGTACCGGTCACTCTTTGCCCTGTCCCCGTTGTGCACCGGTCACTCCTTGTCCTGTCCTCAGTGTGCACCGGTCACTCTTTGCTCTGTCCTCGGTGTGCACCGGTCACTCTTTGCCCTGTCCTCAGTGTGCACCGGTCACTCTTTACCCTGTCCTCGGTGTGCACCGGTCACTCTTTACCCTGTCCTCGGTGTGCACCGGTCACTCTTTGCCCTGTCCTCAGTTTGCACCGGTCACTCTTTACCCTGTCCTCGGTGTGCACCGGTCACTCTTTGTCCTGTCCTCGGTGTGCACCGGTCACTCTTTGCCCTGTCCTCGGTGTGCACGGGTCACTCTTTGCCCTATCCTCAGTGTGCAGCGGTCACTCTTTGCCCTGTCCTGGGTTTGCACCGGTCACTCTTTGCCCTGTCCTCGGTGTGCACCCTGTCACTCTTTGCCCTGTCCTCAGTGTGCAGCGGTCACTCTTTGCCCTGTCCTCAGTGTGCACCGGTCACTCTCTGGCCTGTCCTCAGTGTGCACCGGTCACTCTTTGCCCTGTCCTCAGTTTGCACCGGTCACTCTTTGCCCTGTCCTCGGTGTGCACCGGTCACTCTTTGCCCTGTCCTCAGTTTGCACCAGTCACTCATTGCCCTGTCCTCGGTATGCACCGGTCACTCTTTGCCCTGTCCTCAGTGTGCAGCGGTCACTCTTTGCCCTGTCCTCAGTGTGCAGCGGTCACTCTCTGCCCTGTCCTCAGTGTGCAGCGGTCACTCTTTGCCCTGTCCTCAGTGTGCACCAGTGTTGGACCCGGCCTCGTGGCGTGGTTCACCTCTGGCCCTCCACACCCTGTGAGCATAGGCCTGTACCCCGAGTCCCCGGGCGCAGCCTCCCCGTTAGTGTAGCCTGCACCCCGAGCCTGGCCGTCCTACTCCAGTTAAGCCTAGATCCCCCTAGAACCTCGACCAGGCCTGCCCTTCCCGCTCCACGTCCGGCTCCGAGCGCCTAACATGGCATGCCCCACAAGGTTCGGACGCCATCTTCCCTTCCCGACATCCCTGTCTCCCTGGGCCTAGCGTGACCCCGGCCCCAGCAAAACCCAGACTCCAAAGGCGCGCCAGTCCCGGACGGGGGGTAAGGGCTCCCCGAGTGAGATAAGCCAGGGAGTTTCGATGGCCCCTCCGGCCTCCCCTGAGGGGCTGGTATCTGTCACACCTTTGGCCCTCCCCTGTGGGCCAGTTTCGATCACCCCTCTGGCCTCCCCGAGGGCTGGCTCCAGACCCGCTGGCCGTGTGGGAATTCCCGGACCCATCTTTCAAAGGGATCAAAGAGCCGACCACCGGACCCCGCCAACGACCAGCCCCCCCCGGGCAGGAGACTTCTGCCTGTGATGGTCCGGAGATCAAAGAGCAAAAGGACTATAACTGGGCCCGCCCGACAACTATCGGGCAGTTGTATCTTGGACCTGAAGCCCTGCTGATCTGATCGCGGCTGACCCTAAGAAGAACTCATCTTGAACCTCTGAGCCCTGCTGACGCGGTCGCGGCTCCCTCTTCGCAACAAGGAACTGAACCACCTGAGCCCTGCTGACGCTGTCGCGGCTCGAGCCTGAACTCGTAACCCTCGGAGCCCTGCTGACGCTGTCGCGGCTCGTCCTCTCGAAGACCTCGGAGCCCTGCTGACGCTGTCGCGGCTCGAGCTTGAACTCGTACCATCGGAGCCCTGCTGACGCTGTCGCGGCTCGTCCACTAAGACCACCGGAGCCCCGCTGACGCTGTCGCGGCTCACGCTTGAACCTGCAACCATCCGAGCCCTGCTGACGCTGTTGCAGTTCCTCACGACCTTCTCCAGGTCGAGCCCTGCTGACCTCATCGCGGCCCGAGGAGTACTCTGGTCCGGCTGGACCATCGAGACTACCATCACGACCGAGACGACCCGACAGAGGTGAAGCAGTCGGTGCGACCACCATCCCGTATCCCCCGGCTCGAGGATTGAGAGCTGTGCGCAGGGTACGCCTCGTACTGACCCAGAGACTAAAAGACTGTCCCGCTTCCCCCTTTCCGGATCCTAAAAGACTTTGTGGTCCCTCGACCACTGTGTATATAAGAGTGCTTTCTTCATTTATAGCTTATATAAAGAACTTGTTACTAGAATCCAACGGTGTGGTGTCTGTTCATAGTGTGGTGTGAGCTCCGTGTGTACGATCCTAGATTCGAAGTCCTCCCCGGTGAGGACCTCACAATCAAGACTCGGCAAGTTCTGTGGGAGAGGTGGGTCTTGGGGTGACTGGGCGAGCACAACCTGGCCCTCGGAGATCGCCCCTTCTAACAACCAGTCACTCTCTGTCCTGTCTTCAATCAATCAATCAATCAATCATGACATTTGTATAGCACACTACTCACCCGGAAGGGTCTCAAGGCGCTTGGGGGAAGGGGTCCGCTACTGCTCGAACAGCCAGGTCTTGTGTTGTCTCCTGAAGGCGAGATGGTCCTGGGTCAGCCGAAGGTGGATGGGGAGGGAGTTCCATGTCTTGGCCGCCAGGTAGGAGAAGGATCTGCCTCCGGCGGTGGCTCTTTGAATGCGTGGTACGACGGCGAGGCTAGCGGACCGTAGCTGGCGGGTGGGCGTGTAGAAGGTCAGGCGGTCGTTGAGGTACTTGGGGCCCAGGTCGTGGAGAGACTTGTGTGCGTGGGTGAGGAGCCTGAACGTGATCCTCTTGTTGACAGGGAGCCAGTGCAGGTTCCTCAGGTGGCCGGAGATGTGGCTGAGTCCGGGGATGTCCAGGATGTGTCAGGCGGAGGCGTTCTGGATGCGTCGGAGTTTTTTCTGTAGCTTGGCTGTGGTTCCGGCATAGAGGGTGTTTCCGTAGTCCAGTCGACTGGTGACGAGGGCCTGGGTGACCGTCTTCCTGGTTTCGGTCGGGATCCATCGGAAGATCTTGCGAAGCATGCGTAGGGTGTGGAAGCATGATGAGGAGACGGTGTTGACTTGTCTGGTCATCGAGAGGGAGGAGTCCAGGATGAAGCCTAGGTTGCGTGCGTGGTCTGTTGGCTTGGGAGCGGTGCCCAGGACTGGGGGCCACCAGGAGTCGTCCCAGGCGGAGGACGATGGTCCCAGGATGATGACTTCCGTCTTGTCTGAGTTCAGTTTCAGGCGGCTGTTCTTCATCCACTCGGGGACGTCTTTCATCCCTTCGTGCAGGCTGGTTCTGGCGGTGTCGGGGTCTCTGGTGAGGGAGAGGATTAGCTGGGTGTCATCGGCGTAGGAGATGATGTTGAGGTTGTGTTGGCGTGCGATGGCAGCAAGAGGTCTCATGTAGACGTTGAAGAGGGTGGGGCTGAGTGATGAACCTTGCGGAATGCCGCAGATGACTTCGGTGGCCTCGGATCGAAACGGGGGCAGGCGGACTCTCTGTGTTCTACCGGCGAGGAACAAGATGATCCATTCCAGTGCCTTCTCTTGGATGCCGATGTTGCTGAGGCGTTGAACTAGGGTGCGGTGGCAGACGCTGTCGAACGCTGCAGAGAGGTCCAGGAGGATGAGTGCCGCTGTTTCCCCCTTGTCGAGCAGGGCTCGGATGTCGTCGGTGGCTGCGATGAGGGCGGTCTCGGTGCTGTGGTTGGCTCTGAACCCGGATTGCGAGGGGTCGAGGGATACGTTCGTCTCGAGGAAGGCGGCAAGCTGTCTGTTGACGATCTTCTCGATGACTTTGGCAGGAAAAGGGAGGAGCGAGATGGGGCGGAAGTTTTTGAGGTCGGTGGGGTCCGCTGTTGGTTTCTTCAGTAGGGCGCTGAGCTCGGCATGCTTCCTGCTCTCCGGGAAGGTGGCGGTGTTGATGGAGGTGTTGATGACGTCCCGGAGTTGGGGTGCGATGGTGGAGTGGGCCTTGTTGAAGACGTGGTGGGGGCAGGGGTCGGTCGGAGATCCGGAGTGGATGTGTTCATCGTGCGGGCTGTGTCTTCGGTGGTCACCGTGGTCCAAGTGCGGAGGGTGGCGGCGGGGGGCATTGGTTCGACGGTTGGGTGCGTGGATGGTGCGCCGAAACTGTTGTGGATGTCGGCAATCTTGCGGTGGAAGAACGAGGCGAGAGAGTCGCAGAGATCTTGTGAGGGAGTGATGTCGTTGTTGCCGGTGCTGGGGTTGGAGAACTCCTTGACGATGGTGAAGAGTTCCTTGCTGTCGTGGGCGTTGTTGTCAAGTCGTTCCTTCAGTGATTTCTTCTTGGTGGTGCGGATGAGCTGGTGGTGCTTGCGGGTGGTGTGTTTGAGGGCGGTCATGTTATCAGTGGTCTGGTCGAGGAGCCATGCTTTCTCGAGGGTGCGGCAGGTCTTATTGGAGTCCTTGAGTTCGTCGGTGAACCAGGAGGCCTTCTTGCATCTGGGTCTGTTGGGATGGTTCTTCAGTGGTGCGAGGTCGTCTGCACAGGCGGTCAGCCACTTCGTGAAGTTGCGGGCTGCTTCGTTTGGGTCCGTTGTGCTGGCGGGTGGGTTCTGGCTGAGGGAGGTGGTGAGCTGGTCGGCGGTGATCTTGCTCCAGCTTCTGTGAGGAACCTGTTGCGGGTGGTGGTGGGTTGTGGTTCTTCTGAAGCTGAAGTGGACACAGCTGTGGTCGGTCCAGTGGAGTTCGGTGGAGTGGCTGAAGGTGATGTGCTTGCTGGATGAGAAGACGGGGTCAAGCGTGTGGCCGGCGTAGTGGGTGGGGGTGTTGACCAGTTGCTTGAGTCCGAGGTTGGCGAGGTTGTCCAGCAGGGCAGCGGTGTTGCGGTCCTTGTTGTTCTCCAGGTGGAAGTTGAGGTCCCCTAGGAGGATGTAGTAGGCGGAGGGGAGGGCGTGCGGGCTGATGAAGTCGGCGATGTCTTCGCTGAATTGTGTGCGTGGTCCCGGGGGTCTGTAGATGAGGGTGCCTCTGAGGGTCGTCTTTGGGTCGGTGTGAATCTGGAAGTGGAGGTGTTCGGCGGCGGTGAAGGTGTCGTTGGAGTCGGTCGTGATGCAGATGGTGTTCTTGTGGACGATGACGATGCCTCCTCCGGTCTGGTTGACGCGGTCCCTCCTGATGATCTTGTACCCGTCCGGGATGGCGATGGCGATGTCGGGGGCTGAGGAGGCGTTCATCCAGGTTTCCGTGAGGAAGGCGATGTCTGGTGATGTTGTGTCGAGGAGGTTCCAGAGTTCCACGGCGTGTCTGTGGACGGAGCGGGTGTTGAGCAGGATGCACTTGAGGTTGCTGCTGGTGCTTTGTTTGGCGGGTGCGGTGCGGGTTCGGAGGCAGGTGAACTTGCAGGTTCTGCAGGTGAAGGGTCCGTGAATGCGTTTCGGGGCGGCCCGGAAGCAGGCGGGGTTCCGGCCGGCATTGAGTGCGATGAGGGCGGCGGCGTCGTAGGTCTGTCGGGTCGTCTTGCAGCGGTGGGGGCCAGGGGTCCTGGCACTGGGCGTGGTCCAGACGCGGACGGGTGCAGACGGGCTTGCCTTTGGCGCGCCTTCGGCGCACAATCGGCGCGCCCGCTGCGCATGACCGCTGCGCATGACCGCTGCGCGTACGTGCGGTCACCATTTATGGCGAAGTGGGAGGGAGGGAGGAGCAGCTGGGAGGCGGGAGCGGGGAGGGCACAAAACGAAAAGGGGGCGTGGCCTCTTGCACGGCGGCGGGAAGCGGGGAGCAGGGCGGGCAGGCACAGGGGGACTGAGGTACAATAGCAAAGGCTAGAACAACAACGTGCAAGGGGACAGCAGTGGCAAACACAAGGCAAATAAAACAAATAGGAGACAAAAAAGATTACACAAGGCAAATAAAACAAATAGGAGACAAAGAAGGTTATACAGCACACGCAAGTACGGCGGAGGGGGAGCGTTAGTGAGGCAGGCTCAACGAGGCTGCGGGCAGCAGCGAGGCGAGGTGCACACACGCAGCTGGTGGCTGCGAGGCGCGGGCGTGTCCTGAGAACAGGTCTTCAGTGTGCACCGTTCACTCTGCCTTGTCCTCAGTGTGCACCGGTCACTCTTTGCCCTGTCCTCAGTGTGCACCCGGTCACTCTTTGTCCTGTCCCCGTTGTGCATCGGTCACTCTTTGCCCTATCCCCGTTGTGCACCGGTCACTTTTTGCCCTGTCCCCGTTGTGCACCGGTCACTCTTTGCCCTGTCCCCGTTGTGCACCGGTCACTCTTTGCCCTGTCCCCGTTGTGCACCGGTCACTCTTTGCCCTGTCCTCAGTGTGCACCAGTCACTCTCTGTCCTGTCTTCAGTGTGCACCGTTCACTCTGCCTTGTCCTAAGTGTGCACCGGTCACTCTTTGCCCTGTCCTCAGTGTGCACCCGGTCACTCTTTGTCCTGTCCCCGTTGTGCACCAGTCACTCTTTGCCCTGTCCCCGTTGTGCACTGGTCACTTTTTGCCCTGTCCCCGTTGTGCACCGGTCACTCTTTGCCCTGTCCCCGTTGTGCACCGGTCACTCTTTGCCCTGTCCTCACTGTGCTCATGTCACTATTTGCCCTGCCTTCAGTGTGCACCGGTCACCCTTTGCCCTGTCTTCAGGGTGCACCGGTCACTCTTTGCCATGCCTTCAGTGTGCACCGGTCACTCTTTGCCCTGTCTTCAGTGTGCACCGGTCACTCTTTGCCCTGCCTTCAGTGTGCACCGGTCACTCTTTGCCCTGTCTTCAGTGTGCACCGGTCACTCTTTGCCCTGTCCCCATTGTGCACCGGTCACTCTTTGCCCTGTCCCCGTTGTGCACCGGTCACTCTTTGCCCTGTCCTCAGTGTGCACCAGTCACTCTCTGTCCTGTCTTCAGTGTGCACCGTTCACTCTGCCTTGTCCTAAGTGTGCACCGGTCACTCTTTGCCCTGTCCTCAGTGTGCACCCGGTCACTCTTTGTCCTGTCCCCGTTGTGCACCAGTCACTCTTTGCCCTGTCCCCGTTGTGCACTGGTCACTTTTTGCCCTGTCCCCGTTGTGCACCGGTCACTCTTTGCCCTGTCCCCGTTGTGCACCGGTCACTCTTTGCCCTGTCCTCACTGTGCTCATGTCACTATTTGCCCTGCCTTCAGTGTGCACCGGTCACCCTTTGCCCTGTCTTCAGGGTGCACCGGTCACTCTTTGCCATGCCTTCAGTGTGCACCGGTCACTCTTTGCCCTGTCTTCAGTGTGCACCGGTCACTCTTTGCCCTGCCTTCAGTGTGCACCGGTCACTCTTTGCCCTGTCTTCAGTGTGCACCGGTCACTCTTTGCCCTGTCCCCATTGTGCACCGGTCACTCTTTGCCCTGTCCCCGTTGTGCACCGGTCACTCTTTGCCCTGTCCCTGCTGTGCACCGGTCACTCTTTGTCCTGTCCCCGTTGTGCACCGGTCACTCTTTGTCCTGTCCCCGTTGTGCACCGGTCACTCTTTGCTCTGTCCCCGTTGAGCACCGGTCACTCTTTGCCCTGTCCCTGCTGTGCACCGGTCACTCTTTGTCCTGTCCCCGTTGTGCACCGGTCACTCTTTGTCCTGTCCCCGTTGTGCACCGGTCACTCTTTGCTCTGTCCCCGTTGAGCACCGGTCACTCTTTGCCCTGTCCTCACTGTGCTCATGTCACTATTTGCCCTGCCTTCAGTGTGCACCGGTCACTCTTTGCCCTGTCCCCGTGGTGCACCGGTCACTCTTTGCCATGCCTTCAGTGTGCACCGGTCACTCTTTGCCCTGTCCCCGTGGTGCACCAGTCACTCTTTGCCCTGTCCCCATTGTGCACCGGTCACTCTTTGTCCTGTCCCTGTTGTGCACTGGTCACTCTTTGCCCTGTCCCCGTTGTGCACTGGTCACTCTTTGCCCTGTCCCCGTTGTGCACTGGTCACTCTTTGCCCTGTCCCCGTTGTGCACCGGTCACTCTTTGCCCTGTCCATGTTGTGCACTGGTCACTCTTTGCCCTGTCCATGTTGTGCACTGGTCACTCTTTGCCCTGTCCCCGTTGTGCACCGGTCACTCTTTGCCCTGTCCCCGTTGTGCACCGCTCACTCATAGCCCTGTCTTCAGTGTGCACCGGTCACTCTTTGCCCTGTCCCCGTTGTGCACCGCTCACTCATAGCCCTGTCTTCAGTGTGCACCGGTCACTCTTTGCCCTGTCCCCGTTGTGCACCGCTCACTCATAGCCCTGTCTTCAGTGTGCACCATATATAAACAACGGGATTCTATGCTTTTTTTGTTTTTAGATTATAGTGTTTGCAAGTAATGTGTGAATCAAGCTTATTCCAAAATGTAGGAAAAAAGCACTATGTGTTTTCAAAATACCCCTCTCACACTAGGATTCCCATAGTGTCATGCCTCAATAACATATATTTTATTCAGATCTCTGGCTGGGAACATTAAAAAGGGGGGGGGCTTAAAGCGAGTATATGTAAATAATTTCAACTCTCTTACTTGGTCGACATGTTTTGTTCGCAGTCCCCTACTGCTTAACTCATCAGGACCTACTGTGATCCCTAATAAAATACATTTCTTCTACTAGCCAGGGAATTTGTAAACGTCACTCCTTCCCTAGCAAACACATCACCTTCACTTATCACTGTTATAGTCTATCAACACATTACTAAGTGCTCCCGCGTAGTCGTAGGTCGAAGCACGCCCGCCCTGTCGAGGGACGGGAAGACCCCAATGACGAGGCATGACACTATGGGAATCCTAGTGTGAGAGGGGTATTTTGAAAACACATAGTGCTTTTTTCCTACATTTGGGATTAAGCTTCATTCACACATCACTTGCAAACACTATAATCTAAAAACAAAAAAAGGATAGAATCCCGTTGTTTATATATGGTCTCACTGGAGGTAGGTTCTATCCATCACCTCTATACTCCCCTTTTTGGTTATTTTGTTTTCAGTGTGCACCAGTCACACTGGTCACTCTTTGCCCTGTGCTCAGTGTGCACCGGCCACTCTCTGCCCTGTCCTCAGTGTGCACCGGTCACTCTTTGCCCTGTCCTCAGTGTGCACCGGTCACTCTCTGCCCTGTTCTCAGTGTGCACCGGTCACTCTTTGCCCTGTCCTCAGTGTGCAGCGGTCACTCTTTGCCCTGTGCTCAGTGTGCACCATGCCACTCTTTGCCCTGTCCTCGGTGTGCACCGGTCACTCTCTGCCCTGTGCTCAGTGTGCACCATGCCACTCTTTGCCCTGTCCCCGTTGTGCACCGGTCACTCTTTGCCCTGTCCCTGCTGTGCACCGGTCACTCTTTGTCCTGTCCCCGTTGTGCACCGGTCACTCTTTGTCCTGTCCCCGTTGTGCACCGGTCACTCTTTGCTCTGTCCCCGTTGAGCACCGGTCACTCTTTGCCCTGTCCCTGCTGTGCACCGGTCACTCTTTGTCCTGTCCCCGTTGTGCACCGGTCACTCTTTGTCCTGTCCCCGTTGTGCACCGGTCACTCTTTGCTCTGTCCCCGTTGAGCACCGGTCACTCTTTGCCCTGTCCTCACTGTGCTCATGTCACTATTTGCCCTGCCTTCAGTGTGCACCGGTCACTCTTTGCCCTGTCCCCGTGGTGCACCGGTCACTCTTTGCCATGCCTTCAGTGTGCACCGGTCACTCTTTGCCCTGTCCCCGTGGTGCACCAGTCACTCTTTGCCCTGTCCCCATTGTGCACCGGTCACTCTTTGTCCTGTCCCTGTTGTGCACTGGTCACTCTTTGCCCTGTCCCCGTTGTGCACTGGTCACTCTTTGTCCTGTCCCTGTTGTGCACTGGTCACTCTTTGCCCTGTCCCCGTTGTGCACCGGTCACTCTTTGCCCTGTCCATGTTGTGCACTGGTCACTCTTTGCCCTGTCCATGTTGTGCACTGGTCACTCTTTGCCCTGTCCCCGTTGTGCACCGGTCACTCTTTGCCCTGTCCCCGTTGTGCACCGCTCACTCATAGCCCTGTCTTCAGTGTGCACCGGTCACTCTTTGCCCTGTCCCCGTTGTGCACCGCTCACTCATAGCCCTGTCTTCAGTGTGCACCATATATAAACAACGGGATTCTATGCTTTTTTTGTTTTTAGATTATAGTGTTTGCAAGTAATGTGTGAATCAAGCTTATTCCAAAATGTAGGAAAAAAGCACTATGTGTTTTCAAAATACCCCTCTCACACTAGGATTCCCATAGTGTCACGCCTCAATAACATATATTTTATTCAGATCTCTGGCTGGGAACATTAAAAAAGGGGGGGGGCTTAAAGAGAGTATATGTAAATAATTTCAACTCTCTTACTTGGTCGACATGTTTTGTTCGCAGTCCCCTACTGCTTAACTCATCAGGACCTACTGTGATCCCTAATAAAATACATTTCTTCTACTAGCCAGGGAATTTGTAAACGTCACTCCTTCCCTAGCAAACACATCACCTTCACTTATCACTGTTATAGTCTATCAACACATTACCTAGTGCTCCCGCGTAGTCGTAGGTCGAAGCACGCCCGCCCTGTCGAGGGACGGGAAGACCCCAATGACGAGGCATGACACTATGGGAATCCTAGTGTGAGAGGGGTATTTTGAAAACACATAGTGCTTTTTTCCTACATTTGGGATTAAGCTTCATTCACACATCACTTGCAAACACTATAATCTAAAAACAAAAAAAGGATAGAATCCCGTTGTTTATATATGGTCTCACTGGAGGTAGGTTCTATCCATCACCTCTATACTCCCCTTTTTGGTTATTTTGTTTTCAGTGTGCACCAGTCACACTGGTCACTCTTTGCCCTGTGCTCAGTGTGCACCCAGTCACTCTTTGCCCTGTGCTCAGTGTGCACCGGTCACTCTTTGCCCTGTCCTCAGTGTGCACCGGTCACTCTCTGCCCTGTTCTCAGTGTGCACCGGTCACTCTTTGCCCTGTCCTCAGTGTGCACCGGTCACTCTCTGCCCTGTTCTCAGTGTGCACCGGTCACTCTTTGCCCTGTCCTCAGTGTGCAGCGGTCACTCTTTGCCCTGTGCTCAGTGTGCACCATGCCACTCTTTGCCCTGTCCTCGGTGTGCACCGGTCACTCTCTGCCCTGTGCTCAGTGTGCACCATGCCACTCTTTGCCCTGTCCTCGGTGTGCACCGGTCACTCTCTGCCCTGTCCTCAGTGTGCACCGGTCACTCTTTGCCCTGTCCTCAGTGTGCACCGGTCACTCTCTGCCCTGTTCTCAGTGTGCACCGGTCACTCTTTGCCCTGTCCTCAGTGTGCAGCGGTCACTCTTTGCCCTGTCCTCAGTTTGCACCAGTCACTCTCTGCCCTGTCCTCAGTGTGCAGCGGTCACTCTTTGCCCTGTCCTCAGTGAGCAGCGGTCACTCTTTACCCTGTCCTCAGTGTGCAGTTGTCACTATTTGCCCTGTCCTCAGTGTGCACCAGTCACTCTTTGCCCTGTCCTCAGTGTGCCCCAGTCACTCTCTGTCCTGTCTTCAGTGTGCACTGTTCACTCTGCCTTGTCCTCAGTGTGCACCGGGTCAATCTCTGCCCTGTCTTCAGTGTGCACCCGGTCACTCATTGCCCTGTGCTCAGTGTGCACCATGTCACTCTTTGCCCTGTGCTCAGTGTGCCCTGTCCTCAGTGTGCACCATGTCACTCTTTGACATGTGCTCAGTGTGCACCCAGTCACTCTTTGCCCTGTCCTCAGTGTGCCCTGTCCTCAGTGTGCACCATGTCACTCTTTGCCATGTGCTCAGTGTGCACCCAGTCACTCTTTGCCCTGTCCTCAGTGTGCCCTGTCCTCAGTGTGCACCATGTCACTCTTTGCCCTGTGCTCAGTGTGCAGCGTGTCACTATTTGCCCTGTCCTCAGTGTGCCCTGTCCTCAGTGTGCACTATGTCACTCTTTGCTCTGTGCTCAGTGTGCACCGTGTCACTATTTGCCCTGTCCTCAGTGTGCCCTGTCCTCAGTGTGCCCTGTCCTCAGTGTGCACCATGTCACTCTTTGCCCTGTGCTCAGTGTGCACCCATTCACTCTTTGCCCTGTCCTCAGTGTGCCCTGTCCTCAGTGTGCACCATGTCACTCTTTGCCCTGTGCTTAGTGTGCACCCATTCACTCTTTACCCTGTCCTCAGTGTGCCCTGTCCTCAGTGTGCACCATGTCACTCTTTGCCCTGTCCTCAGTGTGCCCTGTCCTCATTGTGCACCATGTCACTCTTTGCCATGTGCTCAGTGTGCACCCAGTCACTATTTGCCCTGTGCTCAGTGTGCCCTTCCCTCAGTGTGCCCTGTCCTCAGTGTGCACCGTGTCACTATTTGCCCTGTCCTCAGTGTGCCCTGTCCTCAGTGTGCACCATGTCACTCTTTGCCATGTGCTCAGTGTGCACCCAGTCACTCTTTGTCCTGTCCTCAGTGTGCCCTGTCCTCAGTGTGCACCATGTCACTCTTTGCCCTGTGCTCAGTGTGCACCGTGTCACTATTTGCCCTGTTCTCAGTGTGCCCTGTCCTCAGTGTGCACCATGTCACTCTTTGCCATGTGCTCAGTGTGCACCCAGTCACTCTTTGCCCTGTCCTCAGTGTGCCCTGTCCTCAGTGTGCACCATGTTACTCTTTGCCATGTGCTCAGTGTGCACCCAGTCACTCTTTGTCCTGTCCTCAGTGTGCCCTGTCCTCAGTGTGCACCATGTCACTCTTTGCCCTGTGCTCAGTGTGCACCGTGTCACTATTTGCCCTGTCCTCAGTGTGCCCTGTCCTCAGTGTGCACCATGTCACTCTTTGTCATGTGCTCAGTGTGCACCCAGTCACTCTTTGTCCTGTCCTCAGTGTGCCCTGTCCTCAGTGTGCACCATGTCACTCTTTGCCCTGTGCTCAGTGTGCACCCAGTCACTCTTTGCCCTGTCCTCAGTGTGCCCTGTCCTCAGTGTGCACCATGTCACTCTTTTCCCTGTGCTCAGTGTGCACCGTGTCACTATTTGCCCTGTCCTCAGTGTGCCCTGTCCTCAGTGTGCACCATGTCACTCTTTGCCATGTGCTCAGTGTACACCCAGTCACTCTTTGCCCTGTCCTCAGTGTGCCCTGTCCTCAGTGTGCACCATGTCACTCTTTGCCCTGTGCTCAGTGTGCACCCAGTCACTCTTTGCCCTGTCCTCAGTGTGCCCTGTCCTCAGTGTGCACCATGTCACTCTTTGCCATGTGCTCAGTGTGCACCCAGTCACTCGTTGTCCTGTCCTCAGTGTGCCCTGTCCTCAGTGTGCACCATGTCACTCTTTGCCCTGTGCTCAGTGTGTACCGTGTCACTATTTGCCCTGTCCTCAGTGTGCCCTGTCCTCAGTGTGCACCATGTCACTCTTTGCCCTGTGCTCAGTGTGCACCCAGTCACTCTTTGCCCTGTCCTCAGTGTGCCCTGTCCTCAGTGTGCACCATGTCACTCTTTGCCCTGTGCTCAGTGTGCACCGTGTCACTATTTGCCCTGTCCTCAGTGTGCCCTGTCCTCAGTGTGCACCATGTCACTCTTTGCCATGTGCTCAGTGTGCACCCAGTCACTCTTTGCCCTGTCCTCAGTGTGCCCTGTCCTCAGTGTGCACCATGTCACTCTTTGCCCTGTGCTCAGTGTGCACCCAGTCACTCTTTGCCCTGTCCTCAGTGTGCCCTGTCCTCAGTGTGCACCATGTCACTCTTTTCCCTGTGCTCAGTGTGCACCGTGTCACTATTTGCCCTGTCCTCAGTGTGCCCTGTCCTCAGTGTGCACCATGTCACTCTTTGCCATGTGCTCAGTGTGCACCCAGTCACTCTTTGCCCTGTCCTCAGTGTGCCCTGTCCTCAGTGTGCACCATGTCACTCTTTGCCCTGTGCTCAGTGTGCACCCAGTCACTCTTTGCCCTGTGCTCAGTGTGCACCGTGTCACTATTTGCCCTGTCTTCTGTGTGCATCATTTGTCCTGCCGTGAGTGTGCAACCCAGTGGCACAGTGAGCACAGGACACAGGTCTGTGCTCACCCTGCACACTTAGGGCGAGAAAGCAAAAGACACACAATTGATGAACGGAATGCAGAACAAATCAAAACATTCACCCCCAGTCAAGAGACCATGTTCTTTTGCTCATCCGCTATAGGGGGAGAGGGTGTGGCCCAACGGCTAGAGTGGTCGACCTCGAGGAACTGGGTTCCAGTCTCGGCAGGGACGCTCAACAACCTGTGATTCTGGGCAAATCACTTAATCTCCCCGCGCCTCAAAATGAATGTGTCCTCATGTAAAGCAACTGGTGCTCATCAAAGCGCTTTGATACCTTCCGTTGGAGTTAGCACTATATAACCCCCCCCCCCCCCCATCCCCCCTAAAAAAAAGAAAGGCACCAGGCCACTGTTTGCCCTGCCGTGAGTGTGCCCGGTATCACTGTTTGTAGTGTCGCGAGTGTGCCCCAGTGGTTGGCACCCCTGTACCCCTTAATGCTGGCTCGAACCCCTGAATCCACTCCCTCTAGCTGCCTGGCTGGGGCACTTCCTCGGCCCCCACCGCCGATACAGCCCCCCCCCCCGAGAACCCCCCATTCATGTGTGCTGTTCCCCTGCAGTGGGGACCCCTCGATCCCAGCCCTTTAAAGATGCCTCTTTGAACCCCGGGGTGCTGCATCTCTGTACCTGGCCCCGCCCCCGCCCTGCCAGGGTGTGGATTGGCTCCCCGGGGGGGGTCCGGGGGCCAGACGCTCCTTTGTGTGCCGGGGGCTCAGGGGGGTCCGTTTCACACCAGGCCGCAGGGCCGCCCCATTGTCACAGGGAGTTTGGTAATTGCACCTGATTAGCACAGGGCCGTGACGTCACGGGGGCTTTAAAGCCCAGGGGCAGCGGCGGGGCAGGGAAAAGGAGCAGAGACGTGGACAGGGAAGGAGGGTCTGCGGAGCCAGGACAGACGGACAGCACTGCCAGGACAGACGGCAGAACCAGGACAGACAGACAGCACTGCCAGGTCAGACTGCAGAGCCAGGACAGACGACCAGGACAGACGGCAGATCGAGGACAGACAGACAGCAGTGGAAGGACAGACAGCACCAGCAAGCAGTGCCCAGGAGTAGGGCTTTGTGGACCTCTTTGGAAGTGGTGTCTGTGTCTCCCGGGACTG
Source organism: Lissotriton helveticus (assembly GCF_964261635.1). Taxonomy (NCBI): domain Eukaryota; kingdom Metazoa; phylum Chordata; class Amphibia; order Caudata; family Salamandridae; genus Lissotriton; species Lissotriton helveticus. Next base: position 88,550,212 of record NC_136064.1, read on the forward strand.
CGGCGGGCCGTCTCCCCTGCTGGACTTTCCTCCCCTGCTCCCTGGGCACCCCTGAACCCCCGGATCCTGCACCCCGGACTATGGCCCCCGGATTCAGAGCCCCCCTGCTTATCACCGCCGCCCTCCTCCTGCACTGCATCGCGACCTGTGGAGCCATCCAGTGGCTGTAAGTGATTTATTCCAGTTCGAGACCTTTTGGGGGGCTGTGGGGTGCTTGGCTGGGGTGCTGGGGGACTTGTACAACGCCAATTTTTATGTTTTTTATTTTAAAAGTTGTATATAGCGCTAGCTTGTCCCGTAGGTATCAGAGCGCTTTACATACACACTGTATAAACAGAAGGAATTTGCATTACATAGTAGGAAGGCAGTAAGGTCTAAGAAGGGGTTCTCGGTGTTCTGGGGGGGGGGGGAGTAGGGGGAGTCTCTAAAACACTGTTTAGTTTTGTGTTCACTACTTTCTAAAACCCCTAGAAGCATGCACTGAAATATTGTATATGTAGATCGCTTCTGCTTCGTAATTTTGGGGTCGCTTGTTAAACTCCGGGGGGGGGGGGGGGGGTCTCCATTCCCTTAGGATGGATTGAAGGTCTGGGACAGAGAAACCAGACGCATTTCGTATCAGCAGACAGGGGTAGAAACCGGGAAATAAACCGCTTTACATTCCAGTATCTATGGGTTCAATGGTATATGAACAGCGGGGGCTTGGTCGATCGATACAGAAGCGATTTATCCGGCACTTAAAAAGCGCCCTGAATCTCACAGGCAAATCACTTTATTTATCATTGTATTGTAATTGCATTTATATAGCGCTTCCCGCCCTGGGCTGCGAGGCACTCCATTTCTAAGCTGATTTGAGCCAGCGAGTCTCAAAATAGCCCTCTCCGGGTTTTGGTGGCCAAGGTACGGGGGAGCGAGGGTTAAATTCCAGTATTGCTGCGCTTATCTGAAGTGGGGGTGACCTGCTGAGAATTAAACCGGTTTAATTCTTGGTGTGAGCTGAGTGGAAAGGTCAGGGCTGGAGGACACTTCCGGTGTCGTCTACAAGTGTTTGTTTGTGGGCCTTTGAACCATAAATCGCTTTATATCCCTCTTACTGGACGAGCCCTGCTTCGGATGACACCAGCGTGTCCCGAGGCCATTGGGGCGCCCGCACTGCGCGCGCGCGTTAAATGCACCCCGCAATCACCTGCGCGTGGGCAGTTCAATGTATCGATTCCGCAGGTGGCAGAGCGCTGTAACCAAGCGCTCTATGCCACCCTGTGGGCAGGAGCTGGGTGAGGGGGTGGACGGGCAGCTGTGATACATTGGCATTCCTCCACACTGGGCGTGCAGCTAGCTCCCACAAGAGGCTGTCTGTGCGCTCGTCCATCAGAAAGGAGGGGGTTGAATCTATCCCATGCCTGATTCTCGTGTTCTCGTGCACGAGCCGGCCTCTTCTTTCTATACAGACCTCTTGAAAGCTCCCAGCTGGCAGGCGCTTGGCACCGCCTTATAACAGATATGGTGTTATGTGTTAGATTCAAACACGTGTATTGTGCCCACGCGGTGCATTTCTTGAGGGTGCTGCAGCCTGCGCACAAAGCGGTACAAAAGGGGGTGGTGATGGACGGAGCATCTGAACCAATCAAACACTCACACCCAGTCAACAGATCTGGGTTTAATCCATCACCGTTCTTTAGCCCACTCTGCCACCCCAGTTCAGACATGGCTATATGCAAATCAGTCTGACCCTGTGCCTGCGACAGCTCCCAAGCAGCCTGCACCCCACCCTGCACTGCACCTCACCAGACACCTGTCACCGGTCTCGTCCTTCTGGTGGGTGCAGCCTGTAGGCTGTCTACCTTAGCATACCCCCTTCCTTGTGCAGCCCGCACAAAGCTCCCTCCAGGCCTCAGCTCTCCCTTGTGCAGCCCGCACAGGGCTCCCCTCCAGGCCTCAGCTCTCCCTTGTGCAGCCCGCACAGGGCTCCCCTCCAGGCCTCAGCTCTCCCTTGTGCAGCCCGCACAGGGCTCCCCTCCAGGCCTCAGCCCGCTCAGGGCTCTTCTCCAGGCCTCAGCTCTCCCTTGTGCAGCACACACACAGCTCCCTCCAGGCCTCAGCTCTCCCTTGTGCAGCCCGCTCAGGGCTCCCCTCCAGGCCTCAGCTCTCCCTTGTGCAGCCCGCTCAGGGCTCCCCTCCAGGCCTCAGCTCTCCCTTGTGCAGCCCGCTCAGGGCTCCCCTCCAGGCCTCAGCTCTCCCTTGTGCAGCCCGCACAGGGCTCCCCTCCAGGCCTCAGCTCTCCCTTGTGCAGCCCGCACAGGGCTCCCCTCCAGGCCTCAGCTCTCCCTTGTGCAGCCCTCTCAGGGCTCCCCTCCAGGCCTCAGCTCTCCCTGGTGCAGCCCGCTCAGGGCTCCCCTCCAGGCCTCAGCCCGCTCAGGGCTGCCCCCAGCTGTCACCCGCCTCGCCCCAGCGCTGCCTGCTCTCAGCTGGCTTCTGGCCGCTTCCCCGCCGGGTCTGCTGGCCTCTTTGTGCCGAGAGGCCCTCTGCGTGGCCCTGATTAGCTTGGAATGTGCCCCCCGCGCCCCAGGCCTCCCACCCCCTGAGCAATTATTAATAGGAGCACAAAGGCGGCCCGGTGCAGGGCCCGGCGCACACTCACGCGTGGCACTAAATCACCAGCAGCCATGAGGGTTTATGGGCGGCGGGGCCTTGGGGCTTCGAGAGGAAGGAGTGGGTGGGGGTGGGCTGCCTCGACCTGGGGCTCCGGTGCTGTGCGCCCCATCTCACTGGCTGCCACCAGCAGGTACCGGGCACCGAGTCCCCTTACCGCCCCAGCCATAACGGAGAACGGTAAATTATAAGATAAAGTCGGACCCGTGCTATGGCATGTTTTCGGGATTTGTAGGAACAGAAGGCGGGGCTGAGCCCCAAGTTGCAGCTAAACACGGGCCGTCAGCCCATTCCCTAGCTGTGTGTGCAGGGATAGCCTAGGCCAACAGGGGGCGCCATCGCTGCGCGTTTTGTTTCCTCAACTGTTTGTGGGGCACCGTGCAATCTCAGTGGGGTATGTGTTGGCGTCAGAGACTTGTTTGAGAGGTGCGAGTTAGAGGGTTGCTTTGGATTAGAGAATTAGTACACCTGATTCCTGTTGCACTAACATGTATGGTGGCCTTACATATGTTGGGCTCGGACAACTAATATTACATCTTCTTTAAAAAATAAATAAAGCCCCTGTTGCTAGTCTGGCATCTTCAGAGAATTGGAATGGGCGCTATTGCTACCTTAGACAACGGTGCCAATTGTATCTACTCCAGAAGGATGAACGGGTTGGTTGACCGTGCTTGGATCTGACCACTGGATCTTCGAATTGAATGCAGATCATTGTAGCAGGAGCATTGACCCACCGAGCTGCCTTACTTTTATAATGCTGCCTAAGATCATCCAGCCCCCCAGTTGTCTGTTAGTCTGAGAGCTGTGCTGAGGGAGGGGGGGGGTGTAGTGGCACGAGGGTAGATGGCTCTCGACTGGAATTGCAAGTGCACGGCAGTTTTACGGTGCGGCCTTGGCGTGCGCCCCGTACACGGGAGACACCTCCTGGAGTCGTTATTTTCTTCACGTTATACTCAAAAATATTATTTTTTCGTTTGTTTCTGACGTAGGTGTTGATTGGGCATGTAAGGAGTTTTTAAAGTGTTTCTTTCTGCACTTCTTTTGTTTCTTTCTGCACCTCTTGCTTCTTTCTGCATCCCTTTTGCCTCTTTCTCCATCCCACTTTCCTATTTCTTCATCCCTGTTACCTCTTCCTGCACCTCTATTCCTCCTTTCTGCACTTCTTTTAGTTCTTTCTGTACCTCGAATCCTTTCAAGGAAGAACTTGCACTAATCTCTTCACAGAGGGCGCACAACCCACTGAGCGGTTTTACCTGCTTGGGTGCAATGCACTAAGGCACAGATTTACAAGCCCCTTGCGCCACATTTGCGTCATTTTTCTCACATAAAAAATGACGCAAATATGGCGCAAGGGGCTTGTAAATCTGCCCCTAACTATTTTCAGGTGGTGCACCGCCACTTGTAGGCACCTACATCGCTACACTTATACGTTTTTTGTCTGTGATTGTCTGTTGCCCATTGAGCTCTCATTGAAAGCCCATGCTCAGTTTCATGAGTAGGGTCCTGTGGGAGCCTGTGTTTTCCCTGTAGTTTGAGTAGGGTCCTGTGGGAGCCTGTGTTTTCCCTGTACTTTGAGTAGGGTCCCGTGGGAGCCTGTGTTTTCCCTGTAGTTTGAGTAGGGTCCTGTGGGAGCCTGTGTTTTCCCTGTAGTTTGAGATTTGTCCTGCGGGAGCCTGTGTTTTCCCTGTGGTTTCTAACCTGTGCGCTTGTCTCCCCCCAGTGGCCTGACGGCGAACGGCAGCGCAGTGGGCTGGAACGAGAGCCAGCACTGCCGCCTGCTGGACGGGCTGCTCCCGGACCAGTACCAGCTGTGCAAGCGGAACCTGGAGGTCATGCCCACCATCGTGCACGCCGCCGCCCAGACCAAGCTGGCCTGCCAGGGGGCCTTCTCCGACATGCGCTGGAACTGCTCGTCCATCGAGCTCGCCCCCGACTACGCCCCGGACCTCATGAAAGGTAGGTGACCTTTGACCCTTGCTGGCAGTGCCGCCGAAGTGCTTAATTTGAGCCGGGGCTTTCCAGTGCTCAGCACCAGCACTTAATTGGTTTCCGGTGCTCGGCACCTAATTGTCAACACCATACATAGAACAGTCTACCACATGGTGGCGCTGCTCATCTCATTTAGAGATGAGCAGAACAACGGTTGTTTAGGAATACAATATACATTAAAATTGCCCTGCCGCCCAGCCACCCCTTTAGCTCTGGGCACCTGGAATAATCTGAAGTGTTGCATTTACATGCGAGAGTGATGGTAATAGCTGTTTTGGCAGCGATGACAAGGACGAAGGGTGGGCAAGCTGCATGGCCTCCTGGTCAGAGCCCTGGCTCTTAATATTTCACATATTATGCACTGGGCGGCAGTTTATAGTCATTTTTAATGTATATTGAGAATTAATAATTAATTGTTGTGCCATCTCTAAATTAGATAGACAGCGCCATCTTGTGGCAGACTGTCACAAGCACTGGTGTTGACAATTAAGTTCCCATTGTCGAGTACCGGAAACCACCGGCTCTAATTAAGCACTGCCCTGTCCACCTCCTGGCATCACAGCTTTCAATTCACGTACATGCTTGTTAATACAATATTGCAGGGTGTGGTACATGCACATTACAACACTTTACAAGACGGCTTTAAAAACCTCAAATAAAATAAATGATTTACAGAACCTATATTATTACCTTATTTACAGTAACTTTAACTAGCCACCTCTGCTGCAGGTAAGAGTGGTAAAGCCGGCTCTGGGGGGGGGGGCTTTCGAGAGGCGACCGCAAGGGAAAATTAAATAAATCATTAATTTTCCCTCGTGGTCATCTCTAAAATCCCCCCAGCCGGCCCCACCGCTCTTCCCTGCAGAGGGCCCGGCTGACTTTAATGTAAAATAACTATATAAAATTACTAAATCTGTACACTTTGAACTACCAATCACTTTACAATTTTGAAGAATACTAACATGCATTTTTTTTTTCTTCTAAGGGACTAGGGAAGCCGCTTTTGTGTATGCGCTAGCCTCTGCGGCGGTTTCACACTCCATCTCACGCGCTTGCGCAGCAGGGGAGCTGCCCACATGCTCATGCGGATCTGTGCCCGCGGAAGTACCAGGGCCCAACTTCAGGTGGGGCGGCTGCGGGGACAACCTGCGCTATGGCCTGCAGCTGGGGGCCGCCTTCGCCGACGCGCCCATGAAGTTCACTAAATCTGGGTCCCAAGCCACCAAGTTGATGAACCTTCATAACAATGCGGTGGGCAGACAGGTGAGCGTCACCTCGCCACATATGTTGACTTTACATTTGTGCCTTGGTGTGTGGTGGGCGGGCAGCAGGAGAAGGTGTGTTGTTTGGGCTGAGTGGAGAAATGTGTAGGTGAGGTAGTAGGATGTGGTGGTGGTGGTGGCAGCGGTGTTGGTGGTGCCAGTGGTGGTGGTACATTTGTGTGTGCCTGTCTGTAGCAACCATTGGTGGATGTGGTGTGTGTAGCAGTAAGATACTGTATTAGAAAGTTTGTGGTGGGGAAGAGGATGTCTAAGGTGCCACCTGAGAAGGTCCTCTCTGGTGGGTAGGATATGTGACGCTACAACGCATGCCATTACATCGCAGGCCCTTGCAACGCCAAACTTTACTCCGACTTTCTGTCGGGGGAGCGCTGGAAGTTGGACTAGATTAATTTTCCATTCCAACTCCAGTTTGTGCAACAGTAGGGAAGGTGTTGGAGTTAAATCCGATGATTAGCAACCACAGGGGCTGTCCACAAACCCCGAACCCGGGATAAATAATTATTATATCAAACAAAAAGGCTCAGGGGGAGAGAAATGTTAAAAATTGGAAAGATATCCAATAACAGAATAACAGAAAAATTATTTTGAAATGTTAAAATAAATAAATGTGTAATTTTGATACCATTAGGCTGTTGTGAAGGGCTTCTCTAACCAATATTTCTTTCCTGTTATTGGATATCTTTCCAATTTTTAACATTTCTCTCCCCCTGAGCCTTTTTGTTTGATATAATAAGGAGTTAAATCCAACACCTTCTACCCACTGCTGCAAACCTTTTTCGTTGCATCGGCATGCAATGTTACTGCATGCTTTCTCACGGTCGCGTTGAAAAGGCTGCTTCCCAGTGGGGAAGGTTTCCATAGACCACAAGTTACAGTAGGGTCTGCCTCTTGCTGGCACCATCTCCTCTCATATATTTCTTGCAGTTCACAGGGGGTCTGGTCTTTTGGACTGTAGTCTTCCATGTTCCACCCCAGCTCAGAGCCAGGGGCACATCAGTGGTGCCCAACAACATACAGATGATGTTGAGTAAAGGATGCCCACCTTGAGATGTGAAGTCCTCACAGACATCTTTCCTTCTCTCTCAGGTCCTGATCGACTCCCTGGAGACCAAATGCAAGTGCCATGGTGTGTCGGGGTCCTGCTCCGTCAAGACTTGCTGGAAAGGCCTGCATGACCTCCGAGACATCGCTGACGACCTCAAGTCCAAATACCTTGGTGCCACCAAGGTCATTCACCGCCACATGGGCATCCGGAGGCAGCTGGTGCCCAAGGAACTGGACATCCGGCCCGTGAGGGACGCTGAGCTGGTCTACATGGTCAGCTCCCCCGACTACTGCAACAAGAACCCCAAAGTGGGGTCCTACGGGACGCAGGACAGGTAAGGACCCCAGTGAGACATCCAGGGCCAGTCTTCTGTTGTATGTATGCGGAGACCATGAGCTCTCTTCTATAGAGGTGTTATTTAACGGCAAATGTAAGTGTGGGCAGTCACTATCGCTCAGTGACTTTTGTGAGGAGCTTTGAACCTTCAGGGATGTATGACGTTACAACGCATACTTTTACCACGCATACCATTACAACGCGGTTTTTACCACGCATACCATACACCGCATAGCGCTTTGGGGTGCTGGATAGTGAATAGTTTAATTTACTATTCCAACTCCAGTCCCCGTGGACACTAGGGAAGGTTATTGGATAGTAAATTAACCTATTCCCTATCCTAGAGCGCCCCTCAGCGCAATGCGTTGTAATGGTTTGCGTTGTAATGACCGCATTGTAATGGTAGTGCGTGGTAAAAGATTCGTTGTAAAGGTTGTATACCAACCTCCAGACACAAAACATTATATTCACACCATAATCCTTAGCCAGAGCCACTGGACGTATGCGATTGTGCGGCTGCATAGATTTTAGCATAGTTGTAGATTTGCTGCATTTGCCACATAAACCATCATCTGCAGATTTTAATTTCCCACATTTTTTGGGGCCTATGTATAGCGCCACTGTAATGTTACTTTTTTCGACGTTCATGTGGTGCAGTGCCCTGCACCATATTTACAAACCAGTGTTAAGCCACTTTTTGTGGCTTAATGTCGCTTTATAGATATGGAACCCTTTCACGCAGGTATTTGCACGATAGGGGGTGCAATTGGTGTTGCTGTGGGCATTCCACTGGAACACCCATTGTTTTTTCTGCTACCCCGGGCTTACAAGGATGTAAAATTTGTGGCGCCGCCCAAAATTAACCCCATTTAAAAGCAGACATTAGATTGGTGCAACGAGGAGAAATACTTGTATTTCTCTTTGTTTTTGCTTTTTAGGTCTCGCCTAGCGAACGCTGCGCATGCGCTGCATCGCCTTGTTCTATGTGTGCTACGTTCTGCAGCTCACATGAAGTAGCAAATCGCCATTATTGATTGTTTATGTGCAGGAAAGGCCACATTCCAATACATAAACTCATCGCTGCAACACAGGCACCCTTGCTTTATGGAACAAGGCTGTCTGTATTGGCACTAGGCAGCTATTTTAAGTGCCAGTGCAAGGGAAAACATGGGTGTGTTGTATTCTTGTAAATAAAGTGCATTGTTGCATTTTTTAAATGATGCAGCGCGGTGCTGCAAAATTTACCGCTGTTCCTTGCTGCTCCATTTTCTTGTACACGTGCCCCTATGTTTTTTAGCTCAAACGGTTCAAAAGTTAGTAAAAATACAACAACACGTGTCGCCACCCAGTGGAAGGTCCTTTGTAAAGGTTAACTGGTCACCTTTCTTTAGTTTATTGTTATATTTGTGCATTGAACTTGTGCTAATGAGATTCAACCTGTGCCCAGACAGTGTTAATAAATGTCAAAATAATGAAGTAATACTATCACAAAATGTGCATCATTATGTGCTTTTTCTTGCCACATAATTTACTCAACCCTGGTGCATAATTTGGCCCTCCCCTGCCACATAATTCCAGAAGCCCGGTCTATAGCCTTCAGGAATCTAGTTCATTAGTGTCACCTAGTGGTCAGAGTGTGGTATTTGCTAACCCTCCGCACATCTCTGTGTTTGGTCCCTAGCTTTCCCTGCTCCGCTTTACCACCAAAGTGCTTACTACATTTTTACATTATACATGACCATTTAGGGCTGCAGTAGTGAGGCTGGGCAAGACAAAATCCTAAACTTACTGCCATTTTGGTATTCACAGAAGGCACTTACTCATTTTGGTATTCACAGAGGCACTTACTCGTTTCGGTATTCACAGAAGTTAGGAGTCCTAACTTTGAGACTCCTAAATACCTTCTGTGAATACCGAGAGTCTTAAAGTTAGGATTTTTCTCAGTTTAGGGGTCCTAACTTTACTACACCTAAAAGAGAAAAATCCTAACTTTCGGTATTCACAGAAGGCATTTAGGAGTCTCAAAGTTAGGACTCCTAACTTCTGTGAATACCGAAACGAGTAAGTGCCTCTGTGAATACCAAAATGGTAGTAAGTTTAGGATTTTGTCTTATGTTAGTTCTGTGAATCGGGCCCTGCATGTTCTCACTCTAGCAGTGAAGGGAGCTTAAACGGAAGCAGTTCCCCTGAGACCCCCAACTAACCGTGCCCTGTCTCTTCCTCCCCCCCAGGCTCTGCAACAAGACGTCCGTAGGAAGCGACAGCTGCCACCTGATGTGCTGCGGACGAGGCTACAACGTCTTCGCGGAGACCGTGGTGGAGCGGTGCCAGTGCAAGTACCACTGGTGCTGCTACGTCACGTGCAAGAAGTGTGAGCGGACCGTGGAGCGCTACGTGTGCAAGTGAGGCCTCGGTGCGCTGCGTGGGGGGCAGACCCCCTCCAACTGCTTCAGTTAGGGACGCACAGACACCCTGGGACCCACAGACACAACGACCATCCCTGTTCACATACTGGACCTATCCTAGCTGCAGGCCGCCCTGGGCGGACGTGCTGCTGTGCACAGGGGGCGGGGGCGAAATAGGCGGGGAAATCGCATTCAACCCCTTTCGCGTATTCGTCCACCCCCATCTTTGGAAAATGGACAATGCTATGACCTCTTGGACAACTTTATGTGTTCCCTCTCCCGTTTGGACAAATCGTTTGACACCCCTGGAGGACCCGGAGATGGTGCGGTCCAGTGTCTATGGACTGCCAGGCTGGGATTGATGGATGGCAAATTAGGGGTGTGGGCAGAGAAAGTGGCCTGCTGGAGGCCTGGATAGAAACAAAAGCCCCCGGGTGGGGAGGGGTGGCATGCCGGCCTGCACCCAGCATGGGGAACGGATGCCGCCTCCTCACACCCTGTCCTGAGCTCCAACCAGCCCTGAGACCCTGAGAAGGAGATTCATTTAAAACGATGATTCATTTAAAACGAGATATTAATGTTATTTATAGACCCGGGGGGGCCCGTGGGACACACGTGACTGCAGGCAGAGGGCACTGCTCCCGAGCAGCGCCTTGAGTGACCCCCGGCAGCCCTCGGGGCGCACTGAGGCATCAGCTGCTTGTGGGTCGGATCACAGCGCCACCTCGCGTCAGCACGGGGGCTGCGCACCTGCTGTAAATAGAACAACCCTACTTTATCTTCTGTACTTGGGGCGTGGCTCCCGGATAAAAAGAGACACTTTGATGGACATTCGTAAATATATTTTTTATTCACTGTACATTGCTTTTTTCGATGCATTAATTTATTTTTGTAATAAATATATTTCACCTGTTGATGCCTTGAATTTGTTCACTGGTCATGAATTGCTCACTGCGCCTCGCCCCGGGGGCAGGTGTGGTTCTGGGGCAGGAGGAGAGCCGCTTCGGAGGGGTGCCGGGCACCCAGCTTTTAGGGGTACACTCTCATTTCAGGGGTGCTGCTGCATTACCAGAGCTCAGGGTATGCAGGTTCGGTGCATGCAGAGAGAAGAGTGCACCGGAGACTCAGTGGGGGTGGGTGGGGGTGGGTGGGGTTGGTGGGGTCCTAGCAAGTTCCTTGCCCCCAGCATCCCTAGTTAACCTGCGCTCTTTCTTTGGGACCCCCTCTCTCTCCCACCCCTCTCATTCTCTCGCTCTCCGCCCTCTCTCACTCGGTCGCCCTCCTCCCCATCTCTGTTTCTTTTTTCCTTGCACTTTTTCTCTCGTATGTCCCCCTCTCTCATTTTCTCTATCTCTCATATTACAACGTTTTTTTCCTTCCTCCCTCTGTCTCTCTTGCTGTCTCTTTCTCTCTCTTTTCTTCCTCCCTTTGTCTCTTTCTCCATTTCCCTGTTACCCCCTCCCCCGTTTTCTTGGGCTGCCCTCTCTCCTCTTTTCTCATTTCCATTCAGTTCAATTAAACGTTTTTTTTTAGCCGGCCCTGTTGTCCTACATTCCTCCCCCCAGGGGCGCTGTAGGTTCGTCGTAGTACGACATAGCGCCCCTTCTAAGCCTGGCTATCAATAGTGTAGTGGCCCCGGGGTCCAGTCGATAGAGAGGACCCCTGCACCCCAATGATAGCGGATCTTTCCCGCCCACGAATAACACTGGATTTGTATAGCGGCTAATCAGCCGTAAGGGTCTCTAGGCGCTGTTCGTGGGAACGGGTAGATGATGTAATTTGCCCAGAATCACAGGATGTTGAGCTGACGCCGAGACTCGACCCTGGTTCCCTAGCTCCAAGTGGGCAGCTCTGGCCGTTATTCCACACCCTCTCCCATTAGATGGTCAACCATGGGGACCAACTTCCTTCCTGACAAGGTCTCCCCCTCTTTCAGTCCAGCTCCAACATGGTCTACTCCTGCACAGACCTGCTCCACCCCTCCTGCTCTGTGTGGCCTCAACCTCAGATGCTTGCACCACCCCATGCAGCCCCCCCACTCCCTGTATCAACAAGTGGTCGAAGGGTTACAAAATGTGTGGGACCTGTGTTCCTAAGCAGACATGGGGGGCGGGGTCAGTGAGTGTGGGGGTGGAGTCAGCGAATGTGGGGGAAAAGGAAGATGCATAACTAAAAAGAAAAAAATACTCTATACATATATTGTTAGGCTTTCACCTAGAAATAACTGCACGCAGAATATTAGCACCCCCAGCACTAATGGAAAACAGCTGCAAGTTAAACTAACCTTCACAGTGCCAGGGACCCACTGCTGTCCTTTTAATCCGAAGCAACTCAAGGTTGTCATTAAAAGTGCAGAAACCGTTATTCAACAAAAAGTATGGGAACGGTTTTGATAAAAGTAAAAAAGCCTGGGAACGCTGTTCCTAAAGGACCCCGCCCACTTCGACCTCTGGTCTCAGCCTTTCTCCAGTGGATTAAGCTCTGTGCACCCAGACCTAGTGTCCTGTCTCTGCTCGTCTCCATTGATTCAACTGTCTTACAGCTCTTTGCAGCCTCCTCTTCCTGTGTCAACTCATCCCCTGTCACTTCAGCTCTGGCCTGACAGCTCCGCCCAGCCCCCCCCCCCCACGGCCCCCCCCTCACACACACACCTCAGTCCTTCCCCGGTGTATTAAACTCTCACTGCTCTGATCTGCTGCACCCCCCCTCGACCCTTCTGCACTGTAAAGACCATTTTATTGCATAGTCAATAAACACGTCATCATAATGCACATGGCAATATAAGTAATTACCAGACATTTAAACATATTTAATACATTATGGTATTAAAAAGCACAATCAGAAGTGCAAATCAACAACAAACGTGACCCTTGCAGAATGTAGGTTGACTCTTGAGTGTCTGCAGAGTGGACTCTTGCGTTGCTGATTTGCAGCCTGGTGGTTTTACTACATGTTTACAAAGCCCAGTCATGATTTCTACCAGATCCTGTAAGCTCTTGTAGATCAGATCTCTTATTGACCTTGTTCCAGGATTGCAAAATACAGAAGAGAAACTACAAATCTCACAAGGGAACCCTGACCAGCAGCGCCTTGAAGCGATGCCGCCTGGCTGTTCAACTGAGCCCTCCATCAGCAGCGGGCACCTGGACAGTGCCAGGGCCCACCTCAGGAGGTCACTGCAGCCCACACCACCCATTGCCCCTGCCTGAGCTGCCAATGACAGTACCAGCACAACTGCTAACCATCACACGCCGACAAGTGGGACAATTGAGACTATTTCAAGCCGCCAAATCTCTAAGAGCAGCTTGGGTGGCAGGTAATAGTTATTTTTAATGCATATTGCATTAATAAACAACTTGTTCTGCTCATCTCTAAATTACACAAACAGCGCCACCATGTGGCAGACTGACATAGGTGCCAGTGTTGACAATTAAGTGGCAGAGCTGAGCACCTGGAAACCACAGGCTGAAATTAAGCACTGCTGGATACCCTCGCGGGTGATTAGCCGCTCTTTATAAATCCTGATTTATTGATTGAGAAGTAAAGAAGACCTGACTCGTCACACAAGGACAAGTCCAGGACCTACTTATATCAAAGGCGGACCAAGATCTCTACACATTCAAGATTAACATGACGCCTAGCCCAAAAATGAAAAGTCAGGATACCAGATACACGCAGTCAGGTACACGGGGCAGCAGAGCACGCCTGTACACCATGAAACAGCCATTCCAGTCTCAGATTATCTTCTTACTTTCTCATGATCTCAGTCGTCGGACGCCTGCCTTAGTTTGGTTGCAAATGTGGGTCTCGCCTTTACGCACTGAAAACCCCAGTATTCTAAGGAACCGCGATGCAGATATTTACATTTTCACAGATTTTCTCTAACACCTTTCATCTTTTACTTTGATGTCCCTTCCAATTAAAACTGGACCGGTCAGTTTTAAGGGCGTTACTATGAATACAGCAGCAGGGGCAGTGGCACCGGGCCCTGGGGCTGTGAGGGGCCCTCATCTCAGTTAAGGCTGCACTCTATGACCCAACAAGAGGTGGAGAAGATCATTTTCCTTCTTGCACTATCGCCCACTGCACCCTTGCGCCGCCTCTGGTCAGTTACAGCTCACTATATCCTTCTGTTTCCCTGCATCTCAATCAGATCGTCCTGTAGTGTCCTGCAGTCCAGCAGGGGTTGGTGTCACTGTGGTCAAGCGGTGTCGTAGGGTCTAAAAACAAAATATGGGTATGCGGTGTGCCGCTTGAAGTAATCTTAGCGACTAGTAAGTACTATGGGTCTCATTTCAGGCTATCATTTCTTTGCTCACTATAGCCTACAAATATTGTTAATAAAATGCTGAAAGGTGGCAGGGGCATTACATAACTCAAATGTCTTTTCTAAATACTCACAAGGGCCACAGCGAGTGTTAAATGGTGCCTCCCACTCATTCCCCCTCACAGATTCTGACAATATTGTGTACTCTTTTTAGATCTCGTTTGGAAAAGACCGCAGCTTCTTCTATGTGAACAACAGACATGAGAGGGAGTGGAGTGCGATTTCTGCTTGTAATGGAATTTAACCCTCATTAGAACATTGGAATGTTGGGAGCTCCATTGAAAACAATGAAGTGCTCCGGGCTTCTAATGGCTGGTAGAAGCCCGGAGCTCAACATTCCAATATTTGTCTTTGTTCACAGCTGTGGCTGTGAAGAAAGGATTCAGGGAGCCTGAGGGGATTTCAATCCCCTCGCGCTCTGTGGGGTCTTTGTTTTATTTGTTAGAACATTCTGCCCTCTAGTGGCAGAATGTTCTAATAGCCTTATAGCCCTTCATAGCTGGGCTATAGCGGCTATTAAAGTCCTGCTCCCTTGTTAACGCTGGAGTGGTCCTTTAATATAGCCTTATAGCCCGCCGTAGAGGGCTATACCAGCTATTAAAGGCCCTCTCCAGCGTTAAAGGCCCCGAGCCAAAGGCGAGGGCCTTTAACAAGGGAGAGGGACTTTAATAGCCGGTATAGCCCAGCTACGAAGGGCTATAAGGCTATTAGAACATTCTGCCACTAGAGGGCAGAATGTTCTAACAAAAAAGAACAAAGCCTTATGGGAGCGTGAGGGGATTGGAATCCCCTCTGGTTCCTTGAAGCCTTTGTTCACAGCCAGAGCTGTTAACAAAGAAACATTGGAATGTTGGAGCTCCAGGCTTATACCAGCCATTATAAGCCCGGAGCACTCCATTGTTTTTAATCGAGCTCAAAACATTCCAATGTTCTAATATAGTCTGCTATAAGTGGAGTTTTTACTTAGCTCCTTGTCTATGGGGCAGATTCATCAAAGTTAGGAATTACGAGTCCTTAATAGCGATTATAAAGGAATCACAGTTAAGGACTACCAATTACCTATGCATGTAGGTTTTTCAATAAAAATTGTGATTCCTACATATTCCTTAATAGCGAATTGCAAATTGCGATTAGCTATTAAGGATGGCCTACCATCATTCCTATGGGCCTACAGGTAGGCCTCAATAACAGGTAAGTATGCACATGTGGTGAACATACATGCCCTAAGGGCATGTGTATACACCACAATACACTTTGAAAAAATATATTTTTTTGCATTTTTTAAAGGAATTGCAAATTACCATCAACTTGAAGTTGATGGAAATATGCGATTCCAAATTGCAAAAACGCAATTTGCGAATAC
This sequence comes from Lissotriton helveticus, assembly GCF_964261635.1. Lineage (NCBI taxonomy): Eukaryota > Metazoa > Chordata > Amphibia > Caudata > Salamandridae > Lissotriton > Lissotriton helveticus. The sequence goes on from NC_136064.1 coordinate 88,565,609, forward strand.
ATGATGCATTGCATTTAGGGAATCGCAATCTGCGATTGCAAAATGGTTTGTTGCATGCGCCCCTAAGTTTCCTTATAAGTGTTGATGCAGCATGTTTATGGTTAAGGGATAAATCTTTCCATGAGGGATCTGAGCACAAGGTCTGAGATCAATAGTACAGTCATATTGGCGATGCGGACGGAACGGATCTGCCCCATTTCGACTTTGAATAGGCTTCAAGAATCTCCTCTTCTTCTGATCCTTCCACCCCTGGAATGGGATTCGGGGTTAAACGTTGTGAATCTAACCAGTTTAGATTCTGTGTACCATCGAGTACTTCGCGAGGAATAAACTGTAGCATGCTATAATACATGGGATTCCTTAATTCCTGTATAAACGGCAATCACTAATTTCTTTATAATTAGCGACTTGTGACGCACTAAGTCGCCGATTATTAAGAAAAGACGTCAGAACTCGACTATTGTAAGTTATTACAATCGAGTTCTGACTTCACAAAGCCTGCTGCTAAAGCCAACAGCCCAGGTGAGAGGCGGCCAGGTCACGGAGCATATTCAAAGCAGCTGTTTAAAGCAATGGAAATGGTACATTGCTTTTATTTCTTCTGCTCGATTTTAATAGCTTTCAGTGACAAGCAGAGAGAAAATGTATATTTTTTGCAACCATTAGATAGAGAAAAGCTAGAGTCTTTCTGCATGTTTCTACAGGTTCCAAGCTACTGCAGTTTTTTTTTCAACTGACTTGTAATATCTGTTTGCATCAGATGTCTCACAGGTTTTTGATGTGTTTAATTTTGCACTAGAGGTTTTATTTTTATTCAACATGTTTCCAACATGCGCGCTCTTTCGCATGAAACAGTGCTAGGCACCAACGTTTTAAGTGGTTTGTGGGAAAGGTGATGGTGTGACGATGTATTCTATAGGATAAAGTACCACCTGGAGTGCATGATAAGGATATTGTAAGTCACCTTGGAGTTCCATAACCCTAGAAAGGAACTCAGTCTTCAGCCACTTTCCTCTGTATAGTTATGGAACTTCTCTGTGACTTGGAACATTCTTATCATGTGCGACAGGGGGCACTTTTTCCAGTATATAATATGCCATAAAGCTAATGGTGGGGAGTTCCCAATCAATCCCAGGTTTATGTTTACTCAGACAGATGTTACCCAATATATTGGAGAATAAGGGTGTGTCAATATTATAAAACACACTGAACTTCACATGTCCTGAGTGAGTTGAGATATGATTGTTTCTCTTTATGGAAAAGCTGCAGATTGGAACCTCCCTTCCAGAATTTAAACTCACATCAGAATTGTCTCCTTATAGAGTCCCAGCAGGTCTGAATGCACTGCTAGAGAAGGTTTCCAAAGCTCCAGCCTTAGTATATTGGTGAATTGACACTGCTGGGATAATTCACATTGGGACAGAACCTCTTTGAAAGCTCTCTAAGTGGTAGCTGTGGAGAGCAGCCTTCAGGCTTAGTCCACAAGGAGTGTAAAGCAGCTTGTTGTACCAGATTGCAATCTTATAGTATAGTTTAAGTGGAAAATAACCACACAAGGCATTTATAAAATATGTATTTACTATTTAATACTCTCTAACACTTACAAATATCTCCTACCCAGAGATATGCACAATGCATATAATAATTTGTAAAGAAATCACAGTAAAGAGCCTGAAATACATAGTGGACCCAGGGGGGCCAAACATATACTAAGAAAGTGGTATAAGAACCACGACTCAGATCAAGACAATGTTGAGAGGACATAGAAGTGCTGGGGACCCAAGGAACCACCCAAGGTGAGTAAGTAGGGACCCCACGGAGAGCCTGTGCAGTGTGGGAACATGACTGCATGCTCCGTACAAGTCTACGTGTAAGTCATGGTTGAATTTTTAAAGATGAAGGACCCTTCCCAGTGGATCCTGAAGAAACCCCATGGAAGACAGAAGGTTGGAGAGCCAACCCACCCGTGGATACCTTAGTACCCACATTATCTACACCAGGGAATTGGGGTGCATACTTGTGAAGAGGTGTCGGAAACCGCCATCATTTCCAATGGAGTACTCCAGGAAAGCGCCACTGCTGGAAGAGGAGAAAGTGTCCGGTGGAATCTGAAGGTGGATTCTAGACAAGAAGCACCTGCAAGCAGAGGGGACAGAGTCTATGTCACTCAAGAGTGACCAGGAGTCTTGGAAGACGAATGCCCTCCGATGTCGGGTGTTGCAGGAGAGTTGATGAGGACCTTTGGAGAAATGTGCTTTTTAAGAAGCACACTGGTGCAGGGGTCACCCTTATCTTGTCCACGGGTGCAAAGACCAACAAAATAGAGATCGGCACTGAAGCTGGAATTCAAAGAACAAGTTTATTAATCACTCATGAGTGGGACTACGTCCACACAGCACTGTCAAGTGCTGCCTGAGGTAGTACATTGAATACACAGACCATGGTGCTTTTATACACACTTTGTTGCAGAGTAAGCATGTAGATACAAATAGAAGGTACAAGCATACACAGGAATAACTACCGACAAACATGGGCAGATGGGAGATCACTTAGTCAGCAAAGTGGGAGGGGGAACAGAACTGTTTACATCAGCAGAAAACAGTTGACCGTTATATCTTTAGCCAGGTGCATTCTAGCAGCCACAGGCCTTTTCTCACCACGCCCATTGCTTTGGCTCAGTACAGAAGGAGTTAACTAAAGATGATGACTCAAGCAGAATAGAAAGGCAAGCAACAGTGAACACGGAATTACATAGCTAACAAAATGGATGCCACAACCAAGATGGCTTCAGCTTTATGGTAACAAAAATTACTTCAGATTTCCACAAACGACCCTTTTAGCATAAGCTGAAGACATTTTCTTATGCTTTGGAAGGAATACAAAAAATATCATGGATGTCGATCTGCATCATTTCATTAATTTCTTGATCACTTACTAGTCAGGCATTTACACTCTTAACATTTTGTTTAGTTAGTATACACGAGGTGCAAGTAGAAACACAAAGGGAACAACGCATTGGGCCGCATTGAATACATAGGCAACATATGAAAATAATAGCAAGAAATATACATAGGGCTGACAATAGTTTCCAGTCCCATACAGTAAACATGTTCCATAGTCATCTAGTCAAAGTCCAAAATCCTGTATCCTGATGGATCTCAGTAGCTATTTTGTGCTTCTTGGAGATTGCATCAAAAACGGAAGGGGCGTGGTCAGGAATGTAAATGCAGCAGCTACTCCCGATGATACGACATGCTCCACCATGGTCAGCCAAGATGACGTCAAGGACCATTCTATTTTGAAGAGTTACAATTTTCACAATTTGTAGTTCTTCTGTGATATTTCCAAGCGCTATTCCTGTCTGATAGGTTACAGCCTCTACAACACGTGTCAAACGTCTGATCTTTCTACTGTTTAAGGCCACACCAACAAAGAAGAATAGTCTCTGCTGGAATGCAGTATCAGTTTGCTCCACCTCATCATTACTTATTGTCCTTTTGACTCTGCTCTTAGAAACGTCATTATACAGTTTATAGTCTTTATGGTAGGATGCAGGTGCCAAAAACACAGGTGGAAGCAAAAAGGACAAGTAGCAGCTACCTGACCACCCAATAGGTAGGTGATAATAACCTTTACTTCAGCAAATGAAATAGGTATTATGTGAAGACAAAAAGCTGCTATTGTTCATTCTAGTAATATTCAACACTAAAGTACAGTCACTGTTTCCCACAGGGATACTGCCAATACTGCTCACGCAGAGATCTGCTCGAGCTCTAGTAACAGGAATAACAGGAGGCCGATTTCCCTTGGTTGTTCGAGTGTTAGGGAAAACATAGTGCGCTGAGGAATTTCCTCGACGAAACTCCTCCATTTCCCAATACAGTTCCTTTAGCTTGTGGATCTCCTTCCTCATCAGGGTAACAAACTTTATTCAACTGAGCGTTTAGTCTTCCTACATCAGCATAGGTAATATTGGCAATTTCAGAAGTCCACAACAATGCAAACCAGGCTCTGCAGAACCCATTATGTAAAAACAGCAAGGGAATAAAAGGTGTTCCTCCCTTTTTTAGGTCTCGCCTACGCAGTGCGCATGCATTGCATAGGAAGACCTTTAGCCGTTGCTCTGCTCTTTTTGGAAGCACATACTCATGTTTGTGGCGGCATCCACCTTGCGGGAGCGAGCAGGGGCGCGCCACAAGCATGAGTATGTGCTTCCAAAAAGAGCAGACTGCGCGCGCACGCACCACTGCCGGGCTTGTTTTAAACAGCGGCGCGCGCAGGGGCCATTTGTTTCAGTTTGTTTTGTCTTCTTTTCCTTTACTTCTTCCCGTTGTTTCTGCCGCACATCATCACCAGTACCTGCCGATTTATGTACCTTCACAACACTTTTAGGACCTCTGGTGTCCCCTCAACTTCCCCACCAACAGCAAAGGAGTATTTCGGTTCCCACTTGCAGTTGCTCTCTCCTCTTAAGCCACTCCTAGGGTGCCACCATTTACACACCCCTGGTTATAGCCTGATTTCCCATCCTATTCGCAGTGTCCCCAGGATCACTTCTTCCGACTGCAAACTTCTTGCGGCACCGACATAAAAGCGTTTCTTTCAGTAATATCTGAGACTGCCTTGTCGTTAGCTGACCCCTACCGTCTCACTTCGTCTTTGTTATTGGGATTGATCGTGGACCTGAAGTAGTATCCTACAGACCTACAAAGTCAAATTTTAAATTGAGACATGGGGAATTAAAACAGCGCCTTTAAGAATTTCTGAATTTTTGAGTTCCTGACAAAATCAAAACCGGTTGGGGGGGCGATGAAAATTTTACCTGCTGGGCGGTCCCAGACTCCCGTGCATTATTCGCTACTTTACGTCCATCTGATATTTATTACTTCATTACTTGCACTGTGAGGTCATCACTCTTTTCTTGTAGATGTACTGTAGTGTTTCCCCCTTCCCCCCCCACAGTGTATTCCTCAGCAGTAAGCGGCATTTAAACAAATTAGCAGTTAGAGGCGCTTAGCTATAGTTTTCAACATTGTTTGGCATGCTGCTCCCAGAATGTTTTCCATGACAAATCATATTCAGTCGATATGTATTCGTTCTGCAGTCAGCGACGCCTTGTATGGGCCCCAGGACAGTGTCTGCTAACCAGCGTTTGCCGCAGCAGATTATCAGATCACGTTAATCCAAGGTCCCGGCTAGTTAAATAAACTCTTTGCCAATATCTGGCGATCTCTGGCCCCCAGAAACCCCTTGGCAGCGCGTGAGAGTGTTGACTTCCTCTGCGGGCACTTTACACATAGACTTGGCCCCAGAACTTGACATTTCTAAGCTGTGTACTCATAAATCAAACGAGGATCATTTTAAATGGATTGTGAATGTCTGAAACCACCCACATGCTCAGTCAGAAGCACTTACTCAAAGTGCTTCCAGAAGGCACGTATCTGCCCTGTAGGCTGGGTGGATAAATTACCATGGTTAGTCTGAATAGGAGTCTTCAGCCATTAGCAAATTATTAGCCAGTTTATTTAGAAGCGCCACGTTTTCCACTTCCTATTGAAGTACTTTTTACAATATTTTCACACAGATACTGTGTGTTTCACTTTTGTGGGACTGCGGGTGGCGTGGCGAAGTCAGAGTTTGTTTGTAAAGTGGAACAAGTTACCATTGCATTCAAAACCACACAAATATTTCTAGCCTATTTGTGATATTCGACATGCGTAGTATAAACAATTTATTCCCCTAAGAGAGCCTAGGAGGGAAAAAAATCTGATATAGTTTGGGCACAAACTTAACAGAGAAAATGTTATCAGAGTTCATAACTCACCCCTTGTGATGTTATACTGTGATAGTATGTTATGTTATAAGCCTCCTCAAAGAGCAAAGGGCTGGGGGGCGTAATGTGGATAATAGTGATAAGGAGATAGAACAAGCATTGCATAGCCAATAGGTCTCGCCTTTGGGACTTTATAAGTGTTTAGCCATGCAACAGTTGATGTTGCACCAATGATATTGTGCTGCATAATTAAATACTCATAAGGTCCCAAAGGCGAGACCTATTGGCTATGCCAATGCTTGTCTGATGAGCTGGCATCATTCCACATACCCAGCAATTGGTAACATTCGTAGCATTGTGTGTATGGTGTAACATCTGAACGAAAGTGTTATTGTTATTGAGGTAGGACATTCTTTGCTTCTGCTCATGATAAGGAAGAGTGAAGTAATGATGTTGAATGGGGTCAGGAGTAGTCGCAGTCAGTAGATTTCGGACAGGGGCTACTTCCTCTTCAATCCATGTTATTATAGCAGCAATAACAACAGTCAAAGTGAGTCCAGTAACAATCATTGTTCTTTTGCTACAAACTCTTGCAGCAGTTGGTTTCTTCTCCTTAGGCCTATTCATTTCATAAACAAACAACAAAACAGATGGTGCCCTGAGGTCCTGGGCAGACGTTGATTTCTTCACTGAGGTTGAGACGAGTAGTCACTAAAAGGCTACCCCCCTTTGTATTCAGTCTTTAACCACCCAGGACAGTGGCTCAAACAGTCTTTTTCAGCAATGAAGTGTCCTGGGTCGCAGCTGATATCAAGATGTACCAGGAATCGTGTGGTCCGGAAGAATTCCTCAGATCCTTCAGGTGACACAGCTTGTCCTTTCTCTGTGACCAAGATATCGCGGTGATCTGTCAACGCAGCTGAGTGAATGAATGAATGAATGAATGAATAAGGATTTGTATCGCGCAACTATGCCCAAGGGCGTCAACACAAGGTCTTGCAACACTTTTCGACAGTGTGTCGCATGGACCCAGTTTTTCCAGTTCGTCACTCGAACTGCAGTCCTGGTAGCCAGCAGCACTTGCTCAGGGCCACACCACCTCGGTGCTAGGGAGATGGTCCTCTGGAATGATTTAATCACAACATAATCAACAGGGCGCATGCAGTGGCCCTCACCTTGCGACCTGTCTGGAAGAGTCTCCCAAACCTGTTAATAAATAGAAGACAAACTGTCATTCAACTGGGACAAATAGCCATTCATCAATACATTGGGTACATCATGTATAGGGCGTGGCTTGGGAATCCCCCAAATATTCATTGGCCTGCCAAAAAACACCTCATACAGTGTGAGGCCAGATCGAGCACTGCTAGAGGCACTGCATCAGGCCATTTCAAAGATGTGGAAGCCTGTATTTTAGCCAATTTCAATTTCAGGGTAGAATTGTAACGTTCCACTAGTCCTGCTGATTGTGGGTGGAAAGCAGAATGAAACTTCTGCTTAATTTTCAACCCTTTCATGAGATACTCAACAACTTGCCCAATAAAATGGGGTCCGTTGTCACTCCACAAAACTCGACAAATGCCAACTAGGGCAAAGAACTCCTTTAAGAGCACCTTTGCTGTAGTAAGAGCAGTGTTATCTTTCGTAGCATATGCCTCCACCCATTTACTAATGGCACAAACCACTACCAAGACATACTTTGGGTTGTTACAACGCTCAAACTGTATGTAGTCCATTTGCAGGACCTCAAAAGGTGCACCCTCCTGTTAGAATTTGTGTTCCCTTTCCAGGATTATACTGGAGACAGATCAGACAAAACTGGACTATTTTCTTAGCCGTACTGACAATCTCTGGATGATCCCAAACTTGCATGAGTTGCTTTGCTATTGAGGATGCTCCAACATGTGCCAGCCCATGTGTCATGTGAATCATAGGGTGTAAATAGGCTGAGGGTAACTTCCATTTGGTCATTTCTTTATTCCTCTAACAGCACTCATGTAATGTAATGTAAGGTACACTTATATAGCGCGACTGCCACCCAAAGGGTATCCTGGTGCTTAGATTGCAGAACAGCGGGAGCAGCAGAAAAGAAACGTGGTCTACTCTCTAGGGAACAGACTGGTTTTCAGTTCCTTCCTGAAGCCGGACAAGGTGTTCAGCTGTCTAAGGCAGTAAAGCTAAAATATCTACCTCCTGTTCGTACTTTCTTGATGCGGGGACGCAAATTAGATGTGCGGAGGAAGAGCGTAAAGATGTAACAGGCACATACCATACGAATTTCCTCTGAAGTACCCTAGGCCTGCTTTTATGTACTGCCCTATAGACGATGCATAATGCCTTAAATTGTATCCTTTGTACAACTGGCAACCAATGAAGGTCCCTAAGGACCCGAGAAGATGACGCACTCCATGGCCGGTTTAATGCGAGTCTTGCTGCCATTGTCTGCACTCTCTGTAACTTCTTGAGCAGAGAAGCTGGAGCACCCAAAAGCAGTGCATTACAGTAATCAATTCTTCTTAACACAATGCTCCAAACTAAGCATGGGCGGAAAATCCGTTCCGCTCGCGGATTTTGCGGATTTTCAGCAAATTCGCAATCCGCGAGATTCGCGAATTCCCCGCAAAATCCACGAGCGGAACGGATTGGGTCAAAAGTTGAAGCTGACTTTTGTAACTATTTTAGAATGGCCCCGGCAAGCTGCCAGCAAGCTGCCAGAGCCATTCTAAAATAGCTACAAAGTCAGCTTCAACAGGAAGCACTAATAGATAAAGTAAAGCAGGTGCTCGAGTTGAAGGTCAAATTAAGTTACACAATCATTAATCACCCCGAGTTTGGGGTGATTAATGATTGTGTAACTTAATGACAGTCTCGGTCCCATGTGCGGGGCGGAACCCGAATTGGACCTTGTCCAGCAGCTAGTTATCCTCAACATACTTAGAGAGGGATTTAGTTACTACCCTTTCTAGGATCTTAATCGGGTACGGTAACAGGGAGATGGGTCTATAATTGGCTGGGTTATGTGGATCCAATGATGACTTTTTTAGTAAAGGAGAGACCACAGCCCTTTTCCAGCAGTCTGGGACTACAGCTGTGACTAAAGATTGACTACAGATCTGGTATAGGAGCGGGGAGAGTTCACCTCCAAACAGGTTCCAGAACTTATGAGGAAGCGGGTCCCTAGGGGAACCAGAGGAAACCCCAGCAGCAATTACATGAAAATCCTCATATGAGGGCATCAGAAAGTGATCCACAGATGACGTATGTTCCGTATTAATGATATCGTTACTTAATACAGTCACGTTATCAGTCTGTATGTACTCACCCTCTTCACCAGAGGGTTTCAGTCCCATTAACATTTTACTGATTTTATCTTTGAAAAAACTTGCCAGGTTGTCACACAGTTCTTGTGAGGTCGGGACAATGGATTTAGCACAGTCTGGGTTGGATAAGCCTCTAACCAGGTTGAATAGGATTTGTGATTTATTCGGGGCAAGAAGAATAATCTCCTCAAGGTATTTAGCTTTGGTTTTGCCTATTAGTATTTTATAGGAGTGGAGCGTATTTTTAAAGGCTACCTTGTCTGCCTCAAAAAAGTTCTTCCTCCACTTCCTTTCGGCCTGTTTGCAGCTAGTCTTCAACAGTCTCAGCTCCTCATTATACCATGGGGCAGATGGCTTTTTACCGTTTTTAACTTTCCTCAACGGTGCAAGTTGATCATTCGAATTGCTAATCTGATGACACAGATTCAGGTAGTTCTCCTCCACCGAGTCATGCATAACAACATTTTTGTTAACAAGCTGGGGGAGGTGCGCTAACCTGAGTAATCTAGACCACTCTCTACTAACTCGAGCAGCTGACGAGCTACCATCTAGTTGACCCCGATTGGCTATCTTCAACAAGAAGAAGACCAGAGAGTGGTCGGTCCAACATTGAGGAAGTATATCTTGTACAAATGTTTCTCTTGCATCTGCAAAAATAAGATCAAGCGCATGTCCCTTCTGGTGAGTAGCATGTAGTACCAGTTGATGGCGATTAACACTCTCAGAGGCTTGACGGAGCTCTTTCAGGGCAGGGCAAGGGTACCATTCTCCCAGAGATTAAAATCTCCGAGGATCAAGAATTTAGAGTGTGAGTGTGCTAGACTGTATATCATATCAAGCAAAAGTATCGCCCCCTGGGGGTCTATAACAAAGCAAACCTGTGCATAAAACACCATTGATGCCTTTAAGTGTAAACCCCAATGTCTCAATCCCCGGTATATCCTCTACAAACAAAGAAGAGAAGTTCCAAACATCCTTATATATGTATCCTACTCCTCCTCCCCTGCCATCCTGTCTTGGCTTATGGCAGATTTTAAAGCCTGAAGGGCAAGCAAGGCCAAGCTAAACTTCCCTATCCACATGTGTCCAGGTCTCCGTTAAGAAGAGGACATCAAGATTATAGTCCTGCAACAAAATAAAAATGTCCATATAATGTTTAGTCAGAGATCTAACGTTAATCAACCCACAGCTGATAATCCCTGCAGTAGAAATCACAAGTGAATTCTTACCCATCACATTATCTACTTCAATGCCAATGTCCAATCTCTTTACAATAAGCACACTGATCAGAAGACAAAGTTGATCGAGAGAAAGGGGGTACACCAGATGTATAAACTGCACGTCCGCCTCTTCCACCACCTCTGAATGGTGGACCATATACTTGAGCCAACATAACTTTCATTTTTAAATCCTTTACCTCCTTATCCTCTTTGCCCTTTACTTCCAATTCCTGATGCTCATAATACTGGGCCGTAGTCAAAAGGGAGACTGGGGAAGACGTAGTCCACAAACTCTCGATGGCCTCAAATCGTGTAAAGAAATCAAAAACTGACCCATCGGCTTTCTGTTTATCAGACGCTAACGTTGTCCAATCTATTTTCTTAGGGGGTATGAGAGTTTGTAACTTAGTTACAATAGCTTTGGGAAGATCTAATATCTCCTGTTGTCGCTTCTGTGCAGGCTCTCTAGCCGCATCTATTTCTTCTAAATGCAGCCAAGTATCACCATATGCGACATTATCATCTATTTTCCTAATTGTTCTCCACATATCAGGGGGCAAAATAAGTCCAAAAAACATATTGATATCTGGCAAGGTCATAGTGCAGGAGCTAATGGCTCCTTCCACTTCTTCATTAAATGCGGCAGGATTTTTCCGCGGATCAGGCAAAGCAGCATTAAGAGCCATAATGTCTGCTCTACTCCAAGGAGTATAGACCCAATTATAGACATAATATCCCTTTGCATCATCTGAATCTTTATCGCTACTTGTTCCCGCACCCTTCGGAGGAACATACAGAGGCGCAGCTTCACGCATCGGTTTTACAGTAACCACAGTATCACTAGGGTCATTGTCTGTCCCCAAAACGCCTTCTTTTTACGCTGGGGTCGGAACTGTTTGAGCAGTTTGAACTTTACTAGCTAATTCCTGCTCCGCTTTTAAACGTAGTGTATCATGCCTCAATTTAACTACTCGCCTAATTAGATCAGGTATATTTGACAAAAGAAAAGTTCCATCATTTAAGTTCTTAGTTTTCAGAAACAATTCTAAAACCAAGTATTACTTCCCAGGTAACCTTCTCTGCAAAATATAACTGCTCTAAATCCTTCCACTGCTAAACCATTGCTACAAGGTCTGGAGCAGAAGTAGTCCCACAAGCTTCTTTGCGAGCAGTGGATCTGATATTGGCTTTTTCGTCAACAGTCAAAGTAGAGCGAGTCTGCCGCCTATCTTGCTTATCTATATCTTTCTCATCTGCGGAAAAATGTTCTTCTTCAGAAAGATTTTTCTCGGGGGCACAGGGAAATATATACGGGGGAGGAGGGCGATCTAACAAGATGAAATCATCCTGAGGTTTATTAAGTATGGGATAAATGGGGCGCCTAATAGGGTACTGGCCAGTTACCTCTAAACGACCCTCCCTCTTTTTCTTTTATTGCCTTCATCTCTTTATTTTTTAATTCCACCGCTTTTTGATATATTGTTTTTTGCTGTTCTTTTTCTACTACAGCTTCTTCTTTCCTCACTCTCTCTTGCACTTCTTTCTCCCACATTAGTACACAATCAAACATATCTTGCCAACTTTTTCTTTTAAACAAACACTGTTCTACATATTGAATCTTTTTAAAGTTCAAATGACCCATTCACTGGCCATTGGAGAACAAGATCCTTTTACGTATATTTGTTCCAATGTGTGCAATACATTATAGAAGAAATACCATATTTGACATACATATGTCTATTAGGTGTCCCCTCTGGGGGAGCGGGTTGACTTCTTTCTAAATCCGTTTTGGTACCACCAAGACAGCAACACAGCCTACGGAGTGTGCTGGAAACAGGCATGCTACAATATTTTTTGTAAAATATTACTTTTTCAAAATATTCCAAAGTAGAGAAAAATCTCGACATTACCTGCATTTATCTTTTGCAAAAAATGAATCAAACAAACAAAATCAGAATCGTGGCCAAGCAAATCAAGTGTGCTGCTTCAGCGACCTACCTAACAAGAGCTTCAAACCTCCACCTGCTGATCTCTTAGTCGACCTAAAGGTCACTGCAAAAATTTACGGCAAAGGATACTCAGTCGGGACCGGCCACCACCTGGAGGGTCAAATCGGAAAAAAACTGAAAAGTCACTTCGGCTGCAAAGATAAGGGTCTCCTCATGCAGAACGTCCCCTCAGTAATATTCCACTCTTCCATCAAGACCACTCCTTCGGACGGCCGCGTCCTCTATGAGGCTCCACATGTCGGGTGCCAAACTGTGGAAATGTGCTTTTTAGGGAGCACACCGGTGCAGGGGTCACCCTTATCTTATCCACGGGTGCAAAGACCAACAAAATAAAGATCGGCACTGAAGATGGAATTCAAAGAACAAGTTTATTAACCACTCATGAGTGGGACTACGTCCACACAGCACTCTCAAGTGCTGCCTGAGGTAGTACATTGTATACACAGACCATGGTGCTTTTATACACACTTTGTTTCAGAGTAAGCATGTAGATACAAATAGAAGGTACAAGCATACACCGGAATAACTACCGACAAACATGGGCAGATGGGAGATCACTTAGTCAGCAAAGTGGTAGGGGGAACAGAACTGTTTACATCAGCAGAAAACAGTTGACAGTTATATCTTTAGCCAGGTGCATTCTAGCAGCTACAGGCCTTTTCTCAGCACGTCCATTGCTTTGGCTCAGTACAGAAGGAGTTAACTAAAGCTGATGACTCAAGCAGAATAGAAAGGCAGGCAACAGTGAAGACGGAAGAATTATATAGCTAACAAAATAGATGCCACAACCAAGATGGCTTCAGCTTTATGCCAACACAAATGACTTCAGATTTCCACACCTTGACTCTGCAGCTGTGAGGACCAGGCGAAGTTGCGGAAGACCAGTTGCCATGCACGAGCTATCCCACGAAGGATGTCGAGTGCTGAGCGGTCGGTGTCTGGCAGGAGCACCAACAAGTTTTGGTAAATGCAACCAACGCAAGCGCTGAAGAAGGAACAACGTTGAGACCAGCAAGGTCCAAGGGGCTCACCAAAAGCAGGGGAGTCAGGGTAGACCCGAGCAATCAGGGGAGCACAAGAGAATTAAAGGTGACCCTCAAATGGACCCACAGGCTGGAGGCACTGGAGTCCTCAAGCAGCTCACCAAAAGATGCAGGCCTCGATGCACACGATGCAGTGTAGCAGAAGATTCTGGTCATAGGAGATGCTCGAGTTTGGGGCTACTTGGAGCCCAAAGATCTTCTTGAAGAGGAACCAACAAGCCTTTGCAAATGCAAGTTGTTGCGGTGTTCAGGGGTCCGTTATTGCAACACCCACGAGGGCTACTGGCCTAAAACTTGGTGAGGGGGCAGGTCAGGCCTCGGGAGCTGTGGAAAACCACCACCTGCATAGCAGAGCCGTTCGGAGTCCGGAGGAGCTCGGGATCAGCAGATTGGTTGACTTAGTTGCAGTGCCTACAAATGCAGGGGAGTGACTCCTTCACTCCGAGGGAGATTCCTTCTGGTGTCTTTGATGCCCACAGGTCTTGGAAGGTTCCTGTATGGTGCTCAGGCAAGTCAATGCAGCAGACTGAAAGGGGGACAAAGTCGAGCCCAAACAAAGTCCAGCGAAGTCCAGAGTGTCCAGGCGGTAGAAGGAGAAGTAGTGTCCGATCTGAATCTTATCCCATGATGAATCTAGGGACCTACACTCAGGTTAGCCCTTAAGTACCCTAGGGAAAGGGTTGGGATGATTCGGGGAACCCTCCAAGGGAGGCTGTGGACAGAGGGGAGGTTACTCCCTTGTCCTTTGTCCAGTTTCGCGCCAGAGCGTGGTTTGAACGGGATGAGGACACCAAATGTGTCCTACATGCAGACTGAGTGGTGCTGGCAAGCGCGCACCCTGCCCCAATACAATAAATCCTGTCTGGGAGGTGGTCACAGCTCCCTGTGACAGGATGCCTATTGTTGTGCCTTCCCCTGCTCGAGCTTGGATCAACAGCAGGAGGGCAGAATTGTGTTTCTGGTCGGCAGCAACCATTTTATGCTGTTGGGGTCTGGTTGACTGGTACCCGGGACATGGCAAGCCTAACAAAGGGCTCTTCCAGTGCTTAGAATCATACCTCACACACCATTTACGGTGTTGGGGTATGATTCCAACATGTTTGACACCAAACATGATAGGATTCCTTGAAGCCAGTTTGGAGATGGTCATCGCATAATTACGCAGTGCCCCTCTATATGGTATATGGCTGCTTCACTGACAACCTGGTAGAATGGACTCAGGGGGTGGCAGGGGTGTCCTGCTCATGCAGCGCTGCCCTCCCACTTAGAACCAAGCACCCTGCCTTCAGGATTGCAAAGGCCTGCTATAGGGGTGACTGATAGGTTTTAAGTGCAGTGATCCTAGATATAGGAAACGTATATCTTTAGTGAGTGGTGCTAGCACCAGCTTACACTGGTTGCAATGGCAGATCTGTAGTTCCATTATGAATGGGCTCCCATGGGTTGCACAATGCATGCTTCAGCCCATGGGAGACCTCTGGAGTTCCTATGCCCTGGGGATCTTAGTACCATATACTAGGGTCTCAGAAGTGTACCCCAGTATCCAATCTGGGATGTACCCAAGTACTGAACATAACAATTTAGGGAGAAAGCAGATAGATTGGGGTCCTGATTAGCAGGATCCTAGTCAGACTAGTCAGTAACAGCTTAGGACCAGGGAAAAGTGGGGGTAACTCAATGCTCCTCAGCAACCCTACCCAGCGCCAAACTTTGTATATTTCTGTACTTGAGACTGTTTTGTTTTGTTTCCCGTGTAACCATGTAAAGTGCTCTTATACCCTCACGGGTCAAGTTTGCGCTCTATAAAACATTAAAATAATAATAATAAATAACCATAGACTCAGATCCTCCTTTCCTACAACTATTTATTGGAAACCTGCTTTGATTTGGCGTGCAAAATCAGCATGCGGGGTTTTTCACTGTACCACCTCCTTTGGAACTACATTTCTTATTTGGTGAGTTAGGAGCTTTGGAAGTGATCGACTCTTACAGCTTTGCTCCCAGATCCATAGGTAAGAAGTGTCTCATGTTTGTGGACAATAGATATGGATCAGATGATACAGAAGCTTTCGTTCCACATGAGCTTTTCAGTTGCTCAATGTTCACATGAACATTTGTGAGATCTTGCCCGCTGAATGATTCGGGCACAGCGGTTGGAGATGCTAGAGGTACCTCTTGGGGAATTGACCCTGATTGTTACTCTATAAACCGCTGAGTTGGTTCTTGAACTCAGAGGAAAGAGAGGGGTCAGAGGGAGTAATCAAGTTATTGTTTGCTGATAGGCGAGTGATCCTTCTGGGAGAACTGAAAGCTTGCTCTGTAGTGGTTGATGTGGTGGTTACTGCTTGATTTGAAGAACAGGTAAAGAGATCCTCCTTGATTCTCCGCTTGATTCGATTGAGCAGGCAGGCAAGCTGTTCCCGCATTGCCAGATTGACTAGCATGTTTGTTTACCGACTAAGGGCCTGCTTTAGATTTCAGCGGACAGGTTACCCCATCATGGTTGTGACCGAATAACCCGTACTCCGATATCCGTAATCTCAATTAGGCCCTTAATTGTGCCAATGCTATCAGAGGTCTGGGAAACTCCTTAGTTGAATTTCTCATGACTCCCTCAATACAAACTCCAGAAGCTTTTTGCTCATTCACCTATTCGATATTAGGCCTGTGACTTCTATCTATAGATCTCTTTGAGAAGCCCTTTTTCCGCCAACACCATTAGGGTTACTAGAGTGATGCAGGTACTTGGAGGGCTTAGATGCAATTTATAAGTAAGCATTCAGCAAAGACTGGTTTATTTTGTAACCAGTTCTACAACAAAAATGTCTGTCTCTTGTGTCCACTTCAAGGATAATTTTGCAAGAAGGTGTGGTGATATTTTGGTCAAGAAACACTATTCCCTCACAGCAAATGCCTGCTGTAAGTTTCTCCAGACAATGGCAGAGCTGGCTGAAAGTCAGAAAGGAAAGATTCAGCTCACGCCTTCCTTTGTGATCTGCCCAGAGCTTCCAGTAGTCTTGAGGCATCTTCTTGCAAGAGCCAAACCACATTCCTTGCCTCCTTGGTACGAGCACTCTGGTTCACGAAAGTGAATATATTTATTTAAGAAATAAGAATGTGACCAGCAGGGATGCAGATGTGCAGGCAACTGCCCTACAGACTTCACAAGGTAGCTTTACAAAACCCAGTACACAACAAGACCCCACATCTCCCCTGTATATATAATATTTTATATACATTTCTCAATACACACACAGATAACTATTGCACAGACACAGAGACACATAACAGACCATGTGACACAAAAGACAGAATGTCAGAACAAGCCTAATAAACACAGGTGTACACCACATGACCCCTCAGAACCTTAGGAGTAAATCATCTCCCTGATCTTCTTGAAGTGCATACCACAGATTACCCTCTATTGTTGATAGGGTCCTCCTGTTCACATATGACATCATTGTGCACACCTCCAGAATCAGTGGAGACAACCAACAATCTCTCTTTGTTCCAAGACTTTCCATCCTCTACTAACTCTATGACATGCTCACTCACACTCACAGTCCTCTTTGGTGATTAAAAACAAGAACTTCCCTTTTGATGAAAACCTAGGCGGCTTAACTCTCATCATCTCACCCACTTTCACTTGTAACCTCCAATCTGCTATGCTCTTGTACTTGGTCTGTGCCAACCAACCTCCTCATGTGACTCACATCATGCACATTCTCAGAGGACAGCTCTCTCTTCCTGATCCAAATCTGTTCAACAACACGAAGGGAAAGCCTTTTAGCTTGCCAAATCTCTCCATTAACACCCCAGGAGATTTCTGATCCTATTCAGACTGATTAAATAAACAAACTCCAGCCTCAAGAGGACTTGTTAAGGATAGTGAGGATCTAAGATTATTTCCAGGTTCCTTTGCTTCAACCATCCCAACAGATATGACCCATCCTTGGTTGCATACACTGGCAGGATTGGCGTTACCTTTAAATGCTACCATAGTGTCAAACTTCCCTCAAACATCAATTGGCTTCCCACCATATGCTATTGGTCCAACCATGGACTTTCCCAATGTGATATCGCTGAGTTTAGCCCATTCATTCACTCTAATTAGTTTGAAGGGAAATCCTGAGTCTGTCATCATGTTCGCTTCTACACACATTATGCAGATATGGCAAAGATCAGTTGTAAATGTAAATGTATGAAACTTATATAGCGCAGGACTTACCCTGGGGCATCTCCGCGCTTGCTTAGGGAACCCGTCCTGGTATTCCCCTGTGAGAAACCCCGGCAGGGTATCCACAAGGTGAAAGCCAGGCATCCCGCCGCGAGGGGCCGATGTGGAGATTAAGCAAGCTATTGCCCAGAGTCGCAGAGTGTGACCCCGTGAGTCGAGGAGGCACCGGAGCAAGAATTGTCGAGACCGTGGAATTTATGAGCCCGAGACCCGCCGAGGCGGGGAATCGAACCCTGGTCCACGGTCGATCTCAGATTCCGGGTCTGCCGCCTCTAACCACTGAGCCACACTTCTCCACAGTTGCCACCTGCACTACTACACCCTCATTGCCTTAGAATGTTTCCATAAGAATTACATCTACTCACGATACCACTCTCTTGTCACCTGAATTAGAAACTTTGGAAGCCTTATCAATGTCATTCAAGATATTTACAGATTTAGATTGGAATTGTATGCCAGATTTGCAAATTTTAGCAAAGGTCCCCCTCCTCTTACACTCATTGCAAATTCTGTCTGTTGCAGAGCAGAATTGTGCATTGCCTACACGGTCACCACTACCACAATAGCAAAGTAAACTCTTGAACGTAGCAGGAAAAGACTCTTTCTTCTTCTGTTATCTAGTGGCATTATTGTCCGAATATATAGTCGAAGCTTATTGCTAAAGTGTCATTTCAGCCATGTTAGATGCCATACTGTCCAGCCCTGAGGTGACCTCCACTGCCTTGCTTAACGTTAAATTGTCACTGGTCAACAAGGCTTACCGAATTCTCTTCGCCAGTGAAAGGAAGAGGAAACTTCTCACTTGGTCCAGGTAAGTGAATATATTTATTTAAGACACCAGCAAGGATGCAAGCAACTGCCCTCTCGCATTAGGAAAGTTTGAGCCATTGGTATTGTAAATTACATTTTTTTTATTTATGTGTTGGTTGTGAAAATAGCTAAAGTAATTGCTTTGTCATTGACAATGCCAATAGTTTTAACTTTCACAAATGTGACACCTATAGCATTTGTAATACAATATGTGTTGTATTTTCACGAAAATCCAAGAACAGAAGTGAAATATTAACATTTTTTGTGACATTTATAAGACAGACGTCATTGTTGTTCGAGTACTTTACGCTGGCACACCTCTTAAAATTATGCAGAGTACGCATGATCTGTATTAGCCGCAGTAAGATTGTTTTTAATGAAAAGTGAAATCGAACTATTGTAAATAGCAGCTTTTGAAACTGAATAAAATTGTTAAATACATAATGGTTGGACAAGACCCTCTGCAGCGTTTCAAATCATATTTACTAACATAGAACTGGAAGATGCTGCCAGAAAGAGCATTTGAAACCAACACCTACAAATTATAATGTAACCTGAATGTATTGCCTTAAATCATTCAAGTAATGTGACTTGGAAGAGTAAGTGCAGATTCTGTTGTTCACAATAGAAGTTGTGAGGGCAATCTGCAGCAGAAAGGATGCATGTGAAAGCAGCAAGGCCATAAAATAGTGCTTAAGGCGCAATCCCCAAAAAGTTCTCAGAGAATGTGATATCATTAAAGCTGTGTTTTGGAGCCGTGATAAGTATTATAATGGGATGGGGAAATGAGCTACTGTGAATAAAATACTTCCGGGCTGTGTATGTGTGTGAGCGTGCGTGTGTGCGTGTGTCTTGGAGTCTGTGTGTGTGACTGTGGGGGAGGAGGAGGAGGGGATTGCCTGTCTGGGTGCCTGCGTGTCTGTGTAAGTGCGAGTGCGCGCGTGTGTGTGTGTGTGTGTCTGTCTGTGTGCATGCATGCATGCGCGTTAGGCTGGGAGTATGGGAGGGCGGCGCAGGACGGAACGTGCGTGTTCGCGCACACTAATCCAGCCTGAAAAAGCTTGTGCACCCTCTTGTCCTCCTTCCCCCGTAACAGATAACTATTGGTCTCCAGCTGGACAAATGCATCCTTGCGGATGCATTGCCAGCGAGACCTAATAAAGGGCTGATTGGGTGTGTCCAACGAGGGGCTAGAATAATGGGAGAAGTTGAGTCAGAGGAAGAGTGACGATGTCGAGCAGTTGGGATGGGTCTGTGATGGAATGGGCTGCCGGTTAGGAGTCGAGGTACACCCGTGATTGGACCATGAGTAGCTGCTGCAAGGATGCATGGTATAGATCTGCCCACATCATCTTCTGGTATGACGTAGAGAACAAGCTGAATACACGCTAATGTGAAAATAAAGCGAGTGGTGAGATGTAAGTTACTGGTGCAATGCACAGGGCGTATGTGAGTGCATGTAAACTATCGGGACAATGCATGGGACAGACATGATCACGGAAGCTGCTTTAAAAACTGGGTGTGTATGAGCACGCTGAGCTGCGGAGAATAATGCGATATGCACGTCACCTGCTAATAGATTACATACCAGCTGCTGCACTTTTATAGGGGCATACCAGCTTCTGAAACAATCGCTTCTTTACAGGCCGGCAGAATGGTGGCGATCGATACCGGAATCTGCCACAGATATGCAATAGATGGCTGTAGAATGCGTATTAGCTGTCAGTGCAGAGGGTTCCTTGTTTGTCCATCAGTTTCTGAGGGTTTTCACACCATCTGTGAGGAAGTAAAGGTGACCTGTTCGTGGTCACCAGCAATCAGAATAATGTACGGACAGATGTGCCCATATAGTGTGAAAGATAGCGTCCGACAGATGTGCTTCAGCTGCTGATGTAATGCAATTGCGAAATATGCCGACATCAGCTGCTAAGCGGATGCATTTGATATATTTGTATACATCAACTCTTGTTGCGAGAAAGCAGCATGCGGATGTGAGCACTGACTGAGAAAGGGAAATGTTGGTACCAGCTGTTTGTAGAATGCATGCGAAGTATACACGAGTCAGTTGCTAAGTAAGGAAGTGGGCTAGCTGTCTACCAAGCGAGTGTACACATGGGCGCTCACCACCTGCCAAAATAATGCCGGTGACCGGTGTCTGCATCAGCTGCCAGGGGAAGTGGCGGGCAGATGAGTCTATGTTTCCTACTTTGCTGAACAAATTCAGAATCCTATGTTTTGCCGGCAGTGTTTTGGAAGATGAATGTGTGCATATCACTCACCGGAAGAGTGTATTCGACAAACGTGTACATGCGCTGGTACAGTAGACTGTGCAGACATAACTGAACACTGGGAACGGATGATTGCACATAAACTGCTGGGGAAATATGTTTGCGCATTAGCTACTGGGAGAATGCTGCAGATGTGCAAACAGCACCTGGAAGATGTGTACGTAAAACTTCTGATACCGTACACGTGTACAAGCTGAATACACGCTAATGTGAAAATAAAGCGAGTGGTGAGATGTAAGTTACTGGTGCAATGCACAGGGCGTATGTGAGTGCATGTAAACTATCGGGACAATGCATGGGACAGACATGAGCACGGAAGCTGCTTTAAAAACTGGGTCTGTATGAGCACGCTGAGCTGCGGAGAATCATGCGATATGCACGTCACCTGCTAATAGATTACATACCAGCTGCAGCGCTTTTATAGGGGCATACCAGCTTCTGAAACAATCGCTTCCGATACCGGCCGACTGAAGAGACATGATTACTCCTTGAATAAAACGAAGTACGGTGACACGAGGTCGCGGGGAAAAAACACACGTCACCAGCCACACCATATCCCAAATACATGAATATATGAATAAATAAATACTGCCTTCGGGTAAAGTCCGCCCTATATAAAAATGCATAAATACATAAATAAATAAATACCGCCTTCGGGTAAAGTCCGCGCTATATAAAAATGCATAAATAACGAAATAAATAAATACCGCAAATCACCGCCTTCACTTTGCCGGCCTGCGACCAGGAAGTCAGGCAGGCCGGCGCGACAACCGGAAACAGGAAGTAGGAGGGCGGGAGCCTACCCCGCCTCCCACGGAAGAGCCGGAAGAGCCGCGATTGGTTGCAGCACCGGAGCAGGCAGGAGCCTACCCTGCTCCCCGGTGCCGAAGAATGGAGGAAGAGTCCTGCTGCCGGTGAGTGGGGCTTCGCTTTGTGGCTGGCCTGCGAGGGCGGGAGGGGGGCATGTGTGGGTGCACGCGCGGCGGCGGGCTGTGTATGTGTGTGAGCGTGCGTGTGTCTTAGAGTCTGTGTGTATGCGTGTGTGACTGTGGGGGAGGAGGAGGAGGGGGTTGCCTGTCTGGGTGCCTGCGTGTCTGTGTAAGTGCGAGTGCGCGCGTGTGTGTGTCTGTGTCTGTCTGTGTGCATGCATGCATGCGCGTTAGGCTGGGAGTATGGGAGGGCGGCGCAGGACGGAACGTGCGCGTTCGCGCACACGAATCCAGCCTGAAAAAGCTCGTGCACCTTCTCGTCCGTCCTTCCCTCAAGCCAGATAACTATAAGTCTCCAACCTGGACGCTTCCTTTGGAAGCTATTCCAGGCGAGACCTAAAAAGGTAACATTCCAAAAACATTCTATAAAAGAATACAAGGCCCAACAATATCCCAGCCGTAGAGAGCGTTTGCAACTAAATCAACTCCCTGCAAGGTGAGCAACAACATTGTAGCGTGGAAATCCTTTATCTAGACTGTGTCCCGTGGAGAGCATTTGCAGCTCATCATTCCTTCAGTCAGAGGGAATCCTTGAATACAGTGACCTCCTGGACTCTATCTGATGCGCGACTGCTTTGAAAATGCGATTTACAGTACGCGGATGATGTGCAACTATATATGACTGACCCAGAACAAACAATGTCCAGGATCATGCAAATAATCACAAACTTTGGTAATTTTTCGGGATATGTCATAAATTGGCATAAGTCCTTAATATATCCACTGCGGGCGACATCTCTAGATACCACCTGACTGGGAGCGTGTTGGACTTGGCCCTTTTCCCTAAAATTCTTTGCTTTTAGCTTCCCCTAATTCAGGACGCCCCCCATTGTAATAAAGTTGTATAGGCCCTGTGAGGTTGAGATGCCCTGTGTATTATTAAAATCAATGCTAAGGTGCAGGTGCCCTCTTCCCCCAACATGGCTGCCACTGACCCCTGCTACTGCAGCGTGGTCTTATTGACGCATTCTAGTAGCCAGGAGCTGGCTGGAACCCTTAAACAATGTTGCGATACCAGCCTGCCAGCCTGCCAGCCTGCCAGCCTGCCCATAGCTAGAATGAGGGAAGCTCCTGGAACCTTCTAGAACAGGGGAGGTGACACCAACTGCTCCTGCCAACTGCCAACTGTAGCTATATAAGGAAAGGGAGGGAAACTTTCCAGTCAGTTGGGGCATCACTGACCTGGGGGACCCACGCAGGAGATTTAGGCGGTAGTGCCTAGTCAGGGGCCTATGCCACTGGGAGTGACAGGACTTAGGTGCTGCCTTTTAAGTTGAGTGAGGAACCCTGAACTAGCCCACTGATCTGGCCCGGCAGGAGGGGAACCCAGGGACCATCTACAGTGACCTGCTGAGGAATCCTGTCAGCAGCCCTCAACTCAACCCCCTTCAAGAAACAAGAAACTGCTATCCACAAGGGCGCTAAAACCATCAAGCGCCAAGAAGAAGTCTAACTGCGCTAACCAGGACCACTGGGGATCCACCAGGTATTGGGCGTGCATTTATTGTCTCAGTGGATGTGTGTGCTGTGTAGTCAATTAACAACTGAGCTTTCGGGTGCCTACCTGCTCGTGCCAGGCTACCCCCGGGGAACTGGTGACCCCAATTCCTACATTGGTGACGAGCGGTGGGATTCAGGACCTGTGACTATACAGCACCCTCGAGTGAGACGGAGTGCGCCACAATTAGACTGGCCACCTATCGTGCCTGCAAGCATAGTTAATTGCCCCCACTGTCTAGCCTGTAAAGTGTGTAGAGACCTGTGTTGACCCAGCATTGTTACCCACGTCCTAGCATCTTTCCTTGAGTTTATCTGGGTCCCCACCCGGCAAAATGGAGTTCCAGCTGGCCAACCTGGAAGAGTACACAGGGGCACAGCCATGGGAATTTTGTCGGGGGATGGGGGTGCCGGTTGGGCGGAGTGCCGCAAAGGAAGAACTCCGTATTGCCTAGAGGGCATGGGTAAGGGCCCACCCAGAAGGGAGAGGGGATGGGGAACAGGAGGGGCAGGTCACACCAGGGGAGGCGGGCACTCCAGAAGGACTAGACCTACTGAACACTGTGATGAGTGGAAATGTGTTGCCGGGAAGACGTTCCGGGACAAGCAGTAGTGTATCTAGGAGGAGTGCGTCGTCAAAGGTGTATGAGGACAGGAGGGAGGAGAGGCGATTGAGATTGGAGCTTGCCAAGCTAAAGCACGGGAGGGAGAGAGAAATGGAAGATAGGGAGTTAGCAATGGAAAAAGAGAAATTAGCATTGGAAGAGAAGAAGCTGGCGCACGAGCTTCAGCTTAAGGAGTTGGAGCTGAGAGCCTTACAATTAGGTGCGCCAAGAAGTTCTAATGGTGGCAGCGTACCCGAGGTTCGGGGGATTGATCCTGAAGGGAGTGGTGCAGGGATCTTCCGACCCAGCGAGGCGGGAGAGGTGAGGAGTAGCCCAGCTAGGTCCCAGGATAGTGAGAGGGTTGTAGGGCCTCATATCCCATCTACAGGAGGGAGTGAGACAGTGAGGTGTCCCGAGGTGCCCCAACTGCAGTCACAGGGCCTGGAGAGTTCCATAAGGGGACCCCAGATTGGGAGCCTCGGCTGTCCTGTTGTGCCTTCCAGTAAAAGGGATCCCCACGTGTCGGGAGAACCCAGAGCATCAGTAATCGGAGCTCCAGTGGTTCGGGGTTCTGACCAGTCGGAGGGTCTAGATCCTGGACTGGGGTTTCAGGTTCAGGAGTTGCCTGACCTGGAGGGTGGGGTACCTGTAATTAAGGTCCCTACCGGTTTGACTTCCAGGGGTACTTCTCCCGGTGGGAGGGTGCGGAACTCTGGGAGGGGGTGTGGAGGGAGGATGGACTCTCCTCTGTCACCGGCTCAGCCACAGGGCACAGATCCCGGGTTGGGTTGGCCAGGTTGAGGGTTTGCCGGACCTGGCGGGTGGGACATCGGTAATCAGAGTCCCCCCGGATTTGACTCTCAGGGGTACTTCTCCGGTTAGGAGGGTGCGGAACTCTGGGAGGGGGTGCAGGGGGAGGGAGGACTCGCCCCTGTCACTAGTTCAACCTAAGGGTTTAGACTCTAGGTTGGGGAGAGGGTGGTGTCCTGAGGGTGTCCTGCTTAGGAGGAAAGGGCGGAACCCCAGAAGGAGAGGTATGGGAGGAAAGCCTCGCGCCTGGTGGCTGGTCAGCCTGAGGGTTCGGACTCCAGGTGGGATGACCAGTGGCCGTTTGGAGCTGCAAGGAGGAGAAGGAGAGTGATCAAATTGTACTACGGGCTTGGGGCTACTGCCCCCCACTCTGTGAGAGAGCTAGGGCCAGAGACTTTTGGACTGTCTAGAGGCCAGTCCTGGCCACATCCCACTAGGGAACACCAGTGGGGTGGTTTGAATGGTGAAGAGCTGGCAGATGCCATTGAAGTTATGGGCCTGCGTCCACCTTTTTCCGCCCCAAGCAGGGAAGCACATCAAGGCGATGATTGGTCTACCCTGGCTTTTGGCTGGGGGGGAGTTGTGTTGGACTTGGCCCTTTTCCCTAAAATTTTTTGCTTTTAGCGTCCCCTAATTCAGGACACCCCCCATTGTAATAAAGTTGTATAGGCCCTGTGAGGTTGAGATGCCCTGTGTATTATTAAAATCAATGCTAAGGTGCAGGTGCCCTCTTCCCCCAACATGGCTGCCACTGACCCCTTCTACTGCAGCGTGGTCTTGTTGACGCATTCTAGTAGCCAGGAGCTGGCTGGAACCCTTAAACAATGTTGCGATACCAGCCTACCAGCCTGCCCATAGCTAGAATGAGGGAAGCTCCTGGAACCTTCCAGAACAGGGGGTGACAAGGTATTTGGTGTGATATTGCAGTATGGATGTCCGTTACGATAGTAAGGCAGGGCGGTGGCGCCAGGGGCGGTCCTCATGTCGTAACCTTTCTGAGTTACTGACTTTCCCTCTGGTAACCTCGGCCCCAGCGCTGTGTGCCATTTTATGCTCCCTCGGGAGCCCTTTGGTGTTCTCAGGGTAGTTTTTCTAGGGGGGGGAGCTGACATGTTATGCCAAGTTGGGGTTGGTCTACTGTGGGAGGGGGGTGGTGGGGCTCAGGGGCGGGTTTGTTCAGTTGCTCAAGGCAAAATGTACCTATCTCCTACTGGCACAGGACTCACATGGCACATGCTGGCGACATTAGGTATGGCGGACCTCATGGCCTGCACTGGTTGCGATGATGGCGGATAGCGCGGGCCATGACACCCCGACCAGGCTTAAGATTCTAAAGTGGAATGTGCGAGGTCTCAATGACCATAGGAAGGTCAGGAAGGTACTTAGTTACCTGCAGCGTCAACTTCAGGAGACTCACCTTCCAAACAACAGTGGGATGCTAAAATGTAGGGGCCTGGAGGGAAATACAGCTACGGCGGGTTTCACAACTCACGCCAGGGGGGGTGATGACTTGGGTAAATCCAAAATCCACATTAACACAGCACACACTAGAGACGGATCCCGAGGGCAGATACGTCATATCCAGGTGCACAGGTCTTGGCCTGACCTTGGTAGTGATCAACACTTACGGCCCCAACTTCGACTCTCCGGAGTTCTATCGGGCTTTAGAGACCAGGGCACGCCTACACGACCCGAATCTTCTGCTCTGGGGGGGATATGAATCTCACCCTTGACCCTGCCATGGATAGATCATCGGGACCACACCTTAGACCGTCAGCGGCAGCGTTAGAGTTACAGAGAGCTATGACCTGCCTAGGCCTTGAGGATGTATGGCGGTCACGCTACCCGCAACAGGGAGGCTACACACACTACTCTGCTTACCACGACATACACACCAGAATAGACTACATGTTGGTTCCCTCCTGTAGAATGGGTGCGGTTGGTGACTGTAAGGTGCTACCTAGAACACTGTCGATCACTCCGGTACTTTTGGAGCTGCTGACACCAGGCAGATCCATCCGCCCCTTTACATGGCGGTTCCTGCCATACTCACTACTTGATCCGGTGTTTAGAGGGGAATTAGCGGAAGCCATTGACACTTTTTTTAGGCTAATCTGGGCTCGGTCGAGAGCTTTCAGACTGTCTGGGAGGCTTTTAAAGTTTATATACGCGGTGTGGCCATGTCGAAGCACTCTGGCATACTTAAATCTCTTAGGAAGAGGTTGGCTGACCTGGAGAAACAGCTGGGGGAGTTGGGGAGGAGACAAAGAGAACAGGCAGACGAGACGGTGCTGGCTGACATCAACAGGCTACTGTCTGAGTACCACGAGGAAGCAGATAGGGAAGTCAAGCACATGGGAAAGTACGCCACGGCCAGAGTCTATGGAGAGCGCGACAGGCCTGGCGCTTTGCTAGCCAGGATTATTGGAGGAACTAGAAAAAGACACACCATTATAGAAATAAAACCTCCCAACGGAGCTCTCCTTTCTGATCCCCTTGAAGTATCAGGCGTATTTAAGGATTACTACTCGGAACTATACACGTCAAGAGGTGGGAACCTCGATGATGACATTGAGGACTACCTTGACCATATTGACATCCCGTGCTATGAAACTCTGATAGGGAATTCCTTATGCAGCCGATAGAGAAAGATGAAATATCAGATGCCTTAGCTGCAATGAAGTCGGGAAGCGCCCCTGGCGCAGACGGCCTTACAGCTGCCTTTTATAAAGCCTTTAAGGATCAGCTCATCCCACACTTGTCGGCCCTTTTTGACGACATTTGCGTGGAGGGCAGTATGCCAGACTCCATGAGGGAGGCGTTACTGATAGTGATACTGAAGCCGGGCAAGCCCAGGGAGGACTGTAGCTCATACAGGCCCCTCTCCTTGTTAAATGTGGACGCAAAATTGTTTGCCAAGGTTTTGTCCACTCGGCTGGCTCTTCTGGCACCGGCCTTGGTCGCCCCTGAGCAAGCAGGGTTTATCCCGAGCAGGAACCTGACATGCAATATCCGGACTGTCCTGGGCGTGATACAGCATGTCAGACAGGATAGGAAAGCGTTGGCGGTCTTCCTTGACATGGAGAAGGCCTTCGACTCCGTCGAATGGTCGTTCATGAGAAAGGTTTTAACGAAGATGGGCCTAGGCCAGCCTTTCATTCAAATGATAGGCGCGTTGTACTTCCGACCTCGAGCCAGGCTTCGATTGAATGATTTAGTCACCGATTCGTTTCCAATCACGAGGGGTACTAGGCAGGGATGCCCACTTTCGCCCTTGTTATATGCCCTTGTGACTGAACCCTTGGCCTGCGCCCTGCGGGAGTATCATGGTGCTAGGGGCATTTGCTTCCCCACCTATAAGATAGTGGTGTCTATGTATGCGGACGATACTCTGCTTTATGTCCGCGACCCTGACAATAACCTGTCGCCTGTTCTCAGGGAGGTGGTTCGCTACGGCGCCTTGTCTGGACTGAAAGTCAACTGGTCAAAATCGCTAGCATTCACCTTGACCCCATTTACCCAACCGACCATAATGGAATACCCATCCAATGGACGACTGACCCGATCAGATATCTGGGGGTCCAATAACACATAGACCCGGAGACCATGTTTAGGGCTAACTATGGCACAGCGTTCAGCAAACTTGAGGATGATGTGGAGGTCTGGTGTAGACTCCCCCTTTCCCTACTGGGACGGTTTGCAATTATGAAGATGGTGGTACTCCCGAGGTTCCTCTTTCTGTTTTCCACCATCCCCATGGTGCTCCCGAGGGTGTTCTTCCAGAGGCTGCAACAATTACTAACGAAGCTCGCCTGGGCGGGGGGCCAACCTCGTGCTAAATGGTCGCTTCTCACTTTACCCTACTCCATGGGGGGCCTGGGCGCACCTGACCTAGAAGTGTATTACAGGGTGGCACAGGCTGCACATCTACACACTTGGGTTCATGGGAACCGAGATATACCACACGTGGCATTGGAGACCTTGTTCGCTAGACCCCTCACACTCCCTCACACGGTCTTTGAATCTACTGATCGTAGAACTGGCAAACTTGATTCCATGACCTCTACGAACCATGCATGGTCCAGACTCTTACACATCCAAGGTGGTGCATTACTGTACTCCCCTATTATGCCTATCGACTGGGTGCGATGGTTGCCTCCTCTTCGAGAGAAGGGGGTGGTTGCTGCCATGTTGAACCTTAACATCAAGGTAGCAGGGGATCTGTTTGTTGAGGGAACTGTTAGGACTTGGGATCAGGTGCTCACCGAATTGGAATCCCCGACTCCACTGTTGAGATTTCAATTCTACAGAGTCAGACACGCGCTCTCTGAGCTTCTGGGAGGAGACATGGCGGAGCCACCCGAGGTACACGAGCTCACGTGCGTACTTAAGGCCACCTCTCCCTGGAAACTGCAGTCCCACTTGTACTCACTCTCACAAACACATAGAGAAAACACTTACACTAAATCACGACTGGCATGGCAATCGGATTTGCAAGTGGCATTGGATGATGATATGTGGAAATACTGTTGCACTGCCACCAAGACGCTTTCGTTGAATGGCCGGCACCGGCTAATACATTTCAAATTTATAAATAGAATATATTATACACCTGATAGACTTCACAGGTACGGCCTGAGGGCCACAGCGGAGTGTGATAGATGCCGTGCCCCCGACGCAGGGTTTCTACACCTGGCTTGGCAGTGCCCTGGAGTATGGGATTTCTGGAATAAGATTTTTATTGAAATCAGCGCGGCGGTAGACACTGACATAGTTCCGGATCCGGGGATGGCCCTGTTGGGATACACCAAGCAGCTGCCGGTGTCTGTGCGTAGGCTAGTGGGCATGAGGCTGTTGATAGCGCGTAAGGTTGTAGCGTGCTGCTGGATGAGAGGTCCTGCTCCGACCCCTGCGCGATGGGCGCGTGAGATGATATACTGCTGTACACATTCTGAAAACTACTGTGAACTTCTCCCCCCCACGAGCAGGCCCAAGAACTACTGGGGACTCTACCAAAAGTATCTGGCATGAAACAGGGATGGGACTGCGACCGCTGAGCTGCAGGAGGGCTAAGTCTGACAGGTCCCCTGGGTGCTGCCCCTGGGCCGCTTAATGCTCCTCGGTCCTGGTTGTGGGAAACTGTTGGGTATAGAGTTGCCTCTGACTATTATTTGTTGTTTCAACTGTTCTTGCTGCAATGTGGGATATATGTGCCGCCTGCCCTACTTCCTGGGTTGTTGGCTAAATGGCTGTGTACTCCCTGTCCGGTAATTGAAAAATGGATGAAGGTTATGTGGATGCATTTTTGCCTTGAGGGGTGGGAGGGGGGATTTGATGCTCACTTATGGGCTACTGTTTGTTACCTCTCTGAAACTTTCAAAATAAACTAATTAAAAAAACAAGCATTGGCATTGCCAATAGGTCTCGCTTGTGGGACCTTATAAGTATTTAGTTTTGCAGCACAATATCCTTGTTGCACCAAGGATATTGTGCTGCAAAACTAAATACTTATAAGGTCCCACAAGCGAGACTTATTGGCAATGCCAATGCTTGTTTGGCGTTCCCGCTGTCTGAGGTGTAATTGAATCAACCCCAGTGATACCACGCCGTGTAATTTTTACAGAATTCTGTGTAAAAAGCGTAATGCAAAACGCCAGCTAGCAAGTGAATTACGTCGGCCTTTTTACATATTTCGACAGCGCCTTCTTTCGAAGTGTTGTTTTCATATGCACTGTGCAGACTGCAGAGCACTTCATTTCTCCAAAGTGCCCTGAAGCCAGAGGTCACCCGCACCAGGCGCTGTCTGTCTGGGGCTCTGCTGGGCGGGCTCACCGAGACTCGTCAATTAGAGAAAAGCTCGCGCTGAGTTGAGTAACGTAAACATTTCTAGGCTTTCACGACAGCGTGTTGACAATCTTGTCATTTTAACTTAAACTGTGAAGATTTAGATCACAGAATTAAAGTAACAAAGTGAGGAAAATATGTGCTGATGTTTAATTTGTGTAGCACGAGTTAGTGCTCTGAAGTTTTGTAAAGTTGGAGACATCCGGCGGTATCTCGTGAGATCTCAAACTGGCGTGGAGGTCGCGAGTCTGATAACACAAGCAAAAGCAAATGGTGGGGGCCTGAAGGAGGAGGGGGTGCGAGGGATGAGTGAGGATGGGGTAGCAGGGGAGGGAACACGGCCTGGGGGAAGCTGGCTGGGGAGGGGGAGCAGCGTGTTGACAATCTTGTCATTTTAACTTAAACTGTGAAGATTTAGATCACAGAATTAAAGTAACAAAGTGAGGAAAATATGTGCCGATGTTTAATTTGTGTAGCACGAGTTAGTGCTCCGAAGTTTTGTAAAGTTGGAGACATCCGGCGGTATCTCGTGAGATCTCAAACTGGCGCGGAGGTCGTGAGTCTGATAACACAAGCAAAAGCAAACGGTGGGGGCCTGAAGGAGGAGGGGGTGCGAGGACTGAGTGAGGATGGGGTAGCAGGGGAGGGAACACAGCCTGGGGGAAGCTGGCTGGGGAGGGGGAGCAGCGTGTTGACAATCTTGTCATTTTAACTTAAACTGTGAAGATTTAGATCACAGAATTAAAGTAACAAAGTGAGGAAAATATGTGCCGATGTTTAATTTGTGTAGCACGAGTTAGTGCTCCGAAGTTTTGTAAAGTTGGAGACATCCGGCGGTATCTCGTGAGATCTCAAACTGGCGCGGAGGTCGTGAGTCTGATAACACAAGCAAAAGCAAATGGTGGGGGCCTGAAGGAGGAGGGGCTGCGAGGGATGAGTGAGGATGGGGTAGCAGGGGAGGGAACACGGCCTGGGGGAAGCTGGCTGGGGAGGGGGAGGAGAAATCCAAGGAAGGCTGTGTGCGGGGAGAGAGGGGAGGAGAGAGGGGAGGTGCTGGAGCTGAAAGTATGGCCGATAGGAGGGAGGGAGGCTGATGCGCGTTCGTGTTTGATCACGTGATTCACGTGAACGTAAACAAAACGCCAGCGGAAAGCCCTTAGTTTGACGAGGATTTTGACTACTTGAATTCTCGCTCCGCTCGATGCGTTTGCGCGCATCGATAGGTCGCGAGACCTAAAAAACAGGGGAGGTGACACCAACTGTTCCTGCCAACTGCCAACTGTAGCTATATAAGGAAAGG
Source organism: Lissotriton helveticus (assembly GCF_964261635.1). NCBI lineage: Eukaryota > Metazoa > Chordata > Amphibia > Caudata > Salamandridae > Lissotriton > Lissotriton helveticus. The sequence goes on from NC_136064.1 coordinate 88,597,354, forward strand.
GAGGGAAACTTTCCAGTCAGTTGGGGCATCACTGACCTGGGGGACCCATGCAGGAGATTTAGGCGGTAGGGCCTAGTCAGGGGCCTATGCCACTGGGAGTGACAGGACTTAGGTGCTGCCTTTTAAGTTGAGTGAGGAACCCTGAACTAGCCCACTGATCTGGCCCGGCGGGAGGGGAACCCAGGGACCATCTACAGTGACCTGCTGAGGAATCTGGTCAGCAGCCCTCAACTCGACCCCCCTTCACAAAACAAGAAACTGCTATCCACAAGGGCGCTAAAACCATCAAGCGCCAAGAAGAAGTCTAACTGCGCTAACCAGGACCACTGGGGATCCACCAGGTATTGGGCATGCATTTATTGTCTCAGTGGATGTGTGTGCTGTGTAGGCAATTAACACCTGAGCTTTCGGGTGCCTACCTGCTCGTGCCAGGCTACCCCCGGGGAACTGGTGACCCCAGTTCCTACAGAGCGATTATGGGGGGGATGGATTCTGTTATCTAGGAATGTACGTAGCACCCAATACAGAGCTCTACCGGGAGCAGAACGTAACCCTTCTGCTTGGTAGAACGAAGGGGAATGTGAGACACTGGCAGGCTCTGCCACTCTCCCTTCAAGGCAGGGCGGCCTTATTTAAAATTATGTCATTGCCATGTTTTTTGGTAGGTGCTACAAAACACTCCCTATGAGGTCCCCAAGGCATATTTCAGGAAATTGAGGAAGAGGTCACACTACTACATTGGGATGGGGGCCCAGCATGGGTCGTCCTGCCTAAGCTGATAAGAGGCTGCTATGACGGGGGTATAGCCCTCCCAGATATTCAAAAATACTACTGGGCATCACAATTAATTATCGTAAATGACTGGCCTACACATCACAGGCCAAAACAGCACTGCAAATGGACAGACACGTGCTGGGAGACAGAGGATACCCAGAAGCCCTATATGGCGGGGGGAAAGTGACCGGGTTGCCTACCCCCACAGAACATGTGACCCTGCCAATAAAAAGGTCCTGGTGCAAGTACTCTGGGCCAGTTCTAGTTACCATACCACTGTGTCCGTGTTTTCATTTGTACTATATGGAGGCCTAGGGCCCAACCCTTACAAAAAAGCAATGTGCAGCTGAACGGGCCGGCCCAGTCCAGTCGACGGGCCGGTCCGATCTGCACAACTCCATGAATGTGGAGTCAAGCGTCTGTGGCCGGTCCTCGGATGCTTGTTTCCGTTCTGGGAAGGACATGGCTTTTGTAGTTCGGACTGGACTGTTCCCATGGGGCACAGGGTCAGCGCTGATTTGCATATCGCCATTGTCTAACCCAGGGTGGTGTGGAGTGGAAAAACGATGGATTTGGGCCCAGATCTTTGGACTGGGGTGAATGTGTGACATTGATCCACATTCTGTCCATCATTGTTGTGTTTGCAGATCCAGGCCTCGGACTCCTGACCGCTCTTGGCCGCTGCCTGCAAGGCAGCCGCTGAGCTTCATTCGCATTTCACTGCCCCATCCTAATTCTGAGCCGCAGCACGCATCCTCCTAATTATGTTCAATGAAGGCGCACTGCTTTGGTAATTGAGGGCACAGAGCAATTCCCCATCTCCTGATCCAGCACTCAGGTGTGTTGGGTGCAGTTGCTGGTCCCGGGTGCCCAGAATCACAGGGAGAACTCGGCCCAACATACGCTCCAACGTATTCAACTTTCATAAAGCTCTTTTCAGACCCTACTACCTATCTCAATCCTACTGTAGAGTTTTAAACTCCCTTACAGCTCTGCCCAGCCCCCTCTTTCTGTCTCAAACCTTCTCCAGTGTTTTCAACCCTTCCGTCCAATCAATAACTCTCTGTCTGAAACCTGCTCCGGTGTATTAATATTCCTCCTGCTCTGCCAGGCCTCTATTTCCTATCTTGACCCATCTCTAGTGTATTCAACGTCCTTACAGATCTGTCCAGCCCACACCCCAGCTCAGCCCTTCTCCAGTGTATTCAACCCCTTAAGGTTCAGCCCAGCTCTTACTGCCTATCTCAGCCCAGCTCTTGCGACCTTTCTCAATCCTTTTCCTGTCGATTAATCTACCTTAGAGCTCTATCCAGTCTACACTCCCTTTCTCAACCCTTCTCCTGTGCATTAATCTGCCTTAGAGCCCTGTCCAGTCTACACTCCCCGTCTCAATCCTTCTCCTGTGCATTAATCTGCCTCAGAGCTCTATCCAGTCTACACTCGCTGTCTCAATTCTTCTCCTGAGGATTAATCTACCTAAGAGCTCTATCCAGTCTACACTCCCTGTCTCAACCCTTCTCCTGTGGATTAATCTACCTTAGAGCTCTATCCAGTCTACACTCCCTGTCTCAATTCTTCTCCTGTGCATTAATCTGACTTAGAGCTCTATCCAGTCTACACTCCCTGTCTCAACCCTTCTCCTGTGGATTAATCAACCTTAGAGCTCTATCTAGTCTACACTCCCTGTCTCAATTCTTCTCCTGTGCATTAATCTGACTTAGAGCTCTATCCAGTCTACAATCCCTGTCTAAACCCTTCTCCTGTGGATTAATCTACCCTAGAGCTCTATCCAGTCTACACTCCCCGTCTCAACCCTTCTCCTGTGCATTAATCTGCCTTAGAGCCCTGTCCAGTCTACACTCCCCGTCTCAATCCTTCTCCTGTGCATTAATCTGCCTCAGAGCTCTATCCAGTCTACACTCCCTGTCTCAACCCTTCTCCTCTGGATTAATCTACCTTAGAGCTCTATCCAGTCTACACTCCCTGTCTCAATCCTTCTCCTGTGGATTAATCTGCCTCAGAGCTCTATCCAGTCTGCACTCCCTGTCTCAATACTTTTCCTGTGGATTAATCTGCCTCAGAGCTCTATCCAGTCTACACTCCCTGTCTCAATCCTTCTCCTGTGCATTAATCCGCCTCAGAGCTCTATCCAGTCTACACTCCCTGTCTCAACCCTTCTCCTGTGGATTAATCTACCTTAGAGCTCTATCCGGTCTACACTCCCTGTCTCAATTCTTCTCCTGAGGATTAATCTACCTAAGCGCTCTATCCAGTCTACACTCCCTGTCTCAACCCTTCTCCTGTGGATTGATCTACCTAAGAGCTCTATCCAGTCTACACTCCCCGTCTCAACCCTTCTCCTGTGGATTAATCTATTTTAGCGCTCTATCCAGTCTACACTCCCTGTCTCAACCCTTATCCTGTGGATTAATCAACCTAAGAGATCTATCCAGTCTACACTCCCTGTCTCAACTCTTCTCCTGTGGATTAATCAACCTAAGAGCTCTATCCAGTCTACACTCCCTGTCTCAACCCTTCTCCTGTGGATTAATCTACCTTAGAGCTCTATCCAGTCTACACTCCCTGTCTCAATTCTTCTCCTGAGGATTAATCTACCTAAGCGCTCTATCCAGTCTACACTCCTTGTCTCAATCCTTCTCCTGTGGATTGATCTACCTAAGAGCTCTATCCAGTCTACACTCCCCGTCTCAACCCTTCTCCTGTGGATTAATCTACCTTAGCGCTCTATCCAGTCTACACTCCCTGTTTCAACCCTTCTCCTGTGGATTAATCAACCTTAGAGCTCTATCTAGTCTACACTCCCTGTCTCAATTCTTCTCCTGTGCATTAATCTGACTTAGAGCTCTATCCAGTCTACACTCCCTGTCTAAACCCTTCTCCTGTGGATTAATCTACCCTAGAGCTCTATCCAGTCTACACTCCCCGTCTCAACCCTTCTCCTGTGCATTAATCTGCCTTAGAGCCCTGTCCAGTCTACACTCCCCGTCTCAATCCTTCTCCTGTGCATTAATCTGCCTCAGAGCTCTATCCAGTCTACACTCCCTGTCTCAACCCTTCTCCTCTGGATTAATCTACCTTAGAGCTCTATCCAGTCTACACTCCCTGTCTCAATCCTTCTCCTGTGGATTAATCTGCCTCAGAGCTCTATCCAGTCTGCACTCCCTGTCTCAATACTTTTCCTGTGGATTAATCTGCCTCAGAGCTCTATCCAGTCTACACTCCCTGTCTCAATCCTTCTCCTGTGCATTAATCCGCCTCAGAGCTCTATCCAGTCTACACTCCCTGTCTCAACCCTTCTCCTGTGGATTAATCTACCTTAGAGCTCTATCCAGTCTACACTCCCTGTCTCAATTCTTCTCCTGAGGATTAATCTACCTAAGCGCTCTATCCAGTCTACACTCCCTGTCTCAACCCTTCTCCTGTGGATTGATCTACCTAAGAGCTCTATCCAGTCTACACTCCCCGTCTCAACCCTTCTCCTGTGGATTAATCTATTTTAGCGCTCTATCCAGTCTACACTCCCTGTCTCAACCCTTATCCTGTGGATTAATCAACCTAAGAGCTCTATCCAGTCTACACTCCCTGTCTCAACTCTTCTCCTGTGGATTAATCAACCTAAGAGCTCTATCCAGTCTACACTCCCTGTCTCAACCCTTCTCCTGTGGATTAATCTACCTTAGAGCTCTATCCAGTCTACACTCCCTGTCTCAATTCTTCTCCTGAGGATTAATCTACCTAAGCGCTCTATCCAGTCTACACTCCTTGTCTCAACCCTTCTCCTGTGGATTGATCTACCTAAGAGCTCTATCCAGTCTACACTCCCCGTCTCAACCCTTCTCCTGTGGATTAATCTACCTTAGCGCTCTATCCAGTCTACACTCCCTGTCTCAACCCTTATCCTGTGGATTAATCAACCTAAGAGCTCTATCCAGTCTACACTCCCTGTCTCAACTCTTCTCCTGTGGATTAATCAACCTAAGAGCTCTACCCAGTCTACACTCCCCGTCTCAACCCTTATCCTGTGGATTAATCAACCTAAGATCTCTATCCAGTCTACACTCCCCGTCTCAACCCTTCTCCTGTGCATTAATCTGCCTCAGAGCTCTATCCAGTCTACACTCCCTGTCTCAACTCTTCTCCTGTGGATTAATCAACCTAAGAGCTCTATCCAGTCTACACTCCCTGTCTCAACTCTTCTCCTGTGGATTAATCAACCTAAGAGCTCTATCCAGTCTACACTCCCTGTCTCAACTCTTCTCCTGTGGATTAATCAACCTAAGAGCTCTATCCAGTCTACACTCCCCATCTCAACCCTTCTCCTGTGGATTAATCAACCTAAGAGCTCTATCGAGTCTACACTCCCTGTCTCAACTCTTCTCCTGTGGATTAATCAACCTAAGAGCTCTATCCAGTCTACACTCTCCGTCTCAACCCTTCTCCTGTGGATTAATCAACCTAAGAGCTCTATCCAGTCTACACTCCCTGTCTCAACTCTTCTCCTGTGGATTAATCAACCTAAGAGCTCTATCCAGTCTACACTCCCCATCTCAACCCTTCTCCTGTGGATTAATCAACCTAAGAGCTCTATCGAGTCTACACTCCCTGCCTCAACTCTTCTCCTGTGGATTAATCTACCTTAAAGCTCTATCCAGTCTACACTCCCTGTCTCAACTCTTCTCCTGTGGATTAATCTACCTTAAAGCTCTATCCAGTCTACACTCCCTGTCTCAACCCTTCTCCTGTGGATGAATCTACCTTAGAGCTCTTTCCAGTCTACACTCCCTGTCTCAACCCTTCTCCTGTGGATGAATCTACCTTAAAGCTCTATCCAGTCTACACTCCCTGTCTCAACTCTTCTCCTGTGTATTAATCTACCTTAGAGCTCTATCCAGTCTACACTACATGTCTCAATCCTTCTCCGGCGTATTCAACTTCTTTACAGTGCTGTCCAGCCTACACTCCCTCTCATCCCTACTGTAGTGTATTCAGTAACCACACACCTCTGTCCAGTTCCTGCTCCTTACCTCAACTCCTCTTACCTGCATTTGGTGCCCTTAGAACTCTGTCCAGCATTTACTTCCTTTCTTTCTCCACTGTGTCAACTCCCTTACTGCTCTATAAAGAGCCCAGCACCTCAACTCAATCGTTTCCAATGTATTCAACTTTCTCACAGCTCTGTCCAGCCCCTGCTCCTTGTCTCACTTCTACAGTGTATTCAGTAACCTTGATGCTCGTCCAGTTTTTGCTCCTCTCTCAACCCTTCTCTACTGAATTTAACACAGTTTGAACTCTGTTCAACATCTGCTTCAAAGCTCTTCCATTCTTGGGTGAGTCCAGCTCCTTTGCTGCTCTATCTGACCCCCAATCACTGACTTATTCCTCTCCAGTGCTTTCAGCAACCCTGAACAGAGTTGTAAGGTGCATAAATACACTTAAGAAGGTCAGAGATAGTAAATAGGGTCTGGACAGAGCTAGGCTCTGTCCAGACCCTATTTACTATCTCTGACCTTCTTTAGGTTATTTATGCACCTTACAACTTTGTTCAGTCCCTACTTTCTATCTCACCACCCGGCCCGGGTTGTTGCTAACTACCAAAGAAGATGGCGGCGACTTATTAGAGCTTCGCTCAAGCAGATTCCTGGGAGGATAAAACCACCAGTAGCAAGGTGGTGGAAACCTTTGGAAAAGCATCTACTGCTGAATGGAAGGTGACTTCACAGTAGTCTCCAGCTGAAGGGTATACACCTGTTTCAACGCAATTGTTACAACGCGATACCATTACAACGCGACTTTTACTCCGCATACCATTACAACGCATTGCGCTGGGGGGCGCTCTAGGATAGGGAATAAGTTTAATTTTCTATCCAACACCTTCCCTAGTGTCCACGGGGACTGGTGTTGGAATAGAAAATTAAACTTACCACTATCCAGCGCCCCAAGGCGCTATGCGTTGTAATGGTATGCGGAGTAAAAGTCGCGTTGTAATGGTATGCGGAGTAACAGTATGCGTTGTATCGTCATATATCCCAGCTGAAGATCGGCTCAGGACCGGCGGCAAATCACAGTGAGACCTGGTTACGGACTCTGGAGGAAGGAACCCGGATGCGCAATCTCTCAAGAGTGGAGAAGGAATGGCCAAGATCATTCAGTTAAAGGGTGAGTAGTGATCACTTACCACAACAAGCATTGGCAATGCCAATAGGTCTTGCCTATGCAAGTGCTATTGGCTTTGCTACTGTGTTTTAAGCCATGCTGTACACCAGCGTGGCTACTGTTCAGCATGGCTAAAAGTTAGTGGCGTAGAGGAGAGTGGTGTGGCGTGGCATAGAGTGGAATGGCGAAGAGTGGAGTAAAGTGTTGCAGAGTGGAGTGGCAGAGAGTTATGCATTAGAGTGACATAGTGTGGAGTTGCGTAGAGTGGCATACACTGGAGTGACATATAGTGGAGAGGACTGGTGTAGACTGCATTGGTGTAGAGTGTCGTAGAGTATAGTGATATTGAGTGCAGTGGTATTGAATTCAGCAGCGTACAATGCAGGGGTATATAATGCAATGGCATATATTAGAGTGGTGCATTGTAGAGTACTATGGCACTGAGTGCGGTGGCATTGAGTGCAGTGGCATTGAATTCAGCAGTGTACAACGAAGGGTAGTATAATGCAATGGCATATATTAGAGTGGTGCATTGTAGAGTGCAGTAGCGCAGAGTACAGCGGCGCAGAGTAAAGCGGCGCAGAGTAAAGCGGTGCAGAGTGCAGTGACATAGAGTGCAGGAGTTGGAACAAGATCACCGCCGACCAGCTCACCACCTCCCTCAGCCAGAACCCCCCCCCGCAAGCACAACGGACCTCAACGAAGCAGCCAGCAACCTCACACCGTGGATCACCAACTGCGCAAACGACCTTGCACCACTGAAGACCCCTCCCAGCAGACATGGCAGCAAGAAAACCTCTTGGTTCACCGACGAACTTAAGAACTCCAAGAAGAACTGCCGCACCCTCGAGAAAGCCTGGCGCAGCAACCAGACCGCAGACAACATGACTACCCTCAAGCACGCCACCCGCAAACACCACCAGCTGATCCGCACCACCAAGAAGACAGAATTCAAAGAACGTCTGGACTACAACGCCCACAACAGCAAGGAACTCTTCAGCATCGTCAAAGAGCTCTCCAACCCCAGCGCCGGAAACATCGACATCACTCCCTCGCAAGACCTCTGGGACTCACTCGCCTCGTTCTTCCACCGCAAGATCGCTGAAATACACAACAGCTTGGGCGCACCAACCACGCACCCCACCACCGAACCAACGCCCCCACCATCACCCTCTGTGCTTGGAGCCCGGTCAGCACCGAAGACACCACCCGCACGATGAGCACCATCCACTCCGGATCCCCAACTGACCCCTGCCCCCACCACGTCTTCAACAAAGCCGACTCCATCATCGCACCCCAACTCCGGGACATCATCAACACCTCCTTCAACACCGCCACCTTCCCGGAGAGCTGGAAGCAGGCCGAAATCAGCGCCCTCCTGAAAAAACCAACAGCGGACCCCACCGACCTCAAGAACTTCCGCCCCATCTCGCTCCTCCCTTTTCCGGCCAAAGTCATCGAGAAGACCGTCAACAGACAGCTTGCCACCTTCCTCGAGACAAATGGATCCCTCGACCACTCACAGTCCGGTTTCAGAGCCAACCACAGCACCGAAACCGCCCTCATCGCAGCCACTGACGACATCAGATCCCTGCTCGACAACGGGGAAACGGCGGCCCTCATCCTCCTGGACCTCTCCGCAGCGTTCGACACTGTCTGCCACCACACCCTAGTGCAGCGCCTCAGCAACGTCGGAATCCAAGAGAAGGCACTGGAATGGATCACCTCGTTCCTCACCGGAAGAACCCAGAGAGTCTCCCCCGTTCAGATCAGAGGCCACCGAAGTCATCTGCGGCGTACCTCAAGGATCGTCGCTCAGCCTCACCCTCTTCAAGGTCTACATGAGCCCCCTCGCAGCCATCGCACGCCAACACAACCTCAACATCATCTCCTACGCCGACGACACCCAGCTGATCCTCTCCCTCACCAACGACCCCGCCACCGCCAGAATCAACCTACAAGAAGGGATGAGAGACGTCGCCGTGTGGATGAAGAACAGCCGCCTGAAACTGAACTCAGACAAGACGGAAGTCCTCATCCTGGGATCTTCGCCCTCCGCCTGGGACGACTCCTGGTGACCCCCTGCCCTGGGCACCACTCCCAAGCCAACGGACCACGCACGCAACCTGGGCTTCATCCTGGACTCCTCCCTCTCAATGTCCAGACAAGTCAACGCCGTCTCATCATCATGCTTCGGCACCCTGCGCATGCTCCGTAAGATCTTCCGGTGGATCCCGACCGAAACCAGGAAGACGGTCACCCAGGCACTCATCACCAGCCGACTGGACTACGGAAACACCCTCTACGCCGGTACCACAGCCAAACTTCAGAAAAGACTCCAACACATCCAGAACGCCTCTGCACGACTCATCATGGACATCCCCCGACACAGCCAAATCTCCGGCCACCTGAGAGACCTCCACTGGCTCCCCGTCAGCAAGAGGATCACTTTCCGACTCCTCACCCATGCACACAAGGCTCTCCACGACCTGGGCCCCAAATACCTCAACGACCGACTGACCTTCTACACTCCCACCCGCCAGCTACGATCGACCAGACTCGCCCTCGCCGCCGTTCCACGCATCCGCAGAACCACAGCCGGAGGAAAATCCTTCTCCTACCTGGCAGCCAAGACATGGAACTCCCTCCCCACCCACCTCAGGCGAACCCAGGACCATCTCAGGAAGCAACTCAAGACCTGGCTTTTCGAGCAGTAGCGGACCCCTCTGCCCCAGTGCCTTGAGACCCTCCCGGGTGAGTAGCGCACTATTTAAATGTAATAATTGATTGATTGATTGATTGAGTGGCGCAGAGTGCAGTAGAGTGGTTCTGAGTGGAGTGGCGTTGAGTTGAGTGATGCAGAGGGCAGTGGCACAGAGTAGTGTCGAGTGGCATAGAGTACAGTGGTGTTGAGTGGTGCAGAGTAGAGTAGCATAGAGTGGTGCAGAGTAGAGTATAGTGCCGTAGAATGCAGTGGCATACAGTGGAGTAGTGTGGAGTAGAGTAGAGTGGAGTAAAGTAGAGTAGAGTGGAGTAAAGTAGAGTAGAGTAGAGTAGAGTAGAGTGGAGTAGTGTAGAGTGGCGTAGAGTTCAGTGGCAGCGAGTGCAGTGTTGCAGAGTAGAGTATCAGAGTGCAGTGGGGTACAGTGGAGTAAAGTGGCGCAGAGAGCAGTGGAATTGAGTACACTGATGTAGAGTATAGTGCAATTGCATAGAGTGTAGAAACGTAGGGGCTCATTTATGAGGCTGTGCGTCACTTTTGCGCCACCGGTGTGTCACTTTTTGTGACGCACCAGCAGTGTAAAAAATGCGCCTTGTTGCGTCATATTTACAAAGTGACGCATCTAGGTAGATGTGTCACTTTGTAAACCCCTGCTCTACATTATACCTGCGCCAGGTATAATGTATGCAGGGGGGTTGTTCCCACGCAAGAAAGGGTCATAGAAGTAACGCTGTGAAATCTACCAGATTTCACTGCGCCACTTCTAGGACGCAAATGCGTCAAAATCTTACGCCTGCCTCACAGCAGGCATAAGACTGACGCAAGCCCTTTCCATGGGGCTTGCCCCACGTGAAAGGACACATTACTGGAGTTGCGTCACTTTTGTGACACACTCCAGCAATGCGTCACTTTTGCGCCATACAGATACGTCCGAAATACTGACGTATCTGTAACTCCTTGCGACATGATGCGTCATACTGTAAATATGATGCATTAATCATGTCGCAAGGAGGACGCACTGAGAAGTGACGCTTCGCTGCTTTCATGCAGAGATGCGTCACTTCTCATAAATGAGGCCCTTAGAGTGCAGTTGTTTAGAGTGCAGTGGCGCAGAGTAGAGTGGCGTAGAGTGCAGTGGCGTAGAATAGGTTGTTTCAGAGAGGAGTGAAATCGCATAGAGTGGATTGGTGCAGGGTTGGGTGCAGTTTCATAAAGTGTAATGACGTTGAGTAAAGTGTTGAAGAGTGCAGTGGCATAGAGTTCAGTGGTGCAGTGTAGATAATTGTGACTTATGGTGGACTGGCATAGAGTGCAGTGGCATAGAGTTGAGTGTTACAAAGTCAAGTGCATTGGCGTAGAGTGTATTGGCATTGAGTGCAGTATTGCAGAGTGGCATAGAGGAGTGGATCCCAACCTCAAGACTCCTGAGGACCCCCTCTGAATCACTACTGGAAGCAGGGGACCTCCAAGCAATTTGTACAATTTAAATTTCAAACATTAAACAGTAAGTCGCAAAAAAAACACAAACAACTACACACCAAACAAATACTCGAATTACTAAAGCTTTTATTTTATATTGAAAAAATAAGCAAAAATCGAAAAATTTTATGGTTGGTGCTGCATTTTGATGACTAATTTTCCAATGTTTGGTTTCTTTCGGAAAATGGAATCCTCAGGTCAGATTCTACATTTCCCAAGTGATTTTTGTATTTATTTTTTTAAGGACATAACATCTGAGTAAGCTTTTTCACATACATATGTATTGGGGAAGGAAGTAAAACCTTAACCCCCAGATGCATCAAGCATCCATTTTGCGATTCCTTATTAGCGAAAAATAAGGATTCGCTAATAAGGAATAGCAAAATGCTATTCATGAAGAACTCGCTTAAAAAATAGTGATTTCTTAAAATGACTTAATTGCGACTCGCAAATTGCGAATCGCAATTAAGGAACACCTCCCCATTCATTCCTATGGGCCTAGAGGCCCATAGGAATGAATGGGAAGACAATCTCAATTGAGATTGCGATTTCAAGGGTGCCAGGGTGTCAAAATAGACCCTGTTGCACCCCTGAAATCTGCATATGGGTACACCTTGCACACACATGCCCTAAGGGCATGTTCGTGTGTAAAATGGAACTTTGAAAAATGTACTATGGCGCCTTTTTCAAAGTTTTTGCAAATTACCATGAAGTTCAACTTCACGGTAATTTGCTCCCCCTATTAGCGAAATCGCTAATTTATTAACTTTAATGCATTGCATTTAAGGAATCTCAATTTGAGATTCCTTAAATGCAATAGCAATTTAAGTAATCGCAATTTTGCGATTTCTTAAATTGTGATTTTTGCAGTTGGGGTGATGCATCCCAAATGCAAAAATACCGGGCGCAAAGGGGCAGATTCTGAGGATCTGCCCCTTTGCGACCAGATTTTCCTTTGATGCATCTGGGCCTAAGTGCTTTGTAGTATTATTCAGGATAATCTGCTCGTACATGCAGCCAAGCATTTGCCAGAGAATTTTCCTTGAATTGAAGTTTAAGAGGACTATGTAGAGATTTCAATCAAATCATTTTCTTCAGATGCTGTCAACCACATTAAATTGTCAATATCTACATTAAAAGGATCTTTAATCCAGTTTTCATCTGGAAGTGGAACGTACTGACGAAAACTAGAGTCAATGGGCCCGATTTACAGAACTAAGGGGCCGATTAGGATGGCGGACGGACCTGCGTCCGTCCGCCACCCCAGAGGTGGAGGGACCGTCCGCAGGGGCAGCGGCGGTCCCTCCGTGCGAATTAGGATGTGACCGCCACCCTGGTGGTCACATCCTGTATTTTTAACATTGCGGCGGGTGCTGCTTGAAGCAGCACCCGCCGCAATGTTAAAACTGCATGCAGTGCATTTGCATGCACAAAGCGGCAGGCACCGTGCGGTGCCTGCCACTTTGAGCATGCATATGCAGGGGGGTACCATAGGTACCCCCATGTGCACCCCCCACCCCCCAACACCCTGGGGGCCCGCAACGGGCCCCCAGAAGCAAAGGTACACATGCTGTTCCACGGCGGAAAATCCGCCGCGGTAAAGCATGTTTCCTCACCCATCGTAATTTGGCAGACACCGCCACCAAATTGCAGACAAAATCCCGCGGATCAGCGGCGAACGGACTTGCCGTCCGCCGCTGATAACACCGCCATCCTAATGTGGCTGGTGGTGTTTTGGAGGTCCGCAGCGGTGAATCCGCATCCTCCGGCCCGGAGGTGGCTTCCGCCGGCCCGGAGGATGCGGATTCACCGCAATCCTAATAGGCCCCTAAGTTAAGACAAAATCCTAAACTTACTACCATTTTGGTATTCACAGAAGGCACTTACTCATTTTTGTATTCACAGTAGGCACTTACTCATTTCGGTATTCACAGAAGTTAGGAGTCCTAACTTTAGGACTCCTAAATGCCTTCAGTGAACATCGAAAGTCTTAAAGTTAGGATTTTTCTTAGTTTAGGAGTAGTAAAGTTAGGTCTAATAACTTTACTACTGCTGGATGCCTTCTGTGAATACCGAAAGTCTTAAAATTTGGATTGTTCTCTCTTTAGGAGTAGTAAAGTTAGGGCTCCTAACTTTAGGACTGCTAAACTGAGAAAAATCCTAACTTTAAGACTTTCGGTATTCACAGAAGGCATTTAGGAGTCCTAAACTTAGGACTCCTAACTTCTGTGAATACCGAAATGAGTAAGTGCCTTCTGTGAATACCAAAATGAGTAAGTGCCTTCCGTGAATACCAAAATGGTAGTAAGTTCAGCATTTTGTCTTAAGTTAGTTCTGTGAATCGGGCCCCTAGTTCCTGAGGCATTCATAAAATGTTGGGGGATTCCCAGATTTGCAAAGTTTACAGATTTCCCATCTTGTCAGCAGAACAACATAAAACAAAAATTTGGATTCTACGGCAGAAAATTGCGCTTCATGATCCAAACTTAGTCCCAAAAAAATGAAACTTAATGTTGCCTTTAATTGTACCCCTATGATTTCTCCCAAGAAAATAGTTATTGCATTCCAAAGAGGGACAACCGTGGGACATGACAAAAGCATATGTATATCGTCAGCCCCTACCTGCCTACACCTGGGACAGGTATAAATGTTGCCAGTGACATTTGAGAGTTTTACCAGAGACCAATATACCCTATATGTGGTGAATAGATGGTATTGTTTCAGTGGTGCTGATTTTACTACTTTTCGCAGGGTAGCATATGAATTACGCCACATTTGCATTAGATCCCGATTTTCAAAGTCTTTGCCCCACAGTTTTAAAATGTCATTCTCAATATGTCCTTCTGTCTCCACAAAGGCCCAATACCAGAAGGATGTATCATTATTGCCACTGACCGGTTCTCGTTACTTGATCAGAGTTAACGTCCTCAACCTCCGCCCAGTCTTGCGTAGCCCACCACCAGATAACTATCTTGTCTTGACTGGGTGCAACAATTCCTCTTTTCTTGCTGCTTGCAGTCAAGATAAGTACTTTTAAATTCTTTCTAGCATGTATTCACTATTCATTATGACTGTGTATTTTGAATTGCTAATGTATCAGCCTTACTTGTGTTGAGAATTAAATTTTTCCTGTGCATTCGTGTCGCCCGCTTCCTTGCATTCTACTTAATGCTCGCATCCTCGTAACGGTTTCCATTTTACCGCTATAGAACCCGCCTGATTATTTCGATTTTCCCTTCCGTTCCTCAGAAGCATGTGGCCTCCTTCCGCTTCATTGGCCACACAAAGCTCCTGCTACCAGCCACTCTTCTCTACTCGCTTCTCCCCTACTCCGGTCACAGTCTACGATGCGGAGTCTCATTACGGGGCCCGTCTTGAAGCACGGCCTTCCTCTTCTGCCGCCCCTCGCTTCAGTTTGCCTGCGATGGGAGTATATTTGGCTTACTCCTGTTTTTCTTTCTTTTCCACCCCTTGCCTCTCACATCCTTTCTTCTTAAAGGAGCTTTACATGTTAAAGGGGCTTTTTCAATTTTCACAGAAATGTAACCCTTTCTTTCCCATTTTTACTCTGGCATCTTCTTAGTGGCTAATGATACTCGATGAAGGCAGGACTGATGCCATACAACTGAAGGGTTAAATTCCCTTATTCGGGCAACAAGTCCAGTTCGTCTCCCAGACATGGCAAGCACCCCATCTGTGCTGACTCTTATGCATTTGGACCACTAAATGTCATTTGATGTCAGAATTTCATTGAAACTAGGGAAAACCTCTTCAGCAGTGGTATGTATCAAATAGCAGCAGAACAGTAAATTTTCAATAATGTTCCCCTCAAACTCGTATCTAACGTAACCCAGGAGATGAGATTTAATTTCTATATCTGTACTCTCACCTACTTGTAGGCTTTAATGCTGACTTTTACAAATTCTTTCAATCAATTGTTCTTTTATTTTGTTTGACACTATGCTCATGCACCTTTTTTTAGATAATGGCACCAGATTAAAATCTCTTGCTGCTTTTTCTCCAACCATTGCACTCACCATGGCTTTAGCAGCAGGTACAATTAGTTCTTCAGTAACCGTATGAGCTTTTCCAGTTCTTGCTATGAGCATGGACACTTCATAAGAAGCTTTAAGAGCATTTCATTAACCAGAACATGTGAAACCCATTGATAAATATTAAGCATCGTATATGTGACACTTTGTTTTTGTTTTACTTAAATCACTTTGTTTTGCCCATGATAGCCCATTGTTGACGTCTTCAGTGGCTTTCCACTTAAGGTTAAGCCAGTGATCCATCGCCCTTTTGTTTCTTAGGATACCCACAAATGACAAGTCTATTGAATCACAACATTCGGTAATGGAATCAATTTGTAGCAAAGTTATTTGGTAGTGCATTGACCTTCACTATCGTACCTACTGCATAGTGCTCTCGTCAGATGTTTCCAGACTACATATGTGCAAGCAGTGGCTGGACGAAGATTTTAACACTTTATCAACAATGGTTTTGTGGAAAAGACAGAAGACACTTGCAGATCATATGCATGGAGTTAACAATCTAATGAACGCTGCTTTAAGATAATACCATTTGCACAGTTAAATTAAACATAGCTCATTCATTTGGCCTCCAGTGTGGAAGCAGTCCATTGTTGATTGCACAGAGAGGTTCTCACAATTATATGGGTTGAGATTCAATTTAAATCAGAGTGTCACAGACGTTTCCTGTGTAGTTTGCAGGCAGCCATGGGACGTGACATGAGCAGCTGATGTGAAATTGAGAAATTGAGAAAAGTCTCAAATAAATAGTTAAATGCATACACATACATAGATTCACACATTGCATGGATAATAATATCATCACTTTTCTGGCTATTCCAATCACTGCCTAAATTGGAAGACTTAAAACAAATACATACTACAAGCCCACAGCAAGAAGCACCTTACTAGAATTTGACAGCTTTCATCCTAGTGTAGTCAGGGAGAACTTACCATACCGGCAATTCCTCCGGCTCAGAAGAAATTGTAGTCAAGTGGAAGATTATCACGCCCAGGCAATGGCTCTGTCTGATAAATTGAGGGATCGAGATTACCCCAACGAAATCATAAAAACTTCCCCGAAACGAGCGCCCAACCAAAACAGAGATGCCTTGCTTGAAGAACCATCCAGGACAGATGCAACCATACCTCTCACTTGTATCACAACGTATAGCACGATCTACAAAAAATTGACAAAAGTAATCAATTCAATTCAATTCAATAGAGACTTTATTTCGGTTTTGATTCAAACCATAAAAGTACATAAACAATATAGCAATTAAAAAATACATTAGAAGAACGATAGTAAAGTGCCAGTAGTGCAAGGATCAGATATATACATACAGTAAAAAAGATAATTCATGAAAGGTTTAAATCAACATAAAAGCATCACTGATCTAAACAATTTCGCAGCTTTATACAAAGTTTTAAAAATTCGGTAACTTGAAGGATACTGTCCATATGCAAAAGTTGCAAGTACATAAGGGCTGGTCTGATCTGGTTAAAATTGAGTCTTTTTAAAAGAGCAACCAAATAGCGTTTGCGAGGGTATTCATAAAAAGGACATAAAAATATAAAATGCAGCAAATCCTGTGGAGACTTTCCGCCGCAGCCACAGGGCGCTGCAGATTTGTTAAAAATGGCACTTTTTGGTCTAATAAGCAGATGATGAAACAAATTCAGCCTAAATCTGGTTAACAGAAATTTCTCATGAGAGGACAGTGAGCCAGACAAATATGGCTCCATTGATACACATGTTTGAAGCATGACAGATTTTCTTACAGTAGGTTTTTGGAGCTCCACACATTCCCTTTGTGAGCTCCTATCCATAAAGAAAGCCAGTTTGATCGCCTTCACATCCCCTTTAACAATCCTGTTTGGGGACTCAAACAACTCCAGACGACCAAGCCGGGAAAAACTAGATTTCAAATACTTTAACCATGGGGTGTCCAGTACATTATCCTGAGATAAGAAATCTTTCATAATCAGATGAGTTAATGGTATTTCCTCGTTTAGCCACAAGTTTAGCCAACATGTCAGAGGACGTAGGGAAAAAATGTCACATAAGTATTGTGCCCCCAACTCATCATGAACAGCATAGTTTGAGGTGCCAGCTGGGACACACAATAGGCGCTTCATAAATGTATTTTCGGCAGTCTGCAACTGCCCCCCACTGACATATCCCCACAATTCACTTCCATAGACAGCAGTGGCAACTGATTTTGCGTTATATAATTTCATCATCGCACTAATAGGTTTTTTTCCTACTTTGGCCGCAAAGGTAAAAATCGAGGCATTCACCCTAGCCAATTCACCTTTCTTCTTACAAAAGTCATCAACAAACACTGGCCCATCCTACAATCAGAAAAAAGTGAATGGGAAAAGCCTTGTTTTCATACAAGAAAGCAAGAAGCCTAAATGACAGCCTGGTGTCCACCCACCCTAAGAAACACCGTAAGCACCCCGCTAAAACAGTGCTCAATGCCTGGGGCCTGACAAGTGTGACAGGACATTATCTCTGCAGTAACTGCAGTGTATGTCACCTGACAACCACCACAAATAATTTGTATTTGGAAACTAGTAAGACCTGGAATTTAAGAAAACACACCAATTGTAATTCTGTAAATGTGATATATATGATCACCTGCCCACGTGTTCTATGCTACATTGGCATGACCAATAGAAAGATCAAGGTGAGAATGTGCAAACATCACAGTAGCATAAGATGCAAACAAAACACCACAAGAATGACTGGCCATTTCCTACAAGTAGGTCATACAACCAATGACCTAAACTGGGTTGTCATTGAACAAATGGAACAAAACCAAGAAAACCTACAGAGCCGACTCTTTGAAAAAGAACAAAGATGGATTTATTGTTTATCTGCACATATGAAAGGATTAAATGATAACATTCCATTGAATGCCCTAAACACAAGCTGATTTACTCATTCACACAGCTGCCGCAGCCACGGTCTATCTATTTTGAGTAAGCCCTTTTTCGATCATAAGGTCACCCTCAATTTCTCAGAATATATCTAAGTAAACAAATTGAGTAAGCTCTTTACCACGTCCACACATATGCATAATGAAATTGAGTTTTCTCAGAATATCAGGAAAGCATAAAACTTTTCCCGATTATCGCCAAGTGCAAAACTATTTTCTCATTACGATGTAGTTACAATACTCCAACAGTCCGCTTGTTACATGTCCCAAACCCATTTCACAGTAGAAAGACACAGCACAAGGCAGAAGGAAGATTTCCGCATGCACGGCATATGACTCCAACCCATACAATAGGGAAGGAGTTAACTCGCAGGAGGCCGGTCCTGTTGGACCAATTGGGAAATGGCTTCCAACCTCATCTCGCGCACACACGATGTCCTGGCTCACCTCTGTGCATGGCTCTATACAATGCCGACTACTTAGTCAGCAGATGCCAACACACTGGGCATCTTCGGGATCTCCTGTCAGGGCTACAATAGGTAACCAACACGGGCGGTGGACCTTAAAGAAGTAAGTGGGACTGAGGGAAGCCCTTGACACCACTCGATTGACTAGAAGGGGGCTTACCTATGAAGGGTATATCTTTCTTTCTTCCCCAGAGTGTGACGACAGGCATCATTCCCCGTCGGGATACATGTCACTAAAAATGATAGCGCATTAAGTAAGTTATCTCCTTCCTCAAAGACATATCAGTTATGTTTTGCTCCAAGGAGTCGGGTGCTTACACCAGATAGGATGTTTCACAATTCCGATAATTTACACTAAACACCCATCACGGTTCTCTGCCTGGAAAGGGCCTCCCCACAAATGAATAAGTGATCACATGTTGCTAATATTCACAAGAGAGGTCACAGGCACAGAATTGAGCATTGACCTCCAGTATGCTTGTGCGGATGGTTCTGATTACATGCACAAACTATGGTTTATCACACACACATTTGCAGTATGTGTGCTGATAGAAACTCATGTATGGAATTGAGTGAGTCACATGCATGCTCACTGATTGTTAGATGTCATGCAATTGTTGAATAACCCGAATGCATGGACCAAAAGAGTAACACCTGTGGCATACAAGGTGGAATGTTACCGGCATGCAGCCATTTGAGCTATATGTGACACTGTATGGGTGCACTTTAACTAGTACTGCATTGACATTAATCAACGACCAATCATCTTGTCACATTTTATCCTTACAGGTAGAATGTTCTGGGTGAAAACCATAAGTCACTGTTTCACCCCAGAATTAGAGATAATATCTCCACTCTCTTGCACAACTTAGCGCATGGGCACTCACACCTCCAAGGGCCCACCCCTTCTATCTGGCCCTTCACTGTTGGTCCTGAAGAAAACCTTTCTAATACAATACAATTGGCTGAAACATGTTGACCTATTTCAGGATATGCAAGACCAATCATATCTCCCTCCCATCCGCAGTTCACTTTTAATCCTGTCCCAGGAGCCCATTATTAAAATTCTCCTGCCTAGGAGGGGGATCCTGAAGACAGCTTTAACTCATCTTCTATCACCAATTTTCACAATAAAATCCTGCTCTGCTGTAATCGGGCTTTGAAGCACACCTAAGATGCACTCGGCACCCTAGGTGGGAACCCGATGATGAAGCATGCGCCAACTAGGTTGGTAGGTGCGGGTTCTTTAAAAAAAATCAAATGTTTTTGTTTCACACGATTGAATTTAGATACAGTTTGAATTTCTCGAGCCCGTCCACATTGTTGAAGTTTACACATACATGAAAAAACTTTATAGAAGAGGAATGTGGGTTATTTAAAAATATATATTTGGGAGCATGAATTGGGTCTATTGGCATGTATGCATACAGTGGTCTATTAAGTGTTATGAGGCTCCTGCTCTCAGCCATCGCAGCACCTTTACATTCTCATTTCAGAGCCCAGGAGGGGTGACCCTTACTTGCACAAATGGGTTGAATGACTATGAATTAGCAGGTTTTACCCTATTCACCGTTTAAGGTCAAGAAATATTATGCATTTATGAAAATATTTAAAATGAAGAAATGTCCCAGGAGTCAACATATCAATAGACAGAATGTGGTGGGAAAGTATGTTATTATAGAGCATGTGCTCCTTCTGTATCCAATGCATGCCAGTGACTTCCTCCTTGGTGGATTTTTAGAGTTCCACTTAAACATTTAGGGGCATATTTACAAGAAATGACGCATCGCTGTACCAAGGCAGCAAATGTCTTGTGCCTGCGTGAAAAATCCTCACGATGCCATGGATGCGCCGTATTTACAATACAAGGCTCCATGGCGCTAGGTCCCAGGCATGCATCAGAAATTCTGACGTATCTGTGGGAAGGATGCTGCAAGGTATCTGACCTAAAAGTGGCGCATTGCTATAGTTGGTCATAAAACTGATTGACCTACACCAATGCGTTAAAGAACAGAGGCGATGCAGCAGTTTTGACTAATGCTAGTACACTTTACTATATCTAACCTCTCTTACATTCCTGTTCTGGCCAATGGGTGTGTTTTGGGGCAGTCATTCGTGCCTCCTTTTCCCTTTTTAAGTTATTTCTTTACTTTGCTTTTGTGTATTGAAGGGAGGATGGTTCTTATGTTTTGATTTTTCTCTCTGCTTTACTTCTCTTATCCTTTTCTGTTGCTCTCTTCTTTCACTGGTTTCATGTTTCTGTTTTCTTCTGTTTCTCCTCTTCCTCTTTCTTCTTTCTTGTTCCCCCATTCTTGTTTTTTTATATATAGAAGAAAGGGGGATATGTTGTACCTTGACTCTAATGTTATTCTTGTCCTGTCAATGGAATCTTGCTGTAATAACATAACATGGGAATGTTGGGATCCAAATAGACACAGTTGGCTGGGCTGAGCAGCATGCTGGCTGCTCCTGGTGGGTGATCTGGTCTTGACTCAATCTTCTTGTGATCTTGTAACTATCCTGAATAAACCTCTCTGAACCACCTCTACCTTTGTGGACCTGATCACTACCCATACTGTATGGGGACCAATGTAATAGAGTGTCAAAAAGTGAAAAACTCACCTTTCACTCTATTACATTGGTCCTGGATGTCTGCATACAAGTGGGCATAGTGTACTTATGTGTAGCACTGTATGTGTGACATAAGTCATTAATGGTGTGTGATGAATGATTTACTGTGTTACCAACTTTATGTGTGCCCTTACCTGTTGAGGGGATATGACTTGATTGCAGATTACACTGTTTCAAGTCACTGCAGCTGGTCAAATTCCTCTGAAACAGCCAATGTGTCATTCCTACGTCTAGGTTTTAGAGACGTAGGAATTTTGATGCATTTCAAGCTAAGCGGCCCACAGTAGCATCTGCTACCGGGCCTGGGTGGTAGGGCAGTTGGGGATGGGGAGGAGGGAGAGACGACAAACAAAACCCACTTACCTGTAATGGCTACCCGCCACCTCTCCTGCGTCCTCCCTCATCTTCCTTCTGTTCCTGCAGTCCCAGCCGGCAGCAGGAAGCACATGGGCTCCCAAGCTCCTCTGAGCCAATCACCAGAGCCAGCATTGTGATTCGTCTGAGCGCCAGGGTTCAGCGCTCAAACGGGAAATGGGAGGCTTAGCATGTTCCTCACCAGACTGTGTAATACAGGCTAGTGGGGAAGATGCAAAGTGCTCAGAACTGTTTGGCCAGCCAAGCAGTCGTGCGCACTTAATAAACCACTCCTCCCCCTGCTCTATCCAACCCCGCCCCACCCGAGAGCTACTGATGAAATAAGAAAACTAAAATGATAATAACAATAGTTATTATCATTTTATTTTTCCTTTTGTTCAGTGGGGTGATGCTCCTGTGCCTTAACGGAGGAGCCATGACTGACAGCCCGCCTCCGAAGATGCGTCACTTTTTGGAAAAGTCATAAAGATCACTGCATCAGTTTTAGGGAGGATTTTAGGTGGGAATGCCTACCTTGCATATATTAAAACTAACGTGACACAGCCTATTCTGAAGAAGGAAAAAATCTACTCAGGCTGTCAAAAAGTGGCACATCAGCCTAGATGCGTCACCATGTAAATATGGGGCAATGACTGCACCACTGCAGTGTAAAAAAACTGACACAGCAGCGGTGCTAGCCCCTGGTAAATATGCCCCTTAGATTGCTCAAATTTATGTAAAGTGATTCCGGTCATTTTTCACTTTACTTCCTACCATCACATGCATAGATACCATGACGCAAAGAAAGATAGAGTACCACTCGGAGCACTTACACATGACAGAACTCCCACAAGCCAGCAGGACTGGGGAATCAAAAGTAGCCATGCAAAAAAACTTACATTTGTGAGATAAGGTGAGTTAAAGCTGTCTCCAAGATACGCTCCTAGGCAGGAGGTTGGCAGGATTTTAATAATGGGCTCCTGGGGCAGGATTAAAAGTGAACTGCGGATGTGAGGGAGATATGATTGATCTCGCACATCCTGAAATAGGTCAACATGTCGCATGTCACCGCTAAATGCACACTGTGTTTTCCTGAAGAAGGTCTAATGGATTAACACAATTGAAGACCGAAACGTAGACTACATAGTCCATTTCTTTGTTTATGACTATTTGTATAGGTGACTATTTTATTTAAGAAAAATATATATCACCTGTTGTTTTATACAGGATTGGACTTTTTTCAAATGAAATATAGGAAGAATTTTCAAACTCCTTGTTCATATGTAAAACATTGTGATCAATGTGAAATGTTGATATGTACCCTATAAATTAAGTAATGATATAAATAAGAAATACATTTTTTCAAAAAAAGATTATTCCGTGTTTTTCATCTCTATTTTGACTATTTCATTTGAATGGTCTGTTTGTTGTATTGATTGTCAGAAAATTACAATTTGACTTAAATTACAGTAGTTATTGATTTGATTGATTGGATTTTGTAAGTATTAACAACACAAATCTTAATCTGAAAACTTTTTTGATAAACAAATTCCCTTGCTGGCACCACAAACCGTATACTATGACATCACACCATCAGCAGAGCAATATAGCAGAATACAACAAATTATTTACCTTGCGCTCGCTGCATCGCCAACTCGGCGATGCCTCGAGCGCAAGGAAAAGAGATTTCTTTTTTTATTTGCTTACTTTACTCCTGGCCGTCCTACATCCAACTCTACAACCCCCCCAACCCTGTCCCTCCCCCGCCCACCGCCCGCAGCACTCCCTCTGCGAGCCGCTACTGTCTGTGCATCATCAAGGGCTTATCTCAACCCTTCTCCTGTGTATTCAGTAACCCTACAGCTCTATCCATGATCCCCTGCCCCTATCTCTGCACTTCTTCTCTGTATTTAACTTCCTCACATTTATGTCCGGCCCCTGCTTCCATTCAGAACTCACGTCAAGTCAAGTCAAATATACTTTTATTTGATTCGTTAAAAATCATAAAAGGATGGACAACCATCATAAAACACAATTCTTTAAGTGTACATTTTGAAAATGTAAAAAGGGCTTAAGGCCGTAACCACGAATAGAGGGTAGCTAATTAGATTAAAATAATGACAAGTATAACAGTACATTTAAAGAATATGTGCCAACAGGTTATTAGTTGGTTACTTGGCTCGAGTCACTTTTTTTCACTTCTTTTGCCGCGATTTTCCAGAGTTTTATGGCTCTACAGGACAGGGGAATCGACGACCCTCCAAGACACCTAATGACTGCTGCTCTACATGTTCTTATTTGTTCCTTCTTTAGAGCCTTCCGAAGGATGGTTTTTCTAGTTTCCAATTAAAAGGGCGGGTACATAGTAGATGTAATAGTGACTCCTCCCCTTGACCACAGAGGCAGCATTCCTTGGATGGCCATGTTTGTTTCCATCTTGGGGTCAGATCCTTTGAGGGGAAAGATCCCATTCGTAGCAAGGTCAGATAGTACTTTTTCTGGTGGGAGAAATGTTCCATCAGATACAGTTGCAGCTTCAGCCTCTGGTAGGCCTGTATAACAGCCCAGGCGTGATACAGGCCCAGAGATCCGCTTGATGGCGTTATTCAGCAAGCTTTTGAATCCTGAGTACGTTGCAAGGGTGAGTGCCGACAAGGATTCCTTCAGGACTGTTTGTGATTGAATTGACTAGACTCACTTGATTTTCAATCTCGACCCAACAATGGTGGGCCAGGGTGTTGTCTTCTGCTTCTCTCATCCTCCAGTAATACTTTACTAACACGCCTTGTCTTGCCATGATCTGATTTTTTGGTCCATATTCTAGGCGGATTTGTGCCTGTGAAGTGTGAACTCTTCTCCAGTGCATTCAACAATCTCTTCTCAGCACCTACTCTTGTCTCAACAAGTTTACATTGTATGCAAGTGCTTTACAGCTCTGCCCAGTGCCGACTCCTTTCCAAACTCCTCTGTAGTGTAGTTGGCGCATTTATTACTCTGTGTGGCCTTACTGCCTATCTCAACTCTTCTCCAGTGTTTTAAACTACCTTACTGACCCCACTTCCTGCCTTAACCCTTCTCCGGTGTATAAAACTACCTTACTGTCCCTACTTCCTGTTTCAACCATTCTCCGGTGTATTAAACTATCTTACAGACCCCACTTCCTGCCTCAACCCTTCTCCGGTGTATAAAATGACCTTACTGTCCCTACTTCCTGTTTCAACCATTCTCCGGTGTATTAAACTATCTTACTGCCCCACTCCCTCTCTCAACCCTTCTCTGGTGTATGAAACTACCTTACAGTCCCTACTTCCTGTTTCAACCATTCTCTGGTGTATTAGACTACTTTACTGCCCCTACTTCCTGTCTCAACTCTTCTCGGTGTATTAAACTACCTTACTGACCCTACGTCCTGTCTCAACCCTTCTCCGGTGTATTAATCTACCTTAATGCCCCTACCTCCTGTCTCAATCCATTTCAGTGTATTAAACTATCTTACTGCCCCCACTCTCTGTCTCAAGCCTTCACCAGTGAATTAAACTAGTTTACTGCCCCTACTTCCTGTCTCGACCCTTCTATGGTGAATTAAAGCTTACTACCCCTACTTCCTGTCTCAACCCTTCGCCAGTGTATTAGCAATCTCACAACCCCCGTTTTAAACCTTCTACAGAGTAAAGTTAAAGTAAATTTTAGTGCACAGTCAATGAACAAATTGTTATAATGTATACACCAAAATTACTAGACATTAAACCACATATAATAAAATATAGTTTTGTGAAATCGTAATCTACAGTACATAGATGCAACAAAGTTTATTTCTGCAGAATTCTTGATGGCTAAAAAGGTTGACTGTTCACCAGATCACATCTGTTCACCAGATCACATCTGCTCTTCAGATCACGTATTTCAGATCAGATCTGTGGGGCATATCTGTGGGGCACCTACCGCCTCATTACTGCTCGCGGCCCCCGCTCTGCGGGAGCCGCTCGCAGCAGTTAGAGGATTACTGGACTATCGCTTCATCACGCCTGGAATCTTTTCTCATCCTTGCTGTGTCACCGGAGTTGGGCGCTGAGGCAGAGAGCACACGGGGGCAAAAGATCCTGATTGAAAGGAGAGCGACCGGCCGCCCGGGACTGCGAGGACCAGCATTCTTTATTCCACCAACAGCTGGTGCCTCTTCCCGGGCGTGCCCCTCCCCTATCTCCATTTCTGTTAGTGCTTAACTGATACACCCAACGCGCATCGCGGGACTTAGCCCGGGGCTAAGCCCGGGCAAAGGGCGGGCCGTTTGTGGCCGTTCGAGGACTGGCGAGACTGGACTGGGCTATTCCCTTTTCATTTACATTCTATCTTGTGTTTTTCTCTGCTATTGTCGGGGTATAATGGTGGTGACCAGAGGGAACAAAACCAAGGCCCCAGGCAGCGTGGGTAAATTGCTTGGTCCCATGGATGATTTTATAACGAAGGCGAATACATTCATAGACCAAAGCATATCACTGATAGAAGAAAGAGTATCCCTAGACCTCGCTTTCGTCAAGAGATCCTCCCTGGGTATCCTGGCTGACGCTAGAACACCAGTTGCAGGGAACATTAACGAGAGGGAGGGGGAGAGTTGTGGGAGACGAAGTTTGCCAAATAACGTGGATCTATCTGTGTCTCAGCTTGCAGATTCACAGTCAAGCACAGATCTAGAAAGAACCCCTGAATTACTACCTCAAACCCCCATACAAATGACCTCTCTGGAGAGAATACATGAAAGGGGAAGGAGGGAGGGTGCGATAAGCAAGAGAACGAGTGATATAGAAAACTGTAGCTCTAAAATGCTGGATTACACTCCAAGCGCCCCACAGAATCCACTACCCAGGGTAGAACACCTAGTAGTTACTGCACTAATTCACAATAATGAGCATGAAACCCCCACCCTTATTGATCTGGAATCCCCTACCTTATTATCTACCAATGGAGGACTAGGAGATGGCGTAAATACACAGCTGTTAAAGAAGATCGCTGACCTATTTAAATTATCTTTGCAACCATTAGAAAATAGGTTAACACAGCTGGAGATTCAGATATGCAAGCTTGTTAAATCTCAACAACAAAAACAATTAGTAGGGGCTCAAAAAACAGGGGGAAATAATCATAAAAATCAACCTCCCACAAAGCCTCTAAACGCCCCTTCGAAACCTGCATCCGTTCAAAAGAACGTAACCCAAGCTGTAACATCCGCCCTGTTGACTACCAAGAGCACATTGAATACATCGACTAAGGCACTTACTATCTTGCCACAGGGAAACTTCCAGCCACCAACTACACCAGCCCCAAACTTAGTGGCTACTAATAAGTCTATAAACAAAGTAACATCTAAAACACCTGCACCTCAACTATTGGCCCCTAATCCCCCGGCCCCCAAAGCTCATAGAAATATTCCCAGAGGTTCCGGGGAGGGCAGACTTCCAGTTGATTTGCCACCTGAGGCCTCACCGTATGTAGCGGTCATGACAGGTGTCCCAGAAATAGCGGACCACAATGCGGAACCTGGCTGGTCCCTGAAAAACAAGACACAACATTGGTTACAGAACAATCGTCCCTTCCCTCCAACTTGGAATGGAAGGATTTTGTCAGTTCGTAGGACTTCATGGGTGGGTAAAGCTAGAAAAACAATTCCTGGGGATTGTATTGTGATCACCTTTGAGGACCTTCGTATAGCAGATTATATCTGCTCCTGGGAAGATACGAACGTAAATGGAGGCATCAGTGTTAAACCACTTTCTTTTTTCTATCCTTTAAGACAACTGAAGGGTTTCTTCCAGGATTATGATCCCCTATGGCCTGTTCCAGCTCCCCGACATATTGATTTTTACAATAATGGATATCAAGGGGCCCCCAGATACCGTGACCAAGACAACTCATGGCAAGTAGTGGGACCACGCCACCAGGGTGGAGGCTGGGAAGAATGGAGGCCTCCTATGGAAAGGACGGCATATAGAGAACTGCCCCGGTGGGAACCGTGGTATAACATCCCGCTGACAAATAGATTCAGCGGGCTTGAAATGGTCGACTGACCACCAACCAATACAGAATCTGTTAATCCTTGCTCACCCTACTCTAGTTCTAAAATAATTTCCCCTCTGGTATCCATAGAACCAATTGTACCAGAGGTTGACACACCTCCCATACCCATCCTCTTTTGGGGTACACAGACATAATATCGACTCCAAAATATCGTTTGGACATAATATCGACTCCAAAATATCGTTTGGAGAAAATATCGACTGGACAGAATATCGACAGCCAAAATATCGTTTTTAAGGTAAGTGAAGTAATATCGTTTTTAAGGTAAGTGAAGTAATATCGTTTTTATTTTTAGGGTTCAGGGTCAGTTTTGGGTTTTTGGGTAAAGGGGTATTTTTAGGGTTCAGGGTCAGTTTTGGGTTTTTGGGTAAAGGGGTATTTTTAGGGTTCAGGGTCAGTTTTCAGTTTTTGGGTAAAGGGGTATTTTTAGGGTTCAGGGTCAGTTTTCAGTTTTTGGGTAAAGGGGTAGTTTTAGGGTTCAGGGTCAGTTTTCAGTTTTTGGGTAAAGGGGTATTTTTAGGGTTCAGGGTCAGTTTTCAGTTTTTGGGTAAAGGGGTATTTTTAGGATTCAGGGTCAGTTTTCAGTTTTTGGGTAAAGGGGTATTTTTAGGGTTCAGGGTCAGTTTTCAGTTTTTGGGTATTATTTTATTATATTTTATTACTATATATATATGTTTAATAAATATGAAATAAAAAAATATTTATTTAACTTTCATTAATTATTTAATTATTATAAGTTAATTTAAGTAATTTTAAGTATATTTTAGTAATTAATTATTAATATTAATTTAATTTAACACTGTTTTTAGTAAATACGATATTTTTTACAACTATATTTTTGTAAACGATATTTTGTACTCGATATTTTTGTACTTACCTGTTTGTACATACAAACTCGATATTTTTGCTGTAGATATTTTTTCCTCGATATTTTGGGTAGTCGATATTTTGGTAGTCGATATTCTTTCAGTGATCCCTCTTTTGGAATGTAGCAGGTCTGCGCTCCAAGATCGAGGATGGGACGGCCCAAAACTTCTTAGAACCCTATAAAATAATTTGTTTGCAGGAATCATGGTCTACTACCGAGCTTCACTTACTAGGATTTAAAACATTTTTCATCCCAGCAGTCCGTAGTACAATAGGTAGGCCAAAAGGAGGGTTAATAACGTACATCGCGAATACCCTGAACCACCTAAAAGTGACCACTATCCATTCTGATCCTAATTGCCAAATTCTTTCACTTTCCTTTGCGAACAAGGAGACCATTCTTCTGACCAACTTCTATAATAACTTAGAGGAAGATCAATTTACGACTCTTCTTAGAGACGTTTATGAAAGACTAAGTCAACTCTATCAGTGGAAAGGCAGCCATGGGGCAATTCACTTACTATGGGGAGGGGATTTTAACCTTCACCCGTGCCCACTGGCGAATTCACACTGCTGTGGGATCGTGGATGAATTTGAGCTCCCATTAGTGCATCTTGCTCACAGCAAGGCGGGGAATGCCCTAAACAATGTGCTCTCCGAACTGGACCTGCAAATTGCTAACCGTCCAAGTTCGGACTCCAATTCCCTAATTCCAACTTACGTGGGCAGAGGTTACCAAACAATAGTGGATTATATCTTCTTGTCCCCTGGATTGCTAGATATAGCCAAAGATTTCCAGGTTATTGATAACTCTCTGAGTGACCACTCCGCTCTGCGGATGCATCTTCATCTACCTAAATATAAGCACCAAAATATAGAAATAGTAAATACTCTTGCCCAGAATAACTTAGAACTTGGCAAACAGAATGGCTACACAATAAAATGGGAAAAAATTAACCCAACCGAAATCACCAAAAAACTGGTTAAGCTGGCCTATCCCAATATAATTAAATGTTTGGACCTCTCGGTAAATTACGAGGAAGTCCTAGTTAATTTCAAGCAGATTCTAGAGAAAATCAAGGGATTACTTTCCTCCAAGCTAACGTCCAAGCACTCCGGCAAGAATGGGTGGTTCAATCATAATTGTACTATAGCCCTCACTAAACTAAAACTTGCCCTACATAATAAACCCAGCGATATGGGACAGATCCAACTTCTTAGACGCCAATATATCGGGGAACGCAAGCTAAGAACCAAAGAATTGAAGCAGAAACTTTCGGAAGATCTGCATAAGAGTGCTGTCTCAAAAAATAGTGAGGCCTTTTGGCGCACGGTTAGAGCTCCTTATCTCGCCGACAATAATATCCCCAAGATCGAAGTAGCTATTGATGAAGCAACCTGGGTGGCCCATTTCACTAAGATTTTTAAAAATGACTCAATTATAGATTGTCCTGATAACATGCTTCCAAAAGTACATTACCCCATCCCGCTCCTCTTTGACATACCCGACCTGTTAGTGGCCTTGGAAACAAGTAAAACGGGGAAAGCCCCAGGCCCGGATGGGGTCCCAGTGGACTTTTTTAAACACAACTTGGACCTCTGGGCACCCATTCTCACAAGAGTATGCACAGCCGCAGTCAACGAGGGAGTTTTGAACTCTTGGACTAGGTCCATCATGGTCCCCATATTTAAAAAAGGGGACCGCCAAGATGTGAAATGCTATTGCCCCATCTCATTGCTGGACTCGCTCGGCAAGGTTGTGGGGAGAGTAATTTTAGAGCGACTTCAGCAATGGGCTGAGGAGAGAGGCATTATCTCCGACCTCCAATTCGGTTTTCGGGAGGGGTTCGGAACAGTAGAGCAGGCCCTGAATCTTAGCCTTATAGTGGGTAAATATACACAGGCTAAGGAGAATATGATCTACATGGTCTATGTAGACCTATCCGCAGCTTTTGATTGCGTCTCGCACTCAAAACTGTGGATGGTCTTAAGCCAGATGCGAGTGGAACCCCCCTCCTAGATTTTCTGAGGGAGCTCTATTCAGGAGCCTCGGCCAGAGTAAGTTTTGGTCAGAATGGCGAGTTGACGGCACCGTTTAGAGTGGAGCGTGGAGTCAGGCAAGGATGTGTCCTGGCCCCCTTCCTCTTCTCACTCTACACCAACGGTTTGGAGAGGGGGATGCTGAGGGGGGCCCAGGACCTCCCACGTATAAAACAGCGCATGATTCCCGCTCTGCTCTACGCGGACGATGCCGTCATTCTCGCGCGCACCCCGCGCGAGCTACAGAGCTCCCTGAATAGATACACGACATTCATGGGAGGTCTGGACCTACGGGTAGACGTCAAGAAAACGTTTGTCATGATAGCAGGTACCAAGAAAAAAGGAGTAAAAGAGATCTATCTCGATAACCAAAAACTCGAGGTTACTCCCCAGTATCTGTACCTTGGTATCATGATAGATGAACGATTGACATGGAAGTCAGCAGTAGAGACAAGATGCCATCTATTTAAAAGATCAATAGCGGCCCTGATGAGTTTCTCTCAGAGATTGGGGAGAAGGGCCCCAGTTGAGTTACTGAAAATTTACAGTGCCAAATGTCAGGCCATTGTTCTCTATGGAGCCGGGGTCTGGGGACACACGGACACTCGCTCCATTCAAGTAGCAGAAAATGCCTTTCTAAGATTTCTTTTAGTTACTCCAAGAGGCACCTCAACCTATGCCTCACATTTGTAACTAGGAATTCCTTACCTGGAAGACTTGATTAAGATTCAACCACTGATGCTGTGGCGGCGCATTTGGACATCTGTGAAAAATGCCTTGTCCCAGTCCATTGTAGCTGATACAATGGCCCTTGACAAGTCTTCTAAGGTAAGATGGCTTTCCTATATTAGAAACTTTTTTAAAGATCTTGGCCTTGAGAAATACTATCTTCACTCAGAGACCATAGTTGACTTTCCGAAGAGAGCATTAAAACAACAAGCCCTCTGTCATCTAGAGACTCTGAGATTGGCCTCGGAATCCTTAAAACATGCGGTTATTCACGCTAATATGGTCCAAATAACGCACAGTATCCAGCCTTATCTAACATTACAGGTGACAACATATGATAGAATGCTGTTGACCAGATTTAGGTTGGATACATTTTTTAGACTGGTCGCGTTCCCGATGAAAAATGGATGGGTCTCAAGTTTTCCCTCTTGTCCTTGCGACGAGAAATCAATCCAGTCTAATTTACATGTTATCATGTTCTGCAAATTCCATCACGCACATAGGAAAATTTGGCTACTGCCTACATTGAGGAGTTGGGGCCTTAGACAATGTAGGCCGGCATTTCTTAGACTCCAAATGCTTGAATCTGAGTCCGTCTGCTACTTTGTTCTCAACTTTTTAAAATGTATCACGAAACACAGGAAAAGTCTATAAAAAGTATTATATAACTATATCTTGAGGAAATGAAATGGATTGAAAACTCTTTTTTAAATATTGTCTTATTATGAACTTCCGTGAATCTACCTTTTAAAAAAAACCCTGTATATTTGTGTAGAAAATGTAAACTGTTCTTTTTTATGTCTCTTTTATGGTTTTTCTTTATGAAAATGCCGAATAAAGAAGTTTATATATATATTACCAACTAGTAGCGATAAATATCGCTAAATAGGCTTAGCGACGATTTTTTATCGCTGCCTATCGCTGGATATGTTAGCGGAGAAAACATGCTATTAGGAACGTTTTACTCCATTGTGCTAAAATATCCAGCGATAGCGGCGAAATGCGTGAATATCGCTGAGAATACAGCGATATTCAAGCATTTGCGACGAAATGCTGTTAGCCATGTTATCCACCTCCCATTGGAGAACACGGCTAAGAACTGGTCTGATAAGGCGTTGGTTTTTGGCGATAGCGGGAATATTTCCATCGCTACGCCTGCCTTGCTAATAGGCGATAGCGGCGTTAGCGACTTCTTTCAGTCGCTAACAGGTTGGGTACGCCCACTTTGCTTGTCATTAGCGATAAATATCGCTGACATGCAAAGCGGGCCCCAAACCGCTCGCTATCGCCTAAAAGCTGTCGCTAACATCAGTTAGCGACAGCTTGCTAATAGAGCGCTAGAATTATCACCGCTTAGCGGCCGAAAACGGCAGCTAAACCGACGATAATTGCCTATCGCCACCCTTGGTAATATGCCCCCTTATTCCTTGTGCTAGGACTGCAAAGTAACTAAGACAACTATGGAATCTCACAACACGTGCAATCCTTATTAAAAGGGCCTTGAAGAGATAAAAGATAAGCGGCTGAACTGTTCATATTGAATGGCAGTTAAATGTCCAGGAGAGTTTTCTAAAATCAGTCAGCCAAGGACAGGTACATAAAAAGGGACAAGGACTAAGTACTAGAACCACAAATATGAGAAGTGGTATTTAAATGTATCATACTTTGTCCTCCTATTAAACTTTTCTCAGAATACTGAAATCAACGCAGTAAGTACTGTTAAAGTAACAGCTTTTCTGGGCTATTATACATCTTTCTGGGGTCAGCAATTAATAAGTAGGCCAGTAGATGGGCCAAATACTATTTTAGAGAGTTTTTGTTTGAAAGGATGAGCCTTAACACGTTTTTATTGGAATTTTAAACTCTTGTAGGGGGCTATTCTGGTACAACCATGTTGGATCTAACTCACAGTATCAGAGTAGCAGCATTAAAAGTAGTATACCAAATTTTGGATTCCTTTCAAGCTAATCCTATATGAGGGAGAGAACAGACGGAGACGTGCTGATTTCAGCTCTGCCTAAATCAAACAAGTGGCAAAACCAATAGGTCTCGCATATGCAAGAGTTTTTGACTTTGCCAATGTGTTTAAGCCATGTTGTACAACAGTGTGGCTGCTGTTCAGCATGGTTAAAAGTTAGTGGCTTAGTGGTTAACGGATCCTGCTCAATTGGACCCCCGTCACCACGAACGACACTCTCAAGACCATGAAGAGCATTCCCTCCGGCGCACCCTTAGACCCCTGCATGCACCACATCTTCCACAGAGCCACCACCCACCTCCATCCCCCCGAATTACTCTGCATCATCAACTGCTCCATCGAGACCTCCACCTTCTCCGATGATTGGAAACATGCTGAGATCAACCCCCTGCTGAAGAAACTGCCCGCCGACCCGATAGACTTCAAAAATTTTAGACCCATCTCCCTGCTCACCTTCCCAGCCAAGGTCATCGAGAGGGTCATCAATGCCCAACTCTCCGAGTTCATCGAAGCCAACCACGTCCTGTACTCCTCCCAATCCAGCTTCCGAACCAGCCACAGCACCAAGACCGCCCACTTCCCTGCGACCGATGACATTCGCTCTGTCCCCGAACGGAGAGAAACAGTAGCTCTCATCCTCATAGACCTCTTAGAAACCTTCTACGCTGTCTCCCATCGCATCCTAAGCATGAGATTCCACGACGCCGGTATCCACGACAAAGCCCTGGACTGGATCTGCTCCTTCCTCACCGGTAGAACACAGCAAGTCAGACTACCACAGTTCCTCCCAGAACCACAGAGATTGGCTGCGGAGTCCCCAGGGCTCCTCCCTGAGCCCCACCCTCTTCAACGTCTACATGGCCCCACTCACAGCCACAACCATGGATTTAACATCATCTGCTATGTCAATGACACAGCAGATCCTCTCCTTCACCAACAATCCCACAGTCGCCAGAAACAACTTCCACGATGAAATGAAGGCTGTCACTACATGGATGAAAAACAGCTGCCTCAGCTTGGGAAAACTCCTGGTCGCCCGCCGTGTTAGGAACTCCCCCCCCATGCACGGACCACATGCAAAACCTCGGCATCATATTGGACTCCTTGCTCACGATGAACTGTCAGATCAATGCTGTCTCCTAATCATGCTTCTGCACTCTTCGCCTGCTACAAAAGACTTTCAGATGGATCCCCAGAGGCCAGAAAGACCCACGCACTCATCAGCAGCAGACTCGACTAAGACAATGCACTCTACGCAGGCCTCGCCTAGAAACTCCTCAGGAAACTACAGAATGTTCAGAACGCTGCAGCCAGACTGGTCCTCAACATCCCCCGCCACAGCCACATCTCTAAACACCTGCGAGAACTCCACTGGCTCTCAGTCAACAGAAGAGTCACGTTCAAGCTCCTCACAGATACCTACAAAGCCCTCCACACCAGCATACCTGAGCTACCGCCTCTCATTCCACGTACCCACCAGACACCTCTGCTTCGCCGAATAGCATGACACCTTACCTCGGATTTGCAAGACCAGGACTGGAGATGGATCCTTTTTCTACCTCGCTGCCAAAACCAGGAACATCCTGCCTGTCTACATCAGGCTATACCTGTGGCTGACCCAATTCAGGAAGGATCACAAGACCTGGTTCTTTGACTGAACATCAGCGCCCAGTACGACCTGCTGCCCCCCTCCCCAGCGCCTTGAGACACTTGCAGGTGAGAAGTCACGCTTAGCAAATACTGATTGATTGATTGAGTGACTTGGAGTGGAATGGGGTTGAGTAGGTTGGAGTGAGGTAGAGTGGCGTGGGTTAGAGTGGGGTAAGGTGGGATGGGGCGGAGTGGGGTAGATTGGAGTCGGGTAGATTGGGGTAGAGTGGATGGGTATTGACTGGGGTAGAGTGGAGTGTTGTAGAGTGTAGTAGAGAGGAGCGTGGGTAGAGTGGAGTGGGGTAGAGTATGTTAGAGAGGGGTAGATTAGAGTGGGGTAGATGAGCGAAGATTGGAGTAGCGTAGATTGGGTTAGAGTGGCGTAGATTGGGGGAGATTGTAATGTAGAGGAGTGGGGTAGATTAGAGCGGGGTAGAGTGGGGTAATGTGGGTAGAGTGTGGTAGATTGTTGTGGAGTGGGAAAGATTAGAGTGGGGTATTTGGAGTAGGGTAGACGGAAGTGGTGTAGATTTGAGTAGGATAGAATGAAGTGGGTTAGAATGGGGTAGATTGGAGTTGAGTTGGGCAGACTGAGTTAGACTAGAGTGGAGTAGGGTAGTTTGAGGTAGACTGGAGTGAAGTAGAGTGGCGTGGGGTGGATTGGGGTAGAGTAGAGTGGAATGTAGTAAACTGGAGTGGAGTGCGGTAGATTAGGTTAGAGTGCAGTGGAGGGGATAGATTGGAGTAGGATGTGGTAGATTGGAGTGGAGTGAGTTTGATTGGGGTGAAGCCGATTAGATTGGCATGGAGTGCAGGGGATTTAAGTGGCTTAGATTAGGTTTGACTGGAGTGGGGTGCATTGGGTAGACAGGAGGGGAGTAGATTGGAGTGGGGTGGGAT
This sequence comes from Lissotriton helveticus, assembly GCF_964261635.1. Lineage (NCBI taxonomy): Eukaryota > Metazoa > Chordata > Amphibia > Caudata > Salamandridae > Lissotriton > Lissotriton helveticus. Next base: position 88,633,167 of record NC_136064.1, read on the forward strand.
AGAATGAAGTGGAATGGGGCAGACTGAAGTGGGTTAGAATTGGGTAGATTGGAGTGGGGTAAACTGTAGTGAGTTAGATTGGAGTGCAGTGGAATGGGGAGGAGCGGGTAGATTGGGGTGGATTGGGGTAGATTGGGGTAGACTGGGGTGGAGAACACTATTCTACTCTACCACACTCCACTCCAAGGCACTCCACTTTATGACACTTGAATCTATACTACACCACGGCACGCCAGTCTACTCTGTGACACTCTATGCGACTTCACTTTATGCCACTCCACTACACACCACTTCATTCTATGCCACTCCACGTTATGCTATTCCACTCTACTGCACTCCGCCCAATGCCACTCCAATGGATGTCACAACGCTGTACGCTATTCCACTCTACTGCACTCCACTCTATGCCACTCCAAGGGATGTCACAACACTGTTCACTATTCCACTTAACTGCACTGCTCCCTATGCCACTCCAATGGATATCACAACACTGTACGCTATTCCACTCTACTGCACTCCACTCTATGCCACTCCAAGGGATGTCACAACACTGTACGCTATTCCACTCTGCCCCCCACACTCCACTTTATGCCACTCCAACGGATGTCACAACACTGTATGCTATTCCACTCTGCTCCCCAACACTCCACTCTGCGACACTCCAATGGATGTCACAACACTGTATGCTATTCCACTCTGCCCCCCACACTCCACTTTATGCCACTCCAACGGATGTCACAACACTGTATGCTATTCCACTCTGCCCCCGACAATCCACTCTGCGACACTCCACTCTATGCCACTCCAATGGATGTCACAACATTGTACGCTATTCCACTCAGTCCGACACTCCATTCTGCGACACTCCACTCTGTGACACTCCACTCTGCGACACTCCACTCTGCGACACTCTACTCTGTGATATTCGAATGTACACCACTCCATGCTATTCTGCTCTATGCCACTGTACTATATGCCACTCCATTTGACCAACATTCCACTCTATGCCACTCCACTCCACGTCACTATACTCTACACCATTCCACTCTACCCTATCCTACTCAATGCCGTTCCACTCAATGCCACTCCTCTCCTCTCCACGCCACTCCACTCTATTCCACTCCACATCACTCCTCTCTATGCCACAGTATGGTACGCCACTCTACTTTACGACACTCCACAATACGCCACTCCACTCAACACTATTCACCTCTATGTCACTCAACTCCATGCCACTGAAACAGATGAATACATTCCTCACGTCCGCAGGGAGCAGCATTTTTAGCCACTCCCTGCGAGCGGGAGCAATGCTTACTCCCGCTAAGGCTATGTGTGCCTTGGGGCTCCCTCTGAAGCCCCCAACAATAGTATGGTGGGTGACCTGGGTGGGTACCAGGGCATCAGCTCTTTGTTGGCCTTGGTCCGGGGGCGAAATCAGCCTAGGGACGGGGGCTGATTTTGGCCACATTTATACTTTAGCCAGGCACCGTGGGATGGGGTTTCCAGGCCAGAAATCTGCCTGGGGGAGGCAGCATGCCTATTCTCCTAATTTCTTTTAAAAGGCTGGGCCTGGGGAATGATGTCTCTGGTGCCAAAATCCGTCCGGGAAGGGGGAGAGGGCGGCCCCCTCCACCTTCAGACATTGGCCATCCCCAGGGAATGGGGTCGTTGGGCCGAGATCAGTCCGAGGAGGAGGGCTGCATGAGTGGAGTGGGATAGACTGGGGTAGAGTGGAGTGTTGTAAAGTGTAGTAGAGAGGAGAGTGGGGTAGAGTATGTTAGAGAGGGGGTAGATTAGAGTGGGGTAGATTGCACGAAGATTGGAGTAGCGTAGATTGGGTTAGAGTGGAGTAGATTGAGGTAGATTGCAAGGTAGAGGAGTGGGGTTGATTAGAGCGGGGTAGAGTGGGGTAAATGTGGGTAGAGTGAGGTAGATTGATGTGGAGTGGGAAAGAATAGAGTGGGGTATTTGGAGAAGGGTAGGTGAAGTGGTGTAGACGTGAGTAGGATAGAATGAAGTGGGTTAGAATGGAGTAGATTGGAGTGGAGTTGGGCAGACTGATTAAACTGGAGTGGAGTAGGGTAATTTGGAATAGACTGGAGTGAAGTGGAGTGGGGTGGATTGGGGTAGAGTAGAGTGAAGTGGGGTCAATTGGAGTGGAGTGGGGTAGATTAGGTTAGAGTGAAGTAGAGGGGATAGATTGGGGTAGGGAGTGGTCGATTGGAGTGGAGTGAGTTTGATTGGGGTGAAGCGGATTAGATTGGTGTGGAGTGGAGGAGATTTGAGTGGGTTAGATTGGGTTTGACTGGAGTCGGGCGAATTGGGTAGACAGGAGTGGAGAAGATTGGAGTGGAGTTGGTTGGAGTAGAATGAAGTGGGATGGGGTAGACTGGAGTGGGTTAGAATTGGATAGATTGGAGTTGGATAGATTGGAGTAGGGTAAACTGTAGTGAGTTAGATTGGAGTGGGGTGGACTGTAGTGAGGTAGATATGATTGGGGTGGACTGGGGTAGATTGGGATAAACTGGGGTGGAGAACACTATTCTACTCTACCACACTTCACAACACTTGAATCTATGCTACACCACGGCACGCCAGCCTGTCACTCTGTGACACTCGACGTGATTTCACTTTATGCCACTCCACTACACACCACTCCATTCTACGCCACTCCACGCTATTTTATTCCACTCTACTGCATGCCACCCTATGCGACTCCAATGGATGTCACAACATTGTACGCTATTCCACTCTACTGCACTCCACTCTATGCCACTCCAATGGATGTCACAGCACTGTACGCTATTCTAGTCTACTGCACTCCACTCTAGGCGACTCCAATGGATGTCACAACACTGCACACTATTCCACTCTGCCCCCAACACTCCACTCTGCGACACTCCACTCTGCGACACTTCAATGGATGTCACAACACTGTACGCTATTCCACTCTGCCCCCGACACTCCACTCTGCGACACTCCACTCTATGCCACTCCAATGGATGTCACAACATTCTACGCTATTCCACTCTACTGCACTCCACTCTATGCCACTCCAAGGGATGTCACAACACTGTATGCTATTCCACTCTACTGCACTCCACTCTATGCCCCTCCAAGGGATGTCACAACACTGTACGCTATTCCACTCTGCCCCCAACACCCCACCCTGCGACACTCCAATGGATGTCACACCACTGTATGCTATTCCACTCTGCCCCCCACACTTCACTCTGCGACACTCCACTCTATGCCACTCTAATGGATGTCACAACATTGTACACTATTCCACTTAGTCCGACACTCCATTCTGCGACACTCCACTCTGCGACACTCCATTCTGCGACACTCCACTCTGGGATATTCCACTGTACACCACGCTATTCTGCTCTATGCCACTGTACTATATGCCACTCCAATTGACTAACATTCCACTCTATGCCACTCCACTCTACGTCGCTATACTCTACGCCATTCCACTCTACCCTATGCTACTCAATGCCATTCCACTCAATGTCACTCCTCTCTAAGGCACTCCACTCTGTTCTACTCCACGCCACTCCTCTCTACGCCACAACACAGTACGCCACTCTACTTTACGCCACTCCACAATACGCCACTCCACTCAACGCTATTCACCTCTATGTCACTCAACTCCACGCCACCGAAACAGACAAATACATTCCTCACGTCCGCAGGGAGCAGCTTTTTTAGCTACTCTCTGTGAGTGGGAGCAATGCTTGCTCTTGCTAAAGGCTATGGGTGCCTCGGGGCTCCCCCTGCAGCCCCCAACGATAGTATGGTGGATGCCCTGGGTGGGCACCAGAGCATCAGCTCTTTGTTGGCCTTGGCCCGGGGATGGGGTTTCCGGGGGGCGAAATCAGCCTAGGGACGGGGCCTAATTTTGGCCACATTTAGACTTTGGCTAGGCACCATTGTGTGGGGTTCCCAGGCCAGAAATCTGCCCGGGAAGGGGGGAAGGGCGGCCCTCTCCCCCTTCAGACATTGGCCATCCCCAAGGGATGGGTCATTGGGCCGATATCATTCCGAGGAGGAGGGCTGCATGCCCCCCTACCCATTTAAATAGGTGCTGGGCCCTGAGGGGGATGGGTCCCTGGGACCCAAATTGGCTTGGAGAGAGGGGGCTTGCCTCCCCCACCCCCCACAAAATGTAGCTGGGCCCCGGGGGATGAAGTTGTGCTCAGAGTGGGGTTGGCCACAGGGATTGGCCACAGTGCCCCCCTACAGCAGCAGTTAGATTAACGAACGATAGTTAAATATTATTATACGATAAAAATAAAACTAGAAATTCACTGAAAAAGCCAAAGGTTACAGCAATGTTGTAGTTAGGAAATAGCACGAAGAAAACATAGAAAATTAATGAAAAAAACAAAGGTTACGGGGTCGATCTAGTTCAAAAATAAAATTTTAAAAACCTTAGAAAGTCATTAAAAAAAGTTATAGGTATTTTTATCTCAAGAAAGTATAGCTCATGCCCTAAGGTAACTTTAATTTGAGTCCTCACCATTCACTACTAATTACCACACCTATTACAACAGTCATGACATCTTCTATAACAACATTGATAATATCACTGCAACATTTGCAATAACATTATTGATGAGAAAACTGTGCATGACAATACTGGCCCATGATGATGCGGTCCTCAGGGCCTCTTAGAAGCTTGGGGAGTGGGACCGCACAGAGATGGCTACAGGGCTTGACCTTGGGGCCAACACCCTACGGATGGGCAATCTCTGGAGCGCACGGTCCTGCACCCGACCCCCCCAAGAGTGCCAACACCCCACAGACCCCTATCCCACGTTCTTTAAAAAAATAGCCAGTCCCTCCCATGGGAGTGCACAGGAGTCCTGTGACAACACAATTCTTTTTTAATGTTGTCCCTTGGGGGCTATCAGGTCAGGGTATCCTAACCCGCCCCCTTATCTTCTTTTATAAATGTGTTTAGGACTCAGAACTGAAACACTGAGTCCTGTAATGACAGCTGCAACATATCTCTTCATGAAACAATGTGGCCACTTTATAAAAGGTCTTATAATATGAAATGACGAAATGTAACAATGTATAACATAAAATAGCACAACACAACAGAACTCGATAAAACATAACAAGACATCAAAGAACAAAACATAACACAAAGGAAATGCTGCCCTTTATTTTAGAGAGATGTCTCATGATTAAATACCTCTTATCCATTTCCTTGTCCTATCATAATGGCAGGTAGGTTTTCATTTCCACTTCAGATCCTTAATGGGCTTTTAACACCCTGAGATTTCCTACGTTAACCTTCTGATTTCCACGCAGCAGCAGTGGATTTATCTTCTGATATAAAGCTCTGGTCCAAATGGATTGGTTAGCGCGATCAACTGTGTCCACACATTAGTTGCAGTTGAGGTTTCCACAGCTTCTGCTCCACTTGTGCAAGTGAGTTTGATAAAATTCTGATTTCTCCCACATCCTTCTCGAAATCCTGCCCTGTGATGCCAGGCGTGGTAAGGAGCTCCATCCATGGACAGGCTGGCGAGCTTTCTTCTGCAGGTTCCGTACTTGACTCCTCGCCCGGTGTATCCTTCATGAGGTGCTGTGGTCGTCTGTGGCACCCCTTACCACTCGATGAGTAGCGGATGCAAGAGATTAAGTAAGAGAAAAAGGAGTAGTAAGAAGGGAGAACGTCAGGTCCCCAACTTTGACTGGGACATTGAGTAAGTTATGACGATTACCATTTCATGAATAGCTTTTGTAGGTCTCTCTCATTGTTTGCAGCATTTTCCATTCAGTTCTTTGGATTTGATTAAATTGAAGGGGACAAGAGGGCTAAGGTAAGGCCATCATTTTGGCCACAACCCTAACTATAGTAAAGAACCACCACCCGGAAGACCACCCTTCCATAGCAACTGGAACTGCTCCAGTGGTTTGTACAATAAGGAACTATATAGATGGCATATTCTAGTGGAATATTAACTTTGTCTAACAACTCCACACACAGACACACAGGACACAACAACTTCCTGTCAGAATCCCTTTCAGAGGGCCACAAGGCGGGCAGGCATTAGTTTGCCCAACCGAGGGGGTTGAGGCCTTTCACTTCTGCCACCCCAGGTCCCAGCCTACTGCGGGCGTTGTACAACTGGGTCAATTACCCCTTCAGCACCTGACTTTCACTAGTGGAGCGGGTCGAACAGTCCAATGTTTCTTAGGTGAGAAGGTAAGCGTAGGCTAACACAGGCTCACAACTCCCAAAAAAAACAACCACCCCAATACATTATTTTCTAGTCTACTACTTGCTTTTAAAAAAGTGAAGTATTTATCTACTGCCACAAAGTAGAACACAGCACACCACAAACAATATACGCAGCCTTCGTACGGCAGTCACGCTATTGTTACCCAGGTCAGCACTCGAGTCCCACTTCTCCTTTTAAGGATTGTGGTTATTTCCTAAATGATTGATGGGTTGATTTATTTATTTCTAGAGAACACAAATGCCCATGGGTGACTTGGTGCTAGCATCTGCAAAGTACTGTACTGAGGCAACAGAACCATTTGAAGAGAACTTGAGAGAAAATAAAAACGACCAGGATTTCAGATGTTTCCTGAAGTAAGTCAGATTTGACTGACATTTGAGATGCCAGGGTAGTCGAGTCCAGAGTTGTCAGGTGGAGTAGACAAAGCTCATCCCACCCCAGGAAGCTTTATTTACTTTTGGGACTAAAACTGTTTTAGAGGCTGGAGAGTGCAGCAATTCTATTCAGGGCCTGATTCTGATGTGGGTTGAAAAGCTTTCCCACCTAGGGCCTGATTCTGATGAGGTTAGGAAGGCCTCCTAATGGCATGTGCTCCTTCCAAATCGGATCGGGAACGACCCAGGGCCCAATTATGATGCGGTTAGGAACATATGCTCCCATTGAAGTCAATGGGAGTCCAACCAAATCGTATCGGGAAGCATCCGGATGCATTGTACTCCGTCGGTCGGACTATCCCGATCCGAGTGGGTTGGAAACCATATCCAACCCAATTCAGTCGGGAAGCATTTCCATCCCGCATCAGAATCAGCCCCTCAGTGTGTGCCATGTGAATGTCTTCTTCAGGTACTCAGGTCCAGTACCATGAAGAGATTTGTGCGCCATGCAGAGTGCCTTCAAGGCCCCTCTCCTTTTAACTGGAAGCCAGTGAAGCTCCAATAGTGAACCCGAAACTGATATGAACTTCGGTATTCTCTTGAGGAGACGGGACGCTGCAGTATCTGAAGTTCATTTAAAGAGAGTTGATATATGCCCAAATATCCAGCACTGATAGCACCAGTGCAATCATAACTGATTTCTGTAAATCATAGAGAATAAAATGCAAGATTTTCCTAAAGGTTCACAGCAGAAAGAAGCAGGATGAGGTCAGCTTATTTATCTGGTCGGTAAACGTAAAGTTAGAGTTGAAGATCACCCATAGATTCCTGACTTTGAGTACTGCATAGAGGGAAGACCCAAGGACTGGGGCAACCAAGATTGGTTCCAAAAGGAGGTGTTCTTACCAAAGAGGAGAGCCTCCATTTTCCCAGAGTTCGACTTGAGGCAGTTGCCACTCACCAATTAACAACTGCACCCATGCATCTGGTAAAGTGGCTCCAACCTCATCAACATTGCATGTGATCAACACTACAATTTGAGTGTTGTCGGTATAGGACACTGTTGAGAAGACAAAGGAGCGAATCAACCTGGCTAAAGGAGCTACATATAAGTTGAAGAATGTAGGGCTCAATGATCCCTGCAGGACACCACAAGGCAAGGCAAAGGATTTTTAAGCACATTCTCCCAGGGCAACAGACTGCTCTGTGCAGGTGAGAAATGAGCAGAGGAGATTGAAAGCCGATTTGCTAATCCCAACAGGACAAAGCAGTTCACGTTATCGAAGGCTGCGTATAGGTCCAAAAGGATCACTGCAGTCTTCCCTCAATTAACCATGATATCTCTTATCTCTTCAGTGACCACGACAGAGCAGACTCAGTGCTATAACTAGTTCTAAAGCTGAACTGCGCTCCATCCAGGATCTTGTTTTTATGTAGGTACTCTGAGAGAGTGATATTTGAATGCTTCTCAAGGTTCTTTTTCGGCACAGCAAGGCACGAGATGGGGAGATGGTTTTTGGAGGGTTCACAGATAATCTCAAGAAAATTGTGGCATAATACAGCTAGGCCTCCGCTGCGTTTACAAACCAGATCCAGTCTAGTGATGACGTATCCTGCTGGTACTGCTGTGGCAAGGTTCGGATCCGAAGACTCATCCGCCCATGTCACAGTAAGAATAGCTATATGAGGAATGTGAGTATCCAAGAATTTGAAAAAAATCATATTCATGCTTGATGACTGATTGAGTATTGACCAGAGTACAATTCAACTTAGTGAGTCTTGGATCAGGAGTTGGGAGGGGGGGTGGAGGGGGGAGATGTAGCCAGCAAGCGGGAATGGCTTCATCTGACAACGAAAGAGACAAATATTACACTGAAAAATCTCTTGATCAGGATTAAAATTTTTACACAAATACCTACCTGAGGTATGGAGTCGAAGTACTTCTGGGGGTAAAATTGGCCAAAGGTCTTGGAGCAGGGTGCAGTCAGGCCGCGGGCAGGCGCAGACGAGCTTGCTTTAGGCGCACCATTAGCACACCATTGGCACGTCCGTTCATTTTTAGGTCTCGCCTGAGCCAGCGCATGTGTTGCTCTGGCGAGACTTTTAGTAAGTGGGCTTCAGAAAATGCTACCATGGCCTAGAGCTTGTGGTAACGTGCGCGAGCGCGCGCTTACGAGCAGAGGTGCCATCTGGCTTTCCTTGCATCGCTCACGGGCACCCTTTCGTTGCATCCTCTCGCTTTCTCCTAAGCGCACGCTTCAACGCTCTTCCCCCTCACAAGACCAACGTGGCAAGCCTATTTTTTCTTAATCACAAGATCAGCTGTGAGCGCGCGTTTCTCAAACTCCCTGCAGTCCATGCTACTTATCTCCAGTCTGTCTGCTGATTGCACTGCTCCTTGTGGCTGCTAATGTGCCGCCTCTACTTCGCATTCCAGGTCTCCATGAGCAGCGCTGGAGATGTTAACTGTGCTGGATAGGCAGTCGTGCGTGTAAGCATTAACCTTTCACACGCCTCAGAATGTGCAGGCTCTGACATCCCTCAAGCACTTCTTGAAGACTTTAACTGCCTAACCAGCTACTGTCAGCGCTTTTAATTGTAAAAATAAAATGTTCAGTGCACCAAATCCTCGTTTAAAGGCAGCACATGTACCAGTCACGTAACAGGTATACCTAAACCACAGACAAAACCCTGCTGGCCCGTCATCTCCGTTTCCCATGTTGACATTCAGGGGTTGATCATGAGCGGCCATAACAGTCCCAACAGCTCCTCCTGCTTGGGGACACACCGTCGTATCTCATCCCATAATAATTTATCTTACATGGATGCACAGGAAAAACATTCTATTAACTGTGTACTTTCTACTTGCCAGTGTAAAAAAAATAGCATAACATATACATATGTTGGCCTCTGCAGGCAATCAGTTTACATGCATATTTCTCATAATAAACGTGGTGCCTCTTTTACTTAGCACCTCTACGTACATTTTAAAACATGTCATAAGCATTTGGTTTACCCTTTGTTCACATTATAATGCAAGTGGGAGAATCCCTTGGTATTAAGAAACATGCCTGTAGCACAATATATTACATTTCATATTTATGATGTATGTGTCTCACTAAGAGATGGGGACATTAAGATTCAAGATCTTTACAGGAGAAGGAACATGTTTGTGAATGTTCTGAAGAATGAGTGCCCTGTGAAATAACAACAGCTTTAAAAATCAGGGGTCAGATATCTGAAACGTTTGTGCAGTCACAAACAGTCCAATTTGGAGTTTGTGACCGCAAAAATGTTTTTGGGCTGCAAACAAATCACATTGTAGGATAGGCAAAGGCGTACTACGTACTAAAATGGGATTGTGGTTCCACCAATTCAATATTTAGTAAGGGCACACTGAGGTCATCCCCTCCACATACAGAATCAGCAAACGATATATCAATGGTTTCTACCAGAAGTCTGGTCGCAGATCACTGAGAATTTACAGGTTCCCAATTTGAAGTAACTTATTCACAAAGGGGAACAGCTCCCCTTTCGGGCCCAGCCCTTTGCAAATTGTAGATCATCTCTAAAAGGAAGAAGGCAACATTCCAGCAAAACATTGTCAACTCTCACTGAAACTTAATAAAAAATATTTGTTGTTGTTAAAGAAGTCCCATTCGCTTTAAGGGAATCGGGTGTCTTACAAATTATTTATTACCAAGCAATCGCTGTCACAGTGCTCTGCTAACATGTGCAGGCCACCATTCCTCTGATTGCTACCAATTAGGTTGAGGCACAATTTCCAACCTACTTCATGAATATTAATGATGTAGATTAGACTGAAACACACTCCAATTTACTGCTTTTCAAACCAAACAAATAGCACATAGGTTGGTTCACAAAATTCAATACTGATTGGAAAAAGACAGGTTACAGATTGCAACCATTTTTTGCAACCAGCATTTGATACAACTGACCCCTTGTTCGTAATGCAAACATGAACTTGTCTAAATAGTGAAGTAATATATTTATACGGTAAAGATGTAATCACTCCTTCCTCCATGTTTCAATAAATAAAAGTACTTTAAATTTTTACATCTAATACAAATAGATAACAAGCATTGGCAGTGCGAGCTAGGCGCTGGCGATGAGAGGTGTTTGAGCCTTACTGAAGCGAGAGAGTGGTTGATTTAAGAACCGCCGCATTTCTTTTAAATTTACTTTTAATCACTGTGATTTAGCGGGAGCATCTGGGATCTTTTTAACTACGTGTGGGATTTTACAGGCAGAACTTTGCACATTGCTATTTTGCACACTGTTACCCTGCACTTACCCGGTCGGTCCCCTGTCCGTCACGGCTGCTGTGCCGCTTGAACAGATGGACGCGACTCCTCCCCCTCATTGCCTCACTTCCGGGAATTTCTGTCATAAAGGGATATGAGCACGTGACCGCGCAGCGGAAGCGCCGCTGGCGCGCCGAAGGCGTGCCAAAGGCGTGCCCGTCTGCGCCCATCCGCGAACGGAACGCGGCCAGGGCCAGACACGCTGCCAGTTTGGGGAAAGATACCGGTCGGATTTCCTGGACAAGGAAGGGTCTATTGGCGCTGAATTCAAGACAGCTGTGCAAAATGAACAGAATTGATCTAGCCACTTCTATACTTCCTCAGGAATGTATGCTTTGTGGGAAGTCGCTCGGTAAGGATAACTTGACTAGCACATATAAATCTAGCGCTTCAGCAGGCCCTCTCATTTGCAATTTCAGAGCAGGCCTGATGAAATGCAGATCACTAGCGAGACATGCAGAAGATATTTGGCTGCTGTTGGAGAGTTTAGAGTGGGACGCCATATGTCTGACTGAAACCTGGCTGAATGACCATAATATGACCAGCATTGCCTTAGCTGTGCCTCCAGGCTTTAGAATGTGTTTTTCAAATCGGGTTGGTACTAGAAGGGGCGGGGGGGTGGCTCTCATTTTTAAAGAACGGTACACGCTCACATCGTCTCGCCCGATTACGATCTCAGTGGTGGAAGGGCTGCATTTTTGCCTTCAAGTTAACCCACAACAGTCATTGGCTGGCTTAGTTATCTATCGACCCCCGGACTGTACTGAGGCTAGCTCAGTTGAACTTATGGACATTATTGTCCAAAGCTCTCTTCTCTACCCACATTTCATAGTAGTGGGGGATTTTAATATGCACGCTGATAGAGCTGATTGCACCTTGGCAGAGCAGCTGATTTCTACCCTGAGCGCGGCCAACCTGACACTGACAAGCACTGGGCCCACGCATAGAGCGGGACACGTGCTTGATCTGATATTTTCCAACGTCAGGGATACGTCAGCTGAGGAGCCTCAGCCACTGTTGTGGTCGGATCACGCTTTGATCCCTTTCACTGTCACACTATTAGGTGGGGGGCGGGAGGTGGGAAGACGCTCCTCCCTGCAGAGACAATGGAAAAATCTGCAACCTGAATCTATTGCCCCAGCCCTTGCACTGAACCCCCCCTACATTAACTGCTAATGCGAATGCTGATGCTAAGGAGCTGGATCGATGGATAGGTGACATGGTGGACTCCATTGCACCAGCTAAACGCGCATTATCTCGTAGGGGCTCGCCCTCAGCCCCCTGGTTTTCAATGGAGCTGAGGACTGAAAAAACAGATTGCAAGAGGCTGGAGCGGCTGTGGAGGGAAAACTATTGTGATCTGGCTAGGGAGCGCTATAGGATAGCCATCCGCAAGTTTCATAAATCTATAATAAAGGCAAAAAAACTCTTTATTACCACCTCCATCCAACAAGCAGAACATTCTAGCAAAGAAGTATTTAAAGTGGTGCAGTCTTTTTTCAAACCTAGAAGCATTGAAACGGAGGTCATTCCCTCAGAGACTCTCTGTGACAAGATCTCCGAATTTTTTGATGATAAGATAACGAAGGTGAATGGCACCTTCACCCAATCCAGGCTCACGGTAATGTCTGATACGGCGGAGGCTGGCGTCCCTCTTGTGACCTTATGTCAATTTCAGCCGATAACACTTGCCGAGGCTCTGCAGGAAATAAAGAGATGCAAATCAGGGTCTCCAGATGACCCGTGTCCCCCCAAGCTTTGGTGTCTGATGGCGGATTCAATCGCGCCTACTCTTCGGCATATATGGAATACGTCTATTTCCACAGGGGTGTTTCCTGATTGTTGGAAACACGCTACACTTCTCCCTCTGAAAAAGAAACCGAACGGAGATGCGACTGATCTCAGCAATTTACGCCCAATATCGTTATTGGCAGCTCCAGGCAAAATGCTGGAGAAACTGATTCAACGTCAACTGAATAGATTTACGGAGGATAATAACATCTTGCATGAAACCCAGTCTGACTTTAGGCCCGGTTTCAGCACCGGGACCGCACTGATCGAGGTGGCCGAGTCAGCTGGGTGGTCGTTAGATTCAGGGGCATCTGCTATGCTGGTGCTCCTGGATCTGTCGGCCGCCTTTGATACGGTCGACCACAGCAGACTGCTGCTGCGTCTGGAGGAGATTGGCCTTCAGGGGCAAGCACTAGGGTGGCTGCGATCGTATCTGCTTAATAGATCACAGAAGGTGGCGTTAGGCGCCTTTTCCTCTAAACCTAAGTGTCTGGGCTGCGGGGTTCCACAAGGCTCTGCTCTTAGCCCGCTACTTTTCAATGTTTATTTAGCCCCCCTTTTTTCTTTAATTTCTAACTGGGGAGTCACGGCAGTCTCGTACGCCGATGACACCCGCTTGTCCTCCCATATTCGGAGGTGTCGGAGGCAGCGTTTGCTAATTTCAAAGGGTGCCTTCGTGATGTAGCGAGCTGGATGAACACAAACAAACTGAAACTGAACGCCGGTAAAACTGAGGTTATGTTCTTCGGAAAGGGCCCCTGCCCCTCTTCTGAGCTGTGGTGGCCAGCTAAGATGGGTCAGGCGCCCCTCCCTAGCACACAGGTAAAAAATCTGGGGGTGAAGTGGGATGATAGTTTGTCTTTTTCTTCCCACATCCAACAGGTTGTAGGAGGTTGCTTAAGCAAATTGAGGAATTTGCGAAATATTCTCCTGCTACTACCTGAAGGCTGTCGGAAAACGGTAATCCATGCCATGGTCACCTCAAGGCTGGATTATGCCAATGGCCTGTACCTGGGCTTGCCCAAATACTTGATCCAACGGTTGCAAACTGTCCAAAATGCGGCTGCGAGACTGATAAAGTTTATCCCGTTCAAACAGCATGTCTCTCCGCATTTGCGCGCACTCCACTGGCTGCCAGTAGCTAGTAGGATAAAATTTAAGGCTCTGACTTTGGCTTTCAGAGCCTTACATAGGAGCTGCCCCAAGTACTTAAAAGCTCGACTCCCCAGATACTCACAGACGAGACTCCTACGCTCCAGCTCTCTGCTCCAACTACTCGTTCCGCGAGTAAGAAGGGCACGTCTGGGTGGCAGGACATTCTCGGCCAATGCGGCGAGGTTGTAGAACACTCTGCCTTCTGGCATACAGTTAGCCCCCTCAGAGGCTTGTTTTAGAAAGGACCTGAAAACTTGGCTCTTTACCCATTAGATCAGAGCCAGGGACTACCCCTCTATTTCTATCTCTCGTGCTGTACGCTTAGCGCCGGGACACTTTCTATGAGGTAACCGTACGCGCACTATAAAAATCTGTATTATTATTATGGCCAATAGGTCTTGCCTTTGGGACCTTATAAGTATTTAGCTATGCAGCACAATATCCTTACTGCAACAACATTAACTGTTGCATGGCTAAACACTTATAAGGTCCCAAAGGCGAGACTTATTGGTTATGCCAATGCTTGTTTAAGACAGGCATAGGGCATGGTCGGTGGTGTGGCAATGAGCTGAGCATGAGTCAGCGCTCCAAATTTAAAAACAGATGGTGTAAAAGAAAAAAACAAATTGGAGTCCAGCAACCCCTAACTCCTAGTTCAGGCTGCTCTCAACCAAGAGGATACTGGATAGAAAAGTAATAACTAAAATAATTGTGACAACAGTAAAATCATAAAATTAAAATACCAGAGCAAAAGCCCTTCCCTGTGGCAAGCGTAAGGAACCTGGCACCTCCTGAAAGAGGCACAAAGTATTCTACAAGGAAAACAAAGTTGCTGGTAAAGCAGGTGAACTCAATCACCCTGCATTCATTTCTGAAGCCTGTCAACGGATGTGGCCAGGGGCGTGGCTAAGAGCAGAGCATGAGTCAGCGCTTCTAATTTAAAAACAGATACTGTAAAAGAAAAACCAAACCAGAGTCCAGCGACCCCTAACTCTTGACTCCTAATCACTTGTGGCGACATCCAAGCTAGGTCCCATTGGTGAGTTCAAGTCTTAGAAGTTATACAGTGGTATTGCAAAAAGTCATCACATCCCTGAGCTGGAGCACTTCGGTCACCGCAAGTTCCCCCCCAAGGGCCCGACGGCGCAGTAATCAGTCTTACCCGCGCTCAGTGGAGTGGCAGTTCAGAATCCCTGGCCACACTCCTGCTGAATGGCAGTGTATTGTTGCCGGGTCATGGGTAACGCCACAGAGTGGTCTGAACACAGGGGAGTGTTGGTAAGACCCCCATGTGCGTAAGAACTGTGGTGATGGATAGTGTACACCAGCATAAAATAATAAATAGCCTGGTGTACCTATGCGTGGCTCCAATAAGAGACCACCACTGAAAAAGACTGCGTGCCGTACTTTGGGGTTCTATTTAGGGCCTGGTCTAAGACACTGTAATGTCCCCGTTCTAGTTGTTTTACACACCACCCCTCACCCACCCTGACATCCACAGGCCAGGCGTGGCCTGCGGGGAGGTAATAAAAGGAGGCCGTTCGCAAGTGGGTGGCACTTCCGACCCTGACCCTGTGTGCGTTGGTAATTATTTCCCCAACTGCTATTGCCAATATTGTGTCACCTTATAACTATTTATCGATCACCGGAGGTGCCGATCTCCAACAGAACAGATACCACACCGGCGACGAGGGGGCCACAGTACTTATGTGTGCTCTCCCTCATCCTTCCAGCCTCCTGCAGTCTCTCATTGAGGCCTGGTATGCCGCCTCTGCTTCAGCACCTACTAGCACCTGTGGGACTTCGCCAACGAAGCCTCCCAGGACCGAGGAGCTGCTGGCTGGCTGCGTCCCTGCCTCGCCCTGCTCCAATGTACACGAGGGGCAGTGCTCTATCTGCCCATCGGCAAGTCCTGCCTCACAATCTGATAGCGTCGCCGGCTAGGTCACGCGGTGGCTTCCCTCTGCTGCTCCCTGACTCAGCGGGACTCCAGTACCCTCGTTCGAACCCCCACAAGGCAGAGGGACATCTTCAGTGCGACAGAGAAAAAAAAATAACGCAAGTGGGGAAAGTAATCTATCATTGAAAATAAACCAACAAGGCACAATTTACATAAGGGTGAGAAAAGGCCACCAACTCAAGGCTCTCTGGCTGGAGGAGTGTCTCACCATATCAACCACTGGCAGCTTCCGCAGCTCAGTGCATCAATTTGTCGCAGCACACATCGCAACTGCGCAGACACACCCAACACCACAGACACTCCAAACTGGACTGTGACCTCTTGGGACCCCCAATCGCCTCTGCTGCACATTACTCCTCAGCCTCATGGCATACATCACTCCACTGGAGCCTTTCATGATCACGGGGCCTCCCCCCTCCCAAGCTGCTCGATGGAAAGCATGGGTGGAGTGCCTGTAGAATTAATTTGAAGCTATCGAGGTCCATGCTGGCCGCAGACACCCCATGCTTTTAAACCTAGAAGAATCCAACATTTATAAAATATCAAAGTGAGTCCCCCGTGAAACGACGCCACCCAGAGTGATGCAATCAGTGAGCACTTCGAGCCTTATGCTAACTCAGACTACGAAAGGTTCCTTCTGCTCCAAGCTCGACAGCTACCGGACGAATCAGTGGATGTTTCCCATGGGCGGTTAAGAGAGCTTGCCAGCACCTGCACTCTGCCAGATGAAGACGATGAAGTCCAGCCCCAGTTCATTCAATGGTGTGCCTCCTCGAAACTGTGTGAGCGTGTCTTGCAAGAGCCCAACATGTCCATGAGAGACATTCTAATGTTAGGGCGCTCTAAAGAACTTTCCAAAGCTCGGGCAGCCCACATGGACCCACACTCCTCTACCCCTATCAAGAATAAAAAACAGTTAATGCCGTCCAAAAAGGGACATGCGTGAGAAAGCTGTAGCCCCCCAAGCCATCTCCAAGCCCCGCCAGACAAGGACCACAAGGTTGCACCTGCGGATGGTGCGGTGGCCCATACTCTAACACCGGAACTTGCCCTGCCAATGGCAAGATGTGCAGTGCATTTGCCAAACAAAATCACTTCTCCAAAGTCTTCCTCCAGAAGGTGGTGCGCACAGTGGAACAACACCCAGACAACCTTCCCGGTGTCAACGTGGACAAAGATGATGCAGCGGTTGTCCACATGGTGAGAATGCTGGATATCCTCAAGGCCACCCAGTGCGAAACCACCCTGTCTCTGCTCTCATAGACATGGGAGCGACAATTAAACTTAGGTCCGCGGATGTCTACCACAGCTCACCTGACCCACCTGCACTCCTGAACATTAGCTTGCAGGTATACGCTTTTAGCAACCGCTCACTGCTGCTGCTTCATGGTGTATTTCAGGCATACCTGTCCCATGACACCACTACGCTGATGAGTGAAAGTCTACGTGTTGCAAGAAGTTTCAGGATTTCTGCTTAGTTGCGCAAGGTGCAAGATCTCCACCTCATACAATTTGCCTTTAGCGTGCATGTGTGTGATTTAGATTGCAAGTTGCAAGACTTCACACTGTTGTTCAACAGAATCGGCTGCCTGACAGGTCCGCCATCCAAATGCACATTGACGAGTCTGTTGCTCCTGTGGCACTCAGGCATCGAAGGATTGCTTTACATCATCGACCCAAGGTAGAGGCCGAACTGAAGCTACTGGAGAAAGCAAGCATTACTGAGCGGGTACGAGGCCCCACACCATGGGTATCCCCATCATAGTAGCAAAGAAGCACAAGCAGCCAGATGCAGTTCGTATTTGTGTCAACATGAGAGTACCGAACATAGCAATCAAGTGAGAACGCCATCTTACACCAACCATAGATTACATAATTGGGGAGCTATTCGGCTCTAAATAGTTATCCAAAATGGACCTCAGGTCGGCTATCACCAGATCCCGCTGCACCCAGACTCCCGTCACATCACCACATTCTCGTCCCATGCAGGCCTCTGAAGATACACAAGAGTCAACTTTGGAATCTCCAGTGCTGCCGAAGTCTTTCGGAACATCGTGAAGAACGTCCTCCATGGCCTTCCTGGGGTGCTCAACGTGCATTACAATATCCTCGTTCACGCTCCCATGCTTGAAGAGCATCTTACTCGTCTTCATGCCGTCTTCACAAGGCTCAAAGAACGTGGGCTCACACTACACTGAGAAAAGTGTGACTTCCTATGGTGGGATATTAGTTTCTTTGGGTGCCACTTTTCAGACTAATTTGTAAAACAATGGTCCTTAGAACGAGAATCTGCAAGAAGGAAGGAAATATAGACTTGAATGGGTACTATATATGTATTCAGTGTCCAGCCGGACAGCAAATTTTTAATACACAATGTTTTCAGAATATTAAGCGATACAAGGGAAAAAAATGAAACAACGGGACGCAATCCTGCACCCGGTACAAAGGACAAGGAAGTGAAAACAAACAAATAGGAAGAACAAATAACAGGCAGAAACTGGAGCAAAAAGGAAGCATGTACAAATTAAAGAATAAAACAAGCTAACCACAATAGTAACCACATAAATAATACAAATTAGGACATAGTGGCACTATTTTGAATTGTTGACGACGTTTCGATCCCAAGCTGATAAAATAAAAGGGATCATCCTCAGAACTAATCAAATGAAATTGCCTGATATAGAACACAATACCACCCGAAGAGGTTTTGTGGGCCTTCCCGGGGAAAGAGGTCTTGGAACAGTAATATTGTAGAGGACCGGCAATTATACTTGGCGTGTTGGCTCACTCGTATTGTATGGGGATTCAGGAGCAATGCTAATGGCGTCGTTCGCCAGCCTTAGGTGGGGTTAGTGATTTCCGATGTCGGCCACTTTCTCCGTGGATCCGGAGGTATGCAGGTGGCGGTCGGGTTTTGGAATGCTTCAATGAGCGGCGGCAACGGGGTGCCTTCGGTTCCACGGCTCGTTCCCGCCATCGAGCCGTGGAACTGTATTATTTATGTGGTTACTATTGTGGTTAGCTTGTTTTATTCTTTAATTTGTACATGCTTCTTTTTTGCTCCAGTTTTTGCCTGTTATTTGTTCTTCCTATTTGTTTGTTTTTACTTCCTTGTCCTTTGTACCGGGTGCAGGATTGCGTCCCGTTGTTTCATTTTTTTCCCTCGTATCGCTTGATATTCTGAAAACATTGTGTATTAAAAATTCGCTGTCCGGCTGGACACTGAATACATATATAGTACCCATTCAAGTCTATATTTCATTCCTTCGTGCAGATTCTCGTTCTAAGGACCATTGTTTTACAAAATAATTACTACCCCGGGTCCTTAGCTACTCAATGGGTTCCCTTGTTTGTATGTAATGGACTTTTCAGACTAAGTCATCAGCTCTGACCCGACAAGGTAAAGGACATTCATCCGTGTCAGGAGTCTGCAGTTTCCTGGGCATGATGACATACTGCGCATACTTCATGAAAAACCTGTCAGACATCACCGGGAGATCTCACCAAGTCATTCATTCCATGGGTATGGGGACCTGAGCAGGAAGAATCGTTCCGACAACCCAAGCCCGCTTTATCAGCAAATACCACTCTGGTGTACTTCAACCCCTAGAGAGAATGACAGCTAGTGGTGGATACTAGTCCCACTGGCCTGGTAGCACTACTGGCTGTATGGCAGGAATGCGGAGAATGGGCTCTGGTGGCCTATGCCAGCCACACACTCACAACCACTGCGCAGCACTATTCCCAGATAGAGCATGAAGCGATTACCATTCTATGGAGCTGCAGGCATTTCTACATCTAACTTTAGGCCCATCCCATCTGCTTTGTCACGGACCATAAGCCACTGTTCCTGCTCTTCCATGGATCCTCGTCAAGGTCTCCCCCAAGGATTGAGAAGTGGATCCTGCAGCTGCAAGAATTTCAATTCACAGCTGAATACCAAGCTGGCACCCGAAACCCAGCCGATTTCCTGTCCAGGCATGCCATACCAGCCACTCTCCCCGAGGCCATGGAAGCTGTGGAACCGAAAAGTATGTGAGGATGATTGTGGATCGCTCCAAAGCTGTTCCGATGTTCCTCGTGGAAGTAATAGGCGCCACCCAATGTGGTGACTGCTTGCAGATCGCCATCAAGGCAGTCGCCACCGAAGACTGGTGGATACTTCAAGACCCAATATCCTTCAGCACAGTAGTGGCCCATTCATTTCTTAAGGCATTGTATCACATCACTCACATTTTGAAGAAACTCTGAGCAGACCAGGAGACGATAGAGTCCCGGTGAACAGAGAAACACCTATAGAAATGTATTTCAACTCTAAGTGGGGCATCATCACAGCTCCATGGGACTGCAAACGCTCCTTTGAGCAAGCAGCGTTTTCACCGAGGGATAGGCTTGAGATAAAAATTATCCATGCTTTTGGACTACATTGATCCTTTCGAATCTTTGATATAAAGCTTCCCATCCAATAGAGGGAGAGTGATCCTGACCCCTGATTTATTAGTTGCCCAGCCAATGTACTATCATTAGACATTTAGCTAGCTGATGTGGAGAGATTGTTTCCTCCGTTGACCCACCCATGAAACTGATTAATCGTGGGGAGATTTAGAATATTCAATTGGTAGCCTGAGGAAGGTGGGAAATATCATATGCCACCGAAACGCGTCGCGTCTGTCAACTGTTTGACAACATAATTCTTGGTTTTAAAGAGGACTCATGGGAAAATTCGTTACTACATCTGGTGCTGAATACAAGCATCAACGTGTATAATATATACTATGTAAAGCACCTATATGAGATTGGCTTTTAATGTGTGGACCTTCTCTAACCAAGTTACTCTCTTTTAAACATTTGTTTTAGTTGTGTATTTTTTTGTGTCTATATACATTATATGTGTTTCTCTCTATGTCTGTAATTTGTTGTCCCCTGACAAATAAGTGTGTGTATATATATTTTTATTCATGATATGAGATTTCTGAGGAACCTTATTTTTTAATATAGAATAATAAAAAGATGTATGACTTTTTTGACATTGTATTCTTGAGTTCCTATTGGTGCTATTTGAGCGTGGATTGATTGGCAATGAGATTTGTGTGAAGCGTGCATATTAAAGAGAACCCAAAGGGATCCTTTGTTTTCAGTCATTGTATCACATCTGCCAGGAGCTGTTGGTAACCAGCGATGGGGGTCTGCTGAAAGGCCTGTGACTCGTACTATTGGAATGTCTTACACAGAAAGCAGGGCTCCTGGCACATGGAACACACTAAGGCATTGTAAAGTCCAAGAATCAGTTCAGGAGCAAGGTCTGGTTCCTGGGTCTGGACCAGAAAGTGGAGGCTGTCGTGCAAAACTGTCCTGTCTGCCTCACCCGAGTCCGCCTGACCACCCGGCACCGGTTATCAATGAAGTAGGACCCAGTGCCCGATGGCAGAGAGTAGGTGCAGACTTTGGCAGCCTACCCGGAGGACAATACAAGCAGGCTATTGTAGATGACTACTCTCACTATCCTGAGGTAGAAATCATGACAACAACATCTGTCGCAGAAGTTATCCCAAAGCTGGAGAATCTCACGGCCACTCGTAGCTTATTCAACCGCACAGACAATGGGCCTCCCTTCCACAGCGCCAATCTAGCTGAGTATCTGGTCTCTCACAATATCAAGCACAGCTGCAAAACCCCTCGGTTGCCCCAAGCCAATGGGGAGGTAGAACGCCTGATGAGAACCCTTACCATAGTGATCCAAATTGCAGTAGCTGGAGGCACCAACACTGAACATGCCTTCTACTAGTTCTAATGGGATCAAAGACTCACACCCCACTGCACGACAGGCATCTCCCCAAGCAAGCTGTGTTTTGGCCGGTTTGTAACGGATACCATACCCCACCACCCTGCATGTGAGGAAGTGCCAAATCTCCCTAAACCAATTGGACTTCCAGTGAACTTGCACCAATGAGTACATCGCCCGAAAACGACAGGCTCGAGAGAGCCCCATCAAGCTCGGCGACCAAGTACTTGTGAAAGACTGCCACCCAGGCAGAAAGTTCAGACTTCCTTTTGAACTGGATCCATGGGTTGTCATTGACATCAAAGGCACAAGAGTGACGGCCAAAAAGAGGCTATGAGTGCATTATGCGGAACATCTCACAGTTCAAGAAAGTCCCGGGGAGAGCCGCCAACATGCTCTTGCTAGCAGCCCCACATGAAGATGGCACGAAGAGCAGGTCTCCAGACACCGACGGTGAGTACAATCTGGATCAAGATCTCAGAGGAACTGTTCTCAGCGCCGCCGCCCAGCCCATCTCAAGACACAGAGAGTACTCCCCCCTGCGGCACTCAGCAGGAGCCCAAGAGCCTCCGACACCCGAGCTGGGTAGGATTTTTACCAGAACTCTCAGCCAGGGGTGACCAAGGATGTTATCTGCTGCCCCACCCTGAGCCATCTCAGAAGTAGAAAGACTTTGTATCCAGCTAACCAGGGAATATTGGTGGTGTTATGTTCGTGAGTAGGTGTTTTTTTACCACGGCACCAAGTAAAAGTATGATTGTGAAATGTATGTCAGTATCTGGACTGCGGTAACGCATTATTGTTGTTGTGATGTTTTCCTGTTTAACTGATATTTTTTGTATCTCCTGGTGAAGGAGGAATGTAGTGTTGCTGGGTCATACTCAACGCCATAGAGAGATCCGCACACAAGGGGATGTTGGTAAAACCCCTGGGCCCATTTTGAGCAGTGGTGATGGCTGGCGTAAGCCAGCGTAAGATAATAAATAGCCAAGTGTGCCGGGTGTGTCTCCAGTCAGAGACCACCACTGAACAAGATTTGCGTGCTGTTCTTTGAGGGTCTATTTCGGGCCTGGTCTATGACACCAGAAGCAGTCATCAGATGTTGGGATGCTGTGGTCCTCCAGGCATGCAGTAAGATTCTCTCATGGTCCGGGGACAAGTCTTGGGTGCTCCTGGACTCGGGGAGTTCAATCAATGCTCTTTTCTTTGTGGGACACAACTTAGCCCTTCTTCACAGTTGCACGCTGGTCCATGGAAACAACCCTGCCAATTCAACGTTGCCACCTCCTTGCATACGGTGTTGTATCAGCATATACAGGGTGGTAGCCCCTTCACAGCTACAATACTACCTTGGGCAACCCCACCTCTTGATATATCAGGGAACCAGGGTAATGTCCCTCGTTCTGCCCTGCGGCCCCACTTGGCAAATGGACCGGAATCTTGCGCTCTGCTCCCGTAGTCCATTTGGCAAGATCCCCACTGGCCCTCGTTCCCTCCAGGAGCTCTCCTTCTCCTGGCATCGTCTGGTGGGCTTGGGTCAGGCAAAACTTGGAGTTGTAGGCTCTGGGCAAGTGTTCTTGATTCTCCTGGGTGATGGCCCCTCGCTCAGCCGAGAGACTACCAGATCCTCAGCCCCCAGTTCTGGTCACAACAGACGCAGTAATACAATAAAAGGAGGGGGAGGTAGATGTAGCGGCTAGGTTTATCCTCTTTGAAATGTGTCACACAAAAATGTGAATAATGCGAAAGAAAACCTGCCCAAAGGGAATGATGTTTGAATACAGCAAGAATCTACTTCATCTGTTTAGTAGACTAAAGGCTTTTTTTCTAGATACCCCTCACCCACCATGGTTGCCCCTAGGTGGCATGTTCATCATTGGGGTTCATCCCAATCCTCCATGGATTGAGGCGTGCTACGATTCGGCGATTACGCAGGAGCACTTATTGGTAGACTATCAAACAAGGGTAGAAGGGAGTGGGAAAAAAGGAGTTAAAAATGTCTAACCAGTGGGCCATTACTTTATTCCTGTCCGTAGCTGGCAAGGTTAAAATCAGGGCTGACTACTGGTAAGAAAACCTCAATGAGTCTTATTATCTCAGTGATATAGGGTCAACATGTTTCGAGCCAATCCCCTACAGGCTCTTCCTCAAGACCAAACAGGAACCAGCCCGCTAGTACTACTCCTAACAGGTCCTTTTAATAAGGACACACTCGTACATAGAATTTGTGCATGCACTCTTAATACATACGTTGTTAAAGTGGATTTTCTTGTATTTAGAACACACTATACTGTAGCGTCATGGTCAAACCCGGGGTCGATGGGCCTGTAGTCACACTGTCATCAAAGTCGCCTCAGCACTGTAATCCCCTTGTTCCTCAGGATTGGGGCAGTGCTACGGCTTCACCCTCTTTTTCGCCCACAACAGAAGACAGATAGGTAGGTTGTCGTAATCAGCTTTATTAAGCAATAAGTAGCTAATCACGCGTAATAGCTCTCAAACGATCAAGGTGAAACAACAGCCCTGGGAAGGTCTATTTTCCAACCGTCCTCTGCACGAATGCCGGTCCCGACATTCCCCAACAGAGGACCCCGTGCTAAGCAGTGGCCGACAATGCCACTCGAGTAGAATCTGGTGATGTAATTCCACAGATCGTCCTCCGCATGAGTGTCGGTCCCGACACTCACCAACGGAGGGCAAGCACGCGTTGGAGGAGGGCTCCTTGATGTAACCGTGTCCTCACACTCGAAACCCTCGAGCGGGGACAGGGGTAATAGTACTAGCAGCCTTAGCGTCTCTCACGCTCGATGAACCCTCGAGCGGGGACAGCGTCAAAGTATTGGCAGCCTTAGCGTCTCTCACGCTCGATAAACCCTCGAGCGGGGACAGCGTCAAAGTATTGGCAGCCTTAGCGTCTCTCACGCTCGATAAACCCTCAAGCGGGGACAGCGTCAAAGTATTGGCAGCCTTAGCGTCTCTCACGCTCGATAAACCCTCGAGCGGGGACAGCGTCAAAGTATTGGCAGCCTTAGCGTCTCTCACGCTCGATGACCCTCGAGCGGGGACTGAGGCTCTCTCGCTCGAATACCCTCGAGCGGGGACTGCAACTGACTTCACAGAAGCCCTCGGCTTCCTTTCCGCTCGAAAACCCTCGAGCGGGGACTGTGACAAGGAAACAAGGAAGGTCGAGCAGTTCTCTCTCCGTAAAGCTCGAGTGGAGGTTAACAACAATGAAGGTGAGCGTTGCGTTGCTCACGCACACTCGAGCGGGGACGGGAGGTCTTTGGACAGTGGCGGATACCCCACGGCTTACCCGTTCTGGAGGCGTACTGTTGGTATCCTGGAATAGTCGTTGGTGCTCTCCCTCTGCACGTCTCGGGGAAGGGTTCGGCAACTGGAACTCAAAATATCCGACGCTGCGTCCCGCCACCGCTGTTTGTTTTAAGGCGGCGCCAGCGTCCGTCCCAGCGGTGCTCTCCTGGGTATCGTAGTTCTTGTGGAGGGTGTTTCGGGAATTGTAGTTCTGAGAACGGATCGCTCCGGTCGCTGGACTGATCCGCAGTGTGTCCTAACAGCACATCCCCGTTCCGTCAGGGCCCCACCGCCGGACCGGGCTTGTCCGGATGTCTCTTGTGAAAGGCGGTTACCAAGCGAGGTACATGGATCCCTGAGACAGGCTCCCAGGACTGTTCTTCCGGCCCGTATCCTTTCCACGCAACAAGGTACCAGAGCCGAGGGGGGCGTGGCTTAGCGGGCCACGATGGCGGCTGTGTCCTGCTGAGGCTCCGCGATCGGGCTAGCATCCAGCCCAGTTCCTGAGATCGCCGGGAGCCTCAGCCTACAGGAAAAACACCCGGGACTCCCCACATGCATTGGGGTACCGCTCTGACGACCTCAGACGGCGGCGGACGGGCGACATAGGCCGATTCGCTGAAATCGGAGCCGGGCGCCTCAACTCAAGATGGCGGGCGCAGCTCCGTCCGGCGAGAGCGTACACCGCCGGGAGCCGACCCAGTGACCGCAGACTCCAGGAGGCGGGACCGGCGACCGCCGGCGGGAGATCCCGGCGCAACAGCGAGACCAACCCTCCCGAGGTACACGCCAGACGGCCCCTTCACCTGATCCGCCACCCCGGTGCACTGGATGGCAGCCGCCGCACCGGAGCTCCACCGCACAGACGCTGCGACCTCACCGGGGGCCTGAACATTCTCCGCCATCGCCCGCTCCGCCGCCACGGGGTGCGGAGGATCGGCGGACGTGCTGCCGGTGTGGTGGTGGGCCATTCCAGGGCCAGCAAGCGTATCGGCGCAGCGGCGGTGAGTGGCCGCCTCTCCCCCCCCCCCCCCTCCCCCCGAGACACTTGATGCCTGTAGCCCCCCCCCGCGACCTCGGGGGCTCGGCATATGGATGCGAATCACACCGCTGGATAACTCGGGGACTCAGGGTGCCCCCGCAGCCCCGCAACGACCATCGGCCCCAAGCGCCTGACCCTAAGATGGCGCCCGTAGAGGCCTGAACACTGCGAACAGCGCGAGCCTCACCACTGGGACCCCCACGTACTTCCACCATCTGTCCTCCGGCCCTACCGGCTGCTACTAACGCTGGGCCACACGCCGAGGGAGACCCGCACGCCCTTGTTGCCCTGATTTAGCGCCCGTCCCCTGAGACGAGGGGAGGCCGCCCCAGGCCCTGAGTGGACAAGAGAGACCGGCAGATGTTACACTGCCCCCTGACCCAGCCACGTTAACCTGTTGTGCCCGGAGCACACGACCTCACCCCACGGAGCAGAGAGGATCCTCGCGTGGTCAGAGCAGCCGGCCCCTGACAACCACAAACCTCCCCTGACGCCCCTGGTGGGGGCTCCCCGAGGAGGAACAGACCTCGCCTTGGGCCTGGAAGGGACCGGGGAAACTGACCTGCACCCGGCTGCCGCCACCCGGTAGCACTGCGTGGCGACGACCTATCTCCCCCGGGACGCACAACGACCGGAGGGAACCCCCCTCTCCCTCCAAGCAGCACCCTTGGGGAAGCCGAGAGCCACACAGATGACGGCGGTCCCGGAAACAGCCGCCGAGAAGATGCCACAGACGAGAGCATGGACGCAGACCAACACGTCGCAAGCCGACCCTACACTATCAGCGAAGCTGGACCAGGTGTTGGCAGCAATAGAAATGTCTCGCCTCTCGATGGAGGAGAGATTGGGCACCCTGACGACAGACATCAGCCTAATTCGGGATGAACACCGTAAACTGGCAGACAGGGTGAAAGAGGGTGAACGGATTGTGACTGAACTGCGACCAGCGGTGAAATCGCAGGAGACAGACATGCAGGAGATCCTGCGCCGCGTGACGACCCTGGAGGAACGAACAGTGGATTTGGAGGGGCGCTCGAGACGCTGTAACATTCGTGTCCTGGGCCTGCCGGAGGGGATTGAAAACTCGGACCCCCTGACATACATGGAATCCTGGACTAAATCGTTCACCCCGGACTGCGACCGCTCGCCGTTCTTCTCCATCGAGAGGGCCCACAGGGTCCCAGCCCGGGCGCCCAAACCTGGTCTTCCCCCACGACCCATGCTGGCCAAGTTCCTGCACTTCCGAGACCGGGATGCGGTGCTCCGCGCGGCCCGGACGGCGGGCCCCCTGCGGGTGGAAGACCAGCACGTCATGGTGTTCCCGGACTATGCCCGGGAGGTCCAACAG
The DNA here is from genome assembly GCF_964261635.1 of Lissotriton helveticus. NCBI lineage: Eukaryota > Metazoa > Chordata > Amphibia > Caudata > Salamandridae > Lissotriton > Lissotriton helveticus. The sequence continues at coordinate 88,660,519 of NC_136064.1, forward strand.
CGACGGTCCACATTTCTGGAAGTCAAAAGACGCCTCCGCACTAACGATCTTCAATATTCCCTGCTGTTCCCCGCTCGCCTCAAGGTAATCCACAAAGGGAAAGCCCTCTTTTTTGACACGGCAGCGGACGCGCAGGATTGGACTGAATTTCATTGCCCACTGATCCCTAAACCCGGACCCCAGAAGACACGCAACAATGACTCCAGACGACCCAGGAAACGGGGCGCGAGCCGTGGGCGATCTGGACACTCCAAGAGCCGGGCGTCCTCCCAGGCGGGCTCACCCGACCTCGCAGAAATCATAAAGGAGCGGCGAGACGCCCTACGAGCGGTGACCGGACTGCACTCGTCACCTCCGGCTTCGGACCTGGAGGGTCAGCCGCACCTATTCACTCCAGAGAAAGACCGGGACAGTGATGGAACTATGTCGGGTTTTGGCCCGGTCTCTTCCCCCCTCGGGGTGACACACACATTGGACGCTACCCTTGCCAGTCAGCCTACCACCTCTTCGTGAACACCTGAACTGTCAACTGACGTATCCTTTCCATGATTGCCTGTTGTAATGCGCGATATCTAGAAGCCTAGACTACTCTACTAGATAATTGCGAGCTCCGGCGAGCGATACACACTTCTCCTACTAGAGCCCGACTCGCGCACAGGCCCAGCAGCGACACATGCTGCCACCCCCGCGAATTTCTGTTGGTTTCTCCCCTAGTGGGACACTAGTTTGGATATGCCACCCCCAGTGACGTATCCCCAGAATTGGGACAGTTGCCCACCCAAGGTTCTAGTTGTTGTTAATTCCCCCAGTCCCCCCCCCACGATTAAGGAAGCTTGGCGCGCAGGAACGCACATGACACGCACACATGGGCGGCACACAGGAACTGTAGAGGTGCCCCTCCCCCGACCACGTCACTCTAGAAATGGCTGTCCCCCACTCTGACGTTAGTATCCTTACACTAAATGTGCGGGGCCTGCACACGCCCAGCAAGCGCTACTCTGTATACTCCTACATACGGCGCATGGCGGCCAACATTACGTTCTTACAAGAGACGCACATTAACGCTACTGAACTCATTCGCCTACAGGCCAAGTGGCGAGGGACCATCTGCGCCACACAATATTCAGCGTTTGCACGCGGCGCATTAATCTGGGTGAGACCTGGTACTCCCTTCCGGGCGCTCCGGCGAGTAGTGGATAGAGAGGGCAGATATGCGCTACTGGAGGGGATTCTTGATGGGCAGGGGGTACTTCTGGGCAGCATATACGCCCCTAATACAGATCAGGACCGGTTCTGGGATCACCTTACGGGCGTCCTGGCCCAATTCACCACAGTCCCATGGGTGCTGGGAGGTGACTTTAACTGCACACTAGACCCCTCGCTGGACCGCTCACACCCTCCCCCCACGCACTCCCCGGCCCCCCGGCAGGCGGCCCTCTTCAAGGCATGGACCACACACTGGGCGCTCACTGATGTATGGCGACACCTACACCCACTGGCTCGCATCTACTCCTTCCACTCGATTCCACATAACCTTCGGGTCCGCCTGGACCGTTTCCTCTGCTCTGCTTCGATCCTCCCTAAGGTTATATCTACAGATTACCTGGGACGGATCCTCTCGGATCATGATGCCCACATAATACGGCTTACCTGGCGCCCCCCACATCCACCGGTCCCCACCTGGCGCCTCCCCAGAGACTGCCTGGCGGACCCGGTCTTTCAGGACGCGCACAAAACCTGCATACGCGACTACTTTACACACAACGAGAACACAGCGTCATCAGTACTAGTGGAGTGGGACGCGTATAAGGTGGTGGCGAGAGGAGAATGCATCCAACAGATAGTGGGGGTCCGCCGCACCTTAGAACGATCGCTCTTACTGACGGAACGGGCTCTAGCTGCTCTCACCAAACGGCCTGACGACTCGGAGGAACACGCCGTACTCACGGCGGAGGCCAAGACGGAATATCAAACCGCCTGCGCTGACCTCCGTAAATATAATTTCAGGGCTTACGCCTCTCGGGTACACAAAGACAGAGACAAAACCGGGCGCTTTTGGCCTGGATGGCGAAGCAGGACACCGAAATCAAGCCGATCACGGACATTCTCAACCCGGAGGGTGTACTGGTGCAATCACAAGATGAGATTCTCCTAGCGTTCCGACGCCATTATGCACGAGTGTACGAAACCCCGGCATGCTGTACCCTGTTTACCGCGGATCAGTTTTTAGACCCTCTGACGTTGCCCGCAATATCGGATTCCGACAAGCGCACATTAGACGCCAAGATAATTCCTTCTGACATCACCCAGGCGATGCGCGCCATGTCCCGAAATAAAGCGCCGGGACTGGATGGCTTCCCACTAGAATACTACGCCACATTCTCTCCCCTGGTGGTTCCCCGTCTGTCACGGATGTTCGGGGCGTCACTACACCTGGGGAAACTACCCCAGTCGCTACGGGAATCCGTGATTGTCACCTTCCTTAAGCCCCACAGAGACCCGCTTCACATGGGGTCATACCGGCCTATCACCCTCCTGTCAGCTGATTGTAAGATACTGGGGAAGATCCTAGCTGAGCGTTATGCGCAGATCATACGCCCGCTGGTCCATCCCGACCAATGCGGCTTCGTCCCCGGGAGGAATACCTCCCAGAACCTTCGCCGAGTCTTCCATATCCAAGATCAGGTACGCGACAGATTTCCCCGTGCTGCCTGCCTCATTATGGACCTGGAGAAGGCGTTTGACACCCTCACCTGGCCCTACCTGTTTTCGGTCCTGCGTCGCCTTAATCTCGGCCCGACGCTCATGGCATATACCCGCCTCTTATACACCGACCTCACTACTCGAGTTCGTATCGGGAAACGTATCTCACCGGCGTTTGCAGTCCGACGAGGCACAAGGCAGGGTTGCCCCTTGTCGCCCCTCTTGTTCGCGCTAGCGGTCGAGCCGCTGGCGGTTCGACTGCGTCGGGAGGGCGTGAACTGGGGAATACCACTTGCAGAAGGGACCCATTGTGTGTCCATGTACGCGGATGATCTCCTCATATATGTCCGGGACATTGCAATGGACCTAACCCCCATAGGGACCACATTGGCGGACTTTGCGACTGCCTCGGGTCTGCAAGTCAACTGGGACAAGTCCGTGGTTTACCCCCTACACCCGGACCTAACCCCCCGAGACATCGACCTCGGACCACATAGTCTTTCATGGTCCACGGAAGCTCCCCGATACCTTGGCGTCCGCCTATACCATTCTCCGACGGACATCCTTGAAGGCAATCACCGCGCGGTACTCGAGAGTCTGCGCCCGACGGTCGCCTTCTGGAATAATTTACCACTGGCCCCGATTGGACGGATAGCCCTTGCTAAAATGGTGATGCTCCCCCGGCTCCTCTACCATTTCACAAACCTGCCGGTGATACCACCCAGGTCCTTCTTTCGCGACGTTGATTCCCTCTTGGGAACTCTCATTTGGGGAGCCGGCCGACACAGAGTCGCCCTGAAAACTCTTCAACTCCCCACAACACAGGGGGGACTCGGAGCTCCATCCTTCGAGGCATATTTCCTCGCAGCACAGCTCCAGTGGCTGTCCTACTGGACAGCGGACCGTTACCCTCAGGAAACGGTTACTCCTACTGGTAGAATCACGACCCCGGAACTCACCCGTCTGCTCCTTCCGGGTACCAAGCCACGGCGCACTTACCCCCTTCAGGTGACGATCGCGCGCCGATGTATGCTGCGGATACACCGGCTATCCCCCGCTAGGCCCCCATACTCCCCGCTGCTGCCGTTAATAGGCGGCCCCAAGCAGGAGTCCTACTTTGCGGCCCCACTACTCGCCGACTGGTCCCGCTGTGGTATCACAGACCTGGAATCACTCTTCGAGGAGGGTCAACTGAAACCGCTGGACCGCCTGATCGCAGAGTACGGGCTCTCCCCAGGCCAATTCCTTAGGTATAGACAATTACTCGACGGATACCGACCCCATTTCAATCTTCAGAATGGCGAGCCAGACACGCATCCAGTAATACATACTATTCTACATATGGGGGTGGGTCGCCACCTGGTCACATGGCTCTACAAATCCATCCGGGAACTCTCATACACCCCCTTGGCGACCCTACGAGCCACTTGGGAGGAGGATATAGGCCGTATTTTGCACGACTCAGAGTGGACTAAAGCTCTCGAGGCCCCTAAACGCGTCTCTAGGAACGCCCGCTTCAAAAATATTCAATATTATATATTACACAGGGCATATCTCACCCCAGCGCGATTACAGAAGTTCTACCCCTCCACGCCCTTCCTGTGCCCCAGATGCTGCATCCCAGCTGCGAACTTCCGTCACATGTTCTGGGACTGTCCCAATCTTCAGCCATTCTGGCAGGGGGTACACGACACACTACGGGCACTCACGGGACTCACTACACTAGCCACCTGGGAGACTAGTGCATTAGGCATCCTCCACATCTCTAAGCGTGAACCGGTGCGACGGCGCTTCGTGTCCTTAGCGCTCCTACTAGCCAATAGATGTATAACCATGCGCTGGCGATCCCCAGAGGGTCCCCCCATAGCACAATGGAAAGGGGCGGTTAGCAAATGGGCGGCAGCGGAGGAAGACGCTTTAAGGGAGGAAGAAGCCAAGGGCGCGCGCAAACTTCCCATCTCCATGGAATGGGCCATGCTCCTTCACAGCTTCCGCCAGTCCACGCAGGCTGGTGACCCGCCTGACCCTTCCCCTCCCCCCACCCAAGGAGACCAGTAGCCTTCACCTGAAGTGAGTCACCCCAGAGTCGGACCCCGTTAACCCCCTACGTCATGGGCAACCTCCTGCATGTCCGGCCATCTGTGGGCTTCTCCCCCCCCCCCCCACCCCCCCCGCCTTTACATCCGCTGCCGTCCTCCCTCTACCTAGACCCTGCTAACGCCTTCATGCTTCCCTCCCACAGTTCTGTTACCCCCCTGTTTACTGGTAACACTATTATGTGCACGGTACAGATCCAGATCCAGCGCTGTTATGGCATGAGAGTGCCCATTTGATCTTCTTCATCGCCCCTATGGCGATACCGTCCCATCACCGCTCAGCCTGCAGGAGCCTTTATGTGATTATAATGCACAGACTCGTCGAAGTCATGTTTATGTGTACCAGTTCTATATAGCAAGAAAATGTTGCACACATAGCTGATCGTGGCTGAATGTTGAGGCCACGTCGGCGGACTGTTTATGCTGTATTGAGATACTTTACTGCAACAATAAAAACAAATTTAAATAAAAAAAAAGGTACCAGAGCCGACCCCGGCTCCACTTGGAATCCCTGATGTAAGCATGGGCGCAAAATCCGTTCCGCTCGCCGATTTTTCGGATTTTCGGCAAATCCGCAATCCGCGAACTCTTGCGGATGTGGCGAAAATACGCAAATCCGTGCGAAGCGGATTTTTTCCTTGTGTTCGCACTGCTCGCGGTCCGCGGCGCGGGCAGCAACAATCTCGTACTCGCGAAAGTACAAAAATTACAATTGGGGAGGGGTGAAGGAAGTGGCCCAGTCTCCAACTTCCTGTTCCTGTCCAGCAAGCTCCTCCCATAGGGGTGGGGTGAAGGAAGTGCCCCAGTCTCCAACTTCCTGTTCCTGTCCAGCAAGCTCCTCCCATTGCTTAGTCCATTTCCTGGCCACTTTGATTTCGATCTTGACTGGGAAGGATTACTTTTTGTGGATGCTGCTGGATATTTGGATTTGAGGCCTTTTGGATTACTTTTGGATTCGAAATTTTATTTCACAAGGAAGTAAGTTGATGTTGTTTGTTTGTGGTGATTTTTGTGTGTGTTGCTTGTTTTTCGACTTTTTTGGGGGGAAAATCTGCAAGTTCGCGAGCTGAGGATTTTTTTGCTTGTGTTCGCACTGCTCGCGTCCCGCGCAGCAACAATCTCGCACTCGCGAAATTGTAAAAATTACAATTCTGCACATGAATTGAAAACCACCAGGCTTAGTTATGGGTGCATGCATGATACAACTGTTTTGTTGAAATTTATTTTTAACATGATTCTGGCCAGGGCATGGATGGCATTGGATTGTGGTGATTTTTGTGTGTTTTACGACTTTTTGGGGTGGTGTTGGGGGCTTGTTATGTGGGTGGGGGCCATTTTATTGCCTGGTCCCGTGTGGGTGGGGGTCTATGGGCCATTTTTAAGCCAGTTTGTGTGCTTTGTGCCATAGGCCTGCACCCAGTGTGCTCTGATTTCATCCATTATGGCCAGGGGGCCCAGAATCGGTCTGTTTGAGGATTTTGCTGGTTTTTCGGCACGTTCGTGCCGTGAAGCAACAATCTCGCATTCGCGAAATTGTAAAAATTGCAATTTTGCACCAGAAAACCACCAGCAGGCAGCATAAGCCTTCTGAAACTTCATGGATGGCATTGGATTGTGGTGATTTGATTTGTGTTGTGTTTTTTGACTTTTTGGAGTAGGGGTTGGGGGCTGGCTATGTTGGTGGTGGCCATTTTGAGGCATGGTCCTGGCCATGTGGATGGGGTTCAAGCGGCCATTTTGAAGGCAGGCAGTGAGCTTTGTGCATAGGCCTGCACCCATTTTGCCTTGCTTTCACCCATTGTGCCGAGGGGGAGTCAGTGGTACATGAAACTATAACCCTCTCTGTGTGTGCTCTCTTGGATCAATGTTAAATTCCTGTTTCCCAAAAATTTAGCAATTCTTAATTTTGAAATTTCCATATTGTGTGGTGTGCACAAGTGTATTCATAAATGCCTACTTGCAAACTATTTATTGAAGTGCTACATATGCAACATATTATTTACTGATGTTCCTCTGTCTTCGTTTGCTTGTAGGTGCATAAAGTCAATAAATCTGCATCATCGTTGAGCATCAGTGCCAGGAAGAAGTCCTGCTGCGGCCTGTTGTTCCGACATCTGAAGAAGATGGCTCCAAAAAGAGGTGCCCGTAGGTCCTCTAGCAAGAAAGATGTCTCTACTAAGGAGAAGAAGAAGCAAGTGGCACCACTTACCAAGGAGACTGGTGGCACCACCACAAAATTTTTGTGGGGAAAACAAAGGCCCACCATGAGTGCTGGACAGGTAGCCTGTTTAGTGGTTACATCACCAACGACCAGTGATGTTGGCTCATCGCAAGAAAGTAGCAGCACACCATCAACACAGGTTGTAACTCATCTCACAAGTACTATTCAACAACCAAAGCCGCAACAACAACTGTATGGGTTACTAGTACAAGCACAAGTACATGCGCAAGGAGCTGTCCGAGAAGGAGCTGTCCGAGAAGGAGCTGTCCCAGAAGGAGCTGTCCGAGAAGGAGCTGTCCGAGAAGGAGCTGGCCGAGAAGGAGCTGGCCGAGAAGGAGAAGGCCGAGAAGGAGAAGGCCGAGAAGGAGAGGTCCATGGAGAGTTGCAAGTAGCGATCAGTGAAGAGGCCCATGTAGCGGCGCATGGAGCGGTGCAAGTGCCCACAATGGTTGTTCTTCCAGAAGTAGGGGCACAGGAGGAAATTGACTTTGGAGCCGGGGTATCATGTCAGGAAGACGAAGGCACTCCTCCTGATGATTCATTTTCTCCCAGCTCCCCACCAAAGAAAAGATCAAGGAGTGTGTGTAGAAGTTCCTCTTCAAGCCCCGCTCCATCAGATGATGATCTGGATCTAGATTGGCACCCATCTCCGACGTCTGAGAGGGAGGCACACCATGAGCTGCGAAAGGTATCAAATGTTAAAAGGAAGGGCCCCGGAAAGCTCATACTTATGGATCCGAACGTCGGACTTGATGAAGTGGTTCATTCTGATGTTGATGAACAGGATGACAGCAATGACCTAGTCATCACACACGTCATTCCAGCCACACCGGCCATGCAGCAGACAGACATTTATACCCTATCCCGACGTCAGGCTGAGCGTGACCCTGGCGACGTGCCACTGGTAGCACCACCAATGCAGTCAAGTAGTACAACAAGTTCAACAAAACCTACAGCTCCCATATTTTCTCCCCAGAGGGGGACTCCATCCAGCTCGACTCCCTCAAGTAGGGTTGCTGAAATAATTGCACAACCCAGTAGATGTCTGCAAGGCTCATCCACCACTGCTTCATCTGGCATTGGCAGTATCATCTCGTGCGCCAAAACCAGAGGTTTCAAGTCCCCAGTTTGGAACTTTTTTAGTGTCCATGCAAAGTATGATAACATAGCCGTTTGTTGCATTTGTAAGACTAGCGTTAGCCGTGGTAAGACTGGTACCAACTATGGAACCGGAGGCCAGATAGGTCATCTTGAAAGAAGGCACGCTGTCGAATGGTTTGCGCACCTAGCAAACATCAAGGGAAAGCAATCCCAACGGGCAAGTGGCCAAAATATACCCATACTAGGTGTTTCATCTGAAGATGACGGGGAGGTAGAAGAAGCGTCAGACATGTGTCCGGTTGCACCCAGTACCCCTGGCAGCACCACACCCTCCGGAACACATAGGAGGCACACTGAGAGTCTGGGAGACACACCAATGCGGAAAATGTCAACACTGATCAGAAGTGGGTCGAAGAAGGCATCAGCATCATCCCGTAAATTTGTCCAGCACACCATTTCAGCCATGTTCTCCTCAGATGTGCAATTTCAACGCAACCACCCAATTGTACGCCTGTATAACACTAAGCTGGCTAAAATGCTAGCGGTGGACCTTCTCCCTTTTTCGTTTGTCGAAGGTGTGGGTTTCCTTGAACTCGTGGCAACACTGGCCCCTAAATGGAAGGTTCCTAGCCGGTTCTATTTTGCCAGGGTTGCTGTTCCAGCACTATATAAAGAGGTGCTTGAGTTGGTTGGGGCTGCTTTGCAGAAGAGTGCTGTTCACACTATACACCTGACAAACGACATGTGGACCAGTTGCCAAGCCCTTGATTACATGTGCATCACTGCACACTGGGTCTCTTTTTCAGGGGTTACAAAACAGATAAATGCAGGTGGTGACTTGGTCGAGATTTTTAAGGGTGCTCGTAAACATGCAACATTAGCCATGTTTGGCATGGAGAAAAGTCATACTGCAGCCAACATTTTGGATGACTTTAACAAAAAGGTCTCGCAATGGCTGCCCCCAAGAAAATGCAAGGTTGGTTATGTTTCTACTGATAATGGCAGCAATGTAGTTAGGGCCATGGAGGACGGTTTCTATTTCAGAGTGCCGTGTTTGGCGCACTGTATGAACCTTGTCGTGCAAAAGTTCTTGAAAAAAGAACTTGCAGTCGACAAAATACTGACCATCTGCAGAAGAATATGCACACATTTTAACCATTCGTTTAAGGCCCGGAAGGAGCTGAGGCGCAAGCAAAATGAACGTAGTATGCCAGTGAAAGCACTTATCCAGGAGGTGGCAACACGTTGGAACTCAACCTTCTACATGCTTTAGCGTCTGCATGAGCTGTTTCCAGTACTCAATGAGTATTTCTACAATCTGGGTGGTGATACGACAGAAATGATGCTAGCGGTGGAGCAATGGCAGCTAGTTAAAAGCCTGACAGACATGCTTCGTCCTTTTGAGGTCTTCACGCGTGACGTCAGCAGGGAGGACTGTTCTTTGAGCCAAGCTATCCCATTGTTGCTGAAGCTCGAGCACCAAGTCAAGGTGGTGTCTTCACAATTAAAAGATGCTGGAAAGAATGAAGCATATGAGTTGGCGCAGAGATTATTACAACGCCTAGTTAGCAATAAACGGCTTGTAAATATCAAGAAACAACAGCACTACATTTGTGCTACTATTCTGGATCCACGTTACAAAAAGCCATTGTTTGGCAAAGTAATAATTCCTTTTGAAACATCAGATGTTACAGAGTACAAAGGTTGGCTAGCTCAGTCAGCCATTCGTTTTGAAAGAGAGCGGAAGGAAACTGTACGAGAAGACAGTACTACTAGTGAATCAGCAGGCCATCAGGCGTCCCAAAAAAGCACTTCTGCATCTGTGCCTCTGGCAGAAGTGAGTGACTTTTCCACTAAGCCGTTAACCACACCAGCAACCGTATCATCTGCACCAGGCCCAGGCGATATGTCTGAAGCGGATTGGCTAAGTGAGCTAGGGTTTCCTTGTCCCAGAAAGGACACAGAAGTGCAAAGTACAGGAATGCGGGAGGACATTCTTTCAATGGTGCAGGCCTATCTGGATGACTCCACAGCGGTCAATATTACTGAGGACCCATTGGCGTATTGGCATGGGAAAAGAAAAATATGGCGAGAGCTCACCAACCTGGCTATCAATTACTTGTCTTGCCCACTCGCAAGCGTGTCTTCAGAACGTGTTTTTAGTTCTGCTGGTGGCATTGTGACTTGCAAAAGGTCCCGCCTCTTGCCCGCAAATGTGGAGCGGCTCACCGTGATAAAGATGAACCAGCACTTCATACCACCAGATTACAAAGTACGAGAATGCACGCAGGAAGAAGAGGACACCGACCTACCTGAGGAAAGTTCTCCTCAGTTACCAGAAGTACAACCGAGTGATGAATTAGCAGAGTATGAGGACGAGTTCTGCTTCCCTGACAGCGAGGTCTGAAAATGAGTCAATGACTCATTAACTGTAAATTTAGTCCTCCTTATTCACTTTTATTCCTGTGTGTCTGTCTTTCTTTGTTTAGCAAGTGCTTCATCACATTCACAACAAAACTGTAATCACCCCATCACAAGCAACAACAAGCCCATCAGCAGAACTGTCATGATTTTGATGCCGCAGCATTCCTCATGTTCACAACAGTTAGTTGACAAGAACTCAGTCCTGGTCGTCTATCCTCCTCCTCCACTCATCCATTTCCCGTAATGCTGATGCCTGGATTCTGCACAATGAAGAAACTTACGTTGAGTCCCCTAAAGAGGGACTGGAAGTAGTGAGTCCTCATTTAAATAAATTTTGCTAAGTGTGACTTTTTTTCCCCGATTTGCATTTTTGGCTGTTTGGGGGTGTCAAACTTGTTTGCGCTTGGGTTTACGGGTCTTGGCTGGGCCATTGCTGGCAAGGTCTATTAAGGGATGAAATTGGCCAGTTGTGGCCCTGCTGCAGAACGCTTTAGGACTCTGTGAATTCCAGGTGGAGCCAGCCCTCAAACACAAATTACAGGTAAGATAAGCGTTTGGATGGGAGGTAGTATAATGGAGTGTTCGGAGAGGCGAGAGAGTGACAGTGGTACTAGTAGTAAAGTCCTAGGGCTCTTGAATTAACAAACTCTTTTACAGGCATTTACTTTGGAAAACATTTGGCCTATTGCACGTGAACGTTTAGGCGTTATTATTGCTCGCTTGCCTGTCTTAGGGGTGCTGTCTGTGGGGCTTCTAGGTTTTTGTGGTGTGTGAGCACCGCTGCCACATTTCTAATGTTGATTGCTTTTGTTTTGCAGAAAATCCACGCCGGGAAACTCCAGTTGTGGCCCTGCTGCAGAACGCTTTAGGACTCTGTGAATTCCAGGTGGAGCCAGCCCTCAAACACAAATTACAGGTAAGATAAGCGTTTGGATGGGAGGTAGTATAATGGAGTGTTCGGAGAGGCGAGAGAGTGACAGTGGTACTAGTAGTAAAGTCCTAGGGCTCTTGAATTAACAAACTCTGTGACAGGCATTTATTTTGGAAAACATTTGGCCTATTGCACGTGAACGTTTAGGCGTTATTATTGCTCGCTTGCCTGTCTTAGGGGTGCTGTCTGTGGGGCTTCTAGGTTTTTGTGGTGTGTGAGCACCGCTGCCACATTTCTAATGTTGATTGCTTTTGTTTTGCAGAAAATCCACGCCGGGAAACTCCAGTTGTGGCCCTGCTGCAGAACGCTTTAGGACTCTGTGAATTCCAGGTGGAGCCAGCCCTCAAACACAAATTACAGGTAAGATAAGCGTTTGGATGGGGGGTAGTATAATGGTGTGTTCGGAGAGGCGAGAGAGTGACAGTGGTACTAGTAGTAAAGTCCTAGGGCTCTTGAATTAACAAACTCTGTGACAGGCATTTACTTTGGAAAACATTTGGCCTATTGCACGTGAACATTTAGGCGTTATTATTGCTCGCTTGCCTGTCTTAGAGGTGCTGTCTGTGGGGCTTCCAGGTTTTTGTGGTGTGTGAGCACCGCTGCCACATTTCTAATGTTGATTGCTTTTGTTTTGCAGAAAATCCACGCCGGGAAAATCCAGTTGTGGCCCTGCTGCAGAACGCTTTAGGACTCTGTGAATTCCAGGTGGAGCCAGCCCTCAAACACAAATTACAGGTAAGATAAGCGTTTGGATGGGAGGTAGTATAATGGAGTGTTCGGAGAGGCGAGAGAGTGACAGTGGTACTAGTAGTAAAGTCCTAGGGCTCTTGAATTAACAAACTCTGTGACAGGCATTTACTTTGGAAAACATTTGGCCTATTGCACGTGAACGTTTAGGCGTTATTATTGCTCGCTTGCCTGTCTTAGGGGTGCTGTCTGTGGGGCTTCTAGGTTTTTGTGGTGTGTGAGCACCGCTGCCACATTTCTAATGTTGATTGCTTTTGTTTTGCAGAAAATCCACGCCGGGAAACTCCAGTTGTGGCCCTGCTGCAGAACGCTTTAGGACTCTGTGAATTCCAGGTGGAGCCAGCCCTCAAACACAAATTACAGGTAAGATAAGCGTTTGGATGGGAGGTAGTATAATGGAGTGTTCGGAGAGGCGAGAGAGTGACAGTGGTACTAGTAGTAAAGTCCTAGGGCTCTTGAATTAACAAACTCTGTGACAGGCATTTACTTTGGAAAACATTTGGCCTATTGCACGTGAACGTTTAGGCGTTATTATTGCTCGCTTGCCTGTCTTAGGGGTGCTGTCTGTGGGGCTTCTAGGTTTTTGTGGTGTGTGAGCACTGCTGCCACATTTCTAATGTTGATTGCTTTTGTTTTGCAGAAAATCCACGCCGGGAAACTCCAGTTGTGGCCCTGCTGCAGAACGCTTTAGGACTCTGTGAATTCCAGGTGGAGCCAGCCCTCAAACACAAATTTCAGGTAAGATAAGCGTTTGGATGGGAGGTAGTATAATGGAGTGTTCGGAGAGGCGAGAGAGTGACAGTGGTACTAGTAGTAAAGTCCTAGGGCTCTTGAATTAACAAACTCTGTGACAGGCATTTACTTTGGAAAACATTTGGCCTATTGCACGTGAACGTTTAGGCGTTATTATTGCTCGCTTGCCTGTCTTAGGGGTGCTGTCTGTGGGGCTTCTAGGTTTTTGTGGTGTGTGAGCACCGCTGCCACATTTCTAATGTTGATTGCTTTTGTTTTGCAGAAAATCCACGCCGGGAAACTCCAGTTGTGGCCCTGCTGCAGAACGCTTTAGGACTCTGTGAATTCCAGGTGGAGCCAGCCCTCAAACACAAATTACAGGTAAGATAAGCGTTTGGATGGGAGGTAGTATAATGGAGTGTTCGGAGAGGCGAGAGAGTGACAGTGGTACTAGTAGTAAAGTCCTAGGGCTCTTGAATTAACAAACTCTGTGACAGGCATTTACTTTGGAAAACATTTGGCCTATTGCACGTGAACCAACACGATGACAGTGTTCAGTTAAATGAACTTACTGCAAAACCACCACCCACCAAGCTCAAAAGTAGTAAAAAAACAGGTATGCTCAGATAAAGTTTGAAAAAGTATATTTATATCCCTAACAAAATAATCTCCCGCAAGACCCTCCCTAACCCCAACAAATAAATAGTCCTTCAAAAGTCCCCAAAAAACCCAACTCCCAATTCCCACCCCCCAAAAGTCTCTAAAAAAGGGGCAAGAGACACTCCAGGGATGCAAGGTGTTGAGTTTGGCCTCCAGGACATCATGCCTTAGGGCCAGGGCATCATACTTCTCCTGGAGGGTGGCGTGATCTAAGCGGAGGCCCTCCACCACATTCTGTTACTCGTTCCATTTCTGGACCTCCGCCTCTAGGTCGGACACTCTGCGGAGTGCACGGCGCAAGCGAGCCTTAACAGTACTGTGAGGTGCAGCCTTTGCTGCTCGGCGGTGGCGTCTTCCAGCACGGCTCCGGTTCGCTGGAGCACTGCGCTTACTGGCAGAACATGGGGTCACGGAGGAGGATGTAGATGTTAGATTTGATGCACTGGAGTGCGTGTCGTCCCCCTCCAGTTCCACCAGCCGCCGATATTCGGCAACAGTTGCTTCCAGCCTCCGTTGCCGGGCCAGTACAGCCAGCATACTCCTCGTCGGTTTTGAGGTTTTAGTATTGCCAACTATATGAAGAAAGAAAGACATAATATGTAACCAATGCTCTTTAAGAATATGATTAACACAAAATAATTCAGCAGGAAGTTGTGTCACAGTACAACTAGCAACTAGCCAGCGCAGTACAAAACTATTCAGGCCAGTATCATGGGCGTCCGCAGGGAGGGGCAAGGGGGGGCGCTTGAATCACCATTTCCCTTCCCACAACTCACTTGTATCCTTGGTTTGATGCTCTTTCATATGAAAGAGATCTGGCAGAAGCCCAGGCGATATGTCTGTTTCTCTCTCTCTCTCTCTCTCTCTCTCTCTGTCTCCCTCTTTATGTCTCCCTGTGTCTCCCTCTACCTCGCTGTCTCTCTCTCTCTGTCTCCCTCCCTCACCCTCCCTCTGGCTCCCTCCCTCTCTCTCTCTCCTTCTGTCTTCCTCTCTCTCTGTCTCTGCCTCTATCTGTCTGTCGGTCCCAGCCTGCTGTAATTACCATATTGTAATTTGTCACTGGGCCACCATTGGATACACATCATATCCTATCTAAGAGTCAGATAGTACCATGATCCAGCTTACCTGTACTCGCCACCGCCACTGTCTCCTTCCTCACAGTCTGTACTTCTTGCTCTTGGTCCGACTCCTCTAGCGCCGCCTCCTCCCCAGATTGATCCTCGGACTCAGAGTCAATGATCACCACCACATCCGAGCTGGCCCCGCCACCAGATGTTCCACCTACAAAGTAGATTTAAGAATGTTAGATTACACCACTCACTAGTATATGGTCTATGAATGAAAAAATGTGAAAACAACAGAAAAATTAATTGACTGTCTACTCTAGTCTAAAGTAAAAATGTCCCTCCTTCCAGGGAAGGCTGTTGTCTTGCTTCACTTTTTTGTCACAATTGTTGAATGCTTGCTTAATTTTAACACACACCATTTTTCTCTGAACAGACAGAAACTGGACTTCTAAGGACAAGAGCAACATCAACTTCAAACCAGGTGAAAGCTCGGCTCGACCACAAGAAATGTGTTCAATTACTCATCAACTCAGCACCAAGCACTTTTCCATTTCCAACTAACATTATTTTAATATATGTGTTTACTTAAACTTTTAATAAAGCTTTTAAACTTGAATAGACTCTGTGGTTTTTGGTCCTCCAGACTAGAGTGACTGAGTGAAAAGTTTTGCTATTTTTGCAAGGAGGAGTCCGTGCCGCTGACACTACCAGGTTTATACAGTGTGCCAAACACGCCACTCTGAAATATTATTACTCTGGTCTTTGGTGTCCATAGTTCGGTTTGTGGAGAATTGTCCCTGCAACAGTAGGATTATTGATTTTGCTCCTATCTAAACACTATTTCGAAACAATTAAATTAGGAACGCTTGGACAACAATAGGTCCTCTATATTTAAATGAAAACTTACTGGGGCCAGCAAAGGAGCACTCGCCGCCCTGGCCTGCATCCTCCTCCTTTGGAGCCACTGCATCCGATTTTTCGGTCCGCTTGCCCCTGGGCGGACCTGACGTACAACATGAAAGAATGAACAGAAAACATTGATGATTGCTGCTTGCCGATGTCCTTGTCAACCAAATCAAACATTTAGGAAGAACAAGAACCAACTATTTCATCCAAAATGAGGGCTACAAAGGAAGGACTGCACCTGAGCCTCTACTCTAGGGGCAGATTTACAAGCCCCTTGCAGCTCTTTTGCTCCATTCTTGCGTCAATTTTGTGACGCAGCGCCACAACAAGAGAGGCGCCATGGTGTGGCGTATATTAACAACGTTACGCATATGGGAGATGCATCCCATTCTAAAGCCCTGCGCCATTAGGGAGCGTTCCAGCGCAAGGGAGGGCGTTCCTGCGCAGGAACGAATGCTAAAAGTGGCTATGGGGAATATATAAAATTTAAATCAGTCATTTAGGACAATGATGCGTCACTGAAACCCTGCGCCTGCATGAAGCAGACTTACGGCTTGACGCAGCATTGCTGGAGCTGCGCCATCGTTGCAACGCAACTCCATCAATGAGCCGCCTTTACGGCACCGATGCGTATTGCTTCGGTGAAGTTTTGGGACCATGGTGTGCCGCATTGTAAATACGGCGCACCATGGGTGGTGCTGGCGTGCCGCACACTTTGCAGGGATGCGCAGGTAATTGCTAATCTGACACTTAGGGGCATACTTACGAGTTCTGAGCTGGACACCTCCAGATGTGCACCAGAACAAATGCGTAACGCAAAACTAACCTTGCGTCACGGCAGATGCGCCGCTATTACAATGTGGCAAACCCTGGCGCAAGGGTAGGCAGATGCGTGACGCATCTCGTGACGAAAGAGGGGCGCATCTCTAGAGTCGCGTCGCGGGCGCGATGCAACTATAGCAATGCTCAGGGCTGCCCAATACTCAACATACCGCATCAGTCCTTACGCCTGCTTCAAGCAAGCAGGCATAAAGAATTGACATAGCAGCGTCGCGGAAGTGCCTGCGTTAAATCTTGTAGATTTCACGCAGGCACTTTTGCGAGGCGCACAGCTGCCTTACCGCCCCCCCCCCCTTGCGTGGGAACGCACCCATTGTGGCGCAGGCCCAGGCCTTAACGTGGCGCATCTCCTTAGATGGATCACGTTGTACATGACTCGCAGGGATGCGCCACGTTTACGTCGCTGTGCGTCAGGTAAGGCAGCGTAAACGTGGAACAAGGGGCTTGTAAATCTGCCCCTTTGTGTCTAGCATTACGCAGTTCTGTAAAATACACTCATACATTACTCAGCCCAATTAAATGAACACAAAATAGAAAACAAATAAGCAGTGGCACCGCCACAGAGAAGGAGAACAGTGCACCTGAAATGCACAGAAGATTTTGAAATATTAATTTACCTCTCTTATCAATGTAATCAGCAGCATTATTGCTTTTTGTAAAAAAATTAAAGCAAACATTTGCAATATAACACAGTCACACAGAGCAGGAGAAAAAACAGAGTAGTGAGTGATGAAAAAATTGCTACTACTACTCACCAAGCCCGGGGACCTCCACTCCCAGCACGTCTAGCAGGTCACGCTCTCGGTCCAGGATATCGGTCCAGCGGTGGGTCACATTTGATTGTAGGTGCGCTGGACCCCCGTGATCTTAAAAAGGGCCCGGCACACCTGCCCCCACCGCTTCCGTCGCTCCTGGCTATTGGTATAACCAGCAGCGATCCTGCCGCCGGCCGCGATGGTCCTGGGGAGACGGCGCTGCACATAAAAAACAAGTGCGCCCACCTCCTCAGGGCTGAAGATCTCCCGGGGCACCACCATTTCCGCCCTCAAGCGACCACACGGGAGCCGGGCACGGGCTGCGGTGCCCGTCTTGGGCAGCTTGACATCTGTCTTGACCATGTTCTGGGCAGGTGTTAGCAGTAAAGAAGAGACAAAATGAAAAAGAATAAGAGTAGGGAAGAAGGAAATAAAAGTTTAAAAAAGTAGTTGAAAAGTAAACAAAAGTAGCCTAAAACACAAAAATATAGATCTAGAAAAATAGAGGGATAGAAAAAAAGTTAAATAGATCAAAAAAATATTAAAACAAGCAAAGGATGGCAAAGATATACAGAGGATAGAAACACCATGCCCAGACACATAGGAATGAATGAAAAACAAGATGGCGGCCCGAACACGTGCGTGTAAGTAAGTTCGCACGCGATTTCTCTCGCGAACTCGTGCAAACTTGCATTCGCAAGGCGCTCATTGCGCGAGATTACACATAGCGGGCGGAAACGGAAATACGTCACGCAAACAAAATGGCGGCGCCCATACTCAACCTTGGGGTAACTCGCACGAGTTCGCGGCTTCCACGGTCGAGTTCGCACGACGCCGCGCCTCGCGAATAGGGCGAAATTACCGAAAAACGAGTTTTGCAAAAGCAAAACCAACGAGCAGGTGCAAAAGTTCGAGCTCATCATTTGTAACCATTTACCTGTAGTGCTTCCTGAAGGGGCCCTCCAGAATCCGGTTGCCTACTTGCAACTATTGTGTGACCCTGCTCTGACAGTCACAGAATAGTTACAAGTATGCCATTGCATCCTGTTATTGCAACAAAAAGGAAAGGGAGCAGACAAGCAGGTGCCAGCCTTCATTAATGTCAGTTGGGGCAGGGCAGGTGTTGTTGTTTGCAAAACTTAGTGCAGGTGTGCTTGGCTTTGCCACAATAATGTACACTCACTAGTCAATCAGAGGGTGCTGTGATGACACCGAGGGTGGCATGGGTGTGCCAGCCAGAGGGTGGCATGGGTGAACCAGAGTGCCAGTGTTGACAGAGGATGGCAGTGCTTTGCTTTGCCCCAATAATGTACACTGGTGAACCAGAGGGTGCTGTGATGACACAGAGGGTGACATGGGTGAGCCAGAGGGTGGCATGGGTGACCAAAGAGAGTGCCAGTGGTGACAGAGGGTGGCAGTGATGAAGAAAGCCTTGCAAACAGGCTGGGCACGTAGAAACAACAAGTTCGCAAAACTGGCGACCCGACAAGTAAGTTCGCAATTTGCGAAATTGTACAAAACCCTCGCGAACTTGCAGAAACCCGTGCGAACACACACCCCCCAAAAAAATACGCAAATCCGCGAGAATTCGCGGATTTTGCGGATTTTCGCAATCCGCAAATACGCAAATCCGCAAATTCGCGGATTGCGAATCCGCAAAATCCGCCCATGCTTACCCTGATGCCCTCAACCTCGTAGTCGTGGTCAGCGTCAACAGACACCGGCGAAGGGCTGGCACCCCTTGCCGCGACAGAGGGTTTGAGGAGGGATACGTGGAACACCGGGTGGATCCGCATGCAGCCCGGTAGGTCCAGACGCATGTTCACTGGGCTAAGGCACTCCTTGATGCGATACGGCCCGATGAACCGCGGGCGGAACACGCTATGTTTCCGAAACCTCAGGTTCTTCGAGGACACCCAGACGTAATCCCCCACCTTGTACAGAGGGCCTGGCCTCCGACGTCGGTCCGCCGATGCCTTGTAGGCCTTCTTGGCGTTCTCCAAACACCTTTCAGCGCACCCGATCGTTTCCTTGATGTGGGCTACCCGTCTGTTGGTTTCGGGAATGCCCACCGTAGAGGCTGGGTGCACCAGAGGATGGAACCTGGGATGGTGTCCGTAGTTGCTGTAAAACGGTGACACCTCTGTTGAGCTGTGCGTGGCATTGTTGTATGCGATTTCAGCTAGCCACAGTTTATCAACCCATTCTTCCGTGCCCATATCGACGAAACAGCGGAGATATTGTTTGAGCGTCTGGTTGAGGCGCTCGGTTTGGCCGTCTGTCTGGGAGTGAGAGCTGGTGGACAAGGCGGAAGTGACATGTAAAGACGAACACCAGGTTTTCCAAAAACGCGCAGTGAACTGCGATCCGCGATCCGACACGATCACACTGGGCAGACCGTGGACCCGTACCACTTCTTTCAGAAGCGTGATGGCCAATTGGCCTGCTGTTGGCACTCCTTTACAGGCGATGAACCTACCCATCTTTGTGAGGTAGTCGATGACCACGAGGATGGCGGTACACCCTTGGTCCTTGGGCAGCCCCACAATGAAATCCAAGGAGATGTTGTCCCACGGTCTCGTGGGGGTTGGAAGAGGTTGTAGGAGTCCCTGAGGGCGGCCGTGGTCTGACTTCATGGAGGCGCATACTGTACATGAGGCGATCCACCGACGGATGTCAGCCCTCACTGACGGCCACCAGAGTTGTCGCACTACGCAGTCCACCGTTTTTTGCAGTCCAAAGTGACCCGCCCAAGGCGATTCGTGGCACCACCGATATACCTGTTTCCTCAGTCTTTCTGTCGGTACCAGAACACAGCGGCCTTTCACTGGGATACCATCCTTGACCTGCCACTCCACGTGTCTTTGAAGCCATGTCTTCCATTTGAACGTGTCGATGCCTCTTTGGATACCACGAAGGAAGGCCCCTGGCTGTATCGCTCCAACCACCACCCCCGGGTTTATGATGGATTTGATGGTCGGTGAGGTAGGGCCATCGTCCGTGGACTGCCTCGAAAGAGCATCCGCTTTCCGGTTTTTAGAGCCCGGCCTGTAGGTGATGGTAAAATGGAAGCTAGAAAAGAACAGCATCCATCGTAGTTGACGCGGTGATAGTTGCCTGGCAGCCATCATGAACTGGAGGTTCCGGTGGTCTGTGTATACCTGCACAACTTGTCTGGCCCCCATCAGCAGGTGTCTCCATTCGGTGAAAGCGTCTATGATGGCCAACAACTCCTTTTCGGCGACGTGGTAGTTGATTTCGGCTGCGTTCAGCTTCCTTGACATGAACGCCACAGGGTGAAGCAGCCCGGACACCCCGTTCCTTTGTGAGAGGATGGCCCCTACCGCCAGGTCTGATGCGTCCGCCTCCACAATGTACTGCTGCTCAGGGTCTGGATGAGCAAGCACAGGAGCCGACACAAAGGCGAGCTTCAAAGCCTCGAACGCACCCTCAGCCTTGGTTGACCATAGAAAAACGGACGATTTCCTCAGGAGATGCGTGATGGGGGCTACCAGTCCAGAAAATTCCTCGATGAACCTCCTATAAAAGTTGGCAAAGCCAAGAAAGCTCTGTACCGCCCTAATGCTCTTAGGGGCTGGCCAGTCCACCACCGCCTTGACCTTCCTTTCCGCCATTGTCTGTCCTTCGGGGCTCAGCATAACCCCCAGGAATTCCACCGGTGAGACGTGGAAGTCGCACTTGCTGAGCTTGCAGTAGAGCGAGTTTTCCCTCAGGATTCTTAGCACCGTAGCCACGTGCCTCTCGTGGTCTTCCAAACAGTCCGAGTAGACCAGGATGTCGTCTATGTATACGACGACGTAGACGTCCAGGATGTCACGCAGCACGTCGTTCAGGAAAAACTGAAACGCCGCAGGAGCGTTACAAAGCCCGAACGGCATCACTTTATACTCGAACAGTCCGAACCTCGTTTTGAAGGCGGTTTTCCACTCGTCTCCGCAGCGCATGCGGACAAGGTGGTACGCTCCCTTCAGATAGAGCTTGGTGTATATTCGTGCCTTTTTGACTTGTTCCAGGAGCACGTTGATAAGAGGTAGCGGATACCGGTTCTTTATCGTGATGGCGTTGTGCGCCCTGAAGTCCACACAAGCGCGGAGCTCTCCATTTGCTTTCGGGATAAAGAACAGTGGCGAGGCCGCAGGTGACTTGGACGGCCGAATGAACCCTAGACTTAACATGGTATCCAGATAGGATCGCAGGTGGATGTTTTAGGGCTCAGACAGGGCATACAGCCTCCCACCCGGTATGCTAGCGCCAGGAACCAGATCTATCTGACAGTCGTAGATCCTATACGGAGGGAGCGTTTCCGCCTGTTTGTCATCAAACACGTCCCTGTATTCCTGGTATGCGTTGGGGAGGCTCACTTCTTTTTCTGCTGCTGTGGCCACCTCTTGTCCGGGACTCAAGGTCATGGCCGGAGGGCCTGTTGACCAACCACAGAAGCGGGCACAATACGAGGAGTCCATACTCAGTACTAGGGATTCCCAATCGATGGAGGTGTTGTGTTTCTTAAGCCATGGCAGTCCTAGGATGACACCATACTGTGGAGCACAGATGACGTTAAAGTCTAAGACCTCCTTGTGTCTTTGTTCGTATACCACCTCCAATTCCCCGGTATGTTGACTGATGGGACCAGATAATAAACGTTGCCCGTCCACAGCGAAGACTTCTTCTGGTACCTCATACCGTAGAAGTGTCACCCCTAGGCGGTGAGCCTCTTTCTCATCCATGAACACCCCCGTGGCTCCTGAGTCTATCATAGCAGAGACCGAAACCCACTCGTTTCGCACTTTCAGGTGCAGGGGTATGAACATGTGTCTGGGACTGGTTGTGGCATGTATTTGTGCTGAAGGGATGGAACCATGACTCCGGGAATCCCCTTCCCTGTTGCGGGAGTCCTCTAGTTTTCCACCCCTTTATCCGCTGATGAAGCTGACAAGCGGTTGGGGCGAGACCGTCCTGATCTCGGTTTCGCGGGGCACTCTCGGACATAATGTCCTTTCTTCCCACAGTATAAACATAGCCCTTGCTTCCTACGAGATTCCTTTTCGGTGGTGGTAAGGCTGGCTCTTACTGCTCCTATATCCATGGATTCAGCACAGTGCGCCGGCGTAGTGTCTGTGGTAACCGGTTGACCCGCTGCGAGCGGTGCCTTGTCCTTCTTAGGTCCTCCCCCACGACGTTCGCTCAACCTATGATCCAACCTAAGCGCCAGACTAATCAAGTCCTCGCACTGAACCGGTTGTGGGTCGATCTGTGCGATGACGTCCTTCAGGTCTTCGCTCAATCCCTGGTGGAAGAGCGCTGTTTGTTTTGCGGGGGGCCACTTGGTTTCTGCCACAAGGCGCCGAAAAGCATTCAAGTAGTGGACTAGCCCCGCAGTGCCTTGTTTGAGTGCGAGTAGTTCTCTATCTGCTGTGTATGAGTCCGCTCTCCGGTCAAACACCTTAACGAATTCCTCTTGGAATGAGTCCCAATCATACAACAGCGGATCGTCCCTGCTAACCAAAGGCACAGCCCATTGAGCGGCGTTCCCTGCTAAGTATGATATCATAAATGCCACTCTGGCCTGGTTCGTGGGAAACGACTTTGGCTTGCAAGAGAAGTGCAGGGCCACCTGGGTTATGAAGACCTGGACGGTGTTGGGATCCCCACTGTACCTTTCCGGTGTGGCCAGTGGAATAGCCACCGGCATTTCCACAACTACGGCCGCTGGTTGTCCTGTATGTGAAGTTCCGGCGTTAAACTGATTCCTCTGCTGGGTATCCATCCTAGCACGTAGGTCAGCCGTTTCTTGGCGTGATGCGGCTAGTTCGTTCTGTACGTCCAACAAGGTGGCCAGCACGTCTTCCATTGAGGCCATGATACCGCACCCAACCGGGAGGATGGTTGGTATGTTAGGTCGGATATTATGTAATCCCATTGTTCCTCAGGATTGGGGCAGCGCTACGGCTTCACCCTCTTTTTCGCCCACAACAGAAGACAGATAGGTAGGTTGTCGTAATCAGCTTTATTAAGCAATAAGTAGCTAATCACGCGTAATAGCTCTCAAACGATCAAGGTGAAACAACAGCCCTGGGAAGGTCTATTTTCCAACCGTCCTCTGCACGAATGCCGGTCCCGACATTCCCCAATAGAATCTGGTGATGTAATTCCACAGATCGTCCTCCGCATGAGTGTCGGTCCCGACACTCACCAACGGAGGGCAAGCACGCGTTGGAGGAGGGCTCCTTGATGTAACCGTGTCCTCACACTCGAAACCCTCGAGCGGGGACAGGGGTAATAGTACTAGCAGCCTTAGCGTCTCTCACGCTCGATGAACCCTCGAGCGGGGACAGCGTCAAAGTATTGGCAGCCTTAGCGTCTCTCACGCTCGATAAACCCTCGAGCGGGGACAGCGTCAAAGTATTGGCAGCCTTAGCGTCTCTCACGCTCGATAAACCCTCGAGCGGGGACAGCGTCAAAGTATTGGCAGCCTTAGCGTCTCTCACGCTCGAATACCCTCGAGCGGGGACTGCAACTGACTTCACAGAAGCCCTCGGCTTCCTTTCCGCTCGATAACCCTCGAGCGGGGACTGTGACAAGGAAACAAGGAAGGTCGAGCAGTTCTCTCTCCGTAAACCTCGAGTGGAGGTTAACAACAATGAAGGTGAGCGTTCCGTTGCTCACGCACACTCGAGCGGGGACGGGAGGTCTTTGGACAGTGGCTGATACCCCACGGCTTACCCGTTCTGGAGGCGTACTGTTGGTATCCTGGAATAGTCGTTCGTGCTCTCCCTCTGCACGTCTCGGGGAAGGGTTCGGCAACTGGAACTCAAAATATCCGACGCCGCGTCCCGCCACCGCTGTTCGTTTTAAGGCGGCGCCAGCGTCCATCCCAGCGGTGCCCTCCTGGGTATCGTAGTTCTTGTGGAGGGTGTTTCGGGAATTGTAGTTCTGAGAACGGATCGCTCCGGTCGCTGGACTGATCCGCAGTGTGTCCTAACAAGCACAATGAACCTACTCTCTGCTCCGGGTACCGCATATGCATGACTACGTTCATAGTATAGCGTTTCCTAAATAGAATAGGTTGATCCACAGGGTGTGTTGGTGGTGCTGGATGGGTTGCTTAGTGGCTGGGTATCTTAGTGGTGCTGGAAGGGTTGATCAGCAGGGTATATGGGTGGTGCTGGTTGGGCTGTTCAGCAGGGGGTGTTGGTGGTGCTGGATGGGTTGCTTGGCAAGGTATGTTGGTGGTGCTGGATGGGTTGCTCAGCAGGGTTGCTCCGCAGGGTGTGTTGGTGTGGCTGGATGGATTAGTTAGTGGCTGGGTATGTTGGTGTGGCTGGATGGGTTGGTTAGTGGCCGGGTATGTTGGTGGTAATGGATGGGTTGGTCAGTGACTTGGTATGTTGGCAGTGCTGGATGGGTTGCACAGCAGGGTATGTTGGTGCCGCTTAATGGTTTGCTCTGCAGGGTGTGTTGGTGGTGCTGGGTGTGTTGATTAGTGGCTGGGTATGTTGGTAGTTCTAGATGGGTTGCTTAGTAGGGTATGTTGAAGGTGTTGGATGGGTTGCTCCATGGAGTATGTTGGTGGTGCTGGATGGGTTGCTCCGCAGGCTATGTTGGTGGTGCTGGATGGGTTGCACAGCAGGGTATGTTGGTGGTTCTGGATGTGTTGCTCAGCAGGGTATGTTGGTGGTTCCGGATGGATTTCTCAGCAGGGTATTTTGGTGGTTCTAGATGGGTTGCTTAGTAGGGTGTGTTGGTGGTTCTGGGTGGGTTGTTCAGCAGGGTGCGTTGGTGGTTCTGAATGGGTTGTACAGCAGGGTGTGTTGTTGGTGCTGGATGGGTTGGTTAGGAATCTATGACATAATATCGACAGACAGAATATCTACATACAAAAATATCGACACAAAAATATCGAAATCAAAAATATCGAAATTATATCTACATAATGGTAAGTACAAAAATATCGAAAAAATAATATCGTTGTACAAAAATATCGAAATTAAAAATATCGTTTTTTTAAATGTATTAATAATAATTTAAAATTAATTTAAAAATACATATAATGTTACAAATATTAAATAAAAACATTAAAACATATTTAAAATATTATAACTAATACCTATACATTTAAAATACATTTAAAATGGTACATCCATTTATAAATATACTTACTCCACATATTACAACAGTAGAAAAAGCGTTGGATAGCGTAAGGGTTTAAATTTCTATTCCCACTCCAGAGAATGCAACAGTAGGGAAAGCGTTGGATAGCGTAGGGGTAAAAATTACTATTCCCACTCCAGAGGGTGCAGCAGTAGGGAAAGCGTTGGATAGCGTAAGGGTAAAAATTACTATTCCCACTCCAGAGAGTGCAACAGTAGGGAAAGCGTCGGATAGCGTAGGGGTTTAAATTACTATTTCCACTCCAGAGGGTGCAACAGTAGGGAAAGCGTTGGATAGCGTAGGGATTTAAATTACTATTCTCACTCCAGAGGGTGCAACAGTAGGGAAAGGGTTGGATAGCGTAGGGGTTTAAATTACTATTCCCACTCCAGAGAGTGCAACAGTAGGGAAAGCGTTGGATAGCGTAGGGGTTTAAATTACTATTCCCACTCCAGACGGTGCAACAGTAGGGAAAGCGTTGGATAGCGTAGAACTAAAAATTACTATTCCCACTCCAGAGGGTGCAACAGTAGGGAAAGCATTGGATAGCGTAAGGGTTTAAATTACTATTCCCACTCCAGAGAGTGCAACAGTAGGGAAAGCGTTGGATAGCGTAGGGGTTTAAATTACTATTCCCACTCCAGAGGGTGCAACAGTAGGGAAAGCGTTGGATAGCATAGGGGTTTAAATTACTATTCCCACTCCAGACAGTACAACAGTAGGGAAAGCGTTGGATAGCGTAGGGGTTTAAATTACTATTCCCACTCCAGAGGGTGCAACAGTAGGGAAAGGGTTGGATAGCGTAGGGGTAAAAATTACTATTCCCACTCCAGAGAGTGCAACAGTAGGGAAAGCGTTGGATAGCGTAGGGGGTCAAAATTACTATTCCCACTCCAGAGGGTGCAACAGTAGGGAAAGCGTTGGATAGCGTAGGGGTTTAAATTACTATTCCCACTCCAGAGGGTGCAACAGTTGGGAAAACGTTGGATAGCGTAGGGGTAAAAATAACTATTCCCACTCCAGAGGGTGCAACAGTAGGGAAAACTCTAATTAATTTAATTTACTACTTAATATTATTTAATTACAAATTAATTATTAATTAACAATAACACTAAATTAAATATATTAGCATAATAAATCTAATTAATGTAATTAACTAATTAATATTAATTAATTACCAATTAATTAATTAACAATAACAATAAATTAAATATCTTAGCACATTAAATCTAATTAATTTAATTAACTAATTAATATTAATTAATTACCAATTAATTATTAATTAACAATAACACTAAATTATATATATTAGCACATTAAATCTAATTAATGTAATTAACTAATTAGTCTTAATTAATTACCAATTAATTATTAATTAAAAAACATTTAAAAATATTTATTAATGAATTAATTATTATTAAATTACTTCCCACCCTATTCCCCTATAAACCCACAACCCGCTCTAATACTAAAACGCAAAATGTTAACAAAATTACTAATTTTCAAACATACATTTCTAAACATATTTAGCAAACATATAAACAACAAAATAAAATACATAACACTAAACAACAAAATTTCGATATTACTAACATACATACCTTAATCTCGATATTCTGTCTGTCGATATTATGGCACAGCGATATACTATACCATCGATATTAAAACATCGATATTATTGTATATCAATATTTTAATTTCGATATTTTGTCTGACTACCCACAGCAGGATATGTTGGTGGTTCTGGATGTGTTGCTCAGCAGGGTATGCTGGTGGTTCTGGATGTGTTGCTCAACAGGGTATGTTGGTGGTTCTGGATGGGTTGCAAAGCAGGGTGTGTTGGTGGTGCTGAATGGGTTACTCAGCAGGATAGTTGGTGGTGCTGGATGGGTTACTCAGCAGGATATGTTGGTGGTGCTGGATGGGTTGCTCAGCAGAGTGTGTTGGTAGTTCTGATTGGGTTGTTTAATAGGGTATGTTGGTGGTGCTGGGTGGGCTGCTCAGCAGGGTGTGCTGGTGGTGCTGGATGGGTAAATCAGCAGGGTATGTTGGTGGCTCTGGATCGCTTGCTAGGCAGGGTATTTCGGTGGCGCTGGATGAGTTGCTCAACAGGATATGTTGGTGATTGTGGATGGGTTACTCAGCAGGATATTTTGGTAGCGCTGGATGGGTTGGTCAGTGGTTGGGTATGTTGGTGGTGCTGGATGGGTTGGTTAGTGGCTGGGTGTGTTGGTGGCTCTGGATAGGTTGCTCGACAGAGTATGTTGGTGGTGCTGGATGGGTTGGTCAGTGGCTGGGTATGTTGGTGGTGCTGGATGGGTTGGTTAGTGGCTGGGTATGTTGGTGGCTCTCGATAGGTTGCTTGACAGAGTATGTTGGTGATGCTAGAAGGGTTGGTCAGTGGCTGGGTATGTTGGTGATTGTGGATGGGTTGCTCAGCAGGGTGTGTTGGTGGTTCTGGATGGGTTGCTCAGTAGCATGTGTTGGTGGTGCTGGATGGGTTGCTCAGCAGGGTGCGTTGGTGGTTCTGGATGGGTTGGTTAGTGGCTGGGTATGTTGTGGCTCTAGATCGGTTGCTCGACAGAGTATGTTGGTAGTGCTGGAAGGGTTGGTCAGTGGCTGGGTATGTTGGTGATTGTGGATGGGTTGCTCAGCAGGGTGTGTTGGTGGTTCTGGATTGGTTGCTCAGCAGGGTGTGTTGGTGGTGCCGGGTGGGTTGCTCAGCAGGGTGCGTTGATGGTTCTGGATGGGTTGCTCAGCAAGGTGCGTTGGTGGTTCTGGATGGGTATGTTGGTGGCTCTGGATAGGTTGCTCAACAGGGTATGTTGGTGGTGCTGGAAGGGTTGGTTAGTGGCTGGGTATGTTGATGGCTCTGGATAGGTTGCTCAACAGAGTATGTTGGTGGGGCTGGAAGTGTTGGTTAGTGGCTGGGTATGTTGGTGATTCTGGAAGTGTTGCTCAGCAGGGTGTGTTGGTGGTTCTGGATGGGTTGCTCAGTAGGATATGTTGGTAGAGCTGGATGGGTTGGTTAGTAGTGTATGTAGGTTGAGTTGAAAGAACGGAAGCCCAGCTCCTGTTCTGTTTGCCCTACGAGGGGCCAAGAGCAAAAGAGGAGCCACAAGGGGGCCAGAGTGCGGGACCGGGTGCTGGGGGAGTGCAGGACTACACTCCCCAGCATCCCTTGTGGCGTCCAACACAGCCGCCAACATTTGACCTGCGCCAGGAGGCACCTACTTAAACTTCCAGGGGCTCCCGCAGTGCAGGACGCGCGTGGGCGTGCCGGGGTCCAGGGCGGGCACGTCTGCGCCCGTCCGTGACCGGTTGAGGCTGGGCTTGGCCCTCTCCCTTGGATCTGCCTATTTCCCCTTCATCCGCTTTCTGGATAGCCTGCTCCGTCTTGGCCGCAACAAACCAGAGCCAAGGCACACCGAGGCTCGGACTCCTATGGGCCAAGCGAAGGGTAACCCTGAGACCAAACTGTAAGTGACCCCAGTCTACTGTTTCTTTTTGCAGTCGCACTTGCCCAAATTTGATTGACGGTCTCTCCCCTCTCTCTAACTTCTCACTTTAGCGTGGTGGGGCACTCAGCAGTCCAATAGCAGGTACACTCAAGTGTTTCCCTTATTGTACTCGCCCATCCTGTCGGCATGGGGAAACAGACAACAATTGCTCTATGTCATGCACCACTGCGGCTTGTACCCCCCCCCCCCCCTTACCGCAGACATCCATCAACAGAATGCTCCAAAGGGCAATAGTTGTTGTGGCAAATTAGATTGAACTCACTGAAAGCAGACTTTCATTAACCCCGTACTTCCCACAGAGTAGCATTATCACTGACTTATCTGATACACAATATGGTTCTGATCAACCCATTGAAACAGCTAAGCTGTCCCTTACCCCAGGGTTAGACACCAGCTCGAACCCTAAAGTGGTTACTAGAAGGAAGGGAGCCACTAGGGGTCCAGCAAAACCTACCTGCCCAAGGCAGCCCACTAAGAACACTAGGGCCGGGGTCAATCGAAAGAAGACCAGCGACGGTCCGCCAGACCCAACTGTACCAGAGAGGGAATCTCAGCCTACAGACTTGACACCACCAGCATGGGCAGCTCCCATGCTGGAAACATTATGAGACTAAATTCATGAGATTTTGAGAGAGGAACCTGCCCAGGTATCTACCCGCTTGGATGTACTTACCACCACATGCGTCTGTACTGCTGGGTCAGTATCTAAGCCCCTTACATCGGCACGAGAGACCGGAAAAGCTAACATTGACCCAGCCAAATCTGGAATAACTGAGATCAGAGAGAAGTCTATTACTACTAGCTGGGACTTAAACGCCACACAGGAGGGCCAAAGTAACCGGTGTGAGAAGGGCTATAAACCAAGGGGGAGGGCTCCTGAAAACGAGGGTACTTCTGGGTTACCTTCTGAAAATGGGGGGTTGACGAGACTGAGAGGCAGGGAAGGGATGGATCGGCCATCTATAAACCTTCCACCAGCCTCAAACCCATATGTCATCGTTCTTACCGGTGCTCCATCACTCAAAGAAGGACAGAGGGAAACCCAATTTGAGCTGAAAAATAAATGTTAAAATTTTTTTTCAAGAACTAGCCAAACCAACTTTGTCAAAGCTGATGAAATACTATTGACGCGTAGAGTGGGTTGGTAACAGACCCAAAGATGATAGAGGGGACAGTATTATAGTAAACTTTAGAAACCCCATTATCGTGAATTTTTTTTTGCATTGAAGTAATCGCCTTCCACTCTTGGGTTCTGCTATTAGACTGACCCCACTCACCCACTTTTATGTTCCAACAGCTTTCCACAAGGACAGGCATGGTCTCAGACTGTTGCACCACACATGGCAACAGTCTCGGAAAATGACAGGAAAGGGTCCCCCTTATGCCGCAATATTTCCCCACGATGTAAGGGTCCATCACAGGGCCAGACACAATTTATGGCGCCAAACTTGGATAACGACAGGCCAGAGTCCCCCTCAAATTCAACCCTATGTTTTTAATCTGCCTCTGGCAAATAGATTTGGGGCCTTAGAAGAGGTTGATTGACTCTTTGTCAAGGGGTCATCTAGGCCATACCACGCGAGGGAACGTCTAGTGGAAAAGGTTATAGATCTTAAGAAGAAGCTACCTATCCCCCCAGAAACTGCCCCTATTGTGATTACTGAAATTGCTGACACAGGGGAAATAGCCCTCCGTGAACTTCCCAAAATTCCACCAAGTTCTCCCAGCCTTACATTCTCCACCACCACTAAGGTCACACAATTCGTTACCATCACACACTCACTATCCCCGACCCACTCACGCGGAAACAGGGAAAAAAATGGCTACATGGACGAAGGGGTAGACATCACACCAATAACTGATTCCCCGAGCAAGCTTCTAGCAACAACCCCAGGTACTGCATCAACGCTAGTTACTGCAGTTTACTCAAATACTCTAGCGCAGGGGGATCCTAAAGCCGGTGGGAGTGCAGCGAACAAACTTAAGATTATGTCCTGGAATGTGGCAGGTATCAAAAAAAAGCTGGACTGCCCTGATTGGGGGTCGTTTGTAGATAAGTGTGACATCTGCCTCTTCCAGGAAACCTGGTCTGTGGTGAATTCGAACCGCAAGGGTTTTGCTTCATTCCATACACCGGCTGTAACCAAGGTACGAGGAACACCATCGGGTGGGCTTTGCACGTGGGTAGGGAGCCATCTAGGATGTAGGATTACCCTAGTGCCGCCCACCTCACCAGATATAATGTGCCTTGTACTGACATTTAAACTTGAGCTAACAATCGCCTTAATTAATATATACTCAAGGCCGGTTAAGTTCGGTCAGGAGTCGGCAACCATAGAGCATCTAGACAATCTGTTAGCTAGCCTTCCGAATAACGCCTCAGTAGTGCTGGGTGGTGATATCAACTGCCAATTTGAACCTCTGAAAGATCTAATGGGTCCATCTGCCACAGAGGGGGACGAGCTGTGGACCATTCCCGAAACTAATATTCCTCCAATAAGGGCCTGGACACCATTGGCACTCCAAATAAAGGCGCTCACCCTAAAGTATTCTCTGCGAGCCTGTAATGGCCGCTTTAGCTCAGACTCCCCTGGGAATCACATTTTTTATAAAGTGGGTTATTCCTCTATTCTAGATTAGATTGTTTTAGAAACTAGGCTATGGCCTCTTGCCAGAGATTTTATTATCTGCTCACAGCATGATAGCGTACACAATGCCTTACTACTTACTCTTAACCTGCCATCTACTGGGAATAAACCTGCAAACCATTCTGATGGTGACTACAGTATGACTCTCTCAAATAAAAGGAGAAAAGTTAGGTGGACCTGGGTGGAAAAATCAGACAGGAAAATGGCCCTTCTTTTAACTAACGTCATTCCCTACATCGAGGCCCTATCAGATTTAGTCAAATCTGGAGACCTAGCTGCATCTCTAGCTCAGGTCAAAACTATAAATGAATCCACATTCAATAAAGTTGCAGTAGAAGTTTTGGTCAATGTGTACTAGGGGCCGTGGGAGGACGCCAAGGCAATCCTGGTATAATGAGGATTGCCGGTGGCTAAAAAGGCACTAATAGAGGCCATTAAAAGAATGTGGGGGGCGTGGCTAGCAGGCCATGATGGCGGACGGAGTCTGCTAGAGCTCCGGTACCGCCGGGAAGAAACGATCCTGCAGGACGCTTCTAAGGGGCAGGGTGACGCCATAGAGGAGAGACAATAGCTCAGTAGGGCCCCCTGAAGACTCGGCGACACTTTGGCGGTCCTAGGGGCCGGGATTATCGAGCGTCCGGGAGCCGGAAACCTGAGGCCTACCTCCGTGCCAAAAGCCGGGACCTCGAGTGGAGGATGCACCCGGACCGCTGGGCGCCAGCCGCCGGTAGGGCCTGCAACTGCCTCGGGGGGAATACTCGTGGCACTCCCTCCCACAGCGACGGAGACTGATGTGGACTGGACCGCTCCTGCACCCGTGGACGGATTGGGATAGCCCGGAGGTACACTTGCATTTACTAGCTGGGCTGCTGAGACGGGACCCGGCCGGGGGCAGCCTGATTACAGCATCGGCTCGGCGGCCCTGAGGGCCAGCCTGGAGAGGCATCGGAAGGTAGGGGGGCACGGGGGTACTGCGGAAGGGACAGGCCTGCGTCTCCCCCCTTCCCTCCCCCCCCCTTTTCCCCCCCTGACACAGCCTGGGGAAGAAGTCACTGCGGGCCACTGAGATTGGCGGCGCAAGACCGCG
The DNA here is from genome assembly GCF_964261635.1 of Lissotriton helveticus. Taxonomy (NCBI): domain Eukaryota; kingdom Metazoa; phylum Chordata; class Amphibia; order Caudata; family Salamandridae; genus Lissotriton; species Lissotriton helveticus. The sequence goes on from NC_136064.1 coordinate 88,693,130, forward strand.
TGGAGGGCCCAGAAGCACTACAGATTGCCGCAGTCGCTCAGCACCGAGAGAAGGCCGCCTAGACCCCTGTTGCGCGGCAACGCAGGGGGGAGGGAGAGAGACTGCTGAGGACACACTGCAGGTGGCCCCCCCACATGACTCCTCGGGACAAAGGCCAATAGGTGCCAGCAGCTGCCCGCTAGGAAGTAACCGGAGCAGACCCTATTCGGCGGGACATATATCCACCGACGACACTTGGGGACACGAGATTGGGGTTAAACCCGAGGGGAGAGGGTATTGCTGTTGGGGGGCGCCCTGCCCCGGGTCCCGCTCCTGGACACTGATAATACCCGAAGGAGGCAGCCATGGTCCGGAAAGGGGCAAAAACACTGGACGGAAAAGACGGACCTGCGGCAGGACACACCCTAGAGACTGGCCCGGAAGACAATGACTAACCCAGCCCTTACTGGGGACCAACAGATGGACAAACTGGACCTGATACTGCAAGAAATCAGGGACTCCAGAATCGCAATGGAAGCGCAGATGGGAACCCTTACCACTAATCTTTCGCTATTGAAAGCCGACCACGACAAATTAGCGGGCAAAGTTAAAGACCAAGGTGCGACACTGACGGACCTCACCCTGACGGTGGCGGAACATACCACCTCCATTCAACAAATACAACAACAAGTGAAGTCCCTAATGGAGCGCGTGGAGGATGCGGAAGGCCGCAACCGACGCAACAATATCCGTGTCATTGGGCTTCCGGAACGGAGCGAGGGGGTCCGCGCAACGGAATTCATGGAACAATGGTTCCGAGATCACGTGACCACAGAAGGCCTGTCGCCGCTCTTCTGTGTGGAGAGAGCTCACCGGATCCCCACTGGACGGCCGAGACCGGGACAACCGCCACGACAACTGATTGTTAAAATCCTCAACTACCGGGACAGAGACATGCTGCTTCAAAAGGCCCGGGAGAAGTCCCTCATTGAATATGGAAACCGGCACATCTCGCTACACTAACCGAGTGCAAAAACAACGGTCCTCCTACTTCGAGATAAAAAAGAGACTCCAAAAAGCCAACCTCCGCTATGCCCTATTGTTCCCAGCCCGCCTTAAGGTGATACATGAAAATAAAACCCACTTTTTCGAGAGCCCCACTGATGTGGAGGAATGGCTAGAGGTAATGGACATCGAGGAAAATCTGGGACCGACTCAAGGATCGTCGGCCAGCGGCTCCAGGGACGGCTCAGAACACACAGGAGAAGCTTCCAACACGCAGACTGCGAGATCGAAACGACGTAAGCCCACTAAATCCCAGCAGCAAGAAGGCCAGAAAGACGCTGTCGCAATGGTGGGCTCCTTCCGAGAGGAGTGAGAGATAATCAACACAGACACCGTAGACAGTACAATGCACTCGGATTCAGAACACAGTATGGTATTGTTCCCTACTGTGACGCCGAGAGCAGCGGATGAACTTCTGGACAATGGCCAGGAGTGACTGCCCAAATGGATGGGGCCTGAAGCCCTAAGACCTACTGATATCCTTTATCTGTTGTATAATGATTGATATGCTGAGTTGAGGGGAGGGGGGGCCTGGAGGGGAAAGAACTGACTTTGTTACGATATCTGGATGCTGAGGTCCGGTTTATATATGATTTGTTCGACACATGGTAGTTACGATTGGTGGGTCTCACAACCCACATTCCCGCAGAGCGGTGTGGCCGATGATACGAAGGCAGGAAACCCCTCCCCTGGAGGCTACCAGTAATAGATACTTTGAAAGTAAACTTCCCTGGCATCACCGTTGAGCCGACAGCGCAGAAAAGTGTGACTTTGTGGACACGGTACATGCTTAGTCGACCCCCCAAAGGCGTATGCACCAAAGATCGTTTGTTTATGTTTTGCATTTTCTTGTTCGGCACAGCAATGTTCCTACACTGTGCCTATAGAGTTCGAGTTTGGGGAGGGATGAAATACGACTCCTGGCTAGCACTAACAATACAAGCATTACAGCACGAGGCATGGTCTATTGTGGCACCTGCATCCAAGTATAGCTGATACGAAGGGAAAATATAGGCTGGCTACCTGGAATGTACGGGGCTTGGAGCAATACAAAAACGACATAGAATACATGCTTTTTTACTTCGCCAACAGGCTCAAATAGTATTCCTACAGGAATCCCACTTAACACTGTCCGAGGCACACACATTACGAAAGAAATGGAGGGGAACCATATTTTCTACAACGTACTCAGCCTTTTCCAGGGGGGCTACCATATGGGTGCGACACGGCACTCCCTTTGTGGAAATTGAGCGGAAGGTAGACAACCAGGGACGATATATATTGGTGAAGGGCCCCCTAGACGGTACACTGCTGGTCCTGGGCAGCATCTATGCCCCGAACTTCGATCAAGATAGATTCCTTGCAAACGTAGGCCGGGCATTAGCTGACTGGATGGACATCCCCTGGGTTTTGGGTGGGGATTGGAACTTGGTTCTGGATGTTGATCTACATAGGTCGCATCCCCCCCTCCAGACGACAGGTGTACACAAGATGGCTGACTCCTTTAGAACCTGGCTTCAGGGATGGGGACTGACAGACATATGGCGCACCCTGCATCCAACACACAAGGAATACTCTTACCATTCCCCAGTGCATGACCTACATACTCGCCTAGACAGATTCTTGTGTACCAACTCTCTGCTGCCCAAATGTACGTCCTCAGACTACCTGGCTAAAACCTTCTCGGACCACAGACCACTGACACTTGACCTACATTGGGGGAGGGTGCCATCGCCAGTACCCGCCTGGAGACTTAACCCATTACTATTAGAGGATGGCCCATTCCGCAAACACCTATCGGATACACTTAATAACTACTTCCGGGAGAACTGGGACTCTGCGTCCTCGAACCTGCCGGTGTGGGACGCCATAAAGGCTGTGATAAGGGGGGACGCTATTGGCCAGCTGGTGGGAGCCAGACAGGAAATTCACAGGAAACTCTGTGAGGTTGAAGACCGCCTGAAGGATTTAGAGACGGCGGTGGGAGTAGATCCTAGGCGTAAAGGGGACTTACAGTTATGCATCAAAGAGCATGCGGAACTCCTGGAAACACTGAGAGTCATTGATCACAAGGATTATTTGAGACGCCAGCAGGCAGGAGCAGACAGGTCTGGGGCCCTGCTGGCTCGCCTAGTACGAAACAGCCCCGAAGTCCCAGTGATTACGAAAATTAGGGATGGAGCGGGTAGAGAGATGTCCACTCAGTCGGATATTAATGCTGCGTTTAGGGTCCATTTGGAGAGGCTATACGCCCCTCCCCTGAGGGTGGTGGAGACGAAATGACAGAATTTCTAAGAGACCTACCGTTCCCAACCCTGACCCGGGACGAACAGACCGAGATGGATGGACCCATTACACAGCAGGAAATCAAAATAGCCATTCGCTCCCTCAACCGAGGTAAAACTCCCGGCATGGACGGGTTGCCTGTAGAATTTTATCAGACTTATTCCGCAACGCTGGTACCCATTTTAGGGAATATTTATAAGACTGCTTACGAGGTCGGTCACCTGCCTGCCACGACAATGCAAGCCTCAGTTATATCCATACCAAAACCTGGTAGGGATACCCTTGACTTGACTAACTACAGACCCCTCTCAATGCTCCCCACAGAGTATAAAATACTTAGCAAAGCTATCGCTATGCGAATACAGGCCCACCGCCCTACCCTAATACACCCGGACCAATGCGGCTTCCTCCCAGGGAGGAGCACTTCCCAGAACACAAGGAAGCTCCACGCCCTCATGTCAGCCACGCCAATGGACCTTCCTCAGGCCGGTTGTATCGCCTTGGATCTCCGGCAGGCATTCGACTCCCTGACATGGGAGTTTATGTTCGAGGTCATACGGCGTTTCGGCTTCCCCGACTCCCTAATCAAATGGATTTGTCTGTTGTATACGAACCCGACAGCTAGAGCACGCACAGGTAGGTACATCTCAGATAGCTATGATATCTACAGAGGCACCCGACAGGGCTGCCCATTATCGCCCCTGTTGTTGGTACTGACACTCGAGCCTCTGGTGATTGCACTCCGGACCCGAGCGGGCGAGGTTGGCATTTCCATTGGGGGAATGCATAATCTGATATCAATCTACGCCGATGATATCTTAGTGTATCTTCGAGATTTGGACGGGAACCACTCAAGCCTAGCAACCATCTTTGACCGTTTTGAGACCGTATCTGGCCTGTCCATTAACCTGACGAAATCCCTAGGCTTTTATTTCCGCGAAGGGCAACGACCCTCCCACATACAATTTGGTGATTACCGGATCCAAATAGCGCCGACCACATTTAAATACCTGGGCATTAATGTTTATAGAAGACCGGAAGACCAGATTGAAGGTAATGTGCGGAAGTCCATTAATAGCCTCCGGAGTAGCGTGAACTTTTGGACATCCTTGCCATTATCTGTCATGGGTAGGATAGCAGTTTCGAAGATGGTCATGCTCCCCCGTATACTGTATTATTTCGTAAACCTGCCGGTTCTCCTCCCACACCACATATTTGCTACACTGAACACGATCCTGATTACTCTCATATGGGGCCAAGAAACTACAATTGAGCACCAGATAGGGGGGCCTTGGGGTACCAGACCTACGGGGGTACTACTACGCAATCCAGTTGCAATGGTTGTCACGATGGGTGGCGGGTAAGAACCTACACGAAATTGACATCACACAGGACCGATTGGCACGTGGAGAGCTGCACTCCCTTCTGTTGCCCGGTGCCAAGATCCCTCGAGACTGTCACCCCCTTCTACGTACTGTGCTGTACTGTGCTGGCGAAAAGCGTTGACGTACAAGGCGGGGACCACACCTTATGCAGATAACATCCCCGTGTTAGGGCTCCCAACACCGCAGGGACGTCTGACGCATCGCAGGTTACAACCTTGGACAGAGGCGGGAGTGGACAGAGTGGGCGACCTGTTTGGGGACGACACACTACTGGATCATGCCTCCTTCGCGCAGTCAACAGGAGCCCCACTGCGATTGTACTTCCTACATGCTACAGTGACACACTATGTGCGACGCACATGGGCCCCACAGCGCAGCAAACCAGAACAACATAAACTAGTAAATCTCCTTCATTGTATGGGCTCTGGGGGACACTTAGTGAGATGGCTCTACGTGGGCATTAGGGAACACGCGGCTCTACCTCTTACCACACTCAGGGACACCTGGACTCTAGACACAGGAGAGGCTATGACAGACGGGGCCTGGAAGATTGTCCTAGAACACCACAGGAGGGTGTCCAGAAACGTCAAATTCAAATTCATACAGGCTATGGTGCTGCACAGAGCATATCTCACCCCCCAAAGACTCCATAGGATGTTCCCTGCATCCTCCCATAGTTGTCCCCGATGTCACAGGGATGAGGCCGACCTCCTCCACATGCTGTGGACATGCAACACGATCACTGATGTAATAAAAATGAGACACCTTGGACTTAATGTAAAATTGAGAAAGGTTACATGTTAATAAGCCTAAAGTTAAAGAGAGAAAACGAGAAAAGACTGCGGAATGGAAATATGTATAACTGTAAAATATGCTACTAGACGCAGTCACGAATAAAGAGTTAAAAATTTTTTTAAAAAACAATGTGCAACACCATAGTAAAAGCAGCAAGATATTATTATAAATCTACTATTGCAGCTGCTAAATACTTATGGGAAACAGAACAGTAGGACAATCTAAAATCAGCTCTAGAATCCAAAGATATGAAGTTATTCTGGAGCATTGTCACCACTGGCAGTAACAAAGGCCAATGGCTCTTGAGCCAAATATCACGGCTGACTGTTGGAGAGATCACTTTTTAGCCCTCTATGCCTCACAAGATGATGCAGAGAGAAGCCAGACCCTAACAATCATGACACCTCTGGGCCCGAGACAGTCACTCCCGAGATAGCCCTGTTGGAAGTCCATAAAGCCCTAAAGAAAATAATACCTGGCAAGGCTGCCGGCCTGGACAAGATCCCAGGGGACCTCTATCGGGCTGAACCCAAGATCTGGGGCCCTTACTTTTGGGTGATCATTAATGCCATCTTGCAGGGAATGGATCTTCCCGCAACATGGCTAAGTGCTGAGATCATCCCTGTGCATAAGAAGGGATCTCCCCTGTCCCCGGCAAACTACAGACCGATCAGTTTGATCGATGTCTTGCAGAAAGTCTATGCTAGGATACTCTTAGAACAACTCCAATCCTGGCGTGAAGAGTTCAAGATCCTGACTCCCCTGCAGGCTGGTTTTAGGGAGAAAATGTCAACAATAGACCAGATGTTCAGGCTCCAGCCTCTCTATTGGAAAACAGTCCATCTAGAAGGGGGTAGCCTGCACCTGGTCTTTGTTGACCTAAAGACTGCTTTTGACTTGGTACCCAGAGATGCTTTGTGGAGGGTTTTAAGTGAGTTGGGACTTCCCCCCCACCTTTTAAATATACTTAGAAGGCTACACAATGGAAACTTTGCACAAGTTAGATACGGGAAGTATGGGGAACTGACGCAGTCCTGTAAATAGGGGGGTCAGGCAGGGATGTGTGCTTGCCCCCACCCTGTTCTGCATTTACATCAATGGCCTGATTGATGCACTGAGAGTCTGCAAGGACACAGATGCTCCCAAAATCACGCACAAGCACTTTCCCGCCATGATGTTTGCAGATGATACTCTCCTCCTTTCTAAGTCGCCAATGGGTATACAAAGAATCTCAGATGGCTTTTGTGAGTTTTGTAGGACTAGGGGACTAGTGATCAATATAAACAAAACAAAATGTGTGATCTTTAACCCTAGCAAATCCACACGCTCTAACCCGCACATGAGGGGAATCCCTTTGGAGCAGGTCACTGTATTTGATTATTTGGGCCTAACTCTCAAAGAAAACATGACCTGGGGGCCCAGATAAACAAGTCTAACCTCAAATTGACACAAACTATAGGTGGCTTGGCTAAATTTTTCAGAAAGACCTTCCACAAACCAGTGAGTCCGGCTATGGTGATTTAGAAAAGCCAGGCAAGGAGCTCTGTCTTATATGGGGTTGACCTTGTAGGTCTGTGGTTGTTACCGAGAACAACTTCCTTAGACAACTATTCGGAATACCGAAAAGCTCCCCTCTGGTCCCACTGCGAATGGACCTAGGGGTAAGATCCATCGCTGAGGATATTGGGTGCAGGCCACTACTTTTCTGTCAGTGCCTGTGGATAACACCGGAACTGTCAGAGTATAGATCGAGCTACAGGAAATTTTGAGACTACCCGGCACAGGAAAGTTGCCATGGCTTTCAATTATCAGGGAGAGCCTAAAAGTAATAGGATTAAAAGAATTACGGGAAAACCCTGACACTGCCTGTATGAGAACATCACGCAAACTTTTAACTTCCAGCTATTGGGGAGACTAACCGCAAAACTTCATACAGAACCCGCCCATGACACCCCCAGGATGGAGGCATGTCTAGATGAAATTCACCCGGCATCAAGCATGTGCAGTTTCGCCATGGCTGTCTCCCCCTGCGTATTTTTACTTGTAAATGGTTAGGTGGTAATCCAACTGGGTGTCCAGCCTGTAGTACGTGTGTTGAGTTTGAACTACATGTGTTCTTCTTTTGCCCGGGATATCATCTAATAAGACAAAAAAATGCCTGGTCCAGTTGTGTAAAAATGTGGGTACAACCTGTTGCATGGAAGCATTTAGAATTTTAAAATATAACACAGACTCCCACATAGTTTTTGTAGTTTCACGTTTTTTGAATTCCATGTGGTGGGCCAGGAGAAACTTCCTTAAGAATTTAAACCAAGATACTGACCGTTGACTGACTTTCTTATCCTTTTTTAAACCACATATGATTTATCTTTGATGAAATGTTTTATCTCTTTTAACTTTCTTTTAATCATTTTTACTGTATGTACATATTTCTGCGTGTTCTTTTATGGTGAATAACCGAAATAAATAAATATTGGATTGAAAGAACTTGTCTCACGTAGCTAGGTTTGCTGATACTGCTGGGTGAATATAGGGAGTATTGGGAAGGGGAGCCCCACTGCTAGGTTTGTTAGTGGTGCTTGGTGGACAGCAGTCATAGCTAAAGTCTGAGGGCGGCGCCTGGGGGCCAATAACAGGAAGTTACAGAGGTCACGGAGGTGACACTCACCCCCCAGAGCCCGGTGCATCCGGTGCGCTCAATTAACACACTGTATCCATCTGCCTTGGTGGGAAGGTGAGACCAAAGGGCAGAGCTTCCGAGGGGAGTGCGGGGTCACCCCTCCACCCCCCACCCCTGCAATCCTTCTCACCTGTAGTTTGGTCCCCATCAACTCCCACTACAGCTCCTTCCTACAAAGAAGACACAAGTGGACCGGCCTGCATGCTCTCTTCCCTGCGCATATCATGGAAACCCCCCCTCTCCGCCGCAGATGGTACGCTCCTCCCGATGTTACAGACCGAACTAACCTCGACTTCGGGAGAGTTCATGTGCTGCTGAGGGGGGGCGGAGCTGGAGCAGGAGAGGCTGGCAGCAGGTGAGGAGGCCCAAAGCATGGATGAGTGTGGGACAAACACCCCGCAGGGAGGGTCCAATGTGCAAAGGCGGGGGTGAGGGCGGTGCACACCAACCCAGATTATGAGGTGCACATTAATAGTTACTTTAAAACTCGGTATGAAATGACGTCTAGTTCAGACCTCGAGGTGTGAAGTCGGAGGTGGGGGGCGTGAAATCACGTCCAGGTAATGTTGTAATTTGTAAAATCATAGTTGATGCAATCCGAGCAAGAGTGGTGTCTGTAAACGAATGGACGATGAGTGTAAATTCGAGTCTGAGCGGGATCAGATGAGGTGGAATCGTGACTGATGGCGGACCGCGAGCTGATGACGTAAAACAGTGAGTTATTGTGAGCACCCACTGCTGAGGAGGACTGCGGGATGTGACGTCAGACGACATACTGTACATGACGTCAGCTGGGAGGTCTACGTCAGAGAGTATACTGACATGACGTCAGCTGTGAGGTGTACGTCAGGAGATACTGGACATGACGTCAGCTGGGAGGTGTACGTCAGAGGACATACTGTAATTGACGTCAGCTGGGAGGTGTACGTCAGGTCAGAAGACATACTGTCCATGACGTCAGCTGGGAGCTGTTGACACGACGGACTGTGATCAAGCCCTCAGGCCGAGCACCAATTTGGCAAAGTGGGCACCGGCGGCCTATGGGCCCCACAGTCACTGCTTTAGGGGCCCCGCGACAACGGATCAGAATAATATTAATTTGATTTTGAATGAAAACGACAATCAAGCTTAAAAGGTAGACTAGACTTCCAATGTATCCTGAAAGATTTCTCAACAAACAACTTGAGGAAAGTGAATATTTAAAGTCTTGTTGGTTTATTACAATTCAAAAAAAAGTTTTTGTTTAGTAACATGAAGAATTATTAATGTTTAGTTTTGTGTTATAAAATTGTTTTATTAAAATTGTTGGTTGGTAAAATTAAAAACGTATTAGGAAGTAATTCGCGAGTGGGGCTGCAACATTTTGACTGTCTAGGGCCTCCACAGGGTTTAATCTGGCACTGCCCGGAACATATTGGACAGTGAGCTGAGACGATTTCTCCTCAGGCTAAAGGAGATGGGGCAGTGAGCTTGGGTGCTCTTTACTCAGGCCGGAGGGGATGAAAACAGTGAACTGGGGTGATGTCTCCTCAGACCAGAGGAGATGGGACAGTGAGCTGGGGTGATCCCTTCTCAGGCCGGAGAAGATGGGACAGTGAGGCAACGCGGTGAGAATCTGGAACTCACTTCCCCCTCAGCTCCGGACCACCACCTCCTCCCAGGCCTTCAAAACTGACCTCAAAGTTCTCCTCCTCCAAAGACACTTCTAAAGTTAACCGCTTCAGCGCGGCGCAGATTCCTGCGCTGTGCTGAACGTTCCATTGAGCCAATGGAACGATGACGGAACGGTTCTGTCATGAGCACAGCTCAACCGTCGCTCATGACGGAACCGTTCTGTCATAAGCATGGAAGGGGTTAATTCATGCCCTCTATTATCTGAAGGAGGACCTTTTTAGTTTAGAAAATTTCTATTCTCCATGACTAACAGTAAAGTAAAGTCCACATTTGTAAAGCGCACAATCACCCGTAAGGGTCTCTAGGCGCTGGGGGGCCGTCGGGAAGATTAAGCGAGCTATTGCCCAGAGTCACATGGTGCTGGGCAAACCTGCCGCCGGAGCCGGGGATCGAACCGTGGTCCCCAGATTCCAGCGTCAGTCGCCCTGGCCGCGGCGCCACACCTCTTCCTCCCTATGGAAGTGCCTTCCCAGTGTGTTCTTGTGGTTTGAGTGTCTGCCATTTATTGCAGAACTACCCTTTACCTGTGTTTGGTACTCGTTTATAAAATGCACACGTCACTTTTCTCTTGTAACACACTGTTTGCTACCTCTCACATTTTGTTTGCTTTAGATACTTGCACAAGTGCCACCATTGCCTACGTAACGTTTGTTCTTGTGTTTGAGTGTCCTCCATTTATTGCAGTATTATACCTCCACTTGTACTTTGTACGCTCTTGTAACCTGCACACATGTCACTTTTTTTTCCTCATGTATTGCACAGTTTGCTACCTCTTGTACTTTATTCACTCACGATTGTCACTTTTGCCTCATGTAATGTAACTTTTGCTTTTGTAATTTGTTCACTTGTAATGTTCTCATGTATCAGTTCTGTTCCTACTGTGAAGCGCTCTGACACCTTTGGGTAAAGTCCGCGCTATATAAAAACGCACAAATAAACAGTGAGCTGGGACAATCTCTCACTGACTAGAAACAGGAAAATGGTTCCTTAGAGCACGCACCACAGTGCGATAAGCCTCACGCAGGGAAACCTTGACATAAATAGCTCGTAGTGGTACCACACCCCAACTCGTATATACAGCTGGTACCCGGGAGAACTGATGGGCGTTGGAGGACCGCTGTTGCACCCTCTCTGGCACTGTCCCAAACTGACCCCATATTGGAGAAACATATTAGACAACATATAGACCAGATCCCAGAGCATAGAAACTGGCTGCATCGTATTTAGTACTTGCTGGGCGTAGAGAAATTAACAATGTGCATTGACAACAATTACAGAGATTTTTCAGAATTGGGTCTCCACTGATATCTTTTCTTCTCACAGAGTTTAAGGAGCTCACCTGCCCTAAATTTCTTAAAGTGCTGCAAATCCTCCCCCCCACCCCAAAGCACACTTCCAGGCAGTGCTTTAAATGGAAATACAGAAGTGCAGGTACTCTCTATTCAGAGTACCCATTTCCTCCTGAGAAATGCAGATACTCTCCTGTTAAATGGATTGCAGCAGTGATGAGGAATGTGCGTACTCTCCCTCTGAAATTAAAGAAATGCAGGTACCGAGTACTGGACATTACCCGCCCATTTAAAGCACACTGCTGGGTGGTTAGACTGCTGTAGGGAAGGCACTGTGACATTCATATATTGCTAACACATTGGCACATAGTGGGAGTGGTTTCATAAAACTAGAGGCATCTGTTCCACCCTTAGCTATCCCTTTTTTGCCCCAACTTTCTTATTAAGTATTTGTGGGTTGGGGGAGACAAAGGAATGTTATCCATGATATGTACGACCGCATCCCACCAACGTCGCGTTATAGGCACCTGCCCATCTTTTGTCTTTATATTTGAAGTGCCAGTAAAACAAAGTTGATCCATTCAATAATGGGAACTGGAAATAACTTATGTCTGAATATAATGATGAGACGGTTAGCCATGTAAACCCTGCTCCCTTGACGTTGACCGATGATGTGCCACTATTTACAAAGGTGGAGCCCGCCTAGACAAAGTGATCATTTATGTAGCATTCAGCCATATTTGGACAAAAGCCATGTGGTTCCTGACCTGGTATCAGCTCACCTACCTCTCCTTGTGTCCATAGTTAATACCTTAGGTGTCATCTTTGACATCGTATGTTGGATGTATGTCAGTACAACGCGATCATTTTGATCGCGGTACTAGACAACCCAGTTTTCACAACGCAAGTCGTTACAACGACTTGCGTTGGAGGGCGCTGGATTGTGGAATAGTTTAATTTTCTATTGAATGAAATGAAAGCTATTCTTATATAGCGCATGGCTACCCGGAAGCATCCCAGCGCTTGAAACAACACGAGACAGGAGAATTGAGTTTGCTCCTAGAATTTTTCCATTATGATTTTTTTTAGTTTAAGGGAAGAGCCATGTCTTTAATTTCTTGCGAAAAGTGAGGAGGTTAGGTTCTTGACGAAGGGAGAGAGGCAGGGAGTTCCACAGCTTCGATGCATTATAAGAAAAAAGGCGACCTCCGGAGCGAGACTTACTGATTCTGGGAACTTCTGCCAGATTAAGATCATTGGACCGCAGATTTCTAGGCATTTTGTAGGGTATAATGAGATTGGCAAGGATTGGAGGACCTTTGCCCTGGAGATTTTTATGGGCCATACAGAGGGCCTTGAAGTAAATACGTTCCTTTATGGGTAGCCAGTGAAGTGATCTTAATGCAGGCTTGGCTGAGGAACGGTGGTTAGGAACGAGCGGACTGTAAGTCTAGTGACCAACCTGTCCAAGCGAATCCGAATCTCGGTACCAGCAGCCATCACGGCCTTTGAGCAGGCAGTCTTCAAGGATTTGAGGCTAGCCAGAACCCCAAAATATTTAGAAATTTCACGACTAAGGAATTCAAGAAAGAACAGCGGTGGGTGTACCGTCTGGGAACCAACATTATTGGGCTCAATAATGATATGCCATGGAACACTGTACTCAACTAAAAGCCTTCGATTCTAATGTCTGCTAAAAGTCACCAACCATGTATGTCCGATCAGTAGCGCTCCAGTTAAAAACAAACGCCAATGCTGTAAACACCAAGAACCTAATGTCCTGGTTCTGATAATATTCATATTCATGTAAAACATTGCGCGTTATTTACCCTGCGCTCTTATAAAAGGGTTATATATGAGCAGATCTCAATCAAACACACAAATCAATTCAAATGGTGTTATACTGGCGTAACAGCAAGCCCCGATGTAAAATAAACACCATGAATGTCTTACATGGCAACAAATACTAGCATGTCTTGCCGCCATACACATCCTTTATTATGTGTTTGTTTCTTCTCTCTTTCTTTTTAAAAAATCCAAAAACCGAAGACTAAAAATCAAGGATCGGCCCACTAAAAGTAAACCTCGGTCAGGAGAGATTAGACAAGGTTTCCGTGGCAACGAGGACAACCAAGCCTCGTTGTGAAGGATTGGCCCGCTAGTAGCGAGCCTCTCTTTGAAGAAATAACAAGAGGTTGCAATAACAACGAGTGCATCCAAGCCTCGTTTTCACTCATTTTCACCGACCACGCCCACGGGATAGAATACCCTGGCCTCGGTCGGGTTGAGCCACGCCCACCCGGAAGAGCGCGAACAGCGTTTCACAGCCCCTTAAAAACAAATCCACCGGCCCCGCTCTCCATCGTCGGGGTCCGGTAGAGGTAGTACTAGGTGTACAAACGGGCTGAGAGTGCTGAGGACGTGAGTAATGCTGCAGAGAGGATCGGACCAACTCCATACTATCGAGCTAAGTCAATCGCGATTCCGTATGTTTCTAGCCTATGTTTTCTTACCTTTAGGATGTGCCAGGGACACTCCATCCCCCCTCCTGAGACCCATGGTGCAGATAGCGCCAATCTTTAAAGTGAGACTTGTTTTTATATTATACTTGCGTGTGGGGGTCACTGACTCTTTGTCTATTGATCCTCTGAAACACTCATACCATGTGACTTTAACCCCTTGAAGCCACTGATGGCTTATTTTAAATCACTATTTTCACTACACTTCCCAGAACTAGTTGTATCATCCCTAGAGGGTATGTGGAAGGTGCTTAACGCTAGTAGTTATTCTGGGAACACGTTTGCTGCCACTGATTTGGAACACCATGAACCGTAAAAGTACTTTGGCATAGCCCTACAAATAATCGTTTGTTTGTCTTATATGTCTGTTTGTACTTTTTGTTCTACAGGTGCCGAGACACTCCAAACTAGGAGTGATTTTTGGAATGAGCATTCGCTCTTCCTATTTTTATGCACTTTAAACACCTTTTATTTTTTCACTTTCACGTCCCCAGGTTAGGGTGGACGATTAGAGAGTCCATACCGCCGGGGTTTATCATTGTCCTGACGAATGCCTAGGTAAAATCAAACCAAAACTAAGGCTGAAACATGTTGACATACTAATGATATATTAATTCTGAATTAATCCAACCATTACCTTGGCTTTACAATTCAGACACATAGAACTATTGTATTTGTGTCCTAGGGATCACTAATAAACTTTGTTCAGATACCCTTTAGACACTTTCAAGTTTAAGTTTATTTATCCTCACAACACTCCCGTTACACAATACCAGCTCCGCAGTCTTCTGGCGTCGTAGCACACCGAAGAGGCACTAGGTCTCTTCGGTGGGGCCCGATGATGAAGCATGACATTGACTAGGTCAGTGTGTGAGGGCTTTCCTTCAAACCCAAATAGGGTGCGATTATCTTAAATCTGGTGGCTCCATCCAAGTGGCTTATAAGAGACATTAACCTCTCTTTTGTTGTTTATTGATATATAACTGGGGATCAAGAGAGTGTTCCTGCACTTCCCTATCTCTCCCATTGTTTTTCAAGAACGGTGGTTAGTACCAGTCAACAACCTGGCTACTGAATTCTGGACCACCTGGAGCTTTCAGATAACCGAAGTCGGGGCTCCCAGGTAGATCGCATTTCCATAGTCGAGCCGGGATAAAATCAAAGCTTGGACTAAGATTATTTTGACCTTCTCAGGTAGCAGGGGCAACATTTTCCGTATAGATTTTAGCAGGCCAAAACAAGTGGCCGCTGTTTTCCTAGCTTGGACTTTACAAGAGAGAGCCTCATCTAGCCAGAGTCCCAAACTCTTGATTTCACTTTTTGTAGTTGGACCCGGACCCATGCAGGGTGGCCATAGTGTGGAAGCATTAAATGAAGCCTGCCTGCCTAAAAGCATAAGTTCGGTTTTTTCACCGTTGAGCTTGAGTTGGGACTGGCTCATCCAATTAGCGACTTCCTTCAAACAGACACTCAAGCTCGTTGGAGACAGTTCTGCTTGGTTAAGAGAGACCACGAGCTGTGCATCGTCAGCATAGCTGACCAATTCAATCCCATAGGGAGCCACTATCTCAGCCAAGGGAGACATATATACATTAAAAAGCGTGGGGCTGAGGGAGGAGCCCTGGGGAACCCCACACTGCAAAGGTAAGGGTGAGGAGTGGTAGTCCCCTTCAAACACCTTAAAATATCTTTCCTGCAAGAATGATTCCAACCAAGCGAGGGCCTTTCCAGAGACTCCGAGTTTGTTTAGACGGGTTAAAAGGATGCGGTGATTCACCGTATCAAAGGCGGCACTGAGGTCTAGGAGGATAATGGCCACATTGCCACCTGCGTCCAGAATCCTCCTAGACTCCTCAACCACCTTTACAAGCGCTGTCTCCGTCCCTTGACCAGGGCGGAAGCCTGTCTGGGATGGGTGGAGAAGATTGAAGGTTTCCAAAAATGAAGACAATTGGCGGTTTACAAATCTTTCTGCCAGTTTACTAATACCCGGGAGAAGGGATATAGGCCGGTAGTTGGACAAGTCTCCGGGGTCAAGATTAGTTTTTTTTATCAGCGGTTTGACCATGGCCAGCTTCCAGTCCCGTGGGACTATACCCGCTTCAATCGAGGAATTAACCAGATTAATGATTGGTGAAGTGATGATAGGCAGAACTGATTTCAGAATATTAATAGGAGCGGGATCAAGTGGCGAACCACTTTTTATTGATTTAAGGAGAGGGAGCAGCAATTCCTCAGTGAGGGGGGTGAAAGATGAGAGCTTAGGAGCATTATTTTGAGCAGCAATTTCACAATGTAATGATGATTCAACAATGGGACTAAGGGGAAGGCCCGAAAGAATCTTTTGAATCTTGGTGTGAAAGAAGGTTGCTAGTTCTTCACAGCGGGATCCAGTTACATCTGGGACAGGGGGAGGGTCGGCGGCCTTCAGAAGAGTTTTAACAATTCTAAAAATCTCTTTAGGTGCATTAGAGGTCGCGATAATGTTCTCTGCATAAAAAGCGTTTTTTGCCGCCTTTAGAGCGGATTTATATACTTGCGTTGGAGGGCGCTGGATTGTGGAATAGTTTAATTTTCTATTCCAACTCCAGCCCACGTAACAATAGGGAAGGTGTTGGAATAGAAAATCAAACTATTCCTTAACCAAGAGCGCCATCCAACGCAAGTCGTAATAATGACTTGCGTTGTAATGGCAGGGTCGTAAAGGATGTACACCACGTTGTAAAGGATGTTTCCCCTCTCAATTAAACAGTTTTTATCTTTACAGCTTTAGCCTCCTTTAGGCTTGATCACCCTAACACTTTTTACTTGCTCAACATGTCCCCCTGTGATGTCTGTCTGTTCGCATTTTAACAACAGGGTCGTTGTAACTACCGCGTTGTAATGGCATGCAATGTAAAGCATGCAATCTAAAGGCTGTTCCCCTGCTTAGAAAATAAAATATTGTTAATAGATCAATAAGGTATATATAAATAAATAAGCAAAATCTACAGTAGAACAAGTTAAAAGATGTAAAATAATTTGAAATTGGGGGCTAAGAATTACGTTAGTATTTTCGGATTGATTTGTGGGAGCAAAGCACGTGCATCAAACAGAATACAGTCTGGACAATGAGTGTCCTCAGTTGAATTGATAAAAGCTCCAACCTACCCATTAACATTTTCATTTTTATTGTATATTTGTTTGTGAATTGAAGAACATATTTCTTCATTTATGTATTTGTTTAATGAATGTTTGTTTCTGTATCTTGTGCGTATTGTTTTGTGGCTCAAATTATTGAAAATGCTTAGGCCAGGGTCCCCGGCTTCCAGGAATGACTTGATGGGGGATTCCCGGGTTCCAGTAATGATTCAGTGAGGGTCCACAGAGGTCATAAGATGAAGAACCACTGATCTACCGCATACACTAGGCACTCTCATGTGCTGTTTGGGTGTTCATTGAGAGCTCTTGATGTATTAATTGTGGGCGCTTTGTTGTTTGTTTGTGTGGCATAGGCTGCATATGTCTTTAAACTAGGAACCTTGTGAATGCTGCAGGAGCTGTCGGAGCGAGCCCTTCAACTTTCTTTCCTTTTCCTCTGTCCTTCTGTTCATCCAGATTTTACCAGATCATCGAAGTCTACAAGACCTTGTTCCCGTAGTGCAGCTTCTGAGCTTCTACTTCTCCAGCTTTCACCACCGCCTTCAGACATCAGTCTCTGGAAAGGTAGCTTGTAACGCAGCATCCCGCCATCTTGTTCTGCCAGAAGGACCTCATGGCTGACATCTGTACGGAACGCTCCATGGCGCCGCATAACGGGCGGCAGGAGTGCGAGCCCATATGGGCAGTACTGGGGCAACTGGGCGGACCATTCAGCAGTGACCCTCGACTTGACCCTCAGCAGCTGGAGACCATGGTGGAGGGTGTACTTAGGTGCAAGCAGCGCAACCTCCTCTTGGAGAACACTGACATCCTCAGAGCGTGTGTGCAGTTCTACATCCGGCGGAAGGACTACAGCGAGGCCAGCTGCCTCTTGGAGGTGAGGAACCCCGTGTGCATTGGCTCCAGGAAAAACAGAGGGCGTGTCCTTGCTTAACACTCTTTATTTGCTCTATTTGCTACCTGTGAGACGTAGCTTCCACCAAGTGGAAAGATGAAATCAAATAAATGATGTGGCTCACTCAGAAGACCATGTCCCAGTCCTGGTACCCACAAAAAAGCAGAACGTTAGCATACATTTGAGTTAGGTCTGTGGATTTTACATATATTTTTTTGCCGGGATTTCCATTCTCTGCCAAGGCTGATGTTTTAAATCTGTTATATTTACAATTGTCTGCAGAGCAGTGGATTGTTCTCCAGCAAATGTCTGGAACCATTTTTGGGGAGCAAGGCTTTGGTTGACAATCCTTCAATGTTCCCTGGTACTGGTGGAAGCTCTCCACAAGTTGTGTTGGGCCTGGGTGAATGAGAGTGTGTGTTTGTAAAGGCAAAGAAAGTAAGGGACGACTGCGAAGAATGCAAAGTTCAAAGAGAAATAAAAGTAGCATAAGAAGTCCATGAAAGAACTAGAATGTTTTAAGATTGAGAGGCGATAAATAAGAGGATAATCATAGAGTTGTAAGGCTGCATGCATGTGATCAGTGACCTCAACTTCGCTGAACCTGACCAGTGAGTGCCTTCAGGGCTGCATAGTCTGCAAGTTTACATTGTCCTTGTCAAACACAGTCATTGAACACAATATATACGAGTTATCTCCTCACTTGTCTTTCACAGTCACACATATTCTTTTCACAGATTTTTTTAAAAATATTTTTTTATTGTTTTCCAATTAACAGTTGGCAGTTTGTACATCACTGTACATTTCTTTTACATATTCCTGCCGCTCCTCTTGTCCCATCTCTCAAGTCTAGCACCTCGATACTTCAGAAGTAACTTGATAGCTATCACATAATTCCTTACGTCCCTTACCTAGTTGTGCTTTCCTTTAGTCTAACTAGGTGTGTAGCACCGGCTAGCAGTCAATAATCAATACTATTACTAGAACCGAAATTACCTTGTAAACTCAAACTCAAGCCAGACTTCCCCTATCTCCCTCCCTCCCCCACCCATACCACCTCCTACCTCCACCCATACCACCTCCTACCTCCACCCATACCACCTCCTACCCCCACCCATACCGCCTCCTACCTCCACCCATACCACCTCCTACCCCCACCCATACCGCCTCCTACCCCCACCCATACCGCCTCCTACCCCCACCCATACCACCTCCTACCCCCACCCATACCGCCTCCTACCCCCACCCATACCGCCTCCTACCCCCACCCATACCGCCTCCTACCCCCACCCATACCACCTCCTACCCCCACCCATACCGCCTCCTACCCCCACCCATACCACCTCCTACCCCCACCCATACCGCCTCCTACCCCCACCCATACCGCCTCCTACCCCCACCCATACCACCTCCTACCTCCACCCATACCACCGGTGTGCCTCAACTAGGTGCAGCGCTAAAACATCAGGACTTCTGAACCCTCTGTCACAGTTGTCTCAGCAATATCCATACAGTACAGGTTAACATATTATTAGTAAAGTGCAATAAACTTTCCAGAAATACATCCAGTGTTACTTTACCCCCCCTGTGGAGCCCGGCGAACTCACTGGGACTTCCAAAAGTGAACCGTCCCCCGAATCCACCTCAGGCGCCTGCAGTGCAATAACCAATGCTTCCCATGCCCTTGCTGCCTCCAGTGATTTTTCGTGATTAGTCCGCCTAGCCTGTCGAAGCCTGAGTGCACCTTCACTCTGCGCCCATTTGAGTAGTTCTGCCTTCCACCTCCCCAGTTTGGGCCCTCCTACCGATTCCACTGCGTAGTGATCTCTCTCTTCGCTAATGCCAGCCCTAAATCTATAAACTTGCTCGTAACCTTCGTTTTAGAGGTATGTGGGAACCAGTGCAATAAGTTCCCTGGTCAGGTTCCATATTACGATCCGTGATTCCACAAAGCAAGCCCACCACTTCCTCCCAGTATTTTCCCAATTGTGGACACCCCCACATCATCTGCTGAAAATTAGCCCCTTCCAGACTGCATCGCAGGCATTGAGCAGAGTCCGGTCTAAAATATTGATTAATCTTAGCAGGCGTTAAATATGCCCTATGCAGAGTGTAAAATTGTATTAATTGAAATCGGGCGTTCCTCGTGCTTTTCCAAGCCCTTCTGATTAACTGGGACCATGTCTTCTCAGGGATCTCCTTGCCTAGGTCTGCCCTCTATTTCCCCTGCAGCTCCCGTAGTGGTTCCAGCCCCTCAGACAGCATGCACCTGTAAAGACACGTCATGGCTTTAACGGTTCCCGCAGCCACCACCACGTACTGGCATGCCATTGTTGTCTGCGGTTCCGACAAGCCTGCCTTCCAATACCATTGCATTGCTGAAACTAGGGCTGAATGCAATAAATAATCCCCCAGAGGGAGGCCAAATCTGTCCTGCAAGGCATGAAATGGCAATAAGACTCAGTCTTCGTACAGGTCTCCCAGTACCTGCACTTCTAGGTCCTCCCATTCGGCCATTGCCGTCCGATCCACGCCATGTGGGAGGGCGGTACACATGCCCAGCAGAATCTCTGGAGCATACGGACGGACGGACCCAGCTCTGCGCTGGCTCCGGTTCCAGCACAGCCTCAGTGTCCGCTCCTCGCTAGTAAGCAGTTCGAGACGCATCCATTGTTGAAGCACTATGAAGGACAAGATATGGCGCGGAATCCATCGTCCCTCAGGACCATCCGGACCCCGAAACTCCCGAGCTACCGCTTGATTAAGCCACTGTAGCTGGGCCGCTAGTTTGTACAACTCGAAGTCCGGCACTGCCATAGCCCCGTCGGGTCTTGGGCACATCATTGTGGACAGTGCAACCCTCCGTCTGCCAATATATTCTTTTCACCGATGTTGACATTTAATACGATGGAGCCAATGAATCCTGGTTCATGTAGTTCCAATTAACATTTTTCAACAATAATTGAAAACAAGATGTTTGAGACTTCTTGTGACAATGGCTTCACATTTCCTTACTGGAAATCAGAGTTTTGCTTCCAGGTGGGACTGCACCTAGATACTTCAAAGATGCTTAGTTCATCTCATATCTTGTTTTCAACCCTGGTAGGTATTGGGTCACCAGGGAGATTTGATGTTTGAAAACCCATGACCCCAACTGTTGGGACCACTTCAAAAGGGTCTATGAGTGAGGGACCACCTTTTTGAAAGCCATGGATTATGGTTGTGATGCTTTCCATCTTCACCAAAAACTTGTTACCATGCCCTGAGGGAATGAGACCTTCAGGATGTCCTTGACTGGCCTCAGCTTAAGGACACAAATATGACGTCATTGTTCTGCTCTAGATTACTTGCTTTGGGCAGTGAGCTGGCCCAGGTGGGTAGTTCAGTTTTGCATGATCTGTGGGTGGAATGGATAGAAAGGCATAACCGTTAACCCGCTGTCGCAGAGGGTGGAACAGGCCATGAAAGTTCCCGATCATCTGTATTTCTTTCAGATGTAGTTTACCCTGAAAAATATATTTTCAGAACTTGTCGAATGATGATAATGCATAAACACAACTAGCGGGCATGTATTTTCAGGCATAATTTCTCCCTTCATAGCTAACGTACTGTTTGGCAAAGATCTGCAAAGCAGCGACATGGAAGTCGTGCAGCAAATATAACTCTGGATAAGGTTGGTAAAACTGGCTTTCACAATTGATAAGCAGTCCATAACCTATCTTAATGAAAATGTACCTTGTTATCCACCTCCCAGGTCTGTACTGTTTAGCAGTCCACTCAAATAAGGGTAATCTCCCATAGATCCAAGGCTTGAGAAGGGTAAGTTACTTCTCTGTTAATGTAGTTCTACAGTATTGGTAACTTTTATAGATTTACTCGCCCCTACATTATCTTAGAGGTGACTTGTATTGGAGATAAATACTTATAATCTGACTAAGAAAGGTTTTTGTGTTGTGGTCAAGGCAAGAGCATTGATTTTTGGGTGCGGTAAGTTCCACTCAGCATAGAAAGTAGCCCCATTGCAGTGCTCTGTTAATGGCGTGACGTTTATTCCATGTGTTTGTTTAATATAGAATTCCAGTTTAATTTGGGAGAATATTAAAATAGCAAGCAAATATTGAAAATATATCAAAGCTGTAGTCCTACGTTTACAAGTAAGTGACATGTTTTTGTTGGCTTGGTGCATGTTGACATCGTTGTGAGTCTGCCTGTTTCATCATCTTGACTTATCCTGTCTTCATGAGAATGGCCCTGGCGACGTGCTGCTGGTTGCAGGGTGTGCATCCGTGCCGTTTTAAGCAAATTCTGGTTGTCTGCATTTTTTATGTCAATTGTAAGGATCAGACTGTGCCAGGATCCTGGCTTTGTGTTGGTGTGTTGCCAGATGTGGTGCACAAGTGCCATTCTGTAGATTGTGTGCCTTGGCCCTCATTACGCGTTGGGACCAAACAGCGATATACATTGACAGGAACCACTGTGACAACAGTTCCTGCCAATGCATTATAAATGACCGCTTGCTCTGTGGTCATTTATAGGTTTGACGGGCAGCCCCTCTGCCATGGAGATGGAGTAATTTACAGGCAGCCCTTTAAAATATAAATCAGGCTCTAGCGGAAACAGGTTTTCTTTTTAAATAAAAAATGTAAGGGTGTACCTGGCGGTGATGGACAGCAAAAAAATGGCAGTATGTCTGCCCATCCCGATTGGGTGGGCGGACATACAGCCATTGCTATGACGGCCCATACTCTGTTGGGTCGTTGGAGAGTTTTGGCTATAGTGGTGATGGAGTAGTCATCGCCATATCCAAACCGAAGGTCCGCCCACATATAAATTTGGTGGGCGTACCATTATGGTAGTGATATGTATACTCTGTCGCAGTTGCAACGTTGATACCACCAACATATACATCAGGCTCTAAGTCACAGCTGCCCACAGTTTTAAAATTGGTGGCAAA
Organism: Lissotriton helveticus; assembly: GCF_964261635.1. Classification (NCBI taxonomy): domain Eukaryota; kingdom Metazoa; phylum Chordata; class Amphibia; order Caudata; family Salamandridae; genus Lissotriton; species Lissotriton helveticus. The sequence goes on from NC_136064.1 coordinate 88,715,792, forward strand.
GCCAGGTCAGATGCCTCAAGAACCTTTCTGACAAAGTACACTGTAAAGCTATAAAAAGTATACTGAAACATGTAACTCAAGCGTGTTGTGACAGTGAGTTACTTACTTCTGATGGGGGGAATCAAGGAATGGGGTGATAGTTCTTTCTCAAAAGCTTGTAGTTCCCTTTATTTCATTAACTGGCGAGAGGAACTTTCAAAAGACCCATCTACACCAAATCAAGAATTAAGGTGACAAAGATACCAGCCCTCCTGACTCGTGCCTGATGCGGTATCACTCCTGATTCATATTTTCCTGCTGTATAAGTAAGATAAGTCCTAGTTGCAATTAATGAATATTCAGAGTTCCCACTGTTAGCTGGATCTGTCTCACAGCAGTGGCTTCCACTGTCAAGCCTTAGAGGGTAACATTTGTTATAGTGAGGGGCCTTCTGGAAGCGGTGCAGGATTGAAATCATACCTTGAGCACAGGGGAGATAAGTTTCCAGCTCATGGACTTCAAAGATTGCAAAATCTTGCATCCTTTGTCCTGCACAAACAGAGGGTCGAGCAATTCATGGATTCCCAGAAAGAGGACTCTGGAAAGAGCTGAACATGCTTCTCTCAGCCAAGCTATGATCCAGGTTCTACTGTCCATGAGGCACCGATATGGGGCCGGCAACCTGTTAACTTCTGCTCTATGAAAATTGCACAATGTGGGGAAAGATGTAGTAACCCTTCTTCTCTCAGGGCTTGGGTGGTCAGAGCCAGTTGCGATGGAGTTTTAGAGTAGCTTCTTGGTTTACCAACCTGCAGTAAGTAGACTGACGGCATGGAGATATTTTGTGGTCACTTCTCGCATACCTTGAAATCGAGTCAAGGTGTAGCCATGTATGAGATATAAAGTAAGAGGTTTGAGGTAACCTCTGTTCTATTAGAGCTGCAGAAGATCGAATAGTGGCATTTTGTCACCAGGGCTTGTCTTTAGAGTTGTTGGGGTTGCAGCGCTATGTGGTATACTTTGCAGTAACATCCTCCCATCTCAGAGGGATAGGATTTGATACAGGGGTCCGGTGGTATTATTAGCTTGGCTTCTCTCTTTTACGTCCAAGTAGTGTAGGGATACCATGATATTTCTAACAGAACTTGTTGCAGAGCCATCATGTGTCCACAGTGCACCCCATGTTTTGCTGACTGGTACTGGTGGTAAGTGACCGAGTGTCCCTGGGCTCAGTCTAACGAGGCCTTTGTTGTAGCACTGCTTTCAAAAATGTAAATTGTGCCCAAACTCGTCTTTGGTGGTAGGGGCACTTAAAAAGTGGTAAACTACAATATTTTGGCATAATAGGTATCCCCACGGTCTCCCCTAGGTGTCGCAGGTTTGAGACTTCACGTACTTATAAGGAGGGCCCTTATAAAAAATGGTTGTATATGCCCTGGAGATAGAGAAATTGCATATTTCACTTCCCCATTGTATAAAATTTTGTCCCAAAATCGACTTTGGTGCAAGTAGCACTGTGGAGTGTGGATCTACCCTATTTTTGCATATTCAGGACCCCTTAAGTCTCCCCTAGGTGTCCCTGGGATGGGGTGTCATAGGATGTTTTATATGCCCTGGTGTTGGAGAAATTGTATATTTCATTTTCTCCATTGTAGATCCTCAGCCCCATAGGCTAAAATGGCAAACGTTTATTAATGAATAACTATCGCTAGGAATGTACGGAAAATATCATTCAAGGACTTAGGAGAATAGTATTGGTAAACCCAACAACATGCTACTGTTTAAATTTTCATACCCTAAAGTATACAGAAAAGAAGTTATAAGGTGTTCCTCCTGTCTGTAAGACAAAATTCGGACTTCCTGTTTTCTCCCCCTGATTGGTCAGAGTTAAGAGGATTAGCCAGGCTGCTTTGATGAAGTGATAAGTGGCTCACCCAAGGAGAGGCTATCTCTTAGAGAGAGTTCTGCTACACAGGAATGCCAGAGCAGGGAGGAGGGGTCGTAAACCATGGAGCTTCAAAGGGGGATGTGACAGGCAAAGAATCCCAGGCCCATCTACCCACCTGCTCCCACGACCCAGTCAGGTGGCAGGCTTAAGGCAGGAATTTGCAGATGGTATGGGGAGGAGAGCTATGGGAATGAGCCATACTTGAGGTTGGTTTGACTAGTTCCTGCGCCTCTGCTGCAAGTTCAGCCCTACTAAATTATGGAGGAATAGTGCTTACTGGGGAAAGATTATGCCAAACTTTGGAGGAAGTGGTCATGCTCTGGGGTATTGCCCTGCTCCTCTTTGGACAGGAGTGCTCTCCTGCTTGAACCCAGAGAACACTGAATACACATGTGAGAGGAGCAGAGCCTCTCAGACCTGCTGCTTGAAACTAAGAGAAGAAGGATTGCCATGCTGGAAACTTGATTAACACCACCAGACCCTGCATTCTGCCTGACTGTGACTGCTGCACAATCTGGAACTACAACCCACTAGAGGTGCCCTGCTTCAAAAGGATTAAAGAGTAGACTCCCTGCAAGTTACATGTTAACAGAGCTTACCTGCATCAACTCCACCAAGGGTCCCCTGCATGGAGTTCATCCTGTGGACTTTTAAGGGTTTTAGCCAGGTGCATTGTGGGAATTGTGGTCTCAAACATTCAGGACCATCTTGGAACTTCCAGATACTTGGATTGTGTTTTTCACCTTTTGGACTCTCAATGGGAACTCTAGGAAGAAGGTTCAGAAGTTTGGAGACATTTGGAGCAACTTTGGAAGAAAACTCCATAAGGTGTCTAAGTGCTAAAAAGAATTTATTCATAAAAATTCATATCTCCGGTTTCCTACATTGGATATTTGTCGTTTTAGTGTCATTTTAAAGATAAGAATATTTCCTATTTGTATAAATTAGTGTGGGATTTTTGTTGTGTGTTGTGTCTTAATTATTCACTGAATTGGTATTGTAAAATGCTTTGCATAACTGTCTCCTAAGTGAAGCCTGCCTGATCGCAGCCAAGCTACCTACAGTTGAACATGGGAGTAATTTATTTGGCCCTATATTGAGCCATAGACCATGTTAGTGGCCTTATTGCCAGAGGCAGACACATTTTTGCCACTACTAATAACCCACAAAACTGCATTGGTTGGTTTAGGGATCCCGTGGTGGTATCTAAAATAGAACTGCAGTGGGCGGTGTAGGGATCACGAAGTATCTATAATAGAACCGCAGTAGTCAGTGCAGGGATCTCACAGTATTTATAATAGAACTGCAGTGGGCGTTGGAGGGATCCTGTGGTATTTGTAATAAAACTGCAGTTAGGGCTACTATAGATACAGTGTGGTTGTTGTGGCATCCTGTGGTATCCTCCTTTTTTCCATGAGGGCTACCGTAGATGCAGTGTGGTTGTTGTGGCATCTTGTGGTAACCTCCTCTTTTCTTTCAGGGCTACTATAGATACAGTGTGGTTTTTGCAGCATCTTTTGGTATCCATATTTTTCCATCATGGCTACCATAGATAAAGTGGTAGTTGCAGCATCTTATGGTAACCTCCTCTTTTCTATCAGGACTACCGTATGTACAGTGGGATAGTTGCTGCATCTTTTGGTAACCGCTTCTTTTCTATCAGTGCTGCCGTAGATACAGTGGGATAGTTGCTGCATATTTTGGTAACCACTTCTTTTCTATCAGGGCTACCGTAGTTACAGTGTGGTTGTTGTGGCATCTGGTGGTATTCTCCTCTTTTCTATCATGGTCACCATATGTACAGTGGGATGTGGGATAGTTGCGGCATCTTGTGGTAACCTCCTCTTTTCTATCAGGGCTACAGTAGATACAGTGAGATAGTTGTGGCATCTTGTGGTAACCCCGTCTTTTCTATCAGGGCTACTGTAGATACAGGGTGGTTATTGCAGCATCTTGTGGTAACCTCCTCTTTTCCATCAGGTCTACCATTGATAAATGTGGTTGGTGTGGCATCTTGTGGTAACCTCCTCTTTTCTATCAGGGCTACTGTAGATACTGTGGGATGTGAGATAGTTGCGGCATCTTGTGGTAACCTCCTCTTTTCTATCAGGGCTACTGTAGATACTGTGGGATGTGAGATAGTTGCGGCATCTTGTGGTAACCTCCTCTTTTCTGTCATGGCTACCGTATATACAATGTGGTTGTTGTGGCATCTTGTGGTAACCTTTTCTTTTGTATTAGGGCGATTTTAGATACAATGTGGTTGTTGCGGCATGAATGAATGAATCAACAAGCATTTATAAAGCGCATGGCTACTCAGCAAGAGTGTCCCGGCACTAATAGGCAGCTCTCCACTCACCCCTGCACCCATTTAATTGCAAAATAGGCAAGTTGTAAGTTGTATCCTAAAAACAGCCAGATCAGTTGTGGCTCTGAGAGTTGCAGGAAGATGGTTCCACGTTTGGCTTCCCAGAATCATGAAGGATCTCCCTTCAGATCTAGTCCGGCGAATCCGTGGTATAGAAGCCAGGTGACTGGATGAGGACCTGAGAATTCTGGATTGCATATAATGGAATATTCTCTTCCTGATGTAACTGGCACCCATGCCATGTAAGACTTTGAAAGTAAGCACCAAAGCCTTGAATTTGATCCTCTTTCTCACTGGTAGCCAGTGAAGAGCACTGAGGTGAGGGGACATGTGAGTTCTGGGATTTAAAATGAGGACCAGTCTCGCAGCTGCATTTTGCACTACCTGCAGATGGTTAAGGACTTAGTCAGGCACACCCAGGTATAAGACATTTGTGTAATCCAGTTTAGAAGTAACCAAGGCCTGGACTACAGTTTTCCTAGTGGTTAATGATAGCAGTGGTAGGAATTTCCTCAGCATTCAGAGTAGTTCAAAACAGGTGCCTACTACAGTGTGTATTTGATGTTTCATCGAGAGAAAGCTGTCAATAAAAATGCCCAGATCTGTGACTGTGTTTTGAGCAGAGGGTGGCGGAGAAATGTCCACAGGCCATCAGAGTCTCCACTCTTCAGAGGGAGGAGCACCAAAAAAGATAATCTAAGATTTCTCTGGGTTACACTTTAATTGGTTACTCACCAACCAATTGAACACCCTAGAAAGGCACGTTCTAATCTTCTCCCCCTCAAAGTTTGCACCTTACTCACAGGTGAAGTGCAGCTGGGTGTCGTCTGTGCACAATAATATTTTAGCCCCGCCTGCTTCAGCCAATGATGCATCTTGTGGTAACCTCCTCTTTTCTATCAGGCCTACCGTAGGTACAGTGTGGTTGTTGCAGCATATTCTGGTATCCTCATTTTTTCCATCAGGTCTACCGTAGATAAAGTGGTAGTTGCGGCATCTTGTGGTAACCTCCTCTTTTCTATCAGGGCTACCGTAGATACTGTGTGGTTGTTGTGGCATCTTGTGGTAACCTCCTCTTTTCTATCAGGGCTACCGTAGATACAGTGCGATAGTTGTGGCATCTTGTGGTAACCCCTCTTTTCTATCAGGGCTACTGTAGATACTCTGTCTTTGTTGCGGCATCTTGTGGTAACCTTTTCTTTTCTTTCTCGGCTACTGTATATACTGTGTGGTTGTTGTGACATCTTGTGGTATCTTCCTCTTTTCCACCAGGGCTACCATAGATACAGTGTGGTTGTTGCGGCATCTTGTGGTAACCTCCTATTTTCCATCAGGTCTACAGTGGATAAAGTGTGGTTGTTGTGGCATTTTGTGATAACCTTCTCTTTTCCATTAGGGCTACCATAGACAAAGTGTGGTTGTTGCGGCATCTTGTGGTAACCTCCTCTTTTCTATCAGGGCTATTGTAGATACTGTGGGATATGGGATAGTTGCGGCATCTTGTGGTAACCTCCTCTTCGTAGTAGACCAACACAGGTGCCTACTACCGTTTGGATTTGATGTTTCATAGAGAGAGAGCTGTCAATAAAAATGCCCAGATCTTTGACTGTGTTTTGAGCAGAGGGTGGTGGAGAAATGTCCACAGGCCACCAGAGTCTCTATTCTCCAGAGGGAGGAGCACCAAAAAAGATAATCTCCGATTTCTCGGGGTAACACTTTAATTTGTTACTCACCAACCAATTGAACACCCTAGAGAGGCACGTTCTAATCTTCTCCCCCTGAAAGTTTGCACCTTTTTCACAGATGAAGAGCAGCTGGGTGTCGTCTGTGTACAATAATATTTTAGCCCTGCATGCTTCAGCCGATGATGCAACTTGTAGTAACCCCCTCTTTCCTATCTGGGCCATCGTAGATACAGCGTGGTTGTTGCAGCATCTTGTGGTAACCCCCTCTTTTCTGTTAGGGCTACTATAGATACAGTGTGGTTGGTGCAGCATCTTCTGGTATCCTCCTTTTTTCCGTCAGGTCTACCCTAGATAAAGTGGTAGTTGCGGCATCTTGTGTTAACCTCCTCTTTTCTATTAGGTCTACCATAGATGCAGTGTGGTTGTTGCAGCATCTTGTGGTAACTCCTTCTTCCTATCTGGGTTATCGTAGATACAGTATGGTTGTTGCTGCATCCTGTGGTATCCTCCTTTTTTCCATCAGGTCTACCGTGGATAAAGTTGCTGCATCTTTTGGCAACCTCCTCTTTTCTATCAGGACTACCATAGATACAATGTGGTTGTTTCAGCATCTTTTGGTAGCCTCCTGTTTTCTATCAAGGCTACTGTAGATACAGTGGGATGTGGGATCCTCCTCTTTTCTATCAGGGCTACCGTAGATACTGTGTGGTTGTTGCAGCATCTTGTGGTATCCTCCTCTTTTCCAACAGAGACAGTCTCTTCCTGATTTAACTGGCACCCATGCCATGTAAGGCTTTGAAAGTAAGCACCAAAGCCTTGAATTTCATCCTCTTTCTCACATGTAACCAGTTAAGAGCACTGAGGTGAGGGAAAATTTGGGTCCTGGGATTTAAAATGTGGAATGTCTCGCCGCTGCATTTTGGTTGTTGCAGCATCTTGTGGTAACCCACTCTTTTCTTTCAGGGCTTCTATAGGTACAGTTTGGTTGTTGCAGTACCTTGTGGTAACCTCTTTTCTATCAGGTGCTACTGTAGATACCGTGAAGGTGTTGCAGCATCTTGTGGTAACTTCCACTTTTCTTTCAGGGCTTCTATAGATACAGTGTGGTTGTTACGGTATCTTGAGGTAAGCTCCACTTTTCTATCAGGCGCTACCATAGATACAGTGTGGTTGTTGTGGCATCTTGTGGTAACCTCCTCTTTTTCAACAGGTCTACCATAGATAAAGTGGTAGTTGCAGCATCTTATGGTACCCTCCTCTTTTCTATCAGGGCTACTGTAGATAGAATGGGATGTGGGATAGTTGCGGCATCTTGTGGTAACCTCCTCGTTTCTATCAAGGCTACCATAGATACAGTGAGATAGTTGCGGCATCTTGTGGCAACCTCCTCTTTTCTATCAGGGCTCCCGTAGATACTGTGTGGTTGATGCGGCGTCTTGCGGTAACCCCCTCTTTTCTATCAGGGCTACCATAGATAACAGTTTGTTTTTTGCGGCATCTTGTGGTAACCTCCTCTTCTCTAACAGGTGTTACAGTAAAAACAGTGTGCTTGTTACAGCATCTTGTGGTAACCCCCTCTTTTCTATAAGTGCTACCGTAGATACAGTGTGGTTGTTGTGGCATCTGGTGGTAACCTCCTCTTTTCTATAAGGTGCTACCGTAGATACAGTGTGCTTGTTACAGCATCTTGTGGTAACCTCCTCTATTCTATCAGAGCTTCTATAGATACAGTGTGATTGTTGTGCATCTTGTGGTAACCTCCTCTTTTCTATCAGGGCTACAGTAGATACAGTGGATCTTGTGGTAACCTCCTCTTCTCCTACAGCACTGTGGTGGTAATATGGAGTTCAGGGAAGACTTGCTGAACCTCTGGAATGACATCCACTACCACCGCCTCATGGACAAACGCCAAGTGACCTTCTTGACCTCGGTGCAGAGGTTTCGCTGCAGGAAAAGGTAATTTTGTGGGAAAAATGAGGTTTGGGGAATGTGTTTGCTGACCTAGTGGGAACATTATTGTGGTATGCAGAGTAATATTTGCTTTTATCCTAAGGTATATCTGCATGTTGGTATGTATAGTGTTTTAGGGTCCCTTGTTTCTGTTGTCAGTTTTCTATCAGTAACTGATCCTCAGTACATGTTTAGGTGAGCCAACAACGACCATCAAACTAAAGAGTGACAAGTTAACTTTCTCACTTCCGGCCTACAGGCCTTTTTTGAAAAACTAAATTCTGCTGCTAAGTTTACTGGTGCTAATTCTAAAACATATGTTGTGTTTCGATGGCTTGTAAATACTCCTTTTCTCTTTTTCTATTAAATAAATGTTCTATTTTTCTATTAAATAAATCCATGTGTAAGTGCTTTGCTACCTATGAACAACGTGTGCCCCAGACAAATACTTTTAGTAAATAAAGAAGGCTCATGCTCTGGCCTGTGTTTGCTAATTAAACCATGTCCATGCTTTCTTGCCATTTGAGGTGGTCAGTTCCCTCCCTAAAGGTATAGTTTTGGAAGTTGGAGACAAACCCCTATCCAGTGAAGCCAATTTGAGTAGAGAGCACACCCAAACATCAGTTTGTGACAGTGTGGTGTGTGTATATAAGACCAAGATGTTGCTTAGAGTGGCTGCTTAGGGGCCTTATTTAGAATTCTGGTGGACGGTCCGCCATAGGGATGAAGATGATAACCTTCACAGTTGTGGCAGATTACCACTTGCCATATTTGATGGATCCACTCCTGCCTGGTGCAGATCTCTATGCCTTCAAAGGAGCCGCCGCCACAGCTGTCCTCTGAAGGTGTTGGACGTTTGCTGAGCGGCCGCCATTTTTCATTTGGCCACTCCGCAAAAACTCGAAAACTAACAAAAACAAACTCTGAAAACAGGACTTTGGGTTTTGAAAAAAAAAAATAATAATAATTAATATAATGACTATCTCCAAGGGTGTGGGGATTATTTTCTTTTTTTCCAGTTGGGACCACCAAGCTTTTCCTGGCTGCCCCCAATAGTAAAAAAGTACCTCAGAAGCAGCTCTAAGTAGGGCAGATAGTCTGATGCGCTTACACCGATGGCCTCATGCCCATGGGAGGTTCGCTGTATGGTTTCTGCGGGGAGGCTGCCAGCAGACACATGGCGGTCTGTAAATAGAGCAGCGGACAGGTTACTCTGCCACATTAATGGCAGGGGACCCTGGCCACCAAACACCCAGCTCTTAAGTTGTCAACATTTTGTGAGTTGCAAGGCTGTACTGAAGCCACCCAGATTCAGAGGGTCTAGGGATGGATACACAAAGGTTTGACGGTCTTCAGATTGTCTTGGGTGTTCTCTGAAGGGAAACTCAGATCTCTGGGGTGGTGATAGTCACTTGATCAATTTCAAAGGTCTGCCTTCTTCATTCCTAAAACCACTGCCTCATCTCCATCACACCTTCACTTAGTCTGAAACTCCTTGCAGCCCCAAACTCTGAGTCCTTTCAGTCTTGAAGTCACTTTGGCATGGTGTTTGATCTACAGCAGGATCTGCACTGGAAAGAAACTGTGGTCTGTCTCTCCTTACACTTTAGTTAGGAATGCACTCTGAATGCCTACACAGCATTGAATTGTGTCCAGACCTTTGCAAGCTTGATTCACCGCTGTTGCATCACACTGCATGCAGAAGCCGCTTCCAAAGACCCACAACATGCTGGGAACAGCCCCACTGTTTTGTTTTTAATAACAATTTTATAAAAACGTTCTCTTGTTTTTGAACGACTCAGAAATGTAGTTCCACCATGGAGAATCAAACATGATCGTCTTGCTGTGTGACCATATTGTGTGCATCAACATTCACCTGGATCATCAACATGGCCTTTCACTAACTCCTGCTATGCCCTTCCCAGCTGTGCACAGTTCTTGCACAATCCCTCTATGTGCCATCCATTGCCCACACCCTGGAGTTCTTACGCAGGCATTCGCGTTCTCTATATATCACATCTCCAACGGCATCGCCCAGGCCTCTGGACTGTTGGCTCTCTGCTTCTCCAGGCCTCAGCAATGTCCTGTTTCACTGGCACAAGACCCAGTTTGATCAGGGCCAGTTTATATCTGCCTGTGGCCAGACTGGATATGATGTGTAACAGGGTAAGTTTAGGGTCCATAGGAAGCTGCCTATTCTTGGTTTCAGAGAGTGTGCTGAGTGCTCCCTCCCAAAACCTGTGAATGCTTGCGCACGACCAGACCTTGTGTAGAACGTCCCCAATTGTATTATTACTAACTGTTGACAGATAGGGGAGTCTGTCCTTCCCAGATACACTGTTGACAATCGGTAAAGTCCTTTCTGAAACTGTTGACTCTGGGCTGGAGATCCAGAACCTGAGGGAACCCAGAGAGGGTTTGACTTGTCTTTCACTCTCAATAGTCCAAGCCCCAGCCGGCTGGATCCTGGGGGTCCTTGTTGCTGCTGGGAGAGTCCAATAGTCCTAAGGTCCACCTCATTTAATGTCTGTACCTATCAGTTTTTGACAGTTTTGTTTCCTTGCACTTTATGGAAATCCTGAGCTTGGTTGGAGATTCTGGCAAAGCACACACGCTGAGGATGGTTCTACAGCACAAACGGACCATCAACAAACCATAAATGTACACATTGAGCTCCCCTGCTTAAGACTCTGGACCCATCATGCCCCTGGAAAACCGTGGGCTGTTTCAGGCTTTGAAAGTACATGTATCAACCGCTCATGAACATCTCTCGATCCAGTCTCTAAACCTTACTGGGCTACACCTGGACATGCCTGCCATTGCTCAAATCCTCTGTTGCAAGCTGCTGCATTATTCCATGAGCTGAAGATCAGTATATCCATAGCCCAGTTACATTTCACACATTTGTATATCACTCAGCACAGTCAGAGAGGGGAGGGCCAAAAGACCCTGAGGCTGTATCAAGCTTAAGAAGTTATACATTTTACTCTCGCTGGAACACATAATAAAATGTAGTCTCTTTCATAATGTAATCAAACTTATATATAAGACAGGAAACTTTGATATCCATATTGAAATTGCCAGTACTTTTGGATGAAATCAGAGATGCTTTATGAAATTGCTGCACAGATGCGTAGTTGCACTTTGCTGCTGCAGTTCCACGGAGCCCATCAGAAGCCAAAAGGGTTCCGTCATTGCTAAATTACATGACACTACACATGCTACATGTGTACATCTGTGACTGAGCCTCAGTTTGTAACACAAGCATCCACCACATGAATTCTAAATCTGTTTCACGCGATCTCCAGATCTTCAATGTCTGCTGGCGTCATTCTTTCTATGTGCAAGCCAGCACTCCATAGCAGTATCGGACAGAACATTAATCTCCACGTCAGTAAGTTCCACCAATGGTTTCAATGCCACCCCATTCCTGAAACCACCACCACCTTTCGATACTGCCAGAAAGCTGAATATTGGTGACAGATGGACTGGACTGCCTGGATAGAGACATTTGATGCTTTCATTAATGCGATAGAAGAAACAGATACTAATAAGATTATCAAATACCTTAAGAATCAACCTGGTGATGGTGTAAAGAAGTCATTAAAAATGTAGCTAGTTGACAAAATCACACATTGTCAAATCAAAGAAGCCTTGAATCTTAAGTTCAATCCAATGCTGAATGAAGATTATGAAAGATACATTTTCAGTCACGAACAACAGAAAGATGGTAAAACCATCAACAAATTTGTTGAGAGACCGGAATCGCTGATCAACCACCCTAAGTTCAATTAATTCAATGATGAGGAACCTATACATTTCAGAAGTATTGACAGATAATAAATGCTGAGAGTAACTCAGGCTGGAGCAAGTTCTCATAGCTGCCAGAGCTGAAGAGCGTGCGGATCAACAGTCTGCTAACATGGAGGCTGGAGGTCCCCAGAAATAGTCATGATCATGAAAACTAAACCAAAGCATAAGACAAAAGGACACAGGGTGATGTCTCCACAGAAGAAGAAGTTGTGCTTCAAGTGTGGATTTTTTTTCTCCATATGAAGGTAAATGTCCTGTCACTGAACAGGTGTGGAAAAGCTGTGGGAAGGAGAACCATGTTGTGAGGGTTTCAAGGTTAAGGATAAAAGAAGTGCGTCATGGTCCAAAGGCAAAATTGCTGCCCGAACGCTACAATACCAAATGAAGTTGATTGTCATCTAAATCATCATCAAAGCGTTCTTCTATATCTACGTCAAGTGAAAGTGAAGATGATGGTTGTGCCATGTTAATGTTTACCTCAGAAAAATGTGCGCATGTTGGACTGGCCACTTGTGAAGAAAAATAAAGGTCCAAGAAAAGTCAACATGAAAAAGCAGCAAAGTCATGCAAACATTGTCTGAAGATTACACTAAAAGTAAATGGTTGCTCGATACCTTTTATTATCGACAGAGGGGTGTTGACAAATATAATGCCTGAGGAGAAATACTTATAAACAGAACAGAGTGCACGTGCTGCTATCGTTTATCTTTTGCCTGAATTCTTTTGGCTGAAACATCTGACTTGAAACCAATGTTTTCTGTGCAAATAGTCACTTTTTATTTTAGTTTTCTTGAGTCATATTATTCAATTTTGACTTTTTTTTGGAAAATTATTTAAACCAACGTTTTAATTTATTATTATTTTTTTTTTTCACGGAAGATCAAATTTATAAAAAAGGATACAGTTTCATAGAAACGAAATGTAGTCGTGATCTAATGGTGCTAACAATAGAAACAGCCCAAAGACTTTCCAAAACACAATTAGAAGAAATTGAGGCCCTGGAAACAGCCATTTCTACAAACCAGTTGATTACTGATGCCAAATCATTATTAGAAAAAGTACAAAAGGACATAGGGGAATTCAAGGACTACACAATAAATCAAAAAACATCACAATTCGAGAAAGACAAAAGGAATTTCAACCTTGACAAAGTATACCCTTTCCTCCAACCAGATTTTTATACAAGATCAGATTCAAGGAAATATTTGCAAGATTACCAAGGCCGGTCCTTTAATAAATTCATTACTTTCTCGGACACGTCATCATCTGGCAGTGGAAGTGACGGGGAAAATCCAGCACCCCAAAGGAACAACAACAGAAGAGGTGGCTTTCAACAAGCCCAGGGTTTTCAACAACAACAACAGGGAAGTTTTTTAGGGAGAGGCCAACCAAAACCACGCGGAAAAACCAGATTTGCACCACAACCATGGGAAATGTCGACACGACGAAACAACTACAAGAACTAGCCCCCTCACCTATATTCAATCTATCGAAAAAGATTTTAACATTGGAAGAGAAGAAGGTTTTGGAAAAAGGACTTTCATTTGTCCCCACTAAAAACACAGATTTTGTGAAACTCAAAACAGAAGTCATTGAATTCTGTCGTAAAGTTAGGTTAAAAACCTTTTTTGCTGAGAATGTTTATCAACCCATATTGGAAACTACAGGACTGCGAAAAAAATCATCCTTTTGCCCACCAATTAACAAAATCCCGAAAGAGGTCATTACTTTCGAACGTTCCATCTTATCTGCAGTGACTGAAATGGAAAAAAATAAAAAATGGATCAAACACAACTTATCCAAAGGAGAGGCACAAGCATTAACAAATCTGAAATCGGACTCTTCAGTCATTATTAAACAGGCGGACAAGGGCGGTTCAATAATCATTTGGGACAAAGAACTTTACATTACAGAAGTCAAAAGACAACTAAATGACGAATCATGCTATCGCAGAATTAATAAAGATCCAACACCAGATCTTAAAAATGAATTACACAAAATAATCGATGAAGGATCAGAGCAAGGCTTCCTTGGAAAAAAGGAAACTGAATATCTAAAAACACAACACCCAAGAATACCTCTCTTCTATGTACTTCCCAAAGTTCATAAAAACGAAAAAAATCCCCCGGGAAGACCAATAGTATCAGGGTGTGAATCCCTACTTGAACCTATCTCCAAGTTTGTGGATTTTTTTCTAAAACCGCTAGTTCAGCAAGTCAAGTCCTACATACAAGACACGACAGACTTTATAAATAAACTAACAACGATCACATTTAACAAAAATTCCGATTGGATGGTAACCATGGATATCACGTCCCTATACACCCAGATCCCAAGAGACGAAGGCATCAATGTCCTAGAACTTTTTCTCAATGAAAGACCAAGACCACATAAGATACCAACAGATTTCATTCTCCAGCTGGCCTCATTCGCTCTAAAAAAGAATTATTTCTTTTTTAATGGAGAATTCTTCTTTCAAGTAGGAGGAGTGGCTATGGGTTGTCCATTTGCTCCTGAATTAGCCATACTTTTATGTCTAAGTATGAAGAAATGTTTGTCTATACCAACAATCCTTACATTCAATGGATATCACATTGGTGTCGATTTATCGACGATATTTTCTTCGTGTGGTCAGGTCCAGAAGGCGAATTGATCAAGTTCCATGACTGGATTAACAACAGACTTCCAGCAATAACCTTTAGTATGGAACGTTCACAAAATAAAATGCCATTCCTGGACGTTGAAGTGTACCCCTCTGAAGGTGGATTAATAACTACACTGTATAAAAAACCTACAGACCGCAACAAGGCATTGCATTTCCGAAGTAATCACCCACGCAGCCTAAAGGAGAATCTCCCATATGGGCAATATTTAAGAATAAAACGCAACTGCCAAACTAAAGAAGAATATCAACGACATGCGAGCATTTTGACATCGAATCTACAACAACGTGGATACCCAAAAAAACTACTCAATAAATCAAGGAAAAGAGCGTGGTGGACTCCAAGAGACACCCTATTAGAAAGAAGAACGAAAAAGGAAAATGACAGGATGGTCTTCGTATCCACTTTCTGCCCCAACTCTAATGCTTTGAAAAAAATTGTCAAACAAAATTGGCACCTGTTACGCAATTTAGACGAAGCATTTAAAAATTAGCCACTTTTTGCGTTCAGAAAAAATTCCAGTTTGGCTAATCAGCTAGTACGAGCAGCGCTACCACAGGAACAAAATCCCAGCCTACGGACAATGCTGAATTTACCGCCCATTCAGGGTCACCACAGATGTGGCACCTGCTCCTGCTGTGACACCACGAAAGAAGGGTCCGTGTTCTCCCATAATCAGATCTTTTGGAAACACGAGCGATTCTCGAATTGCAAATCACGTTATGTGATATATGGCATTCGATGCCCATGTGACTTAGTCTACATCGGCAAAACTAACCAAGAAATACGCGTAAGAATACAACAACACAAATCCCGAATCAGGAATAATGTCACAACAGCACCTCTGGTCAATCACTGGCGGGAAAAGCAACACAAGGAAAATGACCTCATTTGGACTGTAATAGCGAAAGTGGAGAATGATGCAAGAGGGGGTGACCTGGACGCAAAACTCATCAGAATGGAAGCGATGCTAATTGTAAAATTTGACACAGCATTCTCTGGACTGAATGAACTATCTGAGATATTCAAACTCTGAACGAGTACCTTAAGTCTTTTTTATAAAAAGAGAGATCCATCAGAATAAGCCATTAATCCGTTTTTCTGAACCACTAGGACCATAATTCACTGATCACCCAAAATAAAGAACCGCACCTCAATAAAAAATTTAAAAAAAATAAAAATAAAAAACTTTTTTTCAATCAAACCGTCTTTGTTGGACTACCCAAGAAACAGACCCAGGACATCAACTGCCGCGTAGCCCTCAGCTGTTTTCTATAAATTACAACATCAGCTCACCAGCTTCATAGACAACACGATTAAAAAAAACACTAACTACCAGAATGCAACAAATACGTCCACTGGGACGTTTCAAGCCTGTCATAAAATAAGATCTTCAATACATCGTCGCCTTGCGCAATAAAGAGAAACGGACTGGGATACAAAACGACATCCCTTGAGCCATAATAGTTATTTAGGTCACACTCGCAAGCATTTATTAGAGGAAAGAGGGGAACATTTAAATAAAACAAGACCTTTAATACATCGTCGCCTCGCGTGATAAATAGAAACTAACTGGGATTTATAATGACACTCTTTGAGCCACAATAGTGATTTACGTCCCGCTCGCAAGCATACATTAAAGGAAAGATGGAACTACACACCCCATGATCCTTTGCGGACCCGGAAACGGCCATACTGAGGACGCGGCTGTGAACGAGTGAGACAGAACAATACACCCGCCTCGTTTGACTAAAGTAAGAATCATCTCGCAATAACTTTAAACTAGACAGATTGTCGCTATACAATAGAGCGCATCAGTAAATCCCCGCATTTTCTCAGCAGGACGAAGGCTCAGAACCCAACGGTCCGCGGAGCAAGATCTCCCCACAAGGTAAGCTCAGTGACAGAGCACTCATTAATAAGTACCTGCAAACAAACAAGACAGGACACTAATTCGTCCCCATCCGTTTATTATGTTTCAGTGGAGCAAATCAATAGAAAATTCAGTACAGCACACAAAAAGAGGTCCGCCAAATAAGTAAGTTACAGCTGAATGGTTAATGAATGGGTATTTTGATGGAGAAGCACACATGGATGAAAGGCTAAGTGTCCCAACATATTTTACAGGTCCATTTCTTTCGACGGGAATATTTGAACCCACCATGGTCTCTTGAAAACTGAGAGGTAAGAGTAGGAGGCTTGTAGTGGAGGTGAGGGCAGCATAACAGTAAGAATAGATCTAAAACCATCATTATTCTTTCTCTTCAACAGACTACGGTCCTGATGAGAACTCTATAGACACAAGAGTTCGAAACGCGTTGACTGGAAAAGCCAAAAATCTAGAGAGACAAAAAAATTGTACAAATTATCATCTTTTTGTATAAATTGTATATGGCTTTGTTGCAATAATTCATTTGTTTCAACTGAAAATAAGTGATATATTTTCTTCGTTGTTTGTTTGCCATATAAGTGTTGTATATAGTGCATTGTATGAAAGAGGTATGCTTGTTGTTTGAATGATCAAAAGTCGTCATATAATTTTGTAAATATATTGTTGTGTTGTACATAAGGTCGTAAAATGAAAACGTTGGTTTAAATAATTTTCCAAAAAAAAGTCAAAATTGAATAATATGACTCAAGAAAACTAAAATAAAAAGTGACTATTTGCACAGAAAACATTGGTTTCAAGTCAGATGTTTCAGCCAAAAGAATTCAGGCAAAAGATAAACGATAGCAGCACGTGCACTCTGTTCTGTTTATAAGTAGCTTGTGGCAAGCTGTGCTGTTGGGTGCCCAGACCCAGTGGTGGTATTAGTGAGGAGAAATACAACAAACTATCTCCATTGCCATGACTTAAGCCCTCGAAATCTAAATTGTATACATGGGCTGTATCGACGCCCTTAAAACTCAAGGTTCATTTGTAGCAGCAATGAAACTCAAGAAAACAAAAGTACAAGCACCCATTCATGTAGTTCAAGACACAGCTTAAAGTGCCTGTTTGCTCAGTTTCAGCACAGCTGATATCAGTGATCTACAATATGGTTGCTCATCACAAAATAGTAAATCAGTTCCCTTCCTTGTTTGTATGGGTTAGGAAAACTTAAGACTATGCAGGAACAATAACGCATCAATGAGGATGTCCGTCCTTTTGTTCAGAGACATAGATGAACCGCATTTGATTAACAGGAAGCTGTTGAAAAATAACTTGAATTATTGCTCAAACATGATATCGCGCTCAAGAAAACTGTTCAGCATGCTGAATTAGAAAAGCTCGACCTTAAAAACTGTCTTAAATTCTACTCTTTAACCTTACCATTCGACCCCTCGCTCGACCACAAGTGAATGTCCTGCAACTTTGATGTTCAGGGGAGCCATGACAACCAAGTTAACTCAATGGACCAACAGAAGATCAAGTACTGAGGAAGAAACCCATATAAGGGACTTGGATCTTAAAAGAAAAATGAAAGCATACCCACATAAGTGCCGACATGCACAAGACATTACATTTACCAGAGAAGATCTAGTGCCTGTCCATTAGCCTAGAAAACGGACATTTGATACTCCCTTTGATGCTGAGCCCTTTCATTGTGTAACCAGAAAAGGACACATGGTGACACTACCCTAATCAAATGTGTGATATGGGACTGTGCTAGAAATATCTGTATAAGTTACGTTTGTTGACTCGAGTTGTAACAATGGTAAATTGCTACGCAAATGTTCGTAAAATGACAGAAAATGATGAATAAAAAAAGAAAAGGACACATGGTGACTGCCTAACGGCCTGGGAGGTCTATCACACGAGATTCCTCTAATTTCCAACATGTGGCTCATCGCTCGCCAGGCACTGATGCCAAGGTAGAGACTGGGTCTGAGAGGACAATTGGAGACTCTCTGACTGCTATTGCTCGCACATCGCCAATGCGGATCATGAACACTTCGACTGCCTGTCCCCAGTTTTCGAAAACATGGTTGGGATGTGTGTTCAGAGTGCCACGAAGGCTCACTGAAGAGTTATAATTGTATATATCTGTAAACATTTTAAATTATTTATTTAACTGACGGTAAGATCTAGTGTCTTGTGAGTTAGCAATGACGGAACACTTTTGGCTCCTGATGAGCTCCCTAGTACTGTGACATACACGTTTGAGCTTAGTGAAGTGACTGCAGGTTTAGAATATTGAGTTTGTGTACTCGCAGAAGAACAAACACATGTTATGCTAAGCTCCATGTGTGGTGTTGTCATTAGCAGGTACCCAGGCTGTGGAGGAAACTACAGTTAGCACATAGTTTTCCAAGTGCAAAATCACTTCCGGAAATAGCTCAGGTTGGTTTTACACTTGTGAAAGGATTTACTCAACCAAAAGATTTTTTTGTGTGAGTAAATCTGTTCCAGGGACTGGAAGTGTTTACAGAGTGGGAATTCCAGGGCAGAATGCCATGAGCACTTGTGCACTGAGACAAAGTACATATTTGTAGTATTCAGAAACTCAACTTTGACCCTTTTGCGCCTAGGCAAAGGTTGTTAAATAACTCCTGACAAGAGCCGAAATAAATCACCCTCAATAGTGGGAAGTAAAACGTTGGGGGAATAAAGGGGAAAGAGTTGCTTGGAAGGAAAAAGAGTTTTTATCCATGGAAAAAGAAAACAATGTTAGCTAATTCATTTGCACTTACTCAACAGATTTTCAGATGAGCGAATGTAACCTTTGTCATGCCGCTACACAATTTACAGTTCACATTTTTCTTGTGATCTACCAGGTGGCGGTGATCCACCGGTGTGGTCCTCCTTTGTGGCATTCTTCTATGTGGGGGCCGCCTTGCATACAAAGCGTACTATATCAGTGGCCTATTTGGCCTTCATCTTCCCAGGATTCCTTGTTGAGGTAATTGCAAGTAATTGCTCTCCTGCAAGCTACTGAAAGATTTCCCTCAAACCAATATAGAGGTAACATAAGGTGCTGATATATAAAAGAAAGTGACTCTTTTTTATTCCTTTGAGTCGTAACGCTTCGAGTAGTTGTTTGTCGGGTTCCTTGCTCCTGGATTACTTTTCCTGTTTAACTTTACCTTATTCCTCTGCACTTCTGTCGTCTTCCTCTCCCAGCCTTGTCTTTTCTGTGGCATTGCTCAAGATGGCAACTCCCGCTTCTATCTGCCCAGCCTATCTCAAGCTCACCGCTTGGCATCATCTGGGGTCAAGTCATCTCAGCCTTCTGGAGCCTTGATGGATTGTTTTTGGAGATTTTTGCCCATTGTGCTTTTTTCCTCCTTGGGGCTCCTTCTGGAAGGTCCTGTCTGCTCGGCTGTTTTCTGTATTAGTAATATTGTGGCTACTGAAAGGGGTCACCCGTATCTCTGGCAGACTTACGGGCCAATTACGGTGTCGTTAGGAAACCATTCCTACCGAATCGGTTCCGGAATGCTTTCTGAACGACTCGACCGCGAGCACTCTGAACAACAGATCACGATGCAATCCATGTTAAATCCCACCGATTCGTTCGGGATGCAATACGTCAAACTGAATTTAGACGGAAACAAAGCCGATGCGACCGATTCGTTTGCAAACGCTTAAGAATGGTATTTCTGTTAGGAATCAGAATCGATTTACCCCGCGAACAGATGACTATGCAGCTGACGCGGTTACTGAACCGTGTCTGTTTGTGTTACAAATGGCAAGTGAAGATTGTCAAAAACAGTATAAACAAGCATAGACAATGCCAAATCCAAAGAAAAAAATTCTATTAGCCACACCAACCAATCCACCTATATATGAAGGGCCAAACACATGCCCATGATCCTTTGCTCTAACACAACTACTGTCAGGTCTCAGGAGTCTGCCCACATTCCCTGGTCTCTGCTTCTCTGCCTCACACACTTCACCCACCACACAACTTGCACAGAATTTATTTTTAAAATGTTTTTATAAACACACACTTTTTTTTTATATTCACACTCACCCTCGCCTTTACAGTCGCCCTCACCTTCACACTCTCCTCCACCATGGCCCCAACGAAGCAGCAAAGGTTCACAGAGCAACAGTTATTTGGGAACCAGGTCCAACCGACCCCCCTTTCCCAGAGAAATAGGATGTGGGAGAGGATAGTCAACAAGGTGAATACTGAAGCACCTTGCCTGCGCACAATTGATCATATAAGGAATAGGTACTATGATGTGCGAAGGAGGGTAGAAAACCTGCTGGCCAGAGCCCCCCAAACCCAGATTTGCATATACATTGTTGGGGTATTAGCCTCCAACCCAATTTTTTTCTCTACATTGCTGAGAGTGTTAGACCTTCATCTCCCAATTTTGGCTGGACATTTCCGGGAGTATTAACCACCCAGCCCCCATTTGGGTCTGAATTGCTGGAACTATTAGCTCTCCCTCCCCCCAAAATTGCCTCTACATTGCTGGAAGTATTCACCCCACCCCAAATTAACTGTAGTTGTGCCCCTGCTTTCTTTTATGTTGCCTTTCACAGGGTAGTGGCGTTACTGTGTGGGGGTAGATGTCTGACTTACCTTCCGCGACGACCGCGTCGGTTGGGGTTGTAGTATTACTCGTAGATGTAGAGTACAGGGATGACATGCGTGATGGGATACATGGCTGCGCAGTCTCCGTCGCAGGAATCGTGTTGTGGCGCGATTCAGAGCTGAAATACTCCCTTCCGGACGCTCTGATGTGTTGGTTGTGGCAAACGATTCAGCTCTTAGGAAGTATGCATCATACTTGGGCGTTCGGATTCGGCCTGGGAAATGCCTCTGGACAACTCCATTCTGAGTTTCTGGAGTCTTCTCATTAGGAAACTCCAGTTGGATTCGGAGCGACCGAGTGGATCGATAAGTGAAGGGTTTTGGGCATCGTACTGCGTCGTTTGGCAGAACCGCATCCTAGTACAAGTCAATTGCAACGTCTGACTCCGGATGGCTCTTGGATGGCCTTCCTGATGACATCGTAATTGGGCCCTTAGTCTGTGAAGACTAGGCCGTTGAGGCCCAGAAGTAGTGAACAAAACCAAACCAGGCATCAAGACTGTGAAACTCTTATGTATTTGGTCATGTTAATGATGAAATTCACTGTTGTAAAGTCTCCAGGTGTAACCTAGCAACCCTTTGTGAATTCCACAAATAAATAAATCTGCAACCATTTGAGGAAAGTATGGTGTAGATTCGCCCATTTGATTCTGAGATTGATACCTGCATGATCAGAAGGAAAGCGCCCCATTAGGTAGTATGGTCAGAAATTGGATAGTGATACAATCATGAGTAGTGATAAGACACATAATTTGCTCTGTGTTTCCTACCCTTTCAAAGAGGCAAGGATTATGGTTATGTGTCACTACATCGACGAACAGCTACATTGATGGCAAAACGTTGGCAACCACTGCATTGTCAAGGTAAAGTTGTTCTTGTGTGTTTTTTCTACTACATTGGCCCTACATTCATTTTGTTATTTATTTTTTTAGTTATTATGCCTTTTTCAAATTTAATGAGAGAATTTTCTCAACCATAATTATAATTCCCTAAAAAAAAATCAAATATTTAATTTAATATTTTCCTTAACCTAATCCTAATACTTACTGTCATATGTTTTATTGCATGTAACTCTTTTCAACAGTTCTTGTTGTCCCTACCATATACATAACCCTAAAATATGTACCTAATTATGATTATTTCTAAATACTTTTTTTCCTGTGCTTAACACTAAAACTAGCTTTAACCATAATGTTTTTGAAATTATTTTTAATTAATTCAAATCTGTTGTCACTTATCCTAGTGCAATTCCTAGTTTAATTTTTAATTTAAGTTCATTTTCTGATCATTCTAAAACTAAACATATTTCTAATTTATTTCTCACCTTCTTCCTTTATGGCATACAGTTGTTTTCTTAGGCTTAACATATCCGTTATACTTAATTCGTAATACATTTTAATGAATTTAAATTTTGCTAAAAATCAAACATTGAAAAAAATACCTTTGGATGGGGAAACCCCCAAACTCTTTCCTCCCCTTCTTTTTTTTTAATTAAATGTATTATATTTCCATTTGTTTAATGTACTTATTCAAGGAGGGGGCAGTGAATTACTGAGGCCTTTTGCTTTGTAGTTAATTTAATTAATTTATTTTAGATATCTTTCCTTTAATTTAATTTACATTTTTTTACATGTTTTGACCTGTGTGCTTCATTTAATCTTGTTACTGACGTTACCGTTTTCGATATAGGAGTCATCAGTATAGTTACTCTGTCGATGTAGTAACCTCAATGTGGTGATAGTGATGTACTGGAGATACACATGGTTTCAGACTCACTTTTCCTTACAACACAACTACATTTTTCAGGCTAAACTGGCGCTGGGATGTGGCTGGAGACCATCTGCTTTATTTTTCTACAGTTACAGAGTAGCGCTGTGGGGCTTAAATACTGCAGAGAATTAAAAAAACCTTTACACTGGTGTCAACTAAAGGGTTAACTTGACTGGTAGCCACCTTCCATCCATATCTTCCGTACTGTGGTGTTGTGTGGTCAATGTGGTTTTTTAAATCTGCACTGTGTTGGACTTGGCCCTCTTGGCAGGGTCATCCCTGAACTTTTTGCCTTCCTCCAATATTCTCTCTGACCTGTTTGTGTTGGTTTAATGACTCTGGGCACTTTACCACTGCTGACAAGTGCTAAATTGCATATGCTCTCCCTACTGTAAAGTGCTACATGTGACTGATTTCCATGATTGGCTTATTTGGTTTACTGTCAGTCCCCAGTACAGTGCACCAGGAGTGCCAGGGATTGTAAATACAAATGCTGCTGGTGGGCTTGCCGTAACCAAAACTGGGTCTGGGCTCACGGGCAATAAGGACAAGCCTCACTTAACACAAACAACCAAAACGAGCACCAATATTGCCACCTAATTTCTACAAGGGCCTGGGATGACCACTCAACCTACTGAGCTAAACAGTAAGTCTCAAGACAACTCTTTTAGTCCAGAATAAATCAATTGTTTTAATGTCATGTTTTAACAATACATATTTAGAACAAATTCACATAATTGAAAACATTGCTTACTTCACTCCACATTTACTCACGACAACAGTTCTTGCATTCTGATCAATCATTCAACCATACATACACATTATACAAAACATAGAATCAATTTACATCAGTTACTACAAAAATTATTTACAACCATAATTAAACTAAACAGCATAGGAAGTGACCACATTTTTTGTAAAACAGTTTTTGTTTCAAAACTCCTAATGCTGTATGAAAACGGTCTACGCGTTTCGAAAACCCTTTGTTCAAGGGAATTCTCTTCAGGACCACGTAGCTGTGAATGGAAAGACAGGCATGATTCAGTCTAGTCAGAAGACTACTCCTGTGACACTTCTAGGTAAAAGGAAAGGAACCTAATCCTACCTCAAAGGTGCTCGATTTCTTTAAATGTGGGCTCTGAAATAAACACAAGAACAGCCCAACTTAGTATAAACTATCAATTAGCTTTTCCATATACAGATCTATTTACAATCAAACTCTCAACCAACCCAAGTCAGATGTACTTACAGTCGCCGCTTGCAGCACTGGTTGTGCCACCCACAGAAGCGGCCTAGTAAAATATGTCTAAGGTCTGCCATTGCAGAACCTGCGTGCAGTCTGGTACTGTCATGCTAACTGCGCAAGTACACCTACTTGCCAGTCTCTAAACATTCCCTTTACTTCATGTGAGTCACTGGCCTTGGCCGCCCCCGCCGCTGGAAGCCCGGAGTCCCGTGCAAGGCTGAGTCAGCCCGTACGCCTGTAGCGTACCGGCCGCACCACTCCGGGATACTGAGAGGTCACCCGCTTTGTGATTCCTGGTAAATCCGACGGAAGGAACGGCGCGTAGAGAGAAACGTCCGCACCGGATTCGCTGCCGGTACTGGCCGAGTACCCGCCGCCTAGGTGCCTGTGTTGTACGCCTACGCCTTGCCTCCAACCTTAAAGAATTATGCTCTCCCCCCGTATGCCGCATCCGCTGGGTGCTTGATCTTGCCAACGCGTACGCCGAGAGCACGCCAAAGAGTACACTTGAAGCATATAACGAAGAAGAACACTTGACGCGTACACCGAGGAGTACGCCACCCAAAGAGTACGCTTGAAGCGTATAACGAAGAAGAACGCTCAACGTGTACGCCAGGAGTACGCCGCGTCCGCTGGGCGCATTCCCTTGCAACCGTACGCTCTCCCCGACCTTTCAGCGCATTCTTTGTCACAGGCTCGGGGCCCGCAACGTTCTTATTTCCCCTTGGGCCCTGTACGCTTTGGTTTGTCCAGTACGCCCCTGCCTGCCAGCATTGTCCGCCGCAGGCGTGAGGCGCATACACCGCTGTAGAAGCCTTCCGTTCGCCTTGGAGTACGAGTCCCACAGGAGTGGTACGACTCGTACCCCGTGGTAGAATTGACCGCGCCGTACGCGGCGCGCCGCGAGACGCGTGAGAATTGGCAGGGCCTGTTCTCCCCGCCTGAACGAGGCGGACAGAAGCGCTACAAAGCACCCAGACCTAACGGACATTGCCCCAGAGCCCTGACATCGTGCCCTGAGTGTGGTGGAACTGTTTCTAAGGTGATTAGAACTAGATGGAAGCAGCCTAAGTATTTTTCTGAACCCTAAAGCAACACTTGCCATTTTGAGATCTTGTGGCCCCCCATTTTAAAACGTTATAGAAGGTCTTGTGATAATTTTACCTACCTGCATATATTTTTACATAAAGTACACGTATTTTGATATAATCTACAGCCTGGTGTCTATTTGTGGGGGGATCAGTGTTTTTGCTGTGTGAGATTGCAAATGCTTAACTGACTTAGCGCTCCTGAGATTAGCCTTGACTGCTCGCGCCACGCAACCTAAAGGGTGAACAGGGGTTATTCTTAAGGGGTATTTCCCTTGCCCTGACTAGAGGGGAGAGTCCCTGTTTGTCACAAGTGCATACCTGTGCCAATCAGAGACCCCCAAGTCTAACACACAGTTATTGTTATGTCTGACCCACTGCACACAAGTTGAGTTGTATATTTGGTGTTGTAGTTGTATGTAATAGCATGCTTTTGTTTTTCCAGGAAATGCTCTCTCATCTCAAAGCGGGACATACAAGAATCCTACTTTCTGCTAATGTAATGCTCGCAGTGCTTTAGGAACAGCTTAGTGGGCCTGATTCACAAAGGTAAAGTCAGACTTTTGGTCTAAGTTTAGAACAAAAGTCTAACTTTACTGCTTTTTGGTATTCACAAAAGTCAGCTATGAGTACTATCTTAACCTCTGCACTCGGGGTGGAATTCCCACACTCGGGCGGAGATCCGCCTCGAGTGTGGTGATTCCACCCGAGTGCAGAAACTCCGCCCAAGTGCAGACATAAATATACTGTTTGTAACTTACCTTTGTAAATATTGAAAGTTGTGAACTTAGACTTTTGGTATAACTTTACCTTTGTGAATCAGGCCCTATGTGCTTATCATTTCATAAAATGCTCCCTACATTTTGATACCACCTGGAAACATACTCAAATCTCCAGTGGGAAACTTGTCTCAGCATCCGAGCACCCATCTTTTGCACAAGCTGAAGCCTTCTGACCATTCCAACAGAAGTTTGTGGATAGACCAAAGTTGCTGTGCTGTGTTGCAGTACGGCTTGAGAGCAGCACAGAGACATAACTACAAAGATATACAACTCCTGCTCTTTTACCCAGAACTGCTGCAGAAACTGCCTGCCTAGCACCACATACACTCCTTTGCACAGCAGTGCGATTTTGTGTGAATGATGTCTAGCTTATATTTTGTAAGAGATACTTGTTGAAGTTTACTAGCTGGCCATTACATTGTGGGTCATAGGGAGCATTTTTATGTGACCAACATTGTGGTTTCTAACATTTCCAATAATGAGAATTGGCAGTGGTGATACATTCTGGGTATCCTTCTCTACTGAGAACTTCCACGAGATAGTCCAAAACCACAGATGTCATTACTGTGTCCGTAAACATGATCTTCTATAGCTTTGAATGATAATCTATGTTGTCAAGGACATACTACATGCATACAGGCAGACCTTTAATTGGCCCTGCGTTGTCAAAATCTACTTTTTGCCAAACAAAATTCGGCCATGGAACAGGTTGCATTGGTGGAGTTGAAGGTTTGCAGCTCTTGTCGCATAAGTCACAGGCATCACAGTGTCTGACAAAACTGTCTACCTCTGCATCCATTCCTAACCACTAGATAAGACTTCTCAGTAAATGCAAAAATCCCCTTACCACAGATTTTCATAAGAGACTTTCACATGTCTTGGCGGAATACATTTATCATTGTGAAAGACAAAATTCCCCACAATTAATCGGAGTGCAACTTGGGAAAAAGTATGAAGAGAACTTTTCATGCTTTTGCTTGGAGGATATTCCTCACAATGTTTTTTTTTTTTACAAGACCAAGGGCTAGATGTAGGTGGTTAAATACCGGTCGGTAAAGCCGAAATTCTGTAAATTTCAGCGTTACCGTCCGGTATTTAGCCCTGTACGATGTAGGTATTACCGAATGCCATCGGTAATACCGAATCGGTAAATGAAAGGAAAAGAGTTACTGATTCCTTATTTACCGATAGGTCAACACCGAAACCTCAAAATACCGAATCGGTAAATAATGAATCGGTAAAAATTCGGTAATGCGATGTAGCAAAAATCGGTAATACAGAATTTGTCCAAATTTGGTATTAAAGAATCGGTAATTACCACTGACGCAGAGCAGGTGGTAATCAGGTGCAGTGCATAAAAACAGCCCCAAAATGCAACAGTGTGAACACAATGGCGTTCCTCTACGTCATAGCAAGGCGGCTAAGTTTGCGAGCAGCAGGACAGAGGATTTGGAGACGGGAAGAGCGTGTGTACAGACTGCGTGTCACACTGTTCCAAATGACTGAGCCAGAAATCCATGACAGGTACAGGCTACACCCACACACCATCCTTGACCTGATACAGGACCTGCAACCATACCTGGAGCATCAGACACCAAGGGTGCACGCAAAACCCACCAATGTACAGGTACTCTGTTGCCTGCACCTCCTGGCATCAGGAAGTTACCAGAGTGTGATAACCGCAGCAGGTGGTGTGTCACAGAGCTGCCTGTCCCGTTTCTTCAACTCCTTTCTGGACGCTATGATGCAGAGAATGCATCACTACATACGCTTCCCCAGCACACAGGCGGAGCTGCAGCAGACCAAGCTGGATTTCTACCAAAAAGCACAGTTTCCACATGTAATAGGCTGCATCGATGGGAACCACATACCAACTGCCCACCTGCAGCTACAGAATACATATACCGCAACCTCAAATCAACGCACTCAATCAACGTGCAGGTGATATGTGATGCAAACTTCATCATTTTCTGACATTGTGGCCAAATTCCCAGGGAGTACCCACGACTCCTACATATTCAGGAACAGTGGGATCTGTACACGTCTGGCTGCTGAGGAATTCGGAGAAGGATACCTACTAGGTAAATCAATGTGACACACCCTGATGTATACCTTGGATTAACGTATTGGTGACCCAAAATAATGCCACTTTCTTTCCCATTTAGGTGACAGTGCATATGCCCTCCGGTCATTCATACTAACACCATACCTCAACCCATCCACCCCAAGAGAAAGGAGATACAATGTGGCACATAAAAGCACGCGCAACGTTGTGGAGCGCACCTTTGGACTGCTAAAAAGCAGGTTCCGTTGCCTCCACAAAAGTGGAGGTGCATGTCAGTACCGCCCCATCACCTGCTGCAAAATAATAGCAACATGTGTAATGCTGCATAACCTTGCCACAGAGAGAGGAACAGCAGTGGAACTAACTGACTCTGAGGACGAGGGTGTATGCATCAAGTCTCTGCCTCTCCCTGCGCCTAGACCGGCGGTCCTCCTCAAACTTGGTGCCGAGCTGCCTCACAGCCGACGCCACATCACTCATGCCCTCAGACATGGTGTTATTAATCGCACTGATCCCCTTTTCGATGCGATGCATGTGCGCATTCATGTGTGATATCTCCCGCTGCACTAACCGCATTGCTCTCCATTCAGCATGTTGCCTTCCAGCCCAGCGAGCACACTGTCACCTTGGCCCGGGATTGGAGGACTGGTTGCCCTTGCCCTGTGGCGCCTTGAGCATGTGTGGGGGTGCTCTGATGGGGACTCTGATCTTTCCCTGTTAGCATCCTCAACCGCTGTGGACTCTTGGCCCCCTGTGCTCTCTTCCTCCTACACCTCCATCTGCGGGAGGGTGGCCACGGCTTGTCTCCTGACTGTGGCGGTGGTGTTGATTGTGACAGTGGTGATGGTTTTGTTGGTGATGGTGGCGTTGTCTGGAGCTGTGGGGATGGTGGGGACTGAGACGTTGGTGGTGCTGGTGGAGGTGGGGTTGTGTGCACTGCAGGCGACTGCTCCTCCTCCTGTTGTCTCCCCTCTGGCCTGGGTGCCTTCCCTCTGCTCCCCTCTGCTGCATTGTGAGATGTCTCGCCTGAAAGACAGAATGTAGATATACTCACTTATCTGGCAGCATTTGCATTGCATTAAACATTAAACATTATGCCTGTCAATCACAGTGACTGTCCTCTGCTGTCACATCCCTTTGGGTTTGCTAGACTGACTGTTCTGAACATGTGTTACTTATGACTACATCTCCCATAATGCATTGCAGGTTATGAGTGAAACATGGACTGGAGTGGGAGTACCTATGCCTCTCTGGGGATTGGGGTTGGGGAAGGGGGTGCACAGCATACTGTGCATGAAGCTTACCTTGTTTGCAGGCAGCTCTGGCAGAGCTGTCTGCGTCACCGATCCCACTAACTCTCCGGCTGGAGGGTGGACTCCACCATGAGCTCCAGGGCTATTGGTGCAGGTGCTCTGCTCCTCCCTCCACAAGTTTTGGTAGCCTGCCTCTCCTCCATCCTCGCCTTCGCAGTCTTCCTCAGGTCATACCACCTTTTCTTTATGACCTCAATGGAGCGCTGGGTGACCCTAAAGGCATTTATCTTGCTCTGAATCGCAAGCCAGATCTGTCTCTTCTGCGATTCTGGCACATGGAGGGACTGCTTGCCAAACAGCTTCTCGTGGTCCTTGGTGACTTCTCCTATGAGGACCTCCAGCTCCTTTTCACTAAACTTTTGTTTTTGTTTTGTTTCAGCTCCCTCCTTCTCTCTTTCCTGGTTTGCCATTCTCCTAGTTGTTGTTTTTTTTTTTGCAAAGAGAGGGTGTGTTGCTCCTGGCTCCTCTGCTCAGCTACCTGCCTCACAGTCAGCTCCAGGTTCAGTGCAGCTGCCTGGGTGTGGCCACTTCCTGTTTGGGAGGTAATTGGGTTGCACAGGATTGGCTGATACAACAAATTCAGAATTTTTAAATTACCGATTCGGTATTGGATTCGGTATTTACGAATCGGTATTGGGGTTTCGGTATTTTTTTTTACTGAAACCTTCCGTTTCGCTATTTTTTACCGAATATTACCGATGCAGTAATTTTTACCGAATCTTTATGTACTTCAGAAATACCGATTCCTTAATACCGAATCGGTGAAATTCGGTATTAAGGAATCGGTATTTCACATTTACCTACATCTAGCCCCAAGTACTTTGGGCCATATGTAGGTAACTTGGAAATACCGATTCCTAAATACCGAATGTTACCGATTCGGTATTTAGGAATCGGTATTTCATATGTAGGGAATAATTCGGTAAGAAATACCGAATCGGTAATATTCCTTATTACCGATTCGGTAATAAGGAATCACCTACCCATTCCTTCCTATGGGCTTGGAGGCCCATAGGAAAAATGTGGAGCAATTCGGTATTACCGAATCAGTATTACCGATTCGGTAATCGCGGGAGGTATTTCAAGGGTGCCAGGGTGTCCAAAGGACACCCCCTGGCACCCCTGAAATGTGCATGTGTGCACATCTGGCACACATGCATGCCCTAAGGGCATGGATGTGTGCCACATGGCACACTTCAAAAAGCAAAAAAGTGCTTTTTGAAAGGAAATCGCTATTTACCACCAACTAGGAGTTGGTAGTAAATAGCGATTCCTTAAGGCTGAGGTGCACTGTTTTAAGTGCTACCTAATTGCATTTAAGGAATCGGTATTAAGGAATCAGTATTTACCGTTTCCTTAATACTGAATCCTCCCTATATCTCAAATGCCTAAACACTGGTCGGTTACGGTGAAATTTAATGAATTTCACCGTTACTGAGCGGTATTGTCCCTAGTATTTTAGGGCAGCCAGTTTTCCTCCGACACCTAACCCACTTGTATGGCACAAACATAACCAATGCACGCAAACGTTTCCAATTTGCAGTCATCTGATCCACCCTTCTCATTACTCAGGCAGCCTAACCGGAATAGGCAGTCCGCAGGTTGATTCCTGCTTCCTGGTACACAGGATCTACCAAAGCTGTGCTTCTAAAGCTTAGAGCTAAGTCCTGCATGTCATGCTGTGGAAATCAGCCATTCCTCTGGTGACAAAATCTGCATTAAAGGTTTATGATTGGTATGCAATATAAATGTAATCCCCAGACAGAATGTTTAAAATGATGTGTTGCCCAGACTTATGCAAGCCACCATCACTTGATGACGGAATACCGCCTTTCAGTCTCACTTAGAGTTTTTGATGCACAAACCACCACCTACTCGTTATTTCCTGACCTCTGGGACAGGACTGCCCCCAAACCGTAAGCACTGCTTTCAATGGAAATTATACAGTTATTCTCTACAGAGAAGTGCACAAACAACAGATGATGGACAGAAATGCTGAACAAAATAAACATTCATCCCCAGTCACAGATCTGAGTTAAATCCTTTTATTTTTTGCTTGCCACTCCATTCCAGTTTGGTCCCAGCCATAAGCAAATCAGTCTTGACCCGAACAGTCCAGCTCGAACTGCTTGGACCTCCCCGACTGGAAAAGAGCATTCTTGGGGCAGTTTCGGGGTCTCACCCATCATCGGCCTGGCTTGCTTAAATCCGGTGGCTTAAGGAGCATAGGACCCATGTCTGGGCACAACCTTCCCACTTAAAATGACAATTGCAAAAAGATGGACAAAAGGATGACCAAATCAAACATTTATTCACAGTCACAGATATGGGTTCAAATTGCTCGATTTTTTGCCACCATGCCTTTCCAGGTTGGATCCAACCATATGCAAATCAGTCTCGACCCTGTTCTCCATGGGAACAGATTAGCATGTACTGCGAAGCAAGGTCCTCCCTGCTCTGGAAACATGCATCCTGGTAACACTTTCAGGGCACCACCCCATATCAGCTAGGCTAGCTTGAATCCGGTGGCATATGGAGCATGGGACCCACGTCTGGGCATACCTTTTCCACTTGGGGCAACATTTGCAAAAATAACAGGTGATGGACGGAATGCAGAACAAATCAAACATTCATCTCCAGTCCCAGATCAGGGTTAAATCCGTTGTTATTTTGCTCACCATGCCATTCTAGTTTGAATTTAACCATATGCAAATCAGTCTTGACCCTGTTCCCCATGAGAACAGTTTGGCCCAAAATGCCAGGCCCAGTCCTCCCTGCACTGGAAATAAGCATCCTATGACCAGTTTTGGGTTTTCACCCCTCATCAACCAGGCTAGCTTGAAATCCAGTGGCATAGCAAGCACAGGACCCACGTCTGGGCAGACCCTTCCCACTTAGGGTGACAAATGCACAAAGGACAAACGATGGACGGAATGTTGAACAAATCAAGCATTCATCCCAAGCACAGACCAGGATGCTTGTTTCCAACCATGTCCCCAAGATCAACAGACAGATGTGGGGGAGCTAGGTGACTTAGCAGCAGATCTTGAAATGAAAATGAGCAAGTGCCCAGAGGAACAGCATCCTATGGAAAGCAGTCCTGACTTACGAGGAACTGGTACTGAATTATAAAGAATTCGAGAATAGGTTCTGGCAGAATAACATTAGAAATCAGGGATCACCTTGTAGTGCAGAAGACCTGGATATAAAGGTGTATGTTTAGAGACTCACCATTATTCACTGCCGGATGGTGAGCTGTTGATTTGATATGGTTGCACACATAGAGTGTCTGGGGCAGGGCTTATGACTGATGCATTGCCAGATATTCTCACATGTGTGCATTTCTTCAAGGAGACAGAGGAGAAAAGGAAGCTGTGCATTCCATGGACTCTGGCTTTTGTGTGGTACAACCTTCAACTGTACGATGACCTGGCAGCTTCCATATTTAAGCAGGGAAGATAATTCCAACCAATGAAGGTACACCTCACAGAAAAGGGTTTACCACACCAATGGGGTCATCTGTTTCAGCTTTATCTTCACACAGGGCATTCAGAAACATTTTATGAAAACCCTGCCTGAAGTACATACAGTACTTGGGATTACAGGAGAAGGTGAGAAAGTTAATGACGGAGCAAACCACCTAACAACAATCTGAGATCAGGATGGTAGCTGGTTTGGCGACACAGGCATAAGAGGACACGGGCACAAGCGGGCCCTGGTATAAGTGGACCCAGGCATAAGCGGTTAACCACAGCTTGAGAGAAAGAGAAAGCTTAGGTCACGGCCCTACAGAAACTTAAGAGACTAAGGGGCAGATGTACAACCCATTTTTGCGTCCGCAAACGGGAGATCATCCCGTTTGCGACCGAAAAAAGGTTCCAGGCATGTACAAATGCTATTTTGCCAGTCACTAACTCGCAAAATAGCATTTGAGAATTTGAGACTCCTGCTATTAGGAAGGGTCGTCCCGTCCTAATAGCGAGTCACCATGCATTGTACTGTTGTTTTGCGACCGCATTTGCAGTCGCAAAACACTCGCAGTTTACTACCTACTTCAAGTAGGTGGTAAACCACTTGCAAACGGGAAGGGGCCCCCATGGGACCCCTTCTCCTTTGTGAGTGTGTGCATAAATATTTTTTAGGAGCAGGCAGTGGTCCCAGGGACCAATACCTGCCCTTAAAAACGAAACAAAAAGTTTCAATTTTGTTTTTAAATGCAGCCCGTTTTCCTTTATGTTAAAAAAACAGACCTGCTTTATCGAAAAAGCAGTCATAGACATGGTGGTCTGGTGACCACAGTAGGCCACCATTCCTGGAAGTGCTGGCCATTCCGAATGTGGTCGCAAATTGCGTCCGCTTCATTAATATTCATGAGTCATGCAATTTGCGTCCCCATTGGGAATCGCAAACAGTATCTGAGACACTGTTGTACTTTACATTTTGGGACTCGCAAATTACAAGTCGCAAAGTGACGTAATTTGCAACTCACAAAATGTAATCGTCGTACATCTGGCCCTAGGTGGCATGCAAGGCAAAGATGGTGAAGGCACAGACTAATGGGCCAGGGCGCGGAAGGCACAATTGAGACCTCCCATGACCTTCCCTGAAGTTCCTTGTATGTAATCCCAGAGAAAGAGTGGGGCTTTCAGTGGTGGGGAAAAGGGGCCTTGGAAATCACTGTGGATCAAAGTGGGGGCTACTGCCACTCCATCTGAAGAAACTTGGAACTTTACCTGTTTTCGTTCATAGCAAGTCCGTTTATGTTCACAATGTGAAGGTTAAGTTGGGTGCCTTTGGGGAATGGGGGACTCTCTGGTCCATATGGAGACTTGGAGTGCGAGGAACTATGTGGGCCCTGGATTGTCCAACCCCCAAGTGGTGGGGCTCCGGCTGCGGTGCTTTACAGCTCCTCTCACCTTTGTTTGTGCACATATGTTTTTAACAAAAACAATATCTGGTGGCATTTGTGAGGATAAATTATAGCCAGCAATCTACTGCATAGATTGGTTTAAAGGATTACCAAGGTGTACACATTCTATATATGTAGGGGAAGTAGACCATTATTATTTTCATCGAAGTGGCTTCGGTTGCATGACTGCATGCATTAGTGCACGCTTGCATGTGTGTTGAATGCCTCTACACCATACAAAAGCCAGATTCATTGGTTTTGTCAGTGCTGGCTTCTTCACTGGTCATTCAATGGCCATTCACCTTCTGAAGGGGCATCCATCATCTTCTTACACAAAATACCAACCTGAGAGCTGAGTTTTAGTTCAGAGCGAAAGTTCATGTTCAACAGAAAATCAGACGAGAAAGGAGACATGGAGTAGGGGATAAAGGCAGCGCTATGAGACGATGGCAAGCGAATGAGATGGGCCAATGGCTCAGGCCGCTGGGTCTGCTGTATGGGATGGCCGGAGCCATCAGGGGCTGTGCCCTAAGAGCTGAGGTCAATGCTTTTCAGCCACTTGTTCACCCGCTGCAGATCCAGCCGTGCAGCTGGGACCTGCCTCACTTTGGGAACTGTACAATTAGGCGCGGGACTGCGTTTCCACCGGCACCTTGGCGGGATGCCCACCATCCTGTAAATCTGAACCCAGGTCTTGAAAATTACTGTACTTACTGAAGTGACATCACACCGTACTCTCTGTAAATTACATGGGGTTTTAGAGCCCTTTCCCAATTTTCCTGATATTTGGTGATATTGTAGAGATATTTTAGTGAACTTTGAAATAATACATAAATGCCTATTGATACCCTCCACATTGGTGCTTTCTATGTATACCTTAATGCAGATGTCTCCAGGCTATGCCTAATGCACATACCCTCAGGTGTCCATCTTGTTTCTTCCAGGCACCCTCCACCTGCGGCGCTGTGCCCTTACGGCATGCCATGCCGAAATTTCCCACCTTCGGCGCGTCAGAGACTGATGGAGTTTGCGGCTCAGGTGACCGTGCACCCTACCAAGGAGCAGAGGGTGAGGACAGGGCATCAGCATGAGGAGTTACCCCTAGGGACAGAGGGTGCCTATTCCTGGAGGGATCAGGGTTTACAGAGGCGGCCCCCCACAGCGCATTGCCCACTAGTATCCATCATGCACACAAGTTAACGGGTAGACACCGAATATTTTGTCTCAAAGACATCAATGACACTTAAAGATCAGCTTGGCTTTAGAAAACCCTCAGCCAGCACTAGATTTGAAAAGTGATGAAAATACTCAAAGGTTATAAAGACAAGTCAGTAATGTCCCTCAAGACCCAAGTTATTCTACAATGGATTTAATCCACATACATGCAGTGAGCACCCAAACCAGATTATTACACCACTAGACAAATTATTCCAACAATTATAAAAATATATTCTTTTATTTCATTTCTTTTGTCAGAGGTTAACCTGGGAGGGGTCTAGAACCTCCTAGCTGTGCTGACTTGATATCAATTATACCTCTAATACCTAGTCCTTCATAGAATAACAGCGACCCCCACTGCCAGGTTGTGTTCTCATCTGTAGCTGGGGTGTCCCTTGGCTTTTGCTTCTGTGCTTTACCCTTTTGACAGCCAGATCTGGTTTGTCCTACAGACTGGTCAACTGCTTGTCACTACTGGTGCTTCCAAAGTAGGCCAGACTCCCCCACACTCCCATCAACCACCTGGAACCCTTGGGCTCATTACTGGCTGCAAGCACCTCATACCTATGTACACACAAACACTTGTCTCTTGCCCTGCCTTCAACCCACTCCCATTACTCCAGTAAAGAACCTGGGGGTGGGAGGGGCAGAAAGTCAGCACAGGCAAACATGTCACTGGTGTCTGGGAGGGACAAGCTAAAAGCTTCTGTGTTTTAATACATATAAGTCTTTCTGAACAACATCATCTAAAGTTTATGCTGCCTTTGATTTGGTCCTGTCTTGAATGCATTCCATTCAGAAGGTGATCCTACTTGAATACAGCAGAGCGGAAAGTTCTCCATTCATCCTGAAGCAAATATATGATATGATTTTTTTTCAGTTTGCTTAGAGGGGTCTGTGTTGCTGGTCTGTCATACTTAAATTGCATAGGTTGGCTGGAGAGAAGTGTATTTGTGATCTCTTGAGGTGCAGCCATTTAGACTCCAGTGGCTGTTGCGTTTGTGTTTGCATATCTGAAAATGTTTTGGAGAATCCAGTTGAGACCAGTGATGTTGAGGTTGGGCGTAAGTTCAGCAAAGAAAGCGCTGGAACTTATAAGTGCTCCTCCATGGCCTGCTGTTGGCTACAAATTAATTTGAAATGTTTTTGTGTTTTTACAAATGTGCATTAATGTAATATTTTAAGTTGTGTAAATTGTAATTCAAGTATTTGTTGTTATGTATTGTCATCTATTGCAAAAAAGGTTTAATTGTGGGCCTCAATGTGAGGTCGTTATCAATTATTAAATGTAAGTACTTGTCGCAGGTTGCCCTGTGATAGTTTGCTGCAACAAGTGCCAGAAAGACGTGGAACACTGCCGTTGTCCCTCTTTTCCTATGCTGCCCCCAAATGGTTCAGTGTCGACTACCTCCACTGCAGCGGCCACCCTGAAAGAGTAGCGCTGTATCTCATTTGGTTCAAACCTCCGACTCTAGGCTCGTCTTCTCCATTGTTACATACTGATAAACTCTCTGCGCTACCCCACCCACGTGTGCCAAGTGACCCAGCGAAAAGCGAGGCCTCACCTTCAGCTATTGCTGATACATTGTCAGTGCTACCTCATTCACGTGTGCCAAGAGACCCGCTGAGAAGCGAGGCCCAACCTCCAGCTATTGCTGAAACAATGTCAGTGCTACCTCATTAACATGCGCCAGGAGACCCGCTGAGAAGCGAGGCCTCTCCTTCAGCTATTGCTTATACAATGTCAGCACTACCTCATTCACATGTACCAAGAGACCCGCCGAGAAGCGAGGCCTCACCTCCAGCTATTTTTGATACAATGTCAGCGCTACCGCATTCACGTGTGCCAAGAGACCCGCCGAGAAGCGAGGCCTCACCTCCAGCTATTGCTGATACAATGTCAGCGCTACCGCATTCACGTGTCCCAAGAGACCCGCCGAGAAGTGAGGCCTCACCTCCAGCTATTACCGATACAATGTCAGTGCTACCTCATTCACGTGTGCCAAGTGACCCGCCGAGAAGCGAGGCCTCACCTCCAGCTATTACCGATACAATGTCAGCGCTACCTCGTTAACCTGCACCAAGAGACCCGCCGAGAAGCGAGGCCTCACCTCCAGCCATTGTCGATACAATGTCAGGGCTACCTCATTCACGTGTGCCAGAGACCCGCCGAGAAGCGAGCCCTCACCTCCAGCTATTGCTGATACAATGTCAGCTCTACCTCATTCACGTGTGCCAGAGACCCGCCGAGTAGCGAGGCCTCACCTTCAGCTATTGCCGATACAATGTCTGCGCTACCTCATTCACATGTGCCAAGAGACCCGCCGAAAGGCGAGGCCTCACCTCCAGCTATTGCTGATACAATGTCAGCGCTACCTCATTCATGTGTGCCAAGAGACCAGCCGAGAAGCTAGGCCTCACCTCCAACTATTGCTGATACAATGTCCGCGCTATCTCATTAACATGCGCCAAGAGACCCGCCGAGAAGCGAGGCCTCACCTCCAGCTATTGCTGATACAATGTCAGCGCTACCTCATTCATGTGTGCCAAGAGACCAGCCGAGAAGCTAGGCCTCACCTCCAACTATTGCTGATACAATGTCAGCGCTATCTCATTAACATGCGCCAAGAGACCCGGCGAGAAGTGAGGCCTCACCTCCAGCTATTGCTGATACAATGTCAGCGTTACCTCATTCACGTGTGCCAAGAGACCCGCCGAGAAGCGAGGCCTCACCTCCAGCTATTGCTGATACAATGTCAGCGCTACCTCATTAAAGTGCGCCAAGAGACCAGCCGAGAAGCGAGGCCTCACCTCCAACTATTGCTGATACAATGTCAGCGCTATGTCATTAACATGCGCCAAGAGACCCGGCGAGAAGTGAGGCCTCACCTCCAGCTATTGCTGATACAATGTCAGCGTTACCTCATTCACGTGTGCCAAGAGACCCGCCGAGAAGAGAGGCCTCATCTCCAGCTATTGCTGATACAATGTCAGCACTACCTCATTAACGTGCGCCAAGAGACCGGCCGAGAAGCGAGGCCTCACCTCCAGCTATGGCTGATACAATGTCAGCGCTACCTCATTAACATGTACCAAGAGACCCGCCGAGAAGCGAGGCCTCACCTCCAGTTATTGCCGATACAATGTCAGTGCTACCTCATTCACGTGCGCCAAGAGACCCGCCGAGAAGCGAGGCCTCACCTCCAGCTATTGCTGATACAATGTCAGCGCTACCTCATTCACGTGTGCCAAGAGACCCGCCGAGAAGCGAGGCCTCACCTCCAGTTATTGCCGATACAATGTCAGCGCTACCTCATTAACATGTACCAAGAGACCCGCCGAGAAGCGAGGCCTCACCTCCAGTTATTGCCAATACAATGTCAGTGCTACCTCATTCACGTGCGCCAAGAGACCCGCCGAGAAGCGAGGCCTCACCTCCAGCTATTGCTGATACAATGTCAGCGCTACCTCATTCACGTGTGCCAAGAGACCCGCCGAGAAGCGAGGCCTCACCTCCAGTTATTGCCGATACAATGTCAGCGCTACCTCATTAACATGTACCAAGAGACCCGCCGAGAAGCGAGGCCTCACCTCCAGTTATTGCCGATACAATGTCAGTGCTACCTCATTCACGTGCGCCAAGAGACCCGCCGAGAAGCGAGGCCTCACCTCCAGCTATTGCTGATACAATGTCAGCGCTACCTCATTCACGTGTGCCAAGAGACCCGCCGAGAAGCGAGGCCTCACCTCCAGTTATTGCCGATACAATGTCAGTGTTACCTCATTCAAGTATGCCAAGAGACCCTCCGAGAAGCGAGGCCTCACCTCCAGCTATTACCGATACAATGTCAGCGCTACCTCATTAATGTGCGCCAAGAGACCTGCCGAGAAGCGAGGCCTCACCTCCAGCCATTGTCGATACAATGTCAACGCTACCTCATTAACGTGCGCCAAGAGACCCGCCGAGAAGCGAGGCCTCACCTCCAGCCATTACCGATACAATGTCAGTGCTACCTCATTCAAGTGTGCCAAGAGACCCGCCGAGAAGCGAGGCCTCACCTCCAGCTATTGCTGATACAATGTCAGCGCTAACTCATTAACATGCGCCAAGAGACCCGCCGAGAAGCGAGGACTCACCTCCAACTATTGCTGATACAATGTCAGCGCTAACTCATTAACATGCGCCAAGAGACCCGCCGAGAAGCGAGGACTCACCTCCAACTATTGCTGATACAATGTCAGCGCTAACTCATTAACATGCGCCAAGAGACCCACCGAGAAGTGAGGCCTCACCTCCAGCCATTGTCGATACAATGTCAACGCTACCTCATTAACATGCGCCAAGAGACCCGCAGAGAAGCGAGGCCTCGCCTCCAGCTATTACCGATACAATGTCAGCGCTACCTCATTAACATGCGCCAAGACTCGCTGAGAAGCGAGGCCTCACCTCCAGCTATTGCGATACAATGTCAGCGCTACCTCATTAACGTGCGCCAAGAGACCCGCAGAGAAGCGAGGCCTCGCCTCCAGCTATTACCGATACAATGTCAGCGCTACCTCATTAACATGCGCCAAGAGACTCGCCGAGAAGCGAGGCCTCACCTCCAGCTATTGCGATACAATGTCAGCGCTACCTCATTAACGTGCGCCAAGAGACCCGCCGAGAAGCGAGGCCTCACCTCCAGCTATTGCCGATACAATGTCAGCACTACCTCATTAACGTGCGCCAAGAGACCCGCCGAGAAGCGAGGCCTCACCTCCAGCTATTGCGATACAATGTCAGCGCTACCTCATTAACGTGCGCCAAGAGACCCGCCGAGAAGCGAGGCCTCACCTCCAGCTATTGCCGATACAATGTCAGCGCTACCTCATTAACGTGCGCCAAGAGACTCGCCGAGAAGCGAGGCCTCACCTCCAGCTATTGCCGATACAATGTCAGCGCTACCTCATTAACGTGCGCCAAGAGACCCGCTGAGAAGTGAGGCCTCACCTCCAGCTATTGCTGATACAATGTCAGCGCTACCTCATTAACATGCGCCATGAGACCCGCCGAGGAACGAGGCCTCACCTCCAGCCATTGCCCATACAATGTCTGCATTACCTCATTCACATGTACCAAGAGACTCGCAGAGGAGCGAGGCCTCACCTCCAGCTATTGCTGATACAATGTCAGCGCTACCTCATTCACATGCGCCAAGAGACCCGCCGAAAAGCGAGGCCTCACATCCAGCTATGGCTGATACAATGTCAGCGCTACCTCATTAACATGCGCCAAGAGACCCGCCGAGAAGCGAGGCCTCACCTCCAGTTATTGCCGATACAATGTCAGCGCTACCTCATTCACGTGTGCCAAGAGACCCGCCGAGAAGCGAGGCCTCACCTCCAGCTATGGCTGATACAATGTCAGCGCTACCTCATTAACATGCGCCAAGAGACCCGGCGAGAAGTGAGGCCTCACCTCCAGCTATTGCTGATACAATGTCAGCGCTACCTCATTAACATGCGCCAAGAGACCCGGCGAGAAGTGAGGCCTCACCTCCAGCTATTGCCGATACAATGTCAGCTCTACCTCATTAACGTGCGCCAAGAGACCCGCCGAGAAGCGAGGCCTCACCTCCAGCTATTGCCCATACAATGTCTGCATTACCTCATTCACATGTGCCAAGAGA
Organism: Lissotriton helveticus; assembly: GCF_964261635.1. Lineage (NCBI taxonomy): Eukaryota > Metazoa > Chordata > Amphibia > Caudata > Salamandridae > Lissotriton > Lissotriton helveticus. The sequence goes on from NC_136064.1 coordinate 88,756,788, forward strand.
CCTGCCGAAAAGCGAGGCCTCACCTCCAACTATTGCTGATACAATGTCAGCGCTAACTCATTAACATGCGCCAAGAGACCCGCCGAGAAGCGAGGCCTCACCTCCAGCTATGGCTGATACAATGTCAGCGCTAACTCATTAACATGCGCCAAGAGACCTGCCGAGAAGCGAGGCCTCACCTCCAGCTATTGCCCATACAATGTCTGCATTACCTCATTCACATGTGCCAAGAGACCCGCCGAGAAGCGAGGCCTCACCTCCAGCTATTGCTGATACAATGTCAGCGCTAACTCATTAACATGCGCCAAGAGACCCGCCGAGAAGCGAGGCCTCACCTCCAGCTATGGCTGATACAATGTCAGCGCTATGTCATTAACATGCGCCAAGAGACCCGGCGAGAAGTGAGGCCTCACCTCCAGCTATGGCTGATACAATGTCAGCGCTAACTCATTAACATACGCCAAGAGACCTGCTGAGAAGCGAGGCCTCACCTCCAGCTATTGCAGATACAATGTCAGGACTATCTCATACATGTGTGCAAAGAGACCCGCTAAGAAGCGAGGCCTCACCTCCAGCTATTGCAGATACAATGTCAGGACTATCTCATACACGTGTGCAAAGAGACCCGCCGAGAAGCGAGGCCTCACCTCAAGCTATTACTGATACAATGTCAGCACTACCTCATTAATATGCGCCAGGAGACCCGCCGAGAAGCGAGGCCTCACCTCCAGCTATGGCTGATACAATGTCAGCGCTAACTCATTAACATGCGCCAAGAGACCCGCCGAGAAGCGAGGCCTCACCTCCAGCTATTACCGATACAATGTCAGCGCTAACTCATTAACATGCGCCAAGAGACCCGCCGAGAAGTGAGGCCTCACCTCCAGCCATTGTCGATACAATGTCAACGCTACCTCATTAACATGCGCCAAGAGACCCGCCGAGAAGTGAGGCCTCACCTCCAGCCATTGTCGATACAATGTCAACGCTACCTCATTAACATGCGCCAAGAGACCCGCCGAGAAGTGAGGCCTCACCTCCAGCCATTGTCGATACAATGTCAACGCTACCTCATTAACATGCGCCAAGAGACCCGCCGAGAAGTGAGGCCTCACCTCCAGCCATTGTCGATACAATGTCAACGCTACCTCATTAACATGCGCCAAGAGACCCGCCGAGAAGCGAGGCCTCACCTCCAGCTATTACTGCTAACCTGTCAGTTCTACCCTGTCCCTGTGGACCAGGAGAACCATTGAGAAGCAAAGTCTTACCTTCAGTTATTGCTGATAAACTGTCAGCAGATAAACTGTCAGCGCTACCCATCCACCTGCACCTTGAGAACTTTCGAGAAGCGGGGCTCACCTAAAACTATTGCGGATAAACTGTTATTGCTACCCCGTCCACGTGGGCCAGGACTCACGTCCAGAAGCTAGGTGTCAACTTCAGCTATTGCTGATAAACTGTTATCCTGCCTAATCCATGCGTGCCAGGCTATTGCTGATAAACTGTCCACAGTACTCCATATATTTGTGCCAGGAGAACGGTCGAGAAGTCTTCCCTCTATCTATTGCTGCGTCCTCCTCACTGACCAACCTTTCAAAGAATACCACCCATCCTCTTTCGCACACCATCGCGCCCTCTAGAACAGCTTTGCTAATTATTCGCCCTTCCATTCTGACGCCAGTTTAGTCCACCACTCAAGCAAGCAGGAAGCCACTTCGGAAGAAAGTTGCTTTTAGTCAGTCAGAGCACATGGAACCCAGTCTCTATGGCATTTATAATGAGGTCACCCCCCATTGTTGGGGTCATTCCTCGCAAATGTTCTCCATTCTGCAAACATCTTTGTCGCCTGAAGCTACGTAAAGAAACTTGCCCTTTCTCCTCATCTTATCTTCATGTCAATAACTACATTAGGCTCCACCTCAAACTAAACACACTCAAAACTGAATCCCTCCTAATCGCCCCACCCAAACAGACACCCATCATTAATGAATGGATGAGGCAACTAACCACCTTCAACTGCTTGCCCCAAGTTAATGATTGAGGGAGATCACTGGGAATAACTCTCGACAAGAACCATTTGTAAGGCACTCTGAGACCCACGAGGGTCATATTCGCTCTATATAAAAAAATTTTTTTAAATAAAGCTTGAGCGTCAAAGTTTGAATCTTACTTCTGATGACTTCTTGACTTGCCAAGTACTAAGTCACCTTGCTGTAAGTGGGAGACCTGGGCTGACCGCCACTTGTCTCCATACTGCTTGATCTTACTCTTGGCCAGAGCGTCTTTGAGTCGAACTTCTTGCGATATGCAGGACTTCGAATATCTCTTGTGGTGTGGAATGGTTATTCATCAGCGTACACGGCTGTGGTACTATGAAGAGTATCTCCGTAGTCACATAGTGCCTGTCACAAGACTTCAGATAGCGACTGGTGAATGAGCTTAGCTACTTGCCCAGCCGTTTCCAAAGTGGCTGCAAAACGGTTAACCACACCATTGGCCTTCCGATGGACTGATATGGCCACCCTACATAGGGTGACTGCTCCAATTTCATATCTGCTGGTGAGAGACATTTCCTGATGGTGGAGTGACCGGAAGCTCTGCCAGCAGGAAAATCTCCACCCTCTAAATGAGGAATGGGAACTATGAGGTGGGTGGACAGGAGATCTAAGAATGTATTGCAGAGCCCACTACTCACTACTTTTGGAACCTAACCATGGTTAGAAGCGGGCCGGTGTGGGTCAGAGACCTTGTGTAATAGGAGATGATTTGAATTGTAGGGGAATCAGTTCAGCCTGATGCTGATGACAGATGCTTTGAAGGAGACATGTCATGCTGATGGAAACCAGGAAGTGACTGAAGTGTTTGAATGGCAGGGGTGATGGGATCATGGATGTTGAGGTGAAGAAGCAGCCTGGTAGGCCCATCCTCATTAGCTGACATCTATGGATATAAAAACGACTGTGCCTGTCTAGAGTCTATTGGTGCAGTCTAAGCAAGAGAGAACCAAGGTGACAGGTCTAACCCCTGAGGGGGAGAAAATGCTGGGGAAACATTCAACATAAGGTCTTGGTAGTAAAGAAGGGGTATTTGATGACCTTTTTTGCTTGGGGGATAAGGGAGAAGTCAGTGTCCATGCTCACCCAAAGGTTCCTTACTTTGATGATGTTGTTTGATAATTTGCTATGGCCAAAGATTTGAAAGGTGTTGCTTTTGAGGGTCCTTGGCTACATGTGTTGAGCTTTCTGTGGTTGTGTGTCATCCACTCACCAGGAGCCTTCTGGAGTAAGGCCACAAGGGGTTGTCATGCAGGGAGAGCACTAAAGGCACAGCTGACATCCAGTGGGGGCACAGCTGGCGCATGCATTGAGAGGCAAAGATGGGTGTGACGCTGTGAGGGCACCGATGACTCACATGCAGTGAGAGCAGATGGCACACACACAGTAAGGGCACATAATCTCCTGGCTCTTTGTTCTTGCAGACGCACCTGGCTCTGGAGTTGCGCCTGCAGCACAATCAGGTGTATAACTGGTTCGCCAATTACAGACGTCGCCAGTGGCCAAAGATCCTGGGGCGGTCAGCAGATCACCAGGCGGCATGCAGAGCTGCCCCTCTTGGGCCTGCAGGACCCCCTTCGGTGGGAAGTGCCAGCTCTTCAGGACCTTCTGCCAGGCTGAGAGGTGAGTCATTGCCCTGCATGTGATGGGGGTCATTTGAGAATGATGGACTGGATGTCACGCAACTGGGGCAGCAAAGCCTCTGCCTCCAGTGGCTCAGCTGCAGCCTGACAGACATATTTTGTATTCTCTGTCCACTAGGGTGACCATCTCACTGCAGGTCATTACAGACACAGAACTATTCACATACAAATCCTTCATTTCAGACCTATTAGTTTAATTAATTCAGTGGCAGCAAAACAAGACTACAATACCCAGAATGCATCTGGCAGTCACACAAAAGTCCAGAACCTGTAACAGTGTCCATAGTGACCTAGAGGGATGTGGTTACTTGAAAGTGCATCTTTGTGTTCAGTAGAAGGGACCCACTTATGATGTTTCACTGTTTTCCAAAGTCAAATCCCCAATGTTGTCTTTGAAAAAGAAAAAAGCAATGTCCCGAGCATCATTACCCGCTGGCTATTTTCTCTGGACACATGCAGCGCTGTTTGTTGTTTTGTTTGTCAGAGAGCAGATCTGACAAACATATGAAGAGTGGGGTTGGACAGCTACTCCCAACTAAGGCACCATTCTCAGATGACTGTTAAATGTTAAAAACTAAAAGCAAACAATTGTATGGGTTTGAGGGCTCACAGCCCTCAGTAGAAGCTTAGTAATACATTCACTGTTGTACTTCTAACCCTGCGGGTAATGGAGTTTACCAGGTGTTATAAGTACTCTGCCCTGTTCCACCCAACTTGTAACGATGGCCTCAATGTATCGGAGAAAACACACAGCAAGCAAGCAACACATTTCAAATGAGATCTCACAGTAGAGGGGTGTATGAAAAGGTTTGTCAAAACAGTGCTCTATGTTGCTTTTTTCTTTAAAATTTATCCAGTATGTGAATTTGAAAATAATATTGTAGGCAAATGAGCCCAAATGTGCATAGAAATGTTAACAAAAAATGGATGTTCACTCTTACCTATTATATTGGAACATTATACCTAGTAGGGAACTGCCTCATGCCATGTGAAATACCTACAGCAAATCATGGTCTTTTAGCTGAAAGCATTTCACTTCCTGGAATTTTTGAGCCCACCCTTACAGTGCTGAATGTGATACTACAAGTCCCAAAATGCAAAGTACTGTTGACTAAAATATCAGGATTGACTTAAGGTGTGTCAAAAGAAATTGGACTGCTTGGAAACCCTGAACATATTAAACCATTGAAACATTGCAGTCATGTTCAGTATTCCTTCTAAAAACGCGTGGACATAATTGCCAGCGTGCTGTTATAACAGACCCGTCTTCCTAAAAAGTGTCCCAAGTGTATGCCTTTATCAGAAATCAGGGGAGAGAGGCTTTGTGGGTCATCGAGGGCCCTCGCCTTTGGCATCTTCTCCTAACCTGGACTTGACTGACAGAAGACCTTCCTGATGGGCCATTAGAGTGGCTCATGGCTACTCTTTTTCTTTCACTAAAATCCCAGCACTGTTTTCAACATGATTTCTGTCTACATTCCCCAGGGGCGTATTAGATGCTCCTCTTGGGCAGAGCCTAGTGCCCTAAAATAAAGTCATGCATTACCAAGGGGTCCAGCCCTCAGGTGTAGACCTCTGTTCTACACTCATGTGAATGAGCTCTTCAGTAAGTTAGCTCTGATTTTCCAAAGGGTTATTCTAGTTAGGAAGACCCTCTCGAAACACCTGCGAATCCCACCATCGTAAAGCTTCCATATTCTACTCTACGGACACCATCCCGCTCCAGTGGCTAACACAAGTGCTCTCCAACTACCACTTCATCACCCCTGGGGATTGAAAAAGTTAGGGTTGGCTGACTGCATCTCCAATACCCCATCCGTACAAGATGAGTTACAGACCCACACATGGATGGAGCTGCCTTGATCTCCGGAAGGTAAGAGAAGGAGAGCTTACCATGGCCAAACTCCTGTACCTGCGTTGTATATTTCACGTAATAATTTTTGACACAACAGCAGGGGGACATCGGAAATTCTGTGAGGGGCACTTTGTTGGATAATATTTTGCACGGCAGTCCTGCCGTGGAGAGGGACACCATCGCTTGCATTTCGAACTGTTCGAGATTGCGTGAGTACAGTGCTCAAATATGCTAATTAGCCTGCAAGAACGCTCCAACCCTTACTAAAAGGTTTAAAACATTGTTTGGGGGACATCGGAAATTCTGTGAGGGGCAAAGCAGACCAACTACATACCTTGCTGCCACACTTGCTCCTGGGGCCCTGACGCTGTGTGTTCCCCCCACCGCCGTTGCTCGTGACACCGCATGGCCGCTGTGGGGGGAGACTACAGCTCCCAGCCTGCACAGTGACCAGCACCGCCCACTTCCGCCTCAGCGCGCCCGGAGGCGCTTAAACAGCAGCAGCTCCCTCGGCGGAGCGGGGACATCGGAAATTCTGTGAGGGGCAAAGCAGACCAACTACATACCTTGCTGCCACACTTGCTCCTGGGGCCCTGACGCTGTGTGTTTCCCCCGCCGCCGTTGCTCGTGACACCGCACGGCCGCTGTGGGGGGAGACTACAGCTCCCAGCCTGCACTGCGACTAGCACCGCCCACTTCCGCCTCAGCGCGCCCGGAGGCGCTTAAACAGCGGCAGCTCCCTCCGCATCGCGGACGTGCGCGGGCGGTGCCGGGCTAAGCCCGGGCAAAGGGCGGGCCATCTGTGGCCGTCCGGGGCAGGAGGAGGCAGGGCTGGGCCAACCCTCTGACATCGACTGAATCATGGGTAAGCGCAAGAAACCAACTAATGTAGAGGAGGGGGGAAGAAGGCTAAGGTGCCTAGACACTCAGAGTCCATTATATCTTACCTCTCATCAGCTGTGGGGGTCCTTACTAAGGAAATTGAGACTGCCAAGCAAGAGTTGGGATTGGTACCCCCTCCCTTTATAACCACCTCCAACTCCCAGGATATTCAGGATACTGTCCCTGTGGTTCATATTCCACTAGAGCCAGTGGTGACTATTATAAAACCTACACCTGTGGCGCAATCCACTACTGGTTCTCCTTCGGGATCTACTCAAGTGTCACCCCCGCTAACGAAGATCCAGTTGACCGCTCACTCTTCAAAAAAGAACAGGAAAAATCGCGGAAAAGCTAAGGACATTGCAACTGCAACTCCGAGGGCCAACGATCTGCTGGGCGAACAACTTGAGGCCCTATTTGTTGCGAGAATTGAGCCCTTGCTATTGGGAATTGCAAAAGATATTGTGGACACCATGAACACTTGCCTTGCGGGCTTATTAAAGAAATGCGCCCTTATTGACAGACTTGTTAATGATCGCTCTGTTTCCTTAGAACAACAAGGAGTAGGTACAGCTATGTCAGGGAATGGCATACAAAAGGATGCTAGATCATCTGTCACTGTGTTACCAAGCAGCGGGGTGGCGGTAGTAAATGTCATGCTGGGGGTCCCACATACAGCCCCTATTAGTTCGGAGGCAAACCGTCCTAACCCTGGTAGGTCCGGTAGGCCGGTCGAATCCTCTGGCTTAGCCCTTAATAAAGGGGTGGGGGGTTGTCAAGTAAAAAAAGATTTACCTCCGGAAGCTGCCCCTTTAGTTGCAATTTTCACCGGTATGCCCCCACTTAAAGAGGGAGAGTGCGAACCCACCTCAGATTTAATAGTAAAGGCTAGATCATGGTGTGCTGACGCTTGTAGTGGTGGGGCAAACATCTCCAACAGGATCATCATGGCTAGGCGGGTGGGCTGGATTGGGAAGCATGCGAAGATCATAAATTTTGATAGCTTTGACCTGGCCGAGAGGTTGTTTTGGGATGGCTCGGAAATATCGGAATCGGCCCAAATGATACCGGTTCCTTTGGACTTTTTCTACCCACCCCCATTTAAGAATCATGGTGAGCTCTACTTACCTATGATAAGGCGAGGGATGACCCCAGTTTCAAATGGGGAAAGATCAGGCGGGCACACACGCTCAGGATGCTTAAGAAGGGAGACAGCAGTCGAGGTTGCACCCTATTCTCAACTAGTACATAGACCTGAGGAGGGTGGCGGGCCGGTCTTGAGTAACTGTTTCTCCCCTCTCTCATATATTGAGGAAATTGATTGGCTATCAGTACTGTCGTCACCCTCCTTAGCTAGGGTGCCCACCACAAACGGGGTAGCTGCTTGTAAAATCATCAGCTGGAACGTAGATGGAACTAGAGCTAAAAGGACAGACGATGCATGGGTTAATTTTGTCAGCAGTCATGACATTATAGCATTCCAGGAATCCTGGGATATATCTCCCAGTTTCTGGATGGACGGCTACAATAGCTTTTGCATCCCGGCTATTCCCAGTTCCGCCGGCAGAGCAAAGGGAGGCCTTATCCGTCTCTTTTTTTTGAAAACTTAAGGGGGTCTTTAAATTGGTCAAAGTTGCTTCCTCGAACCTTTTAGTTGTGGAATGGGCGGTATCTCCTACCCGCAAAATTATTTTTATTAACTTCTATAATTCATGGACAAGGGACAATGGTCATGACCACATTGCCACCTTGGAAAACTTTTTACTCACTGTCAGTCAAAATAATTTCACTAACCCTGAGCTTATCCTATTGGGTGATTTTAATATTCATCCCTGCAGCGATTTGTGCCGCATTGAAGAGCATGAGGCCCCACCTGGCTCGGAGGCCCCCCATTTCGAGCACACCAAGTCCGGAGGGGCCCTGGAATCATTGTTGGCAAATTTTAACTTATTTGAATCGACTAAGTCTGAGGGAGAGGGCAGAACAATTACCTATAAGGGCTCCAACCCAGGTTCAATAATAGATTATATTTTCCTGTCCCCAGGCATTTTATATAGGGTTATTTCTTATAGAGCAATCGTTTCCCCATACAGTGATCACAATCCCGTGCTGCTTGAGGTGTCATGGGGCGATTTTATGGTTCATAAGTTCTGCCCTGCTCAACCAAGGTCAGCATTACGCCCTGTGGATCAAGGGAGAAGGCTGAAATGGTCAAATGTAGTCCCAGAATATTTTATGGAAGAACTACTTCCTAAAATTAGGGGTAATATGATGATCTGTCAGGATCCAAACGCTGCTACCCACGAAATTATGGGGGCCTTTGAATCTGTATGTGCACAAATCTCTAAAGATCTAATGGCCAAATCAGGGAACGGAGGTAAAAATCAGCATAGATGGTTTGACTCAAACTGCTCGAAAGCACACAGAGTGCTTATACAAGCCCTAAAACAGTCCCCAAGAGACAAGGTTGTCATTGCCTCCCTTAGGAAGGAGTACAAACTAACTATTAAGGGTCGGAAAAATGACATAAAAAAAGGCTGCCTGGGATAACCTACTTTCTACTGACGTCTTACGCGACAGTAGTCAATTCTGGGCCATAATTAATCAGCCTGATTTCTCAGAGGTAGATAACACGGTCATGGACTGTGTCATACCTGATGAAAAATGGCTGTGTCACTTTAGAGAGGTGTATGGAGATTCGGAATCGGGACACCAAGGTTCTCCTTTGGTAGTAACTGAGTCCGCCCCCCTACTTTTTGATCAAAAGGAAGTAGAGAGAGCTATTTTGGAGACCTCAAAGAACAAGGCTCCTGGGCCGGATGGTGTCCCGACGGATCTCTATAGACACCTACCAAAGTTTTGGGCTAGGCTACTAACAAATGTTTTTTCTGCTGCTAACGGCAATCACTTCCCCTCTTCTTGGGCTACTTCAATTATCGTGCCTATTTTTAAAAAAGGCCAGCGTGAAGACCCAGGGTGTTATAGACCCATCTCCCTCCTAGACTCGGCGGTTAAAATACTAGGCAGAGTCTTGCTGGCGAAGTTAAGGGACAGTATCGAGAGAAGTGGGGGTCTATCAAATATCCAGTATGGGTTCAGAGCAAGGAGAGGCACCTTGGAGCAATGTTCTAATTTGCACCTGTTGACTGCGAAATACACGGTAGCCAAGGAGGGGTCGTTATTCCTGGCCTTTATGGACCTCTCCTCGGCTTTCGACCTGGTGAACAGGGCCAAACTATGGGCCATGTTATTGGAGATTGGGAATGATGTGGCGTTGGTAAACTTTATGGCATCCCTCCACCAGGAGCTATTTTCCCCAGTTAGAGTCACCAAAGAGGGAAGGTGCACGAGCCGCTTCAAATCAGAGCGAGGAGTGCGCCAGGGTTGCATTTTGGCCCCTCTCCTATTTACTATTTATATAAATGGCCTTGGAAGTCATTTGGAGGCAGTGGACGGGGACGTTCCGCGTGTAGGAGAAGCAAGGATACCGGTTCTCCTATACGCGGACAACACAGTCCTAATAGCTCGTACTGGCATGGCCCTCCAGCGATTACTGGACGCTTTTGGGACATTTATGGATAGGCTGGACCTGAAAATAAATGCGAAAAAGTCACACATGATGGTGGTTGGTCACCATAAAAACAAGAGTAAATCTAAAGTCTTTTTGTGCAAAGGTGAGGTGGTCTCCAGCGTAGCTACCTTCCCTTACCTGGGGGTCCTCTTTGATGAGAATGGTTCGTGGGGCCCCCAAATTAAGGCAAAAAGCTTGTCCGTGGCTAGATCGACCTCTGCCCTCTTGGGGTTCGCAAAAAGGCTGGGGGCTAGGCTTACGGAGGCTCTCTTAAACATTTATAATTCTAAATGCATCTCAGTTGCTATGTATGGTTCACCCTTATGGGGTTATGCACATCATGATTTGATCCAGAGGGCGGAAAACAGGTTTTTGCGATCACTTTTGTCTGTCCCCCAATCCACTCCGACTTTCTCAATCCATGCGGAGGTAGGTTTGGACTATTAGTTTAGTTTGGCTCCGCTAACATTCTGGTTAAAGACATGGCTCAACGAGGAGTTAACGTTGAATCACGCAATCCTGTCTGATGTCTTGTCATTAGATAATGTTAAAAAAGTGCCCTGGCTGGAATTTCTGAGAAAGTCCTTTGGCCAGCTGGGACGGCCGGAGCTCTTTTCGTTACCATCCAGTATCAGGAGGATGTTAATTTGACCAAAATGCACTTCATGGAAAGGGCCAGACTGGCCCGGGAGGAACGGGAATTTCAGAAACCTACAGTTAGATCGCAGTACATGTTATTGTATTCCCCCTCACTTGAGCCATACCTTAAGATTGTTTCCAGGCCATTTCACAGATTTTTGCTGACCAAGTTCAGATTTAACTTGATCCACTTTTATTTGGGTAATACCAATCATGGGCCAAACCAGAGGGGGGCCCACCCTGTAACTGTGATAACTTTTCACCTCAAGACACCATGCATTTTATCATGTTTTGCGGGCACTTCGCGGACATAAGAAAAAAATATTTGTTGCCTATTTTAAGGGATGCTGGCTTCACTCACGTGAGGCCAGCTCTAGTTTATCTCCAGTCCTTGAGTAGTACCCACATTATATTCTGTGTGGCTAATTTTCTGGTGGTGGCATCCAGAATTAAGCCACATAGTGTGACTGTGAATGTATAAAGCACTTTTATCTATGTGTATTACTGCACAGATTGTCTTTTTTTTATGAATTACACTGTACACGTTTTTTAGGCACTTGTAAATTGTAATGAACCTAGAAAATGTATTTTAAACCTTTGGTATGTAAATGTTTTTATTCCTTTTATTCCTTTTATGATTTTTAACAAATCAAATAAAGTGTATTTGTCTGACTGACACAACAGCAGGAGCTCGACAGTCCTTGCGGCCCCAAGGGCAATCTCCAGTGTTAATGACACAATTGAGCTGGCATCTGTCCTTGAAGCTCATCTCACACCCATAGTGCCCCCTGGAAATCTGCCTCTAACCTCTTAACAACCTACGTTTACACAGCTCTGCTCTTAATTATCCTGTAACTTGTATTCTATTTATAGACCGGCCACTTATACATATCCTGTGAGTTAGCGTATGGCTACTCGCCTTATGCCCAGAGGCATAGCTGGCATGATGGAAGCTAAACCTGAAAGGTAAAATACTGAACATCCTGCTGCTAGGATCCACTTGGGTGTGGGAATCTACCTACTTCTCCAACAATCTTTATCCTCCCTAATTCAGAAACCCTGGATTCCTTTAACTCTCCCAGCATCCTTTGATCATGCCAACTAAAAATATGGATGTCTACTAACATTATGGACTTCATAAGATAATGCTGATCACTGGGGTGACAAAAGAGCGCCTATTTTCATGTCACTTCTGATATCACACAATTATGCAGAGTTGGGCTATACCAATGTCTTAGTACGCTGCCTTACTTGCTTGACTGCCATCTGAAGGTTCAGAAATCTCTGGTTGTCCAACTATAGGCCCCAGGAGGAGTGCTGCCATCAATGCCAACCAGAGAAGTCTTCACTGGTATCCGTCGAACACCTGGATCAATTTGAAGGTTATCACCCTAATTTACAAACATTTCTCCTGATCAGGCATGCTAAGCTCATGCCACACTCTCATCCTTTCTAAACCTAACAGAAACCTCTGATACCCCTACAGCTGAATGTGTGAGTCTTCGGGGAAGCCCTTTAGAGCTCACACCCGTAAACTCTTGAACCATGTGCTACCCATGTTGCATGTCTCCCCTTGATGTGTCAGAAAATCTCCTAATACCACTCTGTTCACGCATTTTACTGCATTCCAACCCCTTAGACTGAGTCCTCTGTCCCTTTCCAATTCACACGTTGAAGCAATTCAGTTTCTGTACGAACATAACAAGATTATCTTTTTATTTTGAGATGCATCACAGTTTTGCCATTTTGTATCACTAAATAATATCAGGTAATAACATGACAGAACAAAATGATAGCAGTCAATGAACGTTTGAGACATAAAGGTCTGAGTTGGCCCTGCCTAACGTAAACCTATGCTTCGCAGATTAAACTCAAATGTCAAGAGCAGCACTTTATATGCTGAGCTATCTCACCTGCGATTAAAAGTAAAAAGCTGCACAAGTAAATACAAAAACCTCCTTACACTGACTCACCCAAGTTCTTTCATGTATTGGACAGGCTTCCCCCTGAAGACTTTGGTTACAGATTTCAAGATTTTTTACAAAATTTACTCCTGCACAAACGCTGCCAGTGCTGTCACACAAAGGCCCATCTCCACAAGACTGTGGTTTCATTGTTCAAAATTTACTCAACCTCTTTTCAGTATCAACACTCCTGAATACTGCCTTGTAGAAGCTCAAAATATTGCCCTGCAGAAGCTTCTCTAGCTAGACCTTAGCCGAAACATCATGAGTACTGGTCTAACCATGCTGCTCATGAGAAAGCAAAGCCGTGCCTCCAAGTGGACTTATTGGCACAGGGTTGTCTCAGAGTAGAGGTGACTTCCTTTGTTGTGCAACTATGACCATGTAGATGGAGAGAGTATGATTGCACATGAATGCTGTAGCCTTGTATGTTCACTAAACTAGACACAGGTCCTGTAAGTTTAATGATGTTTCGTCTATGCATGTTTTTTCATCTATGATCTATCTCACAGTTGTTTTCCAAGAAGCCCTTTGCTCAGAGTCAGAAAAAAAGGGCATGGTGACCTCTGACCCCAGTTGGGGACACACAATCCTGGACCTGGACTGTCTTCATATCGCCACTGTGCCTACACCGCCAGACAGGTAAGGACACACGGCAGTCCTTTGAATCTTGACTTGACGTTCCACGTAGATTGTCAACTCCTACCTCAAGGCGTATTAAAGGTAAAGGAATCTCTGAGTAAGTGTAACCCCTAGACATGCTCCAGCTTTAGTTGACAGGCAGGTAATAAACGATGAGCTGAAAACTTCTAAAAATCTTGAGTGGTGTTATTATGCTGTAGGCTGTTCACCTGGTGCAAGTAGTGGATGAGTGGGAGAAAATCCTCATGGGTCAGGCTGCTTTACAGAATCTGCTTTTTGAAAGGATTTATACCCCTACATTCTCTCATTTAGCTTCATTCAGAGCCAATTGGTGCTGTCATGGACATTTGATGGTCTTGATTTGAGCCCTGAATGAGTTTCCAAACTGACCCTCAGAGACAACCTGGTCTTGAAGGAGTCCTTGGCCCAGCCACGATTGCTTGGCTCAAGCAGCAGGATCTGCAGATTGCATGATTGTGGCAGTTTTACAACTAGTCGAGCAGTAATGCAGACAAGATATAAGAACTAACTGTGTTAGCTAAAACGAGAAAGAGGGTAATGAAAAAAGTCCAGTCACATAATGGAGAAAATGGGTAAAAGTGCTGGAAAATTGGTGTAAAAGTTAAACTTACTGAAAAAAGAACCAAAATTATTCCAAACTAATTGAGTACACATTCTTGATCAGCTCAAAGTATTGTGTGACTTCAGAGCAGTGGGTATTATCATGCTGTTTCACTCGTTCAAGAAGTTCACAGGGAGTTGGTTTAAAGTGCATGTGAGACCTGGCCCTTTTTCAGGACTATCCTCAAACTTTTTGCCTTTTCCTCCTATTTTGTCTGACCTTTTTTTGTTGGTTCTAGGACTCTCGGAACTTTACCACTGCTAACCAGTGCTAAAGTGCACCTGCCCTCTGTTTAAACTATATTGGTGATTGGTTTATTTGTGATTGCCATATTTGATTTACCAGTAAGTCCCTAGTAAAGTGCACCAGGTGTGCCCAGAGACTGGAAATCAAATGCTACCAATGGGCCTGTAGCACTGATTGTGCCACCCAAATGGGTAGCCCTGTAAGCATGTCTCAGACCTGCCACTCTAGTGTCTGTTTTTGCTGCTGTAAACTGCCATTTTGACCTGGCAAGTGCACCCACGTGCCAGGCCCAAACCTTCCATCTTACTACATGTAGGTTACCCCTAAGGCAGGCCCAAGGCAGCCCCATGGGCTGGGTGCAGTGTATTTAAATGGTGTGCTGTTGTGTTTTACATGCCCTAATTGTGAAACACTGATCATTTCTTTTTTCACTATTGCAAGGACTATCGCTCCCAAAGAGTAACATGGGGATTTCCTTGAAATATCTTGTTCGAGGCATATGAGCTGCAGATTACTCACTGTTGCATAGATCGCCATCTAGTGTTGGGCCTGGATGTTTGCACTTGTTTTTGTCCTGAAAAGTTCTTTGGAAGTCACGAGATAGGTGACTCCTCCTTTGGATCACATTGCGCATGGGCATCGGCTCCCTCCTCAGATTGTTTTTTTCCGCCATCGTGCTCAGATGTGTTTCCTGCACTCCGGTTTGGAACCGATTCTACTTTCGGCGCGCAATCTTTCACCCGCTTTGACGGTATTCTCTCGAACGGGTTTCCCTATCAATGCGAGTATCAACAACTTCCAAGCCTTCAGTTTCTGTCGTCAACTAAGGCCTTTGGGCCTACCTGGGCCCTATCTTCTGGCTCATGGAAAGAACGCCATTCAAGAAGTGTTCTCAATGTGGGTCGAAGTTTCCCCACACCGATCTCCATGAGGTGTGCAACCTTTGCCTCTCACCGGAGCACAAGTCCAGGGACTGTTCAGCTTGCGACTCCTTCTGCTCCCAAAAGACAATTCGGGACCGACAAGCTTGAAGGACCATGGCTCGCTCGTCATCTTCGATCCCCGACGACATCTTTCAAGAGGGTGTCGACGTGCCAAGACGGGAGCGGGCCGAAGAAGGCATCAGCGACTCCGAAACCGAGGACTCAGATGTCGAGAATATCATTCCGGCACAGTGGGTCGTAAGTGCACACGTCGACCCCGACCCTTCCTCGACACCCTCGAAAAAGGCTTCAGTCACACCTTCGCCTTCGGGCCCTGGTGCACACCGAGAGACTGTTTCCCATGCCCCGCCTTCGGGCTCAGTAAAGAAACCTACTAAGCCTTCAGGCGACTCAGGCTCGACTCAGCCTACCCCCGGTGCCGACACACACCTACCGGCACTGAAAAAGAAGCCATCCACTTCCTCATTCACGCCGACCGCTGCTTTGACATCCAAGCACTCGGCGCCGAAGACTGGCACTGGCTCCTCAACACCGAAAACACACTTGGAGTCGACCAAAAAACTGCCACCAAAGGGCCCGATTCCATGCCTCGGAGCCGAAAAAGGTCTCGGAACCGAAAAAACAACACGGTCCGCCTGCCAAAGACGCTGCAAAAGGTCATTGTTTGAAGCCAAACGGCTACCGGGTCAGTGCCGAAAAAGCCTCCAGAACCAAAGACCTCAACACCTTAGGATCTGCCTTATACAGAAGAACTATTTCGACCAGATCCTACCCAAAAAACTCTTGTGAAAGATCCTAAAACCGGTCAATTGGCTCTTAGCTCCAAGAAACGACCATTAGATGCGCCTGCACCGTCTCCTCATCCTAAAAAGAGAGACTTTGCAACCTCTCCATTAAGGATCCCTTCTCCTCCTCCTCCTCCTCCTCCTCCTCCTCCTCCTCCTCCACCTCCACCTCCTCCCCACCACATAACTCTCCTACACAATCCCCAACTCTAATAGAAGATGATGATGATGCGGATAACACCTCTGATGATACAGGGGGAGGTGCGGATGAACCACTAGGGAACCCTAGTCCTCCTGACTCCCCTAACCCCTGGGAGGATTATAGCACCCCAGACGTCCCTAATGTTCCCCAGGATGATATATACCCCTCCAGGCCTCCCCCCCAGAGGACACTATGGGCTTTAACCAACTTGTCCATAGGGCTGCCCAATACCATGGGGTTAACCTACACACAGACCCCGTGGAGGAAGATTTTCTTATGGTCAATTTTGACACCACACAAAGGTCCACTTCAATTCTACCCATGCTTAAGGGGGTCATTAAGCATGCACCAGACATATTTAAAGATCCAGTCAGGGCTCGAGTCCTCAACCCCCGGATCGAGAAAAAGTATAAGGCTGCCCCTACAAATCCAGTCTACATTAGAGGCTCCGCACCACTAGACTCCCTTGTAGTCTCCAATGCGCGAAAAAGGGCCAATTCCCAAACATCAGGTGAGGACCCGCACCAGATAAGGAGTCTAAACTCCGCCTCTGGCAAACGAACGTCGTCACAGTCAGCAAACATATGGCGCACCGCCAATACTCAAGCGCTGTTAGCAAGGTACGACAGGGCACATTATGATGAGCTGGAATCCATAATGCAGCATCTCCCAGACAAATATAAAAATAGGGCCAATGAACTCATACAGGAAGGTAAAACCATCACCAATACCTCCATCCGTTGTGCCCTAGATGCGGCAGATACTGCTTCAAGGGCAATTAACACCAGTGTCCTTTTGCGTAGGCGTGCCTGGCTACGTATTTCAGGTTTCAAACCTGAAGTCCAGAGTTCCATCCTCAATCAACCATTCGATGAGCAACACCTATTTGGCCCTAATGTTGACTTATCCCTTGAGAAAATGAAAAGGATACTGACACAGCTAAATCTATGGAAGCCTTGCAGTCGCAAGCTTTCAGACGCTCCTTTCGTCACTCACCCTACAGAAACACCACCAGAGGCTACGCCTCAGATAGCCCCTCCACTTCTTACAAAACCCCTAGCCAATCCACCTTCACTAGGGGCTACCAAAGAGGTGGTTACAGGGGTAACAATAAGAAAGGCAGAGGCAAAACGAACAACTCCCGCTCTGCCTCCACCCCTACCCAATGACTTCCCTCCACTTCCCCCACACCATTCCACTCCAGTCGGGGGAAGACTGCAACAATTCCTTCCTGCCTGGATCAATATCACATCAGACAGGCGGGTGCGACAAATAATTCAATCAGGTTACTGTCTCGAACTAACATCTATCCCCCAAACATATCACCCAAACAGCGTCCAATGTCACAAGAGCATCTGTTACTGCTAAAGCAGGAGGTAATATCCGTCTTACAAAAAAGTGCAATAGAACCAGTTCCCCTGCACCAACAAAACAAGGGAGTTTACTCCCTGTACTTTCTTATCCCAATGAAGGACGGCTCTCCAGACCACAGACCACTAAACATATACGTACAGTCAGACCATTTCCACGTGGTCACACTCCAGAAGGTCCTTCCTCTTCTTTCACAAAACGACTTCCTGGCTACCCTAGATATCAAGGACGTCTACTTCCACATTCCCATTCATACCGCTCACAGGAAGTATCTCAGGTTTGTAATAGACGGTCAGCACTATCAATTCAAAGTACTCCCATTCAGAGCCACAACAACACCCACGAGTGTTTACCAAGTGCCTGGCAGTAGTGGCAGCACACTTAAGAAGACAGCACATTCACGTCTTCCCATATCTCGAAGACTGGCTGATAAAAGCCAGCTGCTACAGCCAGTGTGTACAACACACTCACGCCACTATCCAACTACTCCAATATACGCCGGAAAACACACCTAATGGCAATACAATTGATAATTACCTAAAAGAGAATCCTACGAACAAAATAACCATCTCTGAAGCAGAAACCTTGGCTTTAGAAACTACTAGAGAAGAATTGAACGAAGCTATAAAAACGTTACCACTAGGTAAAGCGGCTGGGGAAGACACCATCCCTTTGGAACTGTATAAATCATGTATGGAAGAATTAACACCCCTTCTTCTAGAAGTAGTAAATCATATAAGTAGAACAGGGTCCGCTCCGCACTCTTGGAACAAGGCGAAAATTGTATTCTTTCACAAAAAGGGTAAACCCAAAGAGGAGATGGGTTCATATAGACCCATCTCCCTAATCAATGCCGACGCTAAGATATTTGCAAAATGCTTTTCCAGAAGACTCGCACCGTTATTGCCTAAAATAGTAAGTACACAACAACACGGGTTTGTGGTGGGGAGGGACACATCTGCCCATGTAAATACCGCAATAACAGCTTTCGACATAGCTGAGGTAGAGTCTACTCCCTTAGCAATGATAATGCTTGATGCTGAAAAAGCATTCGATCGGGTGGGATGGGACTATCTATGGCACATAATGGGACATATGGGGTTCAGCGGAAACTTTCTAAATGGGATCCGCGCCCTCTATGACAATCCAACCGCATACATTAGTTATTGCGGTCTTACGTCAAACTATTTTGCAATCAGGAGAGGCACACGTCAAGGGTGCCCCTTATCCCCTTTATTATTCGCCTTATCATTAGAACCGTTTTTAAAGGCATTGGATAATCAATCAGAAATAACTCCCTTTAAAACCAGTGGGCAGAGCCTAAAAATAACCGCATACGCGGATGACATTGCCATTTATGCGACTGAGGCTACCGACTCCCTGAAAGTAATTATTTTAGAGGCATCCAAATTTGGCAATGTATCTGGTTATAAATTAAACACTCACAAAACCAAAATAATAGCTAACTTTGTCCCTCCCCAACCAATGCCTGAAATTTGTAAGACTGCGACTTATTTAGGAGTACAAATCACCTCAAATATTAAAGAGCTAAACAAGATCAACTACAATAAACTTATGAAAACCACCAATGCGAATTTAAAAAAATGGCACCGACTTCCATTAAACTTAATTGGCAGAATAAATTTAATAAAAATGAAAATCATACCCAAATATTTATATTTATTTAGATCAATCCCGTTGGCACAAAATAAGCTTTTTTTCAAACAACTAGATAGCGCTTTTTGTAACTTTGTTTGGGGATATAAGAAAGCCAGGAGATCATTAAAGATGTTAAAAAACCAAATCGGATCAGGCGGTCTCAATTTCCCTGATCTGAAACTCTACTTTTGGGCCTCATTTATAAGGCGTATCAGATCTGTATTAGACTCAGAGAATCTGCTTTTTTACCACCATTTACTCTTAAAAGGAGATTCCAAACAATTCTTACTTCGTATCACCGACCCCAACTTCTATAAAAGGGTTAAATTTAAGACTGCACGGGATTTAGCAAAGATCTGGAAAGAGATACTTATCTACTGTAAAAGCAACATATATCATACCCAATTAACTTTATGGGATAATCCTGGACTACCTAACATATTTAGCGATGGGGAATCCCGAAGGTGGCAATCGAAAGGTATCAAGGTACTAGGCGACTTATATACTTCTCAAGGTATAATGGACTTCCGTACTTTAAAACAAATATATGGACTGTCCGACACACACGAGTTTAAATATAGGCAAATATACGACTTTTTAGTACGGAAGAACGGCATTAAAGTCTTATCGAGCGGGGGCATCTGGGATATCTTAAATTCAAAAAAGGAGAAATCATTAATTAGTTTGACATACAAGATCTTTACAGACTTAAGAACGGACGATAATGAAATAATAGCTAATAAATGGAATGTAAAACTGGGAATCAACGTAACAGGAAAACAAATAAGCAACTCGTACACTAACATTTATTATCATGTAAGATCTTCTAGTTTACGTTTACAGCAATATAGAACCATATATATGCTATACTACACACCAGAAAGGATCTCTAAATGGGCCCCCAATAACAATCTGGGAGAGAAAACCAAATGCCCAAAATGCGATGCGTATGCAGCAGATCTTATACATATGCTGTTCACATGCCCAAAACTTGGGAAGTTCTGGGAAGAAGTGGGGAAAATATTAGTTATAAAAAAGGTTTCCAGCACTCCAATAACAGCCCCTATGGTAATATTAGGCCTATATACTACTAATCAACCACACTCTGTATTGCTATCTATTTTACTTTCCTGTGCCAAATTGACTCTAGCTAGAGCTTGGGTCAGCCCAAACCCACCCAACGCCTTGGAATGGTGGTATCTGGTTAACGAAATCAAAACTATGGAATGTGCGTTAGCAGAACTCAGAGGGGTCAAATCATTGCAGAAATATGAGAAAATCTGGGGGAAATTAGAATTGAATTGTACTGGCATTTAGTTTCGATTTATGTTGGGTACTGTTATTTTATGAGATGAGAACAAACTATGTATGTATATCATGAATCTGCTTACTTTGAAATAATATCGAATGTTCTTGTAACTTTATACCAGGTGAAAAAAAAAAAAAAAGAACCAGTTCCCCTGCACCAACAAAACAAGGGAGTTTACTCCCTGTACTTTCTTATCCCAATGAAGGACGGCTCTCCAGACCACAGACCACTAAACATATACGTACAGTCAGACCATTTCCACGTGGTCACACTCCAGCAGGTCCTTCCTCTTCTTTCACAAAACGACTTCCTGGCTACCCTAGATATCAAGGACGTCTACTTCCACATTCCCATTCATACCGCTCACAGGAAGTATCTCAGGTTTGTAATAGACGGTCAGCACTATCAATTCAAAGTACTCCCATTCAGAGCCACAACAACACCCACAAGTGTTTACCAAGTGCCTGGCAGTAGTGGCAGCACACTTAAGAAGACAGCACATTCACGTCTTCCCATATCTCGAAGACTGGCTGATAAAAGCCAGCTGCTACAGCCAGTGTGTACAACACACTCACGCCACTATCCAACTACTCCACGACTTGGGGTTCACAATAAACCACACCAAGTCCCATCTGCAACCGTCCCACATACAACAATACCTTGGTGCCACAATAAACACCCCAAAAGCGCTAGCTTATCCCTCTCCTGTCAGAATAGCAAACATGCAAGCTCTTCTCACAAAATTTCAACCAGAACACTCCCTTCCAGCTCGAGTTTTCAAGCTACTCATAGGGATGATGGCCTCTTGCATATTCATAGTGCCTCATGTAAGACTCCTGATGCATCCCCTTCAAGAGTGCTTAGCACGCCAATGGAACCAGGCTCAAGGTCAGTTGACAGATCTAGTGTTGGGGGACGGTCGTACTCATCGCTCTCTGCAGTGGTGGAACACCTAAAACCTTTCCAAAGGGCGAACGTTCCTGGAGCCAGTTCCTCAGATAGTCTTAACAGAGGACGCATCGCTGTCCGGCTGGGGAGCTCACCTACTGCAACACACCATGCAGGGCAGGTGGACACCACAACAAAAGTTACTCCACATCAACCACCTGGAGTTACTAGTCATATTCCTAGCCTTAAAAGCATTCCAAAAGCAAATATCAGGCAAGACTGTATTAGTCTGCACGGACAACATGATAGCCATGTACTTCATACAAAAACAAGGCAGCACACACTCTCTGCAACTCTCTCAGCTAGCACAGAACATATGGAGGTGGGCTATACCTCAGATCATTTTCCTCTTAGCCCAACATGTTCCAGGACTACAAAACACCATGGCAGATCTGTTGAGCCGTCAAACACAACAGATCCACGAGTGGGAACTTCATCCACAATTTCTTCAACCGTTCTTTCAAATGTGGGGACAACCTCAGCTAGACCTCTTTGCCACCCACGAAAACGCCAAATGCCCAAGCTTCGCCACCAGATATCCACACCCACTATCCAAAGGCAATGCAATATGGATGAACTGGTCAGGCAAATTTGCATACGCTTTTCCGCCTCTCCCACTCATTCTACTAGTAGTGCGCAAACTACAGCAACATTCCCTAACCCTCATTCTAGTTGCTCCAACTTGGGCCAGACAACCTAGTACACCACATTGCTGGAACTTTCTGTAGTACCGCACCAAAAGCTATGCCTATCTCCACGCCTCTTAACCCAGAACCATGGAGAGATCAAACACCCGGACCCAGCTCAGCTCAACCTTGCGATCTGGCTCCTGAGGTCCTAGAATTCTGTTACCTTAACCTTCCTCCTGACTGCATGAACATCATTAAAAAAGCTACACGTCCAACCACTAGTGCATGCTATGCAGCCAAGTGGAAACGTTTTGTAATATATTGTCACAACAACAACATCAATCCCCTAGATTTGTCTATCCAACACATCATAGGCTACTTACTACACCTTCAAAGATGTAACTTAGTCTACACGTCTATTAGACTGAATCTTGCTGCCATGGCAGCATATCTACAAAAAAGACAGCACCTATCACTTTTCAAAGTACCTGCTATAAAAGCCTTTATGGAAGACCTCAAAAGAATAATTCCTCCCAGAGCACCACCTTCACCTGTGTGGAATCTAAACATTGTTCTTACACGGCTAAATGGACCTCCCTTTGAACCTTTACATAAATGTGAGCTACAATTCTTAACATGGAAAGTTGCTTTCCTAGTAGCTATTACTTCTCTACAAAGAGTTAGTGAACTACAAGCACTAACCAGTCAGGAACCTTTCCTGCAGATGCATCATAATAAGGTTGTTCTCCGAACTAATACTAAATTCCTTCCTAAAGTCATTTCTCCCTTCCACCTCAATCAATCTGTGGAACTGCCGTATTTTTCTCACAGCCACACACTGTCGCAGAAAGAGCTCTTCATACCTTAGATGTCAAAATACCATTGCTATACTACATTGAGAGAACCCAACCCTTTTGTAAGACCAAACAACTTTTCGTGTCTTTTTCACCCCCACACAAAGGCAACCCTATATCAAAATCTGAGATAGCTAGGTGGATTGTCAAATGTATACAAATATGCTACCACAAAGCTTAAAAGTACGTTATCTGTTCCTCCTAAAGCCCACTCTACAAGAAAGATAAGGGCTTCAATGGCATTTTTAGGGAACATTCTCTTAGATGACATCTGCAAAGCAGCTACATGGTCTAAACCGCATGCATTCACAAAACACTATTGTGTAGATGTGCAGACTAAACGACAAGCTACTGTGGGCCAGGCTGTACTCAAAACACTATTTCAAACTACTGCAACAGATACTGGTGGTCACCACTAAGACATGGTACTGCTATATAATCTATGCAACAGTGTGTAATCTGCAGCTCATATACCTCGAACGGAAAATGCTACTTACCAGTATACATCTGTTCTTGGCATGTAGAGCTGCAGAGTTACACACGCCCACCCGCCTCCCGGGCTACCTTTATCTGTTCCAGTATTATCTTAATTAGATACAACTTACATTGACATCCTTCCTTTTTCTCACAAAGCTCCATCATTTCCCTACTGGCGAAAAACAGTCTGAGGATGGAGCCGATGCCCATTCGCAATGTGATCTAAAGGAGGAGTCACCTACCTCGTGACTTCCAAATAACTTTTCAGGACAAAAACAAGTGCAAACATCCGGGCCCAACACTAGATGGCGATCTATGCAACAGTGTTTAACTCTGCAGCTCTACATGCTGTCGCAGGGATTCCGTTCTCACACACAACTGTGCATAGAGACTTGGAACCTCAGTGAATTAGGGTGTGCCAAAACTCACCTTAGTATCCAAAATCCCCTACCAGACTAGCAACAGTGTCTCATTGGTTCTTACACACTCCCAATGTTTAGACAAACCAGAACATGGACTTAGAATACCTTAGGTAACGTGGAACACATGAACACTCTTTCGTTATACAATCATATCAATCCAGAACAAGGAGTAAATGAGGACGCATGCACATTTGAAATGTTTATTTTCTAATGCTGTGTTCTCCAGCGCAGTATCTTAGCTAATACAAGCAAACGTATTATAAGAAACAAAGTAATCAGCATAGTTACTAATCCATAGAATACAAAGGGTGAAAGCATGTTAAAATGCTAGAGGGAAGAAGGCTAAAAGACACCTAATTCTCACCCTCCCTTGCTAGTATATTATATTATATCTAAGAAGGTCTCTTTGGGTTTTAGCAGGGCGGCCCCATACCTCAGATCCTAGTGGTAAGGGATCACATCATCTTCCACCAGCTCTCTGCATGCAAAGCATCATCAAGTGTGTTTGTATGCTCTGTGCAGTGCAATATAAAACGCGCCTAAAGCCAGAATTTGGCCGCAGCTGCATGTATGTTATG
Source organism: Lissotriton helveticus (assembly GCF_964261635.1). Taxonomy (NCBI): domain Eukaryota; kingdom Metazoa; phylum Chordata; class Amphibia; order Caudata; family Salamandridae; genus Lissotriton; species Lissotriton helveticus. Next base: position 88,781,087 of record NC_136064.1, read on the forward strand.
TCTAGAACGTGCGAAGATCAGACCTCACAACAACCACTGTGTTGAGATATCCTTGAAGGCCTCGGCACTCACAGTACAGACACAGCTCACCAAGCAAAGCTGATATCAGAGCAACAACATATTCTCGTGTGAAGTAAAACATTCTACTAGGCTCAAAGCTAAAATAACAAGTATGTGCCGTGTGCAGAACCAGCAGAAAGGTAAAATGGCGTTTAAACTCCTAATAAGCTCATGCTAACTTAACACAGTGTGTAGGCAAAGCATATCTATATGACACCCTCCCTTGATCCGAGCACGGATAAGATAAGATAAGATATGGGGCACATTTTTTAAATGCAGAGTTTAAGAACGATAGTAAGTTTAAATTTGAGTAAGTGAAAAAATAAAACAATTTGTCAACCAAAATCTCATAATCATGACAGGTTAGTGTTCGCCTTAAACAAAGTCAATAGGCCTGGGGCGTAAAACATTTTTTTTTCATAGTCCCCCAAAAAAATATTAAAAAGTATTCAATGTCAATTAAAGGTATCGACAGACCTCAGCCTAGCATTGAATATGCAAAATAAGCAGCAACAGCTTCCAAAAGGAAGTCACTGTTCTCATCCGAAAATAATTCAGCCTTCCAATTCAATAGCGGGAAAGAACATACATGCTCTTCAATTACCAGAGCCTCTAGCACCATCAGAGGACAACTCGGTGGGTTCTCGATAAAGCTGTGTGCCAAGAATTTTTGCGCCGCTGCGAACACATTCCAACGACCCAGTATTCCATGCATCGCTGCAAAGGCCATAATCCCTCCGTCAGAACAAAGCAATTCATGAGCAACTAAGGGGCTCATGAGCTGATTATGATCCACATCAAGAGACACCACATTGCAGAGACACAGATCCAGGGCCCAGTCGAAATCGCAACTCAGGCAATGAAAGACAGGCTGGACACATGTAAAATAGGAAAATCGAAACTATAATCCATAAGCTCCACTTAAGGTGGCGAGCGGCAACGCTCCATAGTATTCAAGCATCCTGTTGCGAAACAGTGCCAGCCGCGACAGATCGTCTTGGAACACAGGATGTGCATCCTTTTCGAATGAAACAAAATAGCAAAAGAACGCCTGCAGCCAGCGCCAGCAAAACGGGAAATCCACCAAATAGGCTGAAAAAGATCGAATGGAAGAAAACAGGAATGACCCCAAATATATTTTGAAATGAAGTTACGAGACCGCTGCTAACTACCTTTAAAAAGTGCGCCAGCCCCTTTGTGGAGGATGCATTAAAGATTGTGTGAATTAATTCACCGAAATGCAATAGTAGGTCAGTATTTAATAAAGCATGCACCTCTGTGCGGGTGTTAGCTACGTGAAGGACAAATGTTTCACGAGCAGATGTGAGGGCAACTTCTTTTTGGGACAATAGAGCTCTTATGCGACTCATCTTATTGAACTCTGCTTTCAAGGTCGGAATCCTCGGCCAGATCGGCTCGATCCAGCTTCCCATGCGTGGGTGGATACACCACATTTTTACAGCAAACCACACGCTCACTGACGGTAACGACATAAGCAATGCCTTTTATTAACCCACAGCAATCCTCATTGTTCAATAGTAAATAACTCCCATTTGCCAGTAATGTGAATGTGGGAACGATAGCAGGCACGGGGGTACCTTTCAAAACACAGGCTAAATTAGGCTCTTCTTGATTACAGGAGCTGTGTAATTGGATATGTCTACACATTAATGAGTGATCCGGTGTTTCAGTGTTCGAGGCATGTGGGCTGCTAAATTCATATCTATTGCATAGATCGCCGCCTAGTGTTGGGTCCGGATGATTGCACATTGTTGTCCTGGAAGAGTCTTCGAAGTATCACGAGATAGGTGGCTCCTCCCCTGGACTACAGTGCGCATGGGCATCGACACCATCCCCAGATTGTTTTTTTCCGCCATTGGGTTCGGATGTGATTTCGACATCTCCTGTTCGGAATCGATAAAACAACTTCTTTAAGGCCAAAAGGCCTTCGTTACCTCGTCGGTATTGTTCGCGTTCGGTCCCGTGTTTCTTCCAACTCTTCGAGTCGGATTTCGGGCGAGTCTAGGAACTCTTCGACCATCGAGGCCCTGTCGTCGCAGCAAGACCCCGACGATACGACGATGGAACGGAGCCCGTTCAAGTTCTGCCCTGTGTGCGGTTCCAAGTACCCACACATCGACGTGCATCCTGTATGCAACAAGTGCCTCTCGCCGGACCACAACGAGGACAACTGTATGGCCTGTTCTAAGTTCAGGTCGAAGAAGACGCTCAAGCTTCGGCGCGCGGCGCGCCTTGAGGCCCGGCGGGCGGCTCCGGCACCTGTCGACATCTTCGACGACCCCGAAGCGGAAGGCCGAAGCCATCCTCTGCAGATTTCACCACCATCGACGGAGGTCGAGGCCGATTCTGAAGATCCCGTAGAGGCCCAGGACCTAGAGGAAACCGTCGAGGAGGTAGGGGACGTCGAGGAAGTTTATGGGGCCGCGGAAGATAGCTCGGAGGAAGAGCTATGCCCCGAACGTACACTAACTCTGGCTCGGGTCATGGGATTGCCACACGGCCTTACCCACGACCCTACACCGCGATCCTCGGCCCCGCCTTCTGGCCCGGCTACGGACACACCAGCGGAGCCTCCATTGAGCAAATCGAAACCGAAACTGAAACCTTCGGATTCGAAAACAACAAAGATGGCCGACGCGCCATCGAAACTGAAGACGTCTGCTACGCCATCGACGCCGTCGACTTCAGTGGCTCCGAAGCCGAAGAAGGCTTTCGAGCCGACTAAAGTACCGAAGGTGGTCAAGGAGCCAAGCTCGAAGAAGGTTGTCGAGCACGTGTCGAGCACGGTGGCTGAATCGAAGTCGAAGAAGACTGTCGCACCGCCTTCAGGCACGACTACCACGCCAACAGGCAAACGCCAGGTCGAAGCGCAGTCGGCGAAGGGCCCCAAGCCGAGGTCTGGAGCCCCGACGCAGAAAAAGACGCCTGCCGATCCGAAGCCATCGGCGTCGACGCCTAAGGCCGTGGCGGAAGCCCGGACCACAGCGGTCGAGGATTCGTCTGCGTCTCCGGCGACCAAAGAAACATCGTCGACGCAGGGGTCTTCCCATGGTGGCGGACCGAGGTCGTCGGTGGGGCCGACTAAGCCCTCCGCTTCTTTCACTAAACAAGTCTCGGACTCCCTCAAACGAATACGGGAGAAGAGTTTGACGTCCACGGCTCCAAAGCCGTCGGGTCCACAATCGATGGAGGCACCGAAGAAGACTTCAATGCCAATCCTCTACACTCTGCCGCCGAAGGTGGCGCCGAAGGCCTTTGCACCTCGGTCGGTGCCAAAAGATTCGGGAGGTTCGGAGCATTCACTGCTAAGTGGACGTTCTGGTCGACAACATGCATCAGAAGAGCAGTCTGCGCAGTATATCGACGCCGACACGGGAAAATTGACGCTCTACAAGCGAAAAATTACTTCCCAGCCATTGGAATCGTTTGTGATACCTCTAAAGAAGAAAAGGCCAGCACAAGACATTCCTGACCTTGTGGAACCTATTCATCCACAACATAGGAGGAGTCCGTCACCTTCACCCAATGCCTCAGAGGGAGATGAAGGTGTACAGGTTGAGGAGTACAACTTCCCTGATAACAATGACCCTGATGAGCAACAGGACTCATGGGTGGACGCTGGTGACCAGGGGGACCGACAGGTGGTACATGACCCACAGGTTTATGGTGTAAGAACATCTCCAACTGAAGACTCGGCGGCATTTAATGCCTTGATTGCACCATCAGGATTCAAGCAAGCCGGGCCGAAGACGGCTGAAATGCCAGAAACCGGTCCCCGGAAGCTTGTTTCCTTCCCAGTGTAAGAATTGGCTTTTGTAGTCTGGTCTGCCCTGTTCCCATGATGCACTGGGCCAGGGACAGACTAATTTACATACAGCCAGGTTCTGAAACTGGGATGGTGCAATGAGCTAAAAAACGGTGTTGGATCTAGCCCTGATCTCTTGACTGGGTGAGAGTATTCTGCTTAATTCAGAGACTCTGTCCATCACCACCCCTTGTTGTAAATTATTTTGTCCACCCTAAGCGTGGAAGGGTATACTCAGATGTGAGTCCCTTGCTCATTGCACCATCAGGATTCAAGCAAGCCGGGCCGAAGACGGCTGAAATGCCAGAAACCGGTCCCCGGAAGCTTGTTTCCTTCCCAGTGTAAGAATTGGCTTTTGTAGTCTGGTCTGCCCTGTTCCCATGATGCACTGGGCCAGAGACAGACTAATTTGCATACAGCCAGGTTCTGAAACTGGGATGGTCCAATGAGCTAAAAAACGGTGTTGGATCTAGCCCTGATCTCTTGACTGGGTGAGAGTATTCTGCTTAATTCAGAGACTCTGTCCATCACCACCCCTTGTTGTAAATTATTGGCTGAAAAAGATCGAATGGAAGAAAACAGGAATGACCCCAAATATATTTTGAAATGAAGTCACGAGACCGCTGCTAACTACTTTAAAAAAGTGCGCCAGCCCCTTTGTGGAGGATGCATTAAAGATTGTGTGAATTAATTCACCGAAATGCAATGGTAGGTCAGTATTTAATAAAGCATGCACCTCTGTGCGGGTGTTAGCTACGTGAAGGACAAATGTTTCAGGAGCAGATGTGAGGGCAACTTCTTTTTGGGACAATAGAGCTCTTATGCGACTCATCTTATTGAACTCTGCTTTCAAGGTCGGAATCCTCGGCCAGATCGGCTCGATCCAGCTTCCCATGCGTGGGTGGATACACCACATTTTTACAGCAAACCACACGCTCACTGACGGTAACGACAAAAGCAATGCCTTTTATTAACCCACAGCAATCCTCATTGTTCAATAGTAAATAACTCCCATTTGCCAGTAATGTGAATGTGGGAACGATAGCAGGCACGGGGGTACCTTTCAAAACACAGGCTAAATTAGGCTCTTCTTGATTACAGGAGCTGTGTAATTGGATATGTCTACACATTAATGAGTGATCCGGTGTTTCAGTGTTCGAGGCATGTGGGCTGCTAAATTCATATCTATTGCATAGATCGCCGCCTAGTGTTGGGTCCGGATGATTGCACATTGTTGTCCTGGAAGAGTCTTCGAAGTATCACGAGATAGGTGGCTCCTCCCCTGGACTACAGTGCGCATGGGCATCGACACCATCCCCAGATTGTTTTTTTCCGCCATTGGGTTTGGATGTGATTTCGACATCTCCTGTTCGGAATCGATAAAACAACTTCTTTAAGGCCAAAAGGCCTTCGTTACCTCGTCGGTATTGTTCGCGTTCGGTCCCGTGTTTCTTCCAACTCTTCGAGTCGGATTTCGGGCGAGTCTAGGAACTCTTCGACCATCGAGGCCCTGTCGTCGCAGCAAGACCCCGACGATACGACGATGGAACGGAGCCCGTTCAAGTTCTGCCCTGTGTGCGGTTCCAAGTACCCACACATCGACGTGCATCCTGTATGCAACAAGTGCCTCTCGCCGGACCACAACGAGGACAACTGTATGGCCTGTTCTAAGTTCAGGTCGAAGAAGACGCTCAAGCTTCGGCGCGCGGCGCGCCTTGAGGCCCGGCGGGCGGCTCCGGCACCTGTCGACATCTTCGACGACCCCGAAGCGGAAGGCCGAAGCCATCCTCTGCAGATTTCACCACCATCGACGGAGGTCGAGGCCGATTCTGAAGATCCCGTAGAGGCCGAGGACCTAGAGGAAACCGTCGAGGAGGTAGGGGACGTCGAGGAAGTTTATGGGGCCGCGGAAGATAGCTCGGAGGAAGAGCTATGCCCCGAACGTACACTAACTCTGGCTCGGGTCATGGGATCGCCACACGGCCTTACCCACGACCCTACACCGCGATCCTCGGCCCCGCCTTCTGGCCCGGCTACGGACACACCAGCGGAGCCTCCATTGAGCAAATCGAAACCGAAACTGAAACCTTCGGATTCGAAAACAACAAAGATGGCCGACGCGCCATCGAAACTGAAGACGTCTGCTACGCCATCGACGCCGTCGACTTCAGTGGCTCCGAAGCCGAAGAAGGCTTTCGAGCCTACTAAACTACCGAAGGTGGTCAAGGAGCCAAGCTCGAAGGAGGTTGTCGAGCACGTGTCGAGCACGGTGGCTGAATCGAAGTCGAAGAAGACTGTCGCACCGCCTTCAGGCACGACTACCACGCCAACAGGCAAACGCCAGGTCGAAGCGCAGTCGGCGAAGGGCCCCAAGCCGAGGTCTGGAGCCCCGACGCAGAAAAAGACGCCTGCCGATCCGAAGCCATCGGCGTCGACGCCTAAGGCCGTGGCGGAAGCCCGGACCACAGCGGTCGAGGATTCGTCTGCGTCTCCGGCGACCAAAGAAACATCGTCGACGCAGGGGTCTTCCCATGGTGGCGGACCGAGGTCGTCGGTGGGGCCGACTAAGCCCTCCGCTTCTTTCACTAAACAAGTCTCGGACTCCCTCAAACGAATACGGGAGAAGAGTTTGACGTCCACGGCTCCAAAGCCGTCGGGTCCACAATCGATGGAGGCACCGAAGAAGACTTCAATGCCAATCCTCTACACTCTGCCGCCGAAGGTGGCGCCGAAGGCCTTTGCACCTCGGTCGGTGCCAAAAGATTCGGGAGGTTCGGAGCATTCACTGCTAAGTGGACGTTCTGGTCGACAACATGCATCAGAAGAGCAGTCTTCGCAGTATATCGACGCCGACACGGGAAAATTGACGCTCTACAAGCGAAAAATTACTTCCCAGCCATTGGAATCGTTTGTGATACCTCTAAAGAAGAAAAGGCCAGCACAAGACATTCCTGACCTTGTGGAACCTATTCATCCACAACATAGGAGGAGTCCGTCACCTTCACCCAATGCCTCAGAGGGAGATGAAGGTGTACAGGTTGAGGAGTACAACTTCCCTGATAACAATGACCCTGATGAGCAACAGGACTCATGGGTGGACGCTGGTGACCAGGGGGACCGACAGGTGGTACATGACCCACAGGTTTATGGTGTAAGAACATCTCCAACTGAAGACTCGGCGGCATTTAATGCCTTGATTGCACCATCAGGATTCAAGCAAGCCGGGCCGAAGACGGCTGAAATGCCAGAAACCGGTCCCCGGAAGCTTGTTTCCTTCCCAGTGTAAGAATTGGCTTTTGTAGTCTGGTCTGCCCTGTTCCCATGATGCACTGGGCCAGGGACAGACTAATTTGCATACAGCCAGGTTCTGAAACTGGGATGGTGCAATGAGCTAAAAAACGGTGTTGGATCTAGCCCTGATCTCTTGACTGGGTGAGAGTATTCTGCTTCATTCAGAGACTCTGTCCATCACCACCCCTTGTTGTAAATTATTTTGTCCACCCTAAGCGTGGAAGGGTATACTCAGATGTGAGTCCCTTGCTCATTGCACCATCAGGATTCAAGCAAGCCGGGCCGAAGACGGCTGAAATGCCAGAAACCGGTCCCCGGAAGCTTGTTTCCTTCCCAGTGTAAGAATTGGCTTTTGTAGTCTGGTCTGCCCTGTTCCCATGATGCACTGGGCCAGGGACAGACTAATTTGCATACAGCCAGGTTCTGAAACTGGGATGGTGCAATGAGCTAAAAAACGGTGTTGGATCTAGCCCTGATCTCTTGACTGGGTGAGAGTATTCTGCTTAATTCAGAGACTCTGTCCATCACCACCCCTTGTTGTAAATTATTTTGTCCACCCTAAGCGTGGAAGGGTATACTCAGATGTGAGTCCCTTGCTCATTGCACCATCAGGATTCAAGCAAGCCGGGCCGAAGACGGCTGAAATGCCAGAAACCGGTCCCCGGAAGCTTGTTTCCTTCCCAGTGTAAGAATTGGCTTTTGTAGTCTGGTCTGCCCTGTTCCCATGATGCACTGGGCCAGGGACAGACTAATTTACATACAGCCAGGTTCTGAAACTGGGATGGTGCAATGAGCTAAAAAACGGTGTTGGATCTAGCCCTGATCTCTTGACTGGGTGAGAGTATTCTGCTTAATTCAGAGACTCTGTCCATCACCACCCCTTGTTGTAAATTATTTTGTCCACCCTAAGCGTGGAAGGGTATACTCAGATGTGAGTCCCTTGCTCATTGCACCATCAGGATTCAAGCAAGCCGGGCCGAAGACGGCTGAAATGCCAGAAACCGGTCCCCGGAAGCTTGTTTCCTTCCCAGTGTAAGAATTGGCTTTTGTAGTCTGGTCTGCCCTGTTCCCATGATGCACTGGGCCAGAGACAGACTAATTTGCATACAGCCAGGTTCTGAAACTGGGATGGTCCAATGAGCTAAAAAACGGTGTTGGATCTAGCCCTGATCTCTTGACTGGGTGAGAGTATTCTGCTTAATTCAGAGACTCTGTCCATCACCACCCCTTGTTGTAAATTATTTTGTCCACCCTAAGCGTGGAAGGGTATACTCAGATGTGAGTCCCTTGCTCATTGCACCATCAGGATTCAAGCAAGCCGGGCCGAAGACGGCTGAAATGCCAGAAACCGGTCCCCGGGAGCTTGTTTCCTTCCCAGTGTAAGAATTGGCTTTTGTAGTCTGGTCTGCCCTGTTCCCATGATGCACTGGGCCAGGGACAGACTAATTTGCATACAGCCAGGTTCTGAAACTGGGATGGTGCAATGAGCTAAAAAACGGTGTTGGATCTAGCCCTGATCTCTTGACTGGGTGAGAGTATTCTGCTTAATTCAGAGACTCTGTCCATCACCACCCCTTGTTGTAAATTATTTTGTCCACCCTAAGCGTGGAAGGGTATACTCAGATGTGAGTCCCTTGCTCATTGCACCATCAGGATTCAAGCAAGCCGGGCCGAAGACGGCTGAAATGCCAGAAACCGGTCCCCGGAAGCTTGTTTCCTTCCCAGTGTAAGAATTGGCTTTTGTAGTCTGGTCTGCCCTGTTCCCATGATGCACTGGGCCAGGGACAGACTAATTTGCATACAGCCAGGTTCTGAAACTGGGATGGTGCAATGAGCTAAAAAACGGTGTTGGATCTAGCCCTGATCTCTTGACTGGGTGAGAGTATTCTGCTTCATTCAGAGACTCTGTCCATCACCACCCCTTGTTGTAAATTATTTTGTCCACCCTAAGCGTGGAAGGGTATACTCAGATGTGAGTCCCTTGCTCATTGCACCATCAGGATTCAAGCAAGCCGGGCCGAAGACGGCTGAAATGCCAGAAACCGGTCCCCGGAAGCTTGTTTCCTTCCCAGTGTAAGAATTGGCTTTTGTAGTCTGGTCTGCCCTGTTCCCATGATGCACTGGGCCAGGGACAAACTAATTTGCATACAGCCAGGTTCTGAAACTGGGATGGTGCAATGAGCTAAAAAACGGTGTTGGATCTAGCCCTGATCTCTTGACTGGGTGAGAGTATTCTGCTTAATTCAGAGACCCTGTCCATCACCACCCCTTGTTGTAAATTATTTTGTCCACCCTAAGCGTGGAAGGGTATACTCAGATGTGAGTCCCTTGCTCATTGCACCATCAGGATTCAAGCAAGCCGGGCCGAAGACGGCTGAAATGCCAGAAACCGGTCCCCGGAAGCTTGTTTCCTTCCCAGTGTAAGAATTGGCTTTTGTAGTCTGGTCTGCCCTGTTCCCATGATGCACTGGGCCAGGGACAGACTAATTTGCATACAGCCAGGTTCTGAAACTGGGATGGTGCAATGAGCTAAAAAACGGTGTTGGATCTAGCCCTGATCTCTTGACTGGGTGAGAGTATTCTGCTTAATTCAGAGACTCTGTCCATCACCACCCCTTGTTGTAAATTGATTGAAAGGGCGGCTGCAAACCATAAGGTGGACATGCATGCCGACCCTGTGGAAGAGGACTTTTTGTTTGACACTTTCTCGGCAGCAGAGAATACTGTGAAAACGCTCCCAATGCTTTAAGGGGTTCTAAAGCATGCCACGGACATCTTCAAGGAACCCGCAAGAGCACGGGTGGTGAACCCGAGAATAGAAAAAAATACAGACCGGCACCTGGGGACCCGGCATATATACGGGGCCAGCTGCCTCTTGACTCTTTGGTGGTCTCCAATGCCCGCAAGAGGGCGAACTCGCAGACGACGGGTGAAGCTCCTCCCCCAGACAAAGAGTCAAAAGTGCTGGAGGCATCGGGGAAAAGGGTGGCTGCACAGGCAGCCAATATCTGGCGCATATCTAACACACAGGCCCTGTTAGCACGATATGATAGGGCGCATTACGACACCCTAGAGCAACTCCTACAACACCTTCCAGACGAGTTTAAGGAGGCAGCTGAGATGTTGATACAGGAGGGCAAGCTTATTTCCAACGCTGCAATCAAATGTGCGCTTGATGTGGCAGATACGGCGGCTAGAGCGGTCAACACCAGTGTGATGTTGAGACGCCAAGCATGGCTCCGCATCTCAGGGTTCAAGCCTGACATACAGACAACTATCCTCAACCAGCCCGTTAATCCAGACAGACTGTTTGGCCCAGACGTGGACACCACCCTCGAGAAGATCAAGAAAGACAATGAGACAGCTAAATCCATGGGGGCACTTCAGTCTCAGCAATTCAGAGGGAGCACTTTTCGTCGCTCCAGTACACGTGGTGTTAACAGAGGACACTTGGCACAGCAGACGCAATTCACTAGAGGTGGCGCACAATCCTCGTACCCAAAACAGGGTAGAGGGGGTTACAGAGGAAACAATGCCAAGGGCAGAGGCAGGGGCAACAACAGTTCCCGTTCCTCTGCTGCCAACAAACAGTGACTCTCTGTCACTGCCCCCCGACCATCCAACACCTGTCGGGGGGAGACTCCAGCAGTTCCTGCCAGTCCGGACGTCCATCACCACAGACAGGTGGGTAAGGAAACTTATCCAGTTCGGTTATTGTCTAGAGTTAACGTCCACTCCACCCAATATACCCCCAAGACAACGTCCTATGTCAGCAGAGCACTTGCACTTATTGCAGCAAGAGGTTCTTGTGATGCTGCAAAAAGGCGCAATAGAGCCCGTGCCAGTGGAAGAGGAGGGGACAGGGGTTTATTCCCTCTACTTCCTCATCCCAAAAAAGGACGGTTCACTCAGACCCATTCTGGATCTACGCCCCCTCAACCTGTACATCCTCTCGGAACATTTTCATATGCTGACCCTGCAGCAAATTCTTCCATTGTTGAACCAAGGGGACTTTCTAGCAACCTTGGACCTCAAGGATGCTTATTTTCACATGCCACTCCACCCATCCCACAGAAAGTACCTCAGGTTCACCATACAAAACAGGCATTACCAGTTCAAGGTTCTACCCTTCGGAGTGACCACTGCCCCCAGAGTGTTCACGAAGTGTCTGGCGACAGTTGCGGCGCACCTCAGGAGACAGAACATACATGTCTACCCTTACCTAGACGACTGGCTCGTTCAAGCAAAGTCAGCCCAGCAGTGCGCCGCAGACATGTCCCACACCATTCACCTCCTTCACAGTCTGGGGTTCTCACTGAACTACCCAAAGTCGCACCTTCAGCCAGCCCATGTGCGGCAGTATCTGGGCGTGACAATAAATACCCTGACTGCTATGGCTCAGCCAAACCCGGTGAGGATCGACAATATTCAGTCGCTCATCCAGAGGTTCAGACCGCAACACTCACTACCTGCGAGAGTGTTTATGCAGTTGATAGGCATGATGGCCTCCTGCATCTTCATAGTCCCGCACGCAAGGTTGCATATGCGTCCGCTCCAAGAATGCTTGGCGAATCAGTGGACACAGGCTCAAGGACGGCTAACAGACCTAGTGTTGGTGACCGGTCGGGCATACAACTCTCTGCATTGGTGGACTCCACACAACCTTTGCAAGGGCCGACCGTTCCACGAGCCTGTGCCGCAAGTCATCATGACGACGGACGCCTCTCTCCAGGGATGGGGAGCTCATGTGCTCCACTACACGGTGCAGGGACTGTGGTCGACGCAGCAACAGAAGATGCACATCAACTACCTGGAACTGATGGCAATCTTCATGGCGCTCAAATCCTTCAAAGTACATCTGTGCAACAAGGTCGTGTTGATCCGGACGGACAACATGACAGCCATGTACTACATCCAGAAGCAGGGGGGTACGCACTCTCCACAGCTGTCTCATCTGGCTCAGAGCATGTGGAAGTGGGCCATTCAGAGGAACATCTTCCTCATGGCGGAACACCTCCCGGGCAAGGACAACCAGATGGCGGATCTGCTCAGCAGGTACAGCCACCAGATGCACGAGTGGGAGTTACATCCATCAGTACTCCGCCCGTACTTCCAGCAGTGGGGTCATCCAGAGATAGACCTGTTTGCCACAAGGGAAAACGCAAAATGCCAAAGCTTTGCCGCCAGGTTCCCTCACCCACAATCGCAAGGGAATGCGATATGGATGAACTGGTCAGGCAGATTTGCGTACGCTTTTCCCCCAGCGCCTCTCATTCCGCTGGTGGCAAGAAAGCTAAAGCAACACTCGATGACGCTCATCCTGGTTGCTCCAACGTGGGCACGCCAACCATGGTACACCACGTTTCTAGAACTTTCCGTAGTACCACATCAAAGGTTGCATCTCACACCCAGGCTCTTGACGCAGAACCATGGCGACATTCAGCATCCAGATCCGCAACAGCTCAATCTGGCGATCTGGCTCCTGAGGTCTTAGAGTTTGGCTACCTCAACCTGCCTCCTGAATGCATGGACATTATCAGGGAAGCAAGGAAGCCCACGACCAGAGCTTGCTATGCTGCAAAATGGAAGCGTTTTGTCATTTACTGTGCAGAACATCGCATTACCCCGCTAGATGCATCAATTCCTAACATCATCTGCTATTTGTTACATCTTTACAAATGCAATCTAGCTTACGCTTCCATTCGGATACACTTATCCGCCATAGCGGCTTATCTCCAAAACAGGCAGCATCTCTCTGTTTTCAGGGTGCCTGCCATTAAAGCCTTCCTGGAGGGACTGAAACGAGTCATTCCTCCCAGAACACCACCAGCTCCTGTGTGGAATCTCAATGTGGTTCTCACTAGGCTGATGGGCCCACCCTTTGAGCCTCTACATTCCTGTGAGATTCAATTCTTAACATGGAAAGTGGCTTTTTTCATTGCTATTGCATCTCTCAGGCGTGTTAGTGAGCTGCAGGCGCTCACAATACAAGAGCCATTTATACAAATTCATTCAAACAGGGTAGTGCTCCGCACTAACCCCAAGTTCCTTCCGAAGGTGGTGTCACAGTTTCATGTCAATCAGACTATTGAACTGCCCGCATTCTTTCAAAACCCACAAACAGTAGCGGAGAGAATGCTCCATACACTGGACGTAAAAAGAGCATTAATGTACTACATTGACAGAACACAACCCTTTAGAAAGACACAGCAACTTTTTGTTGCCTTCTCAGCCCAGCACAAAGGCAACCCTATTTCCAAAGCAGGGATAGCCCGGTGGATCGTTAAATGTATTCAGATTTGTTATCAAAAAGCTAAACGTACTTTGACGATCCCCCCAAGAGCACACTCCACACGCAAGTTGGGAGCCTCCATGGCTTTATTGGGAAACATTCCTTTGGAAGACATTTGTAGAGCAGCCACTTGGTCTACACCACACACGTTTACCAAACATTACTGTGTAGATGTGCATTCCAAACAGCAGGCAGCTGTAGGGCAGGCTGTTCTCAAAACTCTTTTTCAGACTTCTGCAGCTGGCACGGGCAACCGCCGTTAATGGAGGGACTGCTGTGTATTCTATGTAATAGATATGAATTTAGCAGCCCACATGCCTCGAACTGAATATGCTACTTACCAGTATGCATCTGTTCTTGGCATGTAGGGCTGCTAACATTCATATCGCCCGCCCTCCTCCCCGGTGCCCGTAGCGGCTGCAGATATTTTCTTGCATTCAATCATTAGCATGGACATCATTTACGCTATTTCACTCCATCTCTAACACAATGGCTAAAAACAATCTGGGGATGGAGTCGATGCCCATGCGCATTGTAGTCCAGGGGAGGAGCCACCTATCTCGTGATACTTCGAAGACTCTTCCAGGACAACAATGTGCAATCATCCGGACCCAACACTAGGCGGCGATCTATGCAATAGATATGAATGTTAGCAGCCCTACATGCCAAGAACAGATGCATACTGGTAAGTAGCATATTCAGCATTCTTCACCTTTCAGATAAACTTCCTTGCCCTCCCTAAGGCATCTATATGTAAAAGGAAGCGACCAGGCTACATGGAGATAGGAGCTACCAACAGGCTCGTATCTACCAATGGCAAAATACTTCATACCATTTTTAAACTCGAATAGAGCAAACGATAGAGTAATCCGTGGATAAGCCACGTTGCAGTAGTGGCCTCTGCCACAGAAAATGGTAAGGGCTCTAATCGTTCAATGCGTAACATGGAAAAAGATGCATCCTTCATTGAAAGTTAATGTTGCTTATCATTCAAATTAAACGGGGCAAATAGAGAAGAGGTATTCATGTTATGCCATGGCACTTTACCGGCCTTGAGCGTCTGCAGGGTCCAAGCAAACTGCATAACGGAACGCAATTGATTTTGACCATGGTTTAATACCGACATTTCATCTTGCACAATATCAACAACAGATGACACAATATTATCCAATGTGTAAATGCGGGAAGAAATCGTGTTAATGCTATTATCTACCACTGCAAGCACTTTTTCTAAATTAGCCTGATCTATAGCCCTAAGGCGGGTAGCCGTCTCAATATGGGATGTCTTCCAGAATTCGTTATAAACAGCATATATCCATCTTTTAGATCAACCTTTAGCCGGGCCTTTTATGAAATCATTCAGATCAACATCGTCAGTCAGCTTAGATAAATGCAGTTTAACTGACGCCAATGTAGAATGTTTGAGCCAATTCTGACATAATTTGCCTACTGAATAGGTAGTTACAGAATGTTCACTCTCAAAATGGGGATCGACCCTGACCTGTGTAAAGCCTTCAGCCAAACCAAGAAAACGATGTTGGCACGAGTCAGCACTTCTGTGCCATAGCAACCAGTCATTGGGATCCAAACTGGATATGTTAAAGGAAGAATTCAGCAACAGAGTTTGCAATTCTCTGATCTAAAATTTAGTAGTATTACCCCAACCTGAATATTCTTCTAAATCAGGGAAAGAAGGAGCATTCAATTTTTTAGAGGTAGCCAATCCAAAGCATGTTGTCTGCGAAATTGTAGAATTTAAAAACAACATATGATTCGGGATGAGACATGCACAGTGCAAAGCCTCAGTGCCTTGTACCTGCCAACTTTTAGAACCCCAAACAGATTTAAGGTCAACCATTTCCTTCCACAACTCGTAGCCTCCAACAGCTAGCTGGTCTAGAAAGGACTTTGAGTACAATAATTTTGTATTGGTAAGTCTAACTTTGGACATGGACTTTTCAGTCATTTTAAAATAAAATGCTTTGGGATTGGACTGATGGCGGGGGGAAGCAAGATGGTGGACTGAAGCCGCCACAGTGAGGACACTCTAACGAGGACTTCCTGAGCTCCGTGAAAAACTCAGTGAAACTCTGATGCACTGGTGAACTGATGATTCTACCCAGCTAACGAGAGAAAATACGGGGGTTTTCGGCGATGCACGCATAGCACTTCAGAGATTTTGCTTCTGGGTGCTCTCGATTGCCTCTTGCCTTTGAGGAAGAAGCGGCGGATTAGGAGTTGACCGAGAGACCTAGAGACCGCGAGGCAGCGGGCGGTCATCCTGCAAAGACGAATACGTTTGCCGGTATTTCCTGAGAGGCGTCGGTCGGGAGGAAAAGTCATAAATTTATAAATTAAAAACAAAGAATAATACTTGCTTTGGCCGCTCCGTGACTCCTGTGATTCCTGTGCTCGGCAACACTGCGGCTCGGAGGCTGCGGCTCGGCTGTTGAGGCGGAGCAGAGCGGAGACGAAACGGAGGCGGAGTGTTGGCTGGGGGTTGCTCGGTCAGTTGATTCCGGATTTTTGATTTGCTGGGTGTGACCGGCGGGAGCAGAGCTGGGACCGAACCCGTGGTGGCGAGAACAAGGAGCAAGAAGAGGCACGAAAATAACGGGCCCGATGGCACCTAAAAATGCTGCTAAAAGCGTGCCACGCCAGAATAAAACTTCAAAAGATGCTCCTGTGCGCGAGGAAGCTGAGGAGTGGGCTGCAACACCTGTAAAATCATCAGCAGTTCCAGCGGTGATAAAAACTGTGACAATGGGTGGCAGCTCCCCCAGCAGCAAGGACAAGCAAGGCGGTAAGCAACCAATTATCCACCCTCCTCTTTTGTTGGTTTCCGGGGATTAAAACACATCAATTAATCCTACTAAATTCGACATCCCGGGCAACAAAGTACTGGCTAATCCGACTGCACAGGCCACCGGGGGTAAAAAAACTTTAATTAACTCCACTAAAGCTGATTTCCCGGCCAACAAAGTATATGCCAATCAGACTACTCAGGGGGTTAATAACAACATAACTGAAGCAGAGGAAGAGGCTGATACAACTATAAGAGAAGCTTTAGTGGATATTTGCATGACAGAAGCATGTACATTGCAGAGTTTACCTTAAAGTTATAGGAATGATGTGGAGGGTAATGAGGAGAATTTGACTGGCCCGGACCCGAGAACAGATATAGACAACCTCAGCACCGTTGATTTACTTAACCCTGTAGGTACACAAGCTACACAAGCTATACAACCTCACAAAGACACAATCTTGGATCTTGAAATTACAAGCACTATAACTGGAGGAGGTGAAGATTTGGCTAAGACAGATTTATCAACTGCAGAATCCAACGAGGATGAGTATGAGGATTTGGTGGATTTGGTGGCTGGAGGGGGTCTGGAAGCAGAGGAAACGGAGGGAGACTCTACTGCAATGGATACCGGCAAAATCTCTGGCCTTACAAAGTGGAAGGGGAAGGCTAAGATTAAGGCTAAGAAAGGCAGAAACATGAATCTTAACACATTATCTTCAACATTGGCCTCCACTAGTGCCCGTGAGAAGTTTATCAAAGATCAGAGCCCATTGCGGAAGTGGATACAGGCAAAAGGTGGAGTTAAAAGTATGGCCATGCGCTTATCCGGTAATAGTTCTTTAGAGGGAGAAGGTATGAAGAACTCTAAAAATACTTCTTTCAGCAGCGCTATCTCCCCAGAACCTCTTCAGACTTCTCCAATGGGAGTAGGAGGAAATGGCCTGGTGTCCACTGGTTCTATTATTATGGGGTATGAAAATACTGATTCTCTCCTCCTGTCCATCACTAGAGGGGAAGCTGCACCAGCCTTATTTCACCAATGCTCTCTTGCCCCCCCGGCACGATCCTCACTGGATTTAACCTTGACGACACTGCTGGAACACCGGCAAGAGGTTCAGCAGCATTTTATTCAGCTAAAGGAAGACAACAGCAAAATGCAGAACTGCTTGCCAGAGGTCACAGGTAAATTGAACAACGTTACCGAAGAGATCGTAGAAATGCAGCAGAGGGTTGTCGGTGTCGAGGAATCATTAGCTACCACTGTGATCTCAACCAACCAACATGACAGAGATATTGTGATTCTGCAGAATAAAGTTGAAGATTTAGAAAATCGACAAAGGCGACAGAACCTGAGACTTTTCGGAGTACCCGAGGGGTCAGAGGGCGCAGATGCCCGAGCGTACATGGTCAAGCTGCTTCAAAAAGCGTTCCCGGACTTATCCGATTGGGATTGGGACTCACAAATACAACGAGCCCATAGATTACCTATGTTTACCAGAAACAAAGAGAGTAAATTCCCGCGACCTATTTTAATTTACTTAGGTAATTTTCTTCTAAGGCAAGCGGTCTCTATCAAGGCTAGGCCAAATAATCCAGTGACTGTGGACAATGTAACCTTCTTCGTGAAATCTGATCTTAGTAAGGTTACAATGGACAAACGCTGGGGGCTGCGTAAATTGATTGACCCTTTTAAATCCCAGGGAGCGGTGGTGTATCTTCAAGAACCTGCACGCCTTAAAGTTATGAAAGCTGGGCATACTTACTTATTTAATGATGTTAAAGAGGCTGAGCAATTGCTTTCTAAGATGGCATCGGACAACTAGATGTTTGATGCTCATTTCTTTTTCTCTCTTCTACACATTTTTTGATCACTAGCGCACTTTTTATGAGTTTAATACGGAGGGAGGGGGTCCTTGTGGAGACCTTGCTGGTTGGCTGCCCATACATCGGCAGCTGTTGATAGGGGGAGGCTTCTTGGGAGGTACTCTGGGGAGGGGGGGGTTTAGGGGTTGGAGGATAGGGTCAGGGGAAGAAGCTTGGAGGGGAGCGGGGTCTTAGGGGAAGGGGAAAACGATGACCCAAGCAAAAAAGATATAAGGTACAGATTGAGCATGACATTTTCTTTTTTTTTTTTAAGATTTAAGTAGTTATTCAGAACATATTTGAATTAAGATATGTATCAAGTTAATTGCCTAGCCTGGAATGTTTCAGGTCTCAACAATAAAAGTAAAAGACAACTTGTTTTCGAGGAACTCAAAATGTACAACCCTCATTTTGCACTTTTAAATGAAACCCATATTCGTTTTCAAGATAGAAAAATGCTAGAACAAGGGGGGTTTGAACTAATAATATGTACATCTTTAAATGCATCAATTCGGGGAGTGGCTATACTCAAGAAAAAACTATTTAAGGTAGAAGTTCTTAGAGTAGCTTCTGAAAAAGCCGGTAGATGGGTAATTGCACAAATAATGTTATCAAATTGCAAATATATCTTGTGCGCAGTGTATGGATCAAATTATGATGATGCGGCAGTTTTTGACCGACTTAATATTGAATTACTAGATTGGGAGGGGAAGCTAATATTAATGGGTGATTTCAATTGTTTTATTATTTATGCAAAAGATACTACGAAGGGCATCCCCTCACAACTTATGCGTAAAACAAGAGCCGCCATCTTAAAACTTGCACGCGTACATAATTTAAAAGACGCTTGGAGGAATCTCCACCCTACACTGGCAGGATATACTTATTATTCAATACCACATAAAACGTGCTCCCGCATCGATATGGCTTGGGCCACGGATAATATACTTGAAGGTAGTAAAATGGAGATCTGTCCTAGAGTAACTTCGGATCATAATCCGATTCTGCTAGGTTTTAATATTATATCTAAAAAACAGGAACCCAGGGTATTTTCATTTCCCAGACATTTGATATCCAATCCCTTATTTATTAATCAGTTGAAGGAACATATAAAAGAATTTTTGGAGTTCAATATTGACTCTGCCCAACTTATTTCTGTGTGGGACGCTTGCAAAGCAAGTATTAGAGGTTTTGCCCAGCAGTTTATCATTTAGCAGAATGCTAATCGAAAGGAGGAGATACGGGGCATTACATCTAGTATCAGGGCTTTAGAAGAACATTTGGCTGAAATTATAAGGCAGGAGAGTGTAGGGTTAACTACTAATTTAAATAAAGCAAAGCTGGAACTTAAACTAATTACCTTACGCTGTGAGACCAAAAACATTCTTAGGGATAGAGTTAATACTAAACTCCACAAGTATAAACTATCACAATATGAGAGCGGTGATAGAATTGGTAAAATCCTCGCCTATAAGGTTGCAGAGGATAGAGCTTCCTCTTTAATTAAGAGCATAAGAGGGGCCGACGGAACTAAACATACTCAACCCGAGCAGATTCTACAACAATTTGTTAAATACTATACTAAACTTTACACTCCCGAGTCCCTTCCCCCGATTGAATCTGTGCAAAGATACATTAGAAATAATTGGTTATTAGAAAGAGATGCAGAAGCGATGGAAGAATTGGAAAAAGATTTTAGCCTTGCGGAATTAAAATTAGCCATCTTTTCTCTTCCTTCCGGGAAAGCCGCTGGGGACGATACACTCCCGATTGAAATATATAAAAGTTGTAGCGATGAGCTTCTTCCTCTACTTTGCTCCGTTATTAATCATATAGGGGTAACTGGTAGGGCTCCGATTTCTTGAAATACCGCTAAAATTACTTTTTTCTTAAAAAAGAATAAAGCACATGCAGAGTGTGGGTCCTACCGGCCCATTTCTCTGATTAATGCAGATGCTAAAGCATACGCTGAATTAATTGCTACAAGACTGTCTCCCCTTATGCCCAAGTTAGTTAGCCAACACCAACACGGTTTCGTTGTAGGCAGAGACACAACTTTGCACGTTAATATGGCCATCACTGCGTTCGATGTTGCAGCAACTAATTCCTCCCCACTCGGCATGGTACTACTCGACGCTGAAAAAGCATTTGACCGAGTGGGGTGGGAATATCCCTGGGCTACTCTTAAAGAAATTGGTTTTAAAACACAATTCCTAATGAGAATACAAGCACTTTATGACTGTCCAAATGCTACAATAGGGTATGATAATTTGCTGTCTTCTAGGCTCCCAATTTTAAGAGGAACTCGTCAAGGGTGCCCGCTATCACCCCTTTTATTTGCTTTTGCTATGGAGCCATTTATCAATGCTATACAATCTCAGGAACGTATAAAATCATTTAACTTTGGTGCTAACTCACTTAAAATTACAGCATATGCTGACGACTTTGCGATATATACAACTGATGTGACAGAAGCCATGGTCGGAATCATTAAAGAAGCTGATGCTTTTGGTGCAGTCTCAGGCTACAAATTAAATCTAAACAAGACACAAATCATAGTTAATCATAAACCACGGATTCCAGTCTCGGGCATATGCCATACAGCTACCTATTTAGGTATTAAAATTACATCCGACATCAGGGGCATTATGGCATTGAATTATGATGCTTTATTAAAGGATACTAGTGTTCTTCTTAAAAAATGGCATAAGGTTCCCCTAAATCTTATTGGGCGAATAAACCTTATTAAAATGAACATTCTGCCAAAATTCTTGTATTTATTTAGGTGTATTCCCATGAAAATTAATAAATTATTTTTTTAGAAAACTTGATGGTATTCTACGCAGTTTCATATGGGGTTTAAAAAAAACCGCAGAGCACTCTCTACTTTAAAGTTACCGTTCAGCAAGGGCGGTCTTAATTTCCCAGATTTTAGAACTTATTTCCTCGCCTCCTTTTTGGGGCGTCTACAGAGTCTCTTTAACTCCAGCAATCCCTATTATTTTCACCAATTTATGCTTGGATCCAATTCCTTACAATTCCTTGCTAGAACCAATGACCCGAACTATTTTAAAAGAGTCAGGTTCAAGACCGCCAAAGACATGATTTGTATATGGAATATAATACTTGCTTTGAATAAAACGTCGATTTTTCACCCTAATTGAACTCTTTGGAACAACCCGGGTTTACCAGGCATTTTTAGTGATTCAGGGTGCAGGATTTGGGCCAATCTAGGCATAATGAAATTGGGCGATTTATATGGCTCATCAGGCTTGTTAGAGTTTGAAACACTTAGGCTACTATATAAATTACCTGAGCATGCGTACTTCAAATACATACAAATCCGTGATTTCCTTATTGGGAAACTAAAGCTTAAAGAGATTTCAGATTCAGATTTTTGGATTTGTATGTATGGGGGAGAAGGGAAGAGCAAAGCTATGATTAGCCTAGGGTATAAATGTTTCAGTCAATATAAGATAGAGGACTGCCCTAAACTGGCGCAGAAATGGGCCTTAATATTTACGACCGGCTTCTCCTCGAATAACATTTCTTCATTTTTAAATAATATTGATACTCTAGTTCACTCATCCAGTTTAAAACTCCAAGCCTATAAGACCGTATGCCAGCTTTATTATACTCCGCTACAAATCTGTAAGTGGTCTTCTAACAATGCTCTTAATGATCGCACGAAATGCCCAAAGTGTCATTTACAGGCTGCTGACCTAGAACATATGATTGTTTCATGCCCTGCTTTGTTCTCATTTTGGGATAGTTTAGAAAACATTTTGAAACAGAAACAATTAATTGACACACCACTACTACCTGAAATGATTCTTCTAGGTATGCAACCTATTACTGCTCCATTTAGGGATCTTGTTTTTATTTTGTTATCATGTGCAAGACTCGTTATTGCAAGGGCATGGATATCGGACCAACCACCTCATGTGAACGAATGGTGGTTTCTGGTGAAAGAGATACATGATATGGAATTATCTTTAGCTAGGAAAAGGGGCGATAAAGCACTCAAGAAAATAGACAGAATCTGGGGATGTCTTTTTTCCTGCTCTGATATGAATTGATTTGACTGGGGGTTTGCTTTTACTTTCTTTTTCTTTTTCTTTTTGTTTGTCTTTTAGTTGACATATGAATTTGTTCTGCTTACTTGTTGCTTTTTAGAATTGCTCTCTGTACTAATTACCCAGATGTTCGGGTTGCATTATTCACGGATCAAATGTATTTTTGTCTGTATATTTTTTTTTATTATTATTGTCTGTTGCTTGTGTTATCAATAAATAAATGTTAAAAAAAAGGGATTGGACTGATTAAAATCAGTAAAATAAGTGTACTTTTTCAAAATTCGAAACAGAACTGCCTTGTATAGGAGCCGGACAATGTTTCCATTGTGTATAATTTACAGTGCTCCTCCTGGTATTAGTTTTATGTAGGTAGTGATTGCCAAAATATTGGTAACAAAATAAATCACCCTAATTTGCAGATTCTAAATACAAATCCTCAGCATCAAAGGCAGCATAATATTTCAAATCAGAAAACAATGCTTCTACGGCCTGAACATCCCAATCATCAGAACGTATGTTTTGTTTAACTACATCCCCCATGTTAACTCTAAGCACATTAGGGACATTTATAACCTCAGTGGGGCCAATGGTTTGAAATTTAACAGCATCCCATACAATCCCATCCAGGACAGGCCAAGCAGTGATGTTAACAAAAGCCAAGTCTCTCTTCAATCTGTGTGCAGTATGCGAGGAGGAATGGGGTGCCAATGTTCCATTGAGATGTCGAATGCATGTTCTCTCTTCGACATAGTGTCCATTGACGATACGGAAAAAATAAAACACAAAAGCAATTGACATAAAAAGGTAAATCGAAAAAAGCACCAGCCAAATATATGTCCAAGGGGGAATTAAAAAATGTTTTGTAAATAATCCTGCATAAACAGCAATCCGTGAAGGCTCTCTTGATGTGTGTGAAACAGTGTCAAATGAAAATCTGGATTCTGTGGCCAAGTGAGTTTGTAAATCAGGCATTGATAAGTCAGTAGGGTCAGTGTAGTCAGTTTGATCTAGTTGAGTACCAGGCAATGTACTCAATAAAGGACTAGAAATTGCAGGCATCTCAAGGGCAACCTCAGGCTAAGGATTCGAAGCCGTGGCCAACACAGAATTACTCACAATCGAAGGACATGAGACTGCCGGTGTCATACTAAGAAGAATCGGCCACTCTGTGTATCTTGACATTGTCAATGGAGATATACCTGTTTTCCTTATGACCTGGAAGTGGTGGTAAAATGACTGTTCTTGTGCCCTTCACACCAAGCACTGGAACTGGAGCTCGATAGGAGGGACCAAATTCTTTCTTATTTTCGATCTTCTCCCGAACCAATTCTCCAACTTGGGGTAGCCAGCCAACTACCGGGATCTGCAACGCATTATCCGAGATGGAGGGCAAATGTTCCTTTGCAAGACTATTTCTCATTTCATGTAGAGTCTGTAAAACATTGCAATGTTCATCTACGTCAAAGGAGGCAGCAACAGCCGCCGAGTCTAGACCGTCAAGGTCCGGTACATACATCTTGATACCAAAGAGCATTTCGTATGGGGTCCGCCCACCCAGAGACCTTCTAGGGAGATTATTAAGCAAACGCTGCACGCCATTGAGGTGGGCCAGCCAGTTCCTGCCAGTGCCTATAACTCGAGCTGTCAATGATCGCTTTAAGTCACGGTTCATTCGCTCCACAACACTATTACCCTCAGGCCTGTATGGAGACAAAAACTTGACTTGGACCCACAACGAAGCCATGGCATCCTTATACGCCTTAAAGGCGAAAGCAGGACCCTGATCCGAATGGAAGTTACCACAGGCAAAAATCCCTACAAAGACACTCAAATCCCTTATGACAGTCCATGAATCAGCGCTGCGGTGAGGCCATACCCACACAAAGCGTGTGCATGAATCAACTGCTACTAAGATAAACGTATACGCAGTATCAGAAGAAAAAAGACCGCAGTGATCTAAATAAACACACCCAAGTGGTTTGTTAGAAATTAACAACTGCGTCTGGGGCGGACGCGCAGCAGTTGAAGGCTTAATCTGCTGGCAAATGTCACATTGAAGGACATAATCACGCGTCTGTTTGTACAGTCCCCGCCACCAAAAACGCTGTTGTAACTGAGCCACAGTGGCTGAAACGCCTGCATGCGCAGACGCAACTCCTTCATGGGCCGCTGTGAGCAATGTATGTCTACGATCCACGTTGGGAATCAATCTCTCCCCAACGTCAGGTATTTTCACATAAGGAACCTTATCGGGACTTAAGTGGTATGAATACTTCGAAGGGAACCCCTTAGGATATTTACCTCCCTTCTCAGTCGCAGCGACAGCTGCCAAGATATCATCATCAATCTTACTTTTGGACCGTGTAACTGCTGCAACTAAATATGCCAACAGCGTGGACTCCCACGTGCTGAGGACCAAGAGTATGAATTACAAACACGAGTGGCAATTGCTCCTTAAGCTCAGCCACTCAGACCCAGATAATTTTATGTTTTATTGTGCTACCCTTGGAATCACGAAAATCATTCTGAATCCAAAAGAACAATTTCTCATTGTAAGACTGGACACAGTAGTAAGAATCACTTACAATAAGAGTCGTCACACTAGGATCAGCGTACTCCAATGCAAGCATCAGAGCACGAAGCTCTGCCAATTGTGCAGTGCAGTCTCCTAGAGTCTGCGTGCGCACGACTCTGGACTTGAACTCATCGTTCACCATGGCACCTACCACAATGGCGCAAGCGGAAACGTATGCGTGCTTAGATCCATGCGCAACTTGCGCTGAACCATCAGTGTATATGATGCAATGGAAATCCTCCAAAGGCCACATAGCCAAGGGTGCAGGATGAACGAATTCATATTGCAAAAACTCCTGCGACTGTAAGGAGGCATCAAAAATAAAGGTGACATCCGGAGATGTCAATGATGCTGTCCATTGTATCCACCGAGGGTGCAAAGCTTTAGAATTAGGTACACTGGCTTTCGTAACTGCTTCTGATGCAGGAAACGGGGTAACAACCAACATGCGTTTTCCCTGTGACAGAGCACGCTCCTTAAGAATCGCCATCTGCACTGCCATTAAAACTTTCTCCACAGAGGAAAATCGCATTTCCGCCGAAGTGTACAAGTGTGACTTGTAAGCAATAGGCACTGTGTCTCCTTCGTTAAAAGTAAGGTAAGTGAAGCCCACCGCCACAGGGATGATTCTTATCACCAGGTTGGTGTGGGTATCACGAGTCAGTAAAAATTTAGATTCGAGCAGATCAGCCTGCAAAGATTGCAAAATAGCTGAGTGTTCTGGCAGCCAGCATGATTTGGTATAAGTAGGTTGTATCAAAGCATACAAAGGCTTGATACGCTGGGCATATTCAGGAATGTATGTCCTCCCAAAATTAAAAAATCCCAGCAAAGACTGTAATTTTTTCAGAGTTGTCGGAGCGCGCAGTTGTGCGCATTTCTCCAAGAAGTGAGGAGCCAATCCTCGGCCTTCATTGTTGAACTCGTAGCCCAGGAACAACACTATGTACTCTGCAATGTGCGATTTTGTTGAATTTGTAACCGAAGTCCGCAAAGCTACAAATTATGCGGTTAACTCGACACAGATGCGCCCAAAGTTCGTCATCAGTGAGATAAATGTCATCCACGTACGAACACGCATCTGGGTCCACTCTCTCTAAGAGATAGACTATGCGGGCAGCAAATACTCCAGGACTATTCTTATAGCCCATTGGTAAACATCTGAACTGTTACTGTTCGCCGCCGCATGTAAAACTGGTCCATTGGGAACTTAGACCATCCAAATGGTGGGCATAAAAACCGTTGGATATGTCAAGCGTGGTTTTAAACCACTTACGCACAAGACTATCCACTAAGGCAGAGCCGTGAGTATTCTGTACTGCACAGGTACGGCAATGCGAGTTTAAATGCCGGTAATCCAATACCAAACGATATGATCCGTCAGGCTTGGTCACAGCGAAAAGAGGGTTATTTATCAGTGACACACATGTTTCAATCACTCCTTGATATTCCAATTGCTCAAGGATTCCCGCAATGGAAGCCTTAGCTTCGCGTCTAATGGGCTATTGAGGTTGAGGCTGTGGCATAGACCGCAAAGGAATCTCGTGGTGTGGGGCAAATTTATCCCAACCACAGTGTGTACAGTACAGAGCCGGCGCAAGGGCTTTAGCCCACTCATCTGCAAAATTCAGCGCATGCTCCTTCGAGACAGTGTGCGCGAAACTAGGGAGGATTACCTCCTCCCCTCTCGGAGCCGCGAGCACAAAAGGTGGGGGCCAGTCAGCCTCTGCTAACAAAATGTCATAGGTAGTCGTAAGATTTTCCCAAAATACCCCTTTTATGGTACGTTGTATGTCACCTTCAATAAACAGGACTATTTCATAAATTCTATCAGGGGGAGCTACTCTAGTGTCAGCTGTTAAAGCGGCGACTTTCTTTTTCTGAAGCTGGGGTCTTTTCGGTGTAGAATCGTCCTGCTTGCCTTTACCGTCTTTCTGGCGGGGCTGGTCGCGTCCTTGCTAGCCACCCCGACCTCTGCCGCCACCTCCACCACTGGCCGATGAGGCTGATGAGTCCTGAAAAGAACGAGGAGAGCGTTGATCAGAAACCTGAAAACGATAAGGTGATTTTATCGTTGCGCGATCGCGCAAGTCATAAATACGTTCTGTGGGCGCAGGCAATGGAGATGCAGGACGAGACTCCTGTTTCTGTTGTTGTTTACCCTGTTTTAGTTTTTTCGGCCAATTTTGTTTTTTGGTCTTGGGCTGTTCGTCAGTTTCAGACTTCTGCCCTTGGGGTTGTTTTTTCTCTCTAGTAGAAAATGGCTTGAGACCCACGCTATTGCGGCCCACGGTTTTATAAGCCACCACAATAATTTTTGCTAACTGTTGGGGTTTGTCGACATCAGGAACCGCCTGCAAAGCATTGGACACCTGAAAGTTAACCGCCTCTCCCTTGACATTCGCAAGTATGAGATCGGAAACCACATCAAAGGAGCCACATAGCCGCATACCCAATTCAACAGCAGCCTCCGGTCCATGCTCATCTTGAACACGTTTAAGGACCGTCGGAAGGACAGTCATAGACGGAGTGCCGTAGCACCTCGCATATACTGCCGCAAAGGTCTTTCCCCATGTCTCACAGTCCTCAATTTCTGGGGTCAAGTCTTTTGGCAAGCTAATTGTCAGAATCCTGTGTTTTTCACCAGGAGTCGTGTTAGGAAGTACTGCTTCCAGCTGGTCAAACTTTTCGGTTAGCCAGAAAGGAAAATCGTCCTTATCCTGGGGGCGCCTGCCCATCACAGCGTTGACCATTACAGGACTAAGCTTCATTCCGCCCTGTCCGGCAGGAAGCGCCGCACCACCTGGGGCCCCGCCCGGGAGATTACGGGTTATGTATTGCACTAATGACCTAATTACGCTGATTTCGACTACATTCAGTCGTCTTAACTCAACAACGGAACACACCCCGTGTTGAGGATGAGGTGTAAATCCAGCCAAAACAGGCCAAGTCACGCCTGGAATGGACAAAGGACCTAACCTCGGAGCTGTCAAAGAGTGGGGTAGGTCACCATCAAACCAAACTCGGTGCTGCCAAGCATCAACAGGAACTTCCTGTGCCCTATACGAAGCATATTCCTGCGGCACAGCAGTGGGAGTATACGTGTCGAACACAGTAGTATTTGCGTTCACAGCCAGGAAGGTCACCCACGAGTAAAAAATTTCGTACGGGTAAGCCACCTCTGCACTCACCACCATTATCACGGCCATGCCATCAACGGGGACATTATACGTCTGCAAATGATTACGCTCAGCAATGCGACTATGTTGCGGAATGTCCACCGCGGCCATAGTGACACAGAAAGAAAGAGGTACAAAGTAAACTCTGTAGCACAACTGGGTAGTAATTGAAGGAAACCGTTTTGAAAGAATCAAGCTTGAAAAGACCTATGTAAATATAGGTTGGTTAGTCCGACACCACCGTTAACCGGAAACAATAGTGAAGGGGTTAAGGACTGAATGTTGCACTACTCAAGTGTCATGTAATAAGACCACCAACGGTTGGGCGCCATGTCGCAGGGATTCCGTTCTCACACACAACTGTGCATAGAGACGTGGAACCTCAGTGAATTTGGGTGTGCCAAAACTCACCTTAGTACCCAAAATCCCCTACCAGACTGGCAACAGTGTCTCATTGGTTCTTACACACTCCCAATGTTTAGACAAACCAGAACATGTACTTATAACACCTCAGGTAACGTGGAACACATGAACACTCTTTCGTTATACAATCATATCAATCCAGAACAAGGAGTAAATGAGGACGCGTGCACATTTTAAATGTTAATTTTCTAATGCAGTGTTCTCAAGCGCAGTATCTTAGCTAATACAAGCAAACATACTATAAGAAACAAAGTAATCAGCATAGTTACTAATCCATAGAATACAAAGGGTGAAAGCATGTTAAAATGCTAATGGGAAGAAGGCTAAAAGACACCTAATTCTCACCCTCCCTTGCTAGTATATTATATTATATCTAAGAAGGTCTCTTTGGGTTTTAGCAGGGCGGCCCCATACCTCAGATCCTAGTGGTAAGGGATCACATCATCTTCCACCAGCTCTCTGCATGTGAAGCATCATCAAGTGTGTGTGTATGCTCTGTGCAGTGCAATATAAAATGCGCCTAAAGCCCGAATTTGGCCGCAGCTGCATGTATGTTATGTCTAGAACGTGCGAAGATCAGACCTCACAACAACCACTGTGTTGAGATATCCTTGAAGGCCTCGGCACTCACAGTACAGACACAGCTCACCAAGCAAAGCTGATATCAGAGCAACAACATATTATTCTCGTGTGAAGTAAAACATTCTACTAGACTCAAAGCTAAAATAACAAGTATGTGCCGTGTACAGAAGCAGCAGAAAGGTAAAATGGCGTTTAAACTCCTAATAAGCTCATGCTAACTTAACACAGTGTGTAGGCAAAGCATATCTATATGACAATGCCAAGAACAGATGCATACTGGTAAGTAGCATTTATCCTTAAGTGTAATTTCCCATTGGCAGCAGATGGAGGTTTGGAGTTTGGGGTCTCTGAACTCACAATTTAGCCGCTTAACCGCGGCGGCAATTCCGCCGCGGTGCAGTGGTTTTATTGAGTGGGCAGTGCCACGGCAGCCAACGGACGTGCGCAGCACTACGGAGGTAGTGCTCGCTCCAGCCGTTGGGCGCATCGAAGGGGCTAATAATACATCTTTTGGTGAAGTTTGTTTTTAAATTGCGAGTTTGAAAATGCCTCTTTTAGAAAGTGGACGTTTTCTTGCTTAACCATTCTGTGCCTCTGCCAGTCTGTAGAATCCTCGTCTGGGTTAGGATGACAGTTGGGCTCTTGTGCATTCACTTTAGACAATCACACAATGGGAGCTGAGGTGTGCCTTGCATTTCCTGATGGGCCTTCACCTGGCTGATATGCCTTCCTTAGCTAGAATGGTGGGAGGAGTTGTCACTGGCACCCAAATAGGGTTAGGCTTGTCCTCACACAAAGCTGTCTCCACGCCCTGTAGTGGGTATTTGAAAGGCAAGGTCTTGTGCACTACAAAGACTTTCCTTTGAAGTTTGCCTACTTCAAAGGCAGAAAGGGGTAATAAGTATTGGACCTCTGACACAGACATCAGCAAACACCCCTGGACTGAGGACATTCTGCTAGAAAGAAGAGTTGTGTTGCTGACAGGAAGGACTACCACTTTGTTGTGTGCTTTGCTGTGTTTTGGGCAGTGAAATAACTGGATTTTGCTTTCTACATCCTGCTTTCCAAGTTTCTCCATGAGCTTGCGTTGAGCTTGTCTCCTGTTGGAAGTCTCGGGGATATGAAAGACTTCATCTACATCTTGTTACCAGCATGCGTTGCCAAGTGGTGCCAAAACAAGTCCAGGGCGCTTGATACTGAGTGGTTGACTTGACGCAGTCTCCGATGCCACTGCCTGCACCAAAGCCGTGGTCACTGCTTGTGAGGAACATGACTCATTGACTGCGATGACATCACAGGCCCGGCCTCACCGATGACATCAATTCATGCTGTCATCAACGCTAATGCCTGCACCAAAGCAGAGAGCCCGCTCGTGAAGAGCACAACACATCACCTCGACAAGATCGCAGGCCCTGGTGTAGCAACAACAGCGCCATCGACTCCGACCTTGTCACCGACATGGCTGCCTGCACCGTGGCTGAGGGAACCACTCATGAAGAGCACGACGCATCATCCTGTCTCACATCGCAGTCCCAGGTCTACCGATGACCGCGCTCAGGACCGACACAGCGCTGCTGCCTGCACCCAAGCTGTGGTCACCGCTCATGAAGAGCAAGACGCATTGACCACGATAACATCGCAGCCCCGGATCCAATAACGCCAGCAATACTGACCCCGATATTGTGAAGCTCGTTCCCCAGCGCGTGTCGACTTCTGCCCGACTTTCGTGAAGTAGACGCCCACTGACTCCGGCGATACCTCATCTTCTAATTTCATCGCAAGGTCCCCGAGGTCTTTTCACTTCCAAAGGTGCTGTTATGTGGATCTGTCCGACGCCATATCACTGAACTGTTGGATTTGTTTTGTGCACAATGCCTTGAGGAGCTATATTTTTAAGTTTATTCTTGCAAAATTGATATATTTACTTGTGTATGTTGGATGTTTACTGTTTTGGTCTTATTTAACTCAGATAAATATTGGCTATTTTTCAAAACTGTTGTGGAGTCCCTTTGTAGTGTTTTCTCTGTGTTACTGTGTATGTGTGTACAAATACTTTACACATTACCCTCTGAGATAAGCCTGATTGCTCGTGCCAAGCTACCGAGTGTGTGAGCAGGAGTTATCTTAGCTGTTTACCCATCTTACCCTGACTACAGTGTGGGTCCCTACTTGGACAGAGTGTGTATCGCCTGCTACTAGAGACCCAATTTCTAACAGTGCAGAAGACATTTGAGTTTTCCACAAAGAAGTTAATCAGTCATACTACACACCTACTACAATTGAAATTACCCATCGTTCTCAGTGGTAAGAAATTATGTTTAATAGACTTGCAAGACGTTTTCATAGTTGGATGGACCACAACTTATCAGGAATGGATAGTGCAGAAGTGAGGAAACCATCAGAGGTTCCTCAGGAGAGGTTAGCTGACGTGAAGGGGTCCTCGTTGGCTTCTCATGACATGAGAGCTGAGGAGACGTGAGCCACATAGGTTCCACTGCTGAGGAAAAACAAACCCCTGTGGATTCTCAGTGTGTAAAGAGTAGAACTGCGAGGAAGCTTGCATGATGGAAAGGGAACCCTATCCCCCTTCATGACACTCCAGGTGTCTCTTGACACTCATTGTTTTTTGGGAACCTCAGAAACCCTCACTCCAGTTTTATGTCAAGATGTTTCATGTTGTCTTATTCCTTCTCTGTGTCCCTTAATATGTCTTAATTGGCATCCGTTTTTTCTTGGCCCTCTGGCATTTCTGCTGACCTCCTTTCTCGCCATATTGTTCCACGTACCTCTGAGGGATGTTTTCAATCTCATGCAATTTCCTCCTTCTCTAGTTGTACCTTAATCACCATTCATGATGCCTTAGGAGCTTCATGGTGTGTGACCTTCCTTGCTTCATGTTTGTCTAGGTGTCCCTATAGTATTTATACCTTCTTCATATCATTCTGTGTGTCTCTATTCATTCTTCTTGTTCCAGGAGTCACCGCTAGCCTCTTCTCGTTTCCACTTCATGTTGTTCAAGATGTCTCCTTGGCCTTCATTCCTTTCCTCATGCTCTTCTGGGTGTCTTTGTGAGTCTTCTTCTTGTTTCATGTTCTTCAAAGTATCTGTGCTATACTCACCTCTACTTCAAGTTTCTCTGCTTTTTCTAGGCTTTGGTGCATTGATGGATGGCGTTCCAGGAGTCTAGCGGGCTCCATGTGCCTACCTGAGATTGAGGTTACTAATGCTGACTGCCACCCTTCGCCCTCGTGGAGGTGTTTCCACTGTGACACCAGCCGTAACCTGGACAACATCTGTAGGTGCTCTCATTGGACACCTGTGGAACCAAGCCATCATTGTAACTCTCCGTGGTGGTGCAGAGGGCTAGGCGTGACTCCAGACACAGCTAGAACATGGTTTGAAGACCAGCAGCAACGCATCTGGGAGGAAACGTCTTCAGGTGAGCCCCAAACCAATCTTGCGATGTCTCTGCTGGGAGGAATTTGGAGCTCTCACCATTCAAACTCCTACTCAATGGCCAGCCTAAAACCTACAGATGCACGTAAGAATACACACCTACCACACACCTACACACAAGCACATACTGAAGCACGCCTAGCTTGTCCTGGTCAAACAAGCTCCTACTCACAGGTTCACGTCTCCTACACATCGGCTGGTACAGCTCCTACTTACAGGTTATTTTCTCCTACACATCGGCTGGTACAGCTCCTACTCACAGGTTAGCGTCTCCTACACATTGGCTGGTACAGCTCCTACACACAGTTTTTTTTTTATTAATCTGTTTATTGGTTTATTCATAGCCATATAAATACAATTTGAAGACATTAGCAAATCAGGCAAGATATCAGTTTCGGCAAAACATTAATATAGAAGTTACATCACGTATTGTCAGTACAGTTAGTACGTCTACACGTCTCCAATTCCACCATAGTGGACACACTAATATTTCCACGGTACTTATTCCACATTGACCACTTCCAATGCCACTTTTTCGGGCACCCCCTAGCCATAAAAACTTTGGTTTCTGCCACCATGCACCTGTCTAACTCTTGCCCATCCAGTGATGGGCGGCGGTTTTGATCCCCCCCCATCCTCTTGCCAGTTCTCTCTTAACCGACGTGTATCCCAGTGTAGTGAATTGCTGTTAGATGTCTGTAAGATCCGTCGCCTCCCATATATTGAGCAGTCCCAGTTGTGGCGTCAACACTACCTCCTTACCCAAGGCCGTCTGCATATGTTCTGAGGCTCCCTCCCAGAGGATACGTATCCTTGGGCAGCTCCAAAGAATATGATAAAAGGTGGCCTGATGTACGCATCCTCTCAGACATAGAGGTAGGAGAAGGATCTGCCGCCGGCGTTGGTTTTCCAGATACGAGGAACTGTGGCGAGGGCGAGGGTGGCAGAGCGGAGGTTGCGGGTGGGGGTGTGGAAGCTGAGTCGGTTGTTGAGGTATGTTGGTCCGGTGTTGTGTAGCGCCTTGTGTGCGTGGGTGAGGAGTTTGAAGGTGATTCTTTTGTTGACAGGGAGCCAGTGAAGGCCTCTCATGTAGGGTGTGATGTGGCTGCGTCGGGGGACGTCAAGGATCAGTCGTGCCGAGGCGTTCTGGATTCGTTGTAGTCGTCTCAGGAGCTTGGTTGTTGTTCGTGAGTAGAGTGCGTTCCCGTAGTCGAGTCTGCTGGTGATGAGGGCCTGGGTGACGGTTTTTCTCGTGTCGGGAGGGATCCATTTGAAGATCCTGCGGAGCATCCGGAGGGTGTTGAAGCAGGACGCGGAGACGGCGTTGACTTGCTTGGTCATGGAGAGGGTGGAGTCGAGGATGAACCCCGGGTTGCATACATGGTCGGTGGGTTCTGGGGCTGTGCCTAGCGATGTGGGCCACCAGGAGTCGTCCCAGGCTGATAGGGTGGGCCCGAGGATGAGGACCTCCGTCTTGTCTGAATTCAGCTTCAGTCTGCTGTCCTTCATCCAGTCGGCGACGGCCTTCATTCCTCTGTGGAGGTTGGCTTTGGCAGTGTGGGGGTCTTCGGTGAGGGATATGATCAGCTGGGTGCCGTCGGCGTAGGAGATGATGTTGAGGTTGTGCTGTCGTGCGACGTGGGCGAGAGGTGCCATGTAGATGTTGAACAGCGTTGGGCTGAGGGAGAATCCCTGTGGGACGCTGTAGATGATCTGGGTGGTTTTTGAGCGGAAGGGTGGGAGGCGGACGCTCTGGGTTCTGCCAGAGAGGAAGGATGTGGTCCAGGCCAGGGCCTTCTCTTGAATTCCGGCGTCATGGAGGCGCGCTGATAGGGTGCGGTGGCAGACCGTGTCGAATGCAGCTGAAGGGTCCAGGAGGATGAGGGCGGCTGTTTCTCCTTTGTCCATCAGGATCCTGATGTCGTCGATGGCGGCGATGAGGGCGGTCTCGGTGCTGTGGTTGCTGCGGAAGCTGGATTGGGAAGGGTCCAGGATGTTGTTGTCTTCGAGGTAGCGGGTTAGCTGTTTGTTGACAATCTTCTCTATCACTTTTGCCGGGAACGGGAGCAGGGAGATGGGCCGGAAGTTCTTGAGGTCCTTGGGGTCCGCCTGTGGAGAAGCGTGGCTCAGTGGGTAGAGGCGGCAGACCCGGAAGCTGAGATTGACCGTGGACCAGGGTTCGATTCCCCGCCTCGGCGGGTCTCGGGCTCAAAATTCCACGGACTCGACAATTCTCGCTCTGGTGCCTACTCAACTCACGGGGTCACACTCTGCGACTCTGGGCAATAGCTTGCTTAATCTCCACTATGGCCCCTCGCGGCGGGATGCCTGGCTTTCACCTTGTGGACACCCTGCCGGGGGTTTCTCACAGGGAAATACCAGGACGGGTTCCCTACGCAAGCGCCGGGACGCTTACGGGCAGCTGTGCGCTTTACAAGTCCAGCACATTTACATTACACATTTACATTTACTTGGGTTTCTTCAGAAGGGCGTTGATCTCGGCGTGTTTCCAGCTTTCCGGGAAGGATGCTGTCTCGAATGAGATGTTGATTGTTTTCCGGAGGTGGGGTGCGATGGTTGTGCTGGCTATGTTGAAAATGTGATGAGGGCACGGGTCGGATGGGGTTCCGGAGTGGATGGAGTTCATGGTTTTGATGGTGTCTTCGTCGCTGACGTTGGACCAGGTGGTCAGGCGACTGGTGTGGGTGGAGGTCGAGGGGATGGGGGTCTTGGTGGTGGGTGCGGGGGTGTCGCAGTTGAAGCTGTCGTTGATGTCAGTGATCTTGCGGTGAAAGAAGGTGGCCAGGGAGTCGCACTGGTCTTGTGATGGTGGAATGTTGTTGGTGTTGGAGCTGGGGTTGGAGAGTTCTTTCATGATGCTGAAGAGCTGGTGTTGTGTGCGTTGTTGTCTAGGCAAGAATCAACAAAATGGCGGACCCGGGTCGTGGACATCGATGGAAACCATCTCAACATGCCAAGATGCACCCAGGGCAAGAGCGACAACAGGGTCCCAAAATAGCCAGGCGCACACGAGTTCCAGTCCAAAAGTTACGAGGGCCAAGTCCAAAGAAAACCAGGGAGCCAACCCAGCAGACGAAGAACTAGAGGCGAAAAGGAGCCAGACAGTCAGAAGGAGGAGCATCTTCAGTATTTGCACCTCCTTTCACCACTGCTGCACACACATGATCCCTGGTCTAAATGCTCCCATGCTCCTGTACTGGGCACCACAGTCCACCCGTGTCATTAGCTGGAGGGGTGTTAAAACAAAGTGAACTCGACCAAAGGCGCTTTACATGAACACCAGTTAAATTACACAAAGCCATATTATGTTTTTTGGACACAAGGAAATTAAGGGATTTGCCCAGAGTCACAGGATGTTGAGCCGACGCCGGGATTTGAACCTTGTTCCCCAGTATTAAGCTCTGACAAATGCAGTCATGGCTGTTAAAATGACAAATATGTCACATGGATAGGGCGGCCAAATTTTGAGGATCAAAAACCGGGACATGCCAGACATAAAAGTAGGACAAAAGCCTCTAGTCTTACCTCTATAGCTGCCTGTCACATTTGTTTAGATAGCTTTGTAAATACACACGTGCACACACACACACACAAACACACCTTCTAACTGTGTGTGTGTATATATATATATATATATATATATATATATATATATATCCTACCCACCCTGTCTTCCCTCTGCTGGGAGTATACTGCTGTCCACCTCCTGTGCTGCCTGACAGAAACAGATACATTACCTAAAACATTTCAGTCTTCAGAGGTGCCTGAGAACTAAGGGATCGCACAACTTTAAATGCTGCTTTGCAGAATGATCTGCCATTTGTCCCAAAAACCGGAACATTTACCTAAAATTAAGAAAAGTGTTGGTAGACCAGGACAGTCCTCTGAAAACCGGGACTGTCCGGGGAAATCCGGGACGTCTGGTCGCCCTACACATGCACGCTGCTATAAATTTGTGAATTGTGTATACAAAACAAAGCCGACATCATTGTTAAAAATGCTTTTAACAAGTCTTGTTGTACGTAATGTACATAAATATATTTTCATTCTTGTATTAGTTCAGTTAAATGCGAACAGCAGCATATGGGAGGGCACTAGATTTTGTATGGAATGTGGGATACCAAGATTACTGATTTGGCCAGTATCATTGCACCAAAATCTTCTTATCTTAAATCAACCGCTTAACTGCTGAGGCTTTTTCACCCCACTGCTGAGGCCTTTATTGGCTATTTGGGTACCCAGTGTGTGGATTTCCCATGAGGGTACTTAGAAAGTGGGCAAAATATAGCTACATTTTGGGGAAAAAGTGCTCAGTGAGAAAGAGTCTGATTTTCTTTCCTACAATGAAATCTACAAATGGTTTGCTCTGCTAAAATCACCATCTTCCTAGCTTTCAGCGGCATGCAGAGCTGTATCAATATTTTTCTAAGAGGAAGCCCATTTTCCTGATTTTTGTGCCTTCAACCTACTTCTAATTTGTGATGGAAAAAGGTGTGAAACCTATGGGTAATCCAGGAAAGCTATTGAGTTCTGAAAAGAAGATGCACTTCTGAATTAGCAGGGGGTCATGTGTGTAAACTATCTCAAGGTTTTCACCCAAAAACTAACCCTTGAAAAACAAATTGGAAAATGAGTAGGAAAAAATAATGATTATTTTACGTTTTCATCGGTTACTTCTTGTCATGACAAGAAAAAGCAACAAAAAAAACTGTGCTTGGTCCTTCCCCAAGCACAGTTAAAACTATGTGTCTTATGGCTCAGTATGTCTATGCACTTTAGGAATTTGCAAAACTGGCCATCCACAATCTTCCTGATCACAGAAAGATCTACTCAATGATGGTTTGAATGTTTCCAAACAAATTTTATTTATTTATTTACTTGAGTTTTATATAGCGCTAGCTAGACCCGGAGGTATCAGAGCGCTTTACATAAGGACGGAGCGAGTAACAAGTTACAAAAGTTTCACAGAAGTTACATTATGAATAAATAAACAAAACAGGAGTAAATTAGCGAACACGGGAGTCAGGATAGGAGAGACCAGGGGCAGCAGGAAGGAGACAGCAGCGGGGAAGAAAACAAGACAAATGTTGTGATCCGGCTGGGTAGGGGATGGCCATAGAGGTGTGCCAGGGCCAATCAACCCTATAGCGGGTGGAGCAGCTCCACCGGGAAGCGGTCATGTATGCGTATAGGGCTCCGCCAGAGAAGACTGAGGATCAGGAGGGGATCAGAAGGATAAATAAACAATACAGGCGTAAATATCTTCTGGAGAAACATGTATGCATCACTGTGAATTGTTGTTCCATTTCTGTAATACATTGTTGATATGCACAGTGTTTTAATTGACCTGTTTCTTAAATGTCTAGATAATGTCTCAGATACTCCTGAACTGTTATGTGATATGAGAAAAGATAAAATAATAAAAGATCAGTAACGATATTTAAACAAAAACAAAAAAATTAAGCACTTGCCATAATTTTAAATCCATTAAGAAACAGTCCGTACGACTTGACTGATAACCATTAGCTGCCCTTACACCGCTTCCCAGACATATAGCCTTAAGTTGGATGGCCACCTCTGAATGGCCATTTTGAAGTGTGGCTTACATTCTGCAGACAGGGTGGCTTGATTCATGGGCTCAGCTGTCACTGTTCGCTGCTGCACTCGAATGTGTACCAAAGGCTTCATTAAAGATGGCCAAGTCACACTCATGACCATGCCCAAAAATGCCAAAGGGCTATCTGGTGAGAAGACAGACTCTTCCTTGGAACTCTTCATAAACAGAAAGTGCTACAGCTCACTTGCTGGGCATGATCACCCCAGTAAGTCAGTTTCTCCATTAGTTCGGGAAATTTCAGGGCCACATCCAGGCACAAAAGTCTAGGCCGTGAAGTCCATCGCTGCTGATCCAAATGCCCCAACAAATGTAATCTTCTTTTGGGGCAGGGGTGGGTTTAGATGGTAAACAACCTTTACAACGCGGTCAAAACACAGCAGTACCATCACAACGCAGATTTTACAACACAAGTCGTTACCACGACTTGCACTGGAGGGCATCTAGACTAAGGAATAGTAGATTTACTATTCCAAAACCTTCTCTACTGTTGGAATAATAAATCATACTATTCCTAAGTCCAGCACCCTACAGCGCAAGTCGTGGTAAAAGCTGCGTTGTGATGTACCGCGATCATTTTGATCGCGTGGTAACATCATACATCCGTTTCGATGGCATCACTAACAGCAGCAGATACAATCCATCCCTCTTCCGCTGACTCTGGAGGGAAAATTAAGCAAAGGGAACATACCTCAGACTCCCAACAAATATATGCCAACCATAAAGAGAGAGTCAGCCCAAAGAAGAGAAGCAAAAATCTCTCCAAAAGTCTTCCCGGCTTGTAGTACAAGGATACCCTAATGTCTAGAAGGGCCCTCACCCACATGCTGATCATGAGACGAGCTTCATCTTCGGACCCGCGTCTGGAGAGAGAATCAACTCCAGGTGGGCTCGTTCTCACGATGGGAGAGAGTCCTTTGATATTACCTGTGCTGACTGAGTGGTTATTAGAACCTAACTGCACACAAAATCCCTAAAGGATACCCTATAAACATTCTTTATTATGGGTTCCATATGGCATGATTAAAACAAGGGAAATCCAAACTAGCAATAATGGTACTGGTGTGTCTCCTGGTCACCATGTTTCATATGAAAAACGTAGGGGCCATATTATCAAGAACTGCAATAAAATTATCGCCGCTTTATCGGCAGGAAACTGCGCTAAAGCGGCGATAATGGGCTTGATAATATGCCCTTGTGAATTCCAATAGAAGCCCAGGTTGTGGTGTTAACCTGGGCTGCTATGGGAATTCACAAGGACATATTATCAAGCCCATTATCGACGTTTTAGCGGCAGTTTCCTGCCAATAAAGCGGCGATAATTTTATCGCAGTTCTTGATAATATGCCCCTCAATTCCTCAGATTTCTTCAGGACCACGTAAGATCCTACACATAAGGTGGGGGCCTATACTATAGTGTGGAGCCACTCACACTGGGGGAAAAATACATTCACATACATTAGAAAAATTGATTTACTGATCCACACTCTTTGGAGCTGTCCTGTCCTCATATACTCTTGTGGGAGTCCTCGTTTAGGAACCTAAAAGGAAGGCATAAACAAATGACAAAGAAAGAGCAGCATTCTCCTCATTAGTCTTTTCTCTACACGTATACCTTATTTAGGAACATTAAGCTGTGATGTCACAGCACGTGATGTATTGCTCCTGTGAAAGAATGTTATAAAAATAAATGACATTCTGCCATCAATTATCCTTTATAAAATGTCTTAAAAATAAATGACTGTGTCTTGATCATCATTACTGGCCCTTTTGTCTATCCACCAGCTTCCAGTAGGGGGGGAGGGTGTCACAAATGTTTTCCACCAGTTGGGAGATGATCATGACAGAAAGCTGGCTCATCCTCAAAGTTTTCTGGAGTGGGGTGTCCATGCGTGGATCTCTTGCCATGACCCAGAATAGAGCAGGAACTGTCTTTGGATTTGGGCCATGTACTGTCCTCTGAATGAATACCCGGGGATACCTTCAGGTTCGGCTGGTCAGGGTACCGCCCGTATGTTCTGCCACTGACTTTGGCTCTGTTGAGTGACCTGCGGAAGTTGCGGAAAGTTCGAGCACAGTTGATCCTGCTCACACCAGTTTGGGTGAGGAAGATTTGGTGCAAAGATCTGTTGGTATTGCTCTCCTGCTCAAGGTGAACCTGCTGTTGCAGCAGGATGGTGAAGCCCTCCACCACAATCTTTAAAGACTGTGGCTACCCGCATGGAGATTGAACAGAGCCAGCTAGAGGTATTTCGCTTGCTGTCTGAAGCTGTGGGCTTCATCTTGGCTGCCTGAAAACCTGCCACAAAATCTACTTACTCGATTCCCCGGAACAAGTTTGAATAATGGTGCTAGTCAGAAGATCTGAACCCATTCTGACATGATTTTCTGGTGCTCTGCGACTCACACTGTCTCTTGCCCACCAGGGCTTAGCAGTGGCTACTCTAAAAGGTTATTCGGCTGCCCTGTCTACCTTCATATGTCTCCCTAACAAGCTCTGTTTAACTCTCCACTCGTAGCACATTTCATAAAGAATTTACTATAATTGTTCTCTCCAGCTCAATTTATGGTTCCCATGTGGAATTTTGACTTTGTGTTGACTTTCCGCGTGGCATCCCCATTTGATTTGATGTATAGTTGCCTTGTTTGACTTTTTAACCTGAAGACTTTTGGTGGCTGACACTTTATCTTGTAGGGTCAGAGGACGTCAGTCTCTCTTGGTTTGACCACCATTCACAGTATTCTACCCAGATTGATTCGCACTTTACACCGTCCTATCTTATCGACCAGAATTGGTATTTGCTTTTAGCATGGGCCAGCCCTTTGGTCTTTCCGTTTTTTTCCTGCTCCGCATCCCACCACGAGGACAGAGTGGGTGCATAGACCGGACCCCATGATGTGCTGTCATTCTACATTGACCACTCTTGGCAGGACCGAGTAGATAATCAACTGAACTCAAGGATATCAAGATGGCGACCAAACATACGTTGGGTTATCCTTTGCATTGTGATCTGAATTGCCTGGGTAAGAAAGACCCTCTAGCTGGCGGGTGTTCTCAAGACCCTCTTGCTCGTATTCGTTCTCAAGACCCTCTAGCTGACCTTCGTTCTCAAGACCCTCTAGCTGGCGGGCTTTCTCAAGACCCTCTCGATCGTTTTCGTTCTCAAGACCCTCTAGCTGGTATTCGTTCTCAATACCCTCTAGTTGGCATTCGTTGTCAAGACCCTCTAGCTGGTATTCGTTCTCAAGACCCTCTAGCTGGCATTCGTTCTCAAGACCCTCTTGCTCGTATTCGTTCTCAAGACCCTCTAGCTGGCATTCGTTCTCAAGACCCTCTAGCTGGTATTCGTTCTCAAGACCCTCTAGCTGGCATTCGTTGTCAAGACCCTCTAGCTGGCATTCGTTCTCAAGACCCTCTAGCTGGTATTCGTTCTCAAGACCCTCTAGCTGGCATTCGTTCTCAAGACCCTCTTGCTCGTATTCGTTCTCAAGACCCTCTAGCTGGCATTCGTTCTCAAGACCCTCTAGCTGGTATTCGTTCTCAAGACCCTCTAGCTGGCATTCGTTCTCAAGACCCTCTTGCTCGTATTCGTTCTCAAGACCCTCTAGCTGGCATTCGTTCTCAAGACCCTCTAGCTGGTATTCGTTCTCAAGACCCTCTAGCTGGCATTCGTTCTCAAGACCCTCTAGCTGGCATTCGTTCTCAAGACCCTCTAGCTGGTATTCGTTCTCAAGACCCTCTAGCTGGCATTCGTTCTCAAGACCCTCTTGCTCGTATTCGTTCTCAAGACCCTCTAGCTGGCATTCGTTCTCAAGACCCTCTTGCTCGTATTCGTTCTCAAGACCCTCTAGCTGGTATTCGTTCTCAAGACCCTCTAGCTGGTATTCGTTCTCAAGACCCTCTAGCTGGCATTCGTTCTCAAGACCCTCTAGCTGGCATTCGTTCTCAAGACCCTCTAGCTGGCCTTCCTTCTCAAGACCCTCTAGCTGGCATTCGTTCTAAAGACCCTCTAGCTGGCATGGCATTCGTTCTAAAGACCCTCTAGCTGGCCTTCGTTCTAAAGACCCTCTAGCTCGTATTCGTTCTCAAGACCCTCTAGCTGGCATTCGTTCTCAAGACCCTCTTGCTCGTATTCGTTCTCAAGACCCTCTAGCTGGCCTTCCTTCTCAAGACCCTCTAGCTGGCATTCGTTCTAAAGACCCTCTAGCTGGCATGGCATTCGTTCTAAAGACCCTCTAGCTGGCCTTCGTTCTAAAGACCCTCTAGCTGGCATTCGTTCTCAAGACCCTCTAGCTGACCTTCTTTCTCAAGACCCTCTAGCTGGCATTCGTTCTCAAGACCCTCTAGCTGGCATTCGTTCTCAAGACCCTCTAGCTGACCTTCGTTCTCAAGACCCTCTTGCTGGCCTTCGTACACAAGACCCTCTAGCCGACCTTCGTTCTCAAGATCCTCTTGCTGGCATTCGTTCTCAAGACCCTCTAGCTGGCCTTCCTTCTCAAGACCCTC
Organism: Lissotriton helveticus; assembly: GCF_964261635.1. NCBI lineage: Eukaryota > Metazoa > Chordata > Amphibia > Caudata > Salamandridae > Lissotriton > Lissotriton helveticus. The sequence continues at coordinate 88,823,658 of NC_136064.1, forward strand.
TAGCTGGCATTCGTTCTCAAGACCCTCTAGCTGGCATTCGTTCTCAAGACCCTCTAGCTGGTATTCGTTCTCAAGACCCTCTAGCTGGCATTCGTTCTCAAGACCCTTGTTAGACCTGGCATCATTGGCATGAGTCTCTCCTCCATTTTTTTCTGTTTGCCTCCTCTGTTTACGATGTTTTTGCTGGTATATTGCTTTGGGCACTGTGCCACTGCTGATCAGTGCCACAGTGCAAGTGCTCCCTATGTGAAATTGCTGTATTGATTGAATTCCATGTTTGGCTTATTTGGTTTACTGTCAGTCCCTAGTAGCGTGCACCAGGAGTGCCAGGGCTTGTAAATACAAATGCTGCTAGTGGGCTTGCAGCACGTGTTGTGCCACCCACAAGAGCGGCCTAGTAAAAGTATGTCTAAAGGTCTGCCATTGCTAGACCTACGTGCAGTCTGGTACTGTCACGCAGACTGCGCAAGTACACCTACTTGCCAGTCCCTAAACCTTCCCTTAACTTCATGTTAGTCACCCCTATGGTAGGCCCAAGGGCAGGGTGCATTGTAAGCATAAGATAGGACAAGCCTGACAAGGTTGGCATGTCCTAATAGTGAATTACAGCCATATTCGTTTTTCACTATTGTAAGGTTACCTGCTCTCCATCAGTTAGAATGGGCTGCCAGGATTATTAATGCTATAATCCTAGCGGGCTCGGGGAGCATGGTGCAATGTCGAGTTTGGTATCCCTGAACTCAGGGTTTAATAACGCATCCGTTTGGGTGGATGGTTTTTGGACTCTGTGTTTGAAAATAGCACTTTTAGAAAGTAGCTATTTTCTTGTCTAACTGTCTACGGTCTCTGCTGGTTCTGGTGTGCGTGTGACAGGAGCTGGGTGGCTCCAGAAGTCTGAATGAGTCAGTGTGGGATGAGTGGGGCATTTGCATTGAGAGTAGGGGAAGAGTAGCTCCTGATAGCCTGCCCTGCCTGATACAATGCTGGCTCCGCCCCCCTGCCAGGCGACTGATGACTCTGTGCCTGCCAGTGACTTTCCTGGCCCACCTCCTGCCGGGCGACTGATGGCCCTGCCCCTGCCAGTGACAATGCTGGCTCCGCTCCTGCTGGGCGGCTGAAGACTCTGCCCTGCACGGTGAATAGGCCAGGTACTTCGGCCTGGCAACACCCACAACAAACCCAAGATGGGGGGAAATTCCCCTGCATGGACAAAGGGATCAAAGCCAAAAAGGGGTATAAGAGAAGGACCCCTGAACCAAGACCTAAGTTCACTTCTGACAAGGAACCCTGAAACCAAGGACAAGAAGCCTGCTGATCCAAAGACTTGCCTACCCCTTCTGCCAGTGTGCTGTTTGCTGGGGGGAATCCTGCATTGCTTCTTTATTTTTGCCAAGGAACCAGGAGAGAGGAACTGTGTGTGTACTCTCAAACTTTGCTAAGAAAATCTCCAAGGGCTGGAAGAGTGCCAGCCTCCTGTTGAAGTCACAGGGCTAAAGGACTTCATCTGCTTAAAGTGCTGTTTGCTGGAACTTGTGAATCCAGCACCTCTGAAAGAATCCAGCAATCTCGCCGCCGACGGACGCCGCCGAATCCAGCTCGACATCGTGAGTAACAGCTCCAGTGTCCCGCACCTTCGACGCCGGCCGCCGGGCCCGATCGACGCCAGTAGCGACGCCAGTGAGTAGCGAGTTCGGCTCCAGCTCCAAGTGACCCTGTGTCGACGCCGCCGCTGATCGCATCGACCTCGAGCCCTCTCGACGCCGTGAGCGCTGCTCACTCTTGCAACATCGACATCGACGCCGACGCCGACGCCGTATCCTGCTTCGCCTCGTGAGCGCTGCTCCTGCCTGACATCTGTCGACGCCGCTGCAGATCGCCCCGACTCCGAGGCCCGATCGACGCCGAAGACGCGACGCCGGACATCTCGACGCCGCTGATCATCGAGTGCTTCACTTTTCCAAGGTACTGTGTTGTGGGGGTCTGTGCGACTCCGGGCTCGACGTAGCGCTCCTCGCGGTCAACGCCGAACCTTTGGATTAACTTTGCCTCGACATCGTGTGACTCCCGTGTGGGTTACATTGTTGCCAAGAACTGTGTTTTAAAGAAGAAGAGTTGCTTTTGATACTAAAGACTTTGTGCTAAGAAGAAACTACGCTTGAACTATTATTTTTCCTTCCAAGAGTATTTATTAAGATGGTGGTATATTTTTGTCGTTATGTGGTCTTGTGCTAAGCCTTATATAAAAATCCCTATTTTTATAATACTACTGTGTCGTGTCCATTTGTAGTGTATTCACTATATTACTGTATGTGGTCATAAATGCTTAACGCACTGCCTCTGAGATAAGCCTGTCTGCTCTGCCAAGCTGCCAAGGGGGTGAGCAGGGGTTATCTAAGTGTGTGATACCCTTGCCCTGACTAGAAAAGGTGTGTCCCTATTTGTCAGAAGTGTATACCTCTGCCAACTAGAGACAGCCGCTTCTAACAACCCTCTAGCTGGCATTCGTTCTTAAGACCCTCTAGCTGGCATTCGTTCTCAAGACCCTCTAGCTGGCATTCGTTCTTAAGACCCTCTAGCTGGCATTCGTTCTTAAGACCCTCTAGCTGGCATTCGTTTTCAAGACCCTCTAGCTGGCATTCGTTTTCAAGACCCTCTAGCTGGCATTCGTTCTCAAGACCCTCTAGCTGGCATTCGTTCTCAAGACCCTCTAGCTGGCATTCGTTCTTAAGACCCTCTAGCTGGCATTCGTTCTCAAGACCCTCCTGCTGGCATTCATTCTCAAGACCCTCTAGCTGGCATTCGTTTTCAAGACCCTCTAGCTGGCATTCGTTTTCACATGGTCATCTTTGCAACCTTTTGCTAAGCATTACTGCCTCACAGCCTCAACACACACTGACTGGTACTTTTCCAGGGCTGTGTTACAGGACTACACTGCTTAATTTGCATTATTCAATCCACCTGCCGGAAGACGTTGCTTTGGGGGACTCTTTCATTAGATGAGGTATTCACATCAGAAGATAAAGTTACGTCACTTCAATAACAGATTTCTGGTAGATACATTATCTTTCTGCAGAATCTTCACCACCCTTTATCCTGCCTTGGTGAATTAGTGCTGCAGTGAATACGGTCCAAGGTCTGCAAACATGCCCTGTGCTGGTTTTGTCTCTGTTGATCCTGTGTCATGCAATAAATCTCAGAATTGCGAGAGTTTAAGCTATTGGCGTTGTAAATGACAATGTCCCAGGCTGCTTGTAAAGTGAAAGCCTGCATGGAGCCCTGAATGTTGCAGGAAAGAATGTTGTGCCTGCAGTAGGAGAAACTCATTAAAGAAAATAGTGCTTACTAACTAAGTAAGAAATACTGTGTAACAACAAAAGTAAAAGTGCCAGTCCTCATGGGAAGTTACAAATGAAGACAAGGTGGTACTACGGAGGGACTAACAAGCCTATTAACGAATCGGAAGCCAGCATTTACTAAGGTCAATGACACAAGCCAATGAAAAATATGAGTATATTTTGGGCTTTACCTGTTGGTTGCTGTGCACGCTGCTACTTCCCTCATGGCTGGGCTTGGCTCCGCCCCCCCCTGCACTGGGAACGACCGGCCGGGCTTCGCTCCGCCGGTCCACCTGCTTACTCCTACCTACAACCCCCAGCATACCACGGGGCAACGCTGACCTCACGACTGACCGTGCCAGGAGGAGCATAAAGCCGCGTTAGATCCCTCGTCCCGCGAGGACGCGCGCGTGACGCGCCGGCCTAAGCCCGGGCAAAGGGCGGGTCCTCAGAGGCCAAAGGAGGCTGGGCAGGACCCGCTCTCTTACATCTGAGAAGTAAGGTACAGATTTTATATATTTCGCGGACAACTGATTGGATTACTGTGCCTATCGTACATATCCTCATTATCCTTATTATGGCCAAATCCATTACTAAAGTGTGCGGTGGGGGGGTGGGGACGCTGGACGCTTTCCTGAAACGAGCAGAAACTGAGGTGTCTAAAGAAATAGAACTGGTGGAAAGAAGGATGTCTCTAGATCCATCCTGTCAAAGACTTTGTCCGATAATAACTACAGAGGCGTCTATAAACACTGTTGCTCCTTCAGCGTCTCGGAGAATACTTGGGGCCCCGAATGGGTCTGTATTGGACGCAAGCCTATCTATTTCCTCTGATTCTTCCAATATAACTAATGTTTCGCCTACCCCCTTAGTTACATGTACCAGGCAGTTACGGTCCACCTCTGTAATCAACAGTAATGTGTTAACAGGGAAAAGAAAGGCCATCGATGCCCCTAAAGGAAGTCGACAACAAGCAAAACAGTCCAGGAATTATAAAAATATAAAATCTAACTTTGGGCAAGGTATACCGGATGAAAATAGTACAAAACAAGTGGGGGATGGGAGACCTAAGGGAGCCACAGAATCTGTTGGCCAAAATATAGAATACACCCGGGAGGCTAAAATGTGTGAATTTATGAGAACCATGGAAGATCGTCTGAGGGTATTTATCACTCCAGTCATGGATAAATTGGAACAAATTGATGGTAGATTAAATACCATTGAGAAATACATCACGACCCGAGAAATACCAAAAACTGGGGTGATCCAATCGGATGGCCATTCCCTAAGCGCACTCACAACTAGAGTATCTGACCTGGTAGACTCAATGATGACCCCAGTACCCCAAGCCATAGCATCGGCAACCATCCATACAGGGGTAGGAGTGGGAACTAACCAAGGTCCAAAACCAGGACCGACGGGTCCAACGGGGAGACTAAGTCCTCTAGTGCGGGCCTGTGTGCAAGAACCATCGTTGCACCTTCCACCTGAAGCTTGCCCATATTCGATAATTTTGGAAAATGTCCCGAAACCCCAGGATGGTAGAGAGGAACACTGGACCACCCTTAAGAACAAGGCCCTTCACTTTCTGAGTGTTAAAAGAGTTCTAGGTGACACTTGTACAATAACTTTAAAATGATTAGACGGGTATCATGGGTGGGAAGAACTAGGAAGACGCTTAAGGGCGACTGTGTCGTCATAAGCTTTGGTTGCCTGAGATTAGTTGAGCTCATTCTGAATCAGGCGGGATCAGTTAGGATTCAGCCTGATTACGTGAATGTACCCCCACTGGGGTTTTTCTACCCACCTTATAATAACAGAGTACACGGGGAAGGTAGCCATTTTACTACTGAGTTAACTGGTTCTACGGGAGTTGTTGCTTTGAGCAATAGATATGAGGCCTTAAGTTCACTGAACACAAATGATTGACACTGTGCCATGACAACTATAGAATTTGGAATAGTTAGTCTAGAGGACGACCGTAGAGTGTGTCCGCTTATCGGATTTGATTTACAGTGTACGCACCTTAGTGAGAGATAGGGTCACTATAATTGGTGAAAAACCTTCAATTAGTATACCTAGTGATATAGTTGTAATGAGAGATAGGTCCGTGTTACTCCCTGTGATAGAAGGTTTGTCTTTGGACACAGAGGCCCAGTTTGTGAGGCCGGAAGAGGAACCCGGTCTTATTAACTCACCACTGTTGACCCCCAGGGCTTTAGAGGCTAATAAGTGTATCCAGACAAGAGCTTTTTTTCCAGAGAATAAAATGATGATCCTATCCTGGAATATTGCGGGACTACGATCAAAAATAGGGGATCCGAACTGGGAGGCTTTTCTTTCACTATATCATATTATTGCCCTACAGGAAACCTGGGAGGCTAGAGAATCTTATTTGCTGGATGGTTTTCAATCATTTAGCAAATTTGCCATACCAGCTCCAGCAGGGAGAGCCAGATGGGGTCTTTTGTTATTATTTAGTCTTAAACTTCTGTACAAAGCAGTGCTAGTTGGGACATGCTCGCCAAACATTTTAGCGGTGAGACTTAAGGCGGATAATTTTCCCAAAATCTTAGTGGTTAATTTTTATAATTCTTTTACTAGGGTCGATGAATTGGACCACCTAAGGGCTCTGTCGGTGTTCCTGGATGATTATGAGGCAAATAATGATGCCTTTTATTATCTTCTAGTTTTGGGAGATTTTAATACCCATGTTTGTCACCTAAAATGTCTGCAGCATATAGATGCCGATGATGAATCGAGGGGGAGTATTCATTTCGAACACACCAAAAGTGGGACGTTTCTTGAGAGTTTCCTAGCTGAACACCATCTGTGTGCTCCATTACAAGGAGACACTTTTTCTACTGTCCCTACTTTCATTGGACAGGGCAATTGTTCTACAATAGATTATATTTTAGTGTCATGTCTTTTGAAAGATACAATAGAATCATTCTGTGTTTCATATAACGGCCTTAGCGATCATAACCCGCTCGCTATGGTTATAAAAATTAGGGCGCTCAGAGGCAAAGAAGTATCGGCCCTGATTTTTTATTCAAAAATAGATAATGTATCCCAGGGGCGGAGATTAAGGTGGGAGGTGATCAACCCTGCAGACTTTCAGAAATATGTGCTCAGGAATAATAACGAGGACTTTAGTATATGTTTGGACATGTCTATTGACCCTAAGACAATCCTTGGTGCTTTTAGCCGTATCACAGATTATATAGCAGTAAACTTAACTAGAAAAAGCAAACCTAGGCCTAAAAAATGGAAAAGTTGGTTCAACCAAGCTTGTACTGATAGTCATATGGTCCTTCTAGAAGTATTAAAAGAATCTAGTAGGGACGCACAGAGGATTGCTGAGGCTAAAAGAACATATAAAAAAAACTATTAAATTGAGGAAACATGAATTAAAAGACCTGGCATGGGAGGAACTGTCCAAGGTGAGTGTCCTGAAAAGCAGCACTCAATTTTGGAAAGTGATTAACAGCCCCCTGTTCAATGAGACAGATAATACAATCAGGGATTGTCTCATTGCCCCTGAAAAGTGGGTGGAACACTTCAGTGGAAATAAATCAGTCATCTTCTATTGTACAAGGTGTATCCATGCAGGCTGTTAAAATCAGCTTTACAGAGGGGGAAGTCCTGGAGGCCATTGAGTCCACTGCTAAGGGGAAAGCTCCAGGCCCGGATGGGGTCCCGGCAGACTTGTATAGTGCCGATCCCGGTTACTGGGCAAAAGTGTTAACTTCTGTATTTAACGTGGTTGCCAAAATCGGCCCTCCAGCATCGTGGGGCAAAGCTGTCATTGTCCCAATATTTAAGAAAGGCTCAAGAGAGGATCCGGCATGTTATCGGCCGATCTCGCTCTTGGACTCGGCCGCAAAAATAATGGGGAAAGTGGTATTACAGCGGTTGACAGATTGGTTAGAAGATAACTCTATTGTCTCGGACTTGCAGTACGGGTTTAGAAAGGGAAGAGGCACTGTGGGCCAGTGCCTCAATTTACATCTGGTCATAGGGAAGTACACAGTGGCAAAGCAGGGGGACATACATTTAGCATTCATGGATTCGTCTACTGCATTTGACCTCGTGAACCGACAAAAACTGTGGACTTCCCTGCTACACTTGGGGCTGGACCCGGTGTTGATTTCCTTTCTTGCTGATATGCATGAGAATACCAGTGCTGCAGTCCGCTATGATGAGAATGGGAGCTTGACCGATGCATGGCCAGTAAAGCGAGGGGTAAGACAAGGGTGCATACTTGCACCCTTGTTGTTTACCCTTTATATTAATAATCTAGGGGACACACTAATCGGGGCATGTAAGGACATTCCGACAGTTGGCCAAAAAAGATTACGGCATTGTCATTGTGTATGCCGATGGCACTGTCCTAATAGCGAGAACGGCAAGAGGGTTACAATCCCTATTAGATTGTTTTATCAAATTTATGGACTCCTTGGATCTGATGACTAATTTTAAAAAATCACATGCCATGTCAATTGGTGGAGGGCGGGCCAAAAAGGCATCATTCTTCTGCAAAGGGGAGGTACTTAGTAAAGTACCGACCTTCCCGTACTTGGGGATTGTCTTTGATGACAGAAGGTCACGGGTTATGCAACGCACATTGAAAAAGAATACACTAGCTAGAGCCTCAAGTGCCCTGTTAGGGTTTGCAAAACGTTTGGGATGCAAGCCTCTACCGGCTCTAATGAAAATCTATAATGCTAAATGTGTACCCATGGTATTGTATGGGAGTGAGGTGTGGGGGTAGACTGATGTGAAGGAGATCCAACGTACGGAAAATGTATTTTGTAGAAAAGCGTTGTCGCTCCCTCAATCTGTACCTTCTTTTAACGTTCATGAAGATCTGGGGGTGGGCTACATCTGTGATAAAATCGCTGTGGCCCCGCTGTTAGGGTGGCTGAGAATATGGGCACAACAACCGCCAAATTTAAATCAAATAATCATTCAAGATTGTCTATCCCTAGATAGGGGCCTTGCTATACCTTGGATCCGTAATATTAAATCGCAAACGGATCTTATGGGCTGTCCTGACCTGTTCACGAACCCCAGACCGCTAAGTAAAATGGCCATTCAGCCCATAGAGTCCCAATTCTTAAATAGACTAAAGCTACAAAGGGAAGAAGAGGAATTGTTAAAACCATCAGTTAGAAACTTTGTAATGTTAAGTATAGGGAGAGATATCCAGCCGTACTTGACTTACATAAGTAAACCATTCCATGTGTTTGTGTTGTTAAGATTCAAACACAACATATTGCCTTGGTTGTTATCCTTCCCAAAAGGCTTCACAAAAAAGGGAACTTTAGGGCCTTGCCCATGCGATAATTATTCTGAGCAAAATATGCTCCACGTGATTTTTTTCTGTAAGTTTTATGTTCTGCCCCGCAAGAAATGTATCTTGCCGTTATTAAGGGCTTGTAATTTTGAGCAAGTCAGACCGGCCATGGCGTATCTACAAATGCTTGGGTCCGCTCTGGTGTGTTTTGAAGTGGCGAGTTACATTACAGGGGCCATCAGGTGTAGAAATAAACTGCAGTTATTGTAATATTTCTTAGGTAAGCTCTTTTTTTGAAGAGTCATTTTTATATAATCTGGGATAACTTTTTAAGATATGCCTAACATTGGGTAACAAATTGTTTTTATATTTCTATAGCCATTTTTATTGTACAATAATTGCATCAAAATGTATTTCGCAGTCTGATATGTTAGTTTGTAATCATGTATAATTGTATGATGTAATATTATGCTGTGCTTTGATGGTTTTAAAGTTTTAACCGAATAAAGCAAACTTTTGACTTGACTTGACTTGAGTGGAGAGTGGGCGGAGCTTCAAGGCTGTACTCGAAGAGCAGCGCATGTGCTGCCCAGGCTCGACCAAAAACATACCAGGAACTAACATAAGTTAGGCAGTTAGTGCCTTATATACTCAAATGACGTCACATCCTGCGTAGTGACCACTCAAAGATCTCAGACATGTCAACAAGTCTCATGCAGACCGCGCCACTGGCTGTAACGCTGCTCTACATTTTTATGCTTAATGTCTTTGTTTGGTATTTCTTTTTTATTAATACTTTTATTTTTTTCGTAATCCAATTAGCTTTTAACAAAAGTTTTCTTCGTCCAGGTGCAGCCAGATGCGGCTCAGCCGATGGTAGTACAGACAGCAAGAGTCAGCTGTCAGAGCACGAGACAGGAAGCTGCCAGACAGGATCCTATCTACTTCCGAGGTAAAGTGAGGCCAGGTCAAATGTTATCATGCAGATCCCAAGATCCAGCGCGAAGTGTTAACAGGGCTTCTGGGAGTTCTTCCATGTGTGATCTGGGTTCTTTATAACAGCATCACAAAATAATGGGTGTGAAAATGATTGGAGCTCTCCTTGTGTGTCTGGGTTGAGAAAAGTGTTCAGCTGTGAAGAGAGGGTCTGAGTCTCCCTTAACCCGTTCCGTGCTGGTGACGGAACCACTCCGTCACCAGACACGGACGCGCTGTGCTAATGACGGTGTGGTTCCGTCACGGCCCGGCCGCCGCGCCTGCGCCGCGTTAATTCCGCGCCTGCGCTGAGCGGGCGGGCCGTGACGGAACCACTCCGTCACAAGCACAGCGCGCCCGTGGCTGGTGACGGAGTGGTTCTGTCACCAGCATGGCAGCGCCGCACGACCCCACTCCCCCCCTCCCCCCTAGCACGCGGCAGAATTACCGCCGCGGTCAAGGGGTTAAAGGTGGTGCATGCTCTGGTTTCCAAAATATAGCATCCTGGCCTGGCGCTTTGTGACATCTAGCTGTTGGTTCTAACACAAGGAGCCGTTTAATAGCATTAAATATAATTCTAACTCCCAGGGGACATGGAAAGAGCGCCCTCTTGGAAACGCTGCCAAGAACAAACTGCATCAGGGTAATTGGCATCTGGTGGTTACTCTTCACTAGGCATGGGTAAAAGGTAAATTACGCTGGCATAATTTGAAACATTTTAGGGATTTCGCATTGTGCCTGTTTAGCAAAATTCCTGAAATTACGCCATTACGTCACATTGCGTATTTATGCAGTATTTACTGCAAAGCTATAGTGCAGGAACAAAGTAAACAACCAGAATGGGAGCGGTTGTTATTAGTGGTAATTGTGTTTTTCGCACTGTTTTCTTGTGCGAAATGTGTCCTCGCTTCAAAAATTGATGAAAGGACAGATTTCGCGCTAGAGTAGAACGTTAAATGACGATCTGCGTTTTGCTGAATTACGCATCATTTTGCATACTTCTCCAAAATGTCACCTAATTACGCATAAGCGAATTACGCGAATTTCACACACCCCTACTTTTCACCCTGAGTTAGAGAGCAAAATATCAACTGGAAAGGGAAAGTCTCACGGACTTCATATTGTTTTACGTTATCAGACGTGACTGAAACTGTATGTATTCGGTAGATGACGCAATGCCCATAATGTGGACATTTGCCACATTTCACCCTTCATTCAACGAGTGAGGCGTACTGGGTGACAGGCACTGGCAGTGCATGTAATATGTTTGTGTTGTTCCACATGTGAATTATATTAGGTATCAGACACTTTGTTAACTAAATCTACTTGTTGTATGAAGGGAAAGAGGTTTGTGGGAGATTTGTAGCCCCCTTCATTTTCTAGTTCACAGGAGGCGGTGGTTAGACGTAAAGGGTATTTGTGGGTTCATTCTAAGGCCCAGTACAAAGGGGGTAGAAGCCAGAATGAACGAGCTTACGTGGATTTCACGATATGTCTAAAGGACACATGATAGGTTAATAGTAACCCCTGATATTGAGTCAGTCCCGGGTACATATCAGACAAAGGTAGCTTATGCAGACACCGCATCCGATGAGCCTTGGAAAAAGTGAGGCAGAATGGACAAAATGGATTCCTTGTCATCAGTAGATTCTGGGGCTCATAGGTTGACTTTGCTATGATAAAAAGGATTCTTGGAATTCACTGTATTTTATGGAAATTAGTCAGGAACTATGGTTGTTCGGATGGTCAGTCGCCAGTGTCTGTTTAGGGGGCTGAGGACATTCTAAGGTTCATGTATACCAGGAGGCTGTGACTAAAGTTCATCTGTACACCAGGAGTCAGTGACTAAGGTTCATATGTAACAGGAGGCAGCAACTTCGGTTCATGCGTACCAGGAGTCAGTGACTACGGTTCATGTGTACCAAGAGGCAGCAACTTCGGTTCATGCGTACCAGGAGTCAGTGACTACGGTTCATGTGTACCAAGAGGCAGCAACTTCGGTTCATGCGTACCAGGAGGCAGTGGCTAAGGTTCATGTGCACCAGGAGGCAGTGGCTAAGGTTCATGTGTACCAAGAGGCAGAGACTAAGGTTTGTGTACATGAATCACAAACCATGCGAGGGATGAACTCCCTTGCTTGGTGGGGGGGCGAGAGGAACTCAGGAGGGAGTACACCCTCCCTTGGGTATATACTGTATCACAAAAAGTACTCCCTGTATGACCTAGTTTGCCACAGAAGGATTAATTGGCTAACCAGAACAGTCTATGTATCTTGGATCGGTGGTATGCCCTATGTGAAGTGTTAACACCACTGCTGCGTGGGGAAGGAAGCAATTCCTTTTGTTATTTTATTCTCTCAATGTCAGACCCCAGTATCCCTTTATTCTTGGGTCTGGCAAGCGGCGGGATCCTCTACTTACCAGGTGTAGACACGGGGCAGGAACCTTGATGGCAGTTTGACTACCGGGCTACCCCATTCACAAGAGGTCCTACTTGAAGTGGATCCTCTCCCAAATTGGGATGGAGTGAACTGTTGCGACAAAGGTCACTTTTATATAAGGAGCAGCTACCTGCCCTAATCGCGCAACAGTATAGGGAAATTCCCGTACTTTTCTCATTTCCAGGGGGTCACGCCCTGAAGAAAGTCCAAGCACCCTTTATGGGGCAGCAAGAGACAGAAACATGTTGGCAATAGGGTCCTAGGACCATAATCTCCAGAGAGACCTTAAAAATGATTGTTTTTAATATAATTGCCAGACCCAACAATAAAGGGATACTGGGGTCTGACATTGATTTTTAATCTTTATCCCCCTGGCCAAAAACGATCTTACTAAGCGCTCCCTGAAATATGGTTGAGCCCACCCTGACTTCTAGGCGTCAGGGTGTCTCGATGATGAAGCATGACACCACTAGGGTGTGTGAGGGAATAAAATAACAAAATTAATTGCTTCCTTCCCCATGCAGCAGTGGTGTTAACACTTCACATAGGGCATACCACCGATCCAAGATACAATATATGCAGCGACTGAGGTTCATGTGCACCAGGAGGCAGTGACTATGGTTCATGTGTACTAAGAGGCAGTAACTATGGTTTATGTGTACCAAAAGGCTGTGACTGAGGTTCATGTGTACCAGTAGGCATTGACTAAGGTTCATGTGCACCAGTAGGCATTGACTAAGGTTCATGTGCACCATTAGGCATTGACTGAGGTTCATGTGTACCAGGAGGCAGTGACTATGGTTCATGTGTGCCAGGAGGCAATGACTACGGTTCATGTGTACCAGGAGGCAGTGACTATGGTTCATGTGTACTAAGAGGCAGTGACTATAGTTTATGTGCACCAGGAGGCAGTGACTAAGGTTCATGTATACCAGGAGGCAGTGACAGAGGTCCATGTGTACCAGGAGGCAGTGACTATGGTTCATGTGTACCAGGAGGCAGTGACTATGGTTCATGTGTACCAGGAGGCAGTGACTAAGGTACATGTACACCTGGAGGCATTGACTGAGGTTCATGTGAACCAAGAGGCAGCGACTGATGTTTATGTGTACCAAGAGTCTGAGACTAAGGTTCATATATACCACAAGTTAGTGACTACGGTTCTTGTGTACCAGGTGGCAGTGACTACGGTTCATGTGTACCAGGTGGCAGTGACTATGGTTCATGTGTACCAGGTGGCAGTGACTACAGTTCATGTGTACCACGAGGCAGTGACTAAGGGTAAACAGTCAAAATATCGAGTTTTTAATGTCAACTTGTACTAATATCAAGTGCAAAACATTGTGATACAAAATTATCGACTGTCAGAATATCGTGGTCAGGAATATCGAGTACAAGGTAAGTAATATCGTTTTTAACAATATCGAAGTCATTAATATTGTTTTGAAAAATATTGAAGTCATTAATATCATTTGCAAAAATATAGTTGTTAAAAATATCATTTTTTTGTTAGTGTTATGTATTTTAGTATGTACTTTAAATGTATGTGTTCTATTTATCTGAAAGAAACACCTTAGTTATAGATTCCATACCTTAGAATTACCCCCAGGCATCAGACTGGATCCGGATTTTTTGTCAGCAGTACCTCTGCGCGTCGGAAGGTGGCGTCGGTCAGCTCTGCGTTCGTCATCGGCATTGTGGTTGCCAGGATGACGTCCCAGCAGCTACTTAGACGCTGCCCTTGCGCGCCAACGTCTTTTTCCACGCCAACCAGTGCAGATCCAGGAAGAGTGGTACCTCAGTCATTTTTTGACTACGTTTTTCTCGACTTTTGTTGACGTCTTGTTTTGAGTCTCCGACTCCGAACAGGTGCATGAGGGATACCGGGTTTTAAGGCCTGCAGTTCCTGTACTCGATTGACGTCGGTGACTGATCCGCATCGCGTGTGCCTCTTTTGCCTGGAGCGCGACCACGACCCCAAGTCAACCCCAAGTCGTGCTCTGACTGTCAGTTGTTGACGCCGAAGGCTTTGCGGGAGCGGTCCCGAAAGCTGCTTGAACGACGACAGTCGGCTCTGTGCCGTTTGAGGTCCCGGTCGAGAGGGAGGTCGCGGGACCAGTCGCGGAGCCACCATCATTCCGACTCGAAGTAATCGAAGTCTTCGCACTCGGAGTCGGGTAAGTCAAAGCATAAGAAGAAGTTGAAGAAGCATTGTCGCTCTTCGCCTTCTTGTCATTCGGCCAACTCGACGAGGCGCGCGGGTGGGGACACTCCTGCGGCTATGTGCGCGAAGCCTGAAGGATCTACTCCGAGCTTCCCTTCCTTTCTGGGACCCAGAGCGACCCCCGCCCAGCTTCGTACATTCTAGGAAGCGATGCATGCCATCTTCGGGCTGACCGACACAGCCGGCGCGCCTTCGGGCCCACGGAATCGGTTGTGGGGCCTAGGTCCCCCTGGATCCAGATCGATTGACTTTATTACACCTCCACCAGCGCCACTTCCGATGGCATCATTACCGTGCCCGATGCTGGCCGCCCCCCTGGCTGGCGTCGACCCCAGCTTCCTTCCCAACATGGACACGGAGTTTGACCGGCGTCGCCCGACGCCGGATCCGGTGCCAGGTGGGATTTTCATGCCCCTGTTCACTTCTAGGGTCCCTTTCCAACAACAGTGGCACCCAGAGGAAGACGAGGAGGATGGGGAGGGGTCAGGTGACCCTTTAACTGACAAGCTAGGTGCAGAGCAGGACTGCAGAGAGGAACTAGGGGATGTCAGTGGTCTTTACACTTCAACCGGCCTTGACATGTTGTCTCCTCCTACCGTGGATACAGAGGAGGGAGCGTCATATGCTGTGGTGTTGCATAGGGCGGTCGAGGCTCTCAACCTTGAGCTTCCTACAGTGGCGGTCAGGGCTAACCTCCGGACTGAGGTGCTTCAACCGGTGGCGAGCTCTTCAGAGCCACTGCTTCTGTTTAATGAGGCCCTCACCGATTTCCTTTTGGGCACTTGGTCCAGGCCCAACACGGGGGCTCCCGTGGACAGGATGATTTCCCAACGCCACTGCCCGACTCCGGGCGACCCCACTTTCTTCTCCCAACACCCCACACCAGAGAGCTTGGTAGTCCAAGCCTCCACCTCCAAAAGCACCTTCCCTACCGCTTCACGGGAAAGGGAATCCAAGAAGCTGGACCATCTTGGGAAGAACATGTTCTCTTCTGCCAGCTTAGGACTGGAGTTCATAAACACTGCATGTCTCTTGGGCCATTATTCCCACCCAGTGTGGGATACAGTGGTGCAAGTGCTGCCTCAGTGTCCGGAGGAAGCCCGGGCAGTGCTCTCCCAGGCTGTCGCCGCAGGGAGAGATGCAGCCAAGTTTACGATCCGTTGTGGGCTGGACACCGCAGACTCTCTGGGCAGGACCATTTCAACGTCGGTAGCGGTTCACCGCTATGCCTAGATGAGGTCCACTGGCTTTTCAGGGGATGTCCAGAACACCTTGATGGACATGCCCTTTTATGGCTATCGCCTTTATGGTGACAAAGCAGACAACGCCCTAGAGCCCTTCAAGGACTCATGGGCTACGGCCAAGTCCTTGGGCTTCTCTTCCCGGCCGGCACAGTCTGCTTTTTGCTGCTTTCGTGGCTACAGAAGGTGTGCCCCGCTACATTCCACCTAGGGCCGCAGTAAGTTACCCAACCTTCGCACGGCCAGGGATTTGGGAACCAACTTGTGGTTCAGGGGGCCAGCGGGCAGGCCTGTCCACCAACCCCCCTCTACACAAGCCTCCAAACCCTCCTAGGCTGACCTTTTAGGCCCATCAAACACCAGTGGGTGGCAGGATTCGCCATCACTGCCCCCACTGACGCACCATCACTTCAGACTGGTGGGTTTTGCAAATAGTCGAAGGTGCTACGAGACTACCTGTCCAGCCATGCCACTGCGATACCACAGCATGTCGGAGGATTATCTGGCCCTTCTCCAACAGGAAGTTACGGCTCTCTTGGCCAAGGGAGCCATCAAGCACGTTCCTGTCCCAGAAGTAGGTTGTGTTTGAAACTCCCATTACTTTCTGGTTCCCAAGAAGGACAAGGGCCTGCGTCCTATCTTGGACCTCAGGGATGTCAATCGCTCCAGGAGAAGTTCAAGATATTGACGCTTGCTCAGGTCTTGTCTGCCCTTGACCCGCAAGAGTGGATGGAAGCGTTGGACTTGCAGGACGCTTATTTTCACATCTCTGTCCTGCTGGCCCACCGGTGTTACCTGTGGTTTGCGGTAGGCCACAAGCACTTTCAGTTCACTGTGCTCCCCTTTGGCCTTACCAGCGCCCCTCGGGGGTTCACAAAAGTGATGGCGGTGGTCGCAGCTCATCTGCGCAGATCAGGGGTTTCAGTCTTCCCCTATCTCGATGACTGGCTGTTGAAGGCGGGCTCGCCCCAGGCAGTTGTCTCCCACTTCTAGACTACAGCCAACCTCCTGCATATGCTGGGGTTCTCCATCAATGTGCCGAAGTTGCACCTGATTGCCTCTCAGAAGCTTCTCTTCACCAGAGTGGTTCTGGACATGACGCAGTTTCGAGTCTATCCTCCAGAACAGCAAGTCGGGGATATTTGGGCTATGATTTCGATCTTTCAGCCTCTGTCCTGGGTTTCGGTCAGAATGACCCTGAGGCTGCTAGGCCTCATGGCCTCCTGCATCCTGCTGATCGATCATGCCAGGTGGCATATGCGGGCTCTGCAGTAGGACCTGAAGTTCCAGTGCGCGCAGCATCAGGGGAATCTGTCCGATTGCATCCAGATCTCGGAGAGCACTGCTCGACAACTGCAGCGGTGGCTTACGAACCAGGATTGGGTCAATGGCAGATCCCTATCCCTTCCCCAATCAGTCCACACGGTGGCGACGGATGCCTCCCTTCTGGCAGTTTCTCTGAACGCCAGGGCAGACGAACTCAGCCACATGGATCACGAATGGCGTCTTCACTCGGAGGTGTTGCAAGGTCTCTTTCAACAGTAGGGATAGCCTTGGTTAGATCTATTCGCCACCGAAGAAAACGCGCAATGTCAGCAATGCTCCATGTTGGGATTTCCAATGCGGCATTTGCTCTGCAACGCTTTTCATCGTGAGTGGAGTTGCGGTCCGGTGTATGCCTTTCCGCCTATACCACTTCTGCCCAGAGTGCTGAAGAAGATCAGGCGTGACCGGGCCCAAGTCATTCTTGTGGCTCCGGATTGGACATGAAGAGTCTGGTATCCAAGCTGCTCAACATTGCCATCGATCCTCTGATCCACCTGCCTCTTTGGGAGGATCTTCTGTCGCAGCAGAAGGAGATGGTCCTCCACCCGAACCTGTCCAGTCTCCACCTCCTTGCGTGGAAATTAAGCGATGGCTGTTGACGTCTTTCGACCTGCCTCCTGAAGTTTGTGACGTAATCTTGGCAGCCAGGCATCCCTCCATAAAGACGGTATACGCCTGCAGTTTGAACAAATTTGTGGCATGGTGCACAGCAAAGGCTCTGGATCCTCTTTCTGCCCCTCTTTCTGAAGTCCTCTTGTTCCTTCTCTCTTTAGCTCATCATGGCTCTGCTCTGGGCACTATCAAGGGCTACCTTTCTGCCATCCCTGCTTTCCTTTGGCTGCCAGATCAGCCTTCTCTTTTCAAGTCCCCAGTAATTAACCGTTTCTTGAAAGGCTTACATCTTTTCCCTCCAATTCCATTCGTTATGCCTCAGTGGGACTTGAATCTTGTTCTGACTTATTTAATGTGCGCTCCCTTTGAGCTGCTTCATAACTGTCCTTTATGCCTCTTAACTCTTAAAACTGCTTTCCTGGTAGCCATCACTTCTGCTAGACGAGTGAGCTCCTTGCTCTTTCTTCCAAACCTCCTTTCATGTCTGTTCATCCGGACAAGGTGATTCTCAGGACCTGTCCATCCTTTCTTCCTAAGGTGGTCACTGCCTTCCACATCGGGCAGACCATTCCTTTGCCGACCTTCTTTCTGCCTCCGCCTCCTTCAAAGGAGGAAGAGAGGCTCCACCGTCTGGACCCAAAACATGCGCTCTCCTTCTATTTGGATCACACAAAACAATTCCGGGTGGATGATCAGCTTTTTGTTGACTGCGTGGGTGCAAAGAAGGGTCGGGCCGTACACAAACGCACCATTTCTTGATGGGTTGTGTTGTGTATTAAGACTTGTTACTCTCTGGCTAAAAAGGAGCCTCCAGTTGGGCTATGCGCTCACTCCACCAGGGCAACGGCAGCCACTACTGCCTTGGGAAGAGGAGTGCCTCTAAATGACATCTGTCAGGCGGCTATGTGGGCATCGCCGCACACGTTCACAAAACAATATCAATCAATCGATCAGAACATTTGTAAAGCGCGCTACTTACCCGTGAGGGTCTCAAGGGGGTGGGGGAGGGGGTATGCTGCTACTGCTCGAATAGCCAGGTCTTGAGGAGTCTTCTGAAGGTCAGCAGGTCCTGGGTCTGCCGTAGGAGGATGGGGAAGATGTTCCAGGTCTTGGTGGCGAGGTGGGAGAACGATCTACTGCCGGAAGTCGCTCTTCGGATGCGGGGGACTGTGGTGAAGGTGAGGTCAGCAGAGCCGGCGGTTGGGTGTGTAGAAGCTGAGTGCCTTGTGTGCGTGGGTGAGGAGCGTGAAGGTGATCCTCTTGTTGACAGTGCAGGTCTCTCAGGTGGGGTGTGATGTGGCTGTGGTGAGGGATGTCGAGGATCAGGCGTGCAGAAGCGTTTTGAATGCGTTGTAGTCGTTTTAGGAGTTTGGCCGAGGCTCCTGCATAGAGGGTTTTTCTGTAGACCAGCCTGCTGCTGACGAGGGCCTGGGTGACCGTTCTTGTTTTGGTGGGGATCCACCTGTAGATCTTGCGGAGCATGCGGAGGGTCTTGAAGCAGGAGGACAAGACGGCATTGACCTGCATTGTCATGGACAGAGTAGAGTCAAGGATGAACCCTAGGTTGCGTGCGTGGTCGGTGGGTGTTGGAGCTGCTCCCAGTGCGGTTGGCCCCCAGGAGTCGTCCCAGGCGAGGGTGTGGAGCCGAGGATGAGGACTTCCGTCTTGTCTGAGTTTAGCTTCAGTCGGCTGTTCTTCATCCACTCGTTGATGGCTTTGTTCCTTCGTGGAGGTTGGTTTTAGCGGTTTAATCGGTGAGGGGGTCCTTGGTGAGGGAGAGGATCAGCTGGGTGTCGTTGGCATAGAAGATGATGTTGAGGTCATGCATTCGGGCGACGTGGGCGAGCGGTGCCATGTAGATGTTGCCTGGACAGCCAAGTCCGGAGAGACTGCTTCTTTGGCTGTTCTGTTCTCCAGGACTTTCTGGTGTGATCTTGTTTCGCAGACCCACCTCCAGGATTGGTATTGCTGGGGTATATATTCTAAGGGAAGGAATCTATAACTAACGTGTTTCTTTCAGATGCATAAGCTATTTACCTTCAGTAACATTATATCTGTAAGAAACATTAGTTAGTTATAGATTCCTTACCGCCCAACCCATCCTCCCTGTTCTGCAAAATGATTTCTAGGGTTAAGGACATCCTTTCAGGGTCCTAGTTTTGTGCACCAATGGTCAGTATCTTGCATGGCTCTGAGTTTCTGGCATGGAAAGTTCTGTACAGAACTGACGTCAGCGAGCGAGGGCGGCATCTAAGTAGCTGCCGCAATGTCATCCCGTCGACCACGACGGCGGCAACGAACGCGGAGCCGACCGACGCCACCTTCCAATGCGCAGTGGTTCGAGGCATGTGGGCTGCTAAATTCATATCTATAGCATAGATCGCCGCCTAGTGTTGGGTCCGGATGATTGCACATTGTTGTCCTGGAAGAGTCTTCGAAGTATCACGAGACAGGTGGCTCCTCCCCTGGACTACAGTGCGCATGGGCATCGACTCCATCCCCAGATTGTTTTTTTCCGCCATTGGGTTCGGATGTGATTTCGACGTCTCCTGTTCGGAATCAATAAAAAATACTCTTTTCAAGGCCAAAAGGCCTCCGCTTATCCCGTCGGTATTGTTCGCGTTCGGTCTCGTGTACACTCCAGCTCGTCGAGTCAGATATCTGAGGAGTCGGGTGACTCTTCGGTCATCGAGGCCCTGTGGACGCAGCAAGACTTCGACGGCATGGAACGAAGTCCATTCAAGAAGTGCCCCGTGTGTGGCTCGAAGTACCCACACATCGACGTACACCCTGTGTGTAACAAATGCCTGTCGCCGGGCCATAACGAGACCAACTGTATGGCCTGTTCGAAATTCAGGTCAAAGAAGACTCTCAAGCTTCGGCGCGTGGCGCGCCTCTAAGCACGGAGGTCGGCTCCGGCGCCGGACGACATCTTCGAAGACCCCGAGGCTGAAGTACAGGTGCTTCAACTGCAAGTTTCACCCTCATCGGCGGAGGCCCAGCCCGAATCCGAGACAGATGTTGTGGCTCTGGACCTGGAAGAAAACGTCGATGAGGTAGGGGACTACGAAGAAGTATATGGGGCCGTGGAAGATAGCTCGGAGGATGAGCTATGCCCCGTTCGAACTCTAACAATGGCCCAGGTCACGGGATAGCCACGCGGCCTTACCCACGACCTTACACCTCGATCCACGGCCCCGCCTTCCGGCCCGGCTATGGACACCTCAGCGGAGCCGCCATTACAGAAATCAAAACCGAAACTCACCCAATCGGTATCGACGATGACAAAGATGGCCGACACCTCAGGGGAGCCGCCATTACAGAAAACGAAACCGAAACTCACAACATCGGTATCGACGACGACAAAGATGGCCGACACGCCATCGACACCGACGACGCCTGCTCCGCCATCGACGCCGTCGTCTTCGGACACCTCCAAACCTTCTAAAGCTAGCGACCCAGCCAAGGTGTCGAAAGTGACCAAGGAACCAAGCTCGAAGGGTGTGCTCGAGCGGGTGTCGAGCAAGGTGGCCGAGTCGAAGTCAAAGTCGGCGGCGGGCACCGAGCGACAGTCTGGAGTCCCGACGCAAAAGACAAAGGCAGTCGATCCGAAGAAGTCGGCGTCTGCGCCTGCGGCTGGGGTCGGTGACAGTAGCGCAGTGGTCGAAGACACGTCTGCGCCTACGACGGCCAAACAGCCAGCATCGACGCTCGTCTCTTCCCATGGAGGTGGACAGAGGTCATCACTCGGGTCGACGAAACCCTCCGCTTCGTTTACCAAACAGGTCTCGGATTCCCTCAAGCGGATACGGGACAAGGCGTCGGAGCCGACCACGCCTTCAGCACCCCAGACAACGACAAAGACTTCGAAGCCGATCCTCTACACTCTTCCGCCTAAGGTGGCGCCGAAGGCCTTTGCACCACGCTTGGTGACCAAGGACTCCACAGTTTCCGGCGCAAGTCTCGGTCCTCGACAACCTCTACTGGAGGAGCAGTCAGCGCACTTTATCGACGCCGACACGGGGAAACTCACGTTGTACAAGAGGAAAATTACTTCACAGCCTATGGAGTCGTTTGTAATTCCTCTCAAGCGGAAGAGGCCAGCACCTGATACTCCAGTACTGGTTGAACACCTTCCTCCACAACCTAGGAGAGGGGCAACACCTTCACCCACTTGCTCAGAAGGAGATGACGGTGAACAAGATGAGGAGTATAACTTTCCTGCACACACAGACACTGATGAGCAGCAGGACTCCTGGATGGCCACTGGTGATCACGGAGACCAGCAGGTTCTCCAGGACACTCAAGTTTATGGTGTAAAAACGTCTCCCACAGAAGTCTCTGCGGCGTTTAATGCTTTAATTGAGAGGGCAGCTACAAATCATAAAGTAGAAATGCATGCTGACCCTGTGGAAGATGACTTTTTATTTGACACTTTCTCTGCAGCAGAAAAAACTGTGAAAACTCTTCCTATGCTGAAGGGGGTCCTTAAACATGCCACGGACATTTTCAAGGAACCCACCAGGGCTAGGGTGGTGAACCCCAGGATAGAGAAAAAATACAGGCCCGCACCTGGCGACCCAACCTACATCCGGGGCCAGTTGCCCTTAGACTCTTTGGTGGTATCCAATGCCCGCAAGAGGGCAAACTCTCAAACGACGGGTGAAGCTCCTCCCCCGGATAAAGAGTCCAAAGTGCTGGAGGCATCGGGGAAAAGGGTGGCAGCTCAGGCAGCCAACATCTGGCGCATATCAAACACACAGGCTCTGCTGGCCAGATACGATAGGGCGCACTACGACACCCTAGAACAACTGCTGCAACACCTTACAGACCAGTTTAAAGAGGGATCTGAGATGCTTATACAGGAGGGCAAGCTCATCTCCAACGCTGCGATAAAATGTGCGCTCGACGTTGCGGACACAGCGGCGAGGGCGATAAACACTAGTGTTATGCTGAGGCGTCAAGCATGGCTCCGCATCTCAGGGTTCAAGCCAGAGATCCAGACAGCTATCCTTAACCAGCCTGTTAATCCAGACCGGTTATTTGGCCCAGAGGTGGACACCACCCTCGAGAAAATCAAGAAAGATACAGAGACGGCCAAATCCATGGGTGCTCTCCAGTCTCAGCAATTCCGTGGCAACACTTTTCGTCGCTCAGGCAATAGAGGTGTTACCAGAGGACACTTGGCACAGCAAACGCCTTACAACAAGGGTGGGGCGCAATCCTCGTACCCCAAGCAAGGTAGAGGAGGGTACCAGGGAAACAGTGCCAAAGGCAGAGGTAGAGGCAACAACAGCTCCAATTCCTCTGCCTCCAACAAACAGTGACTTCCTGTCACTGCCCCCCGACCATCCAACACCTGTCGGGGGGAGACTCCAACAGTTCCTCCCTGTCTGGCAGTCCATCACCACAGACAGGTGGGTACGGCAACTTATCCAGTACGGCTATTGTTTGGAGTTAACATCCACTCCACCCAACATTCCCCCAAGACAACGTCCTATGTCAGCCGAGCACTTGCACTTATTGCAGCAGGAAGTTCTGGTAATGCTGCAAAAAGGCGCAATAGAGCTCGTGCCGGTGGAGGAAGAAGGCACAGGGGTGTATTCCCTGTACTTCTTAATCCCAAAGAAGGACGGTTCACTCAGACCGATTCTGGACCTCAGGCCTCTGAACCAGTACATTCTTTCAGAACACTTCCACATGTTAACACTGCAACAGGTTCTTCCATTACTAAACCAGGGAGACTTCCTCGCAACCTTGGACCTCAAGGATGCTTACTTCCACATACCACTCCATCCTTCACACAGAAAGTATCTCAGGTTCACCATACAAAACAGGCATTACCAGTTCAAAGTTCTCCCCTTCGGAGTGACCACTGCCCCCAGAGTGTTCACCAAATGTCTGGCAACAGTAGCAGCGCACCTAAGGAGACAAAACATACATGTCTACCCTTACCTAGACGACTGGCTCGTTCAAGCCAAGTCGGAGCGACAGTGCGCCGCAGACATGTCTCACACCATCCACCTTCTTCATGGTCTGGGGTTTTCACTGAACTATCCCAAGTCGCACCTCCTGCCAGCCCATGTGCGGCAGTATTTGGGCGCGACAATAAATACTCTGACAGCCACAGCTCAGCCGAACCAAGCACGGATCGACAACATCCAGTCGCTAATCCAACGGTTCAGACCGCAACACTCCCTCCCAGCGAGAGTGTTCATGCAGTTGATAGGCATGATGGCCTCCTGCATCTTTATAGTCCCGCACGCCAGGTTGCATATGCGTACGCTCCAGGAATGCCTGGCACGTCAGTGGACTCAGGCTCATGGCCAGTTGAAAGACCTAGTGTTGGTAACCGGTCGGGCATACAGCTCTCTGCATTGGTGGACTCCACACAACCTTTGCAAGGGCCGACCATTCCAAGAGCCTGTGCCACAGATTACCCTGACGACGGACGCATCTCTCCAGGGATGGGGAGCTCATGTGCTCCACTACACGGTGCAGGGACTATGGACAACGCAACAGAAGAAGATGCACATCAACTACCTGGAACTGATGGCAATCTTCATGGCACTCAAGTCCTTCAAAGTACATCTGTGCAACAGGTTCGTGTTGATCCGGACGGACAACATGACGGCCATGTACTACATACAAAAGCAGGGAGGTACTCACTCTACACAGCTGTCTCATCTGGCTCAGGGCATGTGGAAGTGGGCCATTCAGAGGAACATCTTCCTCATGGCGGAACACCTCCCGGGCAAGGACAATCAGATGGCAGATCTGCTCAGCAGATACAGCCACCAAATGCACGAGTGGGAGATACATCCATCAGTTCTCCGCCCGTACTTCCAGCAGTGGGGTCATCCAGAGATAGACCTCTTTGCCACAACGGAAACCGCAAAATGCCAAAGCTTTGCCGCCAGGTTTCCTCACCCACAGTCGCAGGGCAATGCGATATGGATGAACTGGTCAAGCAGATTTGCGTACGCTTTTCCCCCAGCACCTCTCATTCCGCTGGTGGCAAGAAAGCTAAAGCAACACTCGATGACGCTCATCCTGGTTGCTCCAACGTGGGCACGCCAACCATGGTACATCACGTTTCTAGAACTCTCCGTGGTGCCGCATCAAAGGCTGCGCCTCACACCCACGCTCTTGACGCAGAACCATGGCGACATTCAGCATCCAGGTCCGCAACAACTCAATCTGGCGATCTGGCTCCTGAGGTCTTAGAGTTTGGCTACCTTAATTTGCCTCCTGAATGCATGGACATAATCCGGGAGGCACGAAAGCCCACTACCAGAGCTTGCTATGCAGCAAAGTGGAAGCGGTTTGTCATCTACTGTACAGAACACAATATCAACCCGCTAGATGCATCCATTACTAACATCATCTGCTATTTGTTACATCTTTACAAATGCAATCTAGCATACGCTTCCATTCGGATAAACTTATCCGCCATAGCAGCTTATCTTCAAAACAGGCAGCATCTCTCTGTTTTTAGGGTGCCTGCCATTAAAGCCTTCCTGGAAGGGCTGAAACGGGTCATCCCTCCCAGGACCCCACCAGCTCCGGCGTGGAATCTCAACGTGGTCCTCACCAGGTTGATGGGCCCACCCTTTGAGCCTCTACATTCCTGTGAGATCCAATTCCTCACATGGAAAGTCGCTTTTCTCATTGCCATCACGTCCTTAAGACGCGTTAGTGAGCTACAAGCGCTCACAATCCAAGAGCCATTTATACAAATTCATTCCAACAGGGTGGTGCTCCGCACTAACCCCAAGTTTCTCCCTAAGGTGGTGTCACAGTTCCATGTCAATCAAACCATTGAACTGCCCGCATTCTTTCCAAACCCAGACACGGTAGCGGAAAGAATGCTCCATACTCTGGATGTCAAAAGGGCATTAATGTACTATATTGACAGAACACAACCTTTTAGAAAGACACAGCAACTCTTTGTTGCCTTCTCTGCACAGCACAAAGGCAACCCCACTTCCAAGGCAGGAATAGCCAGGTGGATCGTTAAGTGTATTCAGATTTGCTATCAGAAAGCTAAGCGCACCTTAACGGTCCCCCCCAGAGCCCATTCCACCCGCAAGTTGGGGGCCTCCATGGCATTCCTAGGTAACATTCCTTTGGAAGACATCTGTAGGGCAGCCACATGGTCTACACCACATACGTTTACCAAACATTACTGTGTGGATGTGCATTCAAAACAGCAGGCAACTGTAGGACAGGCTGTTCTTAAAACACTTTTTCAGACTTCTGCAGCCGGCACGGGCAGCCGCCGTTAATGGAGGGACTGCTATGTATTCTATGCTATAGATATGAATTTAGCAGCACACATGCCTCGAACTGAATATGCTACTTACCAGTATGCATCTGTTCTTGGCATGTAGGGCTGCTAACATTCATTTCGCCCACCCTCCTCCCCGGCGCCTGTAGCGGCTGAAGACATTTTTGCATTCAATCATTAGCATGGACATCACTTACACGATCACACTCCATCTTTGCCACAATGGCTAAAAACAATCTGGGGATGGAGTCGATGCCCATGCGCACTGTAGTCCAGGGGAGGAGCCACCTATCTCGTGATACTTCGAAGACTCTTCCAGGACAACAATGTGCAATCATCCGGACCCAACACTAGGCGGCGATCTATGCTATAGATATGAATGTTAGCAGCCCTACATGCCAAGAACAGATGCATACTGGTAAGTAGCATATTCATTACTGCTGATGAAAAATCTTTCCGGATCCAGTCTGACGCCTGGGGTAACTCTAAGGTTAGGACTCTATAACTAACTAATGTTTCTTCCTTATATATCATTACCAAAGGTAAGTAACTTGTGGTTTTGTCTAAGTATTGCGGGTTAGGGTTTATGTGGGAATAGGGTGGGAAGTAATTTAATTATAATAAACATATTAATAATTTTTAGATGTTATTAATTTTATTTTAATAAAATTTAGCGTTTTAGTTCCATGGCCGGTTGTGGGTTTATAGAGGAGGGTGGGAAGTAATTTAATTATAATTTATTAAATAATATGTTTTTTATTAATTAATATTGATGTATTTGATGTATTTGATATTTATATTGTTAATTGTGGTAATTAATTATTAATTATTTATTTATTCGTTGTTAATTATTATGAATTAATTGGTAATTATATTAATTGTGTCATTTTTTTAGGAGCTGGTTGTGGGTTGAAAGAGGAGTAAGGTGGGAAGTAATTTAATTATGATTAATTAATTCATATTTTTATTAATTAATATTTATGTACTTAATATTGTTAATTGTGGTAATTCATTTATTATTAATTATTTATGTATTGGTTGTTAATTATTACTAATTAATTGGTAATTATATTAATTGTGTCTTTTTTAGGAGCGGGTTGTAGGTTGATAATGGAGTAGGGTAGGAAGCGATTTAATTATAATTAATTAATAGATAATTATTATTAATTATTACTTACGTATTTGATCTTTTTTATTGTTAATTGTGGTAATTAATTAATTTATTATTAGTTATTTATTAATTGGTTGTTAATTATTATTAATTAATTGGTAATTATGTTAATCATGTAATTTTTTAGGAGTGTGTTGTGGGTTGGGGAGTAAGGTGGGAAGTAATTTAAATTAAATATATTTATTTTGCCTGTTAATTGTAATTAATTAATTAATTAATTGTTAATTAATTATGTTAATTGTGTCATGTTTTACAACATTGGTGGTGTCAGTTATAGGGGAATATGGTGGGAGGTAAATTATTTATAGTTGATTAATTATTTTTTTAATTAATGCTAATTAATTAAATATGCTAATTGTGGAATACTTTTGATGTGTGAGTTGTGGGGTTTTCAGTTGTAAATGTTGGGAATAGTTTTTATTAAATTAATGATTTGTTGTTAATTTGTATTAATATATTAATGTAAAATTAGTTATGGAAATTGTGTAAGTATTTTTAGGTGTCTATTTTGGTGTTTATTGGGGTAGAGGGTGGAAAGTAATTTAGTTCAAATAAATTAATCATTAGTTGATCATTAATATTAATGTATTAATTGATAAATATTTTTGGTAATTGTTTTGTTTTTATTTTGTTTGGGGATTTAGGTTCAATAGCTGTAATCTTTGGTTTCATCCCCTCCGCTATCCAGCACTTTGCCTACTGTTGCACTCATTGGAGTGGGAATAGTAATTTATTCCCCTCTGCTATCCAACACTTTCCGTACTGTTGCACTCGCTGGAGTGGGAATAGTAATTGTTATCCCTCCGCTATCCAACACTTTCCCTACTGTTGCACTTCCTGGAGTGGGAATAGCAAATTATTCCCCTCCACTATCCAACGCTTTCCCTACTGTTGAACTTGATGCAGTGGGAATAGTAATTTTTACCCGTACACTTTCTCTACTGTTGCAGTTGTGAAAGTGGGAATGGAAAATTGTTTCCCTCCGCTATCCAACACTTTCCCTACTGTTGAACTCCCTGGAGTGGGAATACTAAATTATTCTCCTCCGCTATCCAACACTTTCCCTACTGTTGCATTTATTGGAGTGGGAATAGTAAATTATTCCCCTCCGCTATCCAACACTTTCCCTACTGTTGCACTTGTAGGAGTGGGAATAGTAATTTTTACCCTTACGCTATCCAATACTTTCCCTACTGTTGCATTCGCTGGAGTGGGAATAGTAGTGTTTGAGGCATATGAGCTGCAGATTGTACACTTAGCATAGATCGCCATCTGGTGTTGGGCTCGGATGATTACATGTTGTTTTTGTCTTCGAAGAAGTCTTGTAGTCACGAGACCGGTGACTCCTCCTTCGGTGTACAGTGCGCATGGGCTTCGGCTCCATCGTTAGATTGTTTTTTTCCGCCATCGGGTTCGGATGAAACTTGCTGCGCTTCGGTTCGGAACCGTTTCCAGACCCCTTGGACACGCAGTTACATTCACCGACGGTATTGTTACGATCGTGTGCCTTCGATGCGCACCTTGAAAGCCTCCATCTCTCTTCGACGCCTGCGAACCTCGACGCGGGCTGTTGGGCCTATCCGAGCTGATACAGACGAACGTCGATGGAACGGACATCTTTTAAAAAATGTCCACAGTGTGGTGCTAAATTTCCACACTCGGACCTCCCTCCTGTATGGAATGTGTGCCTCTCTCCAGAGCATCAAGAGGACAATTGTGAAGCCTCCCTTTCATTTTAATAGAAAAAGACTATCCGGGATCGTCAAGCTCGACGCCAAGACATGCAACGAGGCTCAGGCTCCATCCCGGACATCTTCAATCCAGGTCCCGATAACCTTCCGGAGCCAGAAGAAATCATGGACTCCGAAGCAGACGTCTCCAATGCCGATGACGATGAGGACATCACTCCTGCTCAAAGGGACGTGAGTACTGAAACCCCAGCCCGACCCAGCCCAAAACAATGGCACCGGTAACACCTTCGCCTTCAGGCTCAGGTTTGCACTGTACCAAGTCTTCGAACGCCCCGCCCTCGGGCTCGGCACCGAAGGACAGACTCGAGCCAACCACTCGGCACCGAAAAACCATCCTCTGCACCGAAAGACTCTGATAAAAAGTCGGCGCCGAAGCAACTTGATCAGGCATCGACACCAAAATAGCCGGATAAACCATCGGCACCGAAAAAACCTGATAAGACTTCGGTACCGAAACGAACTGAAAAACATTCGGCATCGAAACACATAGAAAAGACTTTGGTACCATCAAAACAGAAGGCACCGAAAACTTCGGAACCGAGTAAAGCTGGTGTACCGGACAATGCCCCAAAACACCCAAAATCAGTTCCTAAGGACAACTCTTTGACACCAAGCAAGTCTGTGGAGTCAGAAGAACTTTTTTCTCCAGATCCAAAGGAGACTACTATATTTATCCACCCAAAGACTGGTCATATAGTCACCAAGCTACCTGCAAAGAGGACACCAGAATATTTACCCCAAATTCCAGTTCCTCCAAAGAAAATTCATATATCTACTAACACTTCTCCTCCACCTTCACCTCCACCACCTGTTAACCCTAACTTACTAATTTCACCACCACACTATCCAGATTTACAGGATAGTGATGATTCACAGGGACATGGAGATTTAGATGAGGATGTAAGGCCCTGTAGAAGAAGATTTTTTGTTAGAAACGTTTGCACAACCGCACAAATCTACTCATTTTATTTATTTATTTATTTATTTATGGCTCTTATAAAGCGCGCAGCTACCTCCGTCGGAGGTGTCCCGGCGCTAAAAAACTGTCAGCAGAGATAAGGAGAAAATCTAAGATGAGGAGAATAGCCAAGTTTTCAGGCGGTTACGAAATTGTACTTCAGATGAGGCAAATCTAAGGTCCAGGGGGAGGCCGTTCCAGTGTTTCGCAGCAAGGACAGCAAAAGCTCTGCCGCCCATTCGAGCGCGGCAGAAGCGTGGCACCACCAAAAGGCGTAGGCTGTTGGAACGTAAATCTCTCACAGAATGAGATAATGTAACTCTCTTTCTCAGGTAATCTGGGCCAGTACCGTTGAGAGCACGGAAAACAAGAGTAAGTATTTTAAACTTAATCCGAGAGGCTATGGGAAGCCAATGGTGCTTTTTGCGAAACATAGAGATCGAATGTCGAAAAGGGATGTTACCAATCAGTCTGGCTGCCGCGTTTTGAACTGCTTGAAGGCGTTCAATTAGGTACAAAGGGGCCCCAGCATAGAGACTGTTGGCATAGTCCAAATGGGACGTTATTAACGCCTGAGTGACTGTTCTGCGCGCATCCATTGGCAAGAATGGAAAACATTTTTTCATCATTTTTATCTTACCAAAGCAGGCAGCCGTGACTTTGTTAATTTGCGGGCCGCAGGAGAGCGTGTCATCAAACTGGAATCCCAAGTTACGGGCAGTGTGCACCGGAGTAGGAGGAGGGTTAAGGACCGAAGGCCACCACAGAGAGGGGGGAATAGTCATTTTTTGATGTCTTACCTATGCTACAAGGCCTTATCAGACATGCTCCTGAGGTGTTTAAAGACCCAGTCAGAGCTAGGGTTCTTAACCCCAGAGTAGATAAAAAATACAAAGCAGCTCCTAGCGACCCTATCTACATTAAGGGCCAACTTCCCTTAGATTCATTAGTAGTAGCCAATGCAGGTAAAAGGGCAAACTCCCAGGGTTCATGTGACACACCACCTCCTGACAAAGAATCTTAGTTGTCAGACGTGTCAGGTAAATGTATGGCATCTCAGGCTGCTAGTTCATGGAAAATTGCAAACACACAAGCACTGATAGCAAGATATGACAGGGCTCACTATGACGAGCTCGAGAAGCTCATTCAACATCTTCCACCAGAGTATAAGGACAAAGCTAATGACCTTGTACAAGAAGGGAAACTAATAACTAATACCTGAATAAAATGTGCACTAGATGCAGCAGACACTGCGTCACGTGCTATAAATACTAGTGTGCTACTACGTAGACACGCATGGCTTAGAGTGTCTGGTTTTAAGCAAGAGGTGCAAAATGCAATCCTAAACCAACCATTTGATCAACAGCACCTTTTTGGAGCTGCAGTTGATGCATCTTTAGAAAAAATAAAAAAGATACAGAAACAGCAAAGTCTATGGGGGCCCTACAATCACCATCTGCCAGAGGTTTCTTTTGTCGTTCCTTTTACAGGGCAGGGTCCAAAACTAACACATCAGAACACCCTACATCCTCCTATAAGAGCCCCAACCAAGGCTCCTTTTCTAGGGGATACAATAGAGGAGATTACCGAGGTAACAACAACAAGGGTAGAGGCAGAGGTAACAACACCCGCAACACCCCAAATAATAATAAACAGTGACTTCCCTATGCTTCCCCCCGATCATCCCAATCCTGTCGAGGGACACATCTCACAGTTCCTACCTGTCTGGAATTCCATCACAACAGCCAGGTGGGTAAGACAAATTATCCAGTATGGTTATTGCCTGGAACTCACTTCTACACCCCCCAACATTCCTCCAAGACAGCGCCCAATGTCATTAGACCATCTAACGCTACTCAAACAAGAAGTCTTGCCAATGTTACAAAAAGATGCAATAAAGCCAGTTCCCCTAGTTCATCAAGGGACAGGGGTTTACTCCCTGTACTTCCTTATCCCAAAGAAGGACGGCTCTCTAAGACCAATACTGGACCTCAGACCGCTAAACTGTCACATTCATTCAGACCACTTCCACATGGTCACTCTGCAACAAGTGCTTTCATTACTGCAGCAAGGCGACTTTCTCTACACTATAGATCTAAAAGACGCCTACTTCCACATTCTGATACATCCCTCTCACAGGAAGTATCTCAGTTTTGTGGTAGATGGTCCACACTACCAGTTCAAGGTGCTTCTGTTCGGAGTCACCACAGCACCCAGGGTCTTTACCAAATGCCTCGCAGTCGTTGCAGCCCATCTCAGAAGAGAACAAATTCATGTCCCCTACCTAGATGATTGGCTCATAAAAGCAAACTCCCAAAACAGCTGTGTGCAACACACGCTTCAGACAATACAGTTGCTTCACAGTCTAGGATTCACAGTAAACCTAGTCAAATCCCATCTCCAACCATCTACAATGCAACAATATCTAGGGGCTACAGTAAACACTCTCACAGCCAAAGCTTATCCCAATCTCATCAGGATAAATGCTATACAAACACTAGTTCAAAGATTTCAACCGCAACACACTCTACCAGCAAGAGTGTTCATGCAACTAATAGGAATGATGGCATCATGCATTTTTCTTGTCCCTCATGCAAAACTACAAATGCGCTCATTACAAGAATGTCTAGCACATTAGTGGAACCACGCTCAAGGTCAACTACCAGATCTGGTGTTGGTAGACCGCACCCAGCGATCTCTGCAGTGGTGGAACACAAAAAACCTTGCCAAAGGGCGGTCGTTCCTCGAGCCACTTCCACAGCTAGTACTAACAACAGATGTGTCGCTCACCGGATGGGGAGCACTTCTCAAAAACCATGCCACTCAAGGGTTATGGACCGCTCAGCAAAAACAATTCCACATCAACTATCTGGAATTGTTAGCAATCTCTCTAGCGCTAGAATCGTTTCAACCGCAACTCCTCAACAAAGTTGTCTTAATACGCACAGACAACATGACGGCAATGTATTACATACAAAACAGGGGGGGACACACTCTCTCCAGTTATCCCGTCTAGCACAGAGCATCTGGAGGTGGGCCATTCCGCGAAACATATATCTCCTAGCAGAACATCTACCAGGAGTACACAATCAAATAGCAGATCTGCTCAGTCGTCAGACACAACAAATCCACGAATGGGAACTTCATCCTCAAGTTCTTCTTCCATTCTTTCACATGCGGGGACAGCCAAACATAGATCTGTTCGCCACACACAAAAACACAAAATGCCAATACTTTGCATCCAGGTATCCACACCCATTGTCCAAAGGCAATGCGCTACGGATGAACTGGTCAGGAAAATTTGCTTACGCTTTTCCGCCTCTCCCACTCATTCCTTTGTTAGTGAGGAAGCTCCAACAGCACTCCCTGACAATGATCCTAGTTGCTCCAACATGGGCAAGACAACCATGGTTCACAACTCTGTTGCAACTTTCAGTAGTGCCACATCAAAAGTTGCACCTCTCTTTCAAGTTTCTCACTCAAAACCATGGAGAGATAAGACATCCTAATACAAATCAGTGCAACCTGGCGATCTGGCTCCTGAAATCCTAGAGTTTGGATACCTCAATCTTCCACAAGAATGTATGAACGTTATCAAAGAAGCTAGGCGCCCTACAACAAGAGCGTGCTACGCTGCAAAATGGAAAAGGTTCGTCATTTATTGCTCTAACAATAATGACCCACTAGATGTTTCCACTCAAAACATAATTTGTTACCTTTTGCATCTACAACATTGTAATCTAGCGTATACATCAATAAGATTGCACCTAGCTGCCATGGGAAACAACCTTTACAACGCAACTTTTACAACGCACTACCATTACAACAAAACTTTTACAACGCAACATCCATTACAACGCATGCAATTACAACTCAACCGCTACAACGCATGACACTACAACGCACACCATTACAACGCATGTCATTACAACTCAGTCATTACAACGCATACCATTACAACGCATAACATTACCATCCAACACTTACCCTACTGTTGCACCCCCTGGAGTTAGAATAGTAATTGTTACCCCTACACGATCCAACACTTACCCTACTGTTGCACCCCCTGGAGTTAGAATAGTAATGTTTACCTCTACACTATCCAACACTTACCCTACTGTTGCACCCCCTGGAGTTAGAATAGTAATTTTTACCCCTACACTATCCAATACTTTCCAAACATGCAATGTAATGTAATGCGTTGTAATGGTATGCGTTGTAAAGGTATTAGGCGTTGTAATGGAATGCGTTGTAAATGTAGTTTTTAAAATTTCGTTGTAATGGCATGCGTTGTAATGGAATGCGTTGTAATGGATGTTACGTTGTAAAAAATGCGTTGTAAAGGTATGCGTTGTAAAAGTGTGCGTTGTAACGTCGTACATCCGCTGCCATAGCAGTCTATTTGCGGAACCAACAACATCTGTCGCTTTTCAAAGTTCCACCAATAAAAGCTTTTATGGAAGGACTTAAATGGATAATTTCACTGAGAGCTCTATCCTCCCCAGTGTGGAATCTCAATATAGTCCTTACCAGATTAATGGGCCCTTAATTTGAACCTCTACACAAATGTGAATTACAATACCTTACTTGGAAAGTAGCATTTTTAGTCTCTATCACATCTCTCAGAAGAGTGAGCAAATTCCAGGCATTAACCATACAAGAACCATTCTTACAAATTCTACTTTTCTACCTACATTAGTGTCTGCCTTCCATCTAAACCAGACAGTTGAGCTACCAGTGTTCTTTCCTCAACCAGACTCAGTGGCAGAAAGAGCGCCACACACTCTTGATGTCAAAAGAGCATTGCTCTATTACTTAGAAAGAACAAAACTATTTTGGAAAACCAAACAACTTTTCGTAGCTTTCTCCCCACCTCATAAAGGCAATCCTATATCTAAAACAGGAATTGCAAGGTGGATTGTAAAATGTATACAAATATGCTACCTTAAAGCTAAACACACATTAACCATTCCCCCTAGAGCTCATTCCACACACAAACTAGGGGCATCTATGGCATTCTTAGGAAACATTCCTCTAGATGACATATGCAAAGCAGCAACTTGGGCCACACACCTTCACAAAACACTATTGTGTAGATGTGCAATCAAAACAACAAGCTAGTGTGGGCCAGGCTGTATTAAAAACACTTTTTCAAACTACTGCAACAGATAGAGGCAGCCACCGCTAAGGAGGATACTGCTAAGTGTACAATCTGCAGCTCATATGCCTCGAATGGAAAGTTGTACACTTAGCATAGATCGCCATCTGGTGTTGAGCTTGGATGATTACATGTTCTTTTTGTCTTCCAAGAAGTCTTGTAGTCACAAGACCGGTGACTCCTCCTTCGGTGTACTGTGCGCTTGGGTTTCGGCTCCATCGTTAGATTGTTTTGCCAGTAGGGTTAGATGGAGTAGTGAGAAATAGAGAAGTGTCCATGCGTGATGTATCTACTTAACCACATCAGTGGTAAGGCGATTCCTCTGATGTGCTGCAGATCCATGATTCCCATTGTTCATGACGAGCTCAGCTTGTCATGAGCACAGGAGCAGTGTACTGCATGACGAGGTGAGCTCGTCATGAGCCTGGAAGGGGTTAAGATAATACTGGATCAGATAGAGGTATCCGGGGAGGAGGGTGGGTGTGTACAACTCTGCAGCTCTACATGCCAAGAACAGATGCATACTGGTAAGTAGCATTTTCCTTTTAACCCCTCCGCTATCCAACACTTTCCCTACTATTGAACTCCCTGGAGTGGGAATAGTAATTTTATCCCCTACGCTATCCAACTCTTTCCCTACTGTTGCACTTGCTGGAGTGGGATTAGTAATTTGTTTCCCTCCGCTATCTAACATTTTCTCTACTGTTGCACTTGCTGGAGTAATAGTAAATTATTCCCCTCTCCTATCCAACACTTTCCCTACTGTTGCACTCCCCGTAGTGGGAATATAAATTTTTACTCCTACACTATCCAACACATTCCCTACTGTTACACTCGATGGAGTGGGAATAGTAATTTTTATGTCTCATCTATCCAACACTTTCCCTACTGTTGCACTTGCTGGAGTGGGAATAGTATTTTCTTCCCTTCGCTATCCAACACTTTCCCTACTGTTGCACTCATTGGAGTGGGAATAGTAAATTATTCCCCTCCGCTATCCAACACTTTCCCTACTGTTGCATTAATTGGAGTGGGAATTGTAAATTATTCCCCTCCACTATCCAACAATTTCCCTACTGTTGCACTCGCTGGAGTGGAAATAATAAATTATTCCTCTTCGCTATCCAACACTTTCCCTACTGTTGCACTCGCTGGAGTGGGAATAGTAGTTTATTCACCTCCACCATCCAACACTTTCCCTTCTGTTGCACTTAATGTAGTCAAATGTAGTTTTAAAAATGTATTAATATTTTAATTTATAATATATATTTAATGTTACAGGTGTATGTATACATATATATATATATACACATATATATATATATGTATTTATATTTTTTTATATATTTCCAACATTGTACACATTATTAAAATAATTATTTATTAATTATTATTAACTAAATATATATACTACATTTTATATATGAATGTTTAATTTATTTTTACATTACATTTATTACTTATAATTTTTAACATTTTCTAATTCTATTTTATTTTTACCTCTTCCATGCTCATGACGAGCTGAGCTCGTCATGAGGCACGGTGCTCTGAGCCGTGGAACGCTCACATGCGGGGATAATTCCCCTGCTGTGCTCAACGTTCCACGGGAACGGGTGTGGTCATGACGAGCTCAGCTCGTCATGAGCACACGAGCGCCGTGCCTCATGACGAGCTGAGCTCATCATGAGCACCGGGGCGCTGTGCGCGCCCCCCGCCCCCAGCACAGCGGGGGAATTACCCCCGCACGGAAGGGGCTAAGTTACTTGTATTTAATTTATTTCACATTATTTTTTATACAAAAAAACTATATTTTGTACTTTGATATTTTTAACAACGATATTTTTTCTTTCGATATTTTAGAACTTACCATTATGAAGATGGAATGTCGATATTTTTGACATTGATATTTATGTTCTGTTAGATTTGGGGGTCTCTGGTTGGCACAGGTAGTTACTTGTGACAAGCAGGGACCCTCTCCTCTAGTCAGGACAAGGGAGTTACCCTCATAAAATAACCCCTGCTCACCCTCTAGGTAGCTTGGAGCGAGCAGACAACACTTATTTCAGAGGCGTTGTAGGTTAAGCATTTGTGAACTCATACAGTAATCAAGTGACACACCACAAATGGACACCACACTAGATTTATGTAAAAAAAAATTATTTTTATATAGAGACTTAGCACAAGACCAAATAACGACCAAAAATTTCCACAAAACTTGTCAGGGATAAAGAGTTCTTGTTTAAATGCGTATTGTTAAAGCCTGTGCGATTCGTATTCCTTTGTTTGGCCCTTACGGTGATGAAATAAACCCAAAGAGTCTAACAAGCACAGCGGACGCTTCTGTCCAATGCGCTCAAACACGGAGTGCGAGCCGTACACAGTACCTTGGATTGAAGAGTTCGTCACGGAAGATGCGGTGACAACCAAAAGCGTTGCACACGGCGATGTCCTTCTTTCAGGGTGCGAGCTATGGCTCGTTGGGGCCCAGAGTCGCGTTGTTCGAGGAGACGGTGCTTTGTGGGGTGCGATCGATGTTCGTTGCGGCGTACGAGCCGTACCTTGAGAGCTGGCGCCTTTCCGTCGTTCAGTACGGTGCGAGGCGGCAGTACAATGCAGGTGTGCGACGCGTACCCAGCTGCTCTATGCGCTTGCAGTTGTCAGCGGCAGGGAGCGCGTTGGAGTAGTGCGGCTCGAAGGGGGGCGAAACAGTGTGCGGTGCGGGGTCCTCCTTTCACGGTGCGAGCTACGGCTCGTTGGGGCACAGAGTGGCGTTGCTTGAGGCGGACAGCCGGGCACGGGGCTTCCCAGAGTACGAGTCGATTCTTTGTGGCACACACAGCTCCCTGCTTCAGCGCTATGGGGAAATCAGCGTTTCCAGCAGCTCTCTTTAAGGCAGGTGAAGTCCACTGGTCCTGGGATTTCGTTCAGGGGTCAAGCTCACCCACAAGCCCTTGGAGATCTTTAAGCACAATTTTGTAAGTAAAGTCTTTGAAGTCTTTCTCCTCTCCTTCCGCAACAAGGCAACCACTGCAGGCCAATCCCCCAGGTCAGGGACAGTACTCCTCCTTACAGCTTTCCCAGTTCCTTCTCCTCGGGCAGAGGTTTCTTCTTGTCAAAGCAGGATCTAATTTCTTGGAAGCAGGGTCCCAATACTTATACCCCTAAATCCTTTGTTCCTCTGGGGTAGAGGGGCCTGTGCCCAGCCAAAACCAGTTCTTGAGCACTTGTTGACATGACTCTGACTTTTCATTCAGGGAGTAGGCTAGATACATCAGATACTCCACAGGGGGTGGAGCCAGCATTGTGGTGGAAAGGCACAGTCCTATTCAGAGTCCAGGTGCACTCCTCCCACCCATCTGGATGTAAATCTCTCTATTCACCACCAGGCTACCTAGCCCTGCCCTCTGGAATCTCCCAGCCCTGTCACTCACAGAAACCAGACAGCAGATACACATCCTAGCAGAGGCGGGCTGAAATGGTTAGGCAAGCAAATACCAACTTTCTAAAAGTGGTATTTGCAAACACAGAATCTTAAAATAAACTTTACTAAAAGATGTATTTTATTATTCTGTGTTCAGGCATACTAAACTCGAATATCTACCATGTTCCCTGAGTCTGATAGGATTATAGAATGTAACAATTCTAACAGCCCATTCTGGCCTATGAGAACAGGTAGCCTTGCAATAGTGAAAAACTAAAATGGCTGTAATTCACTATTAGGACATGCCACCCACATCAGGGCTTGTCCTACCTTATACTTACAATGCACCCTGCCCTTTGGCCTACCGTAGGGGTGACTATTATGAAGTTAAGGGATGATTTAGGGACTGGCAAGTGGGTGCACTTCCCCAGTCAGCATGACAGTACCAGGCCTTAGACACATTTTACAAGGCTGCTTCTGTGGGTGGCGCAACCAGCGCTGCAAGCCCACTAGCAGCATTTGGATTTACAAGCCCTGGGCACTCCTGGTGCACTGTACTGATAGTAAACCAAATAAGCCAATCATGGAATCCAATCAATACATACATTTTATACAGGGAGCACTTGCACTGTGGCACTGATTGGCAGTGGCACAGTGCTCTGAGCAGCTAACACCAACAAAACACAGCAACAAAAAGTGGAAGAGAGACCCACACCAAGGTGCCAGGTCTAACATGACCCAATATTTTGGAAACATAATATTTTGACACTTTATATTTTGTCAGTGATCCGTGACTAAGGTTCATGTGTACCAAGAGGCAGTGACTAAGGTTCATGTGTACCAAAAGGCAGCGACTAAGGTTCATATGTACCAGGAGACAGGGGCTAAGGGTTATGTATATCTGGAGTCAGTGACTACGATTAATGTGTACCAGGAGACAGGGGCGAAGGTTCATGTGTACCAGGAGACAGGGGCTAAGGTTCATTTGTACCAGGAGGCAGTGATTAAGGTTCATGTGCACCAGGAGGCCGTGACTAAGGTTCATGTGTACCAGGAGGCAGTGACTAAGGTTCATGTGCACCAAGAGGCCGTGACTAAGGTTCATGTGTTCCAGGAGGTATTGACTACGGTTCATGTGTACCACAAGGCAGTGACAGAGGTTCATGTGTACCAAGAGGCAGTGACTACAGTTCATGTGCACCAGGAGACAGGGGCTAAGGTTCATGTGCACCAGGAGGCCGTGACTAAAGTTTGTGTGCACCAGGAGACAGGGGCTAAGGTTCATGTGCACTAGGAGGCCGTGACTAAGGTTCATGTGCACCAGGAGACAGGGGCTAAGGTTCATGTGCACCAGGAGGCTGTGACTAAGGTTCATGTGTACCAGGAGGTATTGACAAAGGTTCATGTGTACCAAGAGGCAGCGACTAGGGTTCATATGTACCAGGAGACAGGGGCTAAGGGTTATGTATATCTGGAGTCAGTGACTACGATTAATGTGTATCAAGAGACAGCGACTAAGGTTCATGTGTACCAAGAGACAGCGACTAAGGTTCTTGTGTACCAGGAGACTAAGTGACAGTGACTAAGGTTCATGTGTACCAGGAGACAGGGGCGAAGGTTCATGTGTACTAGGAGACAGGGGCTAAGGTTCATTTGTACCAGGAGGCAGTGACTAAGGTTCATGTGTACCAAGAGGTATTGACTAAGGTTCATGTGTACCACAAGGCAGTGACAGAGGTTCATGTGTACCAAGAGGCAGTGACTACGGTTCATGTGCACCAGGAGGCCGTGACTAAGGTTCATGTGCACCAGGAGACAGGGGCTGAGGTTCATGTGCACCAGGAGGCAGTGACTGAGGTTCATGTGCACCAGGAGGCAGTGACTGAGGTTCATGTGCACCAGGAGGCAGTGACTAAGGTTCATGTGCACCAGGAGGCAGTGACTGAGGTTCATGTGCACCAGGAGGCAGTGACTGAGGGTCATGTGCACCAGGAGGCAGTGACTGAGGTTCATGTGTACCCGGAGGTATTGACTAAGGTTCATGTGTACCAGGAGACAGGGACTAAGGTTCATGTGCACCAAGAGGCAGTGACTAAGGTTCATGTGCACCAGGAGGCCGTGACTAAGGTTCATGTGTACCCGGAGGCAGTGACTAGGGTTCATGTGTACCAGGAGACAGGGACTAAGGTTCATGTGCACCAGGAGGCAGTGACTTAGGTTCGTGTGCACCAGGAGGCAGTGACTAAGGTACATGTGCACCAGGAGGCAGAGA
Organism: Lissotriton helveticus; assembly: GCF_964261635.1. Lineage (NCBI taxonomy): Eukaryota > Metazoa > Chordata > Amphibia > Caudata > Salamandridae > Lissotriton > Lissotriton helveticus. The sequence goes on from NC_136064.1 coordinate 88,864,131, forward strand.
CTAAGGTTCATGTGCACCAGGAGGCAGTGACTAAGGCTCATGTGTTACAGGAGACAGGGGCTATGGTTCATGTGCACCAGGAGGCAGCGACTGAAGTTCATGTGCACCAGGAGGCAGTGACTAAGGCTCATGTGTTACAGGAGACAGGGGCTATGCTTCATGTGCACCAGGAGGCAGCGACTGAGGTTCATGTGCACTAGGAGGCAGTGACTAAGGTTCATGTGCACCAGGAGGTATTGACTAAGGTACATGTACACCAGGAGGCAGTGACTAAGGTTCATGTGCACCAGGAGGCCGTGACTAAGGTTCATGTGCACCAAGAGGCAGTGACTAAGGTTCATGTGCACCAGGAGGCAGTGAATAAGGTTCATGTGCACCAGGAGGCAGTGACTAAGGCTCATGTGTACCAGGAGACAGGGGCTAAGGTTCATGTGCACCAGGAGGCAGGGACTAAGGTTCATGTGCACCAGGAGGCAGTGACTAAGGTTCATGTGCACCAGGAGGCAGTGACTAAGGTCCATGTGCACCAGGAGGCAGTGACTAAGGTTCATGTGCACCAGGAGGCAGTGACTAAGGTTCATGTGCACCAGGAGGCAGCGACTGAGGTTCATGTGCACCAGGAGGCAGTGACTAAGGTTCATGTGCACCAGGAGGCAGTGACTAAGGTTCATGTGCACCAGGAGGCAGCGACTGAGGTTCATGTGCACCAGGAGGCAGTGACTAAGGTACATGTGCACCAGGAGGCAGTGACTAAGGTTCATGTGCACCAGGAGGCAGCGACTAAGGTTCATGTGCACCAGGAGGCAGTGACAAAGGTTCATGTGCACCAGGAGGCAGTGACTAAGGTTCATGTGCACCAGGAGGCAGTGACTAAGGTTCATGTGTACCAGGAGGCAGTGACTAAGGTTCATGTGTAGCAGGAGACAGGGGCTAAGGTTCATGTGCACCAGGAGGCAGTGACTAAGGTTCATGTGCACCAGGAGGCAGTGACTAAGGTTCATGTGTAGCAGGAGACAGGGGCTAAGGTTAATGTGCACCAGGAGGCAGTCACTACGTTTATGTGCACCAGCAGGCAGTGACTAAGGCTCATGTGTTACAGGAGACAGGGGCTATGGTTCATGTGCACCAGGAGGCAGCGACTGAAGTTCATGTGCATCAGGAGGCAGTGACTAAGGTTCATGTGCACCAGGAGGCAGCGACTGAAGTTCACGTGCACCAGGAGGCAGTGACTAAGGTTCATGTGCAGCAGGAGGCAGCGACCTTGCTTCATGTGCACCAGGAGGTATTGACTAAGGTTCATGTGTACCAAGAGGAAATGACAGAGGTTCATGTTCACCAGGAGGCAGCGAATGAGGTTCATGTGTACCAGGAGGCAGTGACTGAGGTTCATGTGCACCAGGAGGCAGTGACTAAGGTACATGTACACCAAGAGGCAGCGACTGAGGTTCATGTGTACCAAGAGGCAGTGACTGAGGTTCATGTGCACCAGGAGGCAGTGACTAAGGTTCAGGTGCACCAGGAGGCAGTGACTAAGGTTGATGTATACCAAGTGGCAATCACTAGGGTTCTGGTATACCGAAAGAAAGTCACCAAGGTTGTTGTATACTTAGAGGCAGTCTCTAGGGTTCTGGTATACCAAGAGGCAGTCACAAGGGTTTTGGTATATAAAGAGGCAGCCACTAAGTTTGTTGTATGCTAGGAGGCAGTCTCTAGGGTTCTGGTGTACCTGGAGGTAGTCACTAAGGTTCTGGTTTACCAAGTGGCACTACTGAAGAGTCCACTTTAAAAGGAGGCAGTGACTAGAGATAGAGGATAGAGGGGTCTCAGTTTCCCTAACAGACGACAGAGGTCTAGATATTAGCTAAAAATAGATCACAATGAACAGATGCCTGATCTCTAATGTGAAATGTGATTAAAATAAAAAAGCTTCCTGATAATAGGGAAATGTGAGTTAAGAGCGCTTCTGTGCTTCAGGGAGCGCCCTAGCGCACGGTCAGGCTCACAGACCTATGAGAAGGCCCTGTGCTCTAACGTTATATCCTCTCCCGGCTCTTCCAGCTCGTCACTGCCAGCTGACGAACAGTTCCAGAGCTTACCAGTGCCAGCTCTTACTGAAGAGGACCAGCCTCTGGAGCATACAGAGGTAGGTGCAGTATTTGCTGGTTCATGCAGTGGTAGGTGCAGTGTGTGCTGGTTCATGCAGAGGTAGGTGCAGTGTGTGCTGGTTCATGCAGAGGTAGGTGCAGTGCGTGCTGGTTCATGCAGTGGTAGGTGCAGTGTGTGCTGGTTCATGCAGAGGTAGGTGCAATGTGTGCTGGTTCATGCAGAGGTAGGTGCAGTGTGTGCTGGTTCATGCAGAGGTAGGTGCTGTGTGTGCTGGTTCATGCAGTGGTAGGTGCAGTGTGTGCTGGTTCATGCAGAGGTAGGTGCTGTGTGTGCTGGTTCATGCAGTGGTAGGTGCTGTGTGTGCTGGTTCATGCAGTGGTAGGTGCAATGTGTGCTGGTTCTTGCAGAGGTAGGTGCAGTGTGTGCTGGTTCATGCAGAGGTAGGTGCAGTGTGTGCTGGTTCATGCAGTGGTAGGTGCAGTTTGTGCTGGTTCATGCAGTGGTAGGTGCAGTGTGTGCTGGTTCATGCAGAGGTAGGTGCAGTGTGTGCTGGTTCATGCAGTGGTAGATGCAGTATTTGCGGGTTCATGCAGTGGTAGGTGCAGTGTGTGCTGGTTCATGCAGTGGTAGGTGCAGTGTGTGCTGGTTCATGCAGAGGTAGGTGCAGTGTGTGCTGGTTCATGCAGTGGTAGGTGCAGTGTGTGCTGGTTCATGCAGTTGTAGGTGAACTGGTAGGTACGGTGTGTGCTTGTTCATGCATTGGTAGGTGCAGAAGTAGGTGCAGTGTGTGCTGGTTCATGCAGTGGTAGGTGAACCGGTAGGTACAGTGTGTGCTGCTTCATACCGAGGCAGGTGCAGTGTGTGCTGGATCATGCATTGGTAGGTGCAGAGGTAGGTGCAGTGTGTGCTGGTTCATGCAGTTGTAGGTGAACTGGTAGGTACGGTGTGTGCTGGTTCATGCATTGGTAGGTGCAGAAGTAGGTGCAGTGTGTGCTGGTTCATGCAGTGGTAGGTGAACGGGTAGGTACAGTGTGTGCTGCTTCATACCGAGGCAGGTGCAGTGTGTGCTGGTTCATGCAGTGGTAGGTAAACGGGTTGGTACAAAGTGTGCTGGTTCATGCTGAGGCAGGTGCAGTGTCTGCTGGTTCATGCAGTGGTAGGTGCAGTGTGTGCTGGTTCATGCAGAGGTAGGTGCAGTGTGTGCTGGTTCATGCAGTGGTAGGTGCAGTGTGTGCTGGTTCATGCAGTGGTAGGTGCAGTGTGTGCTGGTTCATGCAGTGGTAGGTGCAGTGTGTGCTGGTTCAAGCAGAGATAGGTGCAGTGTGTGCTGGTAGGTGCACTGTGTGCTGGTTTATGAATTGGTAGGTGCAGTGTGTGCTGGTTCATGCAGTGGTAGATGCAGTGTGTGCTGGTTCATGCAGTGGTTGGTGCAGTGTGTGCTGGTTCATGCAGAGGTAGGTGCAGTGTGTGCTGGTTCATGCAGTGGTTGGTGCAGTGTGTGCTGGTTCATGCAGTGGTAGGTGCAGTGTGTTCTGGTTCATGCAGTGGTAGGTGCAGTGTGTGCTGGTTCATGAATTGGTAGGTGCAGTGTGTGCTGGTTCATGCAGTGTTAGGTGCAGTGTGTGCTGGTTCATGCAGTGGTAGGTGCAGTGTGTGCTGGTTCATGCAGTGGTAGGTGCAGTGTGTGCTGGTTCATGCAGTGGTAGGTGCAGTGTGTGCTGGTTCATGCAGAGGTAGGTGCAGTGTGTGCTGGTTCAAGCAGAAATAGGTGCAGTGTGTGCTGGTAGGTGCAGTGTGTGCTGGTTCATGAATTAGTAGGTGCAGTGTGTGCTGGTTCATGCAGTGGTAGGTGCAGTGTGTGCTGGTTCATGCAGTGGTTGGTGCAGTGTGTGCTGGTTCAAGCAGACCTAGGTGCAGTGTGTGCGGGTAGGTGCAGTGTGTGCTGGTTCATGAATTGGTAGGTGCAGTGTGTGCTGGTTCATGCAGTGGTAGGTGCAGTGTGTGCTGGTTCATGCAGTGGTTGGTGCAGTGTGTGCTGGTTCATGCAGAGGTAGGTGCAGTGTGTGCTGGTTCATGCAGTGGTTGGTGCAGTGTGTGCTGGTTCATGCAGTGGTAGGTGCAGTGTGTGCTGGTTCATGCTGTGGTAGGTGCAGTGTGTGCTGGTAGGTGCAGTGTGTGCTGGTTCATGAATTGGTAGGTGCAGTGTGTGCTGGTTCATGCAGTGGTAGGTGCTGTGTGTGCTGGTTCATGCAGTGGTAGGTGCTGTGTGTGCTGGTTCATGCAGTGGTAGGTGCAGTGTGTGCTGGTTCATGCAGTGGTAGGTGCAGTGTGTGCTGGTTCATGCAGAGGTAGGTGCAGTGTGTGCTGGGTCATGCATTGGTAGGTGCAGAAGTAGGTGCAGTGTGTGTTGTCTTATGCAGTGGTAGGTGCTGTGTGTGCTGGTACATGAATTGGTAGGTACAGTGTGTGCTGGTTCATGCAGTGGTAGGTGCAGTGTGTGCTGGTTCATGCAGTGGTAGGTGCAGTGTGTGCTGGTTCATGCAGTGGTAGGTGCAGTGTGTTCTGGTTCATGCAGTGGTAGGTGCAGTGTGTGCTGGTTCATGAATTGGTAGGTGCAGTGTGTGCTGGTTCATGCAGTGTTAGGTGCAGTGTGTGCTGGTTCATGCAGTGGTAGGTGCAGTGTGTGCTGGTTCATGCAGTGGTAGGTGCAGTGTGTGCTGGTTCATGCAGTTGTAGGTGCAGTGTGTGCTGGTTCATGCAGAGGTAGGTGCAGTGTGTGCTGGTTCAAGCAGAAATAGGTGCAGTGTGTGCTGGTAGGTGCAGTGTGTGCTGGTTCATGAATTAGTAGGTGCAGTGTGTGCTGGTTCATGCAGTGGTAGGTGCAGTGTGTGCTGGTTCATGCAGTGGTTGGTGCAGTGTGTGCTGGTTCAAGCAGAGGTAGGTGCAGTGTGTGCTGGTTCATGCAGAGGTAGGTGCAGTGTGTGCTGGTTCATGCAGTGGTAGGTGCAGTTTGTGCTGGTTCATGCAGTGGTAGGTGCAGTGTGTGCTGGTTCATGCAGAGGTAGGTGCAGTGTGTGCTGGTTCATGCAGTGGTAGATGCAGTATTTGCGGGTTCATGCAGTGGTAGGTGCAGTGTGTGCTGGTTCATGCAGTGGTAGGTGCAGTGTGTGCTGGTTCATGCAGAGGTAGGTGCAGTGTGTGCTGGTTCATGCAGTGGTAGGTGCAGTGTGTGCTGGTTCATGCAGTTGTAGGTGAACTGGTAGGTACGGTGTGTGCTTGTTCATGCATTGGTAGGTGCAGAAGTAGGTGCAGTGTGTGCTGGTTCATGCAGTGGTAGGTGAACCGGTAGGTACAGTGTGTGCTGCTTCATACCGAGGCAGGTGCAGTGTGTGCTGGATCATGCATTGGTAGGTGCAGAGGTAGGTGCAGTGTGTGCTGGTTCATGCAGTTGTAGGTGAACTGGTAGGTACGGTGTGTGCTGGTTCATGCATTGGTAGGTGCAGAAGTAGGTGCAGTGTGTGCTGGTTCATGCAGTGGTAGGTGAACGGGTAGGTACAGTGTGTGCTGCTTCATACCGAGGCAGGTGCAGTGTGTGCTGGTTCATGCAGTGGTAGGTAAACGGGTTGGTACAAAGTGTGCTGGTTCATGCTGAGGCAGGTGCAGTGTCTGCTGGTTCATGCAGTGGTAGGTGCAGTGTGTGCTGGTTCATGCAGAGGTAGGTGCAGTGTGTGCTGGTTCATGCAGTGGTAGGTGCAGTGTGTGCTGGTTCATGCAGTGGTAGGTGCAGTGTGTGCTGGTTCATGCAGTGGTAGGTGCAGTGTGTGCTGGTTCAAGCAGAGATAGGTGCAGTGTGTGCTGGTAGGTGCACTGTGTGCTGGTTTATGAATTGGTAGGTGCAGTGTGTGCTGGTTCATGCAGTGGTAGGTGCAGTGTGTGCTGGTTCATGCAGTGGTTGGTGCAGTGTGTGCTGGTTCATGCAGAGGTAGGTGCAGTGTGTGCTGGTTCATGCAGTGGTTGGTGCAGTGTGTGCTGGTTCATGCAGTGGTAGGTGCAGTGTGTTCTGGTTCATGCAGTGGTAGGTGCAGTGTGTGCTGGTTCATGAATTGGTAGGTGCAGTGTGTGCTGGTTCATGCAGTGTTAGGTGCAGTGTGTGCTGGTTCATGCAGTGGTAGGTGCAGTGTGTGCTGGTTCATGCAGTGGTAGGTGCAGTGTGTGCTGGTTCATGCAGTGGTAGGTGCAGTGTGTGCTGGTTCATGCAGAGGTAGGTGCAGTGTGTGCTGGTTCAAGCAGAAATAGGTGCAGTGTGTGCTGGTAGGTGCAGTGTGTGCTGGTTCATGAATTAGTAGGTGCAGTGTGTGCTGGTTCATGCAGTGGTAGGTGCAGTGTGTGCTGGTTCATGCAGTGGTTGGTGCAGTGTGTGCTGGTTCAAGCAGACCTAGGTGCAGTGTGTGCGGGTAGGTGCAGTGTGTGCTGGTTCATGAATTGGTAGGTGCAGTGTGTGCTGGTTCATGCAGTGGTAGGTGCACTGTGTGCTGGTTCATGCAGTGGTTGGTGCAGTGTGTGCTGGTTCATGCAGAGGTAGGTGCAGTGTGTGCTGGTTCATGCAGTGGTTGGTGCAGTGTGTGCTGGTTCATGCAGTGGTAGGTGCAGTGTGTGCTGGTTCATGCTGTGGTAGGTGCAGTGTGTGCTGGTAGGTGCAGTGTGTGCTGGTTCATGAATTGGTAGGTGCAGTGTGTGCTGGTTCATGCAGTGGTAGGTGCTGTGTGTGCTGGTTCATGCAGTGGTAGGTGCTGTGTGTGCTGGTTCATGCAGTGGTAGGTGCAGTGTGTGCTGGTTCATGCAGTGGTAGGTGCAGTGTGTGCTGGTTCATGCAGAGGTAGGTGCAGTGTGTGCTGGGTCATGCATTGGTAGGTGCAGAAGTAGGTGCAGTGTGTGTTGTCTTATGCAGTGGTAGGTGCTGTGTGTGCTGGTACATGAATTGGTAGGTACAGTGTGTGCTGGTTCATGCAGTGGTAGGTGCAGTGTGTGCTGGTTCATGCAGTGGTAGGTGCAGTGTGTGCTGGTTCATGCAGTGGTAGGTGCAGTGTGTTCTGGTTCATGCAGTGGTAGGTGCAGTGTGTGCTGGTTCATGAATTGGTAGGTGCAGTGTGTGCTGGTTCATGCAGTGTTAGGTGCAGTGTGTGCTGGTTCATGCAGTGGTAGGTGCAGTGTGTGCTGGTTCATGCAGTGGTAGGTGCAGTGTGTGCTGGTTCATGCAGTTGTAGGTGCAGTGTGTGCTGGTTCATGCAGAGGTAGGTGCAGTGTGTGCTGGTTCAAGCAGAAATAGGTGCAGTGTGTGCTGGTAGGTGCAGTGTGTGCTGGTTCATGAATTAGTAGGTGCAGTGTGTGCTGGTTCATGCAGTGGTAGGTGCAGTGTGTGCTGGTTCATGCAGTGGTTGGTGCAGTGTGTGCTGGTTCAAGCAGACCTAGGTGCAGTGTGTGCGGGTAGGTGCAGTGTGTGCTGGTTCATGAATTGGTAGGTGCAGTGTGTGCTGGTTCATGCAGTGGTAGGTGCAGTGTGTGCTGGTTCATGCAGTGGTTGGTGCAGTGTGTGCTGGTTCATGCAGAGGTAGGTGCAGTGTGTGCTGGTTCATGCAGTGGTTGGTGCAGTGTGTGCTGGTTCATGCAGTGGTAGGTGCAGTGTGTGCTGGTTCATGCTGTGGTAGGTGCAGTGTGTGTTGGTAGGTGCAGTGTGTGCTGGTTCATGAATTGGTAGGTGCAGTGTGTGCTGGTTCATGCAGTGGTAGGTGCTGTGTGTGCTGGTTCATGCAGTGGTAGGTGCTGTGTGTGCTGGTTCATGCAGTGGTAGGTGCAGTGTGTGCTGGTTCATGCAGTGGTAGGTGCAGTGTGTGCTGGTTCATGCAGAGGTAGGTGCAGTGTGTGCTGGGTCATGCATTGGTAGGTGCAGAAGTAGGTGCAGTGTGTGTTGTCTTATGCAGTGGTAGGTGCTGTGTGTGCTGGTACATGAATTGGTAGGTACAGTGTGTGCTGGTTCATGCAGTGGTAGGTGCAGTGTGTGCTGGTTCATGCAGTGGTAGGTGCAGTGTGTGCTGGTTCATGCAGTGGTAGGTGCGGTGTGTGCTGGTTCATGCAGTGGTAGGACTCAGGGAATGGTCACCAGGCTGGGTCTGCCCTGTGAGTGCTCAATGTGACCCGGTCCCTCCCAGAAGGAGGCGCCTTAAGGAACAGCATCAAACACTGGCTATGAGTGAGTTTAATGTTTGTATGAGAGGGCTGGTTATCAGTGAGAATAGACCAGTAGCTGAATCGCGAAATAGTGGAGGAACGCAAGTTACTAAATGACGGAGAGGAGAGGAACGCTGTGGAGGATGTGGTCCTATTTCTGACTTTATGAGTGATGTGTGAGCTCTGGTAGATGCTGATAGTGGTTTGTGATCATGGAGGGCGGTTAATGCTCTCAGACGGCTTCTCGAGAGAGTGGGAAACGGGCTGGGAGATGGGTAGACGCATTGGCTCGCATCAATGCCAAGATGTTGCTCCGTAGATGGTGTAGCAGCAGTCGTTACTATAGATGTGGTTGAGGGGTTTAGATAAATATATATATATAATGTGTGTGTGTGTGTATATATCAAGAATTTCAAGTTTAGGTGGAGAGCAATATATATAAAGTTCAATTGACAAAATGAAATACATATCAAAAGATGAAGCAATTTCTAAAGAACAATTGCTAAATAAAGCTCTCTGATAAAACAAAACTGAAGGCTATTAACCCAGTATGCATTTATCGGCCAAATAAATCCTGCAAAAACATTATTTTGAATTTATAGACTTTTGTGACCATTACTACAAAATATTGTCAAGGCTGCAAATCTGTGCCAGAAAAATGCTGTGCCAAAGCAATATAAAACAGGCTCCGCGACAAGAGAACAATGTGCCCCTTGCACTGATGTTTACTTCAGGGCCCATTGCCAGCTGCCTACGATATGTATAATTTTATATAGGGTTCCTAACAAATAAATTGATGTGGGGTTTATTAGGAACACCATGATCGTTCCCAACCAAACACTAGTACACGGTCTCTCTTACATGATTGGGCCAAAGCCATCTAGAAATTATAGAATATTGTATTTCTGTTTTTTTTTTTACAAAAAAGCTCACATGCAACGTTGTGTGCGTTGGGAAAGAAGCTAGCAGTATGAAATAAAACAATATGAATTTACACAACTATTGTATTAGATGCAGAAGGGCAACACTTGCATATTCAGTTGCAAAATAACAAAATAAAAGTAACTGAGTTATCCAACTTACGTTAAAGTTGTGGACATAGTGGGGAGCATAGTACAAGTGATCAAAGGAGGGATTGGTCCAACAGTATAGAAGCATCCAACAGAAACCCTCAAAAGGAAACTAAATCGAACTGTTAATCACTGCAACGTATCAACAGATTTCACAAAGAAATAGAAAGTGCTTTCTGTTGTGTTAGAGCAACATATTTCAGTACCAGCTTTAGGAACTTTAAAAGCAGACCTAAGTAACATTTGGACAGTTTATATATTTTGCTGTCTGTTCAGGCCACTCGGCACGCAGCAAATGTGCCAGGGCTCGTATTTAGGTCCATGCGCTTCTCTGCCAGGCATGCTGTATTCGATTGTGGACTTGAAGCCCGGCCCACTCTCCACCCATATTTGTCATTGGCTTGTGTCATTGTCCTTCGTAAATGTTGGCTTCTGATTTGTTAATATGCGTGTTAATCCCTCCTTAGTACCGACTTGTCTTCATTTGAAATCTCCCATGAGGACTGGCTGTTTTATTTCTGTTGTTACACGGTATGTCTTATTTAGTCTGTAAGCACTATTTTCTTTAATGAGTTTCTCCTACTGCAGACACAACATGTTTCCTTCAGCACGCCATGCGTGCTTTCTCTTTCCGAGCATCGGGGACAATGGCGGGCGTATCTTTGAGTAGGTCTCTCATTTACAAGAGTTTGAGCTATCGGCATTGTAAATGACAATGCCTTTTATTTATGTGTTAGTTATCAAAACAGATCCATAAAAGCCATTGTCATTTACAATGCCAGCAGCTTGAACTCTCTCGCAAATGTGAGACTTATTGCATTGCAAATGCTTGTTTGACATGCTATAAAGATAACACAGTGCTGTCTGCGCAGGCCAAATGACCTACAGATCTTAGCTGTTGTACAAATGGCATCTCCTGGCGTATGAGAAACATGCCCTCTCAAAAGAGGCATCTAAAATATTAGTCATGGTTTGAGCAGGTAGCTGAACTAAACACACACTTTCAAGCACAACAATTCTAAAATGTTTCTTAAAAACTGAGGCAAAAAACAAACCAGCCGCTGGTAAAAGAGGCTGCACAATCCCCAATTTGCTTTAGACAAGCCAAGATTAATGATCAGCTTGAAGTAATTACAATAGCTAATCGCTCTGAGAAACAATGCCCCATTTTATGTTAATAAAAGACACAAATGGGGAGAAGCATAGTGAGGATACAGAGGATATCAGAGAGCAGTGGGTGGTTGGAGATACATGTAAGGAGAGACAGCTGAAAAGTATCCACTCATGAAGTGCTTCAGGAACAAGCAAAATAAAAGAGTTCCCAAAAAGTGAGCAGTCGTGGAAGAACAGAAAGAGCCAATCAGATCGGTGGTAAACAGACTAAGCCTCAAGAGAGGGACTAACACAAGCTGGGCAGCCTAAACCAAATAAAGCCAGCAAATAGGAAGCAAGCAAATATGAGTGACAAAAGGCAGAGCCAATGGTGAACAACAGGTGGAATGCATTTGTAGGTGATGTTTCAGCACGTCAACAATACATCTTTGCAACCTCATGTTTCAACCTTAATGAATACATTTATCCGGTCAGTCTTAGGTTTGTTTATATTTTGGAAAGGAAATATCTTTCTTAATTTACCACACAAATGATATTCAATGAAAAGGGAAGAAAATGCAGAGTCTCTATCGATAACGGCGATTGAGTTGTGACCCCAAACAGGTACTACTTTGCTGTTATATACCAAAGATAGTGAAGTGAACAAAAGATTTCTAATTTTCATGTGTCTAACTTGAGATAAGACAAAAAACTAAAACATTGATGAGGGGAATGCTTCAATTAATCTCTGCCTTGGATAATTACTTTCGTCATTCCAATCCATCATTTTGTGGTTTCTGTGCCACTCCAGATGGGTTCCAGCCATTTACAAATCAGCCTCTGCCTTGCTTCAATAGGAACAGTCCAGACTGGCAGGCCCCCTCCAGATGGGACCACAAGCAGCCACTGACTGGAGCCAATACTTTAAATACTAGCCTCTCTGGAGCCTGGATTTGGGCTCAGCTCTCCAGCAAGGATGGCAAGTTAGGTTTTGGTGCCTGCTCAGTGATGTCATCCTACGTGCTAAACACCCACGGCTTTGCCTATTGGCCGAGATCCCATTTAAGCAATTCCGTATTTGACTTTACTAAGAATTCAGGTTTAAACAGCAAACATTTTATTCTGCTCTACAAAGGCCATTCGGCATTTAGCAGCTATGGTTGGGGTGAATGGAGGCTGTAATAAAGGGCAACAATGTAAACATCTGACCTTGAGAGGCACACACTTGAATGAAGGTCATTGGTGTCTCAGGTCAGAAAAAAGTCTCACATTACGCATTTAAGTGATTGAACATCTCTGCTTCTACCATGCCACAGAAGTGTTACTCCAGACTTTTTGAGCAACACCACTTTGCACTGTGGGGCTTGTAGTTTTGCTCATTAGACATTTAGGGCCAGATGTAGGTAACTTCAATTTACCGACTCATAAATACCGAATTTTACCTATTCGGTATTTATGAATCGGTAAATATGAAGGATCGAGATGTAGGTAATTTTTCTTTTTGAATAACCGAATCGGTAACATTTGGTATTTACCGAATCGGTAAATACTGATTCAAGGCCCATAGGAATCAATGGGCAATACCGACCGAATCGGTAAATACTGAATCCTGCAAGGGTGCAGGGGGTGTCACTTTGACACCCTCTAGCACCCCAAGTACAGGCTCGTGTGACATGTGGCACACATACATGCCCTAAGGGCATGTCTGTGTGTCACATTGCACAGGTGTGCATGCACAGATGTGCATGCACACCTGAATTCGGTATTTTACCACCCAATAGGATTGGGTGGTAAAATACAGACTCTTAAGGGCCTGTGGCACTCTTAGGAGTGTCACCTACATATGGATTTACCGAATCGGTAAAATTACCGAATTGGTATTTGGCCCCTACATCTCAATCACCAAATACCGGTCGCTAAAAGCCGAATTCGGCCGTTACCGACCGGTATTTGGTGACCTACATCGGGCCCCCGGTCTTGAATTACCAGCGTGCTTCGTGATATTGGCTACAAAGCCACTAATGTCTGCGAGCTTCACACATGCACGTGTAGTTTTTCTAGTACTCGTTATGGTCTGCCTTGACCGCACAGCTGTCGCCAGACAATTATGCGAGCAGCACTAGAGAGGGGCTTTGGCCCCGCCCACATGTTGGGACCCAGAAGTACATGTTTTGGTTGGGTAGAAGCCTTGTGCTCCTACAAAAACTTTCTTGACCTCCACGCAGCTGTGATCTTTGTGTTTATTTATCAAGCTGCCAGATTTTGAACTTTCAGTAGCACATACATCAATCAATCAATCAATCATTCAGCATTTGTATAGCACAGCACTGGTCCTCCGAGGGGTATCGGGGGCACTGCGGGTGCCATGTCTCTGTCGAAAAGCCAGGTCTTTAGTTTCTTTCTGAAGTCCACCAGCGAGGGTGCTGTTCGGAAGTGGAGGGGCAGGTCGTTCCAGGTTTTAACAGCGTTGTAGGAGAAAGAGCGGCCCCCGCTGCAGCTGCGACGGATGCGGGGTGTGTGCGCAGGCGAGTGGGGAGGAGCGCAGGTGTCTAGAGGGCCGACGGAAGCTCAGTCGATGGTTGATGTAGGGCGGTCCTTGATCATGTAGGGCTTTGTAGGTGTGCGACATTATGCATGACATTAGCCCTTTCGATGCTGATGACGGAACCGCTCCGTCATCAGCTGCGGTGGTGCTGTGCTGATGACGGAGCGGTTCCGTCATGGCCCGGTCGCCGCGCCTGCACGGCGCGGATTCCGCGCCTGGGCTGGGCGTTCTATTGAGCGGGCGGGGCCATGACAGAACTGCTCTGTCATCAGCACAGCCCAACCGCGGCTGATGACGGAGCGGTTCCGTCACCAGCATGCGGCCGCCCCGCCCCCTTAGCGCTGCGGCGGAATAGCCGCCGCAGCGATGCGGTTAAGCTAATAAAGTGTTGTAGATGTCTAGATAATGTATGGTGTTATACTTTGACAGCAGCGCAGATGGGAGGAGGGCTGTCATTACATGGATTTTTAGGTCTGGTTTGACAGTGCAACCGTCACCTGATCATTTAACCTACACCAATATTATTCTACAGTTCTTCCTTCCACACAAATACATATTCAGAAACAGCTGTCTATTTGTAATGCTTCACATTGCCATGCAACATTCCGTTGAAGCCAGACCTACGGGCAATGCCAATGCTTGTTTCAGTCTTTGAATTATAACCTTTGCAGTTTTTTCCATTACAAATGCCAGAGTGCTAGTCCCAGAATGCAAAGCAAAACAGAGATCTATGCGCTGTTGATGCTTTAAATGAGACAACACGAGACTCGTGCGAAATCCACTAATAACACCTCAAATAAATGATACAGTTTAACAATGTCGCTCACCTGTTAGGTTGTAAAAGCACTTTTAGAACCGAACACTGAGTGCAAAACATACATGTTGCACCCCTTGTGCGAAGGAAAAACACACATCCATAACTGTCCAGATAGTGTCTCCCTGCCCACAGCCAAAATGTATACACATTCTCACTGCCTTCACAAAAGAGCCCCAAAGTTTACCAGGTCAGCCTATTGTCAGTAAAGCCTACATGATCTGATAGCATGCATCGGTCACCAGCACTCAGCCCGAACAGAAAGGGTTAACCCAAGAAGCCTTAACAGTTCCCTGATCAGAAAAAAGGAAAGACAGGCTCAGCAGAACAAGTGACTGCACACTGAGACCTCACCTCGAATCTTAGACTTAAAGTTTGAGAAATTGTTGAACTTTGACTAATTTGAAGGGGTTTGGTGATTCATGTTTGAGCAGGTTTGGTTTGTCCAGAAGGAATGAAAAGTGTAACAACTGAAGCTGTGTATAAGGTTGACCTCAGTGAGACTGCTGTAGCCAAATTTCCCACATTTCACTGGTTTGGAGACGGTGTTGAACCTCAATTTCATGAGGCACAGTGTCCTCACGTGAAGACACCTCCCATTTATCAAAAATCTGAAATACAATTAATTGATTAAATGAGATGAGAGATTGGTTCTAGATCAATGAAAAGTTAGAGGGTTTTATCAAAAAACTAAAAAAATAAGTGGTACAGAGTGAATGCCATGAAGGCTCTCAAATGCAGAGTTATACAAAGTGTGTAAAAATCTGAAAATATTCCAAGTCTCAATGAGCAGCAAAATCAGGCTATCATCACCCGGAGATGGTTGAACAGAACAAAATACAGTAACAATAATGTGTTATGTGAATGAATAGGTGTTGCTGAAAAGGCAGAAGGCATTGCAACATGGTGCAAGTTACAGCTTCACTGGGGAAGGTTCATCAAATATTAACAGAGGAAATAAATGTGGTCGACCTTGGAGCTGGGGAACTGGGTTCAAGTCTCGGCAGGGATGCTCAACAGCCTGTGATTTTGCGCAAATCACTTGAGCTCCTCGTGCCTAACCCAAAAAAGTAATGTGCCTCTTGTAACGTAACTGGTGCTCATGTAAAGTTCCGTGATACCTTCGGGTCTAGTTTGCGCTTTATAAAACTCCACAAAAAAAGAAATTGCATTTCAGCTTGACTACGTGCTGCGCAGTTTATGAGGAGAGGATGTGTGCAAGGGGAGCACTGGATGAGTTCCAGAGATGACTTCCATCTAGGCCAAGATGGTGTTTAGCACCAAAATGTGGCTTATTTAACATACATTTGAAAAACACACTTCTACACGTGATAGACAGCAAATCAGTCTGTATATTTGAAATCAAGCGTAAAATAGAATGTACTTGTTGGTAATGCACAAAATGTAAATCCATAAAGGTTTCTGACAAGGCATGAAGTAAGAATGCTCTTGTTGTCCCATCATCATCGTCAAATAAGGCAGGTCCTCACACACCACTTATGTTAATGCAGTAAGTTCTTTTTTCAGCCCAGCCACGTTTCCTAGGTCCATGCGTGACTAGCTGCTCCAGTCCAGGTTTTGTTTCTTTGAATTCTGGGACTGGTAGCCTTGGTTATTCCATTACAAAACTAGTAGTTCAAGTACCAAAATGCAAAGAAACAACTTGAAGTGAAGCAGCTCATCACGCGTGGACCTGGAAACATGGCTGCTGTGTTTATTTGCCAGGATTCACACAGCACACCCCTCCATGCATCATCACCTTCTTTCAGCATCTACAGTGTTGTCACTGAGACAATGCATACACAGGCATACCTTGTCATTGCATCAGTCTGCATTATACGCCATTAGCTGGAAGTCAGGTTGTTACAGCATCTACCCTAAGCGGGGTGCAGCAGAATATGCTCTTAGGAAAAGTCCTCCATGGCAGAGAATGTCTCTAGGTTGACCCCAAGGTTCTTTACTACCAGTTGTGTCATATTTCTCTTTGCGTTGCAGGAGCATCAGGACCTGCTGGGCGACACCTTCTGGGGAGCCTGGTTGCTCTTTGAATTCTCAGGAGGAAGTCGCGTTTGAAGTTTTCTTGGAAGATGCACATACTTCAGGGCATCTCTTCTTGGGATGGAAGGGATACCGGCAAGGTCAGCTTGTCTACATGAAGCCATCCAGAGTGAGGAAGAGCCTTGTGCCCAGGTTCTTCTGCTCCCTTGTAGGGTGGTATCCAGTCTTTGGCCCCTCTCTGCTTCGCGCACACATCCTTAGACAATGGACCAGTTTATGCCTGATGAGAGATGGACACAAGCTTCCTTCAAGAACATATGATGTAAACCAGCTTCATATCCTGAGGTGGCCTTTGGATGAGCCCACTGAAGTTTTATTCCCGCCCCAAGAACTATCCTCCATCAAAGTGTCTCCACGCTCCACAGTGGAGGAAGCGCGGGAACACTGCTACTGTCTGTGACACATGTTGTTTGGTGTTTTGAGTGTAAGTTATTGATTGTAGGTTTGCTGAAGTGTGACAGTAAGGGGTTTTGTTGATGAGATACTTACTCTCCCTACAGTTCTATAGTTATATCAGGTGAATATTTACTTCATGACACATGTTGGTGAACTTTAGCTTCAAGGCCACTGAACCAGGGACGAGGATGTGCAAATAGATGTTGGCAGATATGGACGAAGAAAGGAATAGGCTGAATGAAAGTTGTTTCTGGAATAGCAGAAATGTATTTTGCACTGTTAGGATCAACTCTCCGGAGGAAACAAGAAAAACAGATGGATAAGTCCCCGCTACTCACAGCATTGGGGTTTGCACTCTGTTTATCAAAGATGAGACTGAAGGGTCACTCAATACCAAAACAATATATGCTAACATTTCATCCCTAGACAAGTGTCTTGTGATTGCCTGGCTTGACCCCACTGCACTGCGCCATTGTATAGTTATAATCTCAAACTATCAGGCGTTTATTTTAATTTTGACACTAGGACAATACTTATTAAACACATTTTTTGCCCTAGTAGCCAATTTTACCCTTTATCTTTTTTCACTTAATTTTCGCCAGCACTGCACACCATCAGCACCATTTGAAATACACTGTGGCTAGAAATGTATCTCGGTAATCCATCTCTGCATCATCATTAGATGCGTTGGGCGAGACTTGGATCCACCATTCGTATCCCACGTGATGATATTCCGCCATAAGGGTGGGCTGATGGGAATTTTTCAGCCCAGTGTCATTTCTTGTTGTGGCTATATGGTCCCTCTATGTCTTTAGTTTCAATACGGCACACATCAGTTCTTTTGACCAGACATCTCTTGTTGTATTACAGTTCAGAATCACTCATCTGCTCAGCTAAGGTTGAAGTGGGATATATAAGACATCTTGTACTGGGAAATGCGGTTGGTGGGACAGCTCCACAAGCACTTCAAGGAGCTGGAAAATAGAGTCCCAGAATAATTAGGGCCCTTAACTGGAGAAAACCAATGAAAAGAGTTCCCATCACTAACGATGATGTGCATGATGGATTATGTATGAAATAATCCTACAGACGATTGCTCTGCCTTTGCTTAGTCAGTGAAAGGGTGCTCTTGGCATTTTATGGACTAGGATGCAATTTTCTTAAGACCTGGAATGAGAGACAGTATAAATTAGGAATTATTGATCTCCTTTCCCGGTTAGGAGCCGCAACAGTAAGAAAAACCTTGTTTGGAAATACAAAAAAGCGATGGGTGGAATTCTTTAATTGATCTCAGCCTCTGGTAGTTAATCATACTGCATTTCAGTCCAGTTTATTTTGCCCACTGTGCCACTCTTCCCATCAAGAGGGGACCTGGCCTGATCCTACTGGGGTAGCACCAAGGCTGATTTGCCTGTGGCTGGTCTCTGCCTGGATTGAACAGTGGACAGCAAGGGGGGCCTGGAATGGGGCCTGAGCAGGCAGCTGGCAGTGGCTGAGATTAATCCAACCATTGCATCCATCACTTTGTTGCTTGTTGCATAGAAAGGCCGGTGACTCTGTAGAACATATTGTTCCATCACATATCCTTCCTCAACCCAGATCCTTTCAAGAGTTGCCCAAGATTAGCCATCTTCCCCCATCTTAATACAATGTCTCTTTGGATTTGTGCTCACCGGCTGGTACTGCGGATTAATTCTGGGCACATGCCATCTGCACAGGAGCCCAGTAGTGAGAGCACGACATGTGCAGCATCGAGGTGGATGCCGGGCCCAGAGGTATGCATGCCAGAGCTCAGCGCTAGTGACACCTGGAGATGAGTTTAGAAACCAGGAACTAGATGCATGGTGCAGCTCACAGACGAGCCCATAACCTAACAATATCCTGGCTATCCCTCATTACTGGTGCCACCTGGCACTTTTGGCACGTGTCAGAGATGTGATACAACAGGTTTGTAGTTCATGTTAAGTTGTTTTTAGCCTCTAAACTTGGCTCATGGCAAGTGTTCTAAACCTTACGTAATGACCGTTACAATTCGCAAGCTGTATCTGGATGTTCAGTTTCTTGGAAGTTTTGCATTTTTGATGATCTCTGGTTTGAAATAAACTTTTTATTTTCATTGATGTTGTGAATCATTTTTATAAGCAAAGGCATAAAATGGTTTGGAAAAATTTGAAAGCAAAGAGGAACACCAACAAAATCCCCATAATGTGTGAACATATTCTAGGGCTTTTAGCTGCTCTCCCTGCAGCTGTGCAGACATCCCAGGAGTTGTCTGCTGACAGTCCCAGGATGCCACCAGGGATGTCCTTGACCGGCTAAAGTGTGGTAAACGTTGCATGAATACAGGTCCTTGTAGAGGTGCATGGATTCCATAGGATGTGTTCATGGGTTCTCTGGGATGTGTGTACATGAATATACCCCAGGGTTTTTGGCAGGCTTGCCAATGCTGTTTATTGACTCCCCGTGTGAGCTTACTGTCCCCGGTCATATACATGGAGCAGGAACATAGCTTCAAGGGGTGTATGGGGTGGGACACCTCCTTAATAATGTCTTACTTGGGCCATGGCCTAGCAGTGAAGTCAGCCGTCTGCAGGACCAGTGACATCAAGTCACTGTTGCCGCACTTTGGGTAGAGGTGGGCAAGCCAATATATTAACACGGAGAGCTGAGCCAAGGAATTGGCCTAACTCCTAGACCCCTACACTATCAGAGGCATGACAATATTTGTCATATAAAGCATGCAACAAACATCATGTACAAATATGCTAAAATCACTTAAAAACTAAAAAAGGTGGGAAACATCCTTTACAACGCTACTTTTACCACGCAGTGCCTTTACGACGCAACTTTTACAACGCAAACCATTACAACGCATTGCGCTGAGGGGGCGCTCTAGGATAGGGAATAGATTTAATTTACTATCCAACACCTTCCCTACTATCCACGGGGACTGGAGTTGGAATAGTAAATTAAACTATTCACTATCCAGCACCCCAAAGCGCTATGCGTTGTAAAGGCATGCGTTGTAAAAACTGCGTTGTAAAGGCATGCGTGGTAATGTCATACATCCAAAAAAGGTGTATTTCTGTAACACGTGGAAGAGTATCGCCTTAGTAATTAAGATTATATAGCTGCTTGAGAGACATTTATTAAAAGTCATAATTATGCAAGAGACTCTTAATTGTAACCCAGCTATCCAAAAGGAACGGCAGGAAATATTCACACATCCTTTACAAATAGTCCAATCGATTAGCGATTTATTTCATTTAGCGACTACTGAGGAGACCTCTATTTCCCAGAATGTAGTAATGTCAGCAACAGCGGATTTTTCCGCAACACTGCTGAGCCCCACACTATCCCCCAATGAATCACTGGGCCTAGACTATGACATTACTATACAGGAAGAGAGCAAAGTTACAGATGATGTGCCTTATAATTAGGGCTCCCAGTTTTATTGTATTTATTTTTGGGACATTTCCTCTGTATTTATCCATATTTCATTTTTGCTAATGTTATCTGTATTTATCCATTTTTATTTTGGGTTTTGTGAAAAAAGAAGAAGTTGAAACTAGTTTCTTACCACATTTATGTAACCGGTAATGTGCACTCTTGCTTGAACGCCTGATAGATTTGAATTATAAACACCCACAGATGATAAATCAATGCACTCATATGAAAACATGAACAGTTCAGTATCAAGGTTGTGCATATCTACTGCTGTTCAAGCCTCTTTACTAAAATCCCTTTTTTTTACCCCTTACCTGTCATTTTGCACAGCCATTGGCCTGGAAATCATGACTGAGCATTTAACCCCTTCGCTGCTGCCGTCGGCCGTTGGACGTCACGCGAGCTACCTCCCTGGTGCTGCACACGTCCAACGGCCGACACGGCCGCACCCGTTTCTACGAACGTTCAGCACTGGCGCTGAACGTTCGAAGCAGCAAACGGGTTAAAATCACTAAAAAAATCACATTTTCATTTTTATCCCCCATTTAAAAATATAGATAGGAAAATAAATGATTTTCTGTCTGTAGAAAAAACAGGGAACCCTACTGACAATAAAGCACCAGAGTGTATGGCTATCCCCCAGAATTCCATGAGCTCAACAAAGACCTCTTAGCACCCTGACTGTGCAAGGTTTTGTGACTCATTTAGGGAGACTCAGAACACAATATAACAGAGTCAGAATATCTCTCCTCCCAAAACCTGGTAAACATTCCATTGAGCAGTCACTGCTCAATGTTGGAACTAAACTCTTGGCGAGGCTGCTAGCTGAGACGCTGAAACTGGTAATCCCATCCCTTGTAGGTAAAGACCAAGTAGGCTTTGTGCCCCACTACATCTCGGCATCCCATTTGAGATTGCCTATACACATGCTTTGGCAAACAAAGGGCGATATTCACAAAAAGTTGGCGGTCTCACTAGACGCAGATAAAGCCTTTAATAGGGTGAAATGGGAGTACCTTTATCAGATCGTAGAGAGGATGAGGATAGGGGATACATTTCAGACAAAGATAAAATAGTTTTACAGTGATCCAACGGTAACAGTCACCTGCAACAGTCATATAGCCACAGAATTCAAGATTAGATGGGACCAGTCATGGATGTCCTGTCCCTATTATGACTCATTCTGGCGCTGGAACCCCTAGCAATAGCTATTCGTCACACTGTCAATGTCAAATGTTCTTGTAAGCGCACATCTCACTGGGGGCGTCTCATGGTGCTAGGCAACAACAAACAGTAATGCGGACAGCAACAAGAACAATGAAAGCGAGCTTACTGAGGGAAAAGCCACGTTTTTGGCTCTCTGCGTAAGCATCGGTGGTCGACTATGGACGAGAGGTGTAATGGTAGTTTATTCCATAGCATAGGGGCCGAGTAGGAAAATGATTGTCCGCCATTACGGGAAGTTCAAATTCGAGCCTGAACATGGTACGATTTGGTACCGGACCTTAAAGATCTTACCGGCATGTACCATTGAAGTTTTTTTGCTAGATATTTTGGGCTGGTGTTATACATTGTCCTGTGTCTGAGACATAAGATTTTAAAATGGCCTCTTTGTTGCACCGGGAGCCAATGGATATTTTTGAGGTTTGGGGCTGAAGGGGATCTGGGGGGAAGATTGAGAATGAGTTTAGCTGCAGTATTTTGAAGAATCTGAAGCTTGGAAATCAGATCCTCATTGAGTGCCACCAGCAAGGCGTTCCCATAATCAAGTCGGCTGATAACAAGACCCTGCACCAGAGGTTTCCTAGCTTCAATGGGTAGCCACTTGAAGATTCTGCGAAGATTACGCATGATCCCGTAGCAGACACCAAGAACCTGGTTAACATGGGTTTTGATGCACAATGAACTGTCGATGGTAACTCCCAGGTTGCGTACTGCTAGCATGGGGGAAGGACATGGGCCCAATTCCAGGGGCCACCACTCTTGTGCCCAGAATTCCTCTGCTCTACCAAACAGGATGATCTCGGTCTTGCTACCATTTAGTTGTTATTTATTTCTACCCATCCAATCGTTTACCTGGACCATACAGTTTTTGAAACGAGATTGTGTGTCAACGTAATCAGGACCAAAGGTGACAAGCAATTGAGTGTTGTCGGCATAGGACACGGTTTCAAAACCATATGATCTGATGATACCAGCTAGCGGTGTTATATAGAGATTAAACAACATGGGGCTAAGAATGGAGCCCTGTGGGACACCTACAGTGACTGGACGACTGCATGAGGCTATTGAGTCTACGAGAACGGTTGAAGAGCGGTCAGCCAAATAGCTCTCAAACCAATCTAGGGCCTTCCATCTGATTCCCACCTCCCACAGTCGATGTTTCAGGATACTGCTGGAGATGGTATCAAAGGCTGCGGATAGGTCCAAGAGAACCAACATTGCTGATTTTCTTTTATCCAATGTGAGCCTGATGTTATCAGTAATCTCAAGAACCGCATTTTCCGTGCAATGAGCGGCCCGGAAACCCGATTGTGAGGGGTCCAGGACACCATGGTTCTCAAGATGGGCAGTGAGGGGTTCGTTAACTAGATGCTCTAACACCTTCCCAAAGTAAGGTAACAGTGAGATGGGACTATAGTTAACTGGTAGATTAGGGTCAGCCAACGGTTTTTTAAGTCTAGGCTTGACTCGGGCATGTTTCCATCTTGTTGGGACTTTAGCTTGCTCAAATGACATATTAAAGATTACAGTTATTATATTTGCAAGTTGGAGCATAATCGTTGAGCGGGGAGGAAGGGGGTCAACTGGGAAGCCTGATTTATTCTTAGTTGGGCCTTCCGACCCTTCAGTGATGCTTAAGGGTTCAAATTCCAACAGCAGGGGCACATCATTTATTTCCGACGGTGGGGGTGCCATAGACATGCTACTAATTTGATGGTGATATTCTGTGTCATAGTGGGGGAAGGATGAATAAATGGTTTTGATTTTATTGTCAAAGACGAAAAATACTGAATCTACCCATTCTTGGGTGGGGAGGATGGCGAACTGCTCGACCTGAGGTTCGCCATTGCTGGTAAGAGGATAAAGACACCAGCGGGTGAATACAAAGCTCTGTCCTATGCAGATTGCATCCTCATAACCGTAGCCAACCTGAGAGACTCCCTGACAGCCATTATGGAAATATCTCACTTCTCCTCCTTTTCCGGCCACAGAATGGATTGGGGGAAGCGTGAGGCACTCCCAGTCACACGCCTCACTACTGTTGCAGCTTTAGAAAAGTCCTTTTCAGTGGAACACATCTAACCTAAAATCCCTGGGAATCAATATTAACACAGCCTTCACAAATCAATATTAACACAACCCTCACACGAATGGTTGAGGACAATATGAACCCCCTGATCAGGGTGATAAAATTTGATATGGACCAATGGTCCTCCCTCGCTATGGGGCAGAGCACAAGTAACGAAAATGATTATGATGCTGCACCTTAACCACATATCTCAATGCTTCCACAACATATCCCAGCAGCAATGCTCATTGCAGCGTCTCAACTCCTGAAAACTTGGAGAGCGTAACCAACGTCTCAAGATGCCCAAACTACGCACTGCAGTAGGAAAAAGGGGAGAGCGTTTTGACCACATGTAGAATTCGACTGGTTAGCTTTCTAGCTGGCACAACATGGTTACCCAATCCACACCACTTAAGATACTTCTAGGGGGGTCACCCTTGGGAGATCTCTACTCAAAAAGAAAAGAGGCATAAGGCTTGTGTGTACTGATAACAAGTGGCGCATGAAAGGATCAAAACCTGTCCTTTCGACAACGACACGCCTTGCATAGGGAGCGCAATTTTATAGGGGAGAATAGCAGAATATAGAAACATGCGCCCATATGGAATAACATTGACATTCATATTAGAGTAGCAGAACCAACATTGGACGAATTTGCCACTCGCTGCATACAGACACTATACAACTGTTGTCTCGGAGACAGCTGAAATTATTTGCCACTGTCCATTTTTTTCGGTCTCGTTATTATGCGGACCTTTCTGCTTAATTGCAGCTTCTAGAGACTTTGGGGCAGTGCTTCAGTTCGCTGACACTTTGCGACCTGTTTATTCATAACTGTTGATTCAACACCGGTTCTTCACCTGATACTGCTGTCCTTCTTATTTGTTGCCGGGGTTCTAATCTTATCAATTTTGGGTTTAAAATACCAAACTCTAATTTTGACATCAAATACATTGTATTGCGTGGATGATCATCATTCCAGATATACATTGTGGCACGGTACAACGGTTAGGGTGAAGTCTTTATATTGTCAAGACAATTGTTTCGGATTTCGACTACCCTTTGAAACGAATGTCCTGGCGTTCATCCTAACTGTACACATGTTCGGTTCCTGCCTCTAAAGTCATATTTTACCATATAGACAAGACCTCGACGCAGCTTGGTCACTTTTGTTTGCTAAGCCTTGAGAAACTCATGGTTCTGACTGATGGTAATGACGAAACACGTGTCGGCTGTTTTGTTGATTTTACATTTATTTCAAGACGCAACCTCAAATAAAGAGAATTAAAATATGAACTTTCTGCTCTGTTATCCTGTCTAAACACGAAGACTCCATGACACTTGGAATTGGACTGATGTTCTTATGTACTGTGACTAATAAGTCATTGAATTTTATTGGTTCTTAAGGATTGTGCTCTCCTTGACCCCTCTTGCAGTTATATATTTGCCAGTCTTTGACGGGCAGTAGTCACTCTTGGTAGTGAGTGACAGTGGTCTATGCAGCACTCCGTCTCAAATTGAAGAATTCATTTTACATTGTAAACCCAGTACTATTATCCAACTCAAAAGAGCTAGTGTATGTGCGGTTCTTTCCCTATGGAAAGCACCACTATCGATTTTCATGTTACCGTCCAAAAGGAGTTTAAACTACAACTGTGTCACTTCTGGAATTACCAGCGACTCACCCTCTGCCTACACAGGACCTTTATTCCCTTCCCTGTAGAGTTAGAGTAATCCTGTATTCTTAAATATTTACGAAGGAGTAGCTCTCTAATTGTTACTGCTCCATCTGACTGTCGATATTGGGCACTGCACTCTCACTGTTCTTATTCTGTTGTGGTTAGTATGCATCCATATTTGCTCTGGTGGTCACCCATGTGCACTGCTCTCTTACCTTGGTGCTCAGTGGCCTCTTTCACTCCGACCTCACCATGCACATTGCTGGCTATCACCTGTTTCTCAGATAGGGCCACTGCAGCGCCAAATTGACCTGCTCTCGCTCCATGTGACATCATCAGTGCACTAAATACAATTTAAATAGACCCAACCTGCCTGAATACGGATAATAAAGTGCTAACACAGTCACTAATATATTAAAGCATAGCTATGCAAACAGTGCACTACTCACTCCACTGATGCCTTGCGGTGAGATTCACATTATCTGCACCCGCATCTCAGGGCCACCACACCCTGCTACCATGCATCATTCACTAGCTACTTTGCAGGGCACCTCGCGCCACATGGTGGACACCTCGGTACGATCAATCAATCAATCAATCAGAGTACTTGTAGAGCGCGCTACTTACCCATGAGGGTCTCAAGGCGCTGGGGGAGCGGGTTCTGCTACTGCTCGCAGAGCCAGGTCTTGAGGAGTCTTCTGAAGGCGAGTAGGTCTTGGGTCTGCCGTATGTGGTTGGGGAGGGTGTTCCAGGTCTTGGCGGCGAGGTAGGAGAAGGATCTGCCACCAGAGGTCGTACGTTGGATGCGGGGGACAGTGGCGAGGGCGAGGCTGGCAGGGCGGAGCTGGTGGGTGGGGGTGTAGAAGCTGAGTCTGCTGTTAAGGTAGGCTGGTCCGGTGTTGTGGAGTGCTTTGTGTGCGTGGGTGAGGAGCTTGAAGGTGATCCTCTTGTCGACGGGGAGCCAGTGTAGGTCTCTCGTGTGGGGGGTGATGTGGCTGCGGCGGGGGACGTTGACGATCAGTCGGGCGGAGGCGTTTTGGATGCGTTGTAGTCGTCGTAGGGGTTTGGCTGGGATTCCTACGTAGAGTGTGTTGCCGTAGTCCAGTCTGCTGCTGATGAGGGCCTGTGTCACCGTTCTTCTTGTTTCAGTCGGGATCCACTTGTAGATCCTGCGGAGCATGCGGAGGGTGTTGTAGCAGGAGGAGGAGACGGCGTTGACCTGCTTAGCCATGGAGAGGGAGGAGTTGAGGATGAATCCTAGGTTGCGTGCATGGTCGGTGGGTGTTGGTGCTGTTCCCAGTGTGGTCGGCCACCAGGAGTCTTCTCAGGCTGAGGGGGTGGGTCCGAGGATGAGTACCTCCGTCTTGTTCGAGTTCAGCTTCAGACAGTTGCTCTTCATCCAGTCGGCGACGGCCGTCATTCCCTCGTGGAGGTTGGTTTTGGTGGTGTGTGGGTCCTTGGTGAGGGAGAGGATGAGCTGGTTGTCGTCGGCGTAGGAGATGATGTTGAGGTCGTGCTGGCGGGCCACTTGTGCAAAGGGGGCCATGTAGATGTTGAACAGCGTCGGGCTGAGGGATGAGCGCTGGTGGACGCCGCCGATGATGTCGGTGGCTTCGGATCGGAAGGGTGAGAGGCGGACGCTCTGGGTTCTGCCGGAGAGGAAGGACGTGGTCCAGTCAAGGGCCTTCTCTTTGATTCCGGCTTCTAGGAGGCGTGTCTTTAGAGTGCGATGGCAGACTGTGTCGAAGGCGGCCGACAGGTCCAGGAGGATGAGGGCTGATGTTTCGCCGTTGTCTAGTTGGCGCCTGATGTAGTCTGTGGCGGCAATGAGGGCTGTCTCGATGCTGTGGTTTCGTCTGAATCTGGACTGGGATGGGTCCAAGATGTTGTTATCTTCCAGGTGGCGGCCAATCGCCTGTTGACGATTTTCTCGATGACCTTTGCCGGGAACGGGAGCAGGGAGATGGGCCTGAAGTTCTTGAGGTCCTAGGGGTCAGCCTTGGGGTTCTTGAGGAGGGCGTTGATTTCGGCTTGCTTCCAGCTTTCCGGGAATGTTGCTGTTTCGAAGGAGATGTTGATGACCTTCCGTAGTTGGGGTGCGATGGCTGCATCTGCTTTGTTGAATGCGTGGTGTGGGCACGGGTCTGACGGAGATCCTGAGTGGATAGAGTTCATGACCTTGCGTGTCTCATCGTCAGGAGGTCAGGCGAGTGGCGCTGGTGGTGTTCGCAGGGGAGGTGGAGTCTGGCATAGTCGGGGCGGTTGCGGTGTTGAAGCTGTCGTGGATGTCAGCGATCTTGCGGTGGAAGAAGATTGCTAGTGAGTCGCACAGTTCTTGTGAGGGCGGGATTTCGTTGGTGCTGGGGTTGGAGAGTTCCTTTACGATGCTGAAGAGCTCTTTGCTGTTGTGTGCTTTGTTGTCCAAGCAGTCTTTGAAGGAGGATCTCTTGGCTAATCTGATGAGGTGGTGATGTCTGCGGGTGGCGTCCTTGTGGGCTGCGTGGTTGTCCGGTGTGCGTTCATGGAGCCATATTTTCTCCAGTTTCCGGCATGCCCGTTTGGAGGTCTGGAGCTCGACAGTGAACCAGGTGGCTCTCTTGCTGGCGTGGCTGTTGGAGGGTTTCTTGAGCGGGGCAAGGGTGTTGGCGCAGTCGTCGATCCACTGTCTGAGGTTGCGGGCTACAGCGTCTGGGTTGGTGGGGTCGGTGGGTGGGTTCTGGACGAGGGTGGTGATCAGCCGGTCTTCGGTGACTTTGCTCCAGCAGCCGGGTGGCAGCTGTTGGGTGCGGTCATGCGTGGTTGGTTTCTTGAAGGTGAAATGAATGCAGCGGTGGTCGGTCCAGTGGAGTTCGGTGGTGTGGTCGAAGGTGACGTGGGCGCCTGTGGAGAAGACAGGGTCCAGCGTGTGGCCGGCAGTGTGGGTGGGTGCGTTGACGAGTTGTTTGAGGCAGAGGTTGGCAAGGTTGTAGATCAGGGTGGCGGAATTGGCGTTGTTGTTGTTCTCGAGGTGGAAGTTCAGGTCTCCGAGGAGGATGTAGTCCGTGGAGGCGAGTGCGTGGGTGCTGGCGAGGTCGGCGATGGAGTCGCTGAACTGAGCCCGGGGTGTCTGTAGATGGGTGGTGTTGGGTTCGGTGTAAATCCGGAAGTGCAGGTGTTTGGCGGTGTGGAGGGTGTTGTCTGCGTTGGTGGCGACCTTGAGGTTGGACTTGTGGACGATGGCTATACCTCCTCCGGTTCCATTGGCGCGATCCCTGCGGGTGATCTTGTAGCCGTCCGGGATGGCTATGGCGATGTCGGGCGCCGAGGAGTCGTTCCACCAGGTCTCGGTCCGGAAGGCCACGTCTGGGGCGGAGGTGTCGAGCAGATCCCAGAGCTCGACGGCGTGTTTGCGAGCGGAGCGGGTGTTGAGGAGTAGGCAGCGGAGGTGGTTGGGTCCAGCTCTTGGAGGTTTGGTGGTTCTGTCTCAGGTGAAGCTGCATGTGCAGCAGGAGAAGGGTCCGTGGGACCGTTTCGGGGTGGCCTGGAAGTAGGTGTGATTTCGGCCGGCGTTGAGTGCGTGGAGGCTTCTGGCGTCGTAGTGGAGTCTGGTGTCGTGGCGTTCGCGGGGTTCTGGCGCTGGGCGCGGTCCAGGCGTGAACGAGTGCAGACGGGCTTGCCTTAGGCGCGTCTGCGGCAGGCCCGCTGCACGCGGCCGCGCAGCTGCCGCCAGTTGAAGGGGAGCTGGGAGGGAGGAGCAGCTGGGAGGCGGGAGGCAGGGGCGGCCAATGGGCGTGGGGGGGGCGGGCCGCAGGGGCAGCAGCGGCGGGAAATGAGCAGTGGGCACAGGGGGGGGGAGGAAAAAACAGCACCCAGGAATGGGTAGAGCACAGACCTGGTTGCGGGCACAGGCGCTGGTGGAGCTGCAGCGGGGGGAGCAACCTACCTAGCAAAGGTCAAGGGTCACTCACACACACTGCGCATGGCCTGATCGCCATTTGCTGTGTTATAGCTTATAATGCGGGTGAACACGAACACACAAATTGCATAGTAATTATAACTAGGAAACAGCCAGACATAGCCCAACAGTCTGATATTTATTAGCATGATGACATTGTTGTGGGTAAAACCAAACAAGCCCCATGAGAAGGGCTAACCCTTGCCAGTGTGGGTTAGATTATGTTCCGTTATTTGTAACTTTCAATGACTTCGATTGAGTCTTTCTGTAGACCATTCATCTGCTGAACTGTCTATTTTATTTCTGTATTACATAAATGTCATGTCATTGCCATCATTTCCTATGCACACATTATCTCCCACTGTTTTCTGGGATGTCTGAGGAGCCAGACCCTGCGTAGGGTTGCCAGTTGGCCAGTTTTATACTGGCATGACCGGTATTTTAGTGTCTCTGCCGGGAACAAACATTAGAACAAGCATTGGCATAGCCAATAGGTCTCGCCTTTGGGACCTTATAAGTGTTTAGCCATGCAACAGTTGATGTGGTTGCACCAAGAATATTGTGCTGCATAACTAAATACTTATAAGGTCCTAAAAGCGAGACCTATTGGCTATGCCAATGCTTGTTTTTTAGGTTGACAGACTGCAATCAGTAGTTGGTGGAATTCATATTGCATGTATATGCAGGGATCTGAAGTGTCACAGATTGATGCCGGAGTCGCTCGGGCACTCAGTTAAATAAAATTCTCTGCATTCTGGGACTTTAAATTCGAATTTCCTAATGGTATAAACATTACAAGTCCTTGATTGCATAGCAACAACATCTGAACTGGCTGAGCTACATATGCATGAAAGTGAGAAACTTAGGAATTCTGACTCATGTCTCCAACATAGGATTGTACAGCACAGTCTGGGGCACATTGAGGAGTCAGCAAAGCTGCTCAAAGCTGGCATTATATAAGCATGGTGTTTTACATATGCAGATTATCTGAGGTGCTAGCTTTTGAACCATGCTTTGTATTATGTTTTGCAGGTGCAGTGTACAAGTCTTTGAGAGGGGTTGATCTTATATTTAGAAAATTCCTTTGAGAGTGAGTTGTTCATTTCTTAAAGACACTGTGGCCTAGATGTATCAAGCCTTTTGCGAATCGCAAACGGTCTTTTTGCATGTTTTGGCATGCAACAAAATTTCGCAAATTAAGGAATCGCAAAAATTAGCGATTCCTTATTTTGCTATAGCATTTAAGGAATCTCAATTTTTGCGATTCCTTAAATGCTATGTATGTAGCATTTTTAAATTGCGAATTTTGGTTAAGAAATCGCAAATTAACACCAACTTGTAGTTGATGTTAATTTGCGAATTCTTTTAAAAATGCACAAATTGTCATTTTTGAGGGTGGCATGTGACGCAATGCCCATAGGGCATGTATGTGCGCCATATGCACACACATGTACATTTCAGGGGTGCAGCAGGGTGTCTTTGAGACACCCCTGCACCCTTGCATTAATTCTCAAATTGCGATTAGCAAATTGCGAATTCGCAATTTGAGAATTACTTCCCAATCATTCCTATGTGCATGGGAAATTATTCCTTATTTGCGAATTCGCAAAATGCGGATTCGCAAATAACGAAGATTAAGGAATCGCTAAAAAATAGCGATTTTTTACATACATTCCATTTTGCGAATTCTAAATAGCGATTCGCTAAAAATCGCTATTTAGGAATCGCAAAATGGAATCTTGATACATCTAAGCCAAAGCGCGTATAATCAAATCTTTCGACTGCGCATTTGATCACGGAAACAGATATAGGAGGGGGCGCTGTTTGTATATCGATGACGTTTGAAAAACAGTGGACCTAAAGCTGCTGAGCTTGCTGACTTTAAGTAGTCCTCCGTGAAATTTAAAATCACAGAGGTGTAATTCAGGCAATTTTGTGAATTTCACATTATGCCTGAAATTACACTGTTCTTAATTACGCATCATTCATGGTAAAAATTTGCTGCGAATGCGCCCTTCGTGGTAAATGTTTATTGTGATTGCCAAGGAACAACAGAATGCGATCAGCTGTTGCTCGGATGTTTTTTTGCACTTTATCATAAAATGTAAAAATGTACTCAAGTACGCATTTTGTGCTACAACTTGGTATAAAATTATAGATTTGCATAATTACTCTCAATTTTGCAAACATTTGCTGCAATTTCACTTAATTGCACAAAAGCAAATTACACAAATTTCGCTCACACATAATTTTAAACATTCTATATGTGTGCAACCCGAGTTCGTAGAGGGCAAAATGTCTTGAGTTAAAAGCTGACGGAATCTGTGGTGACAGGCAGTTCTCAAGTCTGAATCTTGCCGAGGCCAACTCAGCCTTCTGCGCTTTCAAGGTTGATAAAGTGAGTACCACTAAGTTAGGTAGCACTAAGCCTATTATTTATAGCAATTACAAATGACTGCAGTTTAGGAAATCATAACTGTGGTTTTAAAATACAAAGCAACAGCCTGATCATCAGACACATAAATCGTAATTCACCCCAGTCTAGGGAAACTGCAGTTGTCCCGAAAGCTTCACAATTGTTCTAAAGAGACGAATGAACTTAAGAGTTGTTTTTGCCAGGGCACAACGTGATTGAACCTTCCTATAATTCGACAGTGAAAACATTTCTGATCTGACCTGTAAAAGGTAAAAGGTTCAAATAATGATGTGATTTGTTAACTTCCGACACAGGGCAGCATTTGAGAGAGGATACGTTGTTTAGGGGTCTCCTAACTGTCAGAGGCGAGGAAGTTCTCTTTAGCCTGAGGCCTGGGAGGAGGGAGGGGAGCGATGGCATCCCCATTTCATTTGATTGAAGCAATTAAGACCCCTTCCTCACTGCTCCTGGGTGCTCTCACATGCAAATTGACCCTAGCTCGCAGGGGTGCTGTGCTTTGTAACTCTCCTGCCTGCCGAGTCCATGCCTTAGAATGGCACAGGAGTGCGGTGTCTTCTGAAATCAAATAGTCTGCACAGAAAACTGCACACCATTAACTTTGGATCGGCCTGTTGAAGCCTTAAAGAGAGGCAAAAAATGTTCTGACGTAGTGCAGAGAATGCGGGATTAGGACCCAAATGAAGTAAAGCGAGCATTGGCCGCGCGACGCAGGAAGCTTGGAATAGAGATGAAGAAAGGGGGTTAGGGGTAAGGAAGATAGAGGGAAGAGAGCGAGAATTGCTCGATAAGCCTGCGTCTTGAAAATACACAAATAAAAAATATAACAAACTCATTACAAAAGTTAGTTTCTGTGTTTTTCCCGCTAAGTCATCTTTACTAACCACAAAGTGCTTTCCTAGTGTCCTGTTGTGGCGTGAACAGAGAAGAATGACATTTTATGCGAACTCCTTAATTTCGATGTGCTAAAGAAAGAGGCGGGTTTTAGTGGGCAGGAAGTATTGGCGCTCGAGTACTATAAACGTTACAATCAGTGATAAGTATCCAGTATTAGGAATGGTGCTGACAGGGAGGGGTTAGGACGCCAGATAGAGAGAGCGGAACTACGATTCTAGCCATTAGATGCACGTACCCGTGCTTCACCGGGACCAAGGCGGTTTTCCATTCCTGACACCTGGCTACACTACATCATAGCTTTTACTCGACCTTCTACCTACCTTTGATCACCAAGAATTCGTTTACCCTTCCGGGTTGGAATTATCACCGGAATTGGGCCTACCTAACTTTGGACTCAGCCACTAAGCCCTGAGGAGTTGTAGAACATTGCCTTTTTAGGTTTTGCCTGGCGAAAAGATGCGCTCTGCGCATCTTTTTCGCGCAGGCGAAAACCTGATGAGAACTGTAGTGTGGCTTTGGGTCGGCCCTCGTCATTCATTGGCTGGCTCCATAAATGGAGCCTAGCCATTGGACGAGGGGCCTGTCCGTCAATGCCGGACCAGATTCGGGGGCGTTCCCGAGATTCTTTGGCTTTTGCCGACGTCACGCGACGTCAGCCGAAAGCCGGGAACGCCCCCGAATCTGGTCCGGCATTGCCGGCACTTCTGCGTCTCTCCACCCCCCTTTCCCGCCCCCTCCCGCTTGTTATGTGATGTTATCCAGGGCTGGATCAGATTCACCACGCTGTGCAAACATGTCCTGTCCCCACAATGATGTGAGTTAAAAACACACGCGCATAGGTTTTCTCATGTCTCACACCCGTGTGCCCGCGTGCTTTCCCCATAGATGCTTGTACACGGGTGAGGCAAAATAAAAAGCATCACTCGAAATGTCAGGGGCACACTGAAGCTGCCTCCCTGACTTTAACACCGGGAATTAATGCCCTGCATTAACTGTATCTTGGATTGCAAAAAGCGGCCATTTTAACTTGGTCACTCTGCCCTGAAAAAGAAAGGAAGGAAGGAGACAGACTGCATAACTCCTCTCCTGTAATACTTATTTTAGGAGCAAGCTATCTGAATAAGTGTTAAAGCGGATGGAAGCTATACTACTTTTTTATGAGCACAATATTTCAAAGGGTTAGAACATTTAGATAGTACTCAAAGTAAACACGTAGAAAGAAAACAACGTAGTTGATGAATAAGGCTTTTTTATTGACATTTTATTTTCTCCTTTAGTTGTGTAAAATTGAGAAACTGGCTACCACGATCAATGCAGCAGTGAAACATGGTGGCGCTGTTGTAATAACACTGAGCATATGAGCTTGAGGCTACATTAGTAGAAGAAGGACTTGCATGTTAGTCTGTCTCCATGGCGACCAAAAAGGACGCGGCTGGTCGCTCCGCAGCACATCTCCCCGCGGACAGCACTTGACAGTCACTCTGAGCAGCGAGGAAGAGTTGGCATCAGTCCCACGGGACCAATCACTTGAGCCCCAGTGCCGGATGAATCACCTGCGCTGTTACAAGTATTTCACTCCACCTGGGAATGCACAGCTTTCATTGTAAGGATTTATGGGGTGTTTTGTTTCCTCATCCTCACCGTGCTCGTCTATATCTTCTGTGTGTGCCTGAATTAAAGCAGGAAAGAGCGCGGGATGGGAAGGGCTTTGATGTAGAAGTGGCGAAAGTGGATCAGCCGTGAGTGGTGGGTTGTTTTAGGATTGAGGTACATGGCGTATTGTGAAGAGTCCGTGTTAAGTATTGACCTAGATAACTGGGAAGCCGCGGAATTAGCCGCAGCACCTATATGATAGTTGTGCTGGGTGCTTTGGGACTGCTTGGGTGTGTTTTGCATTATTCGTATGTCCGAAATAGAATGGATCCTGTGAGACCTGAGAAGCGTCAAGTTGTCGCATCCTTGAACTGGAGATAAAGGCAGAGATGGGTGAGGTGCTGCTATAAGGGTGAATGCATGTATTGATTAGCACATGACAACTTTAATACGTCTCTTAGCATCATGTAATCCAATGCTTCAAACGACACTCAGATGACATGAACAAATGCGATTCAGTATTTCATACAACTGCGTTTCGTTTCAGTGCATTTTATTTAAGAGGAATAGACACGATTATACAGGAATTCTGGAAGTGTGTGGGGGGGCTCGCAGTGTGTTGGGGGGCTCGCAGTGTGTTGGGGGCTTGCAGTGTGTTGGGGGGCTTGCAGTGTGTGGGGGGGGCTTGCAGTGTGTGGGGGGGCTTGCAGTGTGTGTGGGGGCTTGCAGTGTGTGTGGGGGCTTGCAGTGTGTTGGGGGCTTGCAGTGTGTTGGGGGGGCTCGCAGTGTGTGGGGGGGCTCGCAGTGTGTGGGGGGGCTTGCAGTGTGTTGGGGGGCTCGCAGTGTGTGGGGGGGCTCGCAGTGTGTGGGGGGGCTCGCAGTGTGTGGGGGGGCTCGCAGTGTGTGAGGGCTTGCAGTGTGTTGGGGGGCTTGCAGTGTGTTGGGGGGCTTGCAGTGTGTTGGGGGGCTTGCAGTGTGTTGGGGGCTTGCAGTGTGTGGGGGGGCTTGCAGTGTGTGGGGGGGCTTGCAGTGTGTGGGGGGGCTCGCAGTGTGTGGGGGGGCTCGCAGTGTGTGGGGGGGGCTCGCAGTGTGTAGGGAGGCTCTGTGGGTGTGTGGGGGGGGCTCTGTGTGGGTGTGTGTGTGGGGGGCTCTGTGTGGGTGTGTGTGTGGGGAGGCCTCTGAGTGTGTATTGGGGGGGCTCTCTGTGGGTGTTTGTGGGTGTCATTTGCGAGAGATCAAGCTAGTGGCATTGTAAATGACAATGCCATTTATTTATGTTAAAAAAAACATAAATAAAAATATTGTCAAGAGCAATGCCAATAGCTCAAACTTTAACAAAGGCAAAACCATTGCATTGTAAATGCTTGTTCTACAATGAAACACGTGTCGGCTGGCTGTGTATAACCTATACCTGATGACCTATTAAAAGGGAGAACAAATACTCCAGAATATACTCCGACGTTGGATGGTTTCTTCATCTCCAGAACATTTTACTTACACATTGTCTTTTTCTATTTTGAGTGTGCAGGACTGTAGTTTATCCTTAATTTCGATGTCTGTGTTCTGGTCTTTTTAACTTTACTCAAAAGTAAAGAAATAGAAAATAAAACTATTTATGTTATTTTGCTATGATCGCGGCACACGCCTTTACGGCGCCGCAAAAGTGAAAAGAAACGTGGCACAAAGTAAAGAAATAGAAAATAAAACTATTTGGAAAATAAAACTATTTATGTTATTTTGCTATGATCGCGGCACACGCCTTTACGGCGCCGCGAAAGTGAAAAGAAACGTGGCGCGCGTGCTTACGATGGCAGCTGTGCACGTCACACGCACGCTTGTGTGCGTGACAGTAAGCTGATCGCCACATAGTAGCATTTCCCAGAGCACCTACTAGATGTCTCGGCTAGAGCAACGTATGCGCTGGATCAGGCAGAGACCTAAAAACCACCTAAAGCTGACATGTTTCCCCCTTATCAGTACATACTACTTTAAATAGTATATGTGTTAAATTTGATCTATGTCTCTTTTCCCTGGCTGGGATTTCCCTGTGGCTCACATTGTGTGACTGCTGGAATGTTTGGTGACATCGTGCATAGCTGCCAAGGTTTCAGATTGCTATGTGTGACATTTTCATAAGTTCAGTGTAATTATGAGTGACATTTCAACGACTGTGAGTGACACTTTCTCGCAAGACGACAGCAACATATAAATATCAGAAATTACACCCATTTGAGCAATGAGAAACTCTAAGATCTTACAACTGCTGCACAGCACCACAAATTGAAGGGCACTGTGGGGCCCAACTGTACCAAACAGGATGTGAGAGGCCATACTGCCTGCTAATGAGCCTCACAGCCACCAAAAACAGATGGAGCTCCCATGGGTGGACTTAAACAGAATCAAGCGCCTCATCCTCCCTCTGTATGAACTGAACAAACTGTGCTGAGAAGCCCCAGAACGAACTAGGAGAGACAGTGTACCCCCCTCCTGTACCTTGTGACCCTCAAAGTCGCCTTCTAACACAACTATCACCTCATAGCTTAAGGCTTTAATAATAAGAAGTGACAGCCAGTCCTGGCCCGGCTCAAATGCTGTATCAAGTTCTCTCAGTCTGCACATTCAAGCTCCTACAGTAAGCACCTGTGTCTGACCAGGGCTGGGCTGGCCGCTGAGGTGTATTGCCTTTACCAACTGCAGCAGTTCACAGGTATGTCCTCCTGAACTGGCCACTCACCGATAGGGTTACACCTGGTTGCCTTTTTATTGGCATGAGGAGTATTGTATTGCCTTTGCAAAAATTGTGAAAAGCACCTAAAGCAGGTATTTTTCCCTCATTATTACATATGTTGAACATTAAAAACAAGACGAATGTACTTTGAAATGTTCTGGAGCGGCCAACTTAATGATCACTGGCTGCTAATTAATGTAAACAGACTGAAAGGGGATTTATAGAAACGAATACACTTTTTAAGGCCAATTTGTATAACATTGTATATCATTTTTGACTCAAATCTTACAAGTTGAACAAATGGCGGGTATTTCTTTGGAGAAGGTGGCAACCCTACTTACGAGTGGTTTACTACGCTGCTCAGGCATCCTCGATGCGGGTGGCAGGGACACTATTGGAGGTTGTCTCTTACTGTCTTGGAGCTCAGGACAGTTGTAAGTCGCCGCAAATCATGCTCTTACTGGCGTCACTCTTGCAGCAGGTGAGCTGCTCCAGGCAGAGGGTCTGTGGGCCGAGGCAGAGGAGTTAGACTGCTGGCCAAACGGAGTTCAGTCACTGCGCTCACTGACCCTGGCAGCACCAGACAGGTGTGCCTCGGCCCCTTCGCTAGCCGGTAGATGTTTAATTAGTCAGGTGGGGCTCAGATTTGCCCTCCCTTCAACACTTGATGAGCTGAGCATATGGACTTTGCTTTCATCAGGTAGTTTCAGGCCTCCTACCGGACGGCTGCGATTGCCAGTGTCGCAGCATGGGAGGCCGAATGTCACACAGTATTTAGGACATTTTACACCAAACATCCTCATTGTCGTGTCCGATATCAGTGATACCGAGTCATAAAACACTGAGCAGCAGGCAGCTGATCGCGCACTAAGCAATAAAAAGTAAATTTGCAGGTTAACACGTGGCTGGCACAGTCTCACTGACACTTTTGACATTTAGTCTGCTCATTATTTTGTGTAATAAAAAGCCGCACTCGGTCTGCAGACACGTGGCTTGTGCTGGCTGCAGAAACAGCAGTGGTACACTGAAAGAAGGTATGGTTTTGTTTCAGTTTCAAATTAGGCTCACTCTGACCACTGCTCCTTTCATCGTGCGGCAGTCTCGAATACATATCACCGATCATGTACGTCACTGCCTGGAGAGGTCGACTGTGTTGAATTTAAAGTCTGTGTAAAACGGTTCGTACGGTACCTAGAGCAGCACTGCAGTCTGTGCCTGCTAGATTAAATGTGCAAATCAACTCAAGTTTCTGTGGCTGAAAGTGCGGGTTGTGTGTCGTGCAGCAGGCACTTTGGAATTTAAAGCATTACACCGCCAGCGCGCTGGGAAATGGTTTCATGCTCCACACTGTAGGCACACTTAAGAGAGCAGCTACACAGCCGCCTGGCTCACCTCTCTCTGCGCCTGGTCAGGTTAAGTTAACCATCGGGTGACCTGATTAGCGAATACGAGCTTTTTTATGTGTATTTTTATTGACGTTAGTCACCGCTCGTCCCTCAACACCCCTGATAAATTATGCACGTGTCCCTTGGAGGTGACGCAGACGGTAGTGCTATCAAGGTAATAATTAACTTACTTTGAGGAGACATGCGACAATACATAAGGAAGGTCTGTCTCGTGGCCGTGGTGGTAAATGCGGGCCAGGAATCCTAAGGCTCAGCAACAGCACCGGTGCAGAAAGACGCTCATTGGTGCGCCGCCCTGAACTGCTGAAACACGAAAGCGGACGCCGGAATCATTGTCTCTCCTCAGCAGCCAGATGACGGTTCCCATTGCTGGATCGGCTAATTAAATTAAAATAGACGCCTGCCTGCCTCACGCACATCCGGATTAATCCCAGCCCCCGTGACTGACAGCAGTAGCATCCATCCACATTGCTGAGACTAGGGCAGCCCCCCCCCCAATTGGCAGTAGTGTCGACTGTGTAAAATGCGCGCCACGCTGGCGCCGCAGCCAATATCGCCGAGATTGTTGATGCATTGTAGCGCCGCTCTGACTCAGCCACCAGAGCTGAGAGGAGCAGATGGTTTAACTATTTAGGAGCTGAGCCCAGCAATGCAGGCTGGTTCTCTCTGGAGCAGCAAAGAGCCGGGGCACAGGCGCCGCTGGTGGTGTGCACTGGCAGGTGGCAAAATGCGTGACAATGCATTTCAGTGCGGTGATGCGGATCACCGCACTGAAATGCGTGAGTGTCACACCAATTGCGTGATACTTGACAGGACTGATCGTGGAATGTTGGATGCCTATCCTGTGTGTGAACTGACAGTTGATGGCAGGCAGGCTGAGTGACAGGGAGGTCACTGCTGGTGGGGTTTTACATTTCCATCTTAAGAACCTAATCTGGAAGTCAACTTAAATAAAGCTATCCTATTTATACACCTGGCTCAAGGACTTTCTATTTATAACAATATGTTAGAGGAAAACATTTTCAAATGTGTTCTACAGCTGCCCTAATAAATTCCGGAGTGATAATTAAAGTGAAAAAAACAGAAAGACCATGTTAAAAATGCATACAGATGAATGATTTCATGTGAAGTTCTACTTAAGAATCAGGTCCAGGCCTTTTGCAGAATATAGAAACAGATGTTCTAATATCATTGTTACGGGGGTTAGGCGGAGCAGAAATGCGTCTACACTTTAAATACTTCTTAATGCAGTGCATATTCTGATGGATTGAGGTGACACCCTTTCGCATGTTAAAGATTTATTTTTATTTTTAATGCTATTTCTCGTATATTAATATTATGTTTATTGGTTGATTCATATGCCAAATATTTTTGAGCCGGTGTCCTGGTCCCAAGCCTGGCGGTGGCTCGCCTCTCGCCACCGCTATTTTCTAAATTACCGTTTACTTTGGAAAAGCAACATAGAGTCATGTTTGAAGATGGCCGCGCGGTGAGTGACTAATGTTATATTGCTACCGCAGGAAGCTCGCCAGGCCTTAACCAAGATGGCGCGTTCGCGAGGTCTTAACTAAGACGACGCAACTGACGTCGATTACCTTCGGAACGATATCACCTTAACTAATATGGCGTCCTTGGTGCAACACTGTACGGGTGCTGCGCTGGTCCCATTCAAACCGTTTTCGCCTTTCTCCTTCCGCCCGCTGTAACATGGCGGCGGAGCTGTCCTCTCCCCCGCCGGGCTCGGCTGATGAGTCGGAGGCCCCGAAGCTGGCCGAGCTGCTGCAGTCGGGCTGGCGGCTGCTGGAGGCAGTGGAAGGCAGCTACGAGCCCGCGGGCTCCGAGCCGCTGCAGCAGCAGGTGAAACTGGGCCTGGCCAAGCTGGAGCAGGCGACGCGCATGGCCTCCGAGCTCGATTTGTTCAGGTAGGGCTGGGCTGGGCTTTTCTCCGGGCAGGGACAGCACCACAAGCTCGATGGGGGTGCTCGTGAAATGGGAGAGAAGGGTAATGTACCTTTTTTTGCCGTTTGCGGAGCCCAACACGGCTCACAAGCAGGTGGAGGCTTGTTATTCCATAGTCTGAGCCAGAGAGAGTTATTATTGGGCAGTACAGTGTAGCAGCCTACCGACCTGCAGCCCGAGGTTCAGTGTATTGCTATCTGACCACATCATTGCCATGGCACCCATGTGAGCTGTAATGTGCCTTTTGGAGGTTCCCTGAAAGGCGTTGATCATGTTATTCCAACTTTAAAAACATCCCTTATTGGCTAATCAAATACAACATTTAGTTCACCATTGGCTTAATTTAATGAATTCAGTTGAGTGCTATACAAGGTGTTGGAAGGCACAGTTTCTGAATTAACTTTACTCCTCCGTATATTTCTGAACTGCTCTGTGATTTATAGTTGCAGAGTAATCTCATGGTTTTTGTTTTGTTCGTGGAGATTCCCGTTTTCACAAGTACCTAGTTTTTGGTTTGAATTTGAGTGTAATTTGCATTTTTTAAGGGTTCTTATGTTTGCATATCAATGCCTTTTACTTGTGACACTTTGACTGACAGTTCATAGCGAATAAAGAGCAGTCATGACCATGCAATACATAGCTGTCAAGTTTTCAGGTTGCAGATGTGTGATCTTATTAAAGATTGTGTGCTTATGAGTGATATCCCATACGTTTTGTGTGACACTGAAAGCTTCACACACAACGCATTTTCTGTGTGAATGTAAAACATAATTCTGATTAAAAGCAAACAGAAACATCCCTATAATAACATTACAATTATAAGATAAAAGAAAGTATTCTCATTAGCACAACATGATGCTCTAGAAGTACGTGCAACTTTATTTTCGTTCAGATTTTCTCACTTGACACTGAAGCCGTGCTGCTCACTGGCAGTAGACTGTCCTTGAGTTTAAAGTTATCTGCAGAACAGGTACTCCACAATATCAGCCTCGTAAAACAGTGCATACTATTCGGAGTTGTGACCATGACAAGAGTTTTGACCTTTCCATGTCCCTTTATTATCTATCTGGGCTGCAGACACTTGTAGGAGTTGTACTGATAAATAACGTTTTCCACTTGGTTTTAGACATAAAACGACTTCTGCTGAGCTTAGAGGAGTTCTGAAAAATTCCGTGCCAAAATGTCCAGTGCAGGAATGATTAGCGATGTGCGTTAGTCTGACCCATGATGTGGGCAAGGTTAGTAATAATAAATGGTCCTGTATTGCTTATGCACACCAGGCATCATATTAATGCCCATTCCCCAACCTGGGTTCAGAAGAGACCAAGCCATTTCCAGATCACAGGGCTGCTGGCATGAAGAATTCGAAGGCAGAGGAGATCTATTGTTTTCTCCCTGCTGTGAACGCTACGATAATTCCAATCTCGAGTTAAACCATTTTCTTGAGTTTTTTTTCTTTGTTTTCAATTCAAGTAATATCTGTATTAGAAAGTATTAGATACCTTCTGTGTGTAAACTGCTGATAAAACATGGACTCCTCCATTGTAGATGGACATTTTATGTTATTGTTATTATCTTTACAATTGAGTTATCCATTGTAGGCTAGCATTGCTCTTGATTATGCACTTGTCACCATGACACCCTCCTATGGATGTCCACTTGTCACCATGACACCCTCCTATGGATGTCCAAGACCAACGTGGCACCGTCCTTTTAATTTAAATATGTGTAGTTAAGCTTACTTACATTACGCTGGGATAATTTGGACTAAGGAGATATTTTCTCAAACCGTTATTTGCTTTGAAGAGATTATTGGCCATATTCATATAAAAGCCCAGGTCTTGCATTGTTGTCCTGAGATTCCGCCCTTGCAGTTATGGAGGATATTTCTGGAATTCTTATCAGACCTTCATTGCGACAGTGCACAGTATCGTGCACACCTCATTCTAGTTGTTCACAGCATCTGACATGCAACTACTTTTGTGCTGCCTGCTCCTTCATTTATCCCCTATGCTGACATGTTGGGGTAAGCCCACTGCTGAAGTAAATGCTGGGTTCTCGCACCACGTCAGCAGATGGGTGATTTCATGGACCCGACATTCCTCCAAATCTTGAAAACGAACCTAACTTTATCTCGAGGGCAAACATGGAACATTACATAAACAAATTGTTCTTTTCTTTTACTGTCGGGTACCAGACTGATAGACTACAAAGTCTTGGTGCTTCTAGAGGGAGTGGAGATTGGTCTGAATCTATAGCGATGGCCTCCTTGATGGTGTGGAACATAAGAAAGGCAGCTCGCTGTCTGCAACTTCTTGAAAAGGCTCCAGCTGAGGGCAATCCTGCACTGTTTTCTTTCAATGACCTCACAATTGTCACCACTGGAGTGGTGCGGTGAGGTAG
This sequence comes from Lissotriton helveticus, assembly GCF_964261635.1. Lineage (NCBI taxonomy): Eukaryota > Metazoa > Chordata > Amphibia > Caudata > Salamandridae > Lissotriton > Lissotriton helveticus. The sequence goes on from NC_136064.1 coordinate 88,906,209, forward strand.
TTTCAACCATAGGCGATACCATCTACCCTTCTCGGAAGACACATCGCAGGTGATGAGTGTTCTCTTGGTGTACTGACACAGTGTTCCTCTTTACCTAAGTGACCGTCCACAGAGTGGGGTCAAACAGTTGCTTGCACTTGCTACCAGTAATTTTGTTGCTGCAGCACGTAATTGCTCATCTTTATGTTCCAATCCTTGGCAATTAACTGGTTGGTTTGCTTCTCCTTTCCTTGTGTGAAACTCCATAATGAACTTGTACGAAGCCCACTCCAGGGTGTCCTTCTCTTCTTCGATTTTCATTGCTTTAAATATGCACATACATTTTTCAGCTTCACCACTAGCCTGAGGCCAAAGTGAAGTGTTTTTTTTTTCTAAGCTTAACATTCATTGATTTGAGGTATTATCACAAAAGCGTTATGGTATATTTTCGCCTGCACACCGTTTGTCCCTAGTGTTAGGTATGCTCACTCTTTTGGGTCAACCGCAGAAACCCAAGTCTATACATATAACCAAACGAAATGAGGAGCACAACCGAAATGTTTACAAGAGTCCAAAAAGATAATTCGTTCTTTTTTGAATGCGTACTCTGCCGGAACAGGATTCGCTGGAAACCCAGGAGACTTCACGCTCTCTGCTAGCAACAGCTTTGCGGGATAGGGCCGAGAATAGTGAGGCCTGAATAACAGAGGACCGAAACACTAAAACATGCTTATAAGAAGAGGAGCACAATAAATATAAAAAAGTGTTGAAAGAAACAAGATATTATGAAGAAAATTGGTTGCGTCATTGGCGTGCACAGCAGATCTTGAACCAATAGAGGAATTGGATGAGGACTGAAAGAGTGTATGAAGAATATTGTACAGACAAATGGTGTTACAGGATAAGGCCTCGAGAAACAAAGAATGCTGCCCTGAAGAAGTCCCAAACTAATAGGGACGAAACGCGTAGGCTGTTCAGCCTGGATATGTCATCTTGCTTTTACTTGAGGATCATGAATAAAAATTGATGAAAAGGAATCAAGAAGGATGATGTGTAGTATATGATTGTTTGCTGTCATGAGCTTCGTTATCAATTGGGTCATGAACATCATGATATGAAAGATCTTTTTGGACTCATGTAAACATTTCGATTGTGCTCCTCATTTTGTTTGGTGATGTGAGGTATTGGCTGAACTCATTACAGTGATTACGGTCATTGTTGGTGCAGATTTCTTGGCAAAACGTGTGTTGCGAACATTTTCTTCACTGTAGGTATTACCGCCTCTGTAGATGTGGAACAGTTAGTCTACAGCAACCAGATGGGCAAGCTCTCAAAATCCACGTGATTCTGATCCATGGAGTATTCAGTGACTCTTTTAATTATCAAGAGGGGGGTGGATCACTTGTCCTGCTGAACCCGGATTAATCGGTATTCGGTGCGTCCCTTGGTAAAAGAACCCTCATGCCCTCGAGTTGATCAACGTAAACAAGCGGTATATCTTGTTTCTCCGCTTTTGGCACTCGGGTGTCTGCATAATCATCGGGTTTTTTTAGGTATGCAGCCTCCACCCGGAGGTTTTTAGATCCAAGGTTTTGCAGTAGTGTCCAGTGATAGTGGAAGTGGTGATGTTTAAAATAACACAGAGTCCAGAATTTGAACTTTATTGATCTGGGGTCTGGGTTAGCAAAGTTGAAAACTTTTTGGTATGCGTAATGGGAATATTAGGATTCTCTACGCTACCGGTCTTCGTGTTAATAAAATGGTCGACATGTTTCAGCCCTTTCGTCAATCGATCAGTGGGCTTTCTTCAGGACCAGGGTGAGTTAGTGTGAAGAAGATAAATTTATCCCTTCATTTCAAAATTACACATTTCGTGCCTATAGAAAAAGATATTGCCTTGGAGTTAAAGGACGTCTTATTTTGTGTGAATACATTCTAAATGTGAATGGTTTAAAACATTATATACAACATTTGATACTAGTTCGCCCACGTTACCACTTCAGGCAACCACATACTCTTATCTAGCTATTTCAGGTTGGGTTATTCTACTTATTCATTCTATCAGTTTCCTGTTAAATCACATTGGACTGAAGTTCTTGTTCATTTTGCAATTATATTACTCTCAATGTAAATGAGCTCAAAGTATAATTTGTAAGACTACCACTAAACATGAGGGAATTTTAAAACCTCTTCTCTTCACACTTTAGTAGCTATGTTCAACATCTCTTTTGCCACATCTATTTTTCACTCTCTAAAGCGATTTTATTTCTCATCCAGCTGTACAAAAAATGGTCACAACTAGTAATCGTTCAACTTAATATTAAATACACTCTCGTGGGGTTGGGCCATATTATTGAGCGTTCTGCTGCGTATACTCGTTAAAGCAGTTTTGACAGTTCTAGGTATTCCCATCATGGCACCTACCTTCCCACGTTTTATTACGTGCTTCCTCGGGTCCCCATTGAGTCTTATGACGGCCTTTCTCTACATTTCAAGAAGAGAAGGGGTTGTTTAGGGCCAAGTTAGGGGTTGGTACGTTACTTATCTTATTTGGTGCGTCCTCGCCGATGTTTACCTCGTGGTCCGTCTTACGCTACTTGTGCTGACTCTGCCGTTGGAAACCCGGTGTGGTTTCCCGGCCTGACGGCACCTATTTCATTCTCCCAATCTTCATGATAAATGAAGACAGACTTCGTGTTACTGTGATCCAAGGGATGTTGTACGAGGAAAGACTTACCTACTCAATAAATTACGTTTTGATGAAAAATTACGTTTGGGACCATTGTTTATCGGATGATCTTTGTGTTTAATTAATTTGGCAAACACTTAATATTTTGTATTTCGGTCGTAAGTTTAAACCATTGTTTTCCTGTCAAATTATACGATTGTATGATTAATTGATGTGTTATGAGTTGGGAATTAATGGTTAGAATTTTACAAATTAAAAAATTAATCACAAGAGTAGGGAGGGCAATGTGTCCTTAAAAACTGTGCTTAGATAATCATTATCTTGACGAGGGGATATTCATATGTTTATGTGGTCATTTGAGTGAGCTCATAGTTATGGAGTAATATAGTGTCTATCGGTGCATACTTGCCCAAGGGACATTATCGTTCAATCCTTGTACATCTGTGCCCAAACGGTGTACCCATCTTTGCTCTTTTTCGAATAGGATGCGTTCCGCATTATGATGTACAAGGATTGAACGATAATGTCCCTTGGGCAAGTATGCACCGATAGACACTATATTACTCCATAACTATGAGCTCACTCAAATGACGAAATACAAAATATTAAGTGTTTGCCAAATTAATTAAACACAAAGATCATCCGATAAACAATGGTCCCAAACGTAATTTTTCATCAAAACGTAATTTATTGAGTAGGTAAGTCTTTCCTCGTACAACATCCCTTGGATCACAGTAACACAAAGTCTGTCTTCATTTATCATGAAGATTGGGAGAATGAAATAGGTGCCGTCAGGCCGGGAAACCACACCGGGTTTCCAACGGCAGAGTCAGCACAAGTAGCGTAAGACGGACCACGAGGTAAACATCGGCGAGGACGCACCAAATAAGATAAGTAACGTACCAACCCCTAACTTGGCCCTAAACAACCCCTTCTCTTCTTGAAATGTAGAGAAAGGCCGTCATAAGACTCAATGGGGACCCGAGGAAGCACGTAATAAAACGTGGGAAGGTAGGTGCCATGATGGGAATACCTAGAACTGTCAAAACTGCTTTAACGAGTATACGCAGCAGAACGCTCAATAATATGGCCCAACCCCACGAGAGTGTATTTAATATTAAGTTGAACGATTACTAGTTGTGACCATTTTTTGTACAGCTGGATGAGAAATAAAATCGCTTTAGAGAGTGAAAAATAGATGTGGCAAAAGAGATGTTGAACATAGCTACTAAAGTGTGAAGAGAAGAGGTTTTAAAATTCCCTCATGTTTAGTGGTAGTCTTACAAATTATACTTTGAGCTCATTTACATTGAGAGTAATATAATTGCAAAATGAACAAGAACTTCAGTCCAATGTGATTTAACAGGAAACTGATAGAATGAATAAGTAGAATAACCCAACCTGAAATAGCTAGATAAGAGTATGTGGTTGCCTGAAGTGGTAACGTGGGCGAACTAGTATCAAATGTTGTATATAATGTTTTAAACCATTCACATTTAGAATGTATTCACACAAAATAAGACGTCCTTTAACTCCAAGGCAATATCTTTTTCTATAGGCACGAAATGTGTAATTTTGAAATGAAGGGATAAATTTATCTTCTTCACACTAACTCACCCTGGTCCTGAAGAAAGCCCACTGATCGATTGACGAAAGGGCTGAAACATGTCGACCATTTTATTAACACGAAGACCGGTAGCGTAGAGAATCCTAATATTCCCATTACGCATACCAAAAAGTTTTCAACTTTGCTAACCCAGACCCCAGATCAATAAAGTTCAAATTCTGGACTCTGTGTTATTTTAAACATCACCACTTCCACTATCACTGGACACTACTGCACAACCTTGGATCTAAAAACCTCCGGGTGGAGGCTGCATACCTAAAAAAAACCCGATGATTATGCAGACACCCGAGTGCCAAAAGCGGAGAAACAAGATATACCGCTTGTTTACGTTGATCAACTCGAGGGCATGAGGGTTCTTTTACCAAGGGACGCACCGAATACCGATTAATCCGGGTTCAGCAGGACAAGTGATCCACCCCCCTCTTGATAATTAAATGTTAACACAAGGAAACTGGATGGATCAAAAGATTTCCTTCTCCTTATATTGATCATGAGTATTCAGTGACTCTTCTGAAAAGATGGGAGCGTGGGCTTAAGGTGTTCAATTATTTGGAACGACAGACCTGAGGTAATAGCCCAATCTACTTTACAGTCCGTTTTGAGGAATCACACTCTTTTTGTCTAGTCACATCTTTATTTTTACAATTCATTGGTCTCCATGTGCCAAGTCTAGGACGTGTGGAATTGGAATATTTAATAGGACCAGTTGCCTGTCTCTGAGGAGTAGCCCGTCCTTGGCCAGGGACGGCTCATCTCTCACCTGGTAGAGAACTCACAGCCATGTCTGGGCATTTGGTATACAGTAAAGAAATATGGTCATGAGGACCTAGATCCATGCTTGACTAACTAGTCCTATACACTCATCTTCTTGGCAGGCCGTTACTATCCATTGATGGGTTATCAGCCCCTGCCCTACCTTGACAATTATCAAATGAACATATACTCTCAGTTCATTCAGCTCGATTCTCTTTATCTTTGGTAAAGTCTCTTGGGTGTATGGACAAATAGTCTGCTGAGTTCCTTTGACCTGGCCGATACACAACCTTGAATGCATACTCTTGAAGTTATAGTATTCGCTTTTGGATGCAAGGTGGTGATTTCAATACAGTTACTCTGCATAGGGAGATGAGTGTTTGCAGTGCATCTCTACTCGGATCCGGTTGCCTTACCAATAAACATGGAAGTATTGACACCCCCATAGCGTAGCAATCACCTTTTTTCAATATGAGAGTATCTCTGCTCCTTTACAGTCAAATCTGTGCTTGCGTAGACTACTGGCCCCCACTGCCCTGTTTTTTTGCAGCTGTGTCAGTGGGACTGACGGTGACAAGAAGTTCAGTGAGTATGCTTTGGTCATTGTACCTCGTCGTCATTCTCGCCGACAGAGCTTCTTTGATGTTCTGGAAAGCCTCTTGTTATTAGAGCTCCCAGGTCCACTGGGTTTTAGATTTTAGGAGGCATTGTAACATATTTGTGTTTGTCCAATTTGGAATGAAACCTCCACAGTACATGACCATACCTCTAAAGTTTGGATTTCATTGATGTTTTTGGGGCAGCTGTCATCTTGATCTCTTTGACTTTCTTCATGTCCGTAACAAACCTGTCGGCGGCAAACGGGTATCCAAAGAAGTTAGTGCCTTGCTTCAAAAACTCAAATTTGCTATTATGCAGGGTCACTCTGCCTTTCTTTGACACTAGTCATGAGGCCTCTTATGGTGTGGTTGTGTTCTTCTGCAGTGGTGATTTGCTGGGGGACGTTACTCCCATTGAGCATTGTAGGGAGCCCATTCAGTACTTCTCTTATGCACTACTGAAATACTCCTGCTGCGCTGGAGATCCAGACATTGAGACGTTGATAGTGTCTGAGCTCAACCCATATGGAAAGGGTGGTTATATATTGTACTGCCTCAAGTAATTTATGAAATTTCATATGGTGGTAACCTGTAAATGTAAATGTAAATGTAAATGTACAGGAATTTATATAGCGCAAATCACCAAGCGGTCTCTAAGCGCTTGCTTAGGGAACCCGTCCTGGTATTCCCCTGTGAGATAACCCTGGCAGGGTATCCGCAAGGTGAAAGCCAGGCATCCCACCGCGAGGGGCCGTTGTGGAGATTAAGCAAGCTATTGCCCAGAGTCGCAGAGTGTGAACCCGTGAATCGAGTAGGCACCGGAGCGAGAATTGTCGAGTCCATGGACATTTTTTTTTTTTTAGGACTCAAGACCCCGCCGAGCCGGGAATTGAACCCTGGTCCCAGGCTGACCTCTGCTTCCAGGTCTGCCTCCTCTAACCAGTGAGCCACACTTCTCCAACCTGATCGAGATCAGTTTTGCTGCATTGAGTATAAAGGGGATGCTTGTCTGAGTCCAGTAAGCAAGTGAAATGTAGTCAATGGGTGACTGGTGTGTTCACTTGAGATGCTATCCACTTGATACTGGAGCTGATACAGCTCCTTTTTTCAATTTTCATAAGTTGTGTATCGGTCTAATATTAAAGCAGTTTAATTTCCCTTGCTCATTTTAAAACTCACAATATCATCTGCAATCAGGTTTATGTGACGCTCTTTCTTTATGCCTTTGTTAGGCAACCGTATGTCCACACACATACCCCCTTCTCCTGGCTGTTTCGTTTTCTGGCAATGGATTTTTGTTTAAGAGCAGAATTGCTCATTAAGTGCAGCAGCAAAGTTATTGTCTAGGCCTTTGTCAGATAGGATGTGAAACATCCTGCAGACTTCATCACCAACGAAGTTGAAGGGCAGAGGCTGTTTAGCAGAAGATTCAGTTTCTTTTGTACCACAAGTAATTCTCAAACCTTACAACACAGGATTGCAATCGTGCGGCTGTGGAGGAGGGAACAGTGAACATGTCAAAAAGCTGAATTATGGCAGCAGCGCTGGAGAGCGTGGTTGTAAACTGCAAAAGTTGTGTAGGGTCCTGCCAGAGCCTGGATGTGAGGATTTGGGAATTCTACCCCTGCAGTTAGTTACCGCAAATGGGTGGCAGCAGAACTGTGCAGAAGCGTAGCAGTGGTACCCACATACAACTACTAGGGACGTCTGCGTTTAGACAGATACTGAAGTCACCAGGCATTGTACGTTTAATGGAGGCTCAGGTTGGCGCAAACCAGTCAAGTCACCTTTGTGTTTGCTGAGACGTCGACTCTGCAGTGGGGAGGCGTGCGCTGCGTCTGAAGTGAAGAGCGGCTTGGGTGCCACGTATAGAGTGAGCCACTGGGGAAGGAAGATGGTGTTGGGCCAACCGTGCAGGCAGCATGTTGGCTGCGATGCGACTCCCGTGGAGTGGGGCAGCAGCAGATGAGTAGCAACGTGAGAGAGGCTCACCTCCTTACCTGGTTGTTGTGTGGCCCCACAAGGCAGCGAAACACAATGACACGCACACACATTTCCAGTGACTTCCAGCGCAAACCTACTTTCGAGCCACCCACATGTTTAGGCGCAGTGCTGAAATGTGTTTGGGGGAGCCCACTGCTGATGTAAACTCGGGGGTCCCCTCGCTCCAGGTCCGCAGATGAGGGACTCAACAACCCAGAATCTGGTATTCTGAAAACGCAGTTCCTGTGTTATCCAAACACAAGTCTATGACCAGCCCCAATAGTTACCAAGCAAATTCAACCATATCTTCGTTTTACCTATGTAGCTGCAGTGCTTGGCTCAGTTGCCCATTACTAGGTTCAACCTCTTGCCGTGCTTTTAGCCCCTCACTCAATTGCATCATAATTGCTGCTGAGGGCTGGCTAAGCAGTGCAAATGAAGCCGTTTTTTACGTCAAGCATTCGAGACCTCTTATATATACCATAGTATATACTTATATGTTTATGTACTTTGTGGCATCTGGAGATCAGCCTTAGGACTTGTCTGCTTCTGCTTAGGGACTTTTTTTCTTGGCAACTGCCTCTATTTACCTTCCTTGATAAAAAAGGACCAGCAGAGGTCAGTAAAATACCAGAATCACTTTAGCATTCTCTGGATTCCAGTCCATAGAAATTGTCTTCCACGAGCACCTGTAGACAATAATATTTTTTTCAGATCTTTTATTTTCAGTGATATGACCACCAAGAGCTTTAGACTATACCATTTCCTTCTAAAAGGCAATATTTCTCTCCATGTGTTCCCATACCTGGCGTGTCACGCAGTTTGGTGCTTCCATTCCCTCCATGTTAAAGAACAGTAATGTTTCAGCACGCAGGCTTATGTGCTGCATAGCTAAGTATATATAAGGTCCCAAAGGCGAGACCGATTGCATTGCATATGCTTGTTGCTGCCTGTTCCTGCCACACGTGACTCTTGAGGTTAAAAGTAGTGCAGGTACATGGTAGCAAATCTCGAGCTGCAGTTAGTAGCTACTCACCCGGTTTGCCATCCATGGAGTTGAGATTAAACTAGTTGTAGTCCATCCTCCCCTCAAAAGCCAACAAATATTTAAAAAGAACCTTTGGTGTAATGAAATCTTGGCAAGATTTTAAAGAAATATTCATTTTTTTGGTGTAGTTTAGACCTCGATCTTTGAAGGCATGAATCCACTTATCATAGGTAGAAGGTAAATAAGTACTGGCAAAGGCTTTCCGATTCACTTTGAATAGGGAGTTCTTTTCCCCAAGCTTCAGAGGGATATAGCCAGAACAGGAACCACAATAGTGTCATCTTTCCTTGTACAAATAGAACAGATGTTTCATAACATTGCAAGCCACACTTGACACGCACACAGAGAACAGGTATAAAGCAGACACCAGCAGTGCAAGCTCCCCTCGCGCTAAACTGGTACAGTTAGTGCAGTAGCAGTACAAGCTCCCCTCACTATAACACAATTATTGCAATGGCAACATCTCATCTGCTTAGGCAGGAATTTGGATACTTACGAACATACATTAATGAAGTTATGCAAGTTTGAGTAATTCCCAGTAGCAGAGTAAAAGCAGTTTCAACTGGCAAATTGATTTACAGCTGGCTTCCAGAAATAATTGGTCAAATCCAAGATTTTTTTTTTTTACAAATTCCACGCAGTAGGACACAAATAATAAAAGTCTACGAATATTCGAACTGAGAATACACAAATTATGAAAATGGCCGTTCTCCCATATTCTTTCGCTCTTGTCAGTCCAAGTTCACGGGGGAGGAACATGGCGGCAGGCTAGCGGCTGCTGCGAGGCTCTACACCCTGGGCACCGAAATGGATTATAACGCGGTTCTCTGGCACTAAATGTCCAAGGACGGCATATCGGAGTATACGGTGAGGGATACACTGTCATTTTCGCACTGAAATTTACGTGCGTTGTCGAGAAAAGAATTCTTGTTTGTTTCTCGAGGTTTGAGATCCCCGGCGATAGGACCCAGCACCAAGATCCTGCAGGAAATGTTCGAGCGGTGGTACTGCAGCGACGACCGTGGTCAGCTGTGCAGAGTATTCAGCTGTGGCTGCGGACGTGAGAGCGACGCGATTGTATGCGGTAAGACGCGGAAGCAGGCAAGCGGCGCTGACAGCTTCGAAAAAGAAAGAGCAAGACCGGCAGGTCTCAGGGTTAGCTGCTCCAGGCTGTGGTTGCGCTCGAGGTGGGCACTTCTATTTTACGGCAGAACGGGAAAAAGTGTTTGCTGCGCGAGAGGTCGACACATTGAAAGACGGTAAGGTGACTTTTGAGTGGGGCGTCTGCATGGGGGCAGACAAATTGAGACTTACTACAGCCCCCTGCATCGATAGAGAAAGTGAGTGTGCCTAAAGGCAGAGGAAACAGCAGTATTGCTGTCATAGCGGAAGGGGGCCCATATGACGACTGCCCAGTAAAACAGGTCAACAGGCAGCTTACTAGTCTTAAAGAAAAAGTTGCTGAACCAAAAAATCGCTATCAGTTAAGATCAAAGTCAGAACTTAGAAAACAAGGGGTCTGGAACCTCCCAGGCATAGCGGACAGAAACGGCCCAACTCCTCTTTCCCCCCTCAAGCAGAAAAAGAAGACTGGGACTGGAGGTGGTGGTGGAAGAGGGAAAACTAAGTTAACCAAAGCGGTTAAACAACCACAGATACTCAGAGGTACCCCCTCATTAAAGAGCTTCTTTAAAATCATGGAGTCAGCAGTTAACTTTAAGGAAAAGGCAGCGGTACAAGCAGATCCCAAGGGCGCGGAGGAACCCGAAGGGGTGAGGGATAAAGACCCTGATGGCTCGGATAAAACTATTGTTTCCCCGCAACACTCCTCCTTGCTCTTACCCCTGATGAATAAGTATGCCGTATTAGATCTAACCCTGGGAGGTCAAGAAGCAGAAGTAGAATCAAGGGCTGATAATTCCGCCGGGCAAGATAGAGATATGGGGGATGATCAGGGTGCCCCTATTAATTCACCACAATTAAGCCTTCCACCGTCAGAACAAGGCACAATTTCTAAATACTGCTGTCCGACCCCTTCAACTAGCAATGCCAATGCACATCTTTTACCTCTTGCTACCTCTAACATACAAGCTCCTATGCCCCAGAGAGATGGGCCAGTTGATTTATCCAGGGAAAAAGATGAAGGAGACAGGCTTGGTTCTCTACTTCATACATTAAGAGACGACTTGATGGGGAAATTCGAGATTTCCGAGAGAAATCAGAGAGGTCTGCACGACAGATTTAACCTTCTTGAGGCCAAATTGGAGGGAGTTAGTATTAGAACGGCCGCATTGGAAAGTAAAGTCTCAGCGATGACGGAGATTTCTAAAGGAAACTCGAGAGACATAGATTCATTAAAAGCACAGAACCGCACATTGACAATGGATATGGAGAGATTGGAGACACAAACTAGGCGCAACAACCTCCGGATCTTTAAAATTCCTGAAGGAGAAGAGGTAGAAGACATAAAGGGGTTCGTATGCAGACTACTCCGTGAAGACATCTTGAAAGACAGAACAGACATCAATTTAGAGGCGGAGATCCAGCGGGTGCATAGGGACCCATTTAGGTTGCATTCAGATCGTAAGACACCCAGGAAGATTCTTGTATACTTTCAAACATACAGCGTGAAAGAGTTGATCCTTAGTCGGTGTCTGGCACGTACCTCAATGCACTATCGTGCAAATCCATATCAAATACGATCAGCTATAGGAGGTAAAACCGCTCAAAGACAATGGGAGCTGGGTTCTAAAATGCCAGAATTGCGCTCAATGGGGGCCCAGGTACAGATGAAATTCCCGGCTCTCCTAAAAATTATGTGGAATATTAAAATGTTCTCCTGCCATTTTCCAGAGGAAGTTGATGAATTGCTAGTTAAAATGAAAACAAAAGAATAGTCATTTAACTTCCATCGCCTTTCTTTTCCTTTTATATATGCATGATAACAGGGAGAGGAGAGAGTGGAGGGAGGAGGGAGGAGGAGAGAAGCAGTGGGGAAAGGTTAAAATAAAAAAAAACGGAAAGTGGTTTGGGAGGAAAAGTGAAGTGAAAAAAAAAAAATGAGTGCACATAGATATATATACACTCACTAGGAAGGAGACGGGGAGAGGATGGGGGAAAATATAAAAAAAATATATAAATAAAGTTTAAAAAAAAGAAAAAATATATATAACGCTGGAAAACCACGGTTCGTTTAACAGGTGCAGGTGCGACAGGGTGTAGGCCTCCTAAAGGCGTACCGATGCCCATCAGGAGGGAGGGGTTCCTCGGGGGGGAGGGAGGGGATGGCTCACAGTGGGGAAGGGATAGGGAAAAAACAGTTGAAAATGTCCTCATATGACGTAAAATTACACTTGTTTAAATTCAGGTACAGGTCACCATTAATTTTTGGAGGGGGTAGCAAACCAGATAATGGCTCGTGGTAGTAGTAAAATCCTCTCCTGGAATCTAAATGGCCTGGGGAACCCCAAGAAACCACAGATGGTGTGTGAGTTTCTAAAGAACTCTGGGGCGTGTATATTTTTTCTACAGGAGACTCACCTGGGAGAAAAAGAATGTAAAAATCTGTTTGGCAGATATAATTGGGTCCAGGATATCTTGTGTTCCAAACAAACTGGTGTGACCAGAGGAGTCGCAATAATAGTGAGAGCCAACGAGGGGATTAGGGTTTGCGATTGGAGCACAGACCAATCGGGCAGATGGTTGGCTGCTGTTGTTTTGATTGGGGGTATCAAATTACTGTGTGGGGTATACTACGGCCCTAACGAAGACAAAGTCTGTTTTTTGCATAATTTAGAAAAATATATGTCGCAGCACACAATTCCAGTTATATTAGGAGGTGATTTTAACCTTCTATTAGATCCCCAATTGGACCGTACTTCAAAAGCTAAATATAATCCCCCCAAAAAATCTCTTCTTGTCCTAAAAAACATTATGCAAGATTATACATTGAGAGACATTTGGAGAGCCAAATACAGTGACCGAAGAGAGTATTCCTTTTTTAGTAAAAAATATCATCAATTTTCTAGAATTGACTTTTTTTTGATTGACCAATCCTTTTATTGAGCACTACCTTACTCCTGAGGCAAAGCAGCCGGGAGCAGTTGTTTTAAATTGGAATTGTGTGTATAATCTGTATTTTACTAAAGCCTACCTTCGCGCTTCGCGCGTCCTTCGCGCCGGCCACGCCCACCTTGAGGCCACGCCCCCTCCTCGCCCTATTTCAAGCGCTGACTCACTAGCGCCCAGTTGGTCCTTACTCCTGAGGCAAAGCAGCCGGGAGCAGTTGTTTTAAATTGGAATTGTGTGTATAATCTGTATTTTACTAAAGCCTACCTTCGCGCTTCGCGCGTCCTTCGCGCCGGCCACGCCCACCTTGAGGCCACGCCCCCTCCTCGCCCTATTTCAAGCGCTGACTCACTAGCGCCCAGTTGGTCCTTACTCCTGAGGCAAAGCAGCCGGGAGCAGTTGTTTTAAATTGGAATTGTGTGTATAATCTGTATTTTACTAAAGCCTACCTTCGCGCTTCGCGCGTCCTTCGCGCCGGCCACGCCCACCTTGAGGCCACGCCCCCTCCTCGCCCTATTTCAAGCACTGACTCACTAGCGCCCAGTTGGTCCTTACTCCTGAGGCAAAGCAGCCGGGAGCAGTTGTTTTAAATTGGAATTGTGTGTATAATCTGTATTTTACTAAAGCCTACCTTCGCGCTTCGCGCGTCCTTCGCGCCGGCCACGCCCACCTTGAGGCCACGCCCCCTCCTCGCCCTATTTCAAGCGCTGACTCACTAGCGCCCAGTTGGTCCTTACTCCTGAGGCAAAGCAGCCGGGAGCAGTTGTTTTAAATTGGAATTGTGTGTATAAACTGTATTTTACTAAAGCCTACCTTCGCGCTTCGCGCGTCCTTCGCGCCGGCCACGCCCACCTTGAGGCCACGCCCCCTCCTCGCCCTAGCCATCTCCTTTTTCAATGTGCAACCCCAGGACGCGCAGCGGACGTGCGCAGCGGGCGCGCCTAAGGCAAGCCCGTCTGCGCCCGTCCGCGGCCGGACGGGGCTAGGGGCACGTCCCCATGCCAATTTTATGTGCTACTCCTCTGAGGAGCTGACCTCTCTCCAGAGCCATTGGCCACTCTCTGAATCCATCGGAAAGCGCATTGTATCGCTAAAACTCACTCCCTCTTCTACCCCTATACTGCTGCCGCCATTGCCGGCCCCACCGTTGCTTTGCCCCTCCTTATCTGATCCCCCCCCCTCTACTCCTCCGTTATCTGTTATCTTACTCAATACCAGATCGGCGGTCAAACACCACCATGAGCTATCCGTCCTCCTCGACTCTGAGAAGCCGGATCTATTGCTCTTGACCGAGACCTGGTTTTGTGACTCGTCCCTCCCCGTCCTCCTGGCCACCCTTCCCCCTACCTATGTTGCCCTACGCACTGACCGCCCGGCGGGCAGGACAGGCGGTGGTGTGGCATTGATTGCTCGGGCGGACTTAAATTTTCAGATCCTTCCATCTTCCTCTATCCCCTCCTCTGAATTCCTTGTTGCCCGATCCCTTTATTTCTCTCCTCCCATCACTTGCCTCTTGATATATCGCCCACCCCAGCCTTCGCCCCTATTCCTTCCTGCGTTCCAGGACCTATTGGCCACCCTGGTGGTCAACTACGCCTCAATCCTGGTCCTCGGTGATTTTAATTATTGGCCTTCCGACCCTTCCGAGTGCGCCACTTCGAAGGAATTCACAGATTCTCTGCTCTCCCTGAACTTGGTGCCGCATATTTCGGTTCCCACCCATTCTCACGGCCACATTCTCGACCAGGTATGGTCCCTTAACCTCTCAATTTCCCCGGTGACTGTCTCTCCCTGCCCCTGGTCGGATCATGACCTCATTTCCTTCTTCATCTTAATTGAACCAGCCCCGAAAATCCCACGCCCCAAAAACACATGGGCTAGAAATTGGAACAGAGTTGACCTCCCCGCTCTGACCACCCTGCTCCGGAATTTCCCTCCAACCCTTGTCGGCCTCTCGTCAAACTCTCAAGCCGTGGCAATTAATGCCTGGATAGCCAGAGGCTGTGACTCTGAAGCCCCCTTGCGCCGTATTTCCATCCGCCGGCCTAAGGATTCAAATAGATGGTTTGATGGCAACTTAAAAGAACTTAAATTGACCGTTCGTCAAGCAGAGAGACACTGGAGGAAGGAATATTGTCCTTTATTAAAAACCCTCTACCTCTCTGCACTTGCCAAATATAAAACGGCAATCCTTGATGCCAAAACCGCCTATTTTTCCGCCAAAATCACGTCAGCCGAAAACAAGCCCAGGGAGATCTTCAACATTGTGAACGATCTAGCCTTCTCTGACAGAGCCTCACCCCAAATTCCCCCATCCCAGTGTTTATGTACCCAACTCAATTCATATTTCCTAGACAAGATCATTACCATCAAGGCTAATATCCCTCCCCCTTCATCTGCCTTTATCGATCTTCCCCCTCCGACCGTCCCAAGTTGTCTTACCTCTATTCCCCCCCTTACCCAGGAAGCCTTCTTGGAGATTCTCCCTAAGGTTAAATCGGGCTCCCCTGCAGATGTCTGCCCTGCACGCATTCTGCAGCAAATTTATTCCTGCTGCCCTGAACCCCCTGTCACTGTCCTGAACAACTCTTTGGCCCAGGGAGTCGTGACACCCGCACTCAAATCTGCCACCATAGTGCCCATACTGAAGAAGCCTGGCGCGGACCCAACCATCTCAGCCAATTATCGCCCCATCTCCCTACTGCCCTATTTAGCCAAGGTACTAGAGCGCCACGTCACCGCGGTACTCAGTGCCCACGTAGAGGCAAATGGGGGGCTGGCTCCCCGCCAGGCTGGCTTTCGTCCCAGGCACTCGACCGAATCAGTCGTGGTATCGGTCCTTGATGAACTCAGGAAGGGAATGGATCACAACCAATACCAGGCGCTGGTGCTCCTGGACCTCTCCGCCGCTTTTGACACGGTTGACCATAACATCCTTTTGTCCCGTGTCAAGGCGGCCGGAATCCAGGGAACAGCCCTGGTTTGGCTTTCCTCCTTCCTGAGGGACCGTACCCAGGCGGTTCGGTTGGGAGCCTTCACGACCACCCCACTCCCTGTCACTTGTGGTGTCCCCCAGGGTTCTTCCCTTTCCCCCTTACTTTTTAACCTTTACATCTCCCCTCTTATTTTTGCTCTTCAGCAGCTGGAGGTCACTGTATTTAATTATGCGGATGACCTCCAGCTCATCTTCGATCTGTCTTCTTCTTCTCTCTCTGTTTCTAACTTTCAGTCCATTATGACCTTCATCAGGGATTGGATGAACCACAACCACCTCAAATTGAACCCGGAGAAGACCGAGTTGGTTCTCACTGGTGGTTCATCCAGTCCCTGGAACCCCCACTTTTGGCCCCCCTCTCTTGGTCCCGCCCCTACTCCTTCAGCCACAGTAAAAACACTGGGAGTGAAAATGAACAGTCACCTCACTCTTCACTCCCAAATCAGTTCCGTAGTCTCCTCTTGCTTCCTCACCCTTCGAACAATCCGCACTGTTTCCCGTTTTTTTTCCCCCCAGGCTCTCAAACTGATTATGGCCGCATTAGTAATCTCACGGCTGGATTACGCCAATGCCCTTTATAACGGCATTCCGGCATACAGCTTACGGAGGCTCCAGGTGGTGCAAAACCACGCGGCCCGGCTTATCTACGGTCTCCCACGCTATCATCACTCCTCCCCCCTTCTTAGGGAGCTCCACTGGCTGCCTATCAGGGAGCGCTCCCTCTTTAAGACCGCCTGTATGACCTTCCAGGCCCGGCAAGGCACTGCCCCGGCCTTCATCTCTTCGCTGATTAGCGATTATGTTCCCTCCAGAGAGCTCCGGTCCTCCTCTAAAGCTTTCCTCCAAACCCCCCGTTTTAAGCGGAAAAAGTGGGGTGGTGCCAATTTCTCCACCTTGGCCCCTGCCTTGTGGAACTCTCTGCCTGATCACCTACGTTTCTCCACCCACTATGCCTCTTTTCGAAAGGATCTTAAAACGTTCCTGTTTAGACAGGCCTTCCTTTTATAAACTCGCTTACCCCTGTAATCCTCAGTAAATCGGACCTTGTTAGCGCCAAGAAACCGCTTGGTGGACGTTGCGCTCTACAAATGTTTTAAATTAGAAATTAGAATTAGAAATTACCTTAGTCTCATATATTCCAGTGGGTCTGTCAGACCATTCTGTGGTAGAACTACAAATCACACTAAAAGATAAAACATTAGAAACTCGCTGGACACTCGATAGAACGATCCTATTAGATACTGTGGTTGGCAATAAAATAAAGGAAAGTATAGGTGAATTTTTCAGGTTTAACGAGAACAGTGCCTCAGAATATATAGTATGGGACACATTTAAGTCTTATTTAAGAGGTATATATAGTTCTCAAATGATGTTAAACCAGAAACTTAAAAAAGATAGAGACACTCGAGCTTAAATTAATAAAACTAAAAGAACATCAGCTCCAACTGGCGGTCCTGGAAAATAAACCCAATATCTTAAGTTTAGAGAGAGAAATTTTAGATCTCCAAACAGGTTTTAAAACAAGAGCTGAAAAAATAATCCTAGATAAATGGGAAGTTAGTAAACTCCGCAATTTCGAATACGGTGAGAAATGTGGGTCCCTGTTAGCCTGGAAGGCTAGGACAGAGAAGAGCAGAAATAATATTAAATCTTTAATACAGCGTGGAACTGGTTTGTCTCTATTAGTTGATAGTGAGATAAAAAAAGAAGCCAGACTGTTCTATGAATAATTATATCTGGAGAAGAATAAGGGGTTACAAAGTGAACAGGAGGACTGGTGGGCCCAAATCGAACTCCCTCAGATAAACGATCTGGATAAAGCCTTTCTAGCTACTGAGATAACGGAGGCCGAGATAAGATCACAATTAAAAAAAATGGCAAGAAATAAGGCTTCGGGCCCCGATGGACTTCCGACAGAGGTCTATAAGGATAATGTGGAAGAGATCTTGGCCCCATTACAGAAACTTCTCAATAAAATCTTTATTCATGGCGAGCAAATACCTCCCTCCTGGTCTGACGCTACAATCTCCTTAATAGCCAAACCAAATAAAGACCCGGAAAGGATTGAGTCTTACAGGCCTATTTCACTTTTAAATTCTGATCTGAAAGTATATTCTGGTATTCTGGCGTCGAGGCTGGCAAAAATAATTAAGTCAATAATTCACCCAGACCAACGGGGGTTCATACCAGGTCGTCAACTGAACAAATTGACTTTTCAGGTGATTGGTGCAATTGATATCGCTATTGAAACAAAAGCACCTCTTACTATTGTAGCTATAAACGCGGCCAAAGCTTTTGACCAGGTGAATTGGCATTTCCTCTGGAAATCAATGACCAATTTTGGCTTCCCAGAAGTATTCATCAAGGGAATCGAAACACTATAGAAATCCAAGAGCCAAGATCCTGGTTAATAACAGTCTTACCGATTGGTTGAGTATTTCTAGCGGGACAAGGCAGGGCTGCCCTTTATCCCCTCTTCTTTTTGACATTTATATTGAACCCTTTATATGTTATCTACGGCAGGACCCTGAAATAAAACCATTCAAAATAGGAAATCTCGAACTGAAGACAGCTCTGTACGCTGATGATTTACTTCTTTACACCTCCAATCCAGAGGAAGCAATACCAAGGCTATTTAGACTGGCTGAAGATTTCGGATCAATATCAGGGTACAGCATCAATAGGGATAAGACTGAAATAATGAGCTGGAATAACCCTGCCCCCGTTGCTGAAGCAAAATCTAAAATTAGATACTTGGGGGTATATCTCACACAAAATTTAGACGACACTTCCAAGACTAGCTGGGGAACAGTGGTAAAAGAGATTAGAAAACTCCTAACTAGTTGGAGCAATCTTCCTTTAAACATTTACGGCAGAGTGAATTTAGTAAAAATGATAATTCTCCCAAAAGTTACTTTTTTGTTCAACTCTATTCCTTTAATTTTCAATAAAAAATATATTTCTAATCTACAAGGAAGAATTGGTACTTTTATCTGGGCTACAAAATCCCCTAGAATAGCTTGGAAGAAGCTCAGAAGAGGATTGAAACTGGGTGGACTGGCACTTCCAGACTTACTCTCTTACTGCTACGCCTTCCAATTTAAGAACTTTAGACTTTTAGCCAATAAGTTGGATGATACTTCACACGGCAAACTGTTTCAAGCTATGTTAGCAGACCTCCCATACGGTGCAGATTTTTTCCTGTTCAAATTTGGCGACAAAAAATTCTTTAAAAAAATACGATTAAAGCTTTTAAGAACAGCCTTAGATAATTGGCGATGGATACGGAAGATCACAGGCATCCCCTACTATCACGCTCAGGCCCCAATTTGGCATTCCCCTGGTACTCCAGAATGCCTATTGGATCAACTAGCTCTCCCTCTTAAGAAAGCTGGCCTTATAAAGTGGGGGGACCTCTGTGATGTCTCAAGCCTATTAAGTTGGGAAACACTATCACGCTTAACAGAGGATACCATCACAAGGTTTAAATTTTACCAATTGTCAGCATGGTGGGGAAGTCAAAATTGGAATACGGAAGAGGAGAGCCTCCCACTTGACTTAATAACCAGGCAGAAGGGATGGAAGGGCGAGACGGCGGGATGGTACAAAATGATAACGGGAAGTAAGGATAAGGAAAATCTAGAGGCTGAGATAACTAAATTATGGGATATCCTTCCAATACAAACCTCAGACGATATAATAAAAATCTGGTCAGACTCTTTCATAATATCACAGAAAGTCATCAAACCATCAAAACTGAGAAGAAACCACCTATTCACAATGTACAGGGCCTATTGGACACCCGCCAAACTTTCAAAAATATCAGAAGTACAGTACTCCTGTCCAAGGTGTAAGTTATCAGCAGCATATGATATTCACATGTTTGCCGAGTGCCCTGAACTAGATATCTTTTGGAGGCAGGTATGTGGTTGATAGCTGCACATCAGTTTATCTTCTACGTAATTGTCATCGCGAGAAGAGAGATCTGCAAAGAATGGAAATCAGACCTCCCCCCAAAATTTGCAGACTGCCTTAGGAACATCATGGCGGTGAGTAGTCTTGACTTACTATGTGGAGGGGTTAAGTCTGCTGAGGTGTGGTCTGCACTAAAAGCCTGGTGTGAAAAATAACAAAAAGTCCAATGATTATGCCAGAGGTTAAGTGGTCTTGTCCTCCCTTGATAGCAAGTAACATCGGGAAAGGGAGTTGGACTGGAACTAACCTTACCTCTGGACGATCTTCAATGGCTATCCACAAACACAAGGGCGGCAAAGGAAGGTTTGTGTTAGTGGCCTGAAGGACGTCTGCTTAGAGCTAACATTTACTGGTGGCATATATGAGGACAAAAAAAAAAAGAGTAATTCTCAGTAGCAGAGTAAAAGCAGTTTCAACTGGCAAATTGATTTACAGCTGGCTTCCAGAAATAATTGGTCAAATCCAAGATTTATTTTTTAATTTTTTTATTTTTTACAAATTCCACGCAGTAGGACACAAATAATAAAAGTCTACGAATATTCGAACTGAGAATACACAAATTATGAAAATGGCCATTCTCCCATATTCTTTGCTAGAAATGGAGCTTATTTGATGCTCCACTACGGTTTTGTTTTGAAAATCTTGGTCACTGTATGTTTGTTGCCAGGGCACTATGTCGCAGTTATGAGCTTTCCCATTATCGGAATTGGATGTTTGTCCAATGTTAATTTCGGAGTTGACCCAAAGGCATTAGAGTGCAAGTTACATACATTACACAAGGTCACAATTTTGTTTTTTAAAGGTACAAAGAAATTAACTATGTAGTTCCCCAGGAGCGTGAGATGGTCAAACTGGAAGGCATTTGACTTGCTTGGAGGGTGTGAAAGTTTCTAAGACCTCCTAGAAGACAGTGAGTTGAAAGGTATGTTCTGATCACTCACTCTTTTAGGAAAGTTGTATTTCCAGCCTGAAGGAAAAAATCAGAATTTTGATTGGCCGGTGTTAACTGTACATCCGAATGACAGAGGAGGGTTTCGTATGTTGAAAGATTTTGTTTGTGAGAACAAGTCCAGCTGTATTCTTGCAGAGTCATCCTCTCCCCTGTAAGACATAAAAAGCATTGGCAAAGCCAATATAGCCTTTGCAATAGCTAATTGGCTTTGCCAATATGTTTTATCCATGTTATACACCAGCTTGGAAGCTGTTCAGCATGGCTAAAAGTTAGTGGCGTAAAGGAGAGTGGCATGAAGTGTCATAGAGTGGGGTGCTATGGAGTGGCATAGAGTTTGTGGTGTTTCGCAGAGGGGCATAGAGTGGAGTCTCATACTGTTGTGGAAGGAGTAGAGTGTCGTAGAATGGAAGGCTCATGGATATTTCTTATCCGAATAAAGATTTATGTGAGTTGAGGTTTTGCCGAGTTGAGGGTTTGCCGAGTTGAGGGTAGTCATAGGAAGCTAGCTCTGTATATGGTATACCACTAATTGGTTATATTGTGCACGGAGTCCAGAGATTTCCCCCAGTAGTGTACAGGGCTCAATGTAAACCCAAAGTGCTCTTTTTGTGGTTGGTGCGCGAGCAGCCTTAGGCCTAACACAGAGGAGTGTAAGACATTTGTTATGCACACAGTGACTGATAAATGACACGCGACTCAAAAGGAGAGCCACAACTATTTTGGTAAAATACGCTTATTTCAAGATTTATTTTAAGACCAAGATGTACGCAAAAAGTAAGTACGTTTTGCAAGAAAAATTCTTTACACTTTAAAAAGTGTACGCATTGCAATTTTCAGGCTGTTCAATGTTAACCTATAAGGGAAGACAAGAATGCAGTTTTTCAGGTAAGTACACAACTTACAGATCCAGTGTCGGGTCAACACCAGGCAAGGTTCAAAAAGGTACCAGGAATGCACCACCAGCGGTACAGGCGCAGAGGTCCAATTCAGGGTCAGGTGCCCAATGTTAACCAATGGAGACTGGGGGTGATTGAAGATGAGCTGCTCACAGGTGAGTAAAGTGGAGTCAGGGGTCGATCATCTTAAGTATAGGGGCTGTCTTACGTACATGCGCTTGCTAGGAGGCTGCATGAAGAAAACCCACAGCTGCTCAGGTAACTTCTGATTCTAGGGGAGTAGGGACACTGGTGGTCAAGCTCCCCTGGGTCTTCGGATTCAAGCTGCAGACATCGAGGATGAGTCCGGCAGGGTCAATCCCACAGGGAACTATGGCTCAGAAGAGCTGGGGAACCTTTGCAGGATTGGTGGACCATTTCAACTCAGGCTGTGGGCGTCTGGTGCAAAGGTGGGTCGAGAGGCAAGTTTTGCAGTTCCTCAGAGCGGAGTTACTTTTCTTTAAAGTTGGTTTCTTCTGGACAGGTCCACTGTCCACAGGAGATATTGATCTTTGTCGGAAGCAGGCTTTGGAGGATACTGGGCTGCAGGACAGGTCGTCTTTTGGCTCGTGATCATCGAGGGCTGCAGACAGTCCGGTAGGGCTGGCGCCAAGTCATTTGATGTCTGCATTATTCTCTGCTGGTGGTATGCTGTAGAGTCTGTCTTTTTTTAGGTCCTCTGGATTCTGATTTTGGGGTCTGGGGAGCCACCTAAAACTGGATTTAGGGATGTTACAGGGGAGTAACCATTCAGTAGTTTCTTTACCTGGGCTGTTTACACCCACTGTTATGACACACTCCTGTGGGAAGAGGGCATAGCCCTAGCCCTGATTGTATAAGTCCCACCATCTTCAAAATGGTGGGCACTGAAAAAGGTGCTTAGCTTCGCCTCCAGTACCTGAAGGGTGGGGTTGGCAAAGGGGGGCATACTTCCTATTCTTCCTTGGTTGTCCCGCCAGTTCTCCTGCCAAAAGTGGGGGGTTTTAACTGGGGTCTGCCATCTGCTGCTAGCAGCAGAGGCTGAAGTCAATGACAAAGGTGGCAAGCCCGGCCTTTAAAGCTAGTCTCTGGAGCACTGTGCTAATCCTGGGGGAGGAAGGGGTGACACCTCCACCCAGGATGTGCTTTGTTTCTGGCCTCGAAGCAGGATCTCAGGGGTTCAGAAACATGTCTGATGGTGGCAGGCTGCCTAAAGCCAGTCGGAGACCACACCAGACATAGTAGGTTTCTAGGGGGCACCTCTGAGGAGTCCTCTATGTACATGTTTCAATAAATCCCACACTGACATCATTGTTACCAAACACTCCTGTGTACATTGAAGCCATCATGGTGCTGGGGAACTCAAGTTGTCGAGTTTCCAGTCCATGTACTCTGACGTCACTGGCACTCTCAATATTTAAGAATAGACTTGGATATGTAGAATGCCCACACCTGAGATACGGTGCACCCTGCCTTAGGACTTATACGGCCTGCTAGAGGGGTGACTTACCTATTCCTTGGGCTTTGCTGCTGGGCATGGCACACAGGCACTGTGCCATGTCGAGTTTGTCATTTTTGTCTACACCAAGGCATACATCCTGCAGTGGCAGTTTGCATGACCTAAGTGAGGGGTTCCTAGGGGACCCTCTTCAGTCCCAATGCCGTGGGTACCATTTGGTAGGGACTTGGAGGGGGGTCTAAAGTGCCAATCTTGGTACAGTTTTAGGGAAGGAGCACTGTCACAGGAGACCTGGTTGGCTGGGACCCTGTTCATTTGCAATTGAAAACACAATTTAATTTTTTCCATCAAAAAGTGGGAGGCTATCCTTGTCAGTAGAGGCACTTTCTCACAAGTGTCGTAAAGTGGAGTGGCGTAGTGTCTAGAGTGGCGTGACAGAGGGCGTTGCATAGTGTTTTAGATTAGACTGGTGTAGAGAGGAGTAGAATGTCGTGGAGTAGTGGAATGGCATAGCGTTTCGGAGTGGCGTGGAAACTGGAGTGACGTGGATTAGTGTGTCAGAATAGAGTGGAGGAAAGTGGCATCGAGTGGTTTAGAGGGCGTTGAATGGTGTAGGGTGTCATAGAGTGGAATATAATTTTATGGAGTTGAGCAGCATAGAGTGGTGTGTTGTAGAGTGGACTGGAGTGAAGTGGCTTAAAGTTCAGTGGTGCAGAGTAGATTGGCATAGAGTGCAGTGGCTTAAAGAACTGTTTTGAGTAAAGGGGTTTAGAGTGCATTGGTGCAACGTAGAGTGGTGCAGCATAGATCGTAGTGGCGCAGGGTGGAGTAAAGTACAGTGCTGCAGAGTAGAGTGTAATTGAATGCATTGGCACAGAGTGGAGTTTTGTGGAGTGGTGTAGGATTGAGTGAAGGGGCACGGGGTGAAGTGGCACAGGGTGGAGCAGCGCAGGGTGGTTTAGAGTGGTGTAGAGCAGATAGCTTCAGAGTAGAGAGTAGTGGTGCTTGGTGAAGTAGTGTGGTGCAGGATAGAGTGCAGAGTTGCATGAAGTTCAGTGGCGGAGAGTACAGTGTTGCAGAGTAGAGTGTCTTAGAGTTCATTGGTGTAGACTGCAGTGGCAGAGTAATGCAGCGGAGTGCTGTGGAAAGTAGTGTCGTACAGTGGTGCAGAGTAGAATAAAGTGATGTAGAGCGCAATGATGTAGAGCGCAATGATGTAGAGCGCAATGATGTAGAGTGCAATGATGTAGAGTGTCGTAGAGTTCAGTGGCCGAGAATGCAGTCTTGCGGAGTAGTGTGAGTGCATTGGCGTAGACTGCAGTAGCGTAGAGTTATTTATTTATTTATTTATTCAAAGTTTTATATAGCGCGAACAAGATCCTTACAGATATCAGAGCGCTTCACAAAGACAGGGAAGGGGCAACAGAGTAAACAGAGATAATGGGAACAATATAGTAATCAGTGACAAGGTAATAACATGGATGATAAAAACAGACATAACACCAATCCATATATGATCAGGTAGGTAACATGGTAACATGGTAATAACATGGTAATAACATGGTAAGTAACATGGTAATAACATGGATGAAAAAAAACAACATAAAACCACTCCATATATGATCAGGTAAGGGAGTAGTATATAGCAGCACAGGTCATTGATCCGACTACCATGACGTACAGGTGGATCAGTAAACTAACGTGTATCATATCTTGGTCGGTAGTAATAGAGTAGCGTAATAGTGCCCCCAACAAGTCGAGGATAGGCAGAGCAGCGATACAAGCAATGCAGAGTCTCTGACACAACATCTGTAGCGATCAGGAAATATTGGCCAGAAGCATTGTTTTCACCTCTTTCTTGAAGAGTGCAGTGGAGGTGATTAGCCGTGTTTCAGGAGGGAGCGCATTCCAGATCCTGGGTGCCATTCCTGAGAAGGAGCGTTTGTAAGTTTTCGCTTTCCGAAATCTACGGGGTTTCAGGAGTAGATTTTTAGTACTCCTATTGGATCTCGACCCACCTGATATAGACAGCTTTTGAGCGAGGTAGTAGGGTGCCTTGTGGTGCACGGCCGCGTGTGTCATAGTTGCAATTTTTAGCTGTATTCTGGCTTCAAAAGGCAGCCATTTTAGAGACTTTAGATCTGGGGATATGTGCGAGTGCTTTCTTGAGCCAGTAATGAGTCTCGCGGCAGCGTTCAGGGAGGCTCTTAAGGGTGCTGTTGTGGATAGCGGGAGACCGCTGAGGGTCGCAATTCCGTAGTCTATTCGAGGGATGACTAGAGCTTGTACAGCAGTTTGGAAGTCTTTGGCAGGGAGGAAGGGTTTAATTTTCCTCAGCGTGTTAATTTGGAAATTAGCTGCTTTTGTGGCTTTGCTGACGTGCTGCTGCATGTCGAGCTTGGCGTCGAGTGTGATGCCTAGGGATTTCGCCGAGTCCACGATGGTAGGTTGGACATTGAGTGCTGTTAGGTTGTTGAGCCAGGTTTGGGTGGTGGAGATTTTCGCCGGAGGTGAGATGAGTAGGAACTCAGTTTTTAGAGCATTTAGTTTGAGGTGATTATCGGCCAGCCAGGATTGGGTGTTAATAAGCGTGGAATTCAGCTGTTTGATATCTTCCGGGGACTGTAACTTTAGGTAGAGTTGCGTGTCATCAGCGTACATATGGAATTGAACATTGGATGCTTGAAGCAAGGTGGCGAGGGGTTCCATAACGAGGTTGAACAGTGTAGGAGAGAGGGTGGATCCTTGTGGAACCCCAAGATCTGCAGGCACCGGTGTAGATAGTACATTGTCGATCTTGAACCTCTGAGACCGGTTGTGAAGGAAAGACGAGAACCATTTGAGAACAGTTCCCGATAGCCCCATTCTAGTACTTAGCAGCTCCAACAAGTTCTCATGTTTGACCGTGTCAAATGCTGACGAGAGATCAAGAAGGATGAGGAGGCAGGACTCATTACGATCCAGAATTTGGAGGGCGTCATCAATTATGTGTGTCATAGCTGTTTCCGTGCTATGTTTCGCTCTGAAACCTGATTGATGAGGGTTGAGGAGGTCAAATTTATCAATGTGTTTTGTTAGTTGGAGTTGGACACATTTCTCCAACAGTTTGGCCAGGGTGGGGATATTGGTGATGGGTCGATAATTGTTTAGAGAGTAATATGTAGAGAGTAGTGGTATACAGTACAGTGGCTTGGAGTCGAGTGATGCAGAGTGGACTGGAATTGTGTAGAGTGAAGTGGTGCATAGTAAAGTAGGCATAGAGTGGTGCCTAGTAGAGTGCAGTGTCGTAAAGTGTTGCAGAGTAGTGTATAGTGGCGTAGTTAATTGGTTTTGAGTGAATTGGCTTCTAGAGGTGCAATAGCCCAGAGTAGAATACAGTGGCATAGAGTAGATTGTTTCAGAGTAGAGGGAAGCGACGTAGAGCGCAGTGGCATCGAGTAGAGAGGTGTAGAGTGCAGTGGTGCAGAGTAGATCAGAGTGGAGCGATGCAGGATAGAGTGCAGTGGTGTAGAGTGAAGTCATGTAGAGTGGAGTGTCGTAGAGTGGTGTAGAGTAGTGTCATAGAGTGCAGTGGTGTAGAGTATATTGGTGCAGAGTAGATTAGCCTAAAGTGCATTGTTTTGAGTGAAGTGGTATAGAGTGCAGTGGTGTAGAGTGCATGTGTTAGAATAGAGTGCAGTAGAGTAGAGTGATTTAGAGTAGATTAGAGTAGATTAGAGTGGAGCGGCGCAGAGTAGATTCTTTCAGAGTAGAGTGAAGTGACGGTACACAGTGGAAAGTGGAATGGTGCGCAGTAGAGTGGGTTGGTGCAGGGTAGAGTGCAGTGGTGTAGAGTAGATTAGAGTGGATGACCTAGAGTGGAGTGGTACAGAGTAGAGTGAAGTGGCATACAATACAGAGTTGAGTGGTATAGAGTGAAGTTGTGTGGAATGGTGTAGAGTGCAGTGGTGTAGAGTGAGGTTGAGTGCAGTGGCTTAGTGTTGCAGAGTAGTGAGGCGTAGACTGAAGTGGCGCTGACTGGAATGGTGTGGAGTGGTGCAGAGTAGATTGGAGTAAATTTGAGTATGCATGGTGTGGCAGTGCTCTGCCATTAGACATCACATCTTCAATTGAAATGACATTACATTTGCACGGACATAGTTTTACCTGTAAAAGTATATACAGCTCACAAACTATAATGTGTGGAAATGTCATCTCCAAGTTTATTGATTGTCTTTTTTTACATTTTTTATGGTATTAAAATATTTGTTTCCACCACACTTCAGAATTACCCCAAGCAGGCAGCATGATTGTTCCATAAATCCTCTCACTCGGAAGTCCAGGAGAAAGAAATGTAAACACCAAGCTACCTGGAAGGAATGAGTCTGACATTTGACCTCTGTCATTGAATGCAGACCAAATGTGACAGATGAGAGCAAGTTTAAAGGCCTGTTTACAGAAAGAGAGTACTCGGAAGAATAAGGTTTGGGCATTTGAAGGGACAAACTCAAAGCTGAACCACCTGAAACAAATGAAGTTAGCCAATAGAAAGCAAGAAACTTTGAGTTACAAACCAAAAAGGCAGTGGGAAGCAGCGGGCGTAATGCATTCCCGGGGAAGCTTTCCGAATGGCCCAAGAAGTCTTGAGCAAACCAGACAGGCTTTGATTTAAAAACTGAGCTGAACTTGAGCATGAGAGCTAAAGTTTGGGCCGGTGGTGATCATTGTCCAAGCTACGGATGCGGGACGAATTTGTAGATGACATTTTTTTAAATCTTCATAAGCTAATGAACGTGGTGGTGAAAATGTTGGAGAGAACTGGGAGCAAGGAGGTATAAAAACGCAAGTAAAGTCACGACAAACAAATTGTGCTGGGGTAGCGGTTGGTTTGAAAGTCTGTATATTCATGTTGCACTAAAGAGAGTACTGTTGCTCCCACCTCCTACCACAGTGAAGCTGACCATCTACCCACAGTTTGTTGAAAACTCAAAATGTTATGCTTTTCTGGTGAATGTGCGATTAACTTTGCATTTAAAGTTTATGGTGGACAGTTCCAAGGAAGAGATGCTTGAACGATGTGCAGAGGCCACAGTACTATAATTTAAGGCTGTTAACGTAACTTGGCGCCTTCAGAGGTTATCCGCTTTAATGGGACTCAAAAAACAGGCCACCAAGGGCTGCCAGTTCATAAGGACCTTATTTGCACTTCTCTTACAGTGTGATTTCTTTTCAGCCGCAACGAAGAGTTGGAAGAACTTGCCTCTGCAGACCTGAAGTACCTCCTCCTGCCCGCATTGCTCGGTGCCTTGACTCTCAAGCAGGTGAATCCCAGTAAGCGCCTGGAGCATGTGCAGAATGCCCAGGTCTACTTTTTGGACTTCTTGAAGCGCTGCAAGGAGTATAACATTGCCAAGTTTGAGCTGCCAAAGATGGAGAGCTCCAGCGAGCCAGCAGCAGAGGAAAGCGAAAGAACCCCTGTTCTCACTTCCCTACACCCTAATATGGTAGCCATGGCTACACACAGACAAAGCAAAATCGAAAGGTGAGTAGTACTTTTTTTCTGCGGTTTATATTTGTGTCCGGTAGATTAGAGGTAGGTGGAGTGTGTGGCATCGAAGACACAGAGAAATTGAAATCTGTATAGATATTGCCTTCACCTGGGATCTTCTAATCCATCACTGCCTGTTTCACTGTCAATTACAACCACACAGACCCTCTGAAGTGCACGATTCTGAAGGGCATCTGTGCACATAAATTGAGTTTAGATTGCCAAGTGACTTGTTATTGCTGCAAGTTAGTGTTTTGCATTCCCTAAAAGTGAATTTACTCTCAAATCCTTACACATACAATTTCACACTTGAAACTTCTTTATAGTGCTGTAGAGTGGGAATTTCAGGATAGAGCTACCATGAAAAGTTGGCAAACGCCCACAAACCCAGAACATATCAAGACATTCAACCCCATTCAAGAGATCTGGGTTAAATCTATCATTCTTTTGCTCACCATGCCACCCCAGTTTAGACATGGCCATATGCAAACCAGTCTTGACCCTGTGCCTCATGGGAACAGTCCAGTCCGAACTGGACCGGAAACAAGCATCCTAGGACCAGTTTCAGGTTTCACCCCTCATCAGCCAGGATAGCTTGATTCCAGTGGCACAGTGAGCCCGGTACCCACTTCTTGGTGTGGTGAGCTAAAGAATGATGGATTAAACCCAGATCCTAGTGACTGGGGGTGAATGTTTGTATTGTCAAGCATTCCGTCCATCAATTGTTTCTTTTGCATATGTCGCCTTAAGTGGGAATGGAATGCCCACACGTGCGTCCCAGGCTCACAACACCACTGGATTCAAGCTAGCCTGGCTGATGAACGGTGATGCCCTAAAACCCGTCCCAGGATGCTTATTTCCGGTTCAAGGAGGACCTGGCTTGGCAGTTCAGGCTGAACTGTTCCCACAAGGAACAGGGTCAAGACTGATTTGCATATGACTAGGTCCAAACTGGGATGGTGTGGTGAGAAAAAGAATGATGGATTAAACCCAGATCCTTGTGACTAGTGGTGAATGTTTGCATTGTCCAGCATTCCGTCCATCAACTGTTTCTTTTGCTCATGAATACTGCGTGGAATTTAATAGAATATCTATTTGTCCAAGGAATAACATGATTATAAACCTACTTGCCCTGTATGAAATTCCATTTGTCCCAGTTGGTGCCTTGCAGTGAATTGACAAACTAAGGCAATTTAACATTATATCAGAGCTCTGACAGTCTTCATCGATTACTTGCTGCTCCTCAAAATACTGTTAATTTAATTATTGTTCCCAAGAGTTTTAGGCATAAATCCAAGAAAATCCTTGTCAATAAAGGCTAACTCTAAGTTTGAAATGGGTTTGTTTGCTGTTAAACTCAAGAATGATAATGATTTTTATGCCTAATCTTTGACTATCCGCTTTTCATATTTTTATAAAGATTAGCATTCACTATCAGAGTGGCAGTCAAACCAGAACTCTAAGGGTTTTGAGGTTTTAAACTCAATTTAGTGAGTCAAAAATCCCGAGATGTTTGCATTATTAGTGTCTTTAATCTCGTTTTCACTTCATAGCTTTTTACCATCTCAACTCATTTGCTTCAGCCAATCAACAGTTTTGTCAAATTGCATTTTTTTTGTGTATCGTGGGCCAAACCAGACCTGGATGGGCGGCCTAGTCTTGGTACTTTAAAAAAAAGCTGAATTTGCAATGAATGGTAAAACTCAATGGATGATTCTTCCACAGGAAAAGTTGTAGTGGGTGTTAACTTGATAAACCCTTTCTTTGCCTAGGTTCAACCAGAGGAAGGAGGCAGAGAGCAGACTAGCATCCATGAGAGAGATGGCGGAGAGCGGCACAGCTGACGAAGAGCAGATTCGAGAGTACTATTTGCTGCATCTCCGGAGGTGGATCAACATCTCCCTGGATGAGCTCGAGAGCCTGAAGCAGGAGGTGGAGATCCTCAAAGGCAGGGAAGGCATGCAGCAGGTATTCCTATTGCATCTTTGGTGCACATACATGGCTGTTTTATGTTGGACAATTCAGTTAAAACCTCTTCTAGTTATACATGTGTCAATGCTGGTGAGATCTGGCTAACAGACACATGGGTCCATGGTGGTCCGGGTTCAGTTGTGTGAAATTTTAGGTCTGTGGGTGTTGTCACCTTGTGTGGATGTGACTCACTGAAAGGTTCTACCAGAGCATCAACTGAAGATTTTGTAGAATTCAGATGGCCTTTTTGCAATCTTACCTCCGTGAAGTGAGAAGTTTGAAATGTAAGGCACTTACAGTAAAGGAGCAAGGAGTTTAAGATTTTCGCTCTTGCTCTGGAGAAGTCTGCGCCAAGTCTTTACAATTGAAGTTCACACATACAATTTCCTGGCACGGAAGTTCCCTTTTTGGGAAGTAATATGAGCAGTTTGGTATTTGAAGCTGATCGCTCACTTGATAAATGTAACAGGCATTTTGAGATGTTAAGCTAGTCAAAATAGTGTACAGGCCATATCTAAAAATGGTTGAATCAACATTCACAAAGGGGAAAGGGTCCTATGGGGGACCCTTTTCCTTTTGCAAATGCCTACCACCTCCTCTGAGGTGTCTGTAAAAAATGAATGTTTTGCAACCGTAATTTGTCCCAAATATTCATACATACCACTCCGAATGGTATTGTGAAAGGACGCCCAAAACATGCCCCTTCCAAATACCGATTTGAAAACGCAAATTGTGATTTGGTAACCGGTTACCAGATTGCAATTTGTCTTGTACATTTAAAAATCTTTTTTGAGGCTGCAAGCGGCCCGATTCTGCGAATCCAGCTGTTGGCGAAATCAAAAAAGGTTTAGTACATATGGCCCTTTACTGTTTGAGCCAGTCACGACTGTGAAAAGCTAAAGAAGGTAGAGCGGATGCCGCCGGCACTTTAAATGCCATTTACAAGTTCTTGTTTTTGTCTGATTGGAGGGCTCCCAGATGGATGTGCTGAGTTCTCTTTGGTAAACAGAACATTTTTTGCAGTTTGATATGAGTGATGATGTAGAACTCCAGCTGATCCAGCATGATTAGCCCCTTTCCAGTGTGATAGCATTTCCCTTGAGCAGGGATGGGGAATTCCTATAGCCGAATGCCCAGGACCTATTGTTTGGGGTCACGGGCAACATTTTTTCATGTGTATTTTGTCATTGGGACAAGTAGACCCAACCCCCTCCAGCACAAAACCTTTGGCTGTCAGTTTGCAATACTACATAAGGATCAGGGAAGGGCTCTGTCTGCAGTTAAGGTCATATTTTTGCCCATATGTTAATGCTGTTCAAACTTGTATTCATGGTTCATTAATTTAAAGCCTTTATTATTAGGGTGAGCGCTCTAAGTAAATGTTGTAAGCTCTGACTGCACTACTGACAGTGGTTCCAGTATAAAAATGTGTACACACGTTTTTAAAGTTTAGCAATATGAGGCTATGTATAATGCTCCCAAAATGCATTATAACAAACATTGGCAAAAGCAAAAATTGTTTGGTCTCAAAAAGCACGCATTGCCACAGTTGTTCCTGGCACTGAACAAAACTACTTTGTGTTCTGATATGCTCCTTGTGAAAGAGCCAAATGCTGTCACTCACAGTGAAGCCAGCTGATAGAGAGCCGGTGAAGAGAGAGAGAGACAGAATTTTAATGAATGCAAAAGGTCATGGTTAACGCCAGATCCAATTAGGGGCTCCGTTATTAAAGGAAGTCTCAAAAGTGCACTTGTGGTATATGTTCTTGCATTAAGTGCAGATATACTTTTTTTGTGAAATTGCAAAAATGTACAGCAGCAGGCCAAGAAATAGTACTTCTATAAAATATTTGTGAACTGCATTTTAGCATAAGCAAATATGCATGTCTTGGTTTGCTTATGCGAAAACCTGAGAGTTTGCAAGTTCACTTTCCCTCCAACTGCCATTGTCATGAACATATTTCCAACCTTTCTCAGTATGGGAAAGATTAGAGAAGAGTTGGTGAAAACCCTTAACATGCAAGGTAGTAGGTTTGCACATACTCTAAAGGGCATTCCATCCCCTTCCTGTTTAGGTATGGCGTGTTTAGCTAGTGGCTCCGCCATCTTATCCTAGTTCCTGTGGTCCGTGGACTGTGTTTAAATCTAACAGGCAATTTACCCCAAAGTGTGTTAGGGCTGTTCTAACCTCTTAAGAGCATGAATGCCGGGGTTTATTAGAGTCAGGGTGTAATTATGTGACGGAAAATTATGAAATCTATTCCCATTCGTATTGTTATATGGAAATAAACCAAAGACAATATGTTACTCTCTGAATTGAACCGCTACCATCTGCATGCAATATTAACATGTAAGTTGTTACAAACAAAGACTGATGGGTAAGATCTAAATACAGTTAAGGCACAGACTTAACATATCAATTATTACATACAACAACTCATGGATAATATCTGATGTTATAGATCTGAGTATGATTGAGTCACAGACTATCAAAAATTACTACTAGCTCCCCATCTCATTGTTACCACTTGTTATCGTTTTGCATGCATTTCACAGTTATTATATAATAGCTTGATCCCACGGGATTTCAGCATTGAGTCCATTGATGGCTGTCCCCAAGATATATATCCAATATACTTCCCTCATTTTACGTATTTTCTCTTGATCATATCCTACCCTTGGGTGTATTTTGTCTAGGATATACCATGTTATATCCTCTGGTGTATGTCCTTCTTCCAAAAAATGGCTAACCATAGGGGCTGTCTCTTTTCTTGTTCTTATGGCTGACCTGTGCTCAGTCAATCTGACATTAAAAGCTCTTCCTGTTTGTCCTACGTAGCCCTTGCCACACGGGCAAACGATAAGGTAGACTACATTAGTGCTTCTACAATTATTAAGATCTTTCGGTTCAATAGTTTGTTTGTTGAAGGTCAGACTAGTACCTTCTATGGCTGTAGCGCAGGATTTGCAGGTCGAGCATTTGTAGTTACCCACTACAGGTTTTAGGTTTGAAAGTGATTGTTGTCTTGGTTCACTTTTGGTGGCCATTCTTGATCTAACTATATGATCTTTTAGTGTCTTATTCCTTTTGTACGCAAAGATGGGCCTGGGTAATCTGTCTTGTTTGGGGATATTTGCATTTAGTATGTGCCAATTGGCACTGACTGTTTGTCTGATTCTTTCGTTGATACTGGAGTGTTTGGTGACAAATACTAACTGGGGGCTGTTTTTCTCTCTTTTGGGTTGTAACAATACTTGTCTATCAAAGAAGCGCGCTCTCTTGAATGAGTCTCTTATTAGCTTTTTAGGATACCCTCTGGACAAGAATTTTTCTTTCATAGTTATGGCTCTGGTGTCATAGTCCTGTATTTGAGTACAATTGCGCCTTAACCTAAGGAATTCCCCAAATGGCACACTATTCTTTTGAATGGTCGGATGAAAGCTGTCATAGTGTAACAGCGTGTTTTTTGAAGTGGGCTTAATAAACAGGTCTACTATTAGTGACTGGTCTTGATGTTTTATCTCCACATCTAGGTAGGTTACTCTTTCTCTACTGGTGTGGCTTGTGAATCTGATATTCTCATCACATAAATTTATCCATTGTAGATATTCTTCTAGCGTGTCTTCATTGTCAAGCCAGATGAGGAACACGTCGTCTATATACCTGGCCCAGTTACATACCGACTCAAAAAAAGGTGTTACTTCATTAAAAACAAATTGTGCCTCAAAATGGGCCATGTCGCCGCATCCAGTGGAAGCCCTCCTGCTCCACCCCGCTGCAGCAATATTCATGCCGCTATCAATCTGGGCTGGCGGTTATTGAACCACAGCAGCATCGAATCCACTCGCTGCAGCTGACTGCGACCTTCCGCCGCTGACCAGCCGTTCTTACCACCAGCCGCCTACGGGGGCGCTCCATCAGTCCAGGGGGCTGCCCAGGTCAGACGCGGAGACCCCGCAGCACCAACGCGCAGGAAGGCGAGGCTCCGGCCTTGTCCCGCCTCCCGACGCCCAGTCAGCAGCGCGCCAGCTCCTGCACTTGTGGCCAGGCAAGTGCCGCAAGCTGCATAGGTGCAGGCCTCCCCGCTGCGCGTCCGCGCCCTGACCGGAGTGGGACAACTCCTCGGGGGCAAGAGGGCCATGGTATCCCTCACTCCGGGGGCGGGATCCCAACACCAGGACTGCCTTACCTTCCCTCCAAGCTCCACTGGCACTAGCACATCCGGGCGCCACTCGCTGCTCGGCCGCAGGCCCACTTCAATGCTCCCCGCCTTCTGCAGGGAGATCAACATCCATTGGAAGGTTTATTTTGTTTCATCTCCTTGTCCTCTTTTCTGTTCATATTTACACGAAGCTCTGTATATTTCTCTCTTCCGTCCATGGTCTCTGCCATCATGAGGATATTTTGTTTTACCTTGCCATTCTTACTTGAAGCCCTGTTCTCAAGGTCCTTTCTCCCCTCATGCTCCTTTATGTGTGATGCTCAAGACCTCTGACTCTCTTGATGATCTCCTTTTTTCCAGTTGGCTTTGTCATCCCGTGGTGCAAGGCGAACAAGACCACCTATGAAGCCTTTTATCCTGACCAGAGATGCAGCCCAGGCCAAGTAAGTGACCTCTGCAATATCTTCTCCCATCTCTGTCCTAGCCACACTGTGCCACAGGCATTAGTTTCACATAACCCGCTTGCGCACAAGTCGATGCATTTGCCTCATGAGTGAACCTCATCCCCACCCATTGTATATGAAAAGCCGCTCTAGCAAACACAAATTGCCAGTAGCATCAGCTGCCACCTAGTAACATGCGATGAAAAAGTATGCCGCAATCACATACTCTAGATTCAATCTATATAAGGAGCGAAGTTAAACAGGAGGGTGCTGGTGTCCACCCAAGAGTGCGAGATTTAATGCCAGGGTTTCACATGAAATACATTTAGATTAATTGACTCCATGATGCTGTCACAGTGCTAGGGCAGATATGGCGAGAGCTTAGGCTGTGTCTACTCATTAGCAAGCCATCGAATCAGTAAAACAGTCTGTCTTTAATGTATTCATATGACTAATTCTTGGGGTCACACAGCTTTCAGAATTTGTCGGGCGTCATTAGTGACAAACCCCTCACCCCCAACTAGTCACCCATCTAGTCAGTGGGTGACTAGTTGGAGGAACTCCGGCCTTGCTTGGAGGCTCTTCAGTAAATGTTTCCACTTATAGTCTGACAGTAGGAGAGATTTCTAAGATGAGAACACTAGAGAAGATCAATTAGCCATCAGAAATATTACGAGTGGTGAGAGGCCAACTTTGGACTCCAACCAAAATGAAATATCCAGAGGTCCTTGAATATTACACATGCTAAAAGTGCCTTAATGAGAAAGTATCCTATGGGCTGTTATAATGACTGCAGCCTTGGACTGCAGCCTTGGACCCAGGAAGAAGTACTTACATTTTGAGACTATTGTAAAATGTATTTTGCAGTTTCAATTGGCGTTTCCATGTGGAAAAGCATAATGTAATGCCCTGGAAAAGCGGACATTGAAAGTAGAATATCTGTCTTAACCCCCATACCATTGAAGCGATTAAGACGTTCCTGTTTCAAAGCTGAATGACCTTTGTAACTATTTGCGGCATGTTTTTGAAAATGACTTTTTCGCTTTGAGTATATGTGCATATGTTTTTCCGCATTTGTTGGATGATATTCCTTCAGTAGGACTATAGATTCGGCTTACTAGAATTTAATAAGATTGCTGTATTTTGTTTAAAAAAAGGTAATATCCAAGCTTTATAGCTCGAGTGCAAACACTAAGTTGACTACACAAAGCAGGCTTATAGTCTTGTTATCAGTTAAAGATAGACTTTATTCTAAAGACGAGAGAGGCTAATAACTCTACCATTCCCAATAGACTTTGGTCTTGCCTTTGAGCCTTAGGCTAATTCTACTTTATAGATACTGAATTGATATCCTCTCAGCTTGCAAAACCACCACCTCAAATCCCCAACTTTGGTGGCCCCATGCAAGTTTTTTGTGTAGTGATCAAAACAGTTGTTTAGTGATGTTTATATTCAGAGCTTTGTAACTTTAAGTGAAAGGTTCTGAACATGAAACTAAAACTAGGTAAATGCATCAGCTGCTTGAGTATGGACCTACACTGGAATGAAAGTCCAGACCTTCATCAATTATCAGAGTAAGTTAATCTGTTGCAGCTACAGATGTGCTTCCTGCATCTATACTGCAGCCCCTAGCTTGTCGTAAAAACCTTGGGTATCTTATTTACAAATAATGGTCCTATAAGACTAATGCTTTAGTAAATCTCTCTCAGAATGCTTTCATTGTTATGCCTGTAATCTAGTTTCTCAAAGGTATGCAATATAATGTAGTGAATTATTATTTGTCAGAGATGTGAGGCAACAGAGGGAAGCAGGGCTGGTGGGAAGTGGGGGATGATCTAGAAAAAAACCTAAACAATGTCTGTTAAACAATTCATGTGGCCTAACTCAACTCATACGCGAGTACCAGCTTTATACATGACTATGTTGTGGTGGACCGGAGCTGCTTAAGTGTTTCTTGCAGATCTTTTTTTGTTCACTGCATGTACTTCCCTGACAGGGTCCTTGGTGCCGGGTATCCAAGCCTTCCTACCATGACTGTGGACGAATGGTACGACCAGCAACGGATGCATTGTGCCCTGCCTGACCAAGGGATCCCTCGAGGAGGAGATGGTAAGACCAAAGTGTGTCTTTCAAAGTTTGAATTGAGTGGTTTTGAAAACAAAAACATGGTGGATATAGAAAATCATATGTTCGAGGCATGTGAGCTGTAGATCACATGCTTTGCATACTCCTGCCATCTAGTGTTGGGTCTGGATGTTTGCAAGTTGTTTTTCTTCAAAGAAGTCTTTCCACTCCGGAGGTAAGGTGACTCTTCCTTTCAGTGATAGTGCGCATGGGCATCAACTCCATGGTTAGATTGGTTTATTCCGCCATCTGATTCGGATGTGTATTGCTGTGCTCCGTTTCAGAATCGGTCCGTGCGCAATCCACTCTAACTTTTGAAGTTTTGAAGAAATGTCTCATGGGGGCGCAAGATGAAATTTACGACCCCTGAGGAAGGGTCGAAAATGACCCGAAATGCATAGGGTTTATGTGGAACTAAAAAGTGATATGGATCTGCAAAGAATCAATTTGCATTTATGAAGATTAAGGAAATCATGAAATAAAAAGATTTGAATCTATTTGGATAAAGACTTTTTCGTTTGAATTATTCATTGAATATAATTAACTGAAGAAGACCACCAGGTCGAAGTATGTGTGTGCACACCAACACAAAGTGGAATCCCCACTTTTCCTAGAAATCTTAAATCAGGTGTGTAACTTGTGCTTGTCCCCAAAGCGCAAGACTGAGACGCATGCCCATCCTTCAGATCGAAGAAAACTCTCTGCGATAGTCGGGCTCGACGTCGAGAGAAGTAGCGGCAGAGTTATATTTCACCCCGTATTTCTTCGGAAGAGGAGCTCTCAGTGGCTGAATAAGAATAGGCTTTAGCGGAGTTTGACTCCAAATCAGAGTTGCAGATTGTCCTCAAGGATGACTATGTGCTGCAGGGACAATGGGACGCGAGTACAGAAGACCCCTTCTCCCCCCACCCACTGTCCCTAAAAAAATCGAATTCTTCGGCACCACCTCTGCCTTCAGGTCAAGTTCAGCACGAGAAGAGGTTTCTAATGCTCCGCCTTCCGGCCTGGTACCGAAACACTCTGACAAGCCTTCTGGCTCCGGACCGTGCTGACCAAAACCCACTTCCGAGCCGAAACCTTCGGGTACTAAGCACAAAATAAGCTCAGAGCTGAAACCTTACACACCAAAACCAAAGAAACATTCCTCAGGGGCTCAAATTTTCAGCGCTGAAAGGATATTCCAGCTCGGCACCGAATACTTTGGTACCAAAAGCCAAAGAGCTGGCCGCACCTCAACCAGATCCAAAAATGGAAGTTGTACCAACTGAATTGAATCTGAAACAGAAAAAACTCTATAGTAATCCTGACACACGGTATATTCACGCTTAACCGCCAACCAAACACAAGCTTCCTGATGACGACAGCTCTCATAAGATTCCGTTTGAGAGGAAAAATGTGGGTACTATTCCTTTCTACATACTTCCACCTTCCCCTCCCTCTCCACCACAGCAAGCAAAGAGTCTCAGCCAAATCAGTATACACCTTTCGTTGGGCTAAGTTTGTGGCCTTGTGTGCTGTAAAGCAGATTGACCCATTCCACAATAAATTATCTGAAGGTCTATTGTTTTTGTTGTCCCTTGCCCAGCAAGGCCTTGCTTGGGGCACTGTTAGAATAATTTGTCAAGTCTTTCTGCCTTTTTATGGCTGCCTGATCAGCTGTCATTATTTGAATCACATATTGTGATGCAATCACTCAATTCAAAAACTTTATTCGGAGGCAGCAAGCATCCATAAAACCAGCACGCAGTACATACAAAGGTGAGGCTACATAACATAATTTGTGTTTTTCAAGTACAATAAATAAAATATAAATAACATTTTGTAATTCATTTCTTCAAAGGGTTACAACATATGTTTCCTTCTTCTCGGTTTGTTTTGCCCCAGTGGGACTTAAATTTAGTCCTCATTTTCCCCAAGTATTTGTATCATTCGAGCCTCCGCGCAGTAGTTCTCTTTGGCTCCTTACTTTCAAGACAATATTAATTGTTGTCATAACTTTGACACTGCGGCTGAGCAAAGTACAGAGGCTCTCTGTCAGTCCGCCTTACAGCACCATCTACACCCTGACAATCTGCTTCTATGGACTTAAGCATGCTCCATCTGAAGGTAGTGACTCCCTTTCATGTTGGGCAGGACTTCATCTTCAATTTAGCTTGCTGCACCTAAAAACCTCTAAGGAGAAGGAAAGGCTTCACCAGTTGGATCTGGAAAGAGCACTCGGGATCTCTATCGATTGTACCCGAGACCACCACGTGTACAATCTTCGCTTTATTGGCTTCACACGATCAAAGGAGAGTACAAAAGGACCCGATTCTTTCGCTGCTTTAAGTTCTGCTATATAGAGGCCAAATAGCAGCCCCCTGATGTCTTGACTGCTCGCTCTACCAGAGCCAAGGCTGGTACCACTGCGTTGCCTCATGAGGTGCAAGTTCTGGACGTCGGCCACAGGCAGCGACGTGGACGTCCCTCCATACATTCACAAAATATTACTGTCTGGACAGCCAGGTCTGCTTAGAAGGGCACTTTGCCTGCTTGGTCCTTTAGGAACTTTCGGTCTGATCCAGTTCATGGACCCACCATCTAGTAGGTATTGCTTGAGTATCTATTCAGAAGGTGAGGAATCCTCGGTTAGAAGTCTCTATCAGAAGAACTAGTTACTTACCTTAGATAAAGTCTCTTCCAGAAGGAGCCTCATCAAACTGCAGATACCTCACTGACTGCAAATACCTGTTACGTGAACCGATCTCTTTACTTATAAAGGTCCCAATTATGGATTAGCTCCGCTTCTAGGTGTGCTGCAGCATCAAGAAAGTAACTGATGCCTGTGTGTATTGATGGCACCTATAGAGGCCTGGGCACATCACATCTTGTGGCGTCAGAATGTAGCCATTTGTGTCAACTGCTGGCAAGCAGAGGTATTGCTGAAGGTTTTCAGGATCCAGTCTGACACCTGGAGGAGTAATCAAAAGGTGAGGAATCTGTGGTTCGGTGGAGTGTCTCCCAGAAAGAGCATTACCGAAGCTAAGTCACTTAAAGTACAGAGACTGAAGCTGAATGCAGAGACTTCTGACACTGCGAGCACAAGGTATGCAAGCAGATCATGATGTGGAGATCGAAGGGCAAGATTACGTTTGCTAAATCCATGAGCGCAGGGCTTCGGGAGCACATGAAACTTGGCGGAGCCTGAAAACTGACAAAAATATGAGCTGCAAAAACTGAGGGTAGAGGGGGGTCTATAGAGAGTAGCTGCTCCCCTTACTGTGCCTTCTCATATGGAATGCAGACCTTGCTGTCTGCTCTGAAGTCCAACATGAAGCTCTGCTAATCACTGACATTGAGTCTTAAGCCTGCCCAAGCCATCAAGAAACCATTTTAAAAGTCCATTCAAAAGGCAGTATGCGTCCATTACAGTATCCCTTTATCCTCAAATTCATCATCAGTTACATATTTGAGTGCAATTTAATGTAGTCTC
Source organism: Lissotriton helveticus (assembly GCF_964261635.1). Taxonomy (NCBI): domain Eukaryota; kingdom Metazoa; phylum Chordata; class Amphibia; order Caudata; family Salamandridae; genus Lissotriton; species Lissotriton helveticus. The sequence continues at coordinate 88,946,950 of NC_136064.1, forward strand.
TTGTTGCTATGTGTTACAATATGAGGACACCTGTTTGGTTTAAAGAATTCAACTAGTGAAATAAAAGCAAGGTTTCTTGGAATTTCATATGTATTGTATTACAGCATTTATGTAGCGCTTACTAGTCCTATGTGAGGCGCTGAAGCTCTAGTCTACAAGGGTAGCTCACTGCACCATGTAGGGTGCATGGTTAGAAGGATGTTATCTTTATTGTGATCCTATGTGGGATGAGTTTTCATGATGACCAGCAAGGTAGTTATCATTGTCCCATACCTGACTGTCATTGCGCGGTGGAGCGAGGCTATCCCAGTGTATAGGTGTTTGAGATCTGCAGTGATGGTCCTCTGAATTGTCCAGCAGTGTTTGACAGACCTCTTCAGTTATTCTGTGCCTGTTCATTTAGTGAGACCTTTTTTTTGGCCGTACAGTACTGGTGATAGACAATCCTCATAGCAGATTTGTGTTCTTTGAATTTAATAGATATGTTACAATGTTCTGCTGACTGAAGCGTATTATGCTCTTAGTCTTAGAAGTGTGGCTCAGTGGTTAGAGGCGGCAGACCCGGAAGCTGAGATCAGCCGTGGACCAGGGTTCGATTCCCTGCCTCGGCGGGTCTCGGGCTCAAAAATTCCACGGACTCGACAATTCTCGCTCCGGTGCCTACTCGACTCACGGGGTCACACTCTGCGACTCTGGGCAATAGCTTGCTTAATCTCCACTACGGCCCCTTGCGGCGGGATGCCTGGCTTTCACCTTGTGAATACCCTGCCGGGGTATCTCACAGGGGAATACCAGGACGTGTTCCCTAAGCAAGCGCCTTGAGACCCCTGGGTGATTCGTGCGCTATATAAATCGAAATACATTTACATTTACATATTGTTATGGGCCAAAACACTGTTAGATATGCAAATACATAACTATATGATGCCATGGCAAACCATAAATAAGCCCTTCTTAACCTACCTGCATATCGAAATCAGTTTGCTGGCTGAGTTGATGCCAATCTGTGGGGTGTAAGCCTAGAATGCAACTGTCTTTTTGGGCTCTGTTGTTGGGATGTGAGGTGGTGCAGTTATCTAGGAAATAGCCATGTTTCCAACTGCCTTCGGCGCTGTGTATGATCTTGGGTGCTTATAATTCTGACTCGTAGTGAGTTCCAGAGTTAAGTGGCTTTTACTGAGAAAACAGTGCCTTCTACAGACTTCTTATGGTAAGGTGGTATGTTGATACTGCAGCGCAATGTTCTCTTTTTTTTTTTTTTTATCGCTCACAATTAACTTGTAGGTCTAATGATCCTTTTTCCTTGGGAGGCTCCCTGCACATTGCACCGGGCCTTGTACATTGCCCTGTTGGCTATTATTTGCCAGTAGAGCGATTGCAGGACTGGAGTCCTGTGTTTTCTTGGGTGAAGGCAGAGAAGAAGCCTTGCAGCTGCATTTTCATAAGTTGTATTTTGCATATGATAAATGGTCGTGTGGCAAGGTATAATCTGTTGTCATAGTCAAGTTTGGTTATTATGAGTGTGAAGATGACTTGCAGTTATGCAAGGTATGGGAATATAAAACCTAGTGTTTTGATTTTGCAGAAGGCACTCTGTGGTTGTTAACATAGGGGTATCAAAGATAGGTCTGAATCTGTGGTTACCCCAAGGTTTCTGTTGGAGGGACCTCAAGTTCTGTACACCATATTTCTGTAGTCTGGTATCTCTGTCACGGTATTGAGCTTCAGATCATTATTCATCACCCAAGGGTTTGTGAAGAGAAAGCAGCCATCAAGGTTTGAATTCTAGCTGTCTTTGAGGCTATCAAGTTTTTAAATTATTTGAGTGTCACCTACAAAGTACAGGTTAGGTTGAATGATTTATTAGGTTTAGTAATGTTAACCCCTGACAAACACCACAGTGTTGTGTGAGGTGATGTGAAAGGTGGTAGATAAATTACATTTTTTCTGTGAGGCAAAAAGCAATCCATTTTAGAGCACTGTCATGAACTCGGAGATCGTGAAGTCTTTCTTTGTAGTGGAGTGTGGTAGTGGACCGTGTCCGATGCAGTTAATAAATCTGGAAGCAACAAGGCAACTACTCCATTCTTGTCCATCCCAGATGGATATGATGGCTGAGTCTGTGCCTCTGTCTCATCTGGAGCCGGACTGTTGGTCAGACTTTAAGTCATTATGTTCTGTAAAAGTTAGAGCGCTGAGTAAATACTGCTTTCACAAATCTTCATAAGAATGGTTCATTCGGTATGGGTCTGTAGTTGGCTGGGTTGGATGGGTCACATCTTTTCTTGTTGAGGAGAGGTCAAATATTGGGAATTAACCTAGTTCCATGGACTTGTTGAGTAAGCATCTAGCTACCTCCCCGGCACAGGGTGAGCAAAGGATTTCTTTCAAGATTTTTGGCGGTGCTGGGTTTGTAGGTGAACCTGATTGTCTGGTTGCAATTATAATCTCGAGAGAATCTTTTTTGACAGGATATTGAACGTATGCATTAATGCATGATTATTCTTCTCTCTTTCTATGTTGATTAGCTCATGTGTTGGTGTGGTGTTGTCTGTGTTCTCCCTAAGGTAATTTTTTAACTCCCATATTGAAAAAATTGTATTGGAATTCTTTCTAGTCAATAAATTATTGCCTTATTACGCAACTCCCCAATGTCCCTGAACGTCATAGTGAAACACTTAGCAGGTTGGCTAGACAATCATCTTGATGAATGGACTCCTCAAGATTAGGGTCAAGAAGGGTTCAACCCGAAATATAGAATTAAATCTGTACTAATAACCAATCTGGATCATCTGCATTCTTGGCAGGATGATCATGTATGCGTTGTGGAATGTCTGGCTCAGGGAGTATTCTTGCGTAACTCTGTAGATGAGGCCGCAAGTGTCCGAGATGTATGGTGCCAGGCTAACTGACTGGGTCCTTCCAGTCCGGAAGGAGCAGATACATCAGAGTGCTTATCCTTGGATTCCGGGGTTTTGTAGGTGTTGCATGAGGATGGGGTCAGAGACCGTGTCAAACACTGCAGAGGTTTGGGAGGATGAGGGCTGCAGTGTCTCCTCCATCCAGCCCTGCAAATATGATTTGTGGTGGCGAAGAGGGCAGTTTCCATGCTATGATTGGTTCTGAATTCAGACTGAGTGGTGCCGAGGAGTTGGAGGACATTGAGGTATTCGCTCAGGCGTCTGCTGATGACTTTCTCTAAACCTTGGCCTTGAGTGGTAGCAAGAAGATAGGTCTGTAGTTGGTGAGCGTGAAGGGTCCATACAGGACTTCTTAACTAATGGAGGATATTTGCATATTTCCTAACATCTGGGAAGGCCATGGAAGAGGTTGAGGCATTCAGAGTGGTTGTGAGCATAGTCTTGATTGGTTGCAGTCCTCTGGCAGAGGCGTGTTGGGTGCAACCATCCTATGGAGACCCTGAATGGATGGACTTCAAAAAGGCAGCGTTTTCATTTGGGGTGATGATGGGCCATGTGATTAGCATTGGTTCTTTGAGTAAGATCGGGAGGTGTTTGGCAAGGTCTGTCAGGTCCAGTTGCGGATTGAAGTTGAAGTAAATGGAGGTGATTTTGTTCCTTTAGAATTGAGGGAGATTTTTGGCGAGGTCCTGCAAGAGGGTGATTGAGTTGGAGGCAGCCACTGGTGATCTGAAATCTTTCACAGTGTCAAAGATTTCTTTGCTTCTGTTGGTGCGGGAAGTGATATGGTCTGCCAGAGTGGTACGTATGTTGTTCCGGATCATTTGGTGGTAGCGTCCCAAGGCGGATTTGAAAGTGCTCCTGTCTGCATTGTCCTGGCTCATTCTCATTTGCGCTCCAATTGTTTGCAGTGGTGTTTCATCAGTCCGAGTTCCTGCGTGTACGAACTGGCATAGGGTCTAGATCTTGTTATATTGCTGAGTTTGAGGGGGGCCATGGCGGCTTCGGAGAGGCTGTTGCTGTGTTCGGTGGGAGGGTGTTGATAGCAGTGTTCCAGTCCTTTATAGTGATGCTGCTCCACTTTCTGCGGTCCGGTCTGGCGGTGGTCCTCTTAAAGTCAGCTTCCGAAGGTGGTGAAATTTGGGTCTAGGTGGTGTCCAGGAACATGGATAGGTCCTGTTTACTCATTGGGTGAGGTAGAGGCTTCCAAGTTCTTCGATAAGTGCTTTTGAGTTTGGGTTGGCATGGTCTTCCAGGTGGAAGTTAAGGTGTGCAAGTAGGATGTCATGGCTAGCGTGAAGGGCGAGTGGTGCAACTAAGTCTGTGATAATGTCAGTGAAGTTGGAGCGTAGTCCAGGTGGTCAGTAGATGAGTAAGCCACTCAGGGTGAAGTTGGCTGTGACGTAGGACTTTAACAACAGATGTGTGAGATTGGAGGATCACATGTCCGTGGAGATGGTGCAACTTGTGGTGTTCTTGTGGATGGTGGCGATTCTACCTCTGGGCTTGTGAAGTCTGCCCTGCCTGATGATATTGTGTTGTGTGGGTGGTTTTAGAACTGTGAGTGTGAGAGAGTGGGGTTTTATTACTTTCGATGCAGGTGCAGTGAGTGTTGGGTGTTAAGTGCATAAATACGCTCAAAAAGAGCAGGAAAATTGCCCGTCTGTGTGGGGCGGCGAAGCAGCAGCTTAGGGAGCAGTGGCCGGAGTTGAGGGCGTGCATAGTCTCAGCGGATTGGTGGCGGGATGGGACCCAGAGGACATGGGTTCCTGGCACAGGACGTGGTCCAGACGCGGACGTAAGCAGAAGGGCTTGCCTTTGGTGGGCCAGTGGCATGTCAGAGTTTCATCCATCTTTAAATAGGTCCAAGGAGGGCGGAGGAATTATGTCTTATTGGTACGTACTAGTGATTTTTTTTAAAGAAATGTTATTGGTATTTCAAATAAAATTCACAAATAAGGGACAAAAAGAAAAGAAATAATCACATGCATTGCAATGAGATCATTAGCAGTCTGTAGCAATTACACAGCAATTTAAGAGTCATAATAAAGTTCTTCAAGACCAGCATCAACGTCACCGTGTGCACAAACAATGTTTCCTTCCATTCGTACTTAAGTTGTTCCCCCGCCCTCTACGGCTCCAGGCACAGCAGCAGTAACTGTAATCTGAGTGTTAATTAACTGTAGTCTCTTGTGTCGTGGGTCGTCTGACCCTCTTGTGTCCCCCCCCGGCTCAGCCGTTGCCTGCGTATCACTTCGGCCATCCACACTCTGTGCCGATCTCCTCTCCAGATACCGCGCCCAGTAATTTTTAGGACGATTCCTCGGAGGGAGCAGGTCGCTATATACTTCTGTTTGCGTGCAGCAGAATATCATATCGTTCGACCATACGTACCAGTGATTACTATCTGCGTCCTGTCGCCATGGGAATCGTATTTTATTCTCTTGCGGTAAAATGATGACCAGTTCCGACTGGTAAGCATTGTATATACAAGATGTATAACACTAAGATCCTACCATAACTGTCCAGTCTGGATATGTCATAAGTAAGATACGGAAATTATGCTTGTAACATGTTATACACGATGTGGGAAATAGCACGCAGTGACTCTAGAACATATGCTCGCATGATGCAGGACACTGTATTTGAGGGTAGCACATTATTGTCATTGTTCTATTGTTGCACTGGAAAATGCCATTCTGCATATGTGTTCTCTATCTCTGCTCTCCCGCATCTGAATGTTTTATACTAAGTTATAATGATAGTCATGTCAAAAAATAAAAAAATAAAGAAAATGCCAGTAAAGATATTTAAACAAAAAAAGGAGGGGGAAGGATTGATGGGTAATGGTAAGTCAAGTGATGTCACTTCCTATGCAGATTGATGATGGGATATTCAAAGATGTCACTTCTTGTGCCTATGAATGATGAATCTTTCCTTGTATGCCACATTTCTCTAGTCTCCGGTCCTGCAGTAGTGTGGAAACTCAATTTCTGTCCAGCAGTACCGTTTATCCAGGACGTCGCAACTCTTGGAAGTACAAATAAATAAAAGTCACATATATGCAAAAATCTACCATATCAAACTTATAAGTATCTAATATATTTGAATTCATAAAAAGTCCTATGTAGTGAACCTTACCACTCAGCCCAACAACAAAAATCTTAAGAGTAAGAATACAAAACATTTTAATAAAAATAGTTCAACTTTATAAGGGTTGATGTGTGTAAATTGCTGATATTTCGGTCTCTAAAAGGTAAACACCTATGACGCCATCTGCAGGACTATATCTGTACACAATGACCATCTCTTAAATAAAGACTCCATGTATACAATACCTACTATCCCAATGCGATGTCGACCTTTTTCAACTGCTACATTGCAGATGGTGGGCTTTGATGCTGCTGCTGTTTGTTGCCATTAATCGGCTCTGAAGTTGGGAACTTCTCACACATTGAATTCCTATATTAACTGCAGTATCTCAATGCAAACTCAGCACCACAAAAGAAGATTTACAGATATAAAGTACATTGTGTTGAAATTGTAGGTATTGTCGACATGGAAGTCTGGCTTGGTGATTTGATGAAATCTCACTCCTACGCACCCCTGGGTACATGGTCTCCTTACCTGGTTTCAGTGATTACCAGTTAATTGTTTTATGAGTCTTTATTCAGATTGTGAATGGTTAGACTGTTCTTAATTGAACATTGATGAACCCACTTGTTCTGTTAGGGTGTGAAGTGTTAGTGTTGTAGTTACAGCTTGTAGATTAGAGTGATCTTGAAGTGAGGATATCCTGGAGGACTTCATTCTCTGGTTTTCTCAATGGATACACTGGCAGTTTTATTAGTAGGGTCCGGTCATCTTTCTGCTGCTGGGGTCTGAAGTGTTGTGGCAGTTACTTGTTAATGATGATCTAGTTCTTGGAATAAGCCCATGCTTTTAACTTTTTGGCAAAGGCTGTATGTTGCTTTAGTGTTTATTTTGTCCCATTACTTTCTATTTTTATTGGATTTTTCAGAATAAACAAGTCTCAAATTTGTTTTAAAACGTACGCTATGTTCTTTCTAATTGATTCAAATTTAGTGTGCCAGCTGGCCTCTTCCCAACCTGGAATACGAACCACCAGAAAGTCTTCATTGTTTTGCTGCCCTTTTTTCTGACTTGAAACTGTAGCTCTGCGTGTGGGTTTGATAGTAAGATCAAGAAATGCTGAGGTTATGTTTGACAAATATAGTGTAAGAATCGTTGAACTCCGAACTAATCTCACATGACCAAATGGTGCCAATCAGTATACAGTATTGAACGAAGGAATTCCCAGCACTGTGTCAAAAATGGCCCCTTATTAAGAAAGCACTGTTATACTGTCCAGATGATCATAACGTCAACCCCCTTGGAATTGGGCGCATGAGGAGCAATGGCAGGTTTTCAGGATACAAAGTTGTCTTCAAAGTTTGAATGCTTGTGACAGTTTTGGCCTTTAACTAGTTTACAAAAGCTTGGCTTGTCGCTATGAAGCCTACCTCTCTGTTTTACAACCTCTTTATTTATGAGGGTGGTGTGAGTGTGTGGCTTGTAGTGCCTTCTGAAAGATCCCAGGGTGCATTCCTGTCCCTTTCATTCTCCATTCTGATACAGGCCATCACAATTGCCACTTTTCTATATTCTGCTTTCCAAGCTGCATTGTAAATAAAACTTTTCTGTGTAGGAAAGAATATTCTTTGGGTAAAAAGGAAGTGTTTGTTTATAAGCCTTTTGGCTCTGAGATTTTCACAATAAAGACGTTAAGTATTCCCTTTAATTCTTTTTCATTGTATAGTCAATCTGCAGTACTCAACTTCTATTAGTCTGACTCATTTCTTGGAGACTGTGTTTAACCTCTGGCTGTTTTCCTTGCCTCTAGTTGAATCCACTAGGGAGGAAGAGGAGCAAGCAAAGGAGGAGAAACAGGACGATGATGAGGCTGTCCTCAAAGCTCGTGCATGGGATGACTGGAAGGATGATCACCGCCGTGGATATGGCAACAGAAAGAACATGGGCTGATCTGTTCCAGGAGCGACCGTGGCCGGGGTGTTTAGTTTTCCACAAGATGTACTGACAGATACTGTCAAACAGGTTATGGAGTAGGCCTGTTTTGGCAAGCTGCTGTCTCACGTAGTCTTATGTGGCTACTGGAATGTGCCATGGTTTACGCTTTGAGTGTGGTAGGCTAGATGAGGGCTGTGCCATTGTGGATTCAGACTGTGTGAATCAGTATCCCCAGGCCGGCCACAAGAGAGCGTGATGGATACTCCAACGACAGGCATCCACAGATATGGCATACAGACCTGATCAACTTGAACTTCAATGTAAACCAACATGTTAACATTACATCTACTTCTTATTTATTTCTTTCGTTTGGGCTTCATTTTTAAAAAAATAAAGTGCTGGTTGCGCTTTCTTCCATTTCATGTATCTATTTGAATAGAGCACATCTTACCAAAAGACAGCCTACTGCTGTACAGTGTCAAAGTCAAGAACACAGTTAACCAGTGCTTGAAGAGGTAGTTTGGTTTTGGGAGCAGAAGTGTACTGCATCATAATGTAGTGCTCTTTAAAGATGTGCATCCTCAACTCTTGTGAATTGGAGCAGGGGTGGCAGTCCTGAGGGATACAGTGTTGTTGTTGCATGATTTAACTGAACCATGTTTGTGATGAAAAGCTCATTAATGTTGTGATTGGCAAATAGGTCTGAGATATTTGGAGCATGGGGTACTGAAGCATGTGCGTTGAAGAGAGTGAAGTGTGTTAGTTTGAAGGTATGTGGCGATTAGTGGGTGTGTATGAGGTATCAATTGTGGGGACATTGTGTGAGCGTGTTTGTGTAGTTTGTATGGGTGTGATTGTGAGGCTGGGAAAGGTGGGATGTTGGGTGAGGGATATGAATATTTGAAGCTTGCTTTCTAGGTTCTAGTGAAGATGGGGTCCTGGCCCAAGTTTCTTCATTGATATGATGATATGATATAAAAATTATTTATATAGCGCACGTACACCAACGGTTTCTTGGCGCTTCCAAGGACGGACTGAGAAACAGCAGCGTGGTGAAGAAAGTTAATTGTATGCTTGAGAGAAGAGCCAGGTCTTAAGCGCCCTCCTGAATTGGGGATAAGAAGAGATTAGACGGAGGTCTAGAGGGAGTGAATTCCAAAGGAGTGGGGCTTGTGAGGAAAATCTCAGGCCACCATGTTTCTTACGTCTAAAGGTGCATGTAGACAAGAGGTTTGAACATGAAGACCCGAGAAGGAGCATAGCAGTGAATATGAGAGGCAATAAAGGCCGGGCCTTGGAGGGAGAGGGCCTTGTGAGTCAAGCAACCCAGTTTAAAGAGGCTGCGCTGAGCCACAGGGAGCCAATGGAGGCTCTTCAGGAGAGGTTTGTTATGACTAGACTTTGGTTGGCCATGGATGAGTCTAGCTGCTTCATTCTGAATAAGTTGAAGTTGGTGAGATTGGTAAGCAGGTATTCCAGCGTACAGCGCGTTTGCATAGTCAATCCGGGATATGACCAATCCCAGAGTGACTTGGACTAGGGCGTCATGAGAAAGAAATCTGCTAATTTTCCTAATACGACGTAGGTGGAAAAAGCAGGCCGAAGCCACTGATTTAATTTGGGCCCTCATAGATTAATTTGGGCCCTCCTACGCCGACGATACGCAACTGGTATTGGCTATCAAGGGCGACGGGGATGAGGTTGCAAAACGCTTTCAAACTGGAATGCAAGAAATAGGAGAGTGGATGGCAACTAGTTGCCTTAAACTTAACTCGGAAAAAACCGAGGTAGGTATTTTTGGAACCCTCTCACCAGGTTGGTCAGCATCCTGGGGGCCGCCAGCCTTTGGAGTACTCCCAAGCCCGGCATCTAAGGTCAGGACCTGGGAGTTACGTTCGATGAGGGCCTCAATTTTGCGGAACATGCGAATAAAGTAGCAGCCACTGCCCATCATAAATTAAGAATGATCAGGAAAATTAGCCAGTTTCTGCCAGAGGCAGCTATTAAAACACTGGTCAGTTCTTTAGTTCTAGCGTCCCTCGATTACTGTAACGGTCTATTTTTAAATGCTCAGGTTAGGGTCACGAAGAATATACAGACGATACAGAATGCCGCCGCACGTCTGCTCTCGAAATCACCCAAATTCTCAGCCACTTCAGACACCATTAACAATACCATTGGTTGACAATCCGGAACAGGATTAAGTTTAAATCACTCTGTATAGTGTACAAGGCACTTAACGATCAAGGACCATTCTTTCTCAAAGACCAGCTGACTCCCTACAACCCTCCCAGACAGCTTCGCTCCACCACGCTTAACCAGCTAGTGATTCCCCGTTCGAAAACAGTATCCTGGGGTGACCGCCGCTTTTTAGTTGCAGCACCCAAATTATGGAACACTGCCACAACACATCAGGCTAAGCCCCTCACTCCTCCAATTTCGCAAGAGACTGAAGACATGGCTTTTTAATCAGTAGCACCCTTAAACATCCTGGAGCAACTAACACTGAGCTGAAGTGATGCAAATTGTTTAGCGCTGAGACGCCTACGGGTATTCGTTCGCGCTTTAGAAGTAGCAAAAATAAATAAATAAAAATAAATAAATAAATAGAGAGATCATTGCTGATGGTGACTCCGAGGCTCTTTACAGAGTTGACCGGGAATGGTGGACAGCCCAGAGAGCGTGGCCAGAAATTGGTGTTCCAAGGATTTCCCTACTAATCCCAATCAACCAGTGCCCTTGTCTGTATCTTTCTGTCTTGTGTTCCCTGCTTAGTTTTGCTTTGATCACAGGACGCAATGTCCTTATTCCTTTTCTCACTTATTTAAGAGGTATCCAGTAGAATAGTTGTTTATGTATGGGACAGTCCAGCACATAATCATTTTCTGCACTTTTGGCTGCAGGGTTTTCTGTACGTGTGACTAGTTTTTGTCTCTTCTCATCCGAACGCACTGCCTGTGACATCTTAGTTTTAAATATTTTTCTGTGTGTGTGTGTGTGTGTGTGTGTGTGTGTATATGTGTATATATATATATATATATATATATATATATATATATATATATATATATATATATATATATTGGTTTTTTTCTTCTTCAGTGACGCATCTCACCCGACTGCATATTCTAGGCATACAATATTCACTGTGATTATTAATAACTCTGTAATTGAATAGTTTGGCCCCTTAAAGTGGGAAGGGCAAAAAGGAGTGTGGAAGAAATGCACTTTAGGAGATCGGTGCGGAAAGAGTCTTATACGGAGGCGAGAGTATAAAAGACTTCTGAAGAAGAGATTAGGTGTACAGAGGTTAGACGGTATCCACAAAGTTGCATGCCATAGAGGCCAACAAATCGGCTTCCCAAACATACAAGCATGGTACATACCTCAATGTCAAGAAATTAATAAAAGGGAATTGAAGTTAAGAGATATAAGAGGGCGTAGAGTTGAGACACAAAGTCCTTCAGTATAAAGAAGGTGGGACAACAAAGACACAAATGTGAAAGACGTGGCATAAGCATTAGTGAGCTATGGTATGGTAGTTGAACTTTAAAATTGGGCGTCCTGGTTCTATCAAAGACCCGGGTTTAGATTCCTTTCTTGGAACTTAACCAATATCTGGTTTCTGATTATTATTTCTAACTGTGTATTCCACACCTAGGAAAACCTCTTAAGGTGCCAGTCAGGATGCAGAGATTTTTGTAGCAGTGTTCTGCTAGGTGGCACCATGACGCTCTGTGTGGACTCCATAGCACCTCAGAAGGGATGGCGCAGAGTTTAGTAGCTCCATACTGCAGCCCCAGCTCCCTGTACCCCAACAGCCCTGTGAGCAAAAGACAAAAGAAGGTAGTAAGCACCCTGAGTTTGTGCTGTGTATTCTTGAAACGCTTTATAGTGCTTTTTCCTCTACCTGTGACTGTTTAAATTTACCTCTCAGTTTCTATGCTTTGCACTTTAAAATTGCTGTGTTTTAACTGCCCGTGACTGTTTAAATAGCCTTCCTAGCTTTCCCTACACTCTATGAGCTGCTGACGGCAATCGACCTCCACCTCCCTTTTGTTTTAACAAGGTAAACAGGCGAAATACAGCTCAGAGGCTAATCAGTGTGTTTAAGAGACTGCTTAATCTGCTTTTAGGGTTTGAACTGTGTATGGAATGTGTATGTAGCACTCTTTTTTTTCTGGCTAGAAGAGTGATTTGTTTAAGTGTGCAAAAAAAGTATTTTTAGTGACTTTAGATCTGGGCCTTACCTGCAGAGTTGAACAGGAACTACAGAATGTGGATTGAGCCTGTCACCCTCCAAGGAGATTCTGACTTCAGGAGCACCTCCCTGGCCATCATGCTATGCTTTAGGTCACATTCCTCTTATATAAGTTTCCTGATGGTTTTTACATCTGTGCTCAGATTGGTTCCTATATCTAGAGTTTCTATTGGACTTCGGGTTAGAGTTCTGACTGGCTGATAGGTCTGGGGTTCTGTTTGGCTCCAATGGCTAGGATATCTGTTGGACTTGGGGTTTAGTTTTTGATTGGTAGATAGGGTTGTGATTGGTTGAAAGGGACTGGTCTCCTTATGGGTGCTAGGGTTCTGATTGGTTATGGCTCCCATTGGCCAAATGTCACCTGACCTAGTGCTATTTAAGGTTAGGGCTTCTGAGCTAAGGGTGGAGAGGACCAGGGCAATTGCCTGTTTGGGACAATTCAGCCAGGGGCCAGGAATGCTGGCCTTTTTCCCAATCACCATCAAGCAACTTAAGCCATCAAACATATTAACACACTTGCCGCAAATGCACTCTACTCATTTACTACAAACAAACCCTATGCACATTTCAATGTCTCAGCAACCACTAAAAACCCCCACAAACCACACTTGTACATCCTTCTTCCTCCACTACCACACAATGTCACCTTCAATTTCACACAGAACACCACTCTGACTTTACCTATATCAAATTCACACATCACCAACACAGCACAAAGCCACACTACATATAACTTTAATCTGTCCAGACACACTGCCTGTTTTTACCAAACAGCTCTACCCTCAACTTGCTCCTAACGGAGACCTTTCTGTCGCAACTAAACCTATACTCCGCTCTACATCATCTCCTCCACTAACACCGTCCTCCTTTTTACCAAAAACACACAACCAATTATATTGCCTCTTCCATCTATCAAATCAAACATAAACACTCATACCTCTTGTCCATCCCCTATCACACACCACGTACACTCTTCCAAAACACATTACCACCCCTTAACTATTCAACTTCCACTCACCAACAGTACTATATATACAAACCCTCAGAAAACTACTACATCAATATCTCCTCTAACTAATCCACAAAACATAAAACAAACAAACCAGCACAACAAACTCTCACACACATTTTCATAATCTGTTCGGTTAGTAACACATATATAACACCGCATTACCTTAGTTCTCTTAGCGCTTGTCAAAGGGTTAGCCACCTTACACCAAAATGTTGACAGATACATTCGATCAGACTCGACCAAAGGCCTGTTCATACAAAAAGGTTTTCAATCTCTTCCAAAATAGGAGACCATTTTCTCTACGCAGACTTTCCAGGAGTCCGTCCACAGCTGAGGCATTAGGTCTGAGAAGGCCCATGGTAGATGTTGTTAAAACATGGACAGGTCAGCAAAGTTGCCACTAAAGAGCAAAGACGGCGTCCCAGTACATATTGCCTTAGACGGTCCTTAATGTAAACTGGTACCGTCCCATACAGGGTCTTATGAATGAATGAATGAATGTGGGTTTTATAGAGCGCATAGTAACCCGGAAGCATCCCAGCGCTAAACCAAGACAGCCGAAACAGAAGGGGTTGACCAGGAAAAAAGGCTCAAGGGAAGAGGTGGGTTTTCAAGAGTTTTCTGAAGCGGAGATGACAGGATTCGCTCCTGAGTTTGAGAGGTAGGGCGTTCCACAGTCTAGCCGTGTTCACAGAGAATCGCCGACCTCCTGTTCGTGCCTTTTTACTCCGTGCACTGTGATAAGATGTTCATGATCCGAACGGAGAGGCCTTAAGGCTTTGTAGGGCGTGATTAGGTTTTTAAGGATGGGGGGGGGGCCCTTGTCCTGTAGAAGTTTATGTGCCAGACAAAGGGATTTAAATGTTATCCTTTCTCTTATTGGGAGCCAGTGCAGGAGTTTCAGAGCTGGTTTGGCAGATGTTCTGGCCGGGGTGTTCGTGAGAAGCCGGGCTGCGGCGTTCTGAATTTGTTGTAGTTTGTTGAGGGAGGATTCGGGAGCTCCCAGGAAGATGGCGTTGCTATGATCCAATCTGGAGAGGATCAGTCCTTGGATGAGCAGCTTCCGGGAGGTTTGTGGGAGGAGTGGCAGAATTTTTCGGACTGATCTAAGAAGGCCGAAGCAGGTCCCAGCTGTCTTTTTAGCTTGAGTTTTAAAGGACAGGTCCTTTTCTATCCAGATCCCTAGCCTCTTAATCTCTTGTTTGGGAGCGGGGGGCTCTCCCAGGCATGTGGGCCAGAGGTTCGGGGGAAGGGTGGGCCCTTTATTTCCAAGAAGCATGATCTCAGTCTTGGACCCATTAAGTTTTAGGGCTGATTCATTCATCCAGATAGAGATTTCGGAGAGGCAAGTGTGAAGGTTGGACGGTCCTTGGTCAGGTTGGGATAGTGAGACTACCAATTGGGTGTCATCGGCGTAGCTAATGATTTTTACTGCAAACGGGGCGACCACCTCCTCCAGTGGGGACATGTAGACATTAAATAAAGTTGGGCTAATGGATGAGCCTTGCGGTACTCCGCACTGGAGGGGAATTGCCGTAGAGCGGGTGTTATTGTCCCAGACCTGGAAGGTGCAGTTGCTTAGGAATGACGTGAGCCATGATAGAGCAGTTCCCACCACCCCGATGTCATTAAGTCGTTGGATGAGGACCTGGTGGTTGACAGTGTCGAAGGCCGCACTGAGGTTCAGGAGGATCACTGCCACTGATCCTCCTGCATCCAGAATGCATCTAGCCTCCACCACCACCGCCAGGAGGGCGGTGTCCGTGCCCTGTCCAGGGCGGAATCCAGTCTGAGAGTTCCGGAGAA
This sequence comes from Lissotriton helveticus, assembly GCF_964261635.1. Classification (NCBI taxonomy): domain Eukaryota; kingdom Metazoa; phylum Chordata; class Amphibia; order Caudata; family Salamandridae; genus Lissotriton; species Lissotriton helveticus. Next base: position 88,961,978 of record NC_136064.1, read on the forward strand.
GGTTGTTCGACTCTAAGAAATGGGAGAGTTTTTTGTTAACTCATTTTTCCGTGATCTTGCTAATTCCGGGGAGAAGGGAGATTGGCCTGTAGTTGGCTAGGTCCAAAGGATCCAGTAGTGGTTTTTTGAGAAGGGCTTTCACGACGGCAGCCTTCCAGCCTGGCGGGACCGTTCCCTGACACAAAGAGGAATTAATGAGGTCAGTTAGGGGGTTGGCGATTGTGGATGCCACCGTTTTAAGGATGCGAATGGGAACTGGATCGCTGGGAGAACCACTTTTTATCGTGGCCAGCGTATTGAGGACCTCTTCTCCAGTTACCGGACCAAATGTGTCTAGGTGAGTGCCTAGTTTGGCCGGCTGAGGATTGGCGTCTGTTCCAGACTTGAGTAGACCGTTAGCGTCAGCTCTTGGCTTGACTTTGGGGCAGTGTAGCGAGGATGTTGTGGATTTTTTCATCGAAATATTTTGCCAGATTATGGCATTTGTCCTCAGAGGTGTCAGGAGCTGGGGGAGGGCCGGGGACTTTGAGCAGTTCTTTCATAATGATAAAAGTTTCTCTAGCAGAGCTAGAGGACTTTTTTATTCTCTCATCGAAGTATTGGCGTTACGCAAAGCGGTTTTATAGGTTCTCATGGAGGAGCGAAATGCTTCTTTTCTGGATTTGGTTCCGTCTTTCCTCCAGTTGCGCTCCAATTTTTTACATTCTTTTCGTAGTTGTTTTAGCTCTGGAGTGTACCAAGGGGCGGGGTTCGCTCTTTTGGCTACTTTCAGAGTGGTTTTTTTTTGGAAGGAGAGATTCGAGTGAGTGGGTAAGCCAGGTATTGAATAGCGGATCTGCGGTTACTGGATCTAGTGCTAGTGCTAGGGGGTGGGGAGGGGGAGAGACTGCGTGAGTCTGGCGGACCAGTCTTCAGTCGAGAGTTTGGACCAGGGTCTATCCGTGACCCGAGTTTTGAGGCGTTGAGGTGGCGGGACGTAGGAATACCAAACGATAGGGACCAGGGAGTGGTCTGTCCGCAGGAGTGGGAGGGGGGTAGTGGTTTTGAGGTCGTTGATGTTGGTAAAAATGGGGTCAAAAAGGTGACCTTTGTCATGCGTAGCCTCTGAGTTCACTAGTCTTAGATCATATGAGGTGAGGTCAAGTAGGAGATCGGACGCTGTCAGGTCCTGGGGGTCTCGAAAGTGGAGATTGAGATCTCCCTAAATTATGAAGTTGGGGGGATGACGATGCTATTGAGGTAACGGTTTCAATAAAGGCGCTGGAGAACTTAGTCGGGGCACCCGGTGGGCGGTATATGAGTAAGCGGGATAGGGAGACTGTGGGTGAGATTTGTAAGGCGAAGTGGCAGCTCTCGCAGTCAACGATGGTTCCGTTGTTTGCTCTGCAAGCGAAGTGCTCCCTATATATTATTGCCAGGCCACCTCCTCTGCCGAGGGGTCTGTTCTGAGTGTGGATTAGGTAGCCTTGGGGAAGGGCATTGACTATGTTGGATTCTGAGTTGGGGGTTAGCCATGTTTCCGTGAGGAACAGAATGTCAATCGTATGATCCTGTATAAGGAGGTTTATCTCTAGGGAGTGTTTTGGGAGGGACCTACAGTTCAGGAGGCCAAGTTGCAGGGCATGACGTCCTACCGTGGTGTGGGCTGGGTGGAAAATATCGCAGTTGGAAAAGGTTTTCTCCCCTTTATAGGTATAGGTGCAGTTTGCGTTTTTCATGGGGTTGAGTGAGAGGAGGTTTCCATGGGTGTAGCTATAGCGATCGCTGGGGAGTTTGGGCATAGAGTCTGGGCCTAGGGCCGGCTGGGTGCAATGCGCAATGCACCTTGAACCTGGCCCTCTGCTTTACTGGAAGCCAGTGAAATTGTTGCCACAACGGCGAAGCATGCGTCCGTCTCTGTAGATTATATATTAATCTTGCAGTGTCGTTCATAACTACTTGGAGCTTACCCAGCAGCGTGTCCAATGTTTAACGCATTGCCATAGTCCAGCCGCGGCACAGTCAGTGCTGCCACTACTATTTGCATAATTGACAAAGATAGAAGAGGCACCCGTTCCTGAAGCTGCCTAATTAGGCTCACACAGCTTCCCACCAGTTTTGTCGCCTGCCCTAACATTGACTACTTCTTATCCAACTTAATACCCAGGCTCTTAACAACAGGCACAGATGTCGGGATAACACCTAACTCCTGGGGCCAAAAATCATCTATCCAAGTATTACCATTGGTGGTGATTGCCAAGACCTCGGTCTTCTCTGGGTTTACTTGGAGCGAGATAGCAGTCATCCAGTTCATCGTAAACCAAAGGATATGCTGTGTGTTCAACTGCGCTTGCTTAGAGTTATCAATCTGCAGGATGAGCTGGGTGTCATCTGCATAATTAAACAGTTGGCAGTCCAGCTGTGCTTGTGCCGCCACCAAAGACTGAAGATAAAAGTGGGGACAGAACAGATCCCTTGGGAACCCCACACAGGAGTACTCTTTCTCTAGACACATAGCCACCTAGCCGTACCATCTGTGACCGGTCCTTCGGGGAGGACGAGATCCACCGAAAGGCATAACATAACATAACATCTATGGGTTTTCCACTGGAAAACCCACAAGACATTCTGTAACAAATCCGAAACATACACCCACCCTTACGACTACACAAATAATGCACACCCTAAACCACTTTTACTCCCAAATTCTCAATCTTCACCAACACCTACCACAAATACTCCGATACAACTCTCATTCGCCCATCCATCATCCATTGCACAATTTAGAGCCTTTAATCATGACTCACATGCTGCACCACCACCTCTAACCCATACACCTTCCACCCTAAATGGACGCACCTTCGCATCTCCATGTGTATTACACAACAAGGCTACTCTACAAAAACAACACAGCTCTCCAGCTCACTCCAAACCACCATCTCCACCACCTACACACGCAAACCCATCAAAATGCCTTCTAAGCATGCTGGATGAGGAATACGATACAGAACAGCTTCACTAACCAGCACTAATGCACCTGCTACAAATTAAAAAAAAAATACTGCTCTTATAGTCTACAAAGCCACACCACCAAATCACGATCTCTAAACCCCTTACTAGTAAATGCTTGATCACTCTTTAAAAACAAGCACAGCATCTACGACCTACTCACTGACACAACCTGACTTACTCTGCAGAACAGATTCATGGTTGGGAGATGACATGGCTCCAGTGTTGCATGAAGCCGTTGCCCCAGGCTATTAAACTATCACACAAAATCGTATAGGCAAAAGAGGAGGTTGGTTAACTATTATATTCAATCAAACAATACATCTCACCAAAGCTGACATTTCCATACAAGGTTGTCAGATTTATCACCAGATGCAACTCTACACCAACTTCCTCCTCCTTTACAGACCGCCACCTAGCAATGAAACATTCCCAGACACGTTTCTAGACAGTTTAAAACCTTATAACACTGCGCTCCAACCAATGCATTCTTGGTGATTTAAACATTTGGTTTGACAAACACAAAATGTTCCATTACTGGCCTAGCCACACTGAACCTACATCAGATCGTACACAAACCCCCACACATCACTGGACACATCCTTGATGTCATTTTTGGAAATCCTCAACTAGTTACCTTTCGAACGATCACTCCAGTCACATGGTCAGACCACCATTTAGTAGCTTTCCGACATTAAATACCACAAATCAACACACCTATGACCACCTTACATTACCTATCGACCGTGGAACAAACTAAATTTTAAATACTTGGAAACACAACTAACATCCAACACAGATCTGGACACAATAAATTCAGTTAACAAATGTATGTGAGTGGCTACAGTAAGCTTTTGATACTCTAATACCACTAAGAACAACAAAACAGGACAAAAGAAAACTAGCGCCTTGGAGACATACAGAACTAAAAAAGATAAAACAAATTAAAGTGCAACGCACCTGGCTCAAAACAAACTGCAATCAAAACAAACTTCGCCCATGCAAACATATCAGAATATACAAGTCTACAATCAAGCTAAAAAAAGGTACTATTCGGACAGAATTCAAAATGCTAAATGGAGGAATAAAGAATTTTATAAAATTATCACTGAATTTTGTAAACCTAAATGCACAAAAGCAGCTCATCCCATTACTCAAGAATTCACTGACAAACTAACAAATCATTACATAACCAAAGCAGACACATTGGACTCTTATTTAAAACAAAGGAAAACCACCAGCACCAACCCATTTCCAAATATCCCCTCTAAAATTAGGCTAACACAGCCTCTGCATTCCTTCATAGTGAATTTATGAATCTAGTATAAGCAAGCAGGGCAGCCAGCGGTTCTTCTGACCCTTGCCCACCACTAATCTTCAAGAACATTCTTTTAAATACTTCTGCTGTCACACCAGTGAGAAGGATCATCAATAATTCTCGAACTACTGGAATCTTTGAAGAACACCTAAAAGTCAGGCATACATGAGCCCATTATTAAAGATAACTTACCCGGACCCACATTACTCCGACAACTACAGACTAATTACAAATGAACCTTTCCTGAGCAAACTGATAGAAAGAGCATCATTTGCCCAGATGTCACAATTCATTGATAACACCATATTTTCAGACAATCAAACTTGATTCCGCCCAGGAAGAGGCACAGAATTTGCCCTCATCACCATCTGGGATGACTTTAACCTCTTCGATGCTGATGATGGAACCGCACCGTCATCAGCCGTGGTGGCGCTGTGCTGATGACGGAGCAGTTCCGTCATGGTCTGCCTGACGCGCCTGCGCGGCGCGTTCAATTGAGCGGGCGGGGCCATGACGTAACCGCTCCGTCATCAGCACAGCTCACCCGAGGCTGGTGACGGAGCGGTTCCGTCACCAGCGTGTGAGCGCCGTGCGCCCCCCCCCCCTCCCCCTTAGTGCTGCGGTGGAATAGCCACCGCAGCGAAGGTGTTAAAAGCACAGTTGACCGGAACGGGGTTGCTATACTACTTCTTTTGCACATCTCAGCTGGCATTGACACAGTTGACCATGACACTAATACAAAGACTCTACGAAGCTGACATAGAGGGATCTGCTGTCAATTGGATCACATCCTACCTTCACAACAGCACAAATGTCATCCATTCTACCCCCTTGCTCATCCAAACCGTACTTCACAAAAGCAGGGGGCCCTCAAGGTTCTATCATCTCACCCATGCTTTTCAACATCTACATGAAGTAGTTCCTGGCAGTGATGAATGAATTTGACCTCACGTGTTATAACTATGCAGATCAATATCAGATTACACTTGCACTACCTATGTGTTGGTTGTAGCGTCCTCCAGAGTGTGTATTCCGTCATACACTTAGAAACAATACTGGCTGTGTTCCCCTGAACTGGGGCGACGCCCTCTAGTCAATGCCTTTGTCCCTGTTCTAGGGTTTCCAGTTTTGGTAATGTTGGTTACACAATTAGCTCGATACTTTTTTCTTTATCTGTTTTATTTTCATTAGTAAACATGCTTCTTTCCTTCACAAATATTTCTTTCATTCCAATGCATTTCGGCTTTTGTCCAAGCCTTCATCGGGGAATATATCTAGAACAGAATTTTGCCTTTAGTACACGAGGTAAACGTAAAAGAATTATAGTGTATAATGATACATTTCATAAAAACTAACTATGAGTCGTGCTCGGTGTATTTCTGTGATATTGAGCAGGTCGCTATGCCCGGTGCTCTGTGAATTCTCACAAGATGTTTTTTTGGTGACATTGAGCAGGAGTGAAAAAACGGCGGCTGTGTTAGGGTATTGACAAAAAGGTCGCAATTAATTATATAAACCTCACCTGTGATATTGAGGCGCCTGCTCAATTCCCAGGGGAAAAAAAATATATATATATATATATATTATTATCATTATCATCATTATTATTATTTTTTTTTTTTACAGAAATGGGTTCCTTAAGCTGGGAGCCTTAAAACTATGCATGTAGGTCAATGTGTTCTGAATCCATTGTTAATATTAAATGCCAAGCATCACAACTGTCTCAGATTGAGAGGCGCTGGAAAAAAAGGGGTGATAGAAAATATGTACACCGGCGAACCCAAATGTAGATAAAGTATGGACCCAGAAGTGGCAGGGCGGCGCTACGCGAAAGTCCGGTGAGTGTTTATTTACTCAGCATTATGTTCTGGGAACAAAATGAATTTGATTGGTCAAAGCTTATGCATGATCTTTCCAGATGGTGAAGTAAAGCACAAGTGGACGAGGTGCAATGCGGACTTGGATTCAATGTTTGTGTGTGGTAAGTCTTATTTGGGGGAAGAAAATAAAAGTTGAGAAATGGTTCACTGTACCTGGCCAACAACTGCGTGTGTGTTCCTCATGTCATGCAGGACTGAGAGATGGCAAGCTGTCATTTGGAGCCTTTCAGATGGCAGAAGGGGGCATACAGCATACATCTGTCAATCAACCTCAATGACTGCCTGCACTCACACACCAGGAAGAGGAAGGTTAGAAAAGGTCAGACTGCACCACCAATTCGGATGATGTACCTCTGCATACTAACACCCACACAATAGATCCATAGACTTTCTCACAAGTGAGGATTTTTTTTCAAGAAATAAAATGATGTTGTCAATCGCCAATAGCCTGTGACTTCAACGAGACAAGCAGGTACCTGCCAAAGAGAAAACAGCTGCTGTAGTTATTTTGCCCAGGAGATTACACGAGGGTGTCCAAACAACTATATCATCGAGTTTGTGATAAGAAAATATCAACACAAATAACTATTCTTTCGGGAAAGTGAATAGAGATCCACATGTCACCCTTAAAATAAATGGATCCAGATTGTGAATTATAACATAAAGGTATTACTGCACAGCAGAGCGAGAAAAACTCTATATAATAAAACTGCAGAAAGCTAAAGAATGAAATAATCGGTCAGGAATAATCAATGGAAGAAAAATTTCCCTAAGTACAGCAATACCTTGTACATAATATGAAGAGGAAACAAGAACCATAAGGCTTATAGAAGCTCAAATAACAAGAAAACCCTAAAAGACAAGTTACAGAAATAAAGAACAGAATAAACTAAAGATATAAGACAAAGATTTTCATGACGAAGTCCTGAGGAAGGCGCAAGCCGAAACGCGCGTAACACAATCCGCCCGTACTTATTAAAATATAAACTGTCAAACTTTGCGATCCTGAGAGGAAACAAAATGAACATGTACTTGAATAGATGTATTTTTATAAATGAAGGTTGAAAATGTATTATCTACAAAGAAATGTTACTGAACAGAACAGATATCTGTCTAAAAAAATGTGTATCCATCTGAATTCAAATATTTAAAGAAAAATAAAAAATATATATTTTTTGATTCAAAGTTGTCTTGTTGTAGATATGTTAAGGTACATGTTTGTGATAAGCTGAAACATTGTGACTTGTGCCTATAAGATGTTTTGATCTACTCTGGCCAAGTGTCTTTCCAAAAATTTTATTTCCCTGTCCTGGCTAGCTAACCGAGATTCAGGGGCCCCTTTCTGTACAAAATTGTTATTTTGCCGAGGGCCATTTATTAAATAAAGCTGATCACTTTCAGCTAAAGTGCCCTGGTGATTCACTCGGGTTGTGTGGGCTGTCACAACATTATGTCAGTTACTGCGTTGTTCATTTTCCTTCTCTGCAGCCTTCTGAGATGGTATGGATGCACTTCTGCCTATGACAAGCTCCTATGCCAGTGAATTCATTTTCTGCAAGACAAAGTACTAGTTAGTTAAACCCATGAGCAGGTATTTTACTGTGCGGCCTATGGCGAGTGCAAACTACACTCATTCGGCACAGCTTAAATTAATATTTTTTACTGCATGTATTTATATGCCAGTTTCAAAACAACTATTAGTTTAATATAATATGCACCGGACAGTAGATTTTTTGGAAGTCATATACTGTAGCCTTGTTTCAAATACAAACCAGCGGGAGGAGCTGGGGAGTCAGAGCTTTGGAGGGAGCGAATTCAGAAGCGGGCAGGACAGTGCTACACTAAAGTCTGGTGAGTAGGTTTGTTTGCACAGTAGTGTGTGGAAGGGAGGGGCTTATTCGCCTGAGTGACTTTGCCCGGGATTAGTGACAGACTGAGTCATTTGCACAAATTTCAGCAAATATTAAAAATAAAAACCTGCAGGAGGAACTGCTGAGTCGGAGCTTTGGTGGGAATGAATACTTTAGGACCTTACAAGCATTTAGCCATCACACACAACAAACAGGGGGGCTGAATGAGGCACAACATACAAAGCTGCCAACTTTAAGACTGGGGACTCTGGTTCGAGTCTCGGCTTCGGTTCTCCCCTCCCTGAGCGTAACAAATTAAATACTAAATCAAATAAACCAATATCACAACAAAAAAGGTAATGAAACAATGGCATATTAGTAAATGGTTGAACTAGCCGAAGAGTACAGAATTGGCTGTACAAAAACCCTTCATGAACACGTAGAGGATCGAGCTCTGTGTCATGAAGAAGCGCTGCATTGCGATGGAAAACCAAACGATAGGCTGCATGCCCAGGCGGGAGAGGGGACCATTGTGCCCTGTGAAGGAGCAGGACCGTATTGGGACAGACTCATGCAGACGACCAAAAGAAACAATTCTTGAAGCCACCATGGGACGACAGGAGTATTCTTTGCACTTGGTTGCAACCCACGGAGATAGATTTGGTTCCGGAAGAGGAGAGGCGAGAGCTTCGCTGAGGGAAGACGCTGGAAAGGGATATTTGTGCTTGCGTAGCCATTTCAAGGATTTCCCTCTATAGCAGCTGCTGCAGCAGCACGGCTGCCGACAGGCTCTCGTGAAGCTGATTTATGCCGCCACAGACCCGAGGTACTTAGACTCGACGCACGCGCATTAGTGATGCGGTAGACAAAAGTGATCGCGATCGCAGTTTAAGGGTGCCCGCGCATGAAATCAGCAAAAGTGAAAGTGATCGCGATTAGCTTTAAGGAAGAGACTCGCATGAAATTGGCAAAAGTGAAAGTGATCGCGATTGGCTTTAAGGAAGAGATCAGAAAGCCATATGACGGCTGTGCGGTAAGTGCGCGGCCGCGCACATGCACTCAAGCTGTAGGCCAGCCATGGTAGCACTTTTAAAAACCCGTTTACAAAATTTCTCGCAGAGCAGCGCATGCGCTGGCTCAGCGAGGCCTAAAAAATATAGGCCGGATATCTTTTTCTGTTCAAGGAGCCAAACTATGGAATTCATTACCTCCAAATATACGATCCACGGATAACTATCTTACCTTCTGAAGACTACTCAAGAGTTGGCTCTTTCCTACATAACCACCATACGTAAATTTAATTTACAACATTTCCCTGTGTTTGCAGACATTTATAATTGATTATATCTATGTAGCTAGATGCATGTATTTCTTTGTACAAATAAGTAGAATAACTGTTTTTAAAATATATAGATATTCTTTAGGTCTGCTTAAGAATTGTATGTATTATTTGTAGTTAAATGTGTGTGTATATATATATATATATATATATCAAGTTCATAAGTCTTTATTTCGAATAAAATTCATAAAAGACCACAGAATAAAAACATTTACGAAATATCGACATTTTTACATATTTCAAGGAACCCCAACTATAAAACAAGAAAATGCCCAAGGGCAGCATACAAAATTTAAAACAAGTTAAAAAACAAGTTGATGCAGGGTTACACGTTCTTTACACGTATCAGCCACATCCACCCCAGAAATTTAGCAACACAAATCACAGATTTTTCATTGCGCATGTCGTGTAATTTCAACAGGGCAGTGCGATTCTCCACACAATTTAAAGTTTTACAAATTGGTTGTAGCCATTTTAGTCGCGGCAATCGATATGCTGGGCAAGCAAAAAATATGTGGCCAATACTCTCAACCTGATCAGGGCAAAAGGGACACTTGGAAGTAGAAGACTTTGTCCATTTTGCAGTAAAGGAATTGATCGGCAACGTTCCCACCCGAAACTGGAAATACAGCTTGCGGTCAAGGGCTTTGCATATCAAATCCCAGAAAGGCTCAAGGGATGGTGTGATCTTATGTGTTAAAAACAATCCCGTTAGGCTATTCTCTGATGAGAGCAAAACCAATGCAGATTTCTTTGCAGCCCAAAACAGCTCTTTAAATTCAACTTTGGATGGGAACCTAGCACATTCAGGATGTAACCATAATTCATGAAGGCCCATGGAGTGCAGAATCTGTTTGACCTCCCGCAACCAAGGGATTTTACTGGCACCCCACAATGATCTAATTTCGCACAGTTCATGGGCAAAGAGACTAAGCTCTTGAGTCGTCCAGAGTCGTCGCCAGAAAGCGACAAGCCGGTACTGTGCCATCTCATCCAGGGGTCTACAGCCTAAATCCATGAGCAGTGGTTTTATAGGTGTCGATTGTGGAAGCCCAACTAGACTCCGAAGGAACTTATTCTGTGCTATGGTCAATGCTGTCAAACTTTTGTATCCCCAAATGTCTGCACCATACAAAGTGGCTGCGTTAACCTTGGCCTCATAGATTTTTAATGCCGGTGTAATGCGTTTTGTCAAGGTTTGTTTTTGTTCCTTTAACAAGCAGCCAGTAAGGCGGACAAATTTTAAAATTAAAACCTCCAGCTGTGGATTCCAATTTAATTGATGGTCAAGAGTCACGCCTAAATAGGACATGACTTTGACCTGTTCAATAGGGACACCTCCTAATAAAAATGAACTTGTGATTGGTTTGTTTTTATTAAAAACCATAAATTTGGTTTTGTCAGTGTTAATCTGAAGGTCATTTTCTGTGCAAAATTCTGCGAATCTATTTAAAGCTGCCTGGAGGCCACTCCGAGTCCTAGAAAGGAGCAAGGTATCGTCGGCAAATATTAGCATGGGGTACTTGGCCCCCCCCAGGGTGGGTGCATCAGTTTGTGTTTCATTAAAGAATGCAACCACCCGATTAATGAACAGGAGAAACAGCGTGGGTGCCAAAACACAACCCTGCCGAACCCCACGTTCGACAGGGAAGTTAGCAGTTACCTGGCCCTGTTTCCCCCATCTTACACGGGCAAAATTGTCCTCGTGTAGACGCCTAACCAACTCTAGAAGTTCTAGTGGAAGGCCCATAACTCTAAGGGCATCCCATAGCTTGGCCCTTGGAACCAGGTCGAAAGCCGACCTGAGATCTACAAAGGCGGCGTACATGACACCTCCACCCAGAAGGACCACCTTCCAATATAACATGGTAAGGCGGAACACCTGATCTAGGGTGCTAGTACCTGATCTGAAGCCTGCTTGCATGGGGGAGAGTATATTATTCTGCTCAATCCACCCCTGGATTCTAGCTAGGGCCATTCTTGATACCACTTTCTGAATAGTATCTATCAAGCTGATGGGGCGATAGTTTTTCGGAGAAGATCGATCCCCTTTCTTGTGTACCGGAAGTATTTCGGCCCCTTTCCAGGATTGTGGCACCCTAGCTCCCGCTGCAATGGAATTTGCTAGAGCTGTTATATAGGGGACCCATAATTCCAGGTTTAATTTAAAAAGATCCGCAGGAACAGCATCTATGCCTGGGGCTTTCCCGGACTGGACTGAGCGTAAAGCATATTCGGTATCAGAGGTACAGAAGTTAAGGACATCCCCATAAACTACTGATGAAGTCCCTACTACAGGCTCAACAACTAAGTGAACAATATTTGGGTCTTTAAATTGAGAGGAAAAAAATTCCACCCAATCAGCAGAAGAAACATAATTTTCCGGAGTAAGTGAGTCAGATCCCCGACCCCACCTCACCAACTCCCAAAACTTAATCTGGTTAGACGATTCACAGGCTTTGAGGAGTTCCAGCCAATATGAATCGTCCCATTCCCTTTTGGCTTCCCAAATAATATGCTTATAAGCCTGTCGCGCTGTCCTAATTTCTGGGGTGTTTCTTGATTTGACAGCGGCAATTAGGGTGCTGTGGGCCTCTCTACAATTTTTGTTATACCAACCTTTGGGTTGCTTCACTTTCTGTTTTCTATGAGGCCTAGTGAGCAATTCTTTAATGGCCAGGAAACATGCCTCGTGGAGATCAACAATGGTGGGTTTTGCCCAGTTTTCAAGTGAAGATTCAAACATCTTGTCTCTGGTTTCGAGGACAAGTTTTTCTATTTGACTGACGAGCTCTTGGTCGGCTATGACCCTCGGCCATTGGACCCGTCTTCTATTGTCACTCAAAACAAGGTCTGATGTAATGCAAGCTGTTTCTACCTGGGGGGACCCTGGACCTTAAATACAAATAACAGCGGATCATGATCACTCTCTGGCCTTATTCCGATTGACATGTCCACTACTGTGTCCCAGGAATCAATATTGACCAAAATATAGTCAATACGACTCACACCAATCCCATTATTAAAGGTTGGTTTGCCCGTCTTATCAGATGGGCAACGCCCATTCACCGCCCGGAACCCCCATTCCAGACATAGTCCAAGCCAGTGAAGGGCAGCCTCCGTACTCCTAACACCCTTAGTTATAGCCAGTGGAGGAATGTTCCAGACAATATCATCCTCCAGCCCTATATCCTATACAAGATTCATGATGGGTTCAAATGAGCAGTTCAAGTCGCCAGCCACTAAAACGAGTTGGTCACTTTTCTGCTCATTTAGGAGGGCATCCAGGTCGTTAAGGATGGGTTGTTTTTTGCCACCCTGACAGCCCCGGGCATAGATATTAATTAAGAGAATATCCTTGCAATTCTCCTTACTTAATAATAAACAAAGGAGATCGGGGTTCTTCACCTGGATTTCCCTCACACTAAAGCCGAGTGAACTTTTTATCCATATGGTTAACCCACCTGATGGCCTGCCCCTAAGACCCTGTAAAGCAGGTGTGTAAAAGTTTAGAAAACCCACTCTAAACAGGGGATCAACTGACCAGGTTTCCTGGAACACGATGATATCGTGAGTAGTGATGAAATCAACCCAATCGTCGTTGTCCAGGCGACCCCTTAAGCCTGCTATGTTCCAGGAGACCAAATTGATTACATTAGCTGGATCACTAAAACTAGAGGTCTCAGTATTCCCCGGAACTCCAGACTCAATCAAAAATCCATCACCAGCAGAATCCACTAAAGGTAGCATGCCCGATGACAACATGGAACAATCTATACTAGGTGGTACCCGGGAAGGCAAGGTGAGATCGACTAGATGTTTCAAAGCAACCCTCCCCCCAAGTCAGTCGACCTCATCCAAACAGCCAAACATGTTGAAAGTAGGCACACCTTGCCACCCAGTACTCTGTGTGGGCCCACCATGTCCAAAGGCTTTATACCTGGGCCTTTGGATTGTCGTCCAAGACCCTCCTATGTCAAATTGCCGTTGTGGGGGATAAAAAAAGGTGAGGGGTCTAACAACGATTGACTGATCACCTTCACAAGAGGCCCATGAACAAAGGTGCTGTGCTGTGTTGGGATCAGCAAATGACACCACTATACAATCACCGGAAATATTTTTATTTGTGCGTCCAACCCATGGTACTCTTCGCACCATTAAGACCTGGCTTCTTAGGTGACTAGGTAGCTGTCTATTCTTGTTAAGCCAGTGAATGACCTTATTTTTAAGAGACCAAGGGTCCTCTTTTGTTTGATGGTCAAGAGTGGGTACACCGGTAAGTATGATAACATATGAACTGGCCTCAGGAGGTAGATCGATATAGCCACCACGAAAATTTGAACGACTAGATTCTAAGGGTGGCCGATACTTGTTAATCAAATGATTAGAACGTTGTACGACAGGTTGAAGCCTGGGTTTAAGACCTGTAGTGAGCTAATATGAGCCCTCGCCTTTGATGGATTTATAGGTTTAGCAGGGCAAGCTTGTTGTGCGGGTTTAGGTGGTATTGGGTCCTGGGGCAGGGAGCAGAGGCTAAGATTAGAAGAATTGATGGCACTATCTCCAACTATTGTACGAGGTTTTGGTACAGGTTTGGAGTTTATGATAGGGGGGGCCGGGTGATCTACCACTAGAGGTTGTAATGTTAAGCACTCATCCTCTGTAACCCTAGCTTCCATTTGCTTGAGACTAAAGCTAGCCAATGTAACTATAGTTTTGTCCATTTCTAGCAAGTGGTTTTCCATACGGGAAAGTCTCAGTTCTAGGGGATTAAGTAACTTTTTGAGTGTGTCCCATACTGTTTTTAAAAATTCCTCGTCCCTCCTTCTATCCCCCTCAGCCTCGCTCAATCTACACGTATTTTGTACTATTTTATAGTTGTCCTGGGAGTTTTCCACTAGGGATTTAAACTCAACATCACTTAGAGCAAGACTAGTGTCGCTACTCGATGGTGCTGAGTCAACTTTATCTTTAGCATTCCCGGTCCCTGGTGTACCCAATGGTCGTCGATTATTAAAAAACTGGGAACGGGCAATCCTTGCCTTTCTACGAGCAAAGATAGACCTTGCCAGAATTCTTTTCCGCTGAAGGGCTGCCCTTCTGGAGATAGCAGCGGACTTGGGCATAACAATTTTTCTTGGTGATCTTTTGTCCGCCACAAAAATAGACGGTACAGGCACCTCTATAGCGGTTGGAAAAGAATCCTTAACTTGCTTAAGAGGAGATGTAGGTGGCGGGTGATGCATATCAGCCTTTACAATCAGGGGGCGTGGACCAGATGTGCGCTCGGGAGTTAAGGCTAGAGCCAGTTTTCCTATAGACGATTTTTTAGAGGAAGCAATGTCCATAGAGAGTTTACGCGCAGCGTCTAATTCAAGGGAAACCCTGTGCTGCATTTTGTTTATTTCGACATCAATAGCCAAATTAGTCCTTGTGAGAAAATCATCCAAAGTCCCACTAGGTTTTTTTAGACCCATGGCAGTTTTGCTCCGACTTCCCCGTGAACACATCGTTAACACAACAGGGAACTGGAGTACGTAATGGGATTAACACAGGTAACAATAAAAATGTTGTAATAAACCCAAGGGGGGTGGCCCTGCCCTGACCTCCAAAACCTCGAACGGCCTCAAACGGCCCGCTCTTAGCCCGGTCTTGTCCCGGGCTGCGTCCCGCGCTGCGGGAGTTTGAGGTTATGATATAGCGGCTGATGAGGAGGAGGGGGCGGGGCCGGCAGGGAGAGCGGACCGGATGCTGTAACCCGGTCTGGCAGGGACTCCTGGTTCTTGGAGTTCCCTGCACGCTCGCAGCCCCGCCGAGCCTCTCGCCTACCTCGCCTCGCAGGACCTCCCCTGTAGATGCTCCACTCCACACAATGGCGCTGCGGCACCCGCGGAGCGGGTGCGGCGAGGTAAGGGTCAGTTTCCGCTGGTAGCTGGTGGCTCGCTGTTAGCTCCTCGTGCAATCCGCTGTGCCTCTGAATAACAGAAAAAATGACTGTGTCCCAGGAAGGGGAGTGTGAGAGTGCCTTAAGTGTCCAGGATGAAGCGAGGGGCGGGCCGGCAGGGAGAGCGGACCGGATGCTGTAACACGGTCTGGCAGGGACTCCTGGTTCTTGGAGTTCCCTGCACGCTCGCAGCCCCGCCGAGCCTCTCGCCTACCTCGCCTCGCAGGACCTCCCCTGTAGATGCTCCACTCCACACAATGGCGCTGCGGCACCCGCGGAGCGGGTGCGGCGAGGTAAGGGTCAGTTTCCGCTGGTAGCTGGTGGCTCGCTGTTAGCTCCTCGTGCAATCCGCTGTGCCTCCTGAGACGTCAAAAACACCTGTTCACTCTTTCACTTCAACGGGTTCTACTCGTGAAACGGTCTCATGTTCTGGGCCGTTCGTGTTCGGTCTCGGGTTTCGTTGCTCTCTCTATATATATATATATATATATATATTCACTGAAAAAACCATAGGTTTTACACCAGTTATAGTTAGCTGGAAATTTTACTCTCATAAAACCATTGAAATTCCCACGTTATAGTTAGTTGGACTCACTATAACTTGCGCGTGCAATGCACTGCTGATGACGTCACATATTACATCACTCATGACATGGTCAGTGACATCACTGATGACACCATCCAGCGAATGTGTGTCTTTCTGAAAAATAAATATCTGTTATATAAGTATATGTAAAA
Source organism: Lissotriton helveticus (assembly GCF_964261635.1). Lineage (NCBI taxonomy): Eukaryota > Metazoa > Chordata > Amphibia > Caudata > Salamandridae > Lissotriton > Lissotriton helveticus. The sequence goes on from NC_136064.1 coordinate 88,978,035, forward strand.
GTTGATGGAAGAATAAATGTTTAAATAAGTGTTTACATAGATTTTTTTTAAATAAAAATGTATTGGTTAACTGGTTTATTAAGTGTATCTTAGTGAATACATATATTAGAGAGTAATGTTTAAATATTTAAATATATGTATTAGTGTTTCACTTTGTGTATAAGTGGCTGCATGGGTTGGTGAGTAGCTACATGTGCATGTATATGGGTTATTAGATGTTTTTCTTAGTATCAGTATGAGTGTTTGTATGGTTTAGTGGGGGTATTACTTAGCACATAGATGCATGAATGACTGACTCTCTCTTTGTATGTGTTTTGAAGACGGCATATGTGCAGGACTGTATGGGTGGATGAGTGTGTATATGTGTGTGTTAGTGAGTGAATGACTGTCTCACTAGTGTCTTTATCAGTAACTACATATGTTTTAATGTGTATATGTGAATATTGATGTATATAAGTGAGTATATGTGAGAGTGAGGGATTGTAAGCGTTCCTATTTAAATAAGTATGTGTTTCTATAAGTGATTGTTTAAGAGAGTAAGTATGTGTAATTTTCCTTAGGAGTAAGGTGGTAGTGTGTGTATAGCTGTATATGCAAATAAATGGATGTTCAATAGTTTATTTGCATGTGTGAGTATGTGTGATAGTATCTTTTGGATGACTGTCGGTGTGTAACAGGATGTATAGGTGTATCACTACATATGAGTGAGTATATGTATGAGTGACTATATAGAACTGTTGGTGAATGAGTGGATGTGTATTTAGATGGTGGAATTATTGAATTGGTTGTTGTAACTGGTATGGGTATCTCCATTTTTTTGAAAATTTTAGTTTCTATTTTTGAATGTGTTTCAAGGGTTACATTACAGTGAAAGGAGGTCTGTCACTCTGTCACAAGGATGGTGTCATCAGTGATGTCATGAGTGATGTCACTGACCATGTCATGAGTGATGTAATACGTGACGTCATCAGCAGTGCATTGCACGCGCAAGTTATAGTGAGTCCAACTAACTATAACGTGGGAATTTCAATGGTTTTATGCGAGTAAAATTTCCAGCTAACTTTAACTGGTGTAAAACCTATGGTTTTTTCAGTGAATTTAATAGGTTTTTTAAATGCTAATTCCTAACTGTAACTGGTGTGAAACCTATGTTTTTTTCAGTGAATTTCATAGGTTTTTTAAATGCTAATTCCTAACTATAACTGGTGTGAAACCTATGTTTTTTCTGTGAATTTCATAGGTTTTGTAAATGCTAATTCCTAACTATATATATGGGGCCTCAAACCTAAGTTTTTTTCAGTGAATTTCATATGTTTTTTAATAGCTAATTTCTATAGCTATGAAATATATTTTTATTAATAAATCCTATATTGTATATTTATATAATACTTTTTTTAATGTATATTTTTCCCTTTTTAAAAAAATGTTTTTGCCTTGGTGCGCTCCCGGTGCGCGTACCGGTGAACGCACCGGTAAGTGCAGTGTTATGGCGCGCCCTGGTGAGCGTCCCGTTAGCGCCATTGCCGCGAACGAAAACAACATTGTGACGTATCGCGTGAGAGAACTGTGCAGAAACCTTCCCCAATCGTCTTCCAGAACCTGAACAACCAAAGAACCCACTCCATCAGGTCCAGAGGCAAGGGACATGGTGCCAAACATACAAACCAAGTTTGGTGGGTACAAAATCGTTTGCATTGTTTGTGGAAAAACAATTACCTATGGTGAGCAAAGTATTAATCTCATCAACCTTGCTGGTGACAACCACCAGTGCTGAAAGAAGCCTTAATTTTTTTCCTCCAGTTGAGCCGTTTACAATTCCCTGTTTTTTGTTTGTCCCCATTAAAAATACAAAAAAATATAAAATTCTTCATAAAAGCCAAAAAAAGAAAAAAAATCAAAAAAATATAAAAAAAATATAAAACAAAGAATTAAAAAACAGTTCTTTTTAGAACTACCTCTAATTTATAAAAAAATGCTAAGAGTTAAAAAACTCTGTCATTCTTTTTTCTCCAGGGTACGCTCCCCGGTACGCTCCTCGGTGCGCGTACCGGGCGCTCCCCCCGCGAAAATCGAATAAAGAAAAAAATGTTTTTGCCCCGCGGGGCCCTTTTATGGCCCCCACATCAAACCTAGGGGGTCAGGGGGGGTCTACCCTACCCCCTTTTAGTCATTTCCCCCCTTTGTTTTTGCCACCTCTTGTGTCTCGATCCTACCGAGACAAAAGATGGCGGCCGCTCCGGACTGTTTGGAATGTTGACAGACACCCGAGAGCCAATCAGCTTTCTGCTCGCGAACTCGTGTAGCGTGCTGGGCGCGCTTATAGATATATATATTTTTTTAACCTAAATTACTCAAAATCCACTGGAGCACATATCTTGAGACATAGCAAAGGCACATCGGGCTACCAGTCCCTACAATTTTGCCAAGTTTGGTGAGAATCCATTCAGCCGTTCGGGCCAAAAGTGAGTCCAACCGCCCTATGGAAATTAACATGGGGAAAACACGTTTTGGGACACCCCTTTTTATCTTGGCCCCCGCTTGACAAATCCCCCCCAAACTTTCAGGGAAGGAGCAGAGCGCAGCGGGTCATCTTCTTTGAGAAATTCGCGAAGATTCGTCCACCGGCGCCAAAGTTATTCCCAATAGAATGTTGCGGGTTTCCTATGGAAAACAATCCTAACTATAACTACCTACTGGCGACCGCCAGTAGGTCAAAGTCAAAAAGATTTTATTTGTATTGGTACTCGACAGAGGACCACAAATATAACATAAAACAAATGAAATAAAAAGAAGAAGAAAAAAAAAGAAATTTACATCATTGATTAATATAAAATCAGCAAATTTGTAAAAATTATAACATACAAGTTCATTCGGGGGCTGTTTACACACTGCTAATAGTTCTTTTGCTTTTGTAATCTTGCAAATGCGATATATTGGATCAAGATACATAGCGCGAGCTACCGTTACGTTAAAACTAGGGCATACAAGTAATAAATGCTCAGTGGTCTGGTCACCCCCTTGACATAGGGGACATAGTGAGGATTCTCCAGATGACCATCTTGATTTAAAGGATTGCACAGGCAAAATGCCTAGTCGTAACATTAAGATAGCCCTCCTCGCACTATGCGTAAGGGAAAACCTGATGTACGGCTGGATATGCTTGTACTCCAGTAGGTCTGAGAAAGATTTATAGGTTGATAACTTTTCACTATATGCAAGATCAAGGTCGTAACTCAGTTTAGGGGTAAAACATTTCAGAAAGAGTTTCAATTGTGATACAGACCAGGTAAGTAGAATATCTGGACTAATTTTAGCCATTCGAAGTGCAACAGTCATGTTCCCTAGAAAAGTTTGTTTAGCAGCTTCAGCATCAAAAGTTTCATTTTTCAGCAGGGATCTTAGTGTTCCCTCCTTTGCGTGAAGGAGGTTGTAAGCCCACCTAATAACGTTGGCCACAGCCGTGGCATAAGAACTTGTTATGGAGAATTCTAGTCTTAAAACTTGAACTGGTATAGCAGCTGGGACCTTCATAATTCTTTTCAGGATTTTTCCTTCTTTACGATCCATGTAACCCCACTGCTTTATAGGGACATATTCCATGGCGTAAGATAGAACTGCAGGAATCTTTACTTTATATATTTTTAACAGTGAGGAAAAATGCCTGCTCCCAGTAGCACTATAAAGTCTTGATAGGGCTCCAGCATGTAAATCGGATTTCTTTATTAGATTATCTATATGTTTTGTATTTGTTAGGTTCTTTGAGAGAATCCTACCAAGATATATGTATTCGTCTACTTCATCTATCTTTTCTCCACCTAGCCTCCAGTTGTATTTAGCACTTGATTTCTTCCCAGAAAAAGCTACAATTTTTGTTTTCTTTATGTTTGGAATTAAGAAATTTTCTTTTGAGTATTTATACAGAGTGTCCAATGATTTTTGCAGACCAAATGGAGTAAGATCAAACATCACTATGTCGTCCGCGTAAAGCAACGAGTGTATTCTTTGTTTGCTAATTCTTGGGGGCAAACTCGATCCCAGTTGTAACTGGTATGGCAGGTCGCTGAGGTATAGAGAAAATAACATAGGGGCTAAGAGACATCCTTGTTTAAGACCATTAGCTGTGTTTATTGTTTTCGTTAAGCCTTTTTCGCCCCCCATTTGCACTTGACACCAAGTTTTGGTGTGGAGGCTTATTATAACCTGTAGCAGTTGTTCAGAGATGCCAAGACTCCTTAATTTGTTCCATAATGTGGGTCGATCGACTCGGTCAAACGCGGTAGAATAGTCAATGAATGCTGTATAAACAGTCTGGCTTTTCCGTGATACGTATTTATCGAGGATAACCTGGATGACTGCGATGTTATCCGTGACAGAGTGCTTAGGTCTAAAACCAGCTTGAAACATAGGTATTAGACCCAACGAAAAAGCCCAATTTTTCAAATGATATAATACTTCCGCAGCGAAAATTTTTCCGGAGGAATCCATCAATGCTATTTGACGATAGTTTCCTGCTACCATTTTGCTCCCTTTTTTGTGTATAGGGATAATAATGCTCCCCTGCCATGATTTTGGTACTTGTCCAGTGTTCAAAATATGGTTGAAAAGTGGTGCTAACATAAGGCTCCATTCCTTGGGGTCTGCCTGCAGGACCTTGATCGATATTTGGTCGGGTCCGAAGGCACCTGTGCTTCTAGCTTTTCGGATATGAGCTTCTATCATTATAGCCGTTGTTTTGGGAATTGGTGAATTATGCTTTTCCTTTATTTTTTCTGCGCTATTTTCATCTAGTTTAACCATATTTGATTTATAGAGATCGGTCAAGTAAATTTCCCAGTCATTAGGCGGAACCGGTACGGCTACTAGTTTCTTTTTTGTTCCGGTTAATTTAGCTATTAGGGACCAATATTTTCTCTGGTTGTATTCTTTTGCAGCTATTTGTATGTCGACCCAGTTGCGGTCTTAGAGAGTTTTTTTCTGACTTAGTTTCTCTCTTCTTATCTGATTTTTCAGTTTGTTTATTTCTTTCTTTCTTGAAGGAGAAAAGTTCATATATTGAGCACGTATTAATTTGTTAAGTTTTTTCTTTATTAATGAATTCCGAGTTTTGTTCTTGTTTGTACTTTTCTTCCTTTCGTTACCTGTGATATCCTGATGTAACATTTTTAATAATGTCTCTTTGAGTTCCTTAAGTGTGCACTCAAAATTTACTATAGGGTCATCTGAGTAAGTTTTCCTTAAAAATTGTGTATGTTTAATCAAAACTGTTATTTTGTCCATAAGTGATGAGTTCCAAAAGATGCGTCTCTGTTCACTATTTACCAAAGTTGTATTTCTGTAAAGGATGATCTGTCCTACCGCAGCAGGATGGACTGACCAACTGGTGTTTAGTTGCATCAAGGCGTGATCGCTGTCTGCTGTGAAGTTGGAGTGCAGATACGTGACTGTTTCAAATAGATCCATACCACAGATGATGTAGTCTATAATTGAAGGGGTCCCGTTTCCCTGTCTAGTATATGATGCCGGGATATCACCTTCGACGTTTCCGTTCAGGATTACCCCATTTATGTTGGGGAGCGCTGATAGCATCATTTTACCTCTTTTGTCTGAGTGAATATCTTTGGGGAATTGAGGAGTAGAAATATCCAATATTTCCTCTTTGTATATACTCTCCCACTTTCTTATTTCGGAATTTGAAATTTTCCCATTAAAATCACCCATGATTATGTAAGACAGAAACGAATGGTCCTCTATTATTTGCATGATGATTTCCATGGTATCAACATATAAGTAATCATGCTTACTTCCAGGGGGGGCATATATATTGAAAAGCAAGATTTCATTTTGTTGAGTAGTATTGTGGGTATTTAGAGAGAACTTGATGCATTGTAGATTGTCGTTGTTAGTCTCGACTATCTCTTGAGCCCAAAGATAATCTTCCCTCATTAAAATAGCCAAACCTCCTTTAGCGTGGCCCCGTTTAGTTGCTTTTGCTGGTATATTGTAGACATAATAGCCTTTCTGGGAGAAGGGTTCTATTGCCCAAGTTTCTTGTAAAATCAGGATATCCGGCTGGTTTTTTAGGGCTTCAGACATTTTGTTTTTTGTTCTCCCTGCCATATTCCTACCGCCAGTAGGTAATTTATATATATATTATTCTATGCTTAACATGCTTATAGGTCACTGCATAGTTTTCATAAGTTATTTGATTAGATTCTTATGGGTCACTGTTTTATTCATCTATCACAATATGTGAATATTATCATAACTATTTTATCTTCAAGTGCTTCACTATTAAAATATTGAGGGAAAGCTGCAATTAAAAAATTTGCTTCAAGAACAGCAACACTTGATAGTCCAAGTTTGTGCAATACACCTTAAAATCTCAATATATATCATCTTATTTATACATGTATACCTTTTCTATGTAGTTAAGTATCTATATATTTATTACTTTACTCCTACTGTAGTAGAAGAAAAAACACCTTTGACTCTCTCCAATGCTCTACTGCTCACCCTATACCTCTCATAATATATCCTCTACCTCCACTCTCCGAGCCATCCAAAACCTTATTCTACTACTATGATCTCCAAAATAAACCTTTCTAGACTATTCTAGGGGTGAGCGGAATTTACGTAGTCGCGCTACGCAAAGCTCCTTGAAACGGTAAAAAAATCTCCGCGAGCGCACAGAGTTCCGCGAAGATGCGGAATTGCTTGTTCCGCTCGCCATGCTTTTTTCCTGTTTGCGAACACTGCTTGCTCTGAGGGGGAGGGGAGGAGATATCTCCTGAACACGCATTTTGAAAGTGCGAACAAGCAAGAAATGCAGTGAAGCAGCGGATTGTGGAATTATTGGCAATTCCGTGTTCTCTGCGGAACGTCAAATTACCCAAATTCCGCAAATTCGGAGAGCGGAACGGAATTTACCGCCCAGGCCTAGACTATTCCCCATCCCTTTTTGACTCACCCGAAGGCTAATTGTACTACTAATATCTCTCAAGAAACCCTTTCTATATTCTTCCCTTATGTATCCCTCCTTTGACTCATCCAAAACCTCATTTTACTACTATGGTTTCCCTAATCCCTTTCTAGAGACTCTTCCCTCTATCCATGGAATGAGTCGCCAAGTGGATGAAGAACAGCTGCCTACAACTCAACACAGACAAAACCGAAGTACTTATCATGAGCCCACACCCCGATGCCTGGAACGACACCTGGTGTCCTACGAAAGACCTTCAAATGGTTCCCCCTCGAACACAGAAAAACAATCACCCACGCCCTCATCCGCAGCAGACTCTACAATGGCAACGCTCTCTATGCCGGAAACAGCAAGAACCTCACCCGCAAACTCCAGAACGCCTCCGCCAGACTAGTCCTCAACCTACTGCACCACTGCCACATCACCCAAGACCTGTGGACACTACACTGGCTCCCCATCGAGAAGAGAATCATCTTCAAGCTTCTCACCCACGCCCACAAAGCCCTCCACAACACCGGACCTGCATACTTGAACTACTGCCTCTCTTTCCACACACCCCAAGGATCCCTTCGCTCAGCCCACCTCTAACTTGTAACGGAGCCTCGCATCAAGAAGACCAGAACAGGACCGCAAGACCTGGCTCTTCAACGGATCGCAGCGAACTTCCGGGACCTGCGCCGTCCCCGACCTCCCCCCACCCCCAGCGTCTTGAGACTCTCTTGGGTGAGTAGCTGTGCTTAACAAACATATGATTGATTGATTAATTTGATTGATTGATCTCTCCTTTTACTCACCCCAGGCCTCATTTTACTACTATAATCTCCCAAATACACTTTTTACACTCATTCCTCCTTTATCCTGTTCAGTCCTACTAACAGATTTGCATGTCCACTGCTCAAATTAACACACATTTCCCTATATTAATCCACCATTAATCCTTTTTGGGATCCGGAGTAGCGTGCTACTCGCTGAAAAGTACTTTGAAGCCTTCTCCGGGGTAGTAAGTGCTACATAAATGCAATTACATGTAAGCTCCATCCCTGTGCTCTGACATCAGTTCCTTTCTTTCCATGCCTTCTGATGTGAATTCTGAGCTCCACTCCTAACTGTTTTAGTGTTCAGACGACTCCAAAAGTTCTTTACAGTGTGCTAGCTAATGAGTTCCCTACTGCAAATGAAAAGATTCAAGCTGTGTCTCGACTGCAGGAAGCACATGTCAGTCACGGACCTTCATGAGGTGTGCATTTGATTCCTGGGCTCAGGATATGACAGATGTTTGGTAAGTGACCTGAGAGTAACTCAAGACTGGTAGGTGATGTATGTTACCATACACAGGAAGAGGTTGCAGCCTTTGCGTTGATCCTGCTTCAAGTTGCGGCCGCAGTCCTAGTTACAGGGCCGTTCTCACAACCTACTCGAAGGCCTCTGGTAAGTCCAAGTCACAACGCAAGCGAAAACATACAATACTGTCACAATATCAGATACTGTCTACCGGTGCCCCACTAGCTCCCCGGCCAAACACTTTCTAGGCACGGGTGGTCAGCGCCAAGATGCTCCGTGGAGTGTAAGTCGCGCTTTACAAAAATAAAATTACATTACATACTGGGTTCTACCTCATCCCACCAGTCTGATTCCAAAGAGAAGGCTCGAGCGTCAAGGTGCAAGTCGCCCTCCTTCGAGGTCACTGACTGCGGAACGGATCCCTCAGTTAATCCCCCAAATGCCCAGAGTTTCCTGAGCAGATCGAGCCCTTCAAAGAGGCCATACTGAAACTTTTCAGTGCTTTTCTGGGTTCCCCTGGGGCCCTTTTGGGCCCTTTTAAACTGTATGGAGCTCCAGTTTGGTTAAGATGCATTGGTCCCTAGTCTACACCACCTGCCCCCTCTAGACTGGCATTGGACCTTGTTGACTATATTACAGACTTTCTCCCTGGCCCCAAAATCCACTCTGGTTTCTACCATTCTGCATCCTGATGCCGGTGCTGATGCTGCTGACGGTGATGATCTAGGACTGATGCCTGTGTTGGATCCCCAATTGACATTGGTTCAGGCTTCAAAGATGGTGCTCTGAGATTACAAAAGCACACCCTGTTGTTGTACACATTGACTTTAACCCTGCGCCTCTACCATGTCACGGCTATCAACAGATGCTCCATTCTCTTTGTTGGCTCGGATTCTGACCCGGTGCCACAGCAGGGTACACCTCAGGGTATTAATGAAGGGCAGGAGGATGACTTGCTTGCCAATGGTGCCATGGTGATGGTATCGGACTCCGAGTAAGACGGAAGTCCTCATGCCTGTCTTAGCCCGACTCCCGAATGCCTTCTTGTGGAGGAATACATTCAAAATGCTCACATTGGCTCAGATCGTATCTGCTCTGGACCTGGAAGGGTGAATGGTGTCCTTGGATGTGTCATTTCATATTCCCCATCCTGCTGTCTCACAGGTGTTACCTCTATTTCAAGGTTGGCCTGAGTCATTCTCAGTTTGCTGTGCTCCTCTTTGGCCTCACCAACCCCAAGGCAGTTCACACAAATGATTGTGGTGATCGAGTTCCTGCATTCCTGTACATTGACGAATGGCAGCTGAAAGCTATCTCACCACTGTCAATCGTGGACTGCCTCCATAGGATGGCTGAACTTCTGACATTCTTGCGTTTCACCTGATTCTCTCATTCATTGGGGCAATCCTGGACTCTGTGAAGTTTAGGGCTTTTCCTCCGCAGCAACCATTCCAGTACATTCAGGCTATGAGCATTATGTTTCAAGCTTGACCAAGATGAGGGAGGTTCTGAACCTTCTTGGCATCTTAATTTATTGCATCCTCCTTGTCAACCACACTGTATGACACATGCAAGCCCTGCAGCTGATCCTGAAGTCTCAGTGGGCCTAGCATCAAGGCCACCTTCCTTAAAACATCCGTGCCTTGGAAGGGGTGGCTTAAGATCTGCAGTGGTGACCGACCGATTGCGCTTTGCCCTGTGGCAGAGCACTCTACCTTCCCCACTTACAGCTGACATTGGTGATAGATGCATTTCTACCAGTTTAGGGCACTGGTCTCCAGAGGAGGGACCATCTTCAGATCAGCCTACAGAAGCTACTGCCATTCATCTGGTCCTGCAGTCCTTCTTACCGCCAGTCGGGGGGAGACTAGTACAGGTTCTCAGGAACACCACCACTGCCATGTGGTAGTGCAACAAGAAGGGCAGGTTTGGGTTCTTGGTCATGTGCCAGGAGGCTTTGCACCTCTGGTGGTGGCTAAAGTTCCAAGGCATCTTCCTTGTCACAAATGACCTTGCAGGGTCCTGAGTGTCAGAGCAGGCAAACTGAGCAGATGTCCAGCAGACCATGAGCGGCATCCACATCCTGAGGGGCTGCACAGCAAATTCCTCACCAGAAGGGGAAAGAAGGGGAAATCGTGGCTAGATTTCTCTGCTGCCTTTGAGCATGTGCAGTGTTGCCAACTTTCTTCTATGCAGTTTCCAAAATAACACTCATTAGAAGACACGTTCTGGCTGCAATATGGGACATGGTCCTTTTGTACACCTTCCTGCCACTACTTCTCCTGCACTGAGTTAAAGAAAAGTGAAGAACTACTGGGCCCAAGACATCCTTGTATCCCTGGATTTGGCCAGGAGAGTGTGGTGACTGGAGCACCTGAGGAAGAGCTGCTGTCTTCTGATCCAGCTACAATTTCGGGAGAACTTCCTGTCGCGGCAGCAGGGCAGATTCTTGCATCCGAACCTGTGCACCCCACACCTCCAAGCGACAGCAGCAAACTGCTTTTGGTCTGCTACCTGAAGTGGTGGATATCGTCCTCGCCACTAGACGCCCCTCTATAAAAACCATCTACGCTGGACTTCATGGCAACTTAGTAACCTGTTGTGATGTCCAAGACCGTGACCTTTACAGCTGAATTGTTTTTGTTATGCTTAACCAAGCAAGGCCTTGCATTGGGAACTGGAAAAGGTTATTTGTCGGCTCTTTCTGCCTTTCTACATTTTCCACAACAACTGTCCATGTTCAATTCACCTGTTGTGATGACATTTATTAAAGGTTTGACCCACATGTCCCCTCCTAAAGAGTTTGTGATGCCACAGTGGGACCTTAATTTGGTCTTCACATTCCTCATGTGTATGGTTGTCAAGCCTATGCGTAGCTGCTCGCTGTGTCTCCTGACCTTTAAGATTGTTTTCCTCAGTGTAATAAGTCAGCTATAAGTCAGAGTATACTGCAGACCCTGTCTGTGTAACCACCTTACACCATGTCTTTTTCCTGAACAAATTGGTGCTGAGGACTGTGGCAATATTCTTACCAAAAATCAGGACTCCTTTTGTGGAGAAGTGTGGCTCAAGTGGTTAGAGCGGCAGACCCTGATGCAGAGGTCTGGCCTGGACCAGGGTTCAATTCCCCACCTCGGCGGGTCTTGGGCTCAAATTTCCCCGGGCCTGACAATTCTCGCCTCGGTGCCTATTCCAATCATGGAGTCCCACTCTGCAACTCTGGGCAATAGCTTGCTTAATCTCCACGACGGCCCCTCGCAGCGGGATGCCTGGCTTCACCTTGGGGATGCCCAGTAATGGGTTATCTCACAGGGGAAAACCAGGACGGGTTCCCAAAGCAAGCGAAACCGGTCGGTGATACAGCGCTATATAAATTAACTACATTTACATTAATGTTTTAGGCAATCCATCACTTTACCAGCGCGCCTTTCTCCCTCACGCCCCTTGAAAAAGGAGCAGAAGCTCCATCAGTTAAGCTTTTACATAGACCGTACCAAGTACCGTATAGTGGACTATCAACTATTTGTGGGGTTCTCCGGAGCACTGAAGGGTGAGGCTGTGTTTTAGACTGGTCAGCTTCAGGATGTTCTTCCACCAAACTTTTACTTTCACCCCTCCTGTTTTCAGAACCAATGTTTGTAGGTTTTTAGCACTCTGTGCACTTTACAACTGCTAGCCAGTGCTAAAGTTCTTGTTATGTTATGTTATGTTATGTTATCCGGATTTATTGAGCGCACAGATGCCCCAGCAAAGGGGCGTCCTGGCGCTAGTACAGAACATAAAAACCGGACAAGGTGAGAGACAGAACACAACACAGCAGGGCTAAGGGGAAGAGAAAGGTTTTGACAGCCTTCCTAAAAGCAAGGAGCCCGTCGATGGCACGAATATGGACAGGCAAGGAATTCCATAATTTGGCGGCAAGAACTCGAAAAGAGCGTCCGCCAATCCTGGATCTCTTAAAGCGGGGCACTATGGTAAGGTGGAGAACAGAGGACCTCAGAGAACGAGCTGGAACGTAGGGGGAGATAAGATGCTTCAGAATCTGAGGGGATGACAATTTGAGGATTTTAAATGTCAGGATCAATGATTTAAACTTTATTCTCTGTGCCACCGGAAGCCAGTGGAGATTATAAATGGTTTTCCTAGCTGAACAAAATTTGGGTAAGCCGACCAGAGCCCTGGCGGCAGCGTTCTGGACGCGTTGGAGACGGGAGAGTTCAGCCTGATTGACTCCTAGAAAAAGAGAGCTAGCATAGTCTAGTTTAGACAATATCATGGCTTGCACAATGAGTTGTCGAGTGGGGGCGTCAAAATATTTAAAGGTGGACCGAAGCTGACGCAAAATCCCAAAGCATGCTGCAGCAATCTTTTTAGTTATGTTATGTTATGTTATTTACTTCTTGTATAGCGCTCGGATGCCGCAGCCAAGAGGCGTCCCGGCGCTTTGGAAAATTGGATAGCACAACACAACAGCAGGCAGAAGCGACAGAATCTACACTGTAGAAAAGAGGAAAGTCTTCAATGCCTTCCTAAAAGGAAGCAAGTCAGGGATTGAACGGAGAGGAGCCGGCAGAGAGTTCCAGAGGGCAGCCGCCAGCACTGAGAACGATGGATGGAAAAACTCAATTGGGAGTCAAACCATACCCCAAGGTTTTTAACTTCAGTAACGGGGGTAGGAGTAGGACCGAGCTCATGCGGCCACCAGTTATCGCCCCACAAATGTGATTGTTTCCCCACAGTAAGCACCTCGGTTTTCTTGGCGTTTAATTGCAGGAAATTGTCATTCATCCAGTGGGCCACGGATATAAGTCCCTCACGGAACTTGACTGCCTCAAGATCGGAGGCCCCACTAATAGCAACCGCCAGCTGAGTGTCGTCTGCGTAGGATACAATGAAAAGGTTCCCACGCATGGCGACAGCAGCTAGCGGCTGGACATAGAGATTAAATAAAGTGGGGCTAAGAGCCGATCCCTGTGGAACTCCCTGGGTAATCGCATGTGGTTTGGATTCGAAAGGGGGGGTGGTAACCCTGAAGGAGCGACCAGATAAAAAAGATCTGAACCATTCAAGAGCGATATTATCCACCCCAGCTTCAACCAGACGTTGGGAGTAGAATGTCATGGGAGACAGTGTCAAAGGCGGCACTTAGATCAAGAAGCACCAGTGCCGCCGTGTGACCCGAATCCACCAACATGCGAAGATGTTCAGCCATATACAGGAGCGCGGTCTCGGTGCTATGACCGGGCCTAAAGCCATTCTGCGAAGGATCTAAAATATTCGCAGAATGGAGATGGTTAGCTAAGATGATGTTAACATGGGCCTCAGTCAGTTTAGCAGCCCACGGGAGGAGAGAGATGGGGCGATAGTTTTCCGCTTTTTTAGGGTCTAAGGCAGGTTTTTTTAAAATGGGAATCACCTGCGCCTGTTTCCAGGCACAGGGAACAGAACCTGAGGACAGGGACAGATTAATAAGCTCACAAAGCGGGGGAAGGCAAAAGGAGGGAGAGTCGCGAGATTGAGAAGGCCGCAAAGGGTCTTTAGGGGAGCCTGACTTCACTCGAATAACGAGTTTGTTAAACTCCTCCGTAGAAAGCTCCGGAAAGTGGGATAGCGTGGAGGAAGTTTTCGAAATGGCTGTATTGCACTGCCGAGAACCTGTGGGGCTGGGGAAAGCTCGATAAATTCCTTCCACTTTACTGACAAAAAAGGCAGCTAAGTCCTCACAATGGGAGGAAGAACAAATCTCAGCGGTAGAAGTTCTACAGGTAGTGAGCTCTTTCAGTGCTTTAAAAATAAGTTTAGTAGGGTTGGTGCTAGCACTGAACTCACGGGAAAAGTAGGAGGCCCGGGCCCTGCAGATGGCTCTGTGGTACTTCTTGATGGTGGCTAGGTACAAAGCTTTCCTGACCGGATCGTATGACTTACGCCAGACTCTTTCGGCTAGTTTACAGGATTTTTTTAGAAGCCGAAGAGAGTCGTCATACCAGGGACTGGAGTGAGAGCGCTGTTGTTTAGTCAAGGTAGCAGGAATAAGCTTGTCCAACGCATTAGTGATCCAGTTGCAATAAAGATCATAACCCGATTCCACATCAAAAAAAGGGGCCAAGGGGACCTCGCTCAAGAGCTGATGGAAATTGGTAAGTTTCAATTTTTTCCACGGGCGCCTAAGAGTGGTAGGGATAGGGGCAACTACAGGAGGATCTTCAAGTAAAATATGACATTCAATAAGGTGGTGATCTGTCCAGGCCATAGGTCTAGGGGGCAGGACTTTGGCCGATGTGAGGGAGGTGAAAAAAGGATCTAGGATGTGACCACCAATATGTGTGTTATGACGAACTAGTTGAAAAAGTTGAAGAGCCTCCAGGTCAGCACAAGTACTACTGACCGCTGAGGGACAAGGGGAATCAAAATGGACGTTGAGATCTCCAATTATGTTGAAGTTGGCAGTTTTCAGAGCCAAAGAGCTTACTACATCGGGAAGGGCAGCTCTAAAAGCAGCATCAGGGCCCGGAGGCCGATAAATAAGTAAGCCACAGAAAGCAAAATGCGGATTAACAGAAACTGAAAAATAAGCACTTTCACATCCCGCGATATCTATGGTCTTCCATGTACATGGATAACTGGTTTTAATAGCGGCTGCAATGCCACCCCCTCTAGAATCACGGTTGAGAGTGTAGATTGTATAATCCGGAGGGAGTGCTAAGTTGATGACAGCCGAGGCGTCATTGTGGAGCCAAGTTTCAGACATCAAAAGAATGTCGGGAACTTCGTCAAGTAAGTCGTGGACATCAAGATGGTGCTTGACCAAAGATCTAACATTAAGATGGTAGATCTTAAATAATGTAGGATCTGGAGACTTACGGAGAGCAGAACAATGAGTAGAAATCGGGGTAGATATGGAAAGCGTAAAGGCGCAGCCGGGACACCTGAAAGGGCCACACAGAGGATGGAGATGTGTCTCAGAGCAGGGGGGAGGGATAAAACGAAGGCGAAGTAAGTCAGTTCTAGAATACATGCCTAATGAATACTAAAGACAAAGAAAAACAGGTAAAACGTACCTGCCAACGTGCAGAGCCCTGCCCTAGCGCTTCCTTAGCGCTGACGGGCGCAGACGGGCAGGACTCTGGCGCGACTCAGGCGCAGTGAAGGCGCGACCCGCTGCGCGTCACCGCTGCGCGCTGAGGCAAAGTTTAAGTAGGGCGGGCGGAGGAGGGCCGCAAGGCTAGAGCGCTCGGTCCGGTGCCTCTAGAACGGCGCGTCCTCACCCAAGATGGCGCCTATTAAACTGCCGGCGAGCTAAGAGCCCACTGAACCCAAACCCGCAAAGTAGCGGTGCAGGAGCCAATTATGGTGCAAGTGGGGGCCAGAGTCCCTATTAAAATCAGGGTACAAAAGAAATGAAATGAAACAAAAATAGAAAAAGCGGTAAGTTTAAAAAGCACGAAGCGCTATGCAGCAAAGTGTTGCAGCGTGTGAGTCTCAGCCACGCTGTTTGTCCAGTAGAGAGTTCTGGCAAGCCAGGCGATGACCAGCCTTAAGTAGGGCGGGCGGAGGAGGGCCGCAAGGCTAGAGCGCTCGGTCCGGTGCCTCTAGAACGGCGCGTCCTCACCCAAGATGGCGCCTATTAAACTGCCGGCGAGCTAAGAGCCCACTGAACCCAAACCCTCAAAGTAGCGGTGCAGGAGCCAATTATGGTGCAAGTGGGGGCCAGGAGTCCCTATTAAAATCAGGGTACAAAAGAAATGAAATGAAACAAAAATAGAAAAAGCGGTAAGTTTAAAAAGCGCGAAGCGCTATGCAGCAAAGTGTTGCAGCGTGTGAGTCTCAGCCACGCTGTTTGTCCAGTAGAGACATTGTACAATTCTCTTGCACTCAGTTGGCACATTTAATTTACTTATAGGTCCCTAGTAAATTGGTGTTACATGCACCCAAGTCCTGTAAATTATATGTTACCAGTGGGCCTGCAGCATTGAATGTTTGACCCACTTGAGCTGTCCTTTAAAAATATATCTCAGGCCTGACTGACTGCAGTTCTTAACTGCCATTTCGACCTGGCAAAATAGACCTTTTGCCAGGTCTAAAACTTTTTATTTCTATATACATAGTTCACTCCTAGGGTAGGCCCTAAACAGCCCCATTGGTCAGGGTGCTTTGTATTTAAAACGTTGGACCATGACAAAGTCACAAGTTCAGGCCGAACACAATAGGCTGAGGGCTGGATACAGGGAGCCTGTTAGGCCTGCTGAGAACTGCACCTTGTGTCCTAGATGTGGAGCATTGTGCCCCAATGCGGGGGTCCTACAGAGAGTTGTTGGTTCCGATGAGGAGCTGTGGGGTTTGTGAGATGAGGTCAGCGCCGAGTTGGGTCATGCCGCATCTGTTACGATGGGGCGGTGCAGGGTCTGCGATGCAAGATCCTGCGTCAAGTTGCGTAGGTTCCAATGAGCAGTGAGTGAGTGCATCGGAGCGCGTCCTGCTGTGTCGGTTGTGATGGGGACCACAGCTGGGCTGGCAGAACACCTTTATCCCCCCAAATCCAGGGGTTTAGGACTGGGGAGGCACTACTTGGGTTAGAATTGACAGTAGGCAAAGTCCAGGTGTGGTTCCAATGTTGTTGGAGCCCTTGGAATCACTCTGGTGGTCCTGGGTTCAAGGGGACGTCCCAGTCCTTTTTCCTCTGGCAGCTGAGCAGTCCTTGCAGGCAGAGCAGTTCTTCTTACCGCAGTCTTCAACAGGTCCAGAAGTGATCAGATGAGTTGGGCCTGATATTTATCCCAGGTGCCCACTTTGAAGTGGAAGAAGCTTTTGGAGTTTGGAATGCACTGCACTACAGAGGAGGTGGCATGGTCAGGTGTTTGGCACCACGTACTCAGCGTTTGCCAGGGGGGTGCTGATATGGGTGAGAACGGGGGTCGCGTTCCAGGCCATGAACCAGCTAGTGGACCCTGAGGGTCGGTACGTGGCGGTGGAAGGGAGGCTGTATGGCCGTGACGTGGTCTTATGTAGTGTATATGCCCCCAATGCTGATCAGGCCCGTTTTTTTTATAGTCTCACAGGCTCATTGGCACACTTCCTGGCGGGCCCCATCATATTGGGAGGTGACTTCAATTCGATCATTGATGTGGCGCTCGATAGGTCGCATCCGCCATTAGCCGACTCCCCAGTGCGCAGATTAGCCTCACACAGGAAGGACTGTCAGGAGAGATGGGGCCTCATAGATGAATGGAGGGCGCAGCATCCTGATGTTAGGGACTACTCCTTTTTCTCAGCTCTACATGCGTTACATGTTAGGATAGACTCAGTCCGATGTGGTGGCCAGTTGGCCGCCATGATAACACACACGGAGTACCTAGCTAGAACCATTTCGGATCATAATCCCTTACTAGTGATGGTGCAATGGCAGCAGGCGAGGTCTGCGGTCCCAACCTGGAGACTGCGGCCTGATACTTTAGAGGACCTGGTGTTCAGTGACCCGGTCCTGCAGGGCATTGAGCACTACTTTGCTGAGAACGAAGGTTCGGCTGCCACGAGATCGATATAATGGGATGCGATGAAGGTGGTGGTGAGAGGTGTCTGTATGGGCAGATTTTCGAATGTGAGGACGTCGGTCCTGGCTGATCTGGAAAAGGCGGAATGCGTGTTGAGGGATCTAGATCAACGTATACCTGAGTGCCAGACCTACAGGAACGGTTACTAGAGGCGAAAGAATTGGTAGCGACAGAGACGGAGTGGCTGCGATGTTATGACTATAAGCTTTATACCACCAAGGTACATGCTGAAAGGGATAAAGTGGGTACGCTGCTTGCGAAACTCGCCACGCCGGAACCTAGAGGTTGCCCTGTCATGAGCATCAGAGAGGAGACGGGGGATATGGTCTACTCGCAGGTGGCGGTTCTGAGGCGCTTCCAGTCGTATTACACGAGGCTGTATGAGAGTCAGCTCAGGATGGAGGTATCTACGATAGGCGAATACCTGGCGACTGTTCATCTCCCAGTGCTAGATGGCGTAGATGCGAAAGACTTGGGCGGCAAGATAACGCTGTCGGAGGTCCGGGTGGCCATTAAGCAGATGGCTAGAAATAAGACGCCGGTGTAGATGGCCTGCCGGTTGAATTCTATGTGAAATATATCGATGTTTTAGCACCCAAGCTACTAGCTGTGTACTCTGAGGCCATGGAACTAGGGCATTCGCCTGAATCGATGAGGGAAGCGCTAGTGGCGCCGCTGCTGAAGCCTGGTAGGGAGGCTTCCAATGTGACGTCGTATAGGCCCCTGTCTATGCTGACGGTGGATTATAAGATCTTGAGTCGTATACTAGCCACTAGATTGTTACCACACATGACTATGTTGATACACAGGGACCAAGCAGGGTTTATTCCTACTAGGAACACATCCATAAACATTCGCCGCTTGGTCCGTATATTGGACAGCGCCTTGGGCTCGGATCACACACCAGCAGTATTATCGGTGGATATAGAGAAGGCTTTCGATAGCCTTGAGTGGAAGTATCTTGATGAGGTGTTGAAGAAGTTCGGCCTAGCGGATGGATTTGGGCGGTGGACGAGAGTACTCTACTCATCTGCTACCGCCAGAGTACGATTGGGGCCTGTTATATCCTCTGCTTACCCGGTGCGCAGAGGGACACGGCAGGGTTGCTCACTATCTCCCCTGCTGTTCGCTTTAGCGATGGAACCACTGGCGGCGCAAGCGCGGACAAGAGCAATGTATAATGGGGTTAGAAGGGGTGAGGAGACTCATTTCATATCACTGTATGCAGATGATCTGTTGCTGTACCTGGAAGATACGGATCGGGCTCTGGGAGGAGCTGGAGCGATGTTGTCCAGCTTTGGTAGGCTGTCAGGCCTCACAGTGAACTGGAATAAAACCTGTGTTTTCCCGCTGCGGGTGGATACGCCGTATCCCCCTCTTACAGTGAAAGTGGTCTGGGAGGACACATGCTTCACCTATCTCAGAGTCCGCATTTACCACGAAGCCGCAAGTCTGCTTGAGGGGAATATAGGGCGCTGCTTGAGGGCGTTGACGGGCTGTATGTCCTTTTGGGCCTCCCTCCCTCTGTCGGTGCAAGGCCGGGTAGCACTGTTGAAGATGGTGGCTCTGCCAAGGTTGCTATACTACTTCCGTGCCCTACCAATCTGGATCCCTCAGCGGATATTCAAAGAGCTGAGGATGATGGTTATTGACTTCCTTTGGGGGCACGGAAGGCGTAGGGTGGCACTGACTACCCTGATCAGACCCAAACTTGAGGGGGGGCTGGCGGTTCCCGACTTTGAACTGTATTACCTAGCGGCTCAACTGCAGGTATTGACACAAAGCATTGCTAGGGAATTTAGAGGCCCAGACCAAGAGCGGGGGATGGGTATCCAGCGGCATATCTTATCGTACATAGTTATGCAACAGAAACTAGATATAGGAGATCTCACCATGGAGGAAAAGACCCTTCGGTTGTGCTGGCACAGGAGTCTGAGAAGAGCAAAGGTGGCACGGCCGTATGCGCCGGAGATCCCACTCGGGATGCTGACGGCGCTGCCGCATGGGGGTGACTGGTCCCCGTTGTCGGAGTGGGAAGAGTTGGGTCTCCAGATGGTAGGGGACTTGTATATAGATGGGGTGCTAGCTCCCTTTGAGGATTTGCGGGATCAGTTTGGTCTCTCGGATGGGCACTATCTCTTGCATGCAGGGGTGATCGCGGCGATTCAGAAACACTGGAGGGGGGGGGGGCTGGCGGAACTGGATGCGACCATGGCCTGCCAGTATGTGGTGATGACTGCGGGCACAGTTAAAGCGGTGACCTGCCTCCACTCTAGAATGTTACACGAGGGGCTAGAGCCGCTGCATGCGCTGAAAACGAAATGGGAGGACAGCATAGGTAAACCTATACCGGACACGGTCTGGGGCCATATTTTGGCACGGACATGGAAGGGTAGTAGAAATGCCCGCTTTCAGCAGGTGCACTTCTTCATATTACATGGGGCCTATCTGACTCCGGGGAGAATCAGGCGATACTTTCGAGTGCAGGATGCGGCATGCCCAAGGTGCTTAGCGCCAGCAGTTGAGCTGGATCACTTGCTGTGGGACTGCTCGAAGTTAAGGGCATATTGGCCTGAAGTGGGAGGGCTTCTGAACGCAGTTACTGACCGGGAGGTGGAGTTTGATATGGCGGCATGTTTGCTGCTTTGGTTCCCTCACACGGCAAAGACAAAAATAACAAGTACATTTATCGACCTAGGACTTATATTGGCCCAGAGAGAGATTACCTGGCACTGGAAATCCAAGGAGGGCCCATCGGTGAAGAGATGGATGAATGAGTTGTTGAAATGGTCCAGATGTGAAAGTGTGATTAGAATGCGACAGGCGACCAGGACTGGTAATGATAAGAGCTTGGAGATGGCGAGGGCTTGGGAGGTGATAGTGCAGGCTTTACGAGATCACCTGATAGACGATGAAGAATAGATACATTCGGAGAAAGGGGTTCCATGAGGATTAGGAGAACGAATGCAAACACCCGACTAGTGGCGAGATCTTCTATCAGAACAAACGTTTATAACCCACATCAGCAGCAGTTGGGGGGAGGGAGGGTTGGAGGGGTGTTATTAGGGTACCGTTACAATATCAGGAAGAATGCCTGCGGCAAGGTTCTAGGGCCGGTCACTAAAGGAATGGGATTTCCAGGCGGCACACTTTGGGTTCACGTAGAGTAGTTATCGATGGATCCCAGGGATAGCCACCAAGGAAGGGTGTTAGCATGGACCTGCTAATGTGGGCATTGTTAATACTGGCGTTGCTCGTGCAGGGTGAATAACAACATTTGACGGTGTTTGGAGGGGGGGGAGTTTGGTGGGTGTAAAAGCGGATACTAAATGGTGTTGTTGCCCAGACATCTCTGTGAGATGACCACCGTGACATTTTGCAGGAACGCACTGGTGCGCCGCCCAGCCTCCGGGATGTGGGCTGAATGGCTGTGTACAACTTTTATTGACACGGATATGCTTTGCAATGTCGTGAGGGTATTGGTTGACCTACATCGATGTCTTGTTTATAATTCTGCAATAAAAACAGATTTAAAAAAAAAAAAAAGAAGCTTCTAGAGTTTTCCCCTTACAGAGCTCTGCCCCCTCATTAAGACAAGATGGCCCATCCTGCAAGCACCCTGACCCTCTATTGTGATGCTGACTGGGAGAAATACACAAAGGCCAACTGCTAACAACACCTAGTCAGGGGACCCAGGAACAGGCTGCAGTCAACAAGCGGTTATGAGAAGAAAATATCAACTTTCTAAAAGTGGCATTTTCATAATTATGACTTAAAATCCAACATCACAATTAAAAAGAGTTTAAAATGACTTTTCTTCAGACACCAAATATGACTGTCCTACCTGCTCCCAGTCAAAGGTTATTATTTATTAAACTTAATAAGTTAACCCAATTTATCCTATTGAGTAGGTAGGCTTCACAGTAGTGAAAAACACATTTGTGAGTTTTTCCTCTAATGGGTCATGTAAAACCTAAAAGTACATTTTCAACTTTTTAATTACAATGCACCCTGCCCTATGGGCTATCTAGGGCCTGAATTAGGGGTGTCTCATATGTGGTTTTTTTTAAGCCACTAAATCAGGGGCCAACAGTGCTAGTCTAGTAGCCAGGACTTTGTCATATAATTTAGTGTCTACGTTTAGTAGTGACAGCGGACGGTATGATCCGCAGTCGTCGTGCGCTTTACCCGGTTTCAGAATTGTGACAATCAATGCTTCTCTCATAGAGCCAGGCATACTGCCCTGTTCGCAAATGTCCCCCAGTAGCATATGTATATGCGGTAGTAACTGCTCCTGAAAGGTTTTATAAAAGTCAACTGTCAGTCCGTCTATACCCGGCGCACTGCCCGATCGCATTGAAGCTAGGGCATCTTTGATTTCATCAATCTGTATGGGGCACATGAGGAATTCCCTCTCAGAGTTCGGAAGGAACGGGAGCTTTATGTGTTCCAAGTAGTCCAATATTTCAGCCGACATGTCCCCGCTTCTGGAAGAGTAGAGCTCCGAATAGTAGTCTCTGAAGACAGAGGCAATATCTGCCTCATCAGTAACTCTGTCACCGTCTGCCTTTCTCAGCTCTGAGATCATCTGCTTCCCTCTGCGGCCCTTGAGGATGTTAGCCAACGCCGAGCCGGGCCTCTCCCCCTCCCCGTACGTACGGGCCGTTGCATATTTGCCCATGTGTTGAACCTCTCTATCTGCTACTTCATGGAAATCTATCAGTAGGCGCTTGATTTCCTCCTCAGTCGCGTCGTCCGGACTGGTGCGGCTCTGTTCCTCAAGGGCTTGTAGTTGGTGTTCCAGCTCCGCTAGCCTACCCCTCGTCGCCTTCAGGACACTTGAGTGTTTAGACATTGCAATACCCCATATGTAGACTTTAAAGGCCTCCCACACTGTCTGGAAGTCCTTTACCGACCCTATATTCTTTTCAAAGAATATGTTGATTGACTCCGCTAATTCACAGCGGAAGATCAGGTCAAGAAGCGAATACGGTGGGAAACGCCATGTGAAAGGGGCGATCCTCCATACCGGGGTCTCTACGACTATTAGTATTGGGGAGTGATCCGACAGTGTGCGCGGTAGTACTTTGCATGTCTTAATAGATCGATTGATCCCCGCAGAGGCAAACCAGTAGTCAATTCTAGTGTGTATCTCATGATAAGCAGAGTAGTGGGTGAAGCCATCACGGCCAGCACTCCTACTCCTCCACACATCCTCCATGTCTAACACTAGTAGTTTCGCGGTGAGCGACTGCGCGGACGCCGAGGGTCTTCGGGGGGGACCTGAGGACCTGTCCATATCCGGGTTAAGCGTCAAATTGAAGTCTCCTCCCCATAGTATGTGCGGGTGATCGTGTCCACCAACTTCACTAGCCAGTGTGTCATAGAATTCAGGAGAGTCATAGTTGGGGCCGTAAGTATTGACAACTAGCAGGTCCAATCACAGACCACTGCAGGACGCTATAACATACCTGCCTTCCAAGTCCGCCTTAAGCGTCTGTATTTGTATGTTCGTTTTCGGGTTTACCCACGTAATGACTCCCCTTGCATGTGTAGTGAACCCCGCCACCGCTATATGTCCTTCCAGGCCTCTGTTGTGTAGCATCCTACTCATGAGCGGTAAGTGCGTTTCCTGTAGGAGTGCTATGTCAATGTTATGACGCTTGAGGTAGCTTATCACCTTTCTGAGTTTTCTGTAGTCATTCAACCCTCTGACATTCCAGGTAAGGGCGCTGAGCGAGGAGGGCTGTGCATTTGTCTGTGTATTTGTTACTTCAGCCATCAAGGCGTGACCTGTGGTGCGGTAGTGCGGTTCAGTATATATGGGTGAGCTGTGACACCGCGGCCCATCCGCGAGTCGTGAGCGGTAGGAACATGTGGCAATTTAGAGCAAGCACTTTTAGACCTCTGAGGGGAAACACACCCTAAATCAGCGAACAAACAATAACATTCCCCGTTTCCCTTGAATCCCCACCCTCCTCCCACAGCAGACCAACCCCAACAACACGGCCTAGCTTGATAAGATCATCCCCCCTCCTCCCCTCCCCTCTTCCCAAGTACTCCCTATCTGGACAGATGTGTGCGATCAGCGCGAGGGCAGAGGTCGCCAATATCAGCACAAGTAGTACTTTCATACCACATCATGGCAATGAGAGCTTCGTAGCTCCGTCACTCCTTAAGTGTCTTAGTGCTCAAGCCCCAGGCTCCGAGCCATCCCCCACCGCCCCGGCAACCCCCAGCAGCAGCAGTGTTGTACCACCCCCTAACCCCCGTCCCCAGTATTACACCAATCTACTGTGCAAATCCATTGGCTACAATCCACCCCATCGTCCAAACCTTACAGCTTGCATTTACATCAATACAACAAGTAATTAACTAGGAACGATCTCACCAGTGCTCGGTGACTCCGCAGTTCTCATATTCCTGTAGCGAGCTGGCACCATCCGAACCCCGAACCGCCGGGGCCCATATCCAACTCTGTTCTGATCGTCCTCGGGATCGTGCCCCTGGTCGACAGTCGGAGTCCGCTTGTTCATGGCTCATTTCCAAAGCACTATTCCTGGTCTTCCAGCCCGCTGGTTGGTTCTTGTTCACCTTCCTGGTTCCTGGGACCAGTCCTCCGTTCCTTTGTCCAAGTTTTAAGCGCCTTCTGTAGCTCCTTAGGGTCAGTGAAAATATGGGAGTGTCCCTGTCGGTTAATGCGTAGCTTTGCCGGATAAAGCATAGCGTAGTCCAACCCTAGGTCTCGAATTTGCTGTTTGTACGGGGCAAAATGGTGATGTTCCTCCTGCACCCTCGCCGTGAAGTCCAGGTACAGCGAAATGGACGATCCCTCGTATTGCAGTTTCCCCTTTTCTCTGGCCAGTCGGAGTGCAATGTCCCTGTCCCTGTAATTCAGGAGTTTCGCTATGATTGGCCTCGGTGGGGCGCCCGGACGCGGTCGCGGGCCCAGCGTGCGATGCGCCCTTTCCACTATAAACATAGTCGAAAAGACATCATCTCCCAGCAGCGTGGTGAGTAATTTCTCCACAAACAGCTCCATCTTCCCCACTTGCGTCGTTTCCAGTAGGCCCGTGATGCGTATATTAGAGCGCCGAGAGCGGGCCTCCAAATCTTCTGATTTGTCCTGGATGACCTGGAGGAGTTTACCAATCTGTTTGCGATCCTTATCTAGGTCCATTTGGGCCACTTCCACTTCAGTCAGGCACCTCTCGGACATGTCTAGCCTCTCCGCGTGCTTGTCCACTCTCTCAGACATTCGGTCCATGCGATAAGTGAGGGCGTCAATTTTCGTACCTATCGCCGCCATTCTGTCTTGAAGGCCCTTCTCCATGGTAACTAGGAGGCCCTTAATGTCCGCATAGAACGTGCTCTCCGGGCCTCTGCTCTGCTGTGTAGGCGAGGATTCCTGTGTTTCCGGGGTTTTCGACTTGCGCTGTTCAAACGCCAGCTTGGACTGCGTCTTGTCACCTTTGCCCATTTTTCCTTCCTCAGCAATTGCAAGACAGGTCGTTCTCGTGAGTGATGCAGTCACCACCTCTAGACCCGGTTCCGCACAGCCGGTCTTCGGCACACACTCCGCTCTCTGCTCAGCTGGACTCTTCCCCAGCTCGGTTCTCCGGGTCACTTCTACTCCCCTCAGGTTCACTGCCAGTGGTTATTGTCCGCTTCAGCCCAGGGCCCACTGTCCAGGGCGCCGAGGCATTCCCCCTCTGTCGTAGGACCGGTCAGCGGGTGAGGTGGGGGGGGCGAATCAGATCTCCACCAGGCCCGTGAAGTGTGCACAGCTTCCGGGCAGGTCCCAACTCCGGATCGTAGTGGGCAGGGGGGGTAACCCCGGGGGTGGGGAGGAACCCCATACCTCCGTTTCCCTTGATCTTTTGCAGCTTCCCGACCTCCCAGTTAGCCCCTCCTCAGCGTCACGCCACAGGGCTCCACAGTGTCCCTCCGACCGGCAAGCGTCCTCCGAAGTCGCGCACCCCCACTGTCCCCGGGCTCACCCAATCTATCCAGGTGCGCGCCGCTAGCGTGATCGTGGCCTTTTCGACGTTGTGGCGCAGTGTCGCTAACTATCAGGCAGGATCAGCAGCTTGTCGGACCTCTGAGGCCATCGCCTCGTACCTCCGGTCTGCCCGTGTCCCCAATGGCAGCTCCCCTCAGGCCAGGGCAAAATGGTGCCGCGCCGTAACGAGGCACCTTCCCTTTCATGGGTTGCAGCGTCGCAGCAGAAACAGGCAGTTATCAGCAGCCCCCCAGTGCACTCTTGTCTAGGGGGGGTGGGATCAGCGGCACCTGCTACTGTCCGCTTCTCTCTGGCGGCTCTAATCCGGTGGCCGGATGCACCGTGCCCGGGGCCGTCCGGCGGGCCGCACGTCGCGTGACGCCCTCCGGGGCAAGGATCAGGCAAGAGCCCGGCTTTGCGGCCCAGTCCGCCTCCGTACCTGGTCACGTTCTTTCCCGGCTCCGGCGGCACGGAAATGCTCCGCAGCTCCTCTCCTGCTGCCAGGCGTCTCCGGGAGCCAGGCGACAGCTCCGGAGCTCGGCTATTTCAGGATTATTGCTGGATTATATAGAGTGACGGCGCGGAGCCCTCACTTCAGGCATCCGCCATTGTTGCCGGCAAGCTCCGCCCCCCTTCGTGTCTCATATGTATTAAGAAGGAAGTTTTAGGCCTGGCCAGGGGTATATTTTTCCAAGTCGAATTGGCAGTTTAAAACTGCTCACCCCGTCTGCAATGGTAGAACTAGGACTTGTTTAAAAACGCTACTTAAATGGTTGGTACAGTAGGTGCTGCAGGACCCCTAGTAGCATTTAATGTGCAGGTCCCATAGGTACATGTAATGCCACTGTACTAGGGACGTCCAAGTAAATGAAACAGGCTAATTGGGTATAAGTCAATGTTACCATGTTTATAGGGGAGAGTACAAGTAGTTTAGCACTGGTTAGCAGCGGTAAAGTGCACTGAGTCCAAAAGCCAAAATAAAATGGGCTCAGAGAACAAGATGGTGAAGGCAAAAAGTTTTGGGAAGACCCTGGAGGGAGGGCCAGGTCCAACAGTTATCAACAATTGTTCACTGTTTAGGTCTGTGGCGCAGAAAGGGGAAGACAAGAAGCTGACATCAGCTCGCAGGGGTTGTGCTTACAAGTAGCTACACTCACTCACCTCTGAGGTGGTATGGAGTCAGGATGGAGACGAGCTGCGCCACCTACCAGCACATGGGAGTATGGCTACAAAAGTCTCTGGCTACATTTTGGCTTCTGGGGAAATTCTGAGGTCCGGAATCTGTGGTATACACCAGAAAGAGTGTTATATAAAGTGAGTAACTTGTTCTTTTGTGAAAATCACTTTTGTCCTGTTCCTCTAGTTGCAAATGTTTAGTGTCCCGTGCAGTAATATGCCTCCTATTACCACCCTACTGGGAATTGACAGCAACCATTTCCCATGTACTACACGAAGAGCACCTCCTAAGTAAGTAAAATGTTCTCGGTCGAATGCTTGAAAGCTTGAGGTTAGATGGGCCTTATTTCTGATTGATACTTCTAACAGCAAATTACTCACCTTTTGAATATCCCCAGGTGTCAAACTGGATCTGGAAATTTTCAAGCAGTACCCCTGCATGCCAGTAGGTGGCGTCATACAGCGCCACACAGACGTCATTCTGCTCTGGAAGCGACATGCAGAGTTGCATATAAGTGCCGCCCACGGGCATTGCCATCAGTTCTTTTCTTTCTGTACCACCTGATGCAATTCCGGAGCTACCCCTCATCTCTTCTTGAGACAATCGTCTTCAAAAAGAACAAAAAATAATTGGTATGCCAGAGATATGGCTCCCCCTACAGCTACAGGGATCAAACCAGTGAGGATTGTTGCAAGCACATGTCTGTGAGAGATTCTTGTCAGGTTATGTCTGTGGTGGATGGAGTCACGGCATAAAACCAAGGACTGTAGTGAATGACTCCAAGTAAATCCAAAGGCGATCTGGGAGCTTGAGACAAAGTTATACGTCACCAAGTGCTGGAAAACTCCAAACTGTGATCGGTCAAGGGCAAAAGGGACATCCTGTTCCGGATCCCGATGCTGTTCTCACGGCAGATCTTTGCTCTGATAAATCAAAAAAGAAGCACACAAGTCAGAGTGGGACTCCAGCCATTACAACCACTCTCGAACTCCATCCATTATGAGGGACGTGAGCCGGGGCGCCAATACACAGAAGACAACTGATATGAGGAGCTGGAGGATGCCAGTGGTCTGGATACTTTTCCAGACACTCCACTAGTCTCACCCCCCACTCTTCCCCCTCCGGTCCTTCCACTGAGGACAGCACCTCCTTCATGGTGGTGATGTGGAGGGAGGCTGATGTGCTGGACCTTAAATTGTCCACCATGGAGATAAAAAAAAACAACTGCCTCATTGAGGTCCACCAACCTGACAGACTAGTACAGAGGTTCTTCTGCTTTCCAGTGAGGCCTTTACAGATGCCGTTCTGGGGGCATGGGTGAAGCCATGCTCTACAACCCCGGCAATCAAAGAGATAGCTCTGCGGCAACTCCAGCTCCAGGTGATTCAGACTACCTGACGCAAAATCCGATACAGCTCGGTGGTTCCGTCATTCACCAGCAAATTCTGTGCTAATGCTTTCCCTACTGATCCATCAGACCATGAAACTAAGTATTTTGAAACATTCAGCAAGTGCTTGTTTTCCTCCACCAGCCTTCACTGATGGACATTCCCTTTAGTGGCTCTCAATTTTTCACAAAACTGCAGACAGCCTTTGAGCGATTTAAAGAGGGCATGGCCAGGCCTCGCTCTTTGGGCCTAACTGCCCCGGTGCAACAGTTCCAAAATAACCTTTGTATCCTTTGTGGCTATGGTAGAGACTTACAATTCCATCAGCAACAACCCACCCAGCCAGTGCAGCAAACCGCCAACCTTTTTGTGGCTGATGTTATGGATTCTACAGACCAAGTGGGCAGCAAGGGCAGCATGCAACTCATCTTCCACCCTTCTAGCTGCCACAAAACCCCTTTAATGTGTCCTTTCAGCCACCCTGTCGAAGGCAGGATCCAGCATTTTCTCCTGAAGTGCCAAGATTTCACTTTGGACGAATGGCTCTGCGAATTGTTCAGCTGGGTTACACTCTACCAGTCTTTTCCATTCCCGCAGCATGTTCTACCACGTTCAGAGTGAATGACAGAGGGCCACCTGTACCTCTTGCAGCAGGAAGGGCAAGCCTTTTTGGCATAAGAGGAGATATAGAGGGTGCAAGCATCAGAAGTGAGAACTGATTATTACTCCTATTTTCTGCTTCCAAAGAAGGGTGGAGGCCTTTGTCCTATTTTAGACCTTTGCCTCTCGATACCTGCTGTCAGAAGGCCAAATTCAAGATCCTCACCCTAACCCACGTCTTGTTTGCCCATAGAGTTAAATCTGCAGGACGCTTACTTCCAAATCTTCGTCCTTTAGGCACTATTTGTGGTTCACTGTCCCCCAGAGCACTTTCAATTCACACTGCTCCCCTTTGGCTTCACCAGTGCCCCTCTGGTGTTCAAAAGGAGCAAACACAAGGAGATGATGGATGGAGTGCTGAAACTTTTCAGACACTCACCCCCAGTCACAGATCTGGGTTGAATCCATCATCATTCTTTAGCTCACTTCACCACCTCAGTTCAGACCCAGCTATATGCAAATCAGTCTTGACCCTGTGCCTCATGGGAACAGTCCAGCCCGAACTGCCAAGCCAGGTCTTCCCTGAACCCGAAACTAGCATCCTGGGACCAGTTTCTGGGTAACACCCCTCATCACTAAGTATTGAGGCAGGCGCACAGCTGGTTCTCCTTCTTCTTAAATAAATTAATCCATTATTGGTGCTCCACAGGAGATGTCCAACTTCCCCGGACGCCAAATATATGAATTCACACGTGCTGCCAGTGGAACACCGGATGCATCCCTGTGTGCACTCAATTACTCCTCAGTGCGGAATGAGGATTCTAAACACAGTTTTTGTTGCGAAGTATTCCATGTTTTATTTCACACAGTTTTTATTTTGTCTGTAAGTTTACGTATTCCAAATGCTTAGTTTCTCTTATGTTCATACATGCGACATTATTATTTTTTATAGATCCAATGCATTTCGGGCGTACCTAACAGCCCTTCATCAGGGAACAACACTACAAAATGAAAAAATAAACATAATAAACAAATGTTTTGGAATGCTTGCAAAGACGTTGGACGTCTCCTGTGGAGCACCAATAATGGATTAATTTAATTAAGAAGGAGAACCAGCTGTGCGCCTGCCTCAATACTTAGTTTCAGATTCTAATCCGTCCCACGAGACAGTCAGCACGCAGAAACAACAGAAAATCGAAAAAACAATAAAAATTAGTAACTACGAGGAAATATCAAAGAGCACAGATGCAAGGGCAGACACCTTTGCGTTTAAGGACAATGAAGCCAACTGGATATATGCTCTAATCAGGGAAGAGATATCGCAAGAATCCACAAGTCGCACCAAGGAACAAAACATAAGACAATTGATCTACCTAACAAGAAGACAAATCAACCAGAAACTGCATGCCAGCACATTAATCAGGTATCACCGATCTCAGGGTATACCCCGGGGTCTTAGAATCGCCCTAAAACCTTCCCTCTGCAAAAATTCAAAGAGTTTCCAGGACAAATGGTTTGCGATCCTAAATAAATGCTCGCTGGATCTTATCCTCTTAATAATAGAAGAGCTATCAGAAATACTAGAGGAATTGACCAAGGACATTTCGGAAGTATCAACTCAGTTAACAAATATGTAGTCAGAGGAAGAACTTAAAAAAACATTGGAAGACATCAAAGATCAGATGGAGAAACACACAAGAGACATCAATGAAAGGAAAATACGGAAGTTAAAAAGGGATACCCTCGACTACAAACTCGGGGAAGTGTACACATGGGCTGAAATTTATGCCCAGAAGAGAAGAAATCGACCATATTCAACTAACACGGACACGTCATCATCCGGCAGTGATACTTCACAGAAAACGCAAAGAATCCAATTGAGCGCTAGAACACAAGAGACCACACAACCAGAACAACCTACCACAAGCGCCCCACCGGAAACGAATCCTTTTTTAGATCAGGGCCAAGCCCAAAAAGGAGACTCAGGAGAGGAAAGGGTAAAAGAAAAGGAAAAGGAAAAGGAACTCCCCAACACGAGGAGCACAACAGGACGGAAGAAGACGCAGATGCAGAACAATTAGTTATCAACATCAGTAACTATAAGTTGAGCACACATGAAATAAAATTATTACAGAGGGGAACATCTTTTGTACCAACGACGAACACTGATGCTTTAGAGTTGGAGGTTAGCTTTTTTAAGCTTGTGCGGAAACTAAGACTTCGCCATTTCTTTGACAATTTACTCCCGAGGCAAGATACTGGAGAGACAGATCAATTACGAGGATTGAGAGCTACCAGTACTTTTCAAGCACCGGTTAGCCACAAGACGTTGGATGTATTTGAAAAGCTGGTGAAACAGGATCTATCAAGACTAAAATATGGGACTCGCTGTAAGAAGAACATCACTCAAAAAGATTTAGATACCCTAAAAAACTTGGCTTCAAACTCTGAGATTACATGTACGAAAGCAGATAAGGGCGGCGCCTTAGTCGTCATGAACAGCACAATGTATGAAGAGAAAGTTATGGAGCACATAACGGATACTAATACATACATGAGACTGGAAGTGAATCCCACCATGGAGTATATGAAACTTTTAAAAAACATCATTGAAAAGGCCCACGAGATGGGAACGATTAATTGCAAAACTAAGAACTTCTTAATCAAATCCAATCCCAAAAGTCCGGTATTATACATGATACCCAAAATACATAAAAATCTCATGGATCCTCCGTTACGACCAATCGTCTCAACCTGTGGAAGTCTCCACGAACCTATTGGTCAACTAATAGATAAATACCTCCAACCCACAGTTAAAAACATGAGGACATATGTCAAAGATACCACCGACTTTTTATTAAAATTGGAAGCAGTCACAGTTGAACCTGAAGAAAGCCTTATTTTGTGCACAGCAGATGTTCTTTCACTCTATACATCAATACCTCACTCTTTAGAGATAGAAGCAGTGGAAAAAGCGTTACTGAACACGGATTTGGATCTTCCTTTCCAAACCTTTCTAATGGAACTAATGCTGTTCACACTCTATCAGAGGTACTTTCGGTACAAAGATACATGGTACCAGCAACTGGTTGGAACAGCAATGGGAAATTCGGCGGCGCCGGTATACGCGAATATCTTCATGCAGGACTACGAAGAAACTAATATCTTCACTAAAACAGAATGACGGGACAATTTGAAACTTCTGGTGAGATATATAGATGACATATTCATCATTTGGAAGAAATCGAAAGAGGAATTACAATCTGCTCTTAACGAATTCAATGATATAGATGACCGGATACAACTTACCTGGGATATCTCAGAAACAACTGTCAGTTTCCTGGATGTGAAGGTATCAATCACCGACAAAGGTTTTGAAACAGACATATTCAGAAAGAACAATGATAGGAATAATATGCTGCATTTCTTGAGTTTTCATCAACCAAGTCTCAAAAAACATCTCCCCTTTTCCCAAATGGCGAGAGTCAAAAGAATAACCTCAAAGACAGGATCAAAGCGGATTCTAGAATGGATGAAATGGCTACAAGATTCATAAACAGAGGCTATCCCAAACACATCATAGACGAATCCAGGAAAAAAGTTGATGTAATGGAAAGAAGAGAATTGCTTAAAACCACAACCAAAAAAGAAGAAACAAGGATTGTAGCAGTTTCTAAATTTTCTACACTGAGTGAAAAGTTCAGAAAAATTATTTTAAAGAACTGGGCAATAGTGAACTTGGAACCAGACTTCAACAAATCCTTTGAGAGTCCACCTTTATTCACCTACACACGAGCTTGCAACATTGGGGAAATATTAAAGAAAAAACCACCAGACGCCGAAGTATACAAGGGCACTAAAGCATGCCTAAGCTGTAGGAACTGCAACAGCATCATTAAGGGAAACAAAATCAATCATCCCATGAAAGGACATGAGATCAAACTCAAAGTCAATGCAACATGCGACACTGCTAATGTCATATTTGCCCTGAAATGTCCCTGTGGAAAGCTTTATATTGGAAAAACTGAGAGACGCATAAAAACAAGACTAACGGAACACAAATCGAAAATACGAATGAAAAACATCAAATCTACGGTGGCAGTCATTTCATGGAGGCACATCATAACATATCTCAATTAAAATACATGATATTGGAGACAGCAGAGAAAAAAGAAGGAAGAGATAATACCAAGTATCTCCTACAACGGGAGAATTTTTGGATACAAAAACTGTCATCACAGAAACCCAATGGTCTTAACGACCGAATAGAATTATCTTGCTATTTATGAACATTATGAATATTCCTTGGCTAAGGATGTAGACCTTGCGATTATTCATGTATTATTAATTATTATGTTACTGAGTTAATGTTTTTGCTTGTATGCCTTTAAATCTACTGAATTAATTACACCGCCCACATAGCACACGGTAGCACACTAGGGTTACCATAGACGCTAATCCTTGGGTTCGAGTCCCACCTCCTTTTTCATCCCCCAAAAGTTTTTTTTCATAGATTACGAAAAAAGTCTTTTAGTACCAGGGACTTTCATCACTTTTTATAGTGTTCTCACATTTGCACTATGGTGCAGGGTAACATATTTCTTGAGAGACACATCATGAATGTCTCACAGATCTTAGAGCGGACACGCATGAAGTAACTTTTCCGTTTTCACATACCACGTGATCGGAACTTTCGAATTGTACCGACGGGGAGTTTTATTTAAAGAGGGCACCGTACATGGCGTCCCTTTAGGACGAAAAGCTACGGCAAGAGTGGAAATCAGATTTCCGTTCAAGGCATGATTAAGGTCAGTTCTGAGCACGAAGCAACGCTCTGTAGTAAGAGGTTGGTTCAGTTAGTTGGTTAGAAACGGTTTAACGATATCGTTTTTTTCTTTACGTTTTTTGACAGCTCTAAATCAAGTACTTCGGTCGAATGCGGCATGTAAGTGCAAAGTTTTTCAAAGCACCTTGCAGCTCACGGTTTATAAAGGTTGAGTAGGTGACACACTAAATCTTAAGAGATCACTTAACAAACCACATTGGGCGTATGTAGCCTTTTTTCTCATGTAAGACACAGCTGCTTTATTCGGCTGATTGCAAGCATTCCAAAACATTTGTTTATTATGTTTATTTTTTCATTTTGTAGTGCACTTCCCTGATGAAGGGCTGTTAGGTACGCCGGAAATGCATTGGATCTATAAAAAATAATAATGTCGCATGTATGAACATAAGAGAAACTAAGCATTTGGAATATGTAAACTTACAGACGAAATAAAAACTGTGTGAAATAAAACATGGAATACTTCGCAACAAAAACTGTGTTTAGAATCCTCATTCCGCACTGAGGAGTAATTGAGTGCACACAGGGATGCATCCGGTGTTCCACTGGCAGCACGTGTGAATTAACACCCCTCATCAGCCAGGCTAGGTTGAATCCAGTGGCAAAGTGAGCAAGGGACCCATGTCTGGGCATACCCTGGCAACTTAGGGCGAACAAAGCAAACACAAGGAGATGATGGACAGAGTGCTGAAACTTTTCAGACACTCACCCCCCAGTCACATATTTGAGTTGAATCCATCATCATTCTTTAGCTCACTTCGCCACCTCAGTTCAGACCCAGCTATGTGCAAATCAGTCTGACCCTGTGCCTCATGGGAACAGTCCAGCTTGAACTGCCAAGCCAGGTCTTCCCTTAACAGGAAACAAGCATCTCGGGACCGGTTTCTGGGTAACACCCTTCATCAATTTTGCTGACTTTAGAATGTCTTTTTTTTTTTGTCAGGAGGACCACATTTAGTGTTTTTGATTGGTGGTCACACACTTGCTCTCTCACATGTCCCTATCGCCCAAATCAACCAATCCTAAGTGGTGCAGGACGTGTGGCAAAGCGTCTGCTCACAGTGCACCTTCAGGGGTTAGGAGTCCCTGTCTCCTCCTCCCTCAATGACTGGTTGCTGAAGGTAGGTTCAGCCCAGGCAGTTGTCACCCACCTCCAGACTACAGCGGACCTCTAAACATAGTTTGGGTTCACTTTCAACGTGTTGAAGTCCCACCTAGCTCTCTCGAAAACGTTCTCTTTGATCTGAGCTATTCTGGACACTGAAGTATTGTACCTTTTCTCTGGAGTGCTGAGTCCAGGACATATGGGCTGTGAGCCTCTGTAATGGATGTCTGTGAGGATGGTTCTGAGGCTACTGGAATGTCTGGCCTTCTGCAGGTCAAGCATGCCAGATGGCATATGTGGGTTCTACAGTGGGATCTGACGTCCTAGTGTGCAGCATTGGGGAGAACTGTCCGTCCATGCCCAGATTTCGGAGGAGATTGCAAAAGAATTGCATTCACGGCTTCTTGACTGTGATTGGGTCAGCATTAGACCCCTCTCATTACCCACCCAGAGTTCACAGTGGTGGCAGATGCATCACTTCTGGGTTGGGTGAGCCAGCTAGGATATCAAAGGCCTCTTATCTCCCGCAGAGGCCCAGCTCCACATCGACATACTGGAGCTGTGGGCCATCCGCTTGGCAATGAAAGCCTTCCTGACATCCACCAAAGGTAAGGTGGCGCATGTGCTTACCTACAAACCTTCCCCCGTGTGATGCTGCAACAGGGCATGGTGGGGTCGTGGACCCTGTATTAGGAGGCACATCGTCTCTGGAAATGGCTGGATCACCAGAGGATTTTCCTGAAGGCGACCACTTGGGATCTCTAAATGCAAGAGTGGACAAACTCAGCCGCCGATGTCTAGTGGATCATGAATGGGAGCTACACCTGGAGGTGGTGCAGGTGATTTCTTGTGAATGGGCAGAACCTTGGCTCTTTCTTTTTGCCACCACCAAGAACATTCAGTGCCAGCAATTTTGCATGTTGGAGCTTCCTGCATCTCAGAGATGCTGTGGGAAGGTGGAGTATTATGTGGTGATGCTGGTTAAGCTTCACCATGCAATACTCTCGAAATGCCCCAAAAATGGTCCTTGGATTCACAATAATAAATCCCTAGCTCAGTCCTGGTAGAGTGGCAAAGATAATTCAGGCTTTACTACAGGAACATGTGTTAAGCTTTTCAGAGTACCCATATGGACGATAAGTAATTGACACAACTCGAAAGAAATCTGAACCAATTTAAAGAAAAAGCAGATTTTTATATAAATTTAGACACCAAAATGAAGCCGATTGAACCATAACTGGAGTTATGGATTTTAGAAGCAAAACTAAATCAGTGCAAAACAGTACACATTGCGCTGCTAATGGTAAAAAGCACAAGTGACAATCGGTCACTTGCAGGTTGAGTTGCGTGGAACCCCAGGACGGTAAAGGTGATGCTGGTCTCAAGCCATGATGATCAGTTCCATTTTTTACCTGGCTCAAGAAGCCCGGGTTCAGAGTTGTCTTGGCTGTTCTTGGTGCTGAATGGAGGCCACAGGAGAGCTGGTTTTACCGCTAAAATGGAACTGGTGGGGAACGGGATGCAAAAGTCGCGAGGCCACTGCTGATGTTTGATGAAGGTTTTGCGGACGTTAAGCAAGTTGCTGCATTGAGTAAAGAGGGTGGTTACTGGACTGGCGACCAAAAAGCTTTGGCAGTGTTAAGGTCAGCAGAAAGTTATTTTGACATCGAAAACGGTCACCACCTGAAACTTGTTGGAGATCAGCACTATGTTTCCCACAATGCACTGGACCATCAACTTTTGGGGGATCTCTCAGAGGGTCTGATGGCAAGCGATTTTTTTGGTTCCGGTACAAAGTTTTTTTTTACTTGCGGTGTGGTGTGCAGGGGACTAGTGCCACTATTTCAGGCGAGTTGGAAGCTGGTTTTGGCTCTCAAAGGGGTCCCTATGTCTGGGGGAGCCGAGCATTGATCCTAAACAAGTCGCAGTCCTCCAGATCAAGGAAGATTGTTGTAGGTGCAGAGTATCACGACTTTGCTTTGTGCAGATCCTGTTGTCACAGACACAGGTCTCGTTGTCCTTTGTTGCAAGTCAGATCAGAACTGAGGTTCTGGTGTCAGGTGTAGCCCGTAAATCCTAGTTTTAGGAGCGTTAGGGGTGTGGGTACAAGTGGCCAATGGGCTACTAGCCCCTGCAGCTAATCTGCTCCTGAGGTGAGCACACTGATGGTGTGTGTCACATTTTCCACCCAGAACCCTGTATTCCTCCACTTTAAAAAATGGCAGTCGTTTTTCTTAGCTGTACAGAGCATATAGCCAATCCCAGAGGTGTGGCTTGCCTTCTGGGGTGTACACCTTCTGAATACCTGATTTTCCCACCTGCCGGGTGCAAATGTGCCTGGGGGAAGGCTATTTCCTCCTTTAGGAGTTAGCCTGCTTCCATATTACAGGCAGTGAAGGCTTTGAAGCTCACCGCCTTGATGTGCCACTTCGCTAGCCATCCTGTCAGGGAGGGATGTGTGACATCCTTCCCTTCCAGGCTATTGTTTCTGACTTCCTCGAGGGCTCACACCTCCTGGAAGGGAGTCAGATTCCTCTCTTGGTGGCAGCAGCTGCTGGCTGGCAGCCAGAGCAAAGGCTGGGGCAACCAGGTGGGCTGCCTGGGTGTGTGCCACATCGTCCTCGACACAAGGTTTGTGTCAAGGGTGATGAGGCATGTTGTTTTATACCAAACATGACATATTTCAGCAGTACCATAATGGAGCTGGCAACCTCAAGTTTGCCCGGGTGCCAACACATGTTATCCTATGGACCGCCTATTACTTATAGTAGCCTTTAATGGTAGAGACCACTGTAGGGGCATGTCAGCTTGCACTTATATGCCCACACCTTTAATATAATGCACCCTGCCTCCTGGGCTCAGGAGGCCTTTTCTGAGGGGTGACTGGCATATATTAAAAATAGTGCATGGACTTTGCTGCACATGGTGAGGGCAAAGTCGAGTTTGAGCAGTTGGCACGGCTCCTGTAGTCTGCAATGGCAGGCCCGCTTTCAGTAGTTTACTTGGGTCACTCAGGGTGTCACAGACAGTGCTTTAGGTCATGGTAACCCCATTAACACCCATGCTCTGGGTACCATTGGTCCCATACACTAAGGCCTTATATGGGAGGGTAAAGTCCTTCCCAGTCGGGGTTACCCATTCACATATATCAGTTTTAGGGAGAGAGCACTGGCACTGGGGCCTGGACAGCAGGTTCCAGTGCATTTTCAGAGTCATAACCATCAGCATTGGAGCAAAGAGTGGGGTGGGGGAGGTGACATACATAAAGGGCGCTTGCCTATAGCTGCATTATACCAAGGTCAGTGCTTGGGTTTCCTGTAGTCCTTCTCTCCACACTTTCTCCTGCCTGAGTTCTCAAGAAGCGCAGGAACAACTGGGCCAACTCATCCTGGTGGCTCCAGATTGAGGAAACTGTGCATGTAACCCAGAACTCCTGGGCATGAGCATGTGTCCTCCAATGAGGGTGCTGCTTCAGGAGGATATTTTGTCCCAGTAGCAGGCAGGGTCCTGCACCCAGGCTGGCGCAATTTTCTTCTCCATTCTTGGAGATTGA
Source organism: Lissotriton helveticus (assembly GCF_964261635.1). Lineage (NCBI taxonomy): Eukaryota > Metazoa > Chordata > Amphibia > Caudata > Salamandridae > Lissotriton > Lissotriton helveticus. The sequence goes on from NC_136064.1 coordinate 89,016,511, forward strand.
GCAGCGACAGTTGACTTCATCTCACATATCTCCTGAAGTCGTTGATACCATACTGACAGCCGGACATCTCGCCTCATAATCAGTATACACCTACCATTGGGACACCTTTTGGGTTTTGGTGTGGTACTTGGCAGATTGACCCACTTCAAGCCAAACTATCTGAGGTGTTGCTTTTTGTGTTGTCCTAAGCCCAGCAAAGCCTTGCTTTGGGCACAGTTAAGGGATACATACAAGAACTTTCTACTTTTATGTAGTTGCTGGATCAGCCCTCTTTATTTAAATCACTTGTTGTGATGCTTTTTTTTTAAAGGTTTGCAGCAAAGGTTTCTGCCTACACCTTTCATCATGCCTCGTGGGACCTGAACCTAGACCTCACTTTCTGTAACGTCTCGACACAACCAATTCCGTCTTGGCTGTGCAATATTGATGGAGCCAAATGAGAATATCAGAAGCTGATTCCCTGTGCCACCAAAGCCCTGCTAGCACCCAAGGTATACATCCAGGCAATAACAGCACCTGGGGGAAAGGGGAAGTGGAGGGAAAAAAAAGAGATGTCATCATACGGTGCTTTCAAGATGATTGCATCAATTCTTCACTCTGCAGATTCTTCCAGTGTTCAAGTGTCGTGGTACATTGAGAAGTATATAATGAGGAGTTAGGACCTGCACCTTTTCAAGTATGAACATGGATATTCATAGAACATAATTAGTAAGCAGGTGCTCTCACCTAATTGCTCCCACGTTCCCATTTTAATTGTAACGGTGGAAATCCCAAAGAATGCAGTGAAAATACTGAGAGAATGAAACTAGTGCAGCCGGCTGAGTAAATTAAGGACCAGAATATCACTACTACTCCATGACAACCAATAGTTACCTAAACAACAAAAGGCAAAAGGTGTAAAGGTAGATTGGAAATGGAATTACATAATTTTTTCAATGTTTAGAAAACAATTCCATGTGAGACGTGATTGAGTAATATCCGAAGGAGTGCCACAAGTATGCCTTTAGAAACATAATGGTCTTTTAACTTTCAATCACTATCTTTAGTGTAGTAACAACAAATAAGTCTTTTCCTTCTCTTGCTGAGTATGAATCTTCACCATCCACAAGTTCATGGATTCGCAGCATGTATACAGCCGACAGTTTCTTTTATATATGCACCTTATCAACTCGAAGAGCAGTCAGCTGTTGGTAAACCTTTATCACCCTCTATGTCTTCGCAGGTTCCATAGGAAAGGCAGAAGCAGAAAGCATCACTGGCAGCCCAAACGTACATGGAGCATCTATCGAGGAAGTCTGGAATCCAACACAGCGGCCACTGGATAAAAAGCAGAAATGCGACCGTCGAGGGTATAAAGACAATAATAGCGTTTTTTTAATCCTAATTACCAGCACAGTGGTTTTGTTGAGTGCAGCTTTTATACAGCTGCACTCGTGAAAACCCGACATCAGCCAGCGTGGGCTTCTGGGGGGCCAGACCAATGCAGGGTACCTAGTTGTCTAGACCTTGTGCCCTGCCTCGGCCGCTCCCCTTACTTCCGGAAGTTGAGCCGTGCACCAGGAGCCGTGACACATTCCTAATGGAACCGCCGCACCACTGTCCATTGCTTCATCTTACTCCAAAGACAGTTTGCCTCATCGTCCTAATATTAGCGATTAGGAAAACTGCTGTGGGGTGAGTGAGCTGCTGCCTCTCTCTGTCAGTCTGCCAAGTTGGTGTTGAAGACCTGAGCCTCTGTTCTCCTGAAAGTGGTAACTCTTTTCAAGTGAGGAAAAACATTACCATCCCGGCATTCTGTGCTCCACCTCACCCCTCTAAGGTGAGACATCATTGGCTGGATTCCAAAAAACGCTCTTGGCTTTTACACTGATCATTCCAGGGAGCATGGCGTGGAGGATCAGCTCTTTGTTGGACTCACTTGAGCGAAGAAGGGTACAGCAGTGTGGAAGAGGAAGGACCACTTCATGCTGAATTGTTCTCTGCATAAAAATTTGCTGTGAACTGCATAGGAAGCAGCCCCTGAAGGTTTGCCGGCTCATTCCACCAGGGCCAAGGTTGCTACCTCTGCGTTATATGCAGATTGCCTGTTCCTGACATTTGTCAAGCTGATATCTGGGCATCACGTCATATCTTCACAAAGCTCTACTGTGTGGGCAGCCAGGTCCATCAAGAAAGACACTTTTCCTGCTTGGTCTTGCCTGCCTTTTTGGTCTGACACACTCCAGACCCATCACCTTGGAGGTACTGCTTTCCTATTTATCCAAAAGGTGAGAAATCTACAATTAGAAATATCCATTTAAAAAACAAGTTACTTACCTTCAGTGATGCTCTTTCTGTTGACTAGTCTATCAAACTGCAGAGTCCTCACTGACCCTCTCATCTTCCTCGTTCTGTGACCTGGACTAATTTTCCATTTAGTAATGTCCCAAGTCTAGCAATCTGTACACCGGTTATAGCCAGCCTATTGTTGGACGACCAGCTTAGAAAGCAACTGAAGAGAGCGCACATGGATGGTGCTTGTGTGCAGGTCTGGATGCCACACCTGATGCGGAACAATGTCATTGTGGAGCCGCACGCTGCCACCTACTGGTGTGCAGGGGTACTGCTTGAGAATGTACAGATTCTGTCTGAGGCTTGAAAAATATTCAGAAGGTGGGGAATCTGCAGTGAGAGTATCCACCAGAAAGGGCGTTACCAAAGGTAAGTTCAGAAGGTGGGGAATCTGCAGTGAGAGTATCCACCAGAAAGAGCGTTACCAAAGGTAAGTTCAAAAGGTGGGGAATCTGCAGTAAGAGTATCCGCCAGAAAGAGCGTTACCAAAGGTAAGTTCAGAAGGTGGGGAATCTGCAGTAAGAGTATCCACCAGAAAGGGCGTTACCAAAGGTAAGTTCAGAAGGTGGGGAATCTGCAGTGAGGGTATCCGCCAGAAAGAGCGTTACCAAAGGTAAGTTCAGAAGGTGGGGAATCTGCAGTGAGGGTATCTGCCAGAAAGAGCGTTACCAAAGGTAAGTTCAGAAGGTGGGGAATCTGCAGTAAGAGTATCCACCAGAAAGAGCGTTACCAAAGGTAAGTTCAGAAGGTGGGAATCTGCAGTAAGAGTATCCGCCAGAAAGAGCGTTACCAAAGGTAAGTTCAGAAGGTGGGGAATCTGCAGTGAGAGTATCCACCAGAAAGAGCGTTACCAAAGGTAAGTTCAGAAGGTGGGGAATCTGCAGTAAGAGTATCCGCCAGAAAGAGCGTTACCAAAGGTAAGTTCAGAAGGTGGGGAATCTGCAGTAAGAGTATCCACCAGAAAGGGCGTTACCAAAGGTAAGTTCAGAAGGTGGGGAATCTGCAGTGAGGGTATCCGCCAGAAAGAGCGTTACCAAAGGTAAGTTCAGAAGGTGGGGAATCTGCAGTGAGGGTATCCGCCAGAAAGAGCGTTTCCAAAGGTAAGTTCAGAAGGTGGGGAATCTGCAGTAAGAGTATCCACCAGAAAGAGCGTTACCAAAGATAAGTTCAGAAGGTGGGAAATCTGCAGTGAGAGTATCCACCAGAAAGAACGTTACCAAAGGTAAGTTCAGAAGGTGGGGAATCTGCAGTGAGAGTATCCATCAGAAAGAGCGTTACCAAAGGTAAGTTCAGAAGGTGGGGAATCTGCAGTGAGAGTATCCACCAGAAAGTGCGTTACCAAAGGTAAGTTCAGAAGGTGGGGAATCTGCAGTGAGAGTATCCGCCAGAAAGAGCGTTACCAAAAGTAAGTTCAGAAGGTGGGGAATCTGCAGTGAGAGTATCCACCAGAAAGAGCGTTACCAGAGGTAAGTTCAGAAGGTGGGGAATCTGCAGTGAGAGTATCCACCAGAAAGAGCGTTACCAGAGGTAAGTTCAGAAGGTGGGGAATCTGCAGTGAGAGTATCCACCAGAAAGTGCGTTACCAAAGGTAAGTTCAGAAGGTGGGGAATCTGCAGTGAGAGTATCCGCCAGAAAGAGCGTTACCAAAGGTAAGTTCAGAAGGTGGGGAATCTGCAGTGAGAGTATCCACCAGAAAGAGCGTTACCAAAGGTAAGTTCAGAAGGTGGGGAATCTGCAGTGAGAGTATCCACCAGAAAGAGCGTTACCAAAGGTAAGTTCAGAAGGTGGGGAATCTGCAGTGAGAATATTCACCAGGAAGAGCGTTACCAAAGGTAAGTTCAGAAGGTGGGGAATCTGCAGTGAGAGTATCCACCAGGAAGAGCGTTACCAAAGGTAAGTTCAGAAGGTGGGGAATCTGCAGTGAGAGTATCCACCAGGAAGAGCGTTACCAAAGGTAAGTCATTGTTCATCATGGACCCAGAGGAGAAAGAGGTTTGGATTTCAGTTTTCGAAAAAGGATCAAAGAAGAGGGGCGAGGAAGGGCGCACAAGTGAGAGTAAGACTGATCAGACAAAGGTACAGTTGATAGCTCAACAAGAAAGAGAGCCAAGAGAAGTGAGAGAAAGAGAAACATGCTGGGGGTTCTTATTCACAAAAAAGTATTTCTCCTATGTGCATAGCGCTGTGTCTACAAGAACGAAGGGCTTAACGCTGTGTGGAATGTCCTCATTTTTAACCTGCTTGACAGAACCGGTTGTAGGTAATGGCAATGCACACTTTTATACCATTGTTTTTTGTGGGGAATATCCATATGCAAAGTGTTGCGTAATTGTTCATTTTGAAAAACCGTAAAATGCTACTGAACTGCTGCTCCCTTCCCTGCTCTTCTCTCCTTTTAAGACTATTTCAAGACTTTTAAGTGACTTTCTGTGCAGAGTTCCTGCAAGTGCATTCTCGTTTATTTAGCAGTGTTCTGTATTTTTGTTTCTTTTTATGTTGTGCAAATCATGGTGTGTACTCCATCCCAGTATACATGCGAACTGAAAACAACTATTCTCGGTTGAGGGAATGGTCCCACGATTCACCGTGCGACTATTCCCTCAACCATTTTTCTATTTCAGGCACTTTGTCAAACTTTCTGCATCACTTAGGATAGGTTTATTTAAGCGCTAGGTGTGTGACTCTCCAACTGACATTACTAAAAGTGGTCCCACCGTTAAAAAACTCACCACTAAAGAGTCAGCAAAATTGTTGCTCCTTTTGATGACAAACAAAGGTATTATTGTGTACACAGAACACCTCAAATCTCAGATTCAAAAGTTTCAAAGGATGATAAGGGCATGAGGATGTGTCAAAACCTTAAAAGGCTTGACCAGCACTTTCTCTGGCCTCTAGGCACTTCCACCCATCCTGCTCACTTCCTATTCCACCAATCCATCTCGCTCCCTGTTCCACCCATCCATCTCGCTCCATGTTTCACCCCTTCATCTCGCTCCCTGTTCCACCCACCCATCTCGCTCCCTGTTCCACCCATCCATCTCGCTCCCTGTTCCACCCATCCATCTAGCTCCCTGTTCCACCCATCCCGCTCACTTCCTATTCCACCAATCCATCTCGCTCCCTGTTCCACCCATCCATCTCGCTCCCTGTTCTACCCCTTCATCTCGCTCCCTGTTCCACCCACCCATCTCGCTCCCTGTTCCACCCACCCATCTCGCTCCCTGTTCCACCCTTCCATCTAGCTCCCTGTTCCACCCATCCCACACACTTCCTATTCCACCAATCCATCTCGCTCCCTGTTCCACCCATCCATCTCGCTCCCTGATCTACCCATTCATCTCATTCACTGTTCCACCCATCCTTCTTGTTCACTGTTCCACCCATCCTTCTTGTTCACTGTTTAACCCATCCATCTCACTCTCTGTTCTACCCATCCATCTTGCTCACTGTTCCACCCATCCTTCTTGTCCTCTATTCCACCCATCCTTCTTGTTCCCTATTTCACCCATCCTTCTTGTTCCCTGTTTCACCCATCCATCTCGCTCCCTGTTCCACCCATGCAACTCGCTTTCTGTTCCACCCATCCATGTCGTTCCCTGTTCCACCCATCCATCTCGCTCCCCGTTCCACCCACCCATCCCGCTCCCTGTTTCACCCATTCAACTTGCTCCCTGTTCCACCCATCCTTCTTGTTCACTGTTCCACCCATCCTTCTTGTTCACTGTTCAACCCATCCATCTCACTCTCTGTTCTGGATATATGACGGTACAACGCGTACCGTCACAACGCATACCTTTACAACGCGGTCGTGACAACGCAAGTCGTTACCACGACTTGCGTTGGGGGGCGCGGATTTCGAATAGTTTAATTTACTATTCTAACACCAGTCCCCGTGGACCCTAGGGAAGGTGTTAGGATAGTAAATTAACTATTTTTAGACCTTGAGCGCCCTCCAGCGCAAGTCGTGGTAACGACTTGCGTTGTCACAGCCGCGGTGTAAAGGTACCGCGTTGTGAAAACATCGTTGTAAACGATGTTTACCTCTGTTCTACCCATCCATCTTGCTCCCTGTTCTACCCATCCATCTTGCTCCCTGTTCCACCCATCCAGCTCGCTTCCTATTCCACCAATCCATCTCGCTCCCTGTTCCACCCATCCAGCTTGCTTCCTATTCCACAATCCATCTCGCTCCCTGTTCCACCCATCCATCTCGCTCCCTGTTCCACCCATCCATCTCGCTCCCTGTTCCACCCATCCATTCCGCTCCCTGTTTCACCCATCCATCTCGCTCCCTATTCCACCCATCTATCTTGCTCCCTGTTCTACCCATCCATCTCGCTCCTTTTTCCACCCATCCTTCTCGCTCTTTGTTCCACCCATCCATCTCGCTCCCTGTTCCACCATCCATCTCGCTCCCTGTTGCACCCATCCATCTCACTCCCTGTTCCACCCATCCATCTCGCTCCCTGTTCCACCCATCCATCTTGCTTCCTGTTCCACCCATCCATCTCGCTCCTTTTTCCACCCATCCTTCTTGCTCTTTATTCCACCCATCCATCTCGCTCCCTATTCCACCCATCCATCTCGCTCCCTGTTCCACCATCCATCTCGCTCCCTGTTCCACCATCCATCTCGCTCCCTGTTGCACCCATCCATCTCACTCCCTGTTCCACCAATCCATCTCGCTCCCTGATCCACCCATCCATCTCACTCCCTGTTCCACCCATCCATCTTGCTCCCTGTTCCACCCATCCATCTCGCTCCCTATTCCACCCATCCATCTCGCTCCTTATTCCACCTATCCATCTCGCTCCCTGTTCTACCAATCCATCTCGCTCCCTGTTCCACCCATCTCGCTCCTTTTTCCACCCATCAATCTCGCTCCTTGTTCGACCTATCCATCTCGCTCTTTGTTACACCCATCCATCTCGCTCCCTATTCCACCCATCCATCTCGCTCCCTGTTCCACCCACCCATCCCGCTCCCTGTTCCACCCATCCATCTCGCTCCCTGTTCCACCCATCCATCTCTCTCCCTGTTCCACCCTTCCATCTCGCTTCCTGTTCCACCCATCCATCTCGCTCCCTGTTCCACCCATCCATCTCGCTCCCTGTCCCACCCATCCATCTCGCTCCCTTTTCCACCCATCCATCTCGCTCCCTTTTCCACCCATCCATCTCGCTCCCTGTTCCACCCATCCTTCTCGCTCCTTTTTCCACCCATCCTTCTCGCTCTTTGTTCCACCCATCCATCTCGCTTCCTGTTCCACCCATCCATCTCGCTCCTTTTTCCACCCATCCTTCTCGCTCTTTGTTCCACCCATCCATCTCGCTCCCTGTTCCACCCATCCGTCTCGCTCCCTGTTCCACCCATCCATATCGCATCCTGTTTCACCCATCCATCTCGTTCCCTGTTACATCCATTCGTCTTGCTCCCTGGTCCACCCATCCATCTCGCTCCCTGTTACACCCATTCGTCTTGCTCCCTTTTCCACCCATCCATCTCGCATCCTGTTTCACCCATCCTTCTTGTTCCCTGCTCCAACAATCTTTCATGCTCCCTGTTCCACTCATGTCTTTTCTGTCTCGCTTATTGTTCCAGTCGTCCTTCTTTCTCCTCATTCCACCCATCCATTTTTCTCCCAGTTTGACCCATCTGTCTCACTTTCTTTTCCACCCATCCTTGAGACCCATATGTGATGCTCCCTTTTTCAACCTTCCTATGCCACCCATCTGTATCTGTTCCACCCAATCATTGAAGAAGGACTAAAGGCCATATTCTTCAGAGGTGCTTTTGTCTGTTAACCCCGCACTTCCACTCAGTGAGACCCTGCTCACTTGCCCTCACTCAGACTCTCACACCTGGTAGCCACCCATCCCATCCCATCCCATCCCATCCCTGATGCCTCTTCAGTGCTGCAGGGCACTAGGGCGCCACCTTAGTGGACTAAGTGACTAAAATAACACCTCTGGGACATAAGGATAGACCACTTTGTGGATGAACTCTGTCCAATCCATGGACACTTTGAGGCAGCCCTAAGATTCCTTGCTGTGCTGTACTAAACGCTAAAATAAATCAATATTCACCATTAGCCAATGGATGAATTGATGGTTCACCATGAAATGTTGGAGGAAAGGCTGAAGCCTGTGACCAAGCCTGTGAGGACATTCAACTGTTAAAGCGCAGCTGGCATAGACATGAAGGCTTTGGGACTGATCATGTCACCTTTGGAGGTTCATGAGGGACGATACAGCCTACCTGGAAGCCCTCGGTCTGGTGCATCATCCGAGGATCACATTCGAGATCCAGTCTGACCCCTGGGGATTATTCTGGGCTGAGGGATCTGCAGTTAGAGTGAGTCCACAAGAAAAGGCTTTACGGAATAATTTGTTCGTCACAAAGAGTGCCTTCTACAAAATGAAACGACTATGTTGCATCTTCTCATGCCTTGCATCCCAACATAAAGTGCAAGTAATTTTCACACTCCTAATCTCCAAGCTTGACTATGCCAACAGTCTATGTAAATGTAAATGTACAGGAATTTATATAGCGCAAATCACCGAGCGGTTTCTAAGCGCGTGCTTAGGGAACCCGTCCTGGTATTCCACTGTGAGATAACCCCGGTAGGGTATCCGCAAGGTGAAAGCCAGGCATCCCTCCGCGAGGGGCCGTTGTGGAGATTAAGCAAGCTATTGCCCAGAGTCGCAGAGTGTGAACCCGTGAATCGAGTAGGCACCGGAGCGAGAATTGTCGAGTCCATGGACATTTTAGGACTCAAGACCCCGCCGAGCCGGGAATTGAACCCTGGTCCCGGGCTGACCTCTGCTTCCAGGTCTGCCTCCTCTAACCACTGAGCCACACTTCTCCACACTTATACCATGGCGCACCCGCATTCGTTATTCGTTACATACAACTCGTTCAAAATGCTGGTTCAAAGCTTCTTCTCTCCCTTTTCCCGAGAGAACGCACAACACCTGTCTTGGAATTGCTCTACTGACTACCCACAGCTAGAAGGGTAATGTCCAAGGCACTCTGCAATATCCACAGCACCTCTGTACCTACAAGTTCAATTCAAGCACTTCAAACCAGACAGAACACTGTGCTCCAGGCTTGCACCACTTATATCATCTTACCATAAGAAATCCGTAGGAGGCACTGCTTTCTCAGTATAAGCCACCAAGCTCTGGAACTCACTACCAGCCAGCATTCGAAGCACCCAGGAGCAAATATACTTCAGAAGACAGTTGAAAACATGCCAGTTTCATTGATAACTGCAGCACACACATCCTGGCACTGGAGCCCAGGAAATAGTTGCACCCTGAAGCACCAACCTCAGCTTACAACCCACGACTTGGGAACATCTCAAGCAGCAACCTGTTCTCGATGTGCAGGTAAGCAAAAGAGGTCTGACCTATGGTTCTCCATGACATTATATAGAGATGTACTTGCATATAACAGTTATGGCCCACAATAATACTAAGATCATAATACATAGTGAACAGTAGTAAATTGTAACTTATACCTAAGTTCACATAAGACAGAGCTGCTTCGATGGTTGTCCACCACAAGCACTGTGCAGCCAAAATACAAACATCACCAAATGAAGAGGGCATGGAATAACTGAAAATATCTGTCTTGCGTTGCAGGACAATTCTGAGGACTTTTATATAATAATAATAATAATACTGGATTTTATACAGCGCGAACAGCTACCTCTCGAGGAGGTGTCCCGGCGCTAGTAGAACACAAATAACCTGAGGCAAGAGATAGGAGGGCTAACGTGGCTGGGTGAAAAGCCACGTCTTTAGCAGTTTCTTAAAGCAGGGTTCGGAGGGGGCCTGTTGGATTGCTTGCGGCAGGGAGTTCCACAGAGCGGCAACGTTAGCTGAGAAGGTCCGACCGCCTAGACGTGCCTTTTTTGCCCGCGGGACGATCAGTTGTACACGGTCATTAGACCGTAGTACACGGCTTTGGACGTATCTTGGAAGGCGGGTTTTCAAGTATTGTGGGCAGAAGCCATACAGAGATCTGAACGCAAGCGTCAGAGCTTTGAATTTTATTCTGTTGGCAACTGATAGCCAATGCAGGGTTCGGAGATGCGGAGAGACTGACTGCTTGAAAGGAATACGCAGTAACAGTCTCGCAGCCGCATTTTGAACTACCTGAAGCTTGTGAGTCAGGTATTTTGGGAGGCCAAGGTATAAACCATTGGCATAATCCAGCCGTGAAGTGACAGTCGCGTGGACAACCGTTTTTCTACAGCTCACCGGCAGGAGTCTAAGGATTTTTCGGAGGTTTCTCAACTTGCTCAGGCAGCATCCGGCCACTTGTTGAATATGGGATGTAAAGGACATGTTATCATCCCACCTCACTCCAAGATTTTTTGCCGAGTGACTGGGTGAAGGGGGCGGGCCCAACTCCGTCGGCCACCAAAGTTCAGGGGTGGGGGATGGACCCTTGCCGAAGAAAATGACTTCGGTTTTATTAGCATTTAGTTTTAATTTATTAGTGTTCATCCAGTGCGCAATGTCCTGGAGACAGCCTTTGAAATCAGAGAAAGAATCCTGCGTCGTCTCCGAGTACGGAAATACCAACTGGGTGTCGTCGGCATATGAGATTGCCTTGACACCCCAGTTGGCAATTAGCGTAAAGAGAGGAGCCAGGTAGATGTTGAACAAAAGGGGGCTGAGGGCCGATCCCTGCGGAACTCCACAACTGAGGGGTTTGGGTGTGGAGGAAATCGTCCCCAGTGCCACCTTCTGCGTTCTAAGTGAAAGGTAGGAGTTTATCCACCCCAGCGCTCTGTCCTGAATACCTATCTCTGACAGCCGGCTAAGTAGCCTGGCGTGGTCCACCGTATCGAAGGCGGCCGACAGATCCAGGAGTACCAGCATTGCTGAGTTTCCTGCATCCATCGACCACCTTACTGACTCGGCTACCTCTATGAGCGCTGTTTCAGTACTAAAGCCGGGACGGAAGCCCGATTGAGTTTCATGTAGGATGTTGTTAGTTTCCACAAATTTGCTCAATTGGCGCTGTAAAAAATTTTCCAGCATTTTTCCCGGGGCCGCTAGTAGGGATATTGGGCGGAGATTCGTAAGGTCATCTGGGTCCCCATTAGGTTTCTTCTTTAGGGGTAAGAGAGTGGCGTGCTTCCAGATGTCCGGGAAAGTGCCTGAAATGATGGACGAGTTCCAGATACATTGAAGTGTGGGGGCTACCGAATCCGCTATGGCACTCCATAGTTTAGCTGGGCAGGGGTCGTCAGGGGAGCCGGATTTGCAGCGGCTGAGTTCCTGCCTTACCTCATTCAGGGAGATAAGCATGAACTGGGTGAGGGTTTCACCTGGCTCGCCGTTATTCGCCAGGTCCTGCTTCACTGTTTTTATTACTGGACCAAAAGAGTCGTACACTGTTTTGATTTTATGATCAAAAAACTCTGAAATTTGCTCACATAGCGTGGCTGTGGGTACAACTTCTCTTTCAATGCATTTTGGCTTAAAAAACGACTGTACCACTTTGAAGACTTGTTTGCTAGACTGTTCTGCCTGAAGAATCGAGTCCGCATAGAACCGCTTTTTACTTTTTCTAATGGCTTTCCGGAATTTTTTGGAAGCTTCCTTGTACCTAGCTTTTTCTTCTAGACCATAGTTTACTCTCCAGAGTCTCTCTAGTTTTTTACAGGTCGTTTTCTCATTCCTAAGTTCCTGCGAGAACCAGGGAGCTGAGGGGGAGTCTCTCTTTGATAGGGCCCGAGAGGCTGGAGCAATGGAGGAGACCATCTTTCCGATCCAATTATTGAGAAGTATGGCATCCGTATTGGCATTGTTTGTCAGGGAAGGGATGGTTTGCGCCAGGACCGGGCACATAGTATCAGGAGTCAAATTTTTCCATTGCCTCTTCAGAAAGTAGCATTTGCTCGCCACTGGGATATCATTCGCAATGTTCAGTGTGAATGGGACGAGTGCGTGGTCTGACCATGTCAGAGGGAGAGGCGTCTCAGACAGCACATTATTAATATTAGAAAAGATGAGATCAATAGTGTGGCCCCCTATGTGTGTTGGGCCCTCATTGATCAGTCTGAGACTGGCCGTATTTAGCGTGGTTCTAAGCAGCTCTGCCATCGCGCAGTCGGGTTTGTCCATATGAATGTTAAAGTCGCCTACCGCAATAAAAAGGGGGTGAAGAAGCGAACTATGGACAATCGTATCTAATAGGGTAGTAAGGTAGGGGTCCGTACCCACTGGGGGGCGATATAGCACTAGTCCTGCTAGTGATAGCTGAGGGCTCACTTGGAAGCAAAAATGGAGGCCTTCAATTCCTTCAATAGCAGTGGGGGCTGAGGATGTCAAAGCTAAGTTCTCTTTAAAAATAATGGCAACACCACCGCCTCTTTTTGTCCCAGGGCGGTTGGCGAGGCATATTTTAAAACCCAAAGGGACTGCAAGTGCAATGGAGGTTAAATTGTCCTCCTTGATCCACGTTTCAGTTAAAAACAAGATATCCCATTCCTGCTCTTCTAATAGGAGCCAGACATCGTCTGCGTGTTTGGCTAAGGATCTGCAATTTAGTAAACCCGCCCTAAGGCTTATCTGAGAAGGAGATTTGGGATTAGGGGATATCACAGAGGCCTCGCTGCCGATAGCTATCCCACAGTTGTAGCAGATCTGAGGGGGGTTGAAGGTCATAGGGTCTAAAGAGTGGGTGCAGCATTTAGAAGGGGGATTGAGTGCTTTTAGGTCCTCACCTGACCACGCAAGCCTTCTGCCTTGTGATCCGCTGCCGGCAGCATGTCTGGCCCCGGCCGCGGTCTGGTCGCGGACGGGCGAAGACAGGCTTGCCTTAGGCGCGCCTTCGGCGCGCAAACGGCGCGCCCGCTGCGCACGTCCGCTGCGCGTTCTTGAGATGCACATTTAAATAGTAGACCGTTAGGGCGGGAAGGGGGCGTGGCCGAGAAGTGGGCGTGGCCTGCGGCGAGGAAGCCGGTAAAGGGTGTCACGTGACAGCGCTAAGTCCGCTGTACGTCGCCCTAAAGTGCCCAAGTGCAAAGGTTTAAAAACACAATAAACACAGTAATATCACCAGTTTTAAAAGATTAAATGCAGCAACTCCCGGCTATTTTGCCTCAGGAGACAGGAACTAAGTGAGCGCTCGCGTTTCAGCGCTATAAGTATGGCGGGAAGGGGGCGTGGCCGAGAAGTGGGCGTGGCCTGCGGCGAGGAAGCCGGTAAAGGGTGTCACGTGACAGCGCTAGGTCCGCTGTACGTCGCCCTAAAGTGCCCAAGTGCAAAGGTTTAAAAACACAGTAAACACAGTAATATCACCATTACTCCGTCATATCAGTATACTCCGTTAACTGCCGGTCCCAAATATCTATACAACCTGACCGCTTTTTTTACATCTCACAAAGACGCTAAGAGATCGCGGAGAACCTGATCTTCAGTAACAACAGCTCTCCGTGGAACTCCTCCCGGTGGCCAGCAGAACTGAGACCCAAGCCCACCATCAAAGACCAATGGAAAAATCTCAGGATCATCCTGGACACAAACTCATGAATTCTAAACAGGTGAACTCCATGACCTCATCATACTTCCTCATACTCAGAATGCTCGGCAAGATCTTCAAATTGCTCCTAACATACACGAGACAAACTATCACCCAGGCCCTCATAACTAGCAGAGTGGATTACGGCACTCTTCACTGGCATCTCCAACCAGCTCACTCAAAGATTGTAGACTGCCGCCAGACTCATCCTAGAATTCCGAAGCGTTCACATTACTCCCTACTTCACTGAACTAAACTGGCTGCCCATCCAACAACCTTGACAATTCAAATTGCTTGTCCACACCTACAAAGCCCTCCACAACACCAGACCAGCATACTTCAACAGCCAACTTTAACTCAACAATCTAACCAGACATCTATGCTCAGCCTCACTCGCCCTCGCATGAGTCCCTCGCATCTGCAGAAGCAAGTCAGGAGGACGCTTCTTCTCCTACATCACCGTCCAGACCTGGAATGACCTCCTGCAACACATTAGGTCCTCCCCATCCCTACTCAACTTCTGCAAGAAACTAAGACCCGGCTTTACCTGACCTTTGCTTCTACAGTGCCTGGATACCCTCGTGTGTGATAAGTTGTGCTCTTCAAATCAATTTAACATAACAGATATAGGATGATAAAAATGGCCATCCCAACCGATCTCTCCACTTGCCTCTCCCTCCAGCCATGCCTGCTCAGGACCACAACTATGCACAAAATCTCTGATTGGACAATCCAGTGCAGTAGCCAGCTAAACAGACTATATCATAAGAAATACCATAAAGGAAAGGGACCTGCAGAGCTGGTCAAAATTAACAGCTACTGAAAACCATAAACCTTGCATCTGTAGCTCACACTTCTTCATCCACCACACTGCTACACGCTGCGTCTCATAACATGATAACCACACCTCAGTAGTCATCATACACAGCATGGAACACTTCTCACATAGGGTAAAATCAAAGACCACATCCTTCCAACCACACACCCTACATGGTGTGCCGTAATACGCATGTAGGCACGTGCTTCAGTGCCCAACATAAGGGTAGTAAGAACTATGTAAATGCTGCAATACAATACTGTAAATGTGATTGCACAGAAGGTTCACATCTGTGGGTGTTTGCTATATTTTACTACACCTCTTGTGGTCCCATAACAGTGTTGTGGGCACAAGAACAAGCCAAAGGCTGGATCCTCATCTCTGTGTGTAAAGCGTCACCCCCCCCCCCCGCCCCCCCCCCACCAAATCGCACGTGAATCTGGACTGTGGAAAAAAGATCTGATCTTGTAAGGGAAGGGCTTGGATACAGATGAGAGAGAAAGGACATTGTATTTAGGTACCAGTTAGGGGGAATGGTAGAATGGTCCAGACTAAGGACCACGTACAGAGAATGATGAGAACTGAGGACAGAGCATCTAGCTGTAAGGAACTGAGCTTGGATGTGGGCGAGAGTAGAGGATGGACCAGGGACCAGGCAAGATAAATGACAGGATGGTGTGAGCGAGCATTGCTCCTGTGTACGGCAGGATGCTCATATGCAGTATAACACTGATTCACAGTCAGCGATTGAGGCAATATAGAAAACCGTACCTATCACTATCATCATAGAAAGAAAAAGTAATCACACACATTGAAAGGGAGTGCACAAGTATGGGAGTCCAGTCACCGAATACTCCCCGAGCGGATATCAATCCCAGATTTTAAGAACCAATGCAATATTACTCGGAACTCAAATCAAAGAATTTCCAATATCTAGAGCAATAATTTCAATCAGCCAAATATCACATAAAAAGTAGTATTCAACATATGTCCTCATGTAGAAAAGACACAAAATAATCCAAGATGTAAAGCATAGTCCATTCTTTATTTTTCAATCTTTTCTTTTAATTTCGAAATTCCAATTGCAGCCAAAGCCAACATGTTTTGTCCACTCTGGACTTCTTCAGGGCTACAAAAATATACATAACTGAACATTTAATATATTTATAAAGTTAGAAACAATACATATACAAATTAAAATCAACACTATCTTGATACCAGTAATAAAACTGGTAAAAAGGGAACATAGCTCCTTCAAGCACTACCCTCTTTACATATATACATCCATATACTACACTGGTCATTCCCTATTAATTGTCCTTCGCAATGCAATTCATTGTTTATGTCAAAATCAAAAAATAGCTTCATCAAATGCTACAGTTTTTACATGTACACATCCATACATTACACTGTTTATACCGTATTAATAGACATTCTTCACAATATAATTCAATATTTATGACAAGATCAAAATTAATATCTCCTATTGAAATAATGTCAGGACAACCCTAACCAAAACAACCTTATTACTGATTCCACATTTTGAGCGATCATTGTGCACATACTAAATTATTCATCAGCCATCTTATATGGATATTACCATTTTCATTTATACAGCTCCATTTCTCATATATAGGCAGTAACACTCCAAACACAAGATCTATAGCTTATTTTTAATATCTTATTATAAGTAATGTGGATGACTCCTGTTGCACTCAAAATAAATATCACAAATGAAAAGACCAAAAAGGGCTCTCCCTATAATCCACGTATTAAAAGCAAATAGTGCCTCATATATGTACATCATTGTTTTGCTAGAGGCACTCCTCTGGTTTGAAACCATGTGATGACCTTTGACTACCATGATTTTAATTGACCTTTGGTGTTCCATGTTACCCTAGCATGAATGTATGTCCTGCATATGCCATGTTTTTTTTTTTTTAAATGCAAGATTTTATTGAAGTTCCAACAACATACATATTTGCGCCTACAACCCTGAGGCCGGCTGTTACTGTTATACGGTTCACGGATTCTGCGGGTATTAATACTTATCAGGCTGTGATTCATTTTATTACATACATTTGGTATCATCTTGCTTTTCTATTTTATATTAACAACAACTCAAATTGTGACTCAGTTAAATAACACACGGCTTCCTTGTTTCATAAATCTGTCAGTTTATCTTGCTAGGCATCACATTAGTGTGTGATATGGGCACTTAATCCCCACCCGGAAGGTCCACAATCCTAATCTGAACAGTAATCAAGTCATCCTAAAGTTCTAACAATATCCCCGGTTAGTTACGACAATCAATTAGCTCTCCTCTGTCTCATCCTCAGAGCTATCCACTTCGTCCTCTGATAGTGGGTCACAAATGTTCCCCCTGTATGTATTCCACGGCTGCCAGATTTTGTTCCACTTGCGTGGGTTGGCTCTTGTTTTGTATACCGCCCTTTCTGTTACCATAAGTGTGTCTACATTTCTGCACCATTGCGCCAAAGTAGGAAGCTCTGCCGTCCCCCACTTCTGCGCGATGTCACGTTTGGCTGTCATGAGGCCTATCGTAGTCCACAGCCGTCCGTGGTATGATAGATCATTAGGCCCCCATATGTTCAATAAGCACACTCGGGGCTCGGGGGTCAGTGAGATTTCTAATGTCTGTGAAATGGTGCGCATCACCTGCTGCCAGTAACCCTCAATGGCCGGGCAACCCCAAATTGTATGTATGAAGGTACCCTGTTCTCCGCATCCCCTGAGACACTTTGGATGGTCTGCCCTCTGTAGTATGTGCAGTAAGGTTCGTGTATAGTATATCCTATGTAGGATTTTCAATTGTATCAGACGGAACCTAGCCGATACGCCAGCCTCCCGCGGCGACGCCAATGCTGCATTCCACTCTGTGTCATCCAAGGCTCCCACCTCCTCAACCCACTTCTCCCGCAACTTCCCCGGTGCATCGGGCAGGTTATTCAGTCATTTCCGGTACGTCAGGGAAGTCGCGCCTTCCTGCATAAAGTCCGTAAGTAGACGATCCTCAAGTGGTGAGGACTCCGGTATGTGTGTCCCTGGTGGGATAGCTGCCTGCAGAGCGTGTGTGATTTGGATGTATCTAAATCTTTCTGTGGGACCCATCTCGTAGTGTTGTTGGAGATATGAGAATGGGACCACCCCTTCTCCCGACCACATGTCCCCGACTGTCGAAATCCCTATATCATCCCATCGGGTGAAGCCTTTAGTATGTCTTAGGTGTCCCAGCCCTTTCGCATCCCATAATGGGGTCATTTTCGTTATAACTCCTCCCCACTTAAGTCTCGCCTGTGCCCTATACCACAGTGTTACTACATGTTTGGTGGGTCATGTAAGTTTTCCAGCGGCTCCCTTATGATATAGCGGTGTCAGTAAGCTACGCACGCCCAGTTGAGCCCTGTCAGCCATGAATGCCGGGTCGGTCCGTGGGGCGTGAAGCCATTGATTAATAATTTTAAGCTGCGCCGCCCAGTAATAAAATTGTATATTTGGCAGAGCAATCCCGCCATCATACCAGCTCCTGTTCAGTTTTATATGTGCTATGCGTGCTGGGCGATCACCCCACAGTAAACCCGACATCACCGCCGTCACTTTTTGAAAGTAACTCTGAGGTATTAGAAGTGGTGTGTTTTCGAGTACGTAGAGGAAACGAGGCAATGCCATCATTTTGAACAGGGCTGCCCTGCCCAGTAGAGTCAGTGGAAACCCCTTTCAGTGCTTCACATCATTACGTAATCGTGTGAGGGGAGGCAGCAGGTTGGACTCGAAAACCACCGCAGAGTCATGTGTGATGTATATACCTAAGTATTTGAAGGATGTGGTGGCCACTGCCAGAGGGCAGGCGTCAGGAAGCACAGGGGGGGAGCCCTTCAGTACATAAATTATCGACTTCGCCCAGTTGATAGTGTAGCCCGACGCTTGACCGTGCGTGTCACACACTGCTAGAAGATTCGGGATACCCCTCTCTAGGCCTGTCAGGTAAATCAGCATATCATCTGCATATAAAGACACCCTGTCTTCCCAGTCGTCATTCCAGCGTATCCCCTTGAGCAGTGGCGTTGTTCTGATGGTAATCGCCAGTGGCTCCAGTACCAGCGCGAACAAGATGGGCGACAGCGGGCAGCCCTGTCTGGTCCCCCTTGCCAGGCGGATCTCGCGTGATATGTGTCCGTTCGCCACTACTCGCGCCATGGGGTCAGTGTATAGTAATTTCACCCAGGAAATAAAGTTGGGACCGAACCCCATGCGGGTCAGTACCGCAAACAGGTAGTGCCATTCCACCATATCGAATGCCATTTTGGCATCAAGTGACAGTATTGCTGCCGGTTCTTCTAATGAGGGTGCTTTCGCCAGCACCCCATGTACCCTCCGGAGGTTTAGCGCCGTACTTCTATGTGGCATAAAGCCCGACTGATCTGGATGTATCAGCTGCTGTAGGTATGGCAGCAGCCTGTTCGCTAACAGTTTCGCAAGGATTTTCGCTTCTGCATTGAGGAGCGATATGGGCCGGTATGACGTACATTCGCTAGGTGGTTTGCCTGGCTTCGGTATAGCCACAATGGTCGCCAACCGTTGGTCAAGGGGCAATATCCCCTTCTCCCTACTTTCTGTGTACATCCGTAAAATAGGTGCACTCAGGGGTTCAGACATCGTTTTAAACCACTCAATGGGTATCCCATACGGGCCCAAAGCTTTCCCCGATCGAGTCGCGTTGATAGCCAACTGAATCTCTTCAGTCGACAAATCAGAGTCGAGGTCAGTTACCGCCTCAGCCGTCAGTGTTGGTGTTTGTATGTCACGAAGAGCCGCCAAAGCTGTGACTTCATTTACTTCTATTTTCGGGGTGTATACCTCCCGGAAGTGGTCGGCCAGTATGTCTACTATCTCCTCAGGCCGTGTGTGTGATTCCCTGTGTATATCATTTAAATTTAGGATACATCTGCTGCCCCCCTTTTTCTTGTCTAGCCATGCCAGGAGTTTACTGGCCTTATCCCCTATGTCATATACCCTATGTGTGGTTGCTGAAATGTCCGCCGTCGTCTGGCGTCTCAAGTGGTCCTCGTGAAGGCGTTGGCACAGTTGTAAGGAGTGTAGTGTGTCGTTCGTTGGGTTTGCCATGTGTGATGCGTTTGCCATGCCGAGCTCCAGTTCAAGCTCTACCAACTCCCTCCTTTGAGCACGCTTATATTCTGTTATCGCGGAAATGGCTTGTCCCCTGAGGACCGTTTTGTAGGCTTCCCAGAGGATCGAGGGATAGTCCACTGAGGATAGATTTTCTTCAAAGTAATGACGGGTAGCCGTTCTCAGGTCTTTACCAATCGACGGTACCTTTAAATACCCTGGATATATCGGATATATCCTCCTGCGGGTCTTCTCATGACTGGACAGGGACAGAGTCAGTGGTGAGTGGTCCGAGATGCCCCTCGGTTTTATCTGAACATCATCTATAGTGAGCAGACCATTGCCTAGTGTGAGGAAATAATCAATTCTTGACAGGCTATTGTGTGTCGCGGAATAATAGGTGTATTGCTGCTCTTCCGGGTGTGTCTAACGCCAGATATCGACCAAGCCCTGTGCCTCCAAAAAGCAGCTGAATCTATTGGTGCCATCCACTTGCGATCGTGCGGGGAACCTATCACGTGTGTTGTGTATGACTGCATTGAAATCTCCCCCTACAATTAAATCGCCTTCCGGAAGTTCTAGTAGGAACCTGCCGAGGTCCGGCAATACCACGGCATGTAGTGCCGGAGGGACATAAACCGATACCACGGTTAGCGACCTACCCTCCCATTGTCCGTGTACAGCAGCAAAGCGGCCCTGATCGTCTACCTTGGTGGACTGGGGTATAAATTGTGAGGACTTTCGTAACAATATACCTGTTCCGCGTGAGCCGGAAGTGAATTCAGCATGAGCTACCATGTGATACGCCCGTCTGTCCAACGCCCGTCGAGCAGTGCCCGCTAAGTGTGTTTCTTGAAGAAGTACCAAGGCCGGGCCCAGTCTCTTGATGCCCTGAAGTACCAGTCCTCTTTTTATCTTGTCCCCCAACCCTCTGACGTTCCAAGACATTATCTGTAGCGGCGCCACCGGGGCCGTTCGGTCCACTTCGCCTAAGGCGTTATTCCGTCTTGGGGCCGTCATTATACCGTTGGAATGAATGCAGCCATCCCTCTATGAATGAACCTCCCGGGTAGTGAACCCATCCCTCTTCGCCTGGATTGTGGCGTCTTACCCGTGGTGAGTTAGATGTATGTGATGTAGTCGTGCTTACGTGTGTCAGTTCTACCAGCTTGTGATTCCCCACAGTGATGTTTCCGTGGAGTGTCATGATGTCATGAGTCAAACAGTTACCCTCGCTAGTTAAACTATCTAAAAGGTCAAAAACACTCCTTCCCTGAACTCCCCCCCTCCCTGCCCCCTCTGCTGTACGGACTTAGAACTGCCCGCCCCCCCCAGATTAGCAGAGTGCTTGTCCCCTCCCCAATACAGTGTACTTGCGCGCTGGGGTAAAGGAATCTCCGGAGTCGGCGGCCTCTCGTCATCTCCTCGGAGGCCTTCTGTCCAGTGTCCATTGGTAGTCCGTCAGGCAGGCCGTGCATGAAAGTCGCATTGCTCGAGTCGGCAAGTTATTGTTCCTCGTCTTCCTCGTCGCCCTCAATTTCTCTCAGTTGTGAATGTTCCCCCATCTCGCCTCCTGATGCTTGGGAGCTCGGACGGTGGCCATTGTCCCAATGTTTCTGCGTTCTGTTAGATCTGCGTGGTGGATTAGCCGGTCTCCATCCCTCCAGCCAGTCCCGTGCAAGCTCCGGGGTGTCAAAGAACCATGTCCTATTATCCGCCACAATACGTAGCCTGGCTGGAAAGAGCATCGAGTATGGAATCTCCCTTGTCCTGAGCTCTTTCTTCACTTCGAAGAACGTTCTCCTTCTACGTGCGACTTCCGTCGTATAGTCCGGGAAGAAAGCCAGCGTGGCGTTCTGTATTTTGACTGGAGGGGATGTTTGCGCTGCCTGAAGGATCGCGTCCCTATCACGGAAGTTGAACAGTCGGGCAATAATGGGTCGCGGAGCAGCTCCCGGTTTTGGTTGTCCTCCCGGAACGCGGTGTGCCCTTTCTACGGAGAAGAATGTGGACAGACCCTTTGGTTTCAGTTCATTTTTAATCAGCTCCTCCACATAGAGGTCCATTGCCCTCGACCCCTCAGACTCCGGCACTCCAAGTATGCGGACGTTATTACGTCTGGAGCGTCCTTCTTGATCATCCAGTCGTTCTTTCAATGCTTTGTTTTTAGCGGACATCCGTTCCACCGCCGTCTGCAGCTCAGATATATTTTCCACCAACGATTTCGTCACAATCTCCATCGTATTGACCTTTTCCGACATTTTATGAAAGTCTGCTCTGATCAGCGTAATTTCAGTGGAGATTGATCCCACAGTTGCCTGCACCTGCGTTAATGCTTGCATCAGATCGTCCAGCGTCGCCCCTTTGCTCCCTGTTCCATCTCCGGATTTGCAGGTCGGCGTTTTCCCATCCTTCGGGGAGGACGCGGTCTTGTCACACGCATATCTGTCGATGCGGGTCTGTGTGGTGCCACTCTTGGGGCCTCTTCCAGCCATTGTTATAGGGTCCTCTGCAGGCACCTTCCGCCACTAGAGCTATCTTTTAGCGTGTTGGCACTGTTTCAGTGGGTTGTCGCCCACCCCTGCACACTGTTATCCTGTCACCTTCTTCCAGCCCACCGGGTGTCTAGGGTGTAGTCAACCCCTGCAGGTGCAGTGCGTGTGGTACTGCGTGAGGCCAGTACTGGAGTGGGAGGTTGCGTTTTCCCCACTCGGTCGCGGTGACGTGTCGCTAATGTTGTTATCACCCCTGGTTCGTGGTCGTGGTCGTCAGTTCAGCCGTGGTTGCCTGTGCACAGGACACTAGTGAGGCTACCAGCATCTGCGAAGCTTCGGGTGAGTGCCGTAGGCAGTAGGGGTCTATCGTGCGTTTTGTGCCCTTGGCATTCGGAGCGGGACTGACGTGGCCGGTCAGAGAATAGTCGGTCCTCCGGAAGAACCATGCGGGGATCAGCAGTCTCCTCCACTGTGTAACGTGCCTATTTTGTGCGTTGTGTAGCTGTCCCCCGCTTTTAGATCACCGTGGGTCGTCTGCTGCTTTTAATGCGGGCGATGTGCAACACCGCGTCCCCAGTAACACCTTTTTTGGAGGGCCGGTGCGGTTGGAGTCAGTGGCTGTCGCGGCCCTCCGCCACCTTAGGATAGTAACCCCGGGTCGGGCCCCCGGGGGCCAGCTGTTCTGCGCTGTCTCCGTAAATCTGTGCAGGCTCTCACTCTGCTGCTGCCCCAGTCTATACGTTTGATGTCCTCGGAGCTCGTCCTGCGCTCAGGATCGCTGATGGCGGCAGGGGGAGAAACGGTGGGCCTGCGTTACGGTCCGAGTCTCAGTTACTAACGACCGCCACCCGTAACCACAGTCCCTCCTCGTTCCAGTGTTTGATTTTGGCTCCTTCGTTCTCCAGCCGATGGTCGGCTCCGTCTACATCCCGCTCCGTCCCGTCTGGACAATATGGCGGCCACCCTCCTCACCTTCGTCCGCCACAGCCGTTTCCGACAGTCGCGCAGTGCGGCGTGTGTCCGTCCGCTGTGGCGCCGCCGCTGCCTCTTACTCGGCTCCCGTCTCTATAGCTCCGGGTGCTGTCTCCTCGTCCGCGATCCCGGCATTGGTCGGCCACTTCCGGTGTGGCGTCTCCGGATCGGCACCACTCCCTGTCGGGATCTCCCGTGAGGACACTCCCCGGTCTTTCTGCGCCTCGCAGGCCGCTACGGGATGTCCCCAAAACTTGCCTTCCCGACTTCGGATTTTCCTCTGGGTTGCCGCCTTTTGGACCGCCCGGTCCTGGGGTTCGGGTCTCTGTCCCAGAGCTCTGGATTTTATCGGATTACTGGTCGGATTGTAGGAGAGGCCACCTCAATCACGGAGCCTGTCCCTTATGCGGCCGCCATCATCGGCTGCTAGCCACGCCCCTCCATATGCCATGTTTTCCCTTGAAGTTTTCTTTCGTATCTCTCGTAGTTTTAAAGTGGGAGCTGCCACACAGTAGAACAGTTTGAAAAGAACAGAACGTGTGGGATGTGCTTTTGAAATCATGAGAGAGAGAGAGATGTGGAATGTACGTTTTGGTCTCGAAGTGCAGTGTTATGAGCATTGGTGCTAAAATGTGCATTATCTTGTACATTGGCAGATGAAGTATGCAATGATATAGGCAGTGGTGCACAAATTTGCATCGTGTTGTATATTGGGAAGTATTATGAAGTTCTTACTATTGGCTTTGACATGCCCTCATGTCATCTTGAATCCTGACTCTGTTTTGCTAGAGCTTTCTGTGCGCACAGGCAGACCCCCAGTTTTCTCAAGGTTGCTTTGTTGAATGTACTGCTGGAGACTTTTGTAAGTTTTGTTAAGATAAAGGCTGGAACATGTGAGAATGTAGCTTTTGCCTTTGGAGTGCTTGCATGGAAAGTGACCAATTCCAGTAAGTTTCCTTGGTGCGGAAGGATGGCCTCTCGAACCTTCTAGTGTGTTTTGAGACTGTAAAGCTGAGGGTTGTTGACTTAGAGACCGGAATTGTTTTGGAGTCCGAATGGGAAAGGACGCATCTACTTCGGTACAGCAGAACCCCGGTTTGCTGAGGCTCTTAACCCCGGCTGTGAATCCCCCAGTCTGGAGTGGGCTAAGATGCAGTGTTTGCAAACGGTAAAGTTATTTGTTTCTGATTGTTGCCATTGTGATGTGTGGCTGTTTGCGTGCATATTCAGTTTCCAGTGGCTATAATCATCTGAGGTATTGACTTCGTAATGTGTGAGTGGCTATGTGTGCACATCCAAGTTAATTGTCTGATGTATTTAGTGTGTGTATATATATATATATATATATATATATATATATATATATATATATATATATATATATATATATATATATGATTTCTTTGCAGGACTTCCAGTTATTATTATCATCTGCTTGTGTTTATTATTATCCATGCATTTAACAGATGCATTGGCCAGGTGTGTTATTATTGCTTGTATAAATATGTATATATGTCTACATACATTTGAATGTTGTTCATTTGACATCTGGGAAAGCCTTTCTGTTAGAGAGCACTGCATAAATACAACCCCAAGCCTTATTCTGAAAAGAGAGTCTTTGATGTGCTTCATTTTATAAAGTGAAATCCTTTTCCAGGGGATTTTGTGTTGTGTTTATTGCTTCGTTGTGTTTGAGACACCGTGTGGGAGTGGTATTCTATATTATCTGATTAAGTGCAAAGCAAGACAGTCATGATATGTCATAGGCAAGACATCTTCATATCTCCGAAGTGATTGAATATTTAGTAGTCATTTCATTTTGATTCAATCCTACAACATAAGAAGTCTAATTAGTCAAATTAATTAGTGCTATTAAAATAATTTAAGGGTTTTCTTAAAAGAAAATCATCTCCCATCCATTTATCTTGTATTCTCAAACAAAGTATCGTTTCATAATAAATTTACAGGATATATCTATTTTGTTCTGCTCATCAGCTAAATAAGTAAGTCGGGTAGCGTGCTCTCGGCGTTCTACTTACAGCCACACCATTCATGTGCACATGATGTGGTTCTGCTTTGATTAGAATAGATGGTTGCGCTGCTTGGCACCAGATCTGTAACCCATGGATTTCAAGGATTAAGACACTCTTAACCAGAGTCAAACCTTTGATTTTGCTCAAAAGGTTGTATGTTAAGATGTAGGGCTTGGAAACCAACAAAACGCAGGCAGAGCCTACAAACTCCACACTGATAGTAGCCTATTGTCAAAAGCTGCAGAGAGATCAAGCAGTACTTGAGTAGTAGTGAGGCGTTGGAGGTGCACAGAATTAGACTTGTTGGAGTTGTGCGTAAGATCTGTTTAGTGGCTTGTGCTTGGCAAAAAACAGATTATTCTGGAAGCAGAAGATTGTAATAGGAGAGGTCTGGGTGAGTCTGTTGAACACATGTCATTTGAGAGGTTTACAACACAGTTTGTGTTACTGGGCTTTAGTTGGAGTCGGGGACGGCAGCAGTTATTTTAGGTCGAGCATGTTAGACTGATCATGTTCTGTCTGTTGCGAGGCTTACCAAGTACATACAGGGGCTTGGAGATCGCCCATTGCTTACCATTGGTTGGTTTTCCTTGTCCCTCTTATTTGCCTGCTTCTTATTCATACCGCAGCTTGTCAATCTTATGTTTGCCCTTCCCATGGAGCACTACCTCTTAACAAACCATATGATTTACTGGCATCTCTGCTTCCGTTGCTTTCTTTTGAAGCACTATTTTTTTCTTTTGTGTTAAGCACCCCATGAGAAGGCATGTGTTTTCAAGCTGTCTCCCTCCTGTACTTCTCTTCCCTGCCGTTGAGTTCGCCCATGTGTTTCTCTCCATTGCCTCATGGTGTTGATTTATCCCCTGTGTTACTTACCCATTCCCCATCCTTTCCATATTGCTTGTACTATCGCGATAGCAGACAAATGCTGAGGCTCAGCACACACATGGCTTTTTTGTGTTGTTTTTGGAAAGAAAGTGTTTGCTTGGTTCTGTCAAGGGGCACCGTACAGATGTCCATCGCTGTTCTCTCAGTGTGATCTTGCCTCTCATTTTGTGTAATCTTGTCCCATCCTTCATCCCCACACTGTGTAGTTTTTGACATTAACCCAGAACATTTTGTAAACACACAGCCAAGGAAGAGGTGAAGCAGGGGAACGGTGCAGGCCACTGCATAGCTGTCAATGTTCCCAGTCCATACAGGATGCACCGGTCATGTACAGTTTTTTCTTTGAGTTCTGGGACTTGTGGTCCTGTTCTATAATGGAATAAACAAGACTACAAGTCCCAGAAATCAAAGGGCTGACTACCTTTTCTTGGTTTGTGTAGTTCAGGGAGGGATTGTTTTGGTGCAATTGTTTCCGTCTTGTGGATGCGCTGGGCCCGATTCACAGAACTAACTTAAGACAAAATCCTAAACTTACTACTTTTGATATTCACAGAATGCACTTACTACTTTTGGTACTCACAGAATGGATTTACTACTACTAACTTTACGTCTGCACTCGGGACGGAAATTGTGGCGCGGAGGCGGGGCTTGCGGCCCAGAGGCGAGGCTTGTGGCCCGGAAGCGGAGCTTCCAGCCCGGAGGCGGAGCTTCCGGCCCAGAGGTGGAGATTTCAGCCATGGCTAAATCCCCACCTCCGAGCCGGAAGCTCCGCCTCCTTTGTCTTCCAAGGGAGCTTGGTGTTTACCTTTCTTTGCCTGACTTCAAAGTGAGAGAATTTATGTGACAATCCATCCTGCTGAGTACCCATGGGAGCGGACAGGCTGTAGCATGTTCTTTTTTTTGCAGACAACAAAAATGAACTGTGCCGATATTTCAGAATACATCAAAATGGAAAAGTAGAAAGGAAGCATTTTTTGTAATTCTGAAGTGTGGTGGAAATAAATATTTTAATATGGTCCATACACTAGGTGATAACATTTCTACATATCCTTTGTGCACAGTGTAACTGTATGTCTCTGCAAACATAATGGCCATTTCAATTGATAATGTGTTGTCTGTAATGGCAGTGCACTATCACACCTTGTATACTCCACACTTTGCCACTCCACTTTACAATACTCCACTCTTCACCACTCTACACCACTTCACTCTGTAACACTCAGCTCCGTTCTATGCCCTTCCACTCTATGCCATGTCATGCCACTCCACTCCACTCTACGACACTCCACTGTAAGTCACTCTACGACACATCTCGCCACTCTACACCCTTCCACTCTATTCCCTTCTACACCACTTACCCCTCCAATCTACCCCGCTCCACTCCAACTTACCACACTCCAATCTACCCCACTCCACTCCAGTATACCCGACTGCACTTCACCATAGTCTACCTCAACCCACTCAAATCTACCCCACCCCACTCCAACCTACCCCACCCCACTCCAATCTATCCCATTCCACCCCACCCAATCTGTAGTGTAGTTCCTATATTCCCAATAGGCTCTGCGCATTGGAATAATATATCCTGCAGCTTAGACGTAGGACTTAAGTTGACTAGGTCTCTGCCGAATATATTAGACTTAATTGTGAGTGCCAGCTAGCTCAGAGGTCACTAGAAACTTTCTCGAAAGTACAAGAAGGGATTAGTCTCTGACATAGAAACAATAAATGTGGGGGAGGGTCTCAGGGTAAAAAAATATTTAGAGACCTAATAACATCCTATCCCCTTAATCTAACTGACAACAAATACACGAAGGATGCTAAAGGTCTGTGTGTGGCTCAGAAAATTATTATATGCTAGTTCAAAATTTAATGCATGAAAAGTGCTGAAAAGTAAGACAGAGAATAGTGTCTTGAAGAGGAAAAGAAATACCCATCAGCCCACCAAATGGCGGAGACTCATCATCTGGGATTTGTGGTAAGACTGGTATCTACTAGGTTACTCACTAAGATGACGTGAGAAATCCTAGTATATGATCCACCAGTGATGGAAGCCAAACAGATGTGGTACAGGTGCTGAAAATGGGAAAAAGTTGCAGTGCTCAGAAAGGTGTGTGAAACAAGAAAGAATGTGAAGGTTAAAATTGTCTAATGTGGCGCCATAAACGAACTTTAATGGAGAGGTCGCCACATTGACAAGGTTAAGAACAGAGTGTAGATAGTGCCAACAAATACTACTATCAAAAAATGGTCGACATGTTTCAGCCACTAAGTGGCTTTCTTCAGGACCTATTGATGTCAAAAACACTACTGCAACATGTGAGGACAGAATAGGAAGTGTCTGTCCATGAAAACAGAAACAATTTGTACCATGCTAAGCAGAATAGCCTACCGTACTTTAAGCACTGGTGGTTGGAGACATGGTCAATTAAATTTTTCACCTGTAAACAAACAACACAAATACATGCAAAAACAATTTTATGAAGATAGACAATATATATATGAATATAAAGAAAGGCTTAAAGTCCAGTTTAGAAGCCACTTTATAACATTAATTAATGACTCACCCAATTATTTGATGGGGAAAAGCCTCACCTCGCCTGGCAATCGCTCAGGTTAAGAGGCCCCGCTCTAAAGAGATTGGAGAAAGCGGAAAAAAGAATAGACAAAAATCCATTTCTTTATTGGCATACAATGTAAGGATAAAATCTACCATCTCTTATATAGCAGTCTCAGGTGCAAAGATGAACAAAAACAAGATAGCGACCTCAGCTGGCCCATGTGATTGACGCCGAGCCTTTGTTTAATTATTTAAAGCAAAAAGATATCCAACAGTATCTACAGTGGAGGGATAAATTGATGTTATACCATTAAAAGGTATAGTATAGGTCCAAATACGAAGACCCGCTAGTAAAGATATATACAAAGCCAAGCCATGCATAGGGAGTAATAACAAAAATGCAAAAATTGCAAAAGCCCTCCACAGGTATCAAGAACTCTCTCCAGCAGTAGTTCAAGATAAAATCCTGCACGGAAATCCTGCACGAAAATCCAGTGTTCAGCAGAAAAGGCCACCCACCGGTCCGTCGGTACCTCGGGCTAGAACTGAGCCGAGGGGAAGGTACCGGGACAGGCGGGACGGCCATTGAAAAAAGGAGGTGGCGGACCAAAGAGAGAACAAGTGTCCTCTATTATGATTGGTTGGTCCGCAAGCGGAAAACAGTGTCACCACAAGGTTGTGTATTTTTATCATGAGTAAGAATAGTAGCGGACCAAAGAGAGAGCCAGGTCTCTCTATTGTGAATGGTTATACTGAAACTGGAAACGGAAAGTACAAATGCCGCAGAATCTATGCGGCTCGAAAAAATTGGAAATTAAGTGCATAATCAATGTTAAATGTCTGTGCTTAGCAATCAGACAATATGTTTTGAAAATCAGGCCAGATAGTTATTTGGTTGTTATTTGGTTATTGGCACAACGTACAGGGGAAAAGCATGTTCCTCCATGAAGACAGTGTCAACAAATACCAGGAAAAAGGTGGTGGGTCACTATGAACCAATGAGGCAACAGCACCCTCCTACTTCTGAAGTGAATGGCTAACTGTAACCATCTGGACAAATATTTCACTGCCGTTCTTTTCAAACAGATCCATGTACAGAATGGACGTAAATGTCCATGGATTATCGCACAGATGTCTCGTGTGTCAATTTCAAAAGAGCGTTATACTCTGGTCTTGTGATAAAGTCTCTATTGCCTTTCTTTCTGCCTTTGTGAGATTTTGAAAAGTATCTTGTTTGGAAAAATTTAAGGCATCAATTTCG
Organism: Lissotriton helveticus; assembly: GCF_964261635.1. Lineage (NCBI taxonomy): Eukaryota > Metazoa > Chordata > Amphibia > Caudata > Salamandridae > Lissotriton > Lissotriton helveticus. The sequence continues at coordinate 89,046,560 of NC_136064.1, forward strand.
TGAATCACTGCTTTATCAAAGGTCCCGACCATGGAGGGTACCTGTTGGGGAAGAGGAGTAAAAGTAGATTTGTTTTTGAGGCCAGTATTGGTTTCAACATCTACCTGTTCCTGATCTCTCTTGTCTTTAGAGAAAAAGAAGTGAAGGCGAACTTTACGAAAGAACTTTTCAACTTCATATCGCAGTTGGAATGCATCACCACTATACGTGGGAACAAAACCAAGTCCCTTGTTAAGGACTTGATGTTCAATAGGACTCAAGGTTCGTGTGCTCAAATTAACTATCAAGTCCTCATCGCTTCCCGGGGTAGCTACTGCTGACCCCGCCTGCTGCGAGTGTTTGGTGGCTCTTGCTCGTCTTCCCAATGTACTAATGGTTGACCCCTCCGTCTGCCCCTGTTCCGGCCACGGCCCTGTCCTAAAAAAACCTGGCCGTCATAATATTGTGGTGGCGGGTGAAATTGAGGCATCGGTTGTGGGAAATGAGGATATCCCCATGGGGCTGGTGGCCACCACGGGCCTTGTTGGTAGAGATGGCCTTGTCCAGTTCTTCTGCGACTTGGTCGATTGTATTGACCTCTGCCTCTCATTGATGGCGTATTATTAGTCCCTGTCTCAGAATCACTAGAGTCAGGATCCGAACTTGATGTAGAATAATTAGATCCATATCTTTTACCCTTTTTAGTGAAATCTGGAGGTGTATAGCTTTCACTTGTGTAGGGGTAAATCTTCTCATGAGAGAATTTGTCCAAATCTTTCTTAAACTTATCAATCTTAGTAAAGAAGATGGAGTCTCTATATTGCTTGTTAGTCTTATTTGTCTCATCCAGTTGTTTCTGGAATTGTTTATTGGTAAGAGTGGTCTTGATCTGACCCTCCAGAACCTGGATCTCGATGAGGATGGCGTCAGCCACCCTCTTTGCGGTCGTAATAATAAGGATGAGCCAATCGTGGGTACATCGCCACGCAATCAGGGACCAATCTTTGAGGAAGATTTTATCTGTGAGGAACAGTCTAGGGGTGTTAGTTACTAGGAGTCCCGTTGGGGCACACTTCCCATGTAAATATTCCGCCATTATTTGTCCATGAATTATAGTTCGGGTATGGCTTTTTTTCAGTTCGCCTTCACTTCTTTTTCTCTAAAGACAAGAGAGATCAGGAACAGGTAGATGTTGAAACCAATACTGGCCTCAAAAACAAATCTACTTTTACTCCTCTTCCCCAACAGGTACCCTCCATGGTCGGGACCTTTGATAAAGCAGTGATTCACGAAATTGATGCCTTGAATTTTTCCAAACAAGATACTTTTCAAAATCTCACAAAGGCAGAAAGAAAGGCAATAGAGACTTTATCACAAGACCAGAGTATAACGCTCTTTTGAAATTGACACACGAGACGTCTGTGCGATAATCCATGGACATTTACGTCCATTCTGCACACGGATCTGTTTGAAAAGAACGGCAGTGAAATATTTGTCCAGATGGTTACAGTTAGCCATTCACTTCAGAAGTAGGAGGGTGCTGTCGCCTCATTGGTTCATAGTGACCCACCACCGTTTTCCTGGTATTTGTTGACACTGTCTTCACGGAGGAACATGCTTTTCCCCTGTACGTTGTGCCAATAACCAAATAACAACCAAATAACTATCTGGCCTGATTTTCAAAACATATTGTCTGATTGCTAAGCACGGACATTTAACGTTGATTATGCAATTAAGTTCCTACTTTTTCGAACTGCATAGATTCTGCGGCATTTGTACTTTCCGTTTTCGGTTTCAGTATAACCAATCACAATAGAGAGACCTGGCTCTCTCTTTGGTCCGCTACTATTCTTCCTCATGATAAAAATACACAACCTTGCGGTGACTCTGTTTTCTGCTTTCCGGTTGCGGACCAACCAATCATGATAGAGGACACTTGTTCTCTCTTTGGTCCGCCACCTCCTTTTTTCAATGGCCGTCCCGCCTGTCCCGGTACCTTCCCCTCGGCTCAGTTCTAGCCCGAGGTACCGACGGACCGGTGGGTGGCCTTTTCTGCTGAACACTGGATTTTCGTGCAGGATTTTATCTTGAACTACTGCTGGAGAGAGTTCTTGATACCTGTGGAGGGCTTTTGCAATTTTTGCATTTTTGTTATTACTCCCTATGCATGGCTTGGCTTTGTATATATCTTTACTAGCGGGTCTTCATATTTGGACCTATATTATACCTTTTAATGGTATAACATCAATTTATCCCTCCACTGTAGATACTGTTGGATATCTTTTTGCTTTAAATAATTAAACAAAGGCTCGGCGTCAATCACATGGGCCAGCTGAGGTCGCTATCTTGTTTTTGTTCATCTTTGCACCTGAGACTGCTATATAAGAGATGGTAGATTTTATCCTTACATTGTATGCCAATAAAGAAATGGATTTTTGTCTATTCTTTTTTCCGCTTTCTCCAATCTCTTTAGAGCGGGGCCTCTTAACCTGAGCGAGTGCCAGGCGAGGTGAGGCTTTTCCCCATCAAATAATTGGGTGAGTCATTAATTAATGTTATAAAGTGGCTTCTAAACTGGACTTGAAGCCTTTCTTTATATTCATATATATATTGTCTATCTTCATAAAATTGTTTTTGCATGTATTTGTGTTGTTTGTTTACAGGTGAAAAATTTAATTGACCATGTCTCCAACCACCAGTGCTTAAAGTACGGTAGGCTATTCTGCTTAGCATGGTACAAATTGTTTCTGTTTTCATGGACAGACACTTCCTATTCTGTCCTCACATGTTGCAGTAGTGTTTTTGACATCAATAGGTCCTGAAGAAAGCCACTTAGTGGCTGAAACATGTCGACCATTTTTTGATAGTAGTATTTGTTGGCACTATCTACACTCTGTTCTTAACCTTGTCAATGTGGCGACCTCTCCATTAAAGTTAGTTTATGGCGCCACATTAGACAATTTTAACCTTCACATTCTTTCTTGTTTCACACACCTTTCTGAGCACTGCAACTTTTTCCCATTTTCAGCACCTGTACCACATCTGTTTGGCTTCCATCACTGGTGGATCATATACCAGGATTTCTCACGTCATCTTAGTGAGTAACCTAGTAGATACCAGTCTTACCACAAATCCCAGATGATGAGTCTCCGCCATTTGGTGGGCTGATGGGTATTTCTTTTCCTCTTCAAGACACTATTCTCTGTCTTACTTTTCAGCACTTTTCATGCATTAAATTTTGAACTAGCATATAATAATTTTCTGAGCCACACACAGACCTTTAGCATCCTTCGTGTATTTGTTATTAGTCTCTGACAACCATATAACATGACAACTTTGTTTCCCCAGAATGAAACGTATCCAATCAGACCAAAAAATCATACCCATACCAATACACACATTCACATTCAAACAAGAACATTCAAGAAAAGCGCCGACGCGCGTTTCGGAACAGTCCGTCGGCGCTTTTCTTTAATGTATATTTTTCTACGTCAATAAAAAGAAATATTTGATATGATCCTACTGGTTCCTTTTGGGCTTTTCCTGTAGAGTTATTTAAAAAAAAAATATTTCCCTTTTAATTCTGGGAACCCCCCTTTCATGTTTTTCATATAATTATCTCGCCCTGGCGGGTTGTTCCCCCTTAGCTTGTTTAGTCTTCAGGGCCCCTCTTCTGTTCTTACATTCTAATCAGCTCCGTACCTTGGTTTAGAATGAAGGAGGTCTTGTATCTCTATCTCAGGACTCGATTTCCCAGCAACCCGCAAGGGTAGCCTGGAAACACTGGAGCTGGATTTCTCGGCAAGAGAAAAGACAGCGTCTTCTCAGTGCGTCAGTTGGAGGGTCGGCTTCCTTCGGCACTTGCTGCTGCAGGGCGTCGGGCAAGTAGTAAGTCGATCTGCTCCAAAACAACCGTGTGTTTGACTGGGCAAATGTAGGCATATTTATACTTTGAAGGTGCCGCGTTTGACGTAAGATTGGACATAATATCGATACTAGTGCCTCAGTTCCTTGAAAACTCCAGGAATTCTTGGATAAATAAATATTCAAGCAGGGGGAAGTCCCTGACTGCTGAAGGCGGGTTTTTCCAAGAAATCGTTGTGGATTCTCGGAGTTTAGTGGAAGTAGCCATGCCGTATTTGGGCTGCATAGGCTAAGACTAAATAAGGTAATGATTCCTATGCCTATATAAGGATTGGGGGAATTATACCTATATATGGGCATAAATCGGGAAAATTACACTAAGGTCCTAGATTCCTACATAACACCCACTCCACGGTTATTAAGTTCAATAATACCTAAGCACTGAACATATCTAAAGCAAAGTGTTCACAATCCCACCCCAAAATACAAAAATGCATTTGAATAGGCTTGTTCACATGAAATGAGTATATACTGTATGCAAAAGTTATAGGCGTCATCTGAAATCAAGCATAAATCATGAGCATATATTCTCTCATTAAATAAAACGAAAGTACATTCATCAATTGATACCTGAAATCTGTCCAATAGTATAAGTTTTTAACTGTGTTTGTTTTCAAGGTTGAAGCCAAGTATTGTCATTTAGGAAGTTCAAACACGAAATCTTGTTCTCTAAGAATAGTTCTACTTTAAGGAGATTACTCTGTGCCAAAAGTTCTATTTTGGAAAAAGTTCAAATTAGTAGATTGTTTTGAAAAATGAAGGCCGAATTGCAGAGTTCAGGGAACGCTGTGTGAAATAATCAAAAGTTATTCTCAGCAGTGTCAGGAGAAAGCACCAGATCATCTAGGCCGGCAAAGAAACCGTCTACCGTAGTAGGTGAAAGTGGAACCACTTCAGTTAGCAGATCAAAAGTGCAGAAGTGTGGATCATCGCCGTCAGCGTTTGATGCATTAGCAATGTCCGTAGTAGATGGTACCTGTACGCCTGTAGTTTCTCATATCTCACCCTCAGTTAGACTTGCCGGTGAGACCTCAATGAATGCCGTCATCAGAATAGGCAGCCGTTGGGGGCAACACGATGCATGAGCCGTTACTGGACCTAGCAAAGCGTCAACATCTGATGGCAGTACTGATGGAAGTGTAAGACAAATATCCAACACGCATTCCTGTCCGCAAAGCAGGCATCGAAGAACAGGTAAGATGCAATCTTGCCAGATTGGTCTGAATGATAGAAACCAGGTTGTGTTCAGATTTCTTAAACGAGCCAAGCCAAGAATCTAAAATTCTCTCACGATACCTCATGGCAAGGAGGCATTGTCCCATGGTAGTTTCGGTGTTGCTGGTGACCGGACTTGCCATATCGGAGCAGAAGGAACAAAAATAGAAATCCCGCTACTAGTCCCAAGATGAGAGGCAGGCCGTCGAACACAAAGTGCACGAAATTTGGCAAAATGCAGAGGACTGCTTCAAATGGTGTTAACAGTCCCGAACAAATCGTCTTCAATACATGTGCGATGACGCTCGTATCATACATGTTTAAGATTCTACGTAACATTTCTGCGAAGTGTATTGTGCAGTTTGTTGATAATAATGCATGTATCTCTGCAGAAGACCTTGCTACTTGCAGATCATACGTTTCTCTAAAAGAGGTCAGTGGCACATTTGTTTGTAAAAGAATGGCTTTCATTCTGCTTAAAGTATCAATTCGTATAGAAGAGATATTCAGTGAAGGCCATAAAGCCGTCTCCCTTCCTGTCTAATTTTTTGGATACAAAACTTGCATACAACAAGTGACCGTGGAGGACACAGTTACGAGATAACTTTTTCCTGGCAACATGCCACAACAGCTATGATCATTGAGCATAACGTAGCTGCCATTAGATAGCTGCCTGAAAATCGATACTATCGCTGTAGAGGGTGATCCGTGCTGGTGGCAAGAGAGGTTATTTGCAGAACCGTCGCAGGCTCCGTGCAAATTAATACCCTGGCACAAAAGTGTACCACTCAGTGAGTTTTTACAATTCTTACCACTAAGGAATACTTCATGTCCCCCATTCCAACATTTGTGTGTGTATGCTAAAACCCAGGTCGACTTAATGTATTCTTTACCCAACCTTTCATACAGGCCCACTGATATATGCTCCAGACAATACTGAAATAGGAAAGACGTCACTGGTATCGTAATGGTGCCATGAATTATCCATTCAATGACAGGTTTCTCAGAAACTGTTAATTGTAATCTTTCGAGTTTTTCAATGCTCAGCACCGTTTAGTCTGCTCCTCTTTGTGCCAAAGAGATTTGTTTATCTGTAAGGTTAAATACAGCAAACAATGACGTGGCATTGATTAGATGCCATTGACATAGCCTGAACGCAGATTTTGCAACTTCCAGCCTAGCAGCATGATAGAACGTAATTGAGACTGGCCATGTTGTAACATTAACAAGTCTTGTACAATAATGTCAATGGCAGATGACACGATGCTGTCCAAAGAATAAATTCTGGAGGATAGTCGTTAACCCATTGTCCACTACAGAGAGGCTTTTTTCTAAATTAATACGATCAATTTCTCGTATTTTTACTGCAGTTTCCATTTGCGTCACTTTCCATATTTCGTTGTATGCCGCGTATATTCCGGCGTATATGAAACGTTTTTGCCGTGGTTTGCGAGGCCCCTTTAAGAAATCTTGCAAATCATTGCTTTCTTTAAGTAAAGATAAGTGTTGTTTAATTTCTGGAAGTGTAGATTTCTGAAGCCACTCAAGGCACAGCTTCCCTACTCTGTAAGTGGTTACTATCCCTGGATGTTGTCTCTGGGAATATCTTGGATCTGGCCTATTCACCGTGAACCCTTGTGTCTTGTTCAGGAATCTATCTTGACAGTTATTAGTGTCTGTTTGCCAGGTTAACCATTTTTTCCAATCAGGATTAGTTCTGTTCTGTTTAATGATATAGGGTACGTCTACCTCCTCATCTGAAGTGCTATTAATATCACTTATGGGTTTAGGTATAGACGGTTTGTTTAACTCTTTAATCTTAGCCAGGCCAAGACAAGACGTCTGTTGAACAGTGTCATTTAAAAACATAATTTGTTCTGGGATGATGCAGGCTCTAAATAAGGCTTCTATACCTTGTACCTGCCAATCTTTAGTGCCCCAGACGGTTTTCGTCTCAATGTTGTCTTTCCAAAAGTTAAAACCTAATGCAGACAATTGAGCATAAACGTTTGCAGAATAAATTTGTTAAGTATTGGTCAACATTGTTTTCATTCCTGTCTTATTTAGATTTTTAAAATAAAACGTTTCTGGATTGGTAACATTAAACCCTGAGAAGTACGAAAACTTTTCTTGAAATGTTTTATAGCTGCCTTTCGGCGGAGTAGGACAATGTTCCCATTGATTGTAATGAAACACATTTCTAGGGCTTGCAGATTTATGCAAATAATGGTGACCACCATAATGATTAAAACAATACATTTGTTCATAATCTGATGACCCTTCTAAGTAGTCATGTTCTGTAAATTTAGCTGACATTTCAAAATCTTTCATCATGTTGTTAACAGTCTCAAAGTCCCAATCATCAGAAAATGTACTGGGTGCGACAAAGTCACACAAAGAAACCTTAAACTGATGTGAAATCTTCAATAATTCCACCGGACGATAGATGTCATAATCAGTTCTGTCCCATGCTATACCCCCAGGTATAGGAACGGCTGTGATGTTCACTGCTGACAGGCCTCTTCTTTCACAATGAGATTATTTGTAAGGTTTCAGGACCAAGTTGATTTTCTTACTTGCTGTGTCCATAGTACTATATTTTCTATCAATCATCCTTTCCAAGCTTAACACTAGTACGAGCCAAAGCAGGAGGAAAAATATACCTAATCCAATCCAAAATTCAACCCATGGTGAAACCAGATATGTTTTTTCCAGTAGATGAAGGAGTTCTGTTACTTTTTCCTTGAAGTTATCGAAGTTGATAAAGTGGCCAGAAGCAGTTCTGTCAATTGTTGGGATTGCATCAGGATTACTTGAAATCACTGGAGCTGTTTCTTGTTTCGCCATGTTTGTATAGTCAGATGTCACATCATTGTAGACAGGCGTGTCTTGACTAACTGTTATTTGGGTTTCTAGAGGTACAAGTTTCATGGCTTTGTTGCATAGTCCTTCTTTTCTTACTGCAGGTTTATCAAAAGTGATAAGTCTTTCAGTTTGAACCTCTTGGATTGTAGCAAGATTTGGTCGTCTTCTACTTCTCGGGAGTCCACTGGGCCTACTACTTATTATCGGACACATGTTGTGGTTTGACCAGGTCGATGGATACAACTCTGTTCTCCCTTTTACCAGCAAGGGGCGGTAGTACTACAGATCTTGTTCCGTGGATGGCCAAGACAGGTACTGCTTTTCTGTAAGAAGGCCCCAATTCCTTCTTTACTCCGATTTTCTCCCTGACCAGATCCCCAATCTTTGGAATCCAGACAGGCCTTGCTGGGACAGGTGGTTTTTCTTCAGTGGGCGTTTGCTTCGGTATTGTATTACTCAGACTTCTTCTTGTTTCATTTAAGTCCTGTAAAACAGTCAAACGATCTTTGACATCAAAGGGCTTTTGTTCCACCACTGAAGTCTGACAATCGAGGTCTTCGTTTATCATTCTAGTACCAAACATTAGTTCATACGGAGTGACTCCACCCAGAGAATTTCTTGGCAGATTGTTAAGACTATGTTGGACACTTATTAGATGTTTGGCCCACCCATCACCCAAACCTTAGCTGTTATGGATTGCTTTATGTCACGGTTTTTTCTTTCCACTACCCCATTACCCTCAGGATGGAAGGAACTAGAATACCGCAATGCAATGCCCAAGCTAGCCATGGCCTCCTTGTCAGCTCGAGAGCTAAACGCAGGACCCTGGTCAGAATGTAGCGTGCCAATTGCGTATGTGCCGATAAAGACTCGCAAATTCTTTATAACAGTTCTGGCGTCAGCCGAGCGCTGGGGCAACATCCAAATAAATCTTGTGCAGGAATCCACTGCGACCATGGTCTATTTATAGTTACCATCCCTTTGTAAGGGACCACAGTGGTCCAGATAAACACACGCTAGCGGTTTATCTGAAATCAGGAGGGGCGTCTGTGCAGGACGTTTCACTGTTGACACTTTTATTTTCTGGCAGATTTCACATTCTAGAACATAGTTTCTAGTTTGTTTCCTCATGCGCGGCCACCAATATCTCAGTTGTAATAATTATACTGTGGCGGAAATGCCTGCGTGTGCAGATGCCAGTCCTTCATGTGCTGCGAAGATCAGTCCTAACCTATGTTCCATGTTTGGAATCGCCTTATCCCCCACTTCAGGGATTCGAGCAAAAGGAACATTATTCGCATCAGTTATATATGAGTACTTTATTGGAAAGCCTTTCGGCTGTGTCTTACCACTGTCTTTAACTGAAGCAGTGACAGCATGCATTATGTCGCTGTCTATTTTTGTTTTTGACCGAGTAATTGCAGCTTCGGAAGCCGTTTGTATAGCTGCCTTCGCGGCTTCATCAGCCAATGAATTCCCTGCAACGTGAACGCCATCACGCTAATGACTCAGCGTATGTGTCACGTGAGTTTTTTGTGGTTCTTTCTGCAAAATAACTATTTGTTTCCAAAGCGTTTTATGCTTTATTGTGCCACCTTTTGCGTCTTTGAAACCGTTTTGAACCCAGTTCTGCAGATATTCATTGTAAGACTGGACGCAGTAATACGAATCGCACACTATGAGTGTGGTGAATTCGCGATCGGTATTTTCAAGCGCCATCTTGAAAGCTTGTAGTTCAGCTCGCTGAGCTGTACAGTCTCCGAGTGATTGAGTTTTAGTGACCATAGGTCTGAATTTACCTTCGCGCCAATGACCTTTAACGATCGCGCACACAGCACTATAGGCTTGTTTACCCCCAATTGCGGGTTGTGCTGATCCGTCTGTATAGATTACACAGCCATAATGTTCTAGAGGTTGAATTTCGGTCAGCAGGGGACATTCGTATTCGTATTGTAGGAATTCTTGTGTCTTCAAGTAGGGGTAAAAAACGTATTCAACGTCTGTTGCAGCAAGAGAATTAACCCATTGTATCCATCTTGGATGTAAAGCATTAGCATTTGGAATACTCGCTTTCGTCACTGCCTCTAAGGCAGGTACAGGTGTAACGATCATTATGCGTTTACCCTGCGCGAGAGCTCTCTCTTTTGCTACTGCAGTTTGAACCGCTGTCAGAATTTTTTCTATTGAAGTGAATTTCATTTCAGCTTGTGTGTACAAGTGTGATTTGTATGCAATTGGTACCTTTTCACCTTCATTAAAGGTCAGGTATGTGAATCCGCATTTCCCTGGGATGGATCACTGAAATATTATCGACGGTGACATTATCGACTTGCAAAAATATCGTTGAATAATTATCGACTACAAAAATATCGACTTTGTATACTCATTACAGCAACTACAAAAATATCGAGTACAAAATATCGAGTAATTACAATATCTACTACATAAATATCGCATTAATAAATATCGACTCCAAATATATCGTAATTCATGAAATTACCCCTAACAAGACAAAAATATCGACTACAAAAATATAGAGTACACAAATATCGTTAAAAAAAAATTATCGAGTTCATTTTTGTACCCTTTCATATCTAAAATACCATATTATTCGTCTATAAAAATCATTCCATTCTACAAAAAGCATTTCATCTATAATACCTGTAACTTTTGTAACATTCCTATTTATCTACATTTCCTATACATTCTATTAAATGTGTTCTATCATTAGAAAAATATTCTTTATATTTAAATAACATTTTCATGAATTTTCCCCACTTACACATCTTTTTTATTTTAGAACTAACCTGCTTTAATGCGAAAATCACCACATACCACCATTCTCACATCAACAAACACACCAATTAATTCAAAAAAAATTCAAACTAGCCTATTAAATCCTTCCTTTCATCCTACAACCAATCAAATCTAAGCACACTAAATACACATACTATAAAAGGGATACATGCATTCTACCATTTGCTGCTGCTAACTCTATAGAAGAAGATGGCAACACTCTGAATATTTGGTTCCTGAACAAACATCTTTACAGATCCAGCTCACAAGCTAATTATTCAAGTAAGTTACAGTGCATTATTTATAAATCTAAATTAGTAGTCTACTATTTTACTAATATCTCCTAACTCTTGCACTTATGTAATTTTTATCTCCCCCTACATTTCTGATAGAAACTACAACAAATAAATTCCTAATACATGCTCCTATTTCTTCACCTGGAAAATCAAATAGTAAGTATATACTTATGCTCTGTTATACACCAACTGCTGTTTTTAAACCCTATTTCCCAAGATTTAATCTTTATTTTAAACATTTTATTCACAGATATTCTGAGATTTTCCTATATCAACACTACAAATGTATAAAAGTGCACTAATTAAATATTTAAGTCTATATGTTTGTGTTCATAAACACCCAATATTGTAAAAGCTATTTTCTAAAGAACATATCTTGCATATTACATCTTCCCTACAGATCCAATAAAAAGATCCTACATCAACTATACCAAAAGACAAGACTACCTTTGTAAAATAAAGTAAGTATACTTGTAATTTGTCTAAAACTTCCGAAAATTTTCAGAAAAATATGTTCTTAACACCATGTTATGTATTTCATATTTCCTCTACAGATATTGTGAATACATCATACATCTATTCTACCTACAGCAAACCAAGCTACTTATTTAGAAGTTAGTATACTTTTAAATATTTGCAATTTCCCAACAGTTCCAAATCGTTTGTAGAATATTTTACATGTATTTATTCTATCTTCTCTACAGATCTGAACTTTACTACCTTGATTTATTCCAGCAAATACTACAACTCAACTATTTAAACAAGTAAGTATATGTTATGCTCACATCAAATGTAGTACTAAGCAAAATAAAAAACTGCTTTTTCCTAGGAAAAACGTTTCTTATGTGTAAACATAAACTTAGCATTTCTATATTTTTATACCAACAGTTAAAAAAGAAATACATACAAGAAAATCCTTCAAAATACAGTTCTGCATTTGTGATTACTACTTTTAGTAACTGTAAGTATAAATACATCAGTAATTATGTTTGCACCACAAACTTAAATATATGTATTTTGATGTTGTATCTTTCTACTCTTTCCTAGAACAAATAAAACAAAATGACAGAAGGTGCAGAATTTGTGATGTCGCAGAAAAATAAATTACTATTATGTTATATGGGTTATATTTATAATCAGGAAAGACAAAGTGGTAGAAAAGTTTTCTGGAAATGTACAAAATATTACTCAAACAAATGTTATGGAAGGGCTACTACTGAGGAAACTAATGTGTTATCTACCAGGGAACACAATCATCCCCCCAATGTCACAGAAATTGAAGTAAGAGATGCTTTAGAAAGTATCAAAACTGCTAGCACACAAAGTAATAAACCAACAACACAAATACTTAAAGAAGAACTGTTAAAAGTCCCAGCCCATGCTTCAGGTCAACTACCTTCTATAGAGTCCCTAAAACGCACTATTGCATACACTAAAAGACGCACTTCCACAACCCCACCCAACCCTACTACTTTTGATGAAATTATTATTTCACCAGAAATGTCCATCACACACAATAAAGACAAATGTATCCTTTTTGACAATGAAAGCAGTACAAACAGAATCATAATGTTTGCAACTGCAAGTAATTTGAGAAAAATCCAACAATGTCCCCAATGGATGATGGATGGAACATTTAAACCATGCCCAAAACCTTTTTATCAATTATATTCCATCCACGGTTTATACCATAACTATAACATCCCTTTCATTTACTGTTTGCTACCAAACAAACAGCAAAACACTTATACAGAAATACTAAATGTTCTCAAAAATGAAATCAATAATTATTTTCCTGACAAAATAATTATTGATTTCGAATTAGCTATGATTAATAGCATTTTGAGAACATTTCCCCACACAGCAATCCAGGGTTGCTACTACCATTTCAATCAGAGCATATGGAGACATCTCCAGAAATCAACTTTAAGTATTCTATACTCTACAGATAGCACCTTTGCCTATCAAATTAAAAAATTTATAGCACTGGCCTACGTTCCTGTTACCGATGTAGCGGAACACTATAATTTATTAATTGACAGCACATATTACAAGAGGAATGAAGATAAACTAACCCCATTACTAGACTATTTTGAAGATACTTGGGTGGGAAGGTTGCACAGATCTGGACATCGACGCCAACCCAAATTCCAAATCCCTTGGTGGAATGTCTATCTTAGTACTTTAAACCAAGAGGCTAAAATAAACAACAGCGTAGAAGGGTGGCATAATGCTTTCCAAGCTACCACAAGCAGAACCAGACCCACATTCCATAACCTACTAGAAGCTTTGAAAAAAGAACAAAGCTATCAAGAACTAAGAATGGAACAATCTGTGACCCAAATTGGTCCAAAACTAAGTAAACAAACTAAACAAATGTTCCAACTACTGCAAAGTCAAGTCACACTATATCCTACAACTAGAGGATTAGAATATCTGTCAATAATAGCTAAAAGCCTACTCTAAAAAATTACCAAAAATATACTAATGTCCTCTGACAATAATTCTACATATACAAATAATAAACATTTCTACACAATTATAAATAAAACATATTTGTGTAACAAACGTATGAAAAATGTGAGCATTATTTCTGAACAAATATGCAATATTTATAATTACATCACACATACACATTAAATAAAGATCAACATTTCCCACCCAATACAAAAAGTACTTTAAATACTTACAATTTGTGTAGATGGAAAAGACGTAATGAAGCAAAAAGCAATCCATACAATCCATTGCAAAGTAGTCCAATTCCAATAAGGGAAACCATCAAAAACCCGAAAATTGTGAAAAAATTAAAAAAAACGCTCCTGGAAATTCCGAAAACAGTAGTGTAGACACTTTAGTATTTAAAGTGATATACACACAACTTTTATAAAACGGTCACGCATATCAATGTATCTATCCAAAACGAAAGGCTCCAAAAACCCGAAAAAATGTAAAAATAACATAAAATCCGCTCCTGGCAAACCCGAAAATAGGAGATACACGTCAAAATTAAAAACAAAATAAATCATACATTAGTATTACGGGAAAAAAACACGCTTCCTTCCATGTAGTTTTCATGCGAGGAACCGGAACCTGTAAAAAAACATACATTACGAAACCCACCCACAAATAGCCCATTACTTTTGTAAAGACACTAACAATGAACATTAAGCATGTAATAAGACATTTCCTAACACTTAAAATAACACTAGAACTAAAACATAGACGACGCATCTAGAACGACGACATTTCACCTAAACGCTACCTAAACAATTCATACATACACACAAAAACACTACACACTTCGAATATACTCTCAAACATTACCACTCAGTTATAAATTGTATATAAAATTCACCTTACCTCTCTCCACACGAAGCAACTCCCAACCGCGAGCTTCTCCAGTCCTGAATGAACCGCAATAACCTTACGCGGTAACAAAGTAGTCCCCTTAAACCATTTTAGAATAGGTATCATAGAAAATACAATGTAATAGTATAAAAATATAATACATACACATTGTTATTGTAACAAATTAATACATTATACTCATTATATTTTTAAATGTTTAAAAAATATAATTGTATTTAATATTAGTTAATATATAGTAATTATTATATATTAATAATATTAAAAAATAATGTAACAGTGGAAAAAATATATGTAAATATTTTCTTATTTTGTACATTTATAGGAATAAAATTGTGTTTATTTATTACTTTACTTAATAATTGTTTATGTAAAAAATTAATAATAATAAATAATAATATAAGTTATTTATTATTATTAATTTAAAAATTATAACCATTTACTATATAAATGATGCCCTAAAATAATCTTTATGTTTTTGTCTGAATGTATGTTTTTCTAAAAAGAAGAGATACATTTTAATTTTAATAATTAATAATAATAATAATAATAAAATTATTTGTTATTATTTTTTATTAATTATTAAAAAATGTATTATTGTAATTTCTAAGTATTATAAAAGTATATAATTGCATAAATAATCTTTAGCCAATACAAGATATTATTATAAAACATTGTATTCCCCTTTACAGTTATAAAGTTAACAACATAATATATGTATATGTTTTATTTAAAAACAACATTGTGTGAAAAAGGTTGTAAAAAATTTCTTCATTTGTATTTCCATATGTTGAGCTAATATAATATTAGTCATGTTTGAAAATAAAAAGGTCAATTTCCAAATAAAATATTTAATATTATTAATATCTAATATTAATATAATTAAATATAAATGGAAGAAGCACAAAAAAAACTTGTATTTTATTTTTTTAAATATAAATACTTGTTAGTCCAAGTTAATGTTGTGAAATATTTTTATTTACAGAAAAAACTGTTGTGTAATAATTTTTTTTGACAAATGAAAAGATGTACATAAATGTTAATGTGTTAATCAGCAAATAGTACATTTCCAAAAAATATTATATTTTTTTTGATTGGGATTGTATTGTAGTACAAATACAAAAATGTACAATTTGTAATAAAATATTGTGAAAACATCCATGTTGCATTATTTTGTAATATAATAACACAGTAATAAAAAATTATATTGAAATGTGCTGGACAGTGACCAATTAATAATTGCTATTCCTACTCCACTCAAACTATTATGAGAGTATTTGCAAGACAGTGAGCAATTATTATTTACAATTCCTACTCAACTGAAACTAATATCAGCAAAGGTGCTGGATACTGACCATGTATAAATTAGAATAGCTACTTTAGTATAATGTTATTCTTTAAAAAGGTGTCCAAAAAGTATATATAT
This sequence comes from Lissotriton helveticus, assembly GCF_964261635.1. NCBI lineage: Eukaryota > Metazoa > Chordata > Amphibia > Caudata > Salamandridae > Lissotriton > Lissotriton helveticus. Next base: position 89,062,427 of record NC_136064.1, read on the forward strand.
TGTATTATATTAATTAACATATATATTTAGGATATGTTGTGCTTAGTAGTACATAAATATATTATTTGCATTAAAATTAGCAACTTTGTGTCATTAAAATTAAATAAAATATTTTTAACAATTTTATTATATTTTAGCACACTTTATATACACAAAACTGACCCAGAACCCAAAAAATACCCCTTCACCCAAAAACTGAAAACTGACACTGAACCCAAAAAATACCCCTTTACCCAATAACTGAAAACTGACCCTGAACCCAAAAAATACTCCTTAACCCAAAAACTGAAAACTGACCCTGAACCCAAAAAATACCCCTTTACCCAAGAACTGAAAACTGACCCTGAACCCAAAAAAAAACTCCATAACCCAAAAACTGAAAACTGACCCTGAACCCAAAAAATACCCCTTTACCCAAGAACTGAAAACTGACCCAGAACCCTAAAAAAACTCCTTAACCCAAAAACTGAAAACTGACCCTGAACCCAAAAAATACCCCTTTACCCAATAACTGAAAACTGACCCTGAACCCAAAAAATACTCCTTAACCCAAAAACTGAAAACTGACCCTGAACCCAAAAAATACCCCTTTACCCAAGAACTGAAAACTGACCCAGAACCCAAAAAAAACTCCTTAACCCAAAAACTGAAAACTGACCCTGAACCCAAAAAATACCCCTTTACCCAAGAACTGAAAACTGACCCAGAACTCAAAAAAACCTCCTTAACCCAAAAACAGAAAACTGACCCTGAACCCAAAAAATACCCCTTTACCCAAGAACTGAAAACTGACCCAGAACCCTAAAATATACTCCTTAACCCAAGAACCTAAAACTGACCCTGAACCCCCAAAAAAAACCCTTCATCCAAAATCCCAAAACTGACCCTGAACCCTAAAAAAACCCCTTTACCCAAGAACTGAAAACTGACCCTGAACCCTAAAAAAACTCCTTAACCCAAGAACTTAAAACTGACCCTGAACCCCAAAAAACCCCTTTATCCAAAATCCCAAAACTGACCCTGAACCCTAAAAAAACCCCTTTACCCAAAAACTGAAAACTGACCCTGATCCCAAAAAATAACCCTTTACCCAAGAACTGAAAACTGACCCTGAACCCAAAATAAACCCCTTAACCAAAGAACAAAAAACTGACCCAGAACTCTAAAAGAACTCCTTTACACATAAACAGAAAACTGACCCTGAACCCTATAAATACCCCTTTAGCAAAATACCCAAAATTGACCCTGAACCCTACGAATTGTCCTTGACAAAAAAATATTTATTATGATATAATTACCAATTAATTAATAAATATAAATATTTACAGAATTATACTAATTAATTTACTAATTAATATTTTATTGTAATTAATTAACTAATTAACAATAATTAATTACCAAATAAGTAATTATTCTAAATGATTTTCTAACATATATTAATTAAATTTATTTTTTTAATTACTCCCCACCCCTAGCCACTATTAACCCAACATCCCACTCCTAAACATTAACTACAATTTATTATTATATTAAATTAAAAATAATTATTAATAATTAATTACCAATTAATTATTATGACCAAAAATATACAAAAGTATACTAATTATTTTACTAATTAATATTAATTAGTTAATTATTTAACTAATTATCCATAATTAATTACCAATTATTTATTTATAAAATTAATGTTAAAACATATATTAATTAATTACTTATTTTAAATTACTCCCCACCCTTATCCCCTACTAACCCAACATCCCACTCCTAAACATTAACTACAATTTATTATTATATTAAATTAAAATTAATTATTAATAATTAATTACCAATTAATTATTATGACCAAAAATATACAAAAGTATACTAATTATTTTACTAATTAATATTAATTAGTTAATTATTTAACTAATTATCCATAATTAATTACCAATTATTTATTTTTAAAATTAATGTTAAAACATATATTAATTAATTACTTATTTTAAATTACTCCCCACCTTTATCCCCTATTAACCCAACATCCCGCTCCTAAACATTAACTACAATGTATAATAATATTAATAAAAAATATATCTTTATACATTTTTTCTACATATTATCGATATTTTTCCCTTTAACTATATATCGATATTTATTCTTCTCGATATTTTTTAGTCGATATTTTTGTCCTCGATATTTTTTTGTGATTATTTATTTCGATATTTTTTCAAACTATATTTTTGTAATAGATATTTTCTTATTATCGATATTATTTACTCGATATTTTGTCTATTCGATATTGTTTAGTCGATATTATGTCTAGTTACCCCCTGGGATGACATGGATCACGAATTTGTACTGAACGCAAAATTTCTGTATGTTTCTGAGTCCAATTTGTTGGTTTGAAATCAGGTTTGATTAGTTCATAGAGAGGTTTCACCCTTTCAGCGTAATTTAGAACATAAATTCTTCCAAAATGTAGGAAACCTAGAATTGACTGTAAGTTTTTCAGCGTCTTTGGAGGTTGGAGCAGCGCACATTTCTCAAGAAAGTTTGCTGCCAGGCTTTTGCCTTCACTTGACAACTCGTATCCTAAGAATAGGACGTTGAGGTGGGCAATTCGTGATTTCTTAAAATTGAATTTGTACCCTTCAGAAGCAAACTCAAGTATTATGGTATTCACTCTTTTCAAGTGCACGTCCAAATCATAGCCTGTAATATATATGTCATCGACATAAGATAATGCCTCATCATCATACATTTGTAGTATTTCTGTTACTCTGGCTGAAAATAACCCTGGACTATTCTTGAATCCCTGGGGGAGATGGCAAAATTGTCGCTCTGTCGCCAAGATTGAGAAAAAGGTCAAGTGCCTACTTTCCGGTGCAATGCTATGACAGAAAAACCCATTTGAAATGTCTAATGTGGTTTTATATTTTTTGCGCACAATGTTATTCATCAGTGCTGCACTATGTGAATTTCGTACTGCAAAAGTTTTGCAACAAGAGTTTAGGTGTCTGTAATCCAAAACTAGATGATATGAATTGTCTGGCTTGGAGACAGGAAACAAAGGATTGTTCATAGATGAGGTGCATGTTTCAATCACCCCTTGATATTCAAGTTGATCTAAGATCTCCCTGATTATCATCAAGTTTTTGGGCACCACTCAAATGAAATGTAGTCAAATTAAGTCTCTCAGAATCCTGTTCCAAGCAAGAAGTCTTGATATTTGCTCAATTCGTATTTATTTTCTTATATCAATTTGTCAAAAGAGTCATCAGCCAACGCGTTTTGTTCTGAACACCAGAACTTCTTCAGGGCGTATGTAATTGTGAGCACCATATGCAACGATTTCCACAGATGTATATTAAATTCTTCTAAGACTCGAAAGTCGATATTTTTCAATCAGCAATCTTGTTCATATATACTATCTGAAATAGCGTAACTGGATGAGTATATTTCTCCCTTCAGTTTTCAATTTAAACAATTCTTCGTGGGATTTAGAAAAGAGGATATGATAGTCCCACCTCACATATTTATCACAATAGGAAACCTTATTAAAGGTCTTAGGGTCTGTAAGTATATATCCTCCTAACTATTCCAAATGCCAGTCCAATGAAGTGTAGAAACCGTTTCCGGACTAGGAGGCAGATTGGTGTACGGGCTTACATGACCCCGCTACATAGGTAGTGATTAATATCACGCTGACTACACTTCATTGGACTGGCATTTGGAATAGTAAGGAGGATATATACGAATAAATACGAATTGAGCAAATATCAAGACTTCTTGCTTGGAACAGGATTCTGAGAGACTTAATTTGACTACATTTCATTTGAGTTTCACGTGTGGTGCCCCTGGACAGAGGGCATCGGTTTTTGCAAATGGCACACTGAACTTATTTGTGAAATAACTATCAGTGTTTGGTTGATACGAGATTGGTGCTATATCTTGGTGCGCATATCCACTGTCCACTTTTTGGTTTTTGTAAGATCTCCCTGACTTGCTTTTTAGCTTCTTGCTTGACTGGATACTGCCTCTGAGCAGTAGGTTGATTTTTTAACTGGATTTTGTGGTGAGGAGAATCCTCATCCCATCCTACGTGATTTTTATATAATGCTGGAGCCTGAGCTACTGCCCATTTCCTGGCATATGTATATTTTTTATGAATTGGAATGTGATTTGTGAAGGCGGGCATAATTATCTCTTCGCCGTGTGGGCACTCCCTAACAACTGCAGGTGGCCAGTCTCTTTCAGCTAGAAGTTGTGTCCTCAGAATCCTAGGCATGTCTGATCTTTACACTTGCTACCTTCTTCTTGGTGAATTGAGTTTTCTTATTTTTTGGAACGTGCTGTTTGTCTTTGGACTTCACGCGTTCTTCTTTCTGTTCTGACCGTCCTCTTCTTTCTGATTTCTGTGGTGAAGTCTGAAAGGTACGAGAGGAACGTGTATCATTATCTTGATATCTATCAGGTTTTCTCAAAGTATCCCTATTTCTGAGGTTGTACCTCTTTTCAGAGGGCTCCCGTTGGGGAGACCTACCTCCTTGTTGGGGAGATCTTCCTCTGGACTGGGAATGCTTCTCTCTAGGAAGCGTTTGTTTAGTGTTCTCCCACTTCTTTTTAGGAATAGTGAGATTATTTTTATTAAAAGTTTTTTCAGGATTCTCTGTTAGTTGTGGTTTTAGTGGTTTCCCACCCAAACTATCTCTACCTAGTTCTTCATAGGATTTTTCAATAATTCTGGCAAGCTCATATGGTTGCTCAGTAATATCTGTTTCTTTTAGTTTCTGACGGATTGCCACTGTTGCTGCTTCACCTTTAATGTTGGCTAATAGTATAGCCGAGACCTGCGTGAAATCTTTCAGTAATTTCATACCTTAAAGCCGGTTCTGGACCGTATTCATTTTGAATCTGTCTTAGAACGTCTGGTATTACCGCCATGGACGGAACACAATGTGTTTTAGAGTAGATTGAAGCAAAGACTGTGCCCCAAGTGTCACAATCCTCTACGTGTGGTGCAATCCCCATAGGTAAACAGATTGTCAGAATCCTGTGTTTCTCATGAGGTGCACTATCAGGAAATACTGCCTCTATTGGAGTAATTGTTTGTGCTAACCAGAACGGAATTTGTTCTCGTTTTGCTGGTAGTTTACCAATGACTGACTGTATAGTCTGTGGTTTGATTTTGTTTGTGTTCCCCTGGTGAGGGGTGTGCTGTGGAATTCTTACAGCTGGTTGGACTATTAATGTCCGCATGACATATTGAACCAATTGTCTATGTATTTTAATTAACTGTTTTAGCTGAGCTAACAATTCTGCATCTGACATCCTTTTAATGTCTGGATGTAGTGTATAGCTGGCTAGTACCGGCCATGTTGCTCCTGGTCTACCTAGTAGACCGAGCCTGGTAATGTGATTTTCATGTTTTAGGGCACCTTTAAACCAGAGCTGATGCTCTTGGTAAGTTAATGGAATTTCAATGTCCTCGTAAGGAATGTATTCCTCGGAAGGTTCCTCTACTTTGTAGTAGTGAAACTCGTGTGTTCCACCATCTGCTGTATGCCCCCTCAAAGGAATCCTCCATGCTACCAAGCCCAATGCAGCCAGCCAAATCTCCAGCTTCTCTCCCGGGTATCCCAGAAATGTTGGCCATCGCACCACTGCACGAACCATTGTCGGAGAATAGGTTGGTCTATACAGATGTCAGGAATTCAGTGACAGTAATAGCTCAGGTGCACCAGATTGCACCAGAAACATCAGTCGCAACCCTCAAAACAAAAACCGAAGCGACTGCTGAAGGTTTCAAACTATCTAGAACTAAAACAATTACAAACGGAGACCCTGCGGAACCATTGGAGTCAGAGACCCCCATGGGGGTAAGCAGAGATCGTGAAAAACTCAACTGCAGCCTAGAAGGAACAATATCGGCATTGAAGGATTTAACACCTGCCGCAAATCTCAAGGTCGGTACAAGGAAGAGTGCCAAATAAATACAAGATGGTCTAAGGAGGAAAAAATCAACTTAATTAAATCTGCAGCAAACGCTGCATCAAAGGAAGTGCTGAGCAGCAAATAGTTCTCTAATATGAGCGACGCAAACCTGATTGAAATCCTGGAATCATTAGAAGGGAAGGAACAGGAAAAGGAACACCTAACCCCCAGGCCAAGGAAAAGAACCCCCACAAAGAAGAGCTAAATTGGTTTTGTCTACTCCCCTAAGCCCTCAGGGACAACAAGACGTTCAGTATACAGAGCTAGCGGAGGCTGGTCATAGCCCCATAATAATCAAGCAACCAATTCTTTCGTCACCAATAACCATCTCCTCCGGAAGTGGGTCAAGCTCCGGATCGGTTGCCCTGACGCTGCACACCGAACACAACTACAACATACAATGGGCTCAAACACTGATCCATACCCTTGAAAAATCGATAAAAGTATTAAACTTTAAGTCAGATAAAATGGACGTGCAAATCGACCTTATTAACCTCATTGCCAGTGACGTTTCTGGAGTAAACACAAAATTAGACTTAATAACATCGTTATTAAAAAAAAGAGAAACCCTGGATCAGCAAAAAGACAAAAATAATCAACTATCCTCATGCTATTGCAGCCCAATAATTGAGAAACTGGCAACCCTTCCGGAACTTTTAAAAGACGTTTCAGGGGCAGCAAAACACTCTTATAATAACAAGTGCCATGGAATACCTCAAAAATCTGTCGATCAAGAGGAAATTGCAAATCTCCCCAAAGCCAACAACGAGGGACCAAAAGATACCAATGTAGCATCAGCAAAATTAGAATTTGAGACACAACTAAACCAAAGCGACCAACAACCAGTGGCCCTTCAGCCAACAGCAATGGTGGGAGGCAAACCCACAAAACGGGAAATAAAGCGTACGAGGAAGGCTTGGCTTAAATATAATAAACAATCCAGCCCTGCCCAGGTCAAATTATTTTCACTCTTTGCAGCAAAAACACCCATGGAAAAAAAAATCACTCCCCCCTTGCCCAAGGCGGGAACCCTTGAGAGTGACCAAGCCCAATCTATTCAGCTCTCCATCTCAAAGCGACAGGGCCTTAGCCATATTGCCAAACCTCAAACTTCCCCCCAAATCTATCAAGGCGCCGGAAGCTCACCATTAGAGGACAAAGTCATCGAAAATGCAACCCCGGCCGTGCAGCAACAAGGTAAAAAAACATAATTTGACAAGGAGGAGGATGAAGCAGAATGTAGAAAAAACCAGCAAACAGTGGGAAATAAAAGCCCATGGAGCTGCAACGGTGCAAGTATACAACAATGCGCTTTTCAACAAGCAGAAATAAACAAGGGGCCTGACGTAGAAAAGCATAATCAACCTTTGGCGAATATGTTGGATGTCCCAACTTCATTCAACCCTCAAAACCTCCCCAAATTTATCGCCGTAACAATCAGGGGAAAGAATCGCCACTGCAAGCTCCTTAATCAGGATCAAGTGGAGCCACCAACTGGGAAAGTGGTCCAAATATCATCGGGAACACCTAACGCTAAGTTACAGATGCCAACCACATACATGGCCGAGTATGAACAAGAAAGTGGTCAAAACATCCCATTAATCTCAACACCAAACGGTGAAAGAAAGGAACTCGTACCCTCTTCATACAAAAAGCAAGTCGATTCAGTTGAGTACGAACCGAAATTGTCTTTCATCCCGGAATATTCGTCAAAAGGCACCCAAGATATATTAAATAGGGGAAACCTTTTGAGACTCTTTTACGAAATACTCGAATTAAAAGGAATCCGTTCGTGTGACCTAACTTCGGTGGAATTTAAGGAAACTACTGGGAGGGGAGTGGAGGAGTCTCTGACAACTTGGTTGTCTAAGGAATTGGTGGACAAAATAGTAGCTATGAGTGGAAGATTTGGAGCATGGGGCATCAAGCTTAAGGCACACCAACGCCCAAGGTACCCAGACCCCTTTCTTAAAAAACCAAACGAAATGAAAAGCCCAGGAAAACACCAGCCCACATGTGTAAGTGGTGCGCGCTCCAACTCACCGGCAGCTCCCTCTTGCAAGAATAGGCACCCCAAAAGCGAATATACTGGTAATACCGAGGAAGGCCTACAGGAACTCAAGGGCTGGTCCTGGATCCCAAGAACGCTGAACAATAAGTATTCCTAACCAAGTAAAAAAAAGCATAACAATAGCAACGGAAGATGCCCAAATAGCCAACATCTCGCTCTGCTCGTGGAACGTGCACGGCTTCAGGGATATGGGGCAAGACCATGAAACCGTATCATTCCTTATGCAACAACACATAATCCTGCTCCAAGAAACATGGAACATGGGGGCAAGCTCAATTCCTGGTTTCATTGACCATCACTGCCTGGCAGAAAGACATTCAAATTATGGCCATCCGAGAGGGGGCTTATCAATCTTCACCACTCAAAAATTGAACTGGGCAACGGAAGAACTAGACACGGGGGCAAACTGGATCCAAGTGATCAAGGTAAGCAGCAAGGAATTAACCAGACAACTCCTATTAATCAATGTCTACATCCATCCGGAGAGAAAAAAGCAGAAGGGCAAACATCAAACCCTAATAAAGTTATTAAAAACATTGCAGAAAAGCCACGTGAATACCCAAATAGTGATTTCAGGCGACTTTAACAGCAACCTTCTAACGACTCAACGGGGAAGAAATAGTAAATCCTCCCAGGGTGCGACCGACCTTGTGTGTAAACTAGCAGCCCTCGACATGACAATCATGAACGGCAAAGCTCCGGGGGATTCGCCACCCGCCACAACATATCTGAGCGGAAAAGTCGCCTCAACAATAGACTTCATAATTATCAGCAAGAGCCTGCTTTCACAAATTAACAACTTTAGAATTGTCCCACAAGCCGAAAGTGACCACCTCCCGCTCACTCTGAACTTGAAGAACAAAACAAAAATCGCCCAAAAGTTCAATACCATCATGCAGCCGCCTGAAACGTTCAATCTACGTGAGCTAAAATGGCAAGGAGTGGCCCCCCCAATCCATTCAGGAGAAAGTCAAGGCTTTCCAAGACAACCAAGGCCCCGTACTAGAGCACGCCCACGTAAGCCTCTGGGAGCGACTGGCCAAGTTTTTGGTCTTTAATTTTCCAGTTTCCACTGGACGGATTTCAACAAAAGTTACCAGAAAGGACCGTGGTTCAATCAAGACCTCAGAATGCAAAAAAGAGAGATCGGGAGAGAAGTGTGACGTCTATCTCGAGCAGGAGAAAAGGGTCCAAAACAAGAAAAAACAAAGTTGGACGCACTAAGGCGCACGTACAGGAGGAACCTGGAAAGAGCAAAAACAGCGCACAAAGGGTCCATCTGGCTGCAATTATTATCTGCCAGTAAAAAATCCAACAGTAGCGATTTTGGGGGCATAGTAAATACATTAACATCCGGCCCAACACTTCAGCAAGAAGAAGGAATTGGTGCTGATATATGGATTGCCCACGTGAAAACCCTGTTTAACAAATCTGCGACGGGACCCGAACAATTGCCCCATGGGCTAGACCACGAATAGAAGTAAATCCAAGCCTCATCCACTCCGGCCTCCGCAGAAGGCATCACATCTCAATCAAATTCACTTATCAACGAGCCCGACTCCCTGACAAACTCCCTGTCAAACGTGAAAGAGCTAAGTGGCCTCATAGCGAAACTAAAGTCTGAGGGAGCGTCCGGGCCAAACAGCATACCCAATGCAATTTTTAAGAATAACCCAGAGCTGTGGTCCTCCATCCTTACCCCAGTCTTCAATGAGATCTATATGCAGTCCAGCATCCCGGCTTCCTTGAGGGGGACCATCATCCACCCCATATTCAAAAAGGGAGATCATCGTAAGCCGGGAAACTATAGACTAATCTCACTGATAGACGTTGAAGCAAAATTGTATGCTTCGTGCCTGCTAATCCAGTTACAAGGTTGGATGGAGGAAAAAAACATCATTCCCAAATTCCAGACAGGATTTAGGCAAGGCATGGGTACTATATCCAACCTTGCCACTCTAGCACTTTTGGCGGAAAAAGCTCAAAAAAGGAAACTCCGCCTGTTCGCCTGTTTTGTGGACATCAAATCCGCATTCGACAGAGTGAGCAGGAGTCATCTATGGAAAAAACTCAACAGATGGGGCTTGCCGAACATACTTGGCTTAATGCCATTATCTCTTTGTATACTGACAACTAGGCAAGAGTCAAGCTGGGCAATGGGTTGAGTACCACCGCAAGTATCTACACTCAAAGCGGCCTGAAACAAGGCTGTGTCCTTCCTCCCAGCCTTTTCAACCTGTACTTATCTGACATAGCTCTATACATAGAAAAACCAGACTGTCATCCCCCGAAATTAGCCAACGAACTGGTTGCAATCCTACAATATACGCACGATATAGTCTTGCTGAGCCAAACCCCAATTGGGTTAAAGATATCAATAAATAATCTAGTATCCTACTTGGACAAGGAACAGCTGGAGCTAAATAAAGAGAAAACAAAAATCGTCCGCCTAGTTGATAGCAAAAAATCAAAGTTCAAATGGATGGTCAATGGGGTTAATGTTGAAGAAAAAACTCATACAAATACTTGGGCGTAACAATCGGGCAGGGTACAACTCATAAAGAACATAAACTGGCACTCAAAGCTAAGGCACAATCACTGATCTATGCTTATAGACTAATACGTAAAAAAATGGACTGCCCGAACTATTCCCACTTGCTAAAAGTAATGGCCGTCCAAATCCAACCCAGTTTGTCCTATGGTTTGGCCCCTTGGTGTGGCAAAGACTCGCACCTACAGAATTGGTTGCAGTCAAAAATTTACAAAGCTGTCTTTGATCTGCCGAAATGTGCCTCGCCCGCCCAGGTCAGATTGGAATTCGGCCTCCAGCATCAGAAGTACAGGGGAATGAGTAGCTTTATAAAATTCTGCAACACTCTCCGCTCCTCTGACCCGGGCACTCTGAACAGCCTATGTTGGGACGAAATCAAGTCTCAGAGGGAGCAGGAATTGCCAAACTCCTGAGGGAGCTTCCTGAGTACCTCTCTGGTCAAGATGGAATTACAATCAGTATGGGACAAAGGGATGGATAGAGGAACTTTCAACAAAATAATAAATGTCGCAGCCAAAAAGAAATCTTTACTGGAGGACAAAATGGCGCTCACCAGGAGGCGGCATGGATGGAGAGTTATAAACTCGTACAGGTTTTCAAAGCCACAAGCTTATTTATCTGCCCATTTCAGCTCTTATCTAAAAACGAGCTTCATAAAGTTTAGAATGGGCGTGCATGACTCTAAGGACCTATACCCCTCATGGAAACCAGCTTTCAATTCAGAATCCTGTCGACTATGCGGATTTAAAAAAGAAACCCTAATCCATCTACTATGCGCCTGTCCAGCCATCTGAAATCCCTTTTTAATGAATTGAACATCCGGTCCAGCAGACAAGCAGTTATACGCTGGTTGGGGGGCTCGTCGTGTATCCTGGCTTGCCGAGGAGTTAAATTCATGAAATCCGTCAATAGTCTCCTATTGCAAGCTGACAAAGACTAAACACAAATTCACGTTAAATTACCCTCACACCCTTTTCAAAGGGTATATTTTGTTACTTTTTGATACTCGAGTTTTAAAACCGTTAAAGTAATATTTTTAATAATTGAATTTTATTGCCATGTACTTTTTGTAATATAAAATAGTGATGTAATCGATTCTTTTATTGCATGATAATGCTATTCGCCTAGGCAGTTTTTATTCCATTTTCTAGGGGGATCTTTGTAATGATTTTAACTAATCAAACAATAAACTTTGACTTGACTTGAATCCATGAATAGAATACCTCTGTCTGCCGATATTCATGAGCCTCTATAACAAATATTACTTTACCACCGCTAGGTGATACTCCATTATTAATGAGTCTGTAAGTTATAGTTTTTCTTACGTTTACCGGGATGATTATAGCATCCGGGTCATTCTGTAGCCTATTTCTGTCATCTAAATCTGCTTGTACTGCTGCTGCAGCTAATTCTTCGTCAGTAACCATTATTTTTACTGTTTGAAGAGTTTGCAAAACAAGTTTCAAGGAAACAAAGATTAGGTGAACAATATTTTGGAACACTGTATCCTTCAACGTTGTACAGACCAAAAACTAATACATAGGGTTTTTCGTCCTACTCAGTTTTGGCGGATATTATCCTTTCACCCACTCCAGACGTCTTTTGGAGTTTTTACGGGAGAAAAGGGGTCTGTGTGAAAAGCACGACTGAGTTACTCTAGTATCTAGCGTTAAATTATCGCCTTACCAAACGTTGGGCGCCATATGGTGTAGTTCCTATATTCCCAATAGGCTCTGCCCATTGGAATAATATATCCTGCAGCTTAGACGTAGGACTTAAGTCGACTAGGTCTCTACCGAATATATTAGACTTAATTGTGAGTGCCGGCTAGCTCAGAGGTCACTAGAAACTTTCTCGAAAGGACAAGAAGGGATTAGTCTCTGACAACCAGATAACATGACAACTTTGTTTCCCCAGAATGAAACGTATCTCTAGAGTCGCGAAAACAATAGACGGCTATTTAACTCAGTCAGATGTGCATGCTTTGTTTCACCAGAGTTGCTCAGAAATAGAGAGACGGGCGTTTTCAATAAAAGTATTTATTGAACAGTCTTAATTCTTAAGCATAAGAAATGCACTGCTACAATTGAAATGCTGGTTAAGAAGTACAATGCATATAATACGAATAGTATTATAAAATAGTGCTGTAAAAGCATGATATGGTTTCGAAGCCATAAACATAGAATACATAAAATGCATAAAATACATACAGTGATAAAATAGTGGCTAAAAGTACTCAACTGGTGTTTCTAAAATACGCCTACCCCGGTGTACCTAACCTAAGTCTAGCACGAGGGAGGAGTAAGTGTGGTGTAGCTTAAGTCTAGTAATTTTCTGCCAAGAATCTGTTCCAAGAATTCTCTAAGGGTCTAATCAGCTCCGTACCTTGGTTTAGAATGAAGGAGGTCTTGTATCTCTATCTCAGGACTCGATTTCCCAGCAACCTGCAAGGGTAGCCTGGAAACACTGGAGCTGGATTTCTCGGCAAGAGAAAAGACAGCGTCTTCTCAGTGCGTCAGTTGGAGGGTCAGCTTCCTTCGGCACTTGCTGCTGCAGGGCGTCGGGCAAGTAGTAAGTCGATCTGCTCCAAAACCACTGTGTGTTTGACTGGGCAAATGTAGTCATATTTATACTTTGAAGGTGCCGAGTTTGACGTAAAAGTGGACATAATATCGTCACTACTGCCTCAGTTCCTTGAAAACTCCAGGAGTTCTTGGATACATTAATATTTAAGCAGGGGGAAGTCCCTGACTGCTGAAGGTGAGTTTTTCCAAGAAATCGTTGTGGATTCTCGGAGTTTAGTGGAAGTAGCCATGCGTATTTGGGCTGCATAGGCTAAGACTAAATAAGGTAATGAGTCCTATGCCAATCTAGTCCAATCTTCCCCACTTCAATATATCCCATTCCAATCTACCACAATCCACCCCACTCTATTCCAATCTACCATACCATAATCCACCCAATCTATTTCACTCCAATGCACCCCCTTTACCCTTATCTATCCCCTCCCCTCCACTCAACTCTCCACTCCAATCTATCCAACTCCACTCCAATCTAGACTACTCCAATCTATCCTACTCTAATGTACCCAAACTACCCTAACCAAGTACCCCACTCCACTCCAATCTACCCCGCTCCACTCCAATCTACCCCACTCCATTCCAATCTTCCTTGCTCTAATCCACCCAATCAATCCAACTCTAAGTACCCCACTTCACTCCAATTTACTCCACTCCATTCCAATCTACCTTACTCTCATCCACCCAACCTACCCCACTCCCCCTCCACTCCAATCTGCCCCAAGCCAATATACCCCAATCCACCCCACTCACTCTTCCTCAATCTACCCCACTAGACTCCAATCTATCCTAATATCACACCACTCTACCCCAATCTACCCCACTCCTATCTACCACACTCCACTCCAATATACCCCACCCGATTCCAGTAGTAGCTGCTATCGGACTGGAGTGGTGAGGCAGGAATGGAAAAAAATAAAAAGGACTTATCTGCATTGGACGGACAGCCCCCTCTCCTCTGTCCTCTTCATCTTCCAGCTTCCAGTCCCAGCCGGCAGCAGCAGCAGAAACCACCCAAGGCACACATGCTCTCCTGGGCCAATCACTATGCTGCAGTGCAGCATTGTGATTGATCTAAGTGCCGTGGTTCGGTGCTCAGACGGGGACAGGGATGCTTTTTAATGTTCCTCACCAGGCTCTGTAATGCAGCCTGGTGGGAAACATGCAAAGTGTGCAGGACTGCTTGGCCACCCCAAGAGGGCCAGCCAACCAATCGATTAGCACTTAGGGAGTGCAAACCACTCCTCATCCTGCCAAGCCCCGTCCCACGAGCCACTGACTTCCATAGGAAATCTAAAATGATAATAATAATAGGTTGTTATCATTGTATTTTTCCTTTTGAGCAGTGGGGTGACGCTCCTCTATGTTATCGGAGGAGTCATCATTGCCCCATTCCACTCCAATCTACCCCACTCCACTCTAATCTACTTCACCTCATTACACTTCAATCTATCCCACTCTGCTCCAGGGTACCCCTCACCACTCCACTCCAATGTACCCCACTTCACCCCACTCTAATTCAGACCACTCCAATCTACCTCACCCCACTTCAATCTACCCCACTCCAATCCACCCCACCACACTCCAATGAACCCCACTATACTCCACTACAATTGACCCCACTCTAGCCTGCCTCACTCTAGTTCAATATTCCCCACTACAATCTACCCTATGCTACCGCACTCTACCCACTCCACTCCAAACCAATCTACCCCACTCCACACTAACTCAATCTACTCCACTGCTACCCCACTCCAATCTACCCCACACAATTCCAATCTACTCCACCCCATTACAATGCACCCCCTCCCATCCCACTCCAATCTGCCTTACTCGACTCTACTCCACTTCAAACTACCCCACTGCGATCTATACCACTCCAGTCTACACCAATCTATCCCACTCCACTCCAAGCTACCCCAATCCATTCCAATCTACCCAGTCCACCCTACTCCACTCAAATCTGCCCCACTCCATTTACCCCACCCCACTTCAATCTACCCCAATCCACCCCACTCCACTCTTTCCCAACCTACCCCACTCCAATCTACCCCAATATACTTCACTTGACTCTGTCCCAATCTATCCTGATCTACCTTACTCCTATCTACCCAAATCTACTCTACCCCACTCCAATATAGCCCACCCAACTCCACTTCAATCTACTCCAGACCTCTAAAATATATCCCACTCTGCTCCACTCCAATCTACCCCACTCCAGTCTACCTCACTTTACCCCAATATACACCACAGCAGCCTACCCCATTCAACCCACTCTACCCCGCTCTAACCCAATCTACCCCACTCCATGCTACCCACCATATCCCACTCCATGCTACTCTACTCTAATCCAACCTACCACAATCTACCCCACTCCATGCTACCCACCATATCCCACTCCATGCTACTCTACTCTAATCCAACCTACTACAATCTGCCCCACTCCATGCTACTTCAATCTACCACATTTCACTCTACCCCAATCTACCCACTCCAATCTACCCCACTCATTCTACCACACACCACTCCAGTCTACCCAATCCACCCAACTATTCCTCAATCCACCCTACCCCACTCCAATCTACCCCACCCCACTCCAATCCACCCCACTCCACTACAATCAATCCACTCCACCACAATCTACCCCAATTAAATCTACCACACTCAATCCATCCCACTACAATCTACCCCACTCCGGTCTACCTCACTCTACCTAATATACCCTACTGCAGTCTACCCCATTCTACCTCACTCTACCCCACTGAACTCTAATCCAATCTACCCCACTCAATTCTAAACCATTCTCCCCCACTCCATGATGCCACCATCTACCTCACTCCTTGCTACTCTACTCTACAGCAACCTACCCCTCTCCACGCTACCCCAACCTACCCCACTCCATGCAACTCCAATCCACTCCGTTCCACTCTACCACAATCTACCCCACACCATGCCACTAATGTTTAGCGGTACTGAACAGCAGCCACACTGGTGTACAAAATTGATAAAACACATTGCCAAAGCCAATAGCTCTCACATTGGCGAAATCTATTGGCTTTGCCAATGCTTGTTTAGCTATCTGCTGCGGTGAGGGGGGCCCTTTATTTTGGTACCCGGGCCTGTGTTTTTGACACTGCCTGACCCTGGGGGAGAGAAGAAAATGGTTTGATGGTTAATTCCATCCCCAACATTATTTGCGCTACACCTCATGGTCAGTGTGAGTCTGTACTACGCAGCGCCTTTCTTTGCCGTGGCTTCTCCGGTGAGCTATCCATGACATCTTTAATAAGCCCTTTATGAGATTAATTCCCTTTTTAAAATTAGAAATGCCAACTGTTGTCGCTATCATATACGTTCTCGTTGCACTGTGGAAAATGTCCTGCTTGTACACAGACACCCCTCTTGTAACTACGAACTCGTGAAATGGAATAATAAACGTTCCTGGTTTAACTTTCCTATCATAAATAGAAGCCTGCAATAACCGTATACATGTCACTAATTTCCTCAGTAGCGGCTGCTGCCAAAATAAAATGGTAGGGCGCTGGGGTAAATCATTTTCAAAACTGCACTTACCTGCTTCCCGCGTCCGTCTGCCTCAGTGCTCCGCTTCCTGAGGTCCTGGCTAGCACAGGCTCCCAGGCCCCCCGCCCAATTCCGACCAGCTCCCATGCTGTGAGAGCAGTGCCTGGATTGGCCTGAGCGGCTTGGTTAGGCGCTCACAAAGGGACTGGGAGCCTGTGCCATGTCTTAACCCAGCTGTACAATGCAATTGGGTCGACAAATTCTAAATGCGCATGTCTGTTTAGCTGGCCTGAGGCGGCTGGACAAACAGACATGCGCATTTACAAGTGCCCGCCACTCCTCCTCCCAGCCCCTCACTAGTGTCGAGAGAATTGCCTGGCCCCGCCCTCCATCCAGCAGCATCGGCTGCCAGTGAAAAATAAATCAACAATAACATTGTTTTATTGCCGTGTTTTTCATTCTCAGTGAGGCGACGCTCCATCGCCATTGCGGAGGAGCCGCCGCTGAATTTCCATGTCACGGTATAAGTGTGTCACCGCTACAGCTGTGTTTTAAAAGATGACTTTGCTTCTCTCTGGATTATAACGTATTAAAGTCCACTTGTGTCCTCACAATGCCTGCTGCCAGGTGAAAGGTGGGTCACTGACAGAATCACAATTAATGCTTCAACAAACGCACAATTAGTAGCTTTCTGGCTGAGTTTGTTCTCATGGATATTTACATAAAATAATCGAATGAAACATTCACTTTACATTTATTGCACTGATGATGTTGATTACAGGAAAGCGCAGATCTGTAAATTAATCTAAGGCTGGGTGGAACTTGTAGAATTTGAGTCTGTGGAATTGCACGATTACATAAAAACTCAGCAAGATACCCTGCAATTCTGCCAATGTGCAGACAAAGATAGACTTAAGACAGACTTAAGACAGACTTAAGACAGACTTAAGACAAAATCCTACCAAGTCTGTCTTAAGTTTGTCTTAAGTTTGTCTTAAGTCAACCTTAAGACAAAATCCAAACTTTACTACTACTAAATGCCTTCTTTGAATATCAAAAGTAATACGTTTAGGATTTTGTCTTAAGTTAGTTCTGTGAATCAGGCCCATCGTGCTGCTCGAGCTGTG
The DNA here is from genome assembly GCF_964261635.1 of Lissotriton helveticus. Taxonomy (NCBI): domain Eukaryota; kingdom Metazoa; phylum Chordata; class Amphibia; order Caudata; family Salamandridae; genus Lissotriton; species Lissotriton helveticus. The sequence continues at coordinate 89,080,250 of NC_136064.1, forward strand.
ATTCAGCGCATAGACCAAGTTCTGCACTAAAAACTCAATGGGTGCGATAGAGGGCGCAGCGACTCGAGGTGATTTTGCTGCTGCTCAAGTAGATTTTCAGCTCGAGCTGCAGCCTTCTGACTGTGAAAGGTTGCGCCTGCCCACGGTACAAAAATATTGACGGTTATTCTCCTAACGACCGGAAATCGTGCTAGGGGATGCTAAACTTAGCTTACACTTGCCAAACTGCCAGTTCTGAAGCTGCACGGGAGAAAAAAAGACCTCACGCAGCACTTGGCGGAATTTGGCCGAAACTCTGCATTACAAGAGTATCTATCGTGGAGTCACTAAAATTCCACCAATTCATTGCGGAACTGAATTTTTTGCCCACCCCTAAATCAATCCATTCTCACTCAGAGTAAGCATGGGAGAGATTGAGCTTAAACTGCTTGAAGGGGTCACCAGTCTGCGAAAAAAAAGCTCTGCCATCATTCTAAGGACCTGCACCGAAAGGTCTTTTCATAGGAAGAGCTCAGGAGCAAAGGGTGGGGTCAAGGTGATGTGTGTTGCTGTGTATTAAAAGTAATAAAATATCCCCTGTGTAGGAGAAGATATATTGCAAGCCACATATGAGTCTGTAACCTTTAAAAGCTGGCCTTGGCTTCATGCGTTCTTCTTTTCGGCCATAGAATTCCCCGTGACACGGAATATCCTCATATTGTGCCGTATGTCCAGGGCCGCTGGAATTATGCGGCAGGGGAAGACCAAACTATGTGACAGAGTTGACGAAAGTATGCGGCAAGAACGTGATAATTATGTGGTGTAGGGTAACTCATTTGTGGTAACACATTTTTAGTTCTCCTGTACCTAGGTTGACCAGATCCTGAGAACCTAAAACCGGGACATTTTGGAATAATAGAAGAAGGACTAACATTTTTCATCCACCGAAGGCCGCAGAATGACAGCTCTCAATATAGGATCACAGAAGATGCATTAAGAAAATAAATATATGTAATTTCTACAAGCAACATTATACCTATTAATTAATTTCCTTTCTTATAACATGTGCTAAATAGCACAGCTTCAGAACACCCAAAAAAGTGCCTCTCTCTGCTTTCAATTGACCTGCTCGGACATGAGCCAAAATTGCCGAAATCTGCCGGGACAGCTGGTGAAAAAGCCGGGACTTTTCGGGCAAACCCGAGACATCTGGTCACCCTACCGGTACCAGACAGCTTTTGGCTTTCTGTAGGCGAAAGCCTTGTGTGGATTATACCAAAATCCTACTCCCTTGCGTGCTGCTTTTACCCGCATTTTCCCTTTCTGCACACTCAGCTTTATTTTTTATTTAATTCACCCCCATCCACCTCACCCACTACTGCTCCCCCCACTCGCTGACCTGTTGGTCGCCCACCCCTACCTAAATATATATTTTGACAGCTCTTGAAGGGCACCTCCCATTTGCTGCTGGACCATTTTGCTTGCAGAAATGCATTTAAAACAAATAAAAACCTGCATCCAGTGGCAGCTGCCACCTTGGTTCTGCTAATAATGCAATAAATAAAATGGGACCACCAACATTCACCAGGTGCGTGCGTGCGTAAGCGATTGTATGTGCATGCGCATCTCATGCATTCTGTGTCACCACGTACGCACAAGCATACTCTGAATGACGCAGCATCAGCAGCATCGTGACACATTTGTTTTTTTCCATTGGCAAACCCAGGGCACAAGTCCTAAAAAACAGAAGTGGGGAGACTATCCAAGTTAGGTGGTGTCACAGGAAGTGACACCACGGCCGGAAGTGACACCACAGCCGGAAGTGACATCATGGGTGGAAGTTACATCACAACAGGAAGTGACATCACAACAGGAAGTGACATCACAACAGGAAGTGACATCACATGTGCAGCAGATCTATCATTTGTACATAATGCAAGATTTAACAATTGAAGCTGCTCAGTACTTAAGCCTGTGACCTAAGGTCCCTGTATGGAGGAATTAACAGCCCAAATGTGGATGAAGTTTGGCGTACAACTACATTAGTCAAGCCATTAAGTGCTGTAAGTGAGGCATACTAAAACATGGCATGCCAAGTTTTCAGGATGCTTGTGTGTAAGGCTCCCCGTTTTCACTGATTTTTTAAAGATAAACACAGACAGAAAACAATGTGTTTTCTGTCTGCTCTTATTTTTAAAAGTGGATAAATACTGAAAATTGTCCTACTTTTAAGTGACACTCCATGCTGTCTTTCATGAATTACAGGTCAGCAGCTAGACAGCATGGAAATAAAAAAAAAACAGGATGTCATTTCTTTAAATAATGGCATATGTCAACATACATTTATGGTATAATGATAGTATTATCCAGTGGAGGTATTATTATGTAATATTTGGCAGCTTAAAAGCTAAAACTCGACAGACAGCAAAGTATGAGTGCACTTCTATCAGTTAAATAAATATGCAAATGTACAGTTTGACAACGTCATTTATATGCAAAGCACAAAATAAACATGGAAAAATACAAATAAAATGGCCGAAAGATAAGTATGGATAAATACAGAGGGACATGTTAAAAAAATAAATACCATAAAACCAGGAACCCTACTTATGTGTGACATTTCCATGGTTTCAGTTTGTAGGTGTGACACTTAAATTGACACTTTCCACTCAGTGAAAACCAATCTACAAAGTGCAAAGTAATAGATATCAGTCATTGCACCCTATAAAGCAACGAGAAGCTCCACAATATTTTGAAACTGCTGCAAAACACCTGAAATAAAAAGTTGTGTTTCCTACCATGCTCACACATTCAAATGCAATCTATAGTTTTAAGAAATTGGAGAGCAAATACTGATCAGCCTACACATGCTTCAAGCAATGAAAATGTAACTTTCTAAAAGCCAGCCAATTAAAAGCGATGGTAAAGTACCTATGCTTCATGGGAGCGTTGAACAAGATTGGCAAGTCGAGACACAAGTACTGACCACACATCTTACTCTTCAGATTTGTGTGGCTTTCACCACCATGTGCTTTCTTCACCTTCTGAACATCCCTGCACTCTGTGTTGCTCTCTCGCTTGTGTGCTTTCTCTTGCAAATCTCTGTCTTGCTCATTTCTCCCCTGCCCTTTTACTGTATCTCTCCCTCTCGTGCGCTTCTTTCCCCTTCAAACCTCCCTTGCCCCATGATCTCTGTTCCTCCCAATCCATTCTGTGCTTCTCCCCCAGGAAGATGCTCCGTCTGCTCTGTGTTGCTCTCTTCCACGTGTACTTCCCCTAGCAAACTCCCTCCATGCTTTGTGTTACTCTCTACCCACTCTGTGTGCTTCTCTACCCTGAAAACACCCCCGCCCCACACTCCTTGTCACTCTCTTCCTTTTGTGGTCCCCCAAACCTGGAAAACGGATCACTGACAGAATATCGACAGTCAAAATATCGACTTACCAAAATATCGAGGTAAAAATATAGAATGCCAGAATATCGACTTCCTATCTACAAACAGGTAAGTACAAAAATATTGACTCCAAAATATCGAAAGGAAAAAATATAGACAGTCAAAATATCGATTTTTTAAAATATCTTAAAAGTAATTTTAAAGTACTATAATAATAAATATAATTAATTTAAACATACTTAAAATACTTAAATAAACTTAAAATTAATAAATAATTATTGTAACTTTAAAAAAACAAAAAATGTAAAACATATATATATATAATATTAACAAACCATATACAATATTTTTTCCGTAGGATAGCGAGAGGTTTAAATTTACTATTCCCACTCCAGTGAGTGCAACAGTAGGGAAAGCGTTGGATAGCGTAGGGGTAAAAATTACTATTCCCACTCCAGAGAGTGCAACAGTAAGGAAAGCGTTGGATAGCGTAGGGGTAAAAATTACTATTCCCACTCCAGAGAGTGCAACAGTAGGGAAAGCGTTGGATAGCATAGGGGTAAAAATTACTATTACAACTCCAGCGAGTGCAACAGTAGGGAAAAGCGTTGGAGAGCATAGGGGTAAAAATTACTATTCCCACTCCAAAGAGTGCAACAGTAGGGAAAGCGTTGGATAGCGTAGGGGTAAAAATTACTATTCCGACTCCAGCGAGTGCAACAGTAGGGAAAGCGTTGGATAGAGTAGGGGTAAAAATTACTATTCCCACTCCAGCGAGTGCAACAGTAGGGAAAGCGTTGGATAGCGTAGGGGTAAAAATTACTATTCCCACTCCAAAGAGTGCAACAGTAGGGAAAGCGTTGGATAGCGTAGGGGTAAAAATTACTATTCCAACTCCAGCGAGTGCAACAGTAGGGAAAGCGTTGGATAGCGTAGGGGTAAAAATTACTATTCCCACTCCAGCGAGTGCAACAGTAGGGAAAACGTTGGATAGCGTAGGGGTTAAAATTACTATTCCCACTCCAGAGAGTGCAACAGTAGGGAAAGCGTTGGATGGCGTAGGAGTAAAAATTACTATTCCAACTCCAGCGAGTGCAACAGTAGGGAAAGCGTTGGATAGCGTAGGGGTAAAAATTACTATTCCCACTCCAGCGAGTGCAACAGTAGGGAAAGCGTTGGATAGCGTAGGGGTAAAAATTACTATTCCCACTCCAGAGAGTGCAACAGTAGGGAAGGCGTTGGATAGCGTTGGGGTAAAAATTACTATTCCCACTCCAGTAAGTGCAACAGTAGGGAAAGCGTTGGATAGCGTAGGGGTAAAAATTACTATTCCCCCTCCAGAGAGTGCAACAGTAGGGAAAGCGTTGGATAGCGTAGGGGTAAAAATTACTATTCCCACTCCAGAGAGTGCAACAGTAGGGAAAGCGTTGGATAGCGTAGGGGTAAAAATTACTATTCCCACTCCAGCGAATGCAACAGTAGAGAAAGCATTGGATAGCGTAAGGGTAAAAATTACTATTCCCACTCCAGTGAGTGCAACAGTAGGGAAAGCGTTGGATAGCGTAGGGGTAAAAATTACTATTCCCACTCCAGAGAGTGCAACAGTAGGGAAAGCGTTGGATAGCGTAGGGGTAAAAATTACTATTCCCACTCCAGAGAGTGCAACAGTAGGGAAAGCGTTGGATAGCATAGAGGTAAATTTTAATATCCCCACTCTACTGAAAATAAATTAATATAAATAAAATAATTATAAATTAATCAATTAATAAATTGTAATTACCATTTAAGAATTAATTAATTACCAATTAAAAATTAATTAACAATTTATTTAAAATAAATACCAATTAATTAATTATCATGTTTAATTAATTATATTAAATTACTTCCCACCCTATTCCCCTATAAACCCACAACCCGCCACTAAAAATACAATAATATTATTCACATAATTATCAATTAATCAATTAATAAAAATGAATTATTAATTAATTACCAATTAAAAATTAATTGACAATTTATACAAAATAAATACCAATCAATTAATTCATTAACATATTTGATTAATTATAATTAAATTACTTCCCACCCTATTCCCCTATAAACCCACAACCCGCTACAGAAAATAAAATAATATTATTCACATAATTGTCAATTAAACAATTATTTACAATTAATTATCAATTAACAAATAATTAATTATCAATTAAAAATTAATTAATTGTTAATTCAAAATAAATACCAATTAATTAATTAACATATTTAATTAATTATAATTAAATTACTTCCCACCCTATTCCCCTATAAACCCACAACCCGCTACAGAAAATAAATTACTAAAATTAAAATATTTATCAATTAATCAATTAAATTAATTACCAATTATATTTTTATCAATTACCAATTAATAATTAATTAACAATTAATTCTAAATAAATAACAATAAATAAAATAACATATTTAATTAATTATAAATAAATTACTTCCCACCCTATTCCCCTACAAACCCACAACCCGCTACAGAATTATATTACATAAAAAATAAAAATTAATATTAACTTACCTAAAACTCGATATTTTTGTTGTCTATATTATGTCTAGTCGATATTATGTCCATTCTATATTTTTGATTCGATATTATCTCCATTCTATTCGATATTAAAATGTTCTAGTCGATATTTTGGTAGTCTATATTATGTCTAGTCGATATTATGTCCATTCTATATTTTTTACTCGATATTATGTCTAGTCGATATTTAAAACTCGATATTTTGACTCTATACCCTGGAAAACACCTCCCCTGCTCCGTGTTGGTCTCTCTCTCATCTGCCTCCCTCCTCTAACCACCTAAACCCCCGAAACAGCATTGGCAAAACCAGTAGCCCATCTTGTTGGGGGTTTCTTAGTTTTGTGCAAGGAAGTGTCAGGCGACTTACAAATACTGGAACTAACACATGACGAAGACGCGAGAAACTTTAGAGAAGCTTGGCATGTGTATAACATTAATCCAAAGTACAGCAACTACACACCGTGGCAAACACAGGAGAAGATTCCAGGAGAGTGACAGAGATAACACAAAGAAGCAAATCAACGGAACCTAAGACAACATTAACAGAGGATCAAGCTGGCCAAAAGAGGTACACCCGATGCTTCCCAAACGTAAACAAAATGATAACGATAGAGACATTTCACAAGGTACCCAAAACAAGGACTGAATGCATGGTTATTGCACACACACATTGGCGCCACTAGAAGCAGCTGCTCAGAGTGCAGTGTGCTTTTGACCAACTGGGGTGGCACAGGGGTAACAGTGTGAGGGAAAACTGAGGAACACACAATCTGCAGGAAAGGAGGACCTAGCACAAGGACTGTTGCAGCTGGACACCACCGCGGACCATGTCTTAAAATGCTGTTTCTGTGCCCTCTGATGTGTGCTGGATTTTTTCGTGGTTTTTTTTCCTGACACATCTGTATTTCCCCTATATCTCACTTTTATTGTCACTATTAATTTTAAGACAACTATAAAGGATCATGGGGTTTAGGGGTAACTACTTGGTATACATAAACTAGGCTTGGCCTCTTTATGAATGCCATGCCACCTACTCAGTGTGCTATGCTTTCATAACCTCACCTTCTTGCATGCTTGTGCTCCGAATTTTGTGTGCCAGGAGTGCACACAATGAATATCATCATAACATTCCAGTTCCGCTTTTCCTGTCATAAATGGCTTTAGTCAGAAATGTATGTTTCGCAGACGAACACTCAGATTTTTTCACACGCACGTGGCTTGCCACTTTCGGTCACCAACCTTCATATCCTCCAGCCGAGTTCAGTTTGCTTCTCTTTACTTTGCATGTTGTGCCATGTGTTGTGTAATGCTAGCTGATGTTACACTGTGTTTTGCTAAGGGTGTAACATTTGCCGCCAAGGAGAGCTCTCTGTTGACATTCCAGTGGCCTCCATGCAAGTGTCCATGCGCCCTCATCGTAGGGTGCCAAGGCATCCCCGCGTGGTCCCCCGACTCGTGCTCTGGGCAAAACCAAAATCTCCCATAGGCGCGACCTATTGCCTTTGCCAATGCTTGTTTTCCCTTAAGTTCAAGGCAATTCCAGATTTGCAACAGTCTGTGGTGGTTAACTGTAGACATTTGTACCACTAAAGCGGTGCTTACTGCAGTGTAACTGTAACAACAGACCTGGGAAAAATATCAATTTATGAATCAAAAACCAGGAGACACATTAGTTTTAAAAAATGTGCTGGACAGGAGCTATCATTGTCACTGCAAGAGTTCAAAGGCCATCAAAGTGCAGATGGCAGAAAATTACAACTTCTCTGACCTGCCTGTCAGAATCAAGCGCCTGTCGTTTCAAGCGTCCTTGTGAAAACAGACGCTGAGATAGCTCACAGAAGCCTGACACATGCTTGATGCACGAAAGCCAGCAAGCATTGAATAGGGGAGGCGTAGCATTCACATGCATTTCCAGATTTACTATTCCTCGTAAATGTCAGGTTCCATGGGTGTTGCGTGGGAACACCCACAGCAACACCCATGGAACGCCCCTTTCATGCAAAGTGCTGCGTGAAAAGAGGCCATATTTACAAGGACAGGAAAAGCCTCGCAGGGTGGCTTTTCCTATCCTTGTAAATATGAAGCAGGAAGATACGCCACCAGTACGGCACAAAAAGTGACGTACCCCCTGGTTTCTCCATGCAAACGCGTGGGGGAGGGACACTTGACACACTGCAGATAGGCGAAAGTGACTAGAACTCTGCTTCTCTCGTGAGAAGAACAAGAGACCTTGACTACTTGATACAGAGTCCAATGGTAACACTTCTGACCTCCAGTTTTCGCTTCCTTGTGCCATCTTCGGAACAAGAGTGCCAAATTTGTAAAATAATAAGTACCAGGGTTGTCGTCAGGACCCTCTGCAGTTTGCACCACTCATTCCCACAACAGCCCTGCTGGTGACACTACAAACACACCTACGAAAATGACACTCCTTCAAGTGTGGCACTTCAGGCTATTCCAGGCCCGCAAACCTATAAGAATGACTTGGGAGGCAGGTATTAGGCATTTTAATTTTACATTGAATTAATAAACAATTATTGCTGTGGTCAGTTCTAATAAACACAAGCAGCGCCACCATTTGGCAGACTGTCATAGGACCCCATGTTTGCAATTAAGTGCAACTTGTGGAGAAGTGTGGCTCACTGGTTAGAGGAGGTAGACCTGGAAGCAGAGGTCAGCCCGGGACCAGGGTTCAATTCCCGGCTCGGCAGGGTCTTGAGTCCTAAAATGTCCATGGACTTGACAATTCTCGCTCCAGTGCCTACTCGATTCACGGGTCCACACTCTGCGACTCTGGGCAATAGCTTGCTTAATCTCCACAACGGCCCCTCGCAGCGGGATGCCTGGCTTTCACCTTGTGGATACCCTGCCGGGGTTATCTCACAGGGGAATACCAGGACGGGTTCCCTAAGCAAGCGCTTAGAAACCGCTTGGTGATTTGCGCTATATAAATTCCTGTACATTTATGGAGTACCGGAAACCACTGCCTCAAATTAAGCATGGAATTGCTTGCTAGAACAGTTAGGCTGAAAAGTGCAAGGTACAACACAGGATAACAGAATGGCAGTGCAGTGTACAATAGTGCTAAGGCTTGCCTAAATTTTAAAAGGAGGTAAAAAACACAAATCTCAATTGTTAATACAAACAACATGAAATTTGCATTTACATTCTCACCATGCATTAGTTATAAGATGCTCATGCAGTTCAGCTTTGCATTCTGGGGCTTGTAGTACTGCAATTTAAATAGCATATGGAAACTACAGGTACCAGAATGGAAAGAATAATAGCAGGACAAGGTAGCATATTCATGAAAGGCGTGGACCTTCCCCCCTTTCCCATTGCCACCTGTTCTCTTTGCCAACTTTTTAAGCCTTTTCAACAGTTCTGAATAACATTTTATTTACAGATAAAAACAATTATTAATGGATTGGGTTATTTTTATAAAGCAAACAAGAGGAGCATGCAGTAAAAGAGAAAAATTCTACAAGCACAGGGCAAAGTCTCTCTTCTATCTCACTTGTCTGATGCTACAAGTGGGTGTTAAAATGTGTAGTAGGAGTTATGGAAATGGAAACAATTTACTCCAAGATCCCGTAGCGGTGCTTGGCTTAGTAAATACAAAGTAACGCAAGGGCGGGTGTGGTGCTGCCATGGTGCCTTACTTTGCGTCGGGGAGGGGTTACATCGGTGTAGCAGGGGCGTTCACATGCCTCAACACCTGTTACGGTAACTCAGAGTTACCAACACTGAGTTTGCGCGAAAATGGTGTGCCTACTCGACAGAGGTGTAACGAGGAGAAGTATCTTTATTTCTCCTTGATTCCTCTTTCCATGTGTTCTGCATGGATGTATGACATTACAACGCATGCTTTTACATCGCATGCCTTTACAATGCGGTTTTTACAACGCATGCCTTTACAACGCATAGCGCTTCGGAAAGCTGGATAGTGAATTGTTTAATTTACTATTCCAACTCCAGTCTGGATAGTAGGGAAGGTGTTGGATAGTACATTAAACCTATTCCCTATCCTAGAGCGCCCCCCAGCGCAATGCGTTGTAATGGTTTGCGTTGTAAAAGTTGCGTCGTAAAGGCACTGCGTGGTAAAAGTTGCGTTGTAAAGGATGTTCCCCGTTCTGCATATTCTGCAGCAGACATAGAAGGAGAAATATATCTCTAAGGGTTGTTTGATGCAAAAAGTTATCCCTTCCTGCACAAAAACACTCCTGCCTGTAACGCAGACACCCTTGCCTTATGGTGCCGATATCGCCTGGTGGCAGGGAAGACAAGTTGAAAAGTACTGCAAAGAGGGGCTTTCCAGCTCCCCTCTGGAAGCTGGAAGCAGTCAGTGTCCATTAAGGGGTGTGAGAACCCCAGGACAGACAGGCACAGAGATAGATCGAGGGACACAGTCTCTTTTGACTGTGTTGATCCTCCCCTGGACCGGGGGCGTTGTGAACCCCAGGCGGGGTCGGTAGTGGGAGTACCTGCCGGGCGGTGACTTGGGGAGGGGGAGGGGCAGGTGGGGGAAGGTAAGCGTGGATTACGGAGGTTTACAGGTAAGTAAACATATAAATAAATAAAACAAATTTAGTTGCGTGCACTGCATCATATTTGGGGATGCAGTGCACGCAACAAAATTCGTTTTATTTATGTATCTGTTTACTTACCTGTAAACCTCCGTAATCCATAGTTTACTACCCCCCACCCTGCCCCTCCCCACGTCACCGCCGGGCAGGTACTCCCACTACCGACTGCGGCTGCCCCCTCGCCCCCTGCTTTAGCAGCTACGGGGCGGGGGGGGGAGTTCCTGATGTCACTCGTCTGTCTGCAGCTCAGCACACAAAGGCTCGTCATTAACGGGAAAAGGTGGGAGAGTGAGTGAGTGAGTGAGTGAGTGAGTGAGTGAGAGGACGGATACTTGGTTTGATGTGTAGGTGAAAGGCTGGATGGATGGGTGAGTGAAAGGGTGGATAGGGAGATGGCTGGACGAATGAGTGAAAGGATGAATGGATGAAAGAATACATGGATGAGTGAAAGGGTGGATGATTGCATGAAAGGATGGATGGATGAGTGAAAGGGTGGATGTAAATGTGGATGGATGGATGGATGTATTTGTAAAAGGGAGCATGGATGGATGAGTGGAAGGGTGGATGGAGTGGATGAGTGAAAGAGTAGATGGAGGGATGATGGATGGATGGACAGGTTTGATGGACAGGTTTGGAGATGAATGGTGAAAGGCTGAACGATGGATGACAGAATGAATGAATGGATGACAGAATGTAAAGGTGAAATGGTGGATGGTAGTATGACAGAATGAATGGATAGATGCATGGTTGAAATAGACAAGTGAACCCTTCTGGGGAGTGTCATGATGACGTGCTTTGCTTGCTTGGTGCCAGAAGGGCTTTCCTTCAAAGTGTGTGTGTGTGTGTGTGTGTGTGTGTGTGTGTGTGTGTGTGTGTGTGTAGGGATGGGGGAGTATTTTCATTTTAAGGCTGTTCCACATTCCCACTCAGTGCATAAGTTAAACCTGTCTCTGCCTTTTGCCTGCGCCTAGAGGCAGTGCATACACAGGGGCAGGGTTTAAGCACTTGTTTGGCGCAGTAGGGTCTAAAGTCGTACATTAAAACATAATTCTCTTTCCTTAACATTTAAATGCCACACTATAATGATATTGTGTGCAGATATGGGGCGACTCCCCACCCTCTTCCAAACCCAATTGGCGCCTAGGCTGGCTTGCACCAGTGGGGGTGGACGTCGGCCTGGGTTTGGGGCGGTGACGTCACGCGGCCTTGACCTGGGCCGGAGAGGGTGCAGCAGATAAATGAAGCACACGCTGGCGCCTCTCCAGCTGGTCGGAGTCCATCCGCCCGCAGCAGTGTCCCTGGTCCTTGCAACACTGTCAGGAGTGTACCATTCCCTCCCTGGAGGGGTGGCAGAGGCGGGCCCTGGGCACCCACAGACAGGGCTCCAACACCTGGCCTGCATGGAGGGCTGACAGTGCCGGCTCCACAGGTGTGTCTGGCCCACCTGTCCTGGCCCACCTCTCCGCCCCCAGGACTTGGCACTGCCCAGAGCGGATCTTTGGGGGTTTTAAGAGTCGGCTCCCTGGGCACCGGTGGCAGAGGCTGGACGAGGCTCAGAGTTGGATGTGGGGCTAGAGGCCCGGACCCGCGGGGGGTCGGCAGACGCCATGAAGACCATCATGGCGGCCTATTCGCAGGACCTGCAAGGTAAGAGGCTCTGACCCCTGCCTGGCACGTGCAGTTAGTCGCTTTTTGTTTTCTGTTTTACCAACATGGCACATTTTGGTGACTTTCGGGCACTCTCGGATACTGGGAGCTTCCTGAATTATGAGCGCAGTAGCCAAATCCATAACATGTGCGCAGTCGTACTACGCCAAGTTGGCAAAGTATGTAAAGGGGTTTAAACTAGAGCAGGAAGTTAAACAAGGGGTGTCAACTAGTGCAGGAAGTTAAACAAGGGGTGTAAACTTGTGCAGGAAGTTAGGCACTGGGTGTAAACTAGTGCAGGAAGGTAAGCTAGGGTGCTAGCTACTGCAGAAAGTTAAGCTAATGTGCTAGCTAGTGCAGGAAGTTAAACAAGGGGTGTAAACTAGTGCAGGAAGGAAAGCTAGGGTGCTAGCTACTGCAGAAAGTTAAGCTAAGGTGCTAGCTAGTGCAAGAAGTTAAACAAGGGGTGTAAACTAGTGCAGGAAGGTAAGCTAGGGTGCTATCTTGTGCAGGAAGTTAGAATAGGGGCGTAAATCAGTGCAGGACAGTTAAACTAAGGGGCATATGTACAAGCCCCTATCGCCACCACAGCGTCACTTTTAACGACATTGTGGTGGCGACAGGGGCTTAGCTTTATTTACTTAGTTTGACGCTGCCTTGTAAATAAGGCCTCCTTTCACACTATGGTTAGTTTGAAAGGGGTGGGCAGGGGGTGTTGCGCTGGGTGTTTCACCACCACACCCATTGATTTTGAAGCGGCCCCCTATGTACAAGACCTGCGTACATAGGAGGCAGCGCCAACATTAAGACCAGTGAAAACTTGGAAATAACTTAGTGAAACAAGGAGAAATGCATTATTTCTAGGGTGACCAGACGTCCCGAATTTGCCCCGACAGTCCCGGTTTTTCACCAGCTGTCGGGGCAGATTTCAGCAATTTTGTCTCATGTCCTGGTTTTTAGAAGGGATTGACTGAAAACATTGAGAGGCACTTTTTGGGTGTTCTAAAGCATTGCTAGTTAGCAACTGTAATAAATAAGCAATTTAATGAATACGTATGATTTTGATTGTAGAAATGATATTGTATTTACTTTCTTAATGCATCTTCTCTGATCCTATGTTGATGGCAGCTGTCAGTTTGCGTCATTTAGTGGATGACTAATTGTAGTCCTTCTTCTATTTTCCCCAAATGTCCCAGTTTTTGGTTCTCAAGATCTGGCCACCCTAATTATTTCTCCTTGTTTTTGCTTTTCCCATGTGTGTTGCATTGTGCAGCACACATGGGAAAAGTAAAATGCCATGGATTATTGATATACATGAAGGTTCCCCTTCCTGTACATAAACAATCTGTAAAAAACAATGCCATTTTGTGACTTCCGTGTGTGCTGCATGAAGCAGCCTGGCCACCCCAAGATGTAATACTGCATCTAAAAGGGGCAGAGCCTTTTCCGTACTGCTCCTGCAACTCTGGAACCAGCTGTCCGACCACCTATGCAAAGAACCGGCTCTCCTCCCATTCAGGCAACAACTTAAAACGCCCCTGTTTAGGGAAGCACTGGATAATGTTTAAACACACCACACTGTTGGGCCATAATATCTGCCCACGTCCTCTGGCTATTCCCCTTAAAGTGCTTAGAGACGCGCTGGTGATTAGCGCTATAGAAATATCATTTAACAATAACACTAACACTTAGCACTGTAGCGCCAACGCAGGCACCCTTGCACCATAGTGCAAGGGTGTCTAAGTGTAGGGGAGGATTGTTTATGTACAGGAAGGTGTCCCTTTCTGCACATATCGAACTGTAAGGGGCAGTGTTTCAGCCCCATGCCCAGTCGCACAGATGTTGTGGTGAAACTACCATATTATTCGATCACTGTACTCTGTTATTTCTCCATTTTATCCATGTACTCCTCAATGATTTCAACTTTCGCATATGGGGCGGATGAACGACACACGATGGGATGTCATGCCATTTTTCAAAGTTTCTTGTGCTCAAGCTGTGCCCATCCGGACCTCTAGGCAAGAACGCAAACTGACGTATGGTTCGTCCAAAAGCAGTGTTTATTAAAAACCCAATGCATTTCGGGCTATGCAAGCCCTTCTTCAGGAATCACTGTAAATAACAATAAAAAAATATTCACTGTTGCACTATAGTTTACTGTTGTAAATATCAACATCAATACTGCCATTCGTTTTGTCTATGGAACAAAACCTTTCAAACAACGATGTAAATGCAAAAAACGATGTGCCAGAAAACATTTCCTAAAGCCCTCCCGCATAATCGCTTTCCACATCTGGTGAAACCTAATTAAATCACCCATCTTTTTTGAAGCCTCTGGTATGTGATTGTCACCTAAACTTGTGTACTTAACACTCAACTCCATAAACTTGGCTCAACGTGTTAGTAACCAACCAGCTTCATTCCCCCCCACTCTTAATCTGAGAATACGCACTGTTTTTATCCCCTTATCTGGCCGTGTACTCGCCACTCGTCCTCATGAACGGAAATCCCACAAGCAAACCTGCGGCCGCCCTATTCCTTTTCATTCTCCCTCCCAATCTCCCTGATACCCAAGCAACACCCACGGAATCTGACGCTGCCCCGGATTTACAAAGTCATGTAGACCTGAGGAAGCTCCAAATCCGTACGCCTCCCGAGGTGAGGCGTAACAAGGAGAAATATGTTTATGTCTCATCGTTTTTTCCTCTTTCCATGTGTGCTGCAGACATGGCAAGAGGAACATGCCTGGTTGGGTTGCTTTTGTGCAGGAAGTTTCCCACAAAAACATGTCTGCCTTGAACCAGAGGCACTCTTGCATCATGGTGCAAGGGTGCCTACGTTGGCCCAAGGCCGGCGAAACGACACCAGCGCAGGGAGAAAGGACGGAAATGCACCGTCTTGCTTAACACGGTGCATTCCTGCCCTTTCACTTTGGCGTAGGGCAGTGTGGCAAGGTGCCTTGTTGCGCTTTCCTATGCCAAAATACCAGAAATGAGGTCCGCGGTTTATAAAGCGCGTACTACTCTTAACGAGATGATTATGTGTTTTTAGCATGCAGCAGGCTACTCTGTAATCCGAAGTTAGTGGCGTCATCACAATACCTTGCAACGCACATTGTGCCTGTCTTCAAGGCCAGTCAGTGCTTCAGCCCCAAGGCCAGTCAGTGCGTCAGCCCCAATCACAGGTCAGGGGCACAGGCCTTTTCAGCTGTACTCAACTGAAGAAGGCTTTTCCGAATATGCCCTATAAAATCTGTTCTAGTCCCGATAAGTAGGGTCCGGTGGCATCCCTAGATGCAATTTTTTGAAAAAATCAAAGGATAAAGTGATGCTATAGTAATGGAAAACATAGCATTGTAAACTCTAAAAATGACTGAAATTCACCAGTTATCGTTAACTGATGTAACTATAACTCGCAGGCCCGCCAAGCCCAGTGTTGTCATCAATGATGTCATTTTGAGTGTCATTAGTGGTGTTTTCCAGTGATGTAAGATGTAAGGTTAAGCAGTGTATGTCGAGGGAGCAAGTTAGTTACTTCAGTTAACTGTAACTGGTGAATGTCAGTGGTGGTTTTTAGAGCTTAAAACAAATGTTATGTTTCACCTAACTATAACATCACTTTAACCTTTGTTTTTTCCAGTGAATTTCCAAGTTTTTTATAAACATATAGTAACAATATAAAGGGTGTCATTTTAAGTAAGGTAGACCTACTGGCTTTGTCAAAGGGTCAGAAGACCAAAATATATAATTTAGGTCTATTGGATTTATCAGGGGTCACAACATCAACATATATAAAGTACACCTATGGGTTTTGCCAAAAAGTCACCACAATAATGTATCAATGACCATCATACAAATATTCCTTTTAAATACACACTTGCAATGCTTAATAATAATTGTTGTCATAAAAGTAAAGCATTTTTCATCCAAACAACCATAAACATATATTTGAGTCTTTTTAACACTGTTCGGGCCACAAAATGCAGCCATAGGACCAACCACAAGGGCTCCCTGCTTCCCAGCTGCAGATCAGAGAACTCTAGCTTGGAGTGCCTAAAAATAATGGTAAGCTCCCCTGGGTGTAAGAAATTCAGTTCTTGGTTGAAGGGGTGAAAATCCTTCACAAGCAACAACCGCAATCCTAGTCAAGGTGAACCACAAAAGTTACTAAATTCGCCTGTACTTACCCCGCTGATAGCTTTGCACAAATGCAGTCGGACTTAACTTAGAAGCAATGTCTGAAGAAATTATGCAGCACACAAACAGTAACAAAGTGTAAAGACAACACAAGAAAAATCCCACACCAATTTAGAAAAATAGAGTACAGTTTAACAATTGAATGAGACCAAAATGACAAAAATGCAAAGAGTAGAGTCAGTGATATGTAACTTAACATGTTTAAGTGCAGCTATCGCCAAGAAGCAGAAAGTGCTGGCTGTGGGTATGTGTTTATGGTAGACTGGGACAAAGTCACAAGTTCAGGCCGACCGTGATGGAGTGCGCGTTGGATACATGGACCAAGTTAGACCCACTGAAAAAGTTACCTTCTCAAAGTCCGGCGCGCAGAGTTAAAAACTTCAGTATTTCACAGGAGGAGCTCTACTGATGCCAGCCAAGGGTCCAGGACCTGGGAGGCACCTCTTGGGGATCACAAACTCACTCCAGCAGAGGCCAGAAGGGCTCAGGCAGGTCCAGTTGCAGTTCCAGGCAGGGCCAGTAGGTCAGATCGGCAGTTGCAGGGAGGACTCTAGAGCTTGTTGTGTCCATGTAGCTCGGAAACGGGAGGTCAGCCAACTGACCCTTGGAGTCCCTCTAGTAGTTCTGGGTTCAAGGAAATGGCCCTCTCTCCTTCAAGCAGCACGGCAGGCCTCAATCAGCAGGGCAATTCTCAAGAAGCAACACAGCAGTGCTTTGAGAAGCAAGGCAGGCCCCAAGCAGCGGGGCATTGCTATGAGAAACAAGGCAGGCCCCAAGCAGCGGGGCATTGCTATGAGAAGCAAGGCAGGCCCCAAGCAGCAGGGCAGTCCTCAAGCAGCAACACAGCAGTGCTTTGAGAAGCAAGGCAGGCCCCAAGCAGCACGGCATTGCTATGAGAAAGAAGGCAGGCCCCAAGCAGCGGGGCATTGCTATGAGAAACAAGGCAGGCCCCGAGCAGCGGGGCATTGCTATGAGAAACAAGGCAGGCCCCAAGCAGCGGGGCAGTCCTTTGGCACAGCTGTCCTCTGAGAAACAAGGCAGGCCTCAAGCAGCCGGGTCAGGCTTGGAGTACAAGGTCCAGAGGTGTACTGAAGGGTGGGTCTGAGGGTCTGCTATTTATGCCTGGTACCAGCTTTGAAGTATAGGAAACATCTGAAGTTTTCACCCCACATATATTTCTAGAGTTTCCTCCATCCCTGCTCAGGTCTTAAGATGTTTGGGGTGACAAAAGCCTGGTGTCAGGTGCTTTGTGAGTGGGCCGAGGTAGCTCCTTTGAAATGTAAGCGGGGCATGGAACAGCTTTGGCCCTCCAATCCTGGCAGAATGGCCCTCTCCCAGCTACACCCAGGTCCTATTGCTCACTGTTTGGGCCAATATGCATTCCTGATAGGGGAATAATTAACAGGCCCAGGCAGCTGGAAACACCTAGAAGGCCTCAGAAAGTTTAGGGCAGAAAAATACAAACATTTCTATAATGTACAATATCTAAGTCAAAAAAACTGATAGACTGTATCAAACCATCTACAACCTAAGATGCGACAACTTACATCACCTGCCCACAGCTAATCACATTTTAGCCTTTCTTGTGTACTCTTTCTACTTCCCCGGATTGCATCCTCTGCCAACATTCCTAAAAACCCTGCATGAAAATGAACCCGATTATATCTGGTGGTTTTTCCAGTTCCTGCCTAGTTATTTGAATGATACTCTCCTTACACCCCATACTCTGCCTGCCTAAGAGGCTGTGAGGGTTCCTTACTCTGTCACATGTCTGCCTCCTTACTTTCTACTAGGCTTCAGTAAACTAACCTTACCTCCTACCTACAAACCATAAACTCTCCTTCTGAGTAACCTTACCTGTAAGACCTAACCCTTTTCCGAACCCACTTTTTCATCCGGCTCCATCAATCCTAGTTTCCTGTTGTGTGTAATCGCTCCTTGCAATCTCACAATATCTGACCTCCTCCACCCTATTGACTTATCCCATGTTATCCACTTGATTGAACTCACTCTGATAATCACACCTACCTCCTCTTAACTGCATCCACCACTAGAAAGTGGAGGAATCCCCTCATTTACCTCGCAGCGCAAGAAATGAAATGAAAAATACTTTTATAAAGCGCATTGCTACCCAAGGGCGTCCCAGCGCTAACAGCGGGAAAGAGTAGCGTGGACACCAGACTAAGGGAACAGCCAGGTCGTTAACAGTTTACGGAAGACAAGATGGTTAGGTTCTTTTCGTAAGTGAAGAGGAAGGGAATTCAAAAGCTTTGGTGCATTGTAAGAGAACATACGATCCCCACTTCTGGGTTTCCTAATCCTAGGAACAGTGGCCAGGTGCAGGTCGCCTGAGCGAAGGCGTCGGTTGGCACGGTAGGGACAAATAATAGAATGATTAATGGCCGGGCCTTTTCCGACTAACGACTTGTGCGCAATACACATCGCGTTGGAGTTAACTCTCTCCCTGATAGGAAGCCAGTGGAGAGATTTCAGGGCAGGTTTTGCTGATTGGAATTTTGGGATATCCAGAAGAATTCTGGCTGCCCAATTCTGTACCGTCTGAAGTTTGGAAAGAGTTGTGCATGGGGCCCCTAAATAAAGTTAATCTCCATAATCCAGATGCGACAGAATCAGAGTCTGAACCATAAGTTTCCTAGCCTGAAAAGGGAGTAGGGTGAAGACTAACCCAATAACCAACACATTTACAACTTTATTATTAGCCACTGGATTCACTGATAACTTTGGATTATGGAGCAGCGTGCTACCTGCCCCAAAGCACTTCAATGCCTAGCCAGGGGCAGTAGGCGCCATATAAATGTAATTATCAGGACAGTCAGGGGTCTGCCTCCTGTTGTGACATTAATGGTGTCTGTACAAAAAACCTTCTCGTTTAATTTTACCCCCTGTCTCTCTACCTCATCTCTATTGACCCCACCTCTCTCTCTCAACCTTATGTCCCTCCGGCTGTTGTCTGGGCATACCTCTGAATCACTACCTCCCTACCCTCAAATTCTCTCTACCTCATACCCAACTCTCATACCACCATGTATCGCAAGGGTTCTCTCGCTCTGTATACTATACCTTATCGATCCTGTGTCTAACTTGCCTCTTTTTACTTCACCATCTGCATCTAGTTTCGCTATCGCACATCTGTCTCACTGCCTCATTACTCGCTACTCAAATTATTGCACTCTCACATTACCTCAAACCAGGGCTTTAATTGGGGGTGTCTGTGGGGGTCTGAGCCACCCCCCCAGTTTTTTGGGGGGGACTCGAAGGGGGCTCCAGGGGGCTCTATTTTCAGGCCTCAAATGTCAAAGATAGGGTGACCAGACGTCCCGGTTTTTGTTTGGTGTTACTAGTGTGGGTGACATGTCTTGATAGTGAAATACTGCCAATTTCGTTTTTCACTATTGAAAGGCTATCTTGACCATAGGATAACATGGGGAATGCTGTGTAACATGTTTACCTGCATATCTTCCCATAACGGCAAGATAGACATCTGGAATCTGGTAACCCTGAACTCAGAATTTAATAACACATCCTTTAGTGAAGATGGTTTTTAAATTCTAAGTTTGGAAATAGCACTTTTAGAAAGTGGCTATTTACCTGTTCAACCTCTCTGTGTGCCTCTGCCTAGTTGTGTATTGACTGTCTGGTTTGTGAGTGACAGGGGCTGGGGGCTGCTCCAGGAGGCTGGCTGAGTCAGCACAAGCTGAATAGACCCATCTGCATGTACTCTACATGCAGATGGGTGCACTCTGCCAGTGCACCTCTTCTTCCTTTGTGAGTGAGGGCCAGGGCCATCAGATGCATCGCAGGAGGTGGAGCCAACATTGTGGCAGGCAGGCACAGCCCTATTGAGACCCAGGTGATACTCCTCCCACCACTCTGGTAAAGTGTTTGGTATTTTATCAATCAATCAATCAATCAAGACACTAGTAAAGCGCACTACATACCCATGAGGGTCTCAAGGTGCTGGTGGGGGGGAGTGCTGCTACTGATCGAAGATCCAGGTCTTGAGGAGTCTTCTGATGGCCAGTAGGTCTTGGGTCTGCCGTAGGTTGGTGGGGAGGGTGTTCCAGGTCATGGCGGTGAGGTGGGAGAAGGATCTGCCACCGGCGGTCGTTCTGCAGATACGGGGGACTGTGGCGAGGGCGAGGGCGGCTGAGCGGAGCTGGCTGGTGGGGGTGTAGAAGATGAGTCGTCTGTTGAGGTATGCTGGGCCGGTGTTGTGGAGAGCTTTGTGTGCGTGGATGAGGAGCTTGAAGGTTATCCTCTTGTTGACGGGGAGCCAGTGCAGGTTGTGATAAGTAGATTAGGTAGGTAGCAGGACACGTCTTCAGATTATTAAGATATATTTATTAAGATAGCTCAGCAGAGCATTACACCTCGCCAGCTGACCAGACCATTAACTGCCACGACTAGAACTTTCACATACAAGCTAGAACACTCATAGGTACTATGGGAGGTTGGGAAGGTGGAAACACTAAGGAGGGACTACTGACACCAAGTAGCCATAATGAAGGAAGCACAAATATGCAACATATCTTCTTCCTTTATAGAGAAAACAATAAGAAAGACGGTCTCTCAGGAGCTTGGCCGGCATTCCTGCGTAGAGGGTGTTTCCGTAGTCCAGCCTGCTGGTGACAAGGGCCTGGGTGACTGTTCTTCTCGTTTCGGTGGGGATCCACTTGAAGATCCTGCGGAGCATACGGAGGGTGTTGAAGCAGGATGAGGAGATGGCGTTGACCTGCTTAGTCATGGAAAAGTTGCATTCATGGTCGGTGGGTGTCGGGGCTGGTCCTAGCTTTGTCGGCCACCAGGAGTCGTCCCAGGCTGAAGGGGTGGAGCCGAGGATGAGGACCTCCTGCTTGTCCGAGTTCAGCTTCAGTTGACTGTTCCTCATCCATTCAGCGACGGCCTTCATTCCTTCGTGGAAGTTGTTTTTGCAGGTGTAAGGGTCTTTGGTGAGGGAGAGGATCAGCTGGGTGTCATCGGCGTAGGAGATGATGTTGAGGTCATGCTGTCGGGCGACGTGGGCAAGGGGTGCCATGTAGATGTTGAACAGTGTCGGGCTGAGGGAAGAGCCCTGGGGTACGCCGCAGATGATCTCGGTGGCATTGGAGCGGAATGGGGGAGGCGGACACTCTGAGTTTTGCCGGAGAGCTTATACTTAATAAATATACCTTTTTGCCTATTTTATTATTCTTTGCTGGATGCGATTTCATGGTTTTCTTAAGCACACAATGATAGTTATCTTGATTTAGACCACTCCCCTAGTCTGATAGGTCACACCCCTTTATGAAATTTGCCACGCCCCTTTTAGAGCACCACCAGTTTTTTTCCCACTTAAGATCCTGCCTCAAACATCAATTTACTGCCCCACCCATCAGTTACTTTACTACCCGCTTCACCTCTCGACCTCTCCTCCTGTTCTTTCTGTTTTATTCCCTCGACCACTGCCCCTCTGAGCCTCACCACTCTCACTACCTCACCTACATGCCCGTGTCTCTCTCTCTGACTCTAGCTAATTCTAAGTCACACTTTTTCTATCTTTCTTCACTCCCTCTCTTTCTCGCCACATTTCCCTCAACCTGTCCCACGCTTTCTCTAACACTCTACCGTCATCTTCCTACCTCTCTTGAACTTTCTCTCTGGCTGCCTCGCCTTTCCTTCTTTACCTTGTGCCTCTCCTTACCTCAGCTGTATCTCCACCTCATCTATCACTCCATTCTCCGCTCCTTAGAGTCTCTCGCTGTCCCATCCTCTTTAACTCTTTATTGTTTCCTGTCTCCCTTCTCTCCCTTTTTCCCCGTGAGAGTGAGTGTCTCGTCAGACAAGTGTAGACACAGAAAGTGGTGAATGAGTGTCCAGTCAGAGAGGTGTAGACACAGAAAGTGGTGAATGAGTGTCTCGTCAGACAAGTGTAGACACAGAAAGTGGTGAATGAGTGTCCAGTCAGAGAGGTGTAGACACAGAAAGTGGTGAATGAGTGTCCAGTCAGAGAGGTGTAGACACAGAAAGTGGTGAATGAGTGTCTCGTCAGACAAGTGTAGACACAGAAAGTGGTGAATGAGTGTCCAGTCAGAGAGGTGTAGACACAGAAAGTGGTGAATGAGGGTCCAGTCAGAGAGGTGTAGACACAGAAAGTGGTGAATGAGGGTCCAGTCAGAGAGGTGTAGACACAGAAAGTGGTGAATGAGTGTCCAGTCAGAGAGGTGTAGACACAGAAAGTGGTGAATGAGTGTCCAGTCAGAGAGGTGTAGACACAGAAATGGTGAATGAGTGTCTCGTCAGACAAGTGTAGACACAGAAAGTGGTGAATGAGTGTCCAGTCAGAGAGGTGTAGACACAGAAAGTGGTGAATGAGTGTCCAGTCAGAGAGGTGTAGACACAGAAAGTGGTGAATGAGTGTCCAGTCAGAGAGGTGTAGACACAGAAAGTGGTGAATGAGTGTCTCGTCAGACAAGTGTAGACACAGAAAGTGGTGAATGAGGGTCCAGTCAGAGAGGTGTAGACACAGAAAGTGGTGAATGAGTGTCCAGTCAGAGAGGTGTAGACACAGAAAGTGGTGAATGAGTGTCCAGTCGGAGAGGTGTAGACACAGAAAGATGCCACGAGAGACAAGCCGGGGAAGAATGAATAATGGAGAAAACTACCACAATTCACAGATGAAGGATTGAAAATGCTGAAATCTTTTGATTTTCACTTTGATAGCGATAGTGACAGTTCTGAGAGGGGATTTATTTGTGATTATGAAGATTCCTCAGTTAAGCACTACGTGCGAATGTCCTACTTTAAAATGAAGCACGAATTCACCAAACGTCCAGCAAGTTTTCCTTGCTCGGTACAAGACAAAGCCATCTAGATCCAAGCACAGAAAGAGATGGCTTTGTCAGTGCTTGTTGAGGCCTTGTTGGCCCTGTTTGGCTGGGAGCTGCCAGGCTGCTCCAGATTCCAGCTATTTTTCCAAGTTCCCAGTCCTGAAAGTTTATCTTCACCCTTTGGCCTAGGTGGGGCCTGCGTTAGGTGAAGATGGCTGGGTACTGCATTCACAGTTATTCCAGAGAGAGCAGCTCTTTAGCAAACTGGTACTGTGCACTGCCCCAGGGTCAAGGCCGCGAGGGGGACCGGCCCTTCGGCCTTATCTGATGACACCTGGGGAACCACACCCCTCTGGCTTCCGAAAATCTCGGACTCATCTGTCCAGGGCTTCGGGAGTCGAAAGGTTCCTCCAGATAAAGAGCACAAACAGGTGCCGCCCCGAGACAATAACAGGCACTTTAAACACCTGTTATCTCCAGGAGGTGAAGCTACGCGGGAAGGACGCGCTGCCGCAGCGATTCTGTGCCCCCCCCCCCCCCAGCACGGAAGAGCACCTGCCAATCACGGACCAGACCACGAGCTGTTCTTCAAAGCACTGCTGACCCGCACCCGGCAACAAAACAAAGGCAGGACTTATACAAAGCAGTGAAGAGGGCCAGAAAGCAGATCTGGAACTCCAGATTTTTTGCAGCTTTTTTTGCGGGACTTTATCGGCATTCTTTTAGTTTTCGATAGTTTCAAGCCCCAAAAATAGTGCAGTGGAGAGTGATCTCATATTGACACGAGGCCTAGGG
Source organism: Lissotriton helveticus (assembly GCF_964261635.1). Lineage (NCBI taxonomy): Eukaryota > Metazoa > Chordata > Amphibia > Caudata > Salamandridae > Lissotriton > Lissotriton helveticus. Next base: position 89,104,240 of record NC_136064.1, read on the forward strand.
CCTCATTTATGAGGCCTTGCGTCAGTTTTGCGCTTCCGATGCGTCACTTTTTGTGATGCATCGGAGGCGTAAAATATGCCTCCTGTTGCGCACTATTTACAAAGTGACGCATCTAAGCAGATGCGTCACTTTGTAAACCCCTGCGCTACATTACACCTGCGTCAGGTATAATGTATGCAGGGGGGCGTTCCCCCGCAAAAAGCCTCGTAGAAGTGACGCAGTGAAATCTATGAGGTTTCACTGTGTCACTTCTAGGACGCCGTTGCGCAAAAATCTTGCGCCTGTCTCACAGCAGGCGTAAGACTGACGCGGGCCATTTCACAAGGGGGCTTGCCCCATGTGAAAGGATGCATTGCTGGAGTTGCGTCACTTTTGTGACACACTCCAGCAATATGTCACTTTTGCGCTTACAGATACGTCAGAAATACTGACGTATCTATGACCCCTTGCGACATGATGCGTCATACAGTAAATATGACACATCATTGGTGTCGCAAGGAGTACGCACTGAGAAGTGACGCATCGCTGCTTTCACGCAGTGATGCGTCATTTCTCATAAATGAGCCCCCTAATGTTTTGTTACACACCCCTGTCATGTGTGGTAAATTCGAAACCCTAGACCAAGCTCCTAACACCTAAAGCGGGACCTCATCCGACACCCCCCACCCAGAGGAAGCCTGGGTGCCCTCCCCCATGCTTCCGTGATCCGGAGCAAAACCTTAAGTAAGTGAAATGTGCAAATTTCAAGTTGTGTGAAATTTCTAGAAATCTCACATAATGTGATTTTGTGGAAGGAGAGTGAAATTTTCTGCTCAAACTAGTATGGGCGTGGGGGACCCTGTACTTTGACACCACGAAACAATATGTGCCTCAATAGAAAGCCCATAATTCAATGAATCGGAGATGGTGTTAAACCTCAATTTCATGAGGCAATGTGTCCCTGAGGTAAGGCACCTCCCAACACATAAAAATATCAGAAAAAAGTCAATAAAAGGGCTCACTCAATAACCGAGTTCTAGAGTAGCAGAATAATTAAAGAGATTTATTACAAAACTGAAAAAGCAAGGTGACACAGAGTCAATCCACACATGCTCTCAACAAATAGGGCATTAAGAGAGGTGCAAAATCAAGATTATCCAAAGTCCCAAGGGGGAGCAAAATCAAGAGAGAAATGGACCGCAACCCTAGCAGCATTGGAAAGATTTCTCGCTCATCCCCAAATTTAGGTTTTTTTTAACATTATTTTCCCATATGAAATTAGTAATTCTGCAGATTCATTGTGATATGATCAAATATGTAAAATTCCTTGCAAATCACAGCAGAATTCTATTCTGCATCATATTGCCTGAGCACACAGACACATAGGGCCCGATTCACAGAACTAACTTTAGACAAAATCCTAAATTTACTACCATTTTGGTATTCACAAAAGGCACTTACTCATTTTGGTATTCACAGAGGCACTTATTCATTTTGCTATTCACAGAAGTTACGAGTCCTAGCTTTAGGACGCCTAAATGCCTTCTGTGAATACTGAAAGCCTTAAAAATATGATTTTTCTCAGTTTAGGAGAAAAATCCTAACTTTAAGACTTTCAGTATTTACAGAAGGCATTTAGGAGTCCTAAAGTTAGGAGTCCTAACTTTACTAATCCTAAACTGAGAAAAATCCTATTTTTAAGGCTTTCAGTATTTACAGAAGGCATTTAGGAGTCCTAAAGTTAGGAGTCCTAACTTTACTACTCCTAAACTGAAAAACATCCTAATTTTAAGACTTTCGGTATTCACAGAAGGCATTTAGGAGTCCTAAAGTTAGGAGTCCTAACTTCTGTGAATAGCGAAATTTATTTATTTATTTATTTATTTATTTATACAGGATTTATAATGCGCATGGCTGCCTCAGCGACGAGGCGTCCCAGCGCAACCAGAGACCAAAAGGGCGCAGTGGGAGTTACAACAAGCGTCCTTTATTGGGTTTCGCCTGCCGAAGGCTGCTGCGCAGCCTTTCAGCGCAGGTGAAATCCTATGTTGACAATAAGCACTTCGGGAACGTCCCCCGGCTCTCATTGGCTAGCTCCATAAATGGAGGCTAGCCATTGAGTGCCGGATCTGTCCGTCAAGGCCGGACCAGATTCGGGGGCGTTCCCGAGATTTTTTCCCAGGGCGGAGTTACGTTTTTTCCGTTCCCTCCCCTTTCACTGTAAGTGAATTCAGATGCGCTGTCCATTCCCGCCCCCTCCGTGTGCCTTTCCGCCCCCCCTCGCTGTCCTGTGCACGTTTCCCGCCGTCCGTGTCCTCTCCCGCCCCCTCCCGCCGTCCTTGTCTTCTCCCGCCCCCTCCCGCCCCCTCCCGCCGTCCGTGTCCTCTCCCGCCCCCCTCCAGCCGTTCGTGTCCTCTCCCGCCCCCCTCCCGCCGTTCGTGTCCTCTCCCGCCCCCTGTGTCCTCGTAGGTGCTTGTTTTAGGTGAAAAGGGCACACACGGTTGTGAATTCCAGATTTCCGCTGACACAGGTTGCACAGCGGCCTCCCTATTACTCAGCTTCATCTGTATAGTGTTTGGAGCAGAGGTGGGCGACAGTCTTCTTGGGTACATAAAAGCATTGCTATCCAGATAGTCCCCTAAGCTGTCTGGCAATGGATCAGTGTTACTCCTTTTTGCTGCGAAGTGCAATCTTAACCTCCTTGCCATTTCGTCTTCCCGAGCATGCTACTGAGCGAAATCCACAAATGTGTCTGCAAAATAACAAAAGGCAGCTGCACCGAATACACCACTGGCATCGGGATGATTGTAAGCAGCTTGAAAGAGCTCCCAAAGCTGGGGTATGTGCCTCGGATACAGTTGAGGAAGGTCATCGCCAAACGATGCTCAAAATTCATACGAAATAGATAAAAGCCGCCTCGAGGATGCAGTTTGGAAAACGTCTTCTACTTCTCCCAGTCAAAACCCTCCACTTACCCAGCACTCGATCTAGCTGCAGGACACTAAAACACTGCCAACTGTGCTCCAATCAGTCCTCGTCCAGTTTGCATCAAAGAATCCCAGCAGGAACAACAGTCCTCCAGCCTTTCAAAGTTATAGAACGTTCTTGCTGCAGGCACACGGGCTTAGCCGTCCGCCACTTGAATCAACATGTCGAAACTCTGCAGCACTCCACGGCCGCTAATATTTTTACCCGTGGGTGTAGAATTACAGGAAGTCAGTAGGAATGAAGTCCCACATAATTGAGTATCAAAGTTGGGATTGAATTTCCAAATACTATCCATACTTGGAAACGAGCTAAGTTGGAGTTTTCCGGGAAGCTACCAGTGCTTATTATAATTTCAAATTGTCAAAGCTCACAAAAAAATAATCAAAAGCAGTATTTCTTAATAATACACTCTTGGAAACCACAACGCTGATTTCAGCACTATATTTTCAGTTCCAGCTGACTCTAGAACTAAATGTGCAAACCCTACATCTTGCAGTAACAAACTAAATATGCATTCAAATCCAATTTTCCGATGAGAGCGAGGGAACACACAGAGAAAGCATGCAGTGCGTAAAGTTTTAAATAACATCGACAGACTGCAATATGGAACAATCCTATATAACTTGGATATATGATATTGTGAGCTGCTTAGTACTGCAAACGACAGAATCACAAATGGAAACGCTCAAAATATCGTGCGAGAGTTACATTCCGTTTCTGGGGACACCAATAACTATACAGCCTGCTTTTTTATAGAAGGAATTCACGAGGCAGCAATTCAAAAAAAAAAATTCAATACACTGCACAACATGGCCCTGTCTGCAGATTCTGTTTTGGATCTGGACTATTCCTGTCCCAACGACTGTACAAATATGTATTCTTCACAAACTAAGCAGCAAATGGCTTGCTACTCACATGCACAACCACGTGTAAAGGAAACGTGTGATACTGTAAATTACAACTCAGATGTTTTATTTTACTTTCACTTCATACACAATCCTCTTCCCCAGACAACGCATGTAGACTGCGAAAGGGTCCCAAAAGTTACAGGCTGCAAATAAAGAAATAATAGCATCCAATTCTGAAAATGCCACCACAGATATCCAGAAATGAAAATGTATTTCAGATGTATGCAAAGCACAGCTTTATTGACTTATGTATGCAGTGCACCTAAAGTATCACTAAAGCCGGACCAAATTACAATATGCATAGGCTAAAGTATATTGAGGCTGTGAACTAATTTAAACTTTTACACAGTAGACAAACTGAGCTAGTACCTACTGGTAATGTAGTTGCTGCTCTCAAAGCGTGTGTGTGTGTGTGTGTATATATATATATTTTTTTATCAGCACAGCAAATTTACATGCCCACTTACATTATTACATTAAGGAGGTGTAAAGGCAACCGCGCGCCATCAAGCGTGAGCTAGTAAAGCAGATCACGCCACATTCTATATCGTTCCATGAACTAGCTAATTTGATGTGTAAAAACAACAAGCATTGGCAAAGCCAATAGGTTACACCTATGCGAAATCAATTTGGTCTGTCAAGTTTTTTACATGCCGCACAGCAACATGTGGAAAATCTATAAACGATCAATCACAAATCTGTAACCAAAAAGAAAAGTAAATGGAAAATACTAAACAAAACTAGAAAATCAAAACTATCTTGGAGGGAGGGTACGGGGGGGGCTTTTTGCTGGTCTACTCACAACTAACCTGTCCTGCAATTCTTTATTCCAAGGTAGGTGCCCACTGCCTTCAACCAGGTCGATGAAAGTGTTATATATGACAAATAGCGTTTATGTCAACAAATGCCCAAGCGCTTTGGGGCTATTTAAAGTCTTTACTAGTTTTGCAGTTTTCTGGTCCAAACATGCTGGAACATGTAGTTTCACTATACCCACTGTTTGAGCCAGAAGCCCAAAAATACTCTTCAAAAGCCCAGACAGGCTGAGTGAGTGGACCATGTCCAAAAAGACTGACACTCCAGTAGGGTAGTGTAGTGCTTTCAGCAAGCGTTGCCTTAATGTGCCACCCCAGCACGATTTAACCCCCTCAGCTGTCAATTGGGCATCTGTCATGTGACACCTGCAGACCAGACTCTGAATTTCTTCAGTGAAATCCAGTAGGGTACAATAGGTCTTACATTTGCAAGAGATTAAGCTGTTGGCAATGTAAATGACAATGCCATTTATTTATCTGTTTTCAAAACCAACACATAAATAAAAATATTGTCATTTACAATGCCAATAGCTCTAACTGGCAAAGGCGAAACCGTTGCATTGTAAATGCTTGTTATTAAATGCAGGGAATAACCATGCTTTTACAGACTTCCGGAACACCAACAGATTAGATATGACTCTGATGTTCACTGGGAGGGAGTTCCAAAGTTTGGCCGCCAAATAGCCAAACGAGCGGCCCGCGCCCTAGCATTCTTTACTCGGGGGACACAAACCAAACCACAGTTGGTGGATCTCAAGGCACGCCCAGGCACATAGGGCTTCAGTAAACCCGAGAGCCCAATAGAGGCTTTGTGCATCCAGATTTTATGGGCAATGCACAGCACCTTAAAGTGAACCCGGGCTTCGATGGGCAGCCAGTGCAACTTTAAGAGCACATGAGCCACCGACTGCGATCTAGGCAGTGCTCCTAGCATACGTGCTGCCGCATTCTGGACTCTCTGAAGGCGTTTAATACTTGCTGTATTTGCGCCCAGATATAGAGCATTTCCATTATCAAGTCTCGCCAAAATGGAGGCTTGCAAGATGGTTTGGCGCACTTCAGATGGAAAAAGACCAAGCAAAGGTCTAAGGCCTCTCAGAAGCCCAAAACAAACCGCAGCAACAGCTCTTGTCTGTTTCTCGAAAGTTAGACCGGTGTCGAACCAAACACCTAAGGGGCAGATTTATGTTAAGTGGCGCATCCCCAGGGATGCACCAGTTAATGTGCACCACAGTGCGCCACTGCTCCGCCACCCATGGTGCGCCGCATTTACAATGCGGCACACCATGGTGCAAGGCAGTGATGATGCGTGACGCATCTCTCGGCGTACGGGCGGCGCATTGCAAGAGTCATGTCGCAAGTGCGACATGACTCCTGCAATGCACAGGGGCCACCTCTTCAATGCATGTTGCGTCACCCTTACGCCTGCTTCAAGCAGGCGTAAGGAATTGACGTAGAAAGTGACTGAGTGAAACCTCATAGATTTCACTCAGCCACTTTTAGGAGGCGTTCCTGCGCAGGAACGCACCCCCCTGCGCAGGAACGCCTCCTTATGGCGCAGCAGAAAAGGGGGTGGTGATGAACAGAGTGTCTGAATTAAGCAGACCACTCCTACCCAGTCCAAAGATCAGGGCTTGATCCATCACCGTTATTTATCTCACTGCCCCATCCCAGCTCAGAACCTGGCTATATGCAAATTAGTCTGTCCCTGGCCCAGTGCATCATGGGAACAGGGCAGACCAAACTACCAAGCCAATTCTTCACCAGAAAGGAGACAAGCTACCGGGGACCGGTTTCTGGCATTTCAGCCTCTTCGGCCCGGCTTGCTTGAATCCTGATGGAGCAGTGAGAAAGGGACTCATGTCTGAGTATACCCTGCCACACCTATAGTGGCCAAAAACGATACAGAAAAGGGGGTGGTGATGAACAGTGTTGGATCTAGCCCTGATCTCTTGACTGGGTGAGAGTACTCTGCTTAATTCAGAGACTCTGTCCATCACCACCCCTTGTTGTAAATAATTTTGTCCACCCTAAGCGTGGAAGGGTATACTCAGATGTGAGTCCCTTGCTCATTGCACCATCAGGATTCAAGCAAGCCGGGCCGAAGACGCCTGAAATGGCAGAAACCGGTCCCCGGAAGCTTGTTTCCTTCCCAGTGTAAGAATTGGCTTTTGTAGTCTGGTCTGCCCTGTTCCCATGATGCACTGGGCCAGGGACAGACTAATTTGCATACAGCCAGGTTCTGAAACTGGGATGGTGCAATGAGCTAAAAAACGGTGTTGGATCTAGCCCTGATCTCTTGACTGGGTGAGAGTACTCTGCTTAATTCAGAGACTCTGTCCATCACCACCCCTTGTTGTAAATAATTTTGTCCACCCTAAGCGTGGAAGGGTATACTCAGATGTGAGTCCCTTGCTCATTGCACCATCAGGATTCAAGCAAGCCGGGCCGAAGACGCCTGAAATGGCAGAAACCGGTCCCCGGAAGCTTGTTTCCTTCCCAGTGTAAGAATTGGCTTTTGTAGTCTGGTCTGCCCTGTTCCCATGATGCACTGGGCCAGGGACAGACTAATTTGCATACAGCCAGGTTCTGAAACTGGGATGGTGCAATGAGCTAAAAAACGGTGTTGGATCTAGCCCTGATCTCTTGACTGGGTGAGAGTACTCTGCTTAATTCAGAGACTCTGTCCATCACCACCCTTTGTTGTAAATAATTTTGTCCACCCTAAGCGTGGAAGGGTATACTCAGATGTGAGTCCCTTGCTCATTGCACCATCAGGATTCAAGCAAGCCGGGCCGAAGACGCCTGAAATGGCAGAAACCGGTCCCCGGAAGCTTGTTTCCTTCCCAGTGTAAGAATTGGCTTTTGTAGTCTGGTCTGCCCTGTTCCCATGATGCACTGGGCCAGGGACAGACTAATTTGCATACAGCCAGGTTCTGAAACTGGGATGGTGCAATGAGCTAAAAAACGGTGTTGGATCTAGCCCTGATCTCTTGACTGGGTGAGAGTACTCTGCTTAATTCAGAGACTCTGTCCATCACCACCCCTTGTTGTAAATAATTTTGTCCACCCTAAGCGTGGAAGGGTATACTCAGATGTGAGTCCCTTGCTCATTGCACCATCAGGATTCAAGCAAGCCGGGCCGAAGACGCCTGAAATGGCAGAAACCGGTCCCCGGAAGCTTGTTTCCTTCCCAGTGTAAGAATTGGCTTTTGTAGTCTGGTCTGCCCTGTTCCCATGATGCACTGGGCCAGGGACAGACTAATTTGCATACAGCCAGGTTCTGAAACTGGGATGGTGCAATGAGCTAAAAAACGGTGTTGGATCTAGCCCTGATCTCTTGACTGGGTGAGAGTACTCTGCTTAATTCAGAGACTCTGTCCATCACCACCCCTTGTTGTAAATAATTTTGTCCACCCTAAGCGTGGAAGGGTATACTCAGATGTGAGTCCCTTGCTCATTGCACCATCAGGATTCAAGCAAGCCGGGCCGAAGACGCCTGAAATGGCAGAAACCGGTCCCCGGAAGCTTGTTTCCTTCCCAGTGTAAGAATTGGCTTTTGTAGTCTGGTCTGCCCTGTTCCCATGATGCACTGGGCCAGGGACAGACTAATTTGCATACAGCCAGGTTCTGAAACTGGGATGGTGCAATGAGCTAAAAAACGGTGTTGGATCTAGCCCTGATCTCTTGACTGGGTGAGAGTACTCTGCTTAATTCAGAGACTCTGTCCATCACCACCCCTTGTTGTAAATAATTTTATCCTTATGGCGCAGGGCTTTCCAACGTGACGCATCTCCTAGATGCGTCCCGTTGTAAATAGGGCGCATTGTTTGCGCCGCCGTTGCGTCACATTAAGTGACGCAATTGCAGCGCAAAGAGGCACAAGGGCCTCATAAATCTGCCCCCATGTTCTTTACCATCTTTTTCGCTAACGGAGCGGGTTTAAGATGGTCAGGCCACCACTGCTCTTGGTCTTTCCCATAGAGAAGAATCTCAGATTTACTGGCATTCAATTGAAGGCAGTTAGCCTTCATCCAGTCTGAGATCACCGACAGATCCGTCCTAAAACTTTCCAAATTAGCACTGCAATTTTTGGAAAAGGCAATCAACAACTGGGTGTCGTCAGCGTACGACACCAAGAATAGCCCCCTACCTCTGGCCACCTCCGCCAAAGGTCCCACATAAAGATTGAAAAGAAGTGAGCTCAGGATGGAACCCTGCGGCACCCCACGAGATAAAGGATGATCCTGCGAGTGAAAAGGGGGGACTGACACCTGAAATGATTGTCCAGTCAAGAAGGAGCGAATCCACTCCAGGGCAACATACCTGATTCCGATCGTCCAAAGGCGTTCAAGAAGAATTGCATGTGACACCGTATCAAAGGCGGTGCTTAGATCCAATAGGACCAAGGCCGCTGAGTCTCCTGCATCCAGCCGGTTACGGATAGATTCTGTGACGGCAAGGAGAGCTGATTTGGTACTATGGCGGGGGCGAAACCCATGCTGAGAGGGGTCAAAGATGTTATGAGTGTCCATGTGTTTAGATAGAACTGAATTTACATGTGCCTCCACCACTTTCGCCATAAAAGGTAACTGAGATATAGGGCGATAGTTACCTGGGTCGTCCGGATCAAGCGATGGCTTTTTTTTAGAGTGGAATCACTTTTGCATACTTCCACTCCCTAGGGACTGAGGCAGATTTCAGTGACAGATTAACTAATTCTACTGCCACAGGAGAAATAAGAGGAAGAAGCTGGTGGAAATAGGCTGAAGACATTAGGTCCGCTGGCAAGCCCGATTTGATTTTAGCACTCAGGGCCCCAAACTCCTGCAGCGACAATAGAGGAAAGGCCGACAAACAATTGTCCACCCTCAAATCATATCCTGTCAAGACAGCGTTCTCAATGGGGATACTCTCAGTGGAAAAGTCCTGGTAAATGAGTTCCACTTTCTTCACAAAATGAAGTGCCAGGTCTTCGCAGCGATGGTTCGACGTGACGGGGGAAAGATTAGACATCCCTGCACTCTTCATGTTTTTAAGCAAGGTGAAAATGGTCTTCGTAGGGTTAGTGCTGGCCATAATTTTATTGGCTACAAACTCTGCCCGCGTTTTGCGGATGAGTTTGCGATAGTCTTTAACTGCCTTTTGATACACTGCTTAGGCAGAAGGCTCATAGGAATGGCGCCATGCACGTTCAAGTTGTTCACATCCCTTCTTTGCCTGAGTTAGAAGGTCGGTGAACCAAGGGTTGGATAACCCACGTCCCTTCCCACCTCGCTTGGCTGGAATGCAACTGTCCAAACCAGCTATTCGCCAATCGTGAAAGCTCCTAAGTGCCCCCTCAATATCTGGCGGAAACTGGGGGCTATGCTCCGTTAACCAGGTAGCAAGCCGCTCCTGGTCTAGCTTATGCCAAGGCCGTTTCACCATTGTAAATGGGCGGGCTACATCAATCCTACCCTGCCACAGTAGGGAGAATGGAATTACTGAGTGGTCTGTCCATGTTAGTGCGACGGGAGAGGCAATTTTCAAACAATCAAGATTGGAAAAAATGGGATCAAGCAAGTGTACAGCTACATGGGTGCCTCCCGCGACCAGTTGTGGAAGTTGAAAAGCTTCTAGATCTGCGAGGAAATTATCATTCTCAGCCTTTCCTTCCGGCTCAAGATGCAAATTCAGATCCCCCAAAATGGTGAAGTTGGCTGCTTTACATGCCAGCGGTCCAATTTTGGTTACAAGGTCCTCACGGAATGTTCCGGAGGGCCCCAGGGGTCTGTAAATTAAAAGGGACGACAATGTCAAATTGCTGTTAAGTTTTATTTTAAACAGTGCACTCTCACAATCTAATATTTTTTCCTTAGACAGGCTAACGGCGAAAACAGCCGTGGCTATCACTGCAATGCCATCCCCTCTTACCCCTTCTCTATTAATATTATAAAAAGAATAGCCAACCGGGAGGGCTAACCCTGGTTCTGCCACTGTATCCTGAGTAGCCATGTTTCAGTTAGGAAAAGAGCGTCTGGACACTCATCTATTAATAAATCAAATACCTCCTCATAATGACTTACCAAAGACCGACAATTAAGGCTGAGAAATTTGAATTCAGTGCAACTGGATGAGCAAGTAGGTTGCTCCTCAAGGACCGCCTTAAAAGCACAGTATTTGCACGCAAAAATAGGCTCTTGAAACGCTCATAATACTGATGGACATTTAGAGGCCAGATGCATAAGTTGTGCCTTTTGTGAATACCAAAATGAGTAAGGGCCTTCTGTGAACACCAAAATGGTAGTAAGTTTAGGATTTTGTCTTAAGTTAGTTCTGTGAATCGGGCCCTATCCCACTAAATGAGTAATTATTCTGCTCGATCTCTTCTGGAGATGGTGGAACAAACTAGATGAGTGAACAACGGTAAGCTACTATGTGTAACTATGGTACAATTAACTAACTGAAGGACCTTGGAAAAGAGAGACAGTTTTGTGACTAAGTTGGTGAAGGTTAATTGAGACCAACAAGAACAATGACAATGGAAATAAACAAATATGATTCTGTTTGACTGTTTGCTGAAGAAACAACTACCAGTGAAATGTGCAGGGGGGGGGGAGACAGGAGCGGCAGCCATTTTATAAAAGATGGCGGCTAGGCCCAAATTGAGGCCTAGTTTACAAGGGTCTGGAAAACACTTGTTTATACATCATAAGAAACTCATGTAAAAGGCAACAGCAAAACACTAGTGTGTGTATGTGTAATCGAGTGTGCACAACAGATTTTGTCAATAATGCTCAAAAACAAAAATGCACAAAATTCCTCAACACTGGTCTCCTACTGCTTTCATGTGTGACTTAATCACATGAGGTGTGTCCTTGTGTACAAAAATGACATGATACAGCAGCAAACCACATTTCAGATAGATGTGATTGTCATGACATTTTACTGAAAGAAATGTTGCAATTTCCATGCCAATATTAAACACTCTACATTTAGCTTACTAGAAGCAGAATAGATGAGCATTTCTTACATTTCTTCTCACTGGTGCTTTCATGAAAAGTGCTTGCTTGTAGCAAAAGCAGAGAATTTACACTGTTTTTGGGAGTCGCAAACTCGCGATACGCTTATGGGTCTGCCTAGAACCGTATCATATAAATTGTACCAGTATAGGGTGAGGTTACACCAGCTGAATCCAGTTTTGCACCAGTGGCATGCAGGTTTGCAGTGGTTTTTGCACCTGATGTGTTGGTGCAGGAAGCGGCCAAGCGCTACTAGCTTTGGACTGCAGGATTCTCTGCTCCTACGAGGCGGCAGCTACTGGGAAATGAGAAGAAAGGAGAAAAGTTTTAAGCACCTACTATCAAGATTCATAGTTAAACTAACACTAGAGCGCAGAGACGCCCTTTGAGTGATATTGGGGCATATGTAGGTAATTTCCATTTTGCGATTCTCAAATAGCGATTTTTAAGGAATCGCTATTTGAGAATAGCAAAATGGAATGTAGGTAATAATTCGCAATTTTTTTGCGAATCTCTATCATTCCTTATTTGCGATTAGCAAATTGTGAATCGCAATTAAGGAATGAGTGTCCCATTCATTCCTATGGGCCAACAGGCCCATAGGAATGAATGGGATACATTCTCAAATAGCGATTTTCTGTGAGAAAATCGCAATTTGAGAATCACAATTCCAAGGGTGCCAGGGTGTCCAAAGGACACCTGTTGCACCCCTGGAATGTGCCTGTAAGTACATGTGGCGCACATACATGCCCTAAGGGCATGTCTGTGCGCCACATGGCACTTTGAATTTTTTTTAAAAATGCATTTTTAAAAGAAATCGCAAAATACCATCTACTTGAAGTAGGTGGTATTTTGCGATTCCTTACGCCAAAATCGCAATTTTTAAGGCACCCCTACATAGCATTTAAGGAATCGCAAAATTGCGATTCCTTAATTGCTATAAGTAAAATAAGGAATCGCAATTTTTGCGATTCCTTATTTTGATAAGTGCAACCTACATACCAAAGGGGCGTTTGCGATTCGCAAATGCCAAAATTCGGCGAATTTCGGCGTTTGCGAATTTCAAACGCCTACCTACATATGCCCCATAATGAATTAAACTGACTACTGGTGACTGGTTGGGCCAGCTTTCTCAAACATTCAAGGAAAATACTGCAGAAGCTTAAAATAACCAAAGTCAGTAGGTTAAAACAACCTTATCTACTCTTATACAAAAGAAATAAGTAAGACACCCCCATCCACATACACTGGACCCTACTGTCAGCAATTCAGCCCGGCACATGCACCCCATTTCTGTCTATTTCTGTGTTGCTTCTTCCCTAGCTGCATGAACTTGCCGTGTTGCTAGGCAACTTGCTCCATCCACTGTTTTCTATCTCATCCCGGTGCAGCTGCTCTGCAGACGCATGCAACGCGTGTGCCGCTGTTGTGCCGCTTTAAGCCCATTTTCACCCAATCGTGCTCTGCTCGAGACCAGAGCCTGAGACTCTGCTGGGCTTGGATCCGGATTCTGTTACTCCCGCTGCTTAATTTGAGCCGCTGGTTTTCGGTGCTCTGCATCAGCACTTAATTATCAACACCGGCACTTATGACAGTCTGCCACATGGTGGCGCAGCTCATCTAATTTAGAGATTAGCACAACAAAAGTTGTTCATGACTACAATTAACATTAAAAATTACCAACATCTGCCTTCCCAGCCATTCCTATAGCTTTGGGGACCTGGAATAGTCTGAACTGTCGCACTCGCAGAAGAGAGATGGTTAGTATTTGTTTTTGTTTTGTCAATGACAGCAGTGGCAGTGGCAATGCTGCTGCAGTTGCCTCCCGATCAGGGCCCTGGCACTTATTATTTTACAAATCAAGCACTGGCCCTCCTGAGCGTAATGAATCTCTGTACATCACTTGGTACATAGGGTTATATTTATCAAGTAGTTGTGTCACCCTTGCACCATGCAAAGGGGGGCAAGAGTGACACAACTACTAAGTTAGATTTATCAAGCTATGCAAGGCCACCTTGCGTGGCCCGGCGTGGCTTAATAATTCTAGAGTAGCAGAACGCAGCGCAAATCACTGCGTTGCATTACTCTGCCCCAGGGAGGCGTTCAGTGGGTGAAGTTTTTGTGTTACCACTCATCCCCCCATGGATTTTGGCTCATTCCTAGATTTACCGTTGCTGGTAGACCTGGGAATGTGTCAAAATGCTACGCCTCCCTAGGTGAGGCGTTACGAGGGCTACGCCTCCCTAGGTGAGGCGTTACGAGGGTTACGCCTCCCTAGGTGAGGCGTAACTAGGGCTACGCCTCCTTAGGTGAGGCGTAACGAGGGCTACGCCTCCCTAGGTGAGGCGTAACGAGGAGAAAAAACTTATTTCTTCTCTTTTTATGTGTGATGCATTCTGAAGCACACAGAGAAAAAAGAAAAGGCCTCAGACGATTACTTTTGTGCAGGAAGGTGGCCCTTTCTGCTAAAAAAACACCCCCCGCTTTCAATGCTGACACCCTTGCAGCTCGACACAAGGGTGCCTGTGTTGGTGCTAGGCAGTCAAAGGGCTATCAGTGCAAGGGAAGGACAGGAATGCGCAGTATTATGTGACAGGAGGTCACTAGTCTGAGGAAGGAGATGGCTGATAAAAGTATCATCAAGCGTAGGGCAGGGGTCCTTTGGTAACCTTCTGATGCACATATCACTGAGGAGGAGTTCAAGGTGTGAACCTCTAATCACCCCCATGGTGAGTGTTTTATGGCTAGCAAGGTTGGAGACTGTCCTGCTGTGATAGACTGCTCTCTGGAGGAGGAGCTCAACTGAGGAGTGGGCACTTCAAAGTGGTCCACCCGCAAAACACAAACTTCAAAGACAGAATCACTAAATCACATGTGTTTCTGGAAATGGATTATAAAAACAGGAGTTTAGCACTCCCAAATTGTTAAGCTGAAGCTGTACATCAGCGCGGGGAAGCTCCGCACGAGTCCTGCCTGTTCTGACCAGGGCTGGGCATTTAGGGTCTGCCAGTCCTCATGCTGGGTGAGGGAACATCACTCAGGAGAATCTAGAACACTCACCCGGTGGGTGGAGCACCAGATTCTGCCGGAGCCAATAGCAGTGGGCCCTGTGAGGGAAGGAGATTGAATGGAGGAAGTGAGGTCCACTGGTGGTCCTATTGAGAGGATCCCAGGAGCTAAGTATGAGATTCTTGTCTGTCGAGAACAGCGTACCTACAGGCCCGGACTGGCAGTTGCGGGCACCGGGCAATCCCCCGGTGCGCAGCAAGGGTGGGGGCCGGTTTTGGGCCCCTGGGGGCCAGTTTTGTTACAGAGCCGTTTTTGCAGCACAGCTGCAAAATCGGCCGAAAAACGGCCCTGGAAAAGAGTTCGGTCGCACCCCCAAACCCTCGCCCCGGGAGGGAGGGGGGGAGGCCGAGCACTTTGCCAGGGCCGGTTTTGGTTCCCAGTTTGACCCTGCGTACCTATGTGCACTGTGCGACCCGCGTATGCCAGGTGGGGGCCACGGAGATTACTGGACAGCCGCACCAATTGGCCTGCTCGCCCCTGTGCATTGTGTGATCCCTTGATGCCAGGAGGGGGCGGGGCTGAGAGGAAGAGGTGTGGCGCCGCAGCCAGGGCGACTGACTCTGGAATCTGTAGATCACGGTTCGATTCCCAGTGCCGGCGGCAGATTAGCCCAGCATCATGTGACTCTGGGCAATAGCTTGCTTAAGGTGAACAACCTTTATAACGCAAATTTTAGCACGCAGTGCTATTACAACGCACTTTAAAATGAAAACCATTACAATGCATTACACTGGGGGGCGCTCTAGGATAGGGAATAGTTTTAATTTACTATCCAACACCTTCCCTAGTGTCCACGGGGACTGGAGTTGGAATAGTAAATTAAACTATTCACTATCCAGCACCCCCCAGTGTAATGCGTTGTAATGGAATGCGTTTTAAAACTTGCGTTGTTACAGCATGCGTGGTAAAAGCATGCGTTGTAACAACGTACATCCCTTGCTTAATCTCCCCGACGGCCCCCAGCGCCTAGAGACCCTTACGAGTGATTGTTTGCGCTTTACAAACGTAGATTCTTATTATTATTATCCTCTAGTGATGTACTGCCAGGAAGTGACATCCGTCTTCTTTGTTAGGGCTCATCTTGAACAGGGTTGTCACCTTATTATTGTTAGTAAGTGATCCCTACATGACTGAAGGGGATCATGGAGAAAACCAAGGACTGTCGCCTGTGCCCCCTGCACATCAGGAGGTGCCAGACCCTAGAAAGGGGACCACCACCCTAGGACAGCATGAGGCCAAATCGCCAGCAGAGAGGGAATCAAGTTTCACCTACCTGAGTCAGGGAGCACCCAAGACCTGTCCCCAGACCAAAAAGAAGACTTACCCCCAGATGTGAGGAGCGATGTGGACATCTGCCACCTCAGCCTCAGAATCCAGAGACCTGCTCAAAGCAGGGCTGGAAATGCCTGCCCAGGGAATCTCAAACAAACAACCCGGCAAGTGCAAATGAGACTGATACCTGGCCGTCAGGTCCTGCAGGAACTTGGCTGACATGCCCAGGCTATCAGCCCTCATAGAACTTCTAAGGCTTGAACTCACTGGTGGGGTCTGGCTTGGATGTCGCCCTATGTGAATGGGGAATAACCATCATTCATAGATGGGGAAGTGGGACAAGAGCTGACACAGGTAACGCTAGTGGGCCTGCCTTAAGAAGACTGTGTATATTATATGCAGTGTGT
Organism: Lissotriton helveticus; assembly: GCF_964261635.1. NCBI lineage: Eukaryota > Metazoa > Chordata > Amphibia > Caudata > Salamandridae > Lissotriton > Lissotriton helveticus. The sequence goes on from NC_136064.1 coordinate 89,120,682, forward strand.
GGTACTGTACTTTGCTTAATAGATAAATACTCATTTTTACCAAAAAAGCAAATATTTGACTGGAGAAACATTTGTTGGGGTTGCAGGGCGTATTTTGAGTTGAGAGTCTGTGTTCACCCTGCACCTACCTCCTTGCTGAGAAGCCTTGGACTGCTCGACCCGCGCTACCACTGACAGTTAAGTGCTGAAGGGCTACTTGGCAGAGGAGTTCAGAGCCCTTGGTAGGCCGGACCCTGGGACATCCAGAGTAAAAGGTCTCAACCCCTGCGTTTGGGCCATGTATCTCCTGCTCGCCTCATGGCCGTCTGAAAGGGGTTCTAACAGTGTGACTGTAGGTCTGTGAGGAATGCAAGAGTGCTGTCAGCAACGTGAAACTGTGAAGGGCATGAGAGTGCTGAGGAACACAAGGGTGCTGACAGAAATATGAACCTCTGAAGTGCATTAACCGCGGGGAGGGGGGGAGCGCGTGCGGCGCAGTGGTGCTCGTGACGAGCCCAGCTCGTCATGCTGCACAGTGGAGCTGTGCTCATGACGAGCTGGGCTCGTCACGACTCCGCCCACTCCAATAGAACCCCCGCACAGTCAAGGAATTAGCCGCGCGTGGGCCAGCCGCGGCAGTTATGACGAGCTCAGCTCGTTATGAGCACAGCTCCACGGTGCCTCATGACAAGCTGAGCTGGTCATAAGCATGCAAGGGGTTAAGAGTGCTGTTGGTAGTGTGAGACTGCTACTCTGAGAGGTGTGAGATTTCAGTCGGTAGTATGAAACTGTTAGTTTGTGATCTCTATGGGAGTGCTGTGGAAAGGGTGAGACTGCTACTTCGCGAGGCATGTGAGAGTGCTTGCAGTAGTGTGTGACTGGTGGTCTGTGAGAAGTGTGAGAGTGCAGTCGATAGTGTGAAACTGCTACTCTGTGACTGGAGTGGCAATGCTGTCAGCAGTGTGAGAGTGTCAATATGTGACTGCTGTCAGGCTACTGTCAGTAGTGAAACAATAAACTGCCATTAGGGTGGATGTGTGTCTAAGATGGAAAAATGCAGGGGCATATTAGCAAGAACCTCGTTAAAATGATTGCCATTTTAGCAGAAGGAAGCTGCCGCTAAAACGGCGATAATGGACTTGCTAATATGCGTTATAGAATTCCAATAGAAGCCGAGGTTAGATGTCCTGCACATCTAACATGGACTTCTATTGGAATTCTAAAACGCATATTAGCAAGCCCATTATCGCCGTTTTAGCGGCAGTTTCCTGCCGCTGAAACAGCGATAATTTTAAAGAGGTTCTTGGTAATATGCCCCGCAGTTTATTATTATTTGAATAACAGAACCATAACCTCTTATCTAATTTGTGTCTGTCACATCGGAACAGATATTAAAAGTACAAAGAGCGATGTTTACGCACGCGCTCCTTCAGGACTGAGGCATCGCTGCCTATGGGAGTTCCCTGGCCACGTCCATAACCCCGCTATCTCGTCATGCGCGATGAGAGAACAACTATAATGAACGCTCCAGCTGAGCGCGTGCACACTGCATTCAGATATCACGTATGACTCGCCACTGATTATATGATGTGTCGGCACGTGGCCGGCGTTAATGATTTATGTTGGAAAAAAATATGTTTACAACTTATGTTATCTATTGAGAGGGGAATCATGAGCAGGTCAAAGGGGCGTGTGAAGCATGAGAGCTGCTCTGTATATATATATAAATATATTTCTTTTTTTTATTGAAAAAAAAAACAAAGGTTAAAGTGACATTATAGTTAGGTATGGTAATAATATCTTACTTTGTGCATCAAAAATAAAACCGTAGCAACCTCCAAATCACAGGGAATATGTGCAAGCACAAACAAAAGTGATGTTCACCTGCCAGCGTCAGCTTCCCTACGGTGAAGCAAGGTCTTAATCAGTACGTAATTTGTAAAATAATACGTTCTAGGACCAAAGCTATGGAAAGTATTTTATTTCCATACTTACCTCCAAACCCCAACGGGCGAGCAACGCTATGCAGTGCACGGTGTTCGTCTGTGCTCGGCAGAGTGTTGTTTCTAGCGCCTGGTTAATACATGATTAAAAATAATAATACCAGGGTGCTCAGGCCATTCTTACGGGGCTCGGTCACCCAGCGCAGTCCAAATTGTAACACTTGTAGGGCTGTAATGGTAAGAAGGTGTTGTTGGTACTGGTGTTTGGCAGCCCTGGCAGAGACCTGAGGTGGCACAAGCAGCAGTGGCCTCTCGAGGACTTGGGACCAGGCAATTATTACTTTACAAATTAAGCACTGAGAAGACTGCTGTCTTGTTTCACCTTAGGGGAGGTGACGTTGGTAGGTGGAAATCACTTTTGTTTGTGCATTGGAGTTGGCTTTCCACACGGTGAAGCGAAGAGATTTACCTGTGGCCTGGGCAGGCGTTAACCCCTTCCTGCGGGGCTAATTCCCTCGCTGTGCCGGGGGGTAGGGTGGGGGGCGTGCACAGCACTTCGGTGCTCGTGACGAGCTCAGCTCGTCACGCAGCACGGTGGTGCCGTGCTCATGAGGAGCTGAGCTCGTCATGTTATGTTATGTTATGTTATGTTATTGGGGTTTTATTGAGCGCTCAGCTACTCTGGCAGAGTGTCCCAGCGCTATCAGACCATACACAGCATAACCCCAACAGGGAAGAGAAAACAACCACGTCTTGAGCTCTTTCCTAAAGGACATTAAATTCTCACTCTTTCTTAAAGAGAGTGGCAGGGCATTCCAGGCCCGCGGCGCAAGATATTTAAAAGACCGACCCCCAATCCGGGCACGCCTAATTACCGGGATCGTGGCCAGTGACAATGATGCCGACCGTAAGGCTCTGGACGGGTGGTGAAAGCCAATTCTCTTCCTCAGATAGAGTGCACCGGTGCCATGCAGAGCCTTAAATGCAATGGTAAGGGCCTTAAACTTAATGCGTTTCCGGATTGGCAGCCCATGAAGAGACTTCAGCAGTCCTGCGGCATGGGATCTACGGCCGAGGCCAGAGATTGCCCGAGCAGCCGAGTTCTGCACTACCTGTAAGCGTGATAGCAGGTACTCAGGCAGGCCAAGATAGAGTACATTAGCGTAGTCCAGTCTTGATCCGACCAAGGCTTGCACCGTGATTTTCCTGTGGGCAATAGAGAGGAGAGGGAGGAATTTCCTTAGCATTTTTAGTATCCCAAAACACTGTCCAACCAGACCCAGAATCTGTGGTTTGAATGAGAGACAATTGTCCACCTTGACTCCAAGATTCTTAGCCGCCATGGTGTCAGCAGTGGGTGGATACATACCTGCTGGCCACCAGGACTTCCAACCGGGGTCCGGAGGACAACCAAAGAAAAGGACCTCTGATTTGTCTGAGTTGCATTTCAGCTGGTTAAGTTGGAACCAGGCAAAGACCGCACCCAGACAGCACTGGGCATGGAGCATGGGAGGGGTTAAAGTGGTCTCAGGATAGGAATAGGGAGGAGAGAGAAAACCTCCAGACTTGATGGAAGTTTAGAGGAGAGTTTCTCCGTGGGATAAAATATTTTCTTGGGCAGAATAATATATTGTGTAAAAATACTGTTTTATGTTCAATTTACATATGTAAAGTTGTACACCTGTTATAATGTCGCATTTTGAACTATCTACACTGTTAAGCATTCAAGGAAAACGACCTCTGTCTTTGAATTCATTGGCTAGTTGTACAATGCCAAAAAGTACGATTCTTAGATACCTCTGTGAGCCGGGCCCTAAAAGCAGAACATGTATGCTTCTGTCTTACACGTACAACTATTTGGGAATTGGCAAAAGAAAAAGTGTATAGATGGAAAACTCCAATGTTTGTAGTTACCGGCATAACACGGTAGCCCTCCACCCCAGGCATGGTGTATTGGCTACTGGAAGACTATTCTCTAGTGCACCGTGCCATTTATTGTAATTTAAATTGTTTTACTTTATCTGCATCCAAGTTAACGTTGGGTGTGGTACATGGTCATTTTCTACTCTTTTGTGAACATTTTGTTGGTGTAAGTTTACTAGTCTTTTCAGGGTGGGGAACTACCGACAACTGGTTTGGGAAACTCACCAAGTACAGAGAGCCTGATTCAAAGAACGAACTTAAGACAAAATCCTAAACTTACTACCATATTGGTATTCACAGAAGGCACTTACTCATTTCAGTATTAACAGAAGGCACTTACTCCTTTCGGTATTCACAGAAGTTAGGAGTCCTAACTTTAGGACTCCTAAATGCCTTTTGTGAATACCGAAAGCCTTAAAAATAGGATTTTTCTCAGTTTAAGAGTTCTAAAGTTAGGGCTCCTAACTTTACTACTCCTAAACTGAGAAAAATCCTAACTTTAAGTTTTAAAGTTAGGATTTATTTTATTTAACTGTTCGTTTCTCACATTATTGCTTCTCATTTCATAGGGTGGGACGCTTATTTCTTCTAATATTTCCCATTGTGATTCTTTCTTACTTTTTCTACATTCGCGGGTTAATCGTTTCCATGAGCTATTCTTGCTTAACTTGAATTCTCTTCAAAGGAGCCAATCTGATACTTGTTGTCATCTCTCGTTCCATCCTCCGGTTTGCCATACTCTCCCTTGTAGACATACACACATGCCACTAAAATGCATGCACATGTACATAAACGGATGCATTTCTTAAAAAGTTGTTACAACATGAACAACACTTGTTGATTTATTTGTTGCACAATCCGATGGTATCGGAGCGCTCGTTCTGTCCTCTGTCTTGCCATAGAACGAAAACGAGCCACTGATATTGGAGCGCTTTAAGTGCTCACCAGCTACATTCCACAATGACACATTAATTTTTACCGCTGATCCTGCTTCAATCAAGGTATATTTTTACCCTTTCATTGTTGCTTCCTCCCACCCTCTCCCATCTATACTTGCTCACCTCCCCATCCCCTTCTGCTTCCCTACTTGACCCATTCCCTCCCACTACCTCCATTGTCGCTGCTGCGTTTCTTGATTTTTTTTTTCACGAGCCGATGGTATTGAAGCGCTTGTTCCTTCCTTCATCTTGCCATAGTGCTGACACCAGCCGATGGTTGGAGCACTTTCAGTGCTCACCAGTTACATTACACAATGACACATTCATTGTCGTATGCAGGGGGAAGCGTAAGGGATTTGCCCAGAATTACAAACTGTTCACCCTACCCCGAGATTCGAACCTGGTTCCGCAGTTCCCACTGTCGGCAGCTCCGTCTAGTACACCACATCTCACTTCACTTCAAAGCTCCTCTACTGCTTCTCACTATCACTTCCACATGTGTTCAGCAGGACTCTTTCAACACTGAACAAGCACTGGCAAAGCCAATAGTTTTCAGCAATGTCCGATCCATTGGCCTTGCCAATGTGAATGTCTTTTAACCATTGTTAGAAAAGGGGTTCTCTAGCTGGCAATGGCTGGCGCCACTGTCCAAATATGGACCCTTCTTCCCAAGTCAGGGCGAGTCAGCTACCCCCTTTGACAACCCCTACTCAACCCTGGGGTCACGTAGCACGAGCAGTTAGGCTTATCTCAGAGGCAGTGTGTGAAGCATTTATGACCACGTACAATAAGGCAGTAATGACACCACAAAAGGACACAACTCAGGTAGGTATAGAAAAATAATATCTTTATCTAACAGTTTAACTCAAAACTCTCAAAGCGTTTCAACAACTACAGTTCACGTCAACCCGTAGGACAATGACGTATTCACCGAAGTGTGACACTAACTGAGTTCAGGACCGGGGCCTACGCGACCCGTTGCGCACCAGATACCTGTCGTTGAAAGGGGACACTACACAACACAAAATAGAAGGGGGTTCCCCGAGGGAATTATTGATATAGGCAGGAGAAAAGGGGATTAACGCAATACAAAATAGAAGAAACAAACAACCCTGCCAAGATAAATCTCAAAAGGTCCACAAAATTATAAATGGGGTGACATCAACTATGTATCAGAGCCAATAACATCACTGATGTTTTAGTCCATTATTTTTTTTAAATATATTTTCAGATTATTTTCAGATTAAGCATTTCTTAGATTGGATATATTCCATATACAAACAATTAGGATTCATTTGATAAAACAAGCAAAGAAGAGGGGATATTTCACCCGATATATCTAAGAGAAGGATTAAACATACATAGGTGTTCCACACACTCCCATACATACAAGGTACATTCACATACATATACTCAGGGATTCAATTAAATACACATTCATTCGTACACATCATTCATACTTGTACAACAAAGCCTGCAACCGATAGAAAGAATTATGGTTGCATGGGCAAGGGTGCAGTTTATGAAGGCAGTACTGATGGAAAAAAATGTTGTCCACAGGGTCTAGGATGCTGCCGTCCATATGAATCACGCCGACGCGCGTTTCGGTGTTAGGCCGAGGTAGGCCGCCCCTTCGTCAGGGCAGGGGAGTTCAACCTGGGAGGGGGACACACAAGCTGTGAATAAAAAACATTTCTCATTACGATGATCACATATGGATTTAAAAAAAAACAATTTCAACATCAATAATACATCCGATATTTTGGTCATTCATGTTAACAGATATCTTTAGATATGTATGTCAAGGCTCTGATATCATATATTCACTCCCACATTTAGTCTTCCCAAAATGGAGAAGCCAAAGGTCAGTACATGATAGACCAGGGAGAAGGTGGGGATATCCGCATTCTAAACTTTCAACACTCATTCACTATATTTTATGGTTCATTCACACTCATCATATGTGCCGCTACATTTCCCTAAGAGTTCACGAAGGTATACCATAATGGGGCCAGAGTAGGCTTTGGTATAAAATATATGCCATAGAGGTTTTTTTTGGGATGTTCATCAAATAGTGCTATCGCTATACCCTAGTGAGGCCATAATGGGGCCAGAGTAAGCTTAGGTATAGAATGTCTGCCAAAGAGTTTTTTTTTAATGTTAATCATAGCGCTATCGTGGTGGTAAAATGAAGATTCCATAGGGGATAAAGCATATGAATCCAGATAACATAAGGGATACTTACACAGGGAGAGTCAAGGATGAAGATTTGTAAGAAATCACGTATATCCGGACAGATATTCGATCTCAGGTATTCTAAGCAGTAAAGGGGACAAATGTATCCGTTAAAAAAGCACATTCCCTGTGTTTAATGATAGAATCCAGAACCTTAGACTATTATACTAGGGTTGGAAAGTACCTGAGATTAAAATGATTTTCAGCCACATTTGGGGTTCAGAGGGTCCATAGTTGACACAGTGCTTCAGTAGAGTCTCAGATATAATTATGATGTAATCGAGTTTTTCTTCCCCATTCAGGTCGAGTTGCGCTAAAAAAGGGATCGTCTGGATAGGAACAAAAGGACAGAAGGATAGACATGCTTAGAGAATATATGTGTAAACCTAATTATCCGTTAGATACCCACAGCTTCAGAGTTCTCATTATCTTTTTAAGGATACGGCCATCTTTTTCCTATATATATGTGCATCTTATATGCACAAAACTAATTGCCCGTTGGAAACCCGCAACACTAAAGTTGTCAGTCTCTTTAAAGTAGACGGCCATCTTTTTTTCCCCTATACGTACTGTTTTTTTACGTCTAAGATTAGGCCTGGTTCGAATGAACACAGGGGGGCTAAGGAGGGGGATGATCACATATCTAGAAAAAGGTTAGGGTTCTCACAGCAATTCCCAGTATTCTAACTCATCCAATACATTTATGTTGTATGGAGATGTCCCCGCATGGGATATATCGGCGTTCTTTACTTCCGCATAGGTGTGATAAAAACTGTGGGGGAATGAGAGAAGTGTCATTATACTGTTTACTACAAAAAGATGATCACTAGAGGCTTTCGCATCGGGTCATAGCTATCGATTACATTTTGTAAACAGAGTGATTGTTATATGACTCGAACAGAGTCGGGTATTGGCCCAAAAGTGATATGCAGGGCTCACCTTACTGATAACCCGATTTCCAGCCGGAAAGGTAAGGGTAACGGTGTGTTCGCCTGCTGATCAGGGCATCCCTAACGTTGGAAATCCGGTAGAAGAAATTTCCCTAGGGTGAACATAAACAGAAGGGAGTTATTTCAACTTCCCGCTGGGAAAGCCTCTCGTTCAAAGTAATATGGGCGCAGATATGGACGGCTTACCGGGGCAGGTTTCAGTTGATGAATTTCCTGGCAGCAAGACGACGGACCCTCGTCTAGTGGTGAGGCGGAGTCCAAGGAAACATTCGAATTGTGAAAAAACCGCGATTATAAATAGGGCGTAAAATTGGTTCAACTCAATTCAGATAGTGATCGCGGGTAGATACGGATGACGGACCAGAAACCTTCATTCCAATATAGGGCGCCATCTTGTAATGATAATTTCCAATCCAGGTGAAGATCAAGAGTAGAGGTAAGAAAAGGACCAACAGAGATCGTGCCTACGGTATGCGCCATCTTGGAAATGTCTCACATATAGGTTCTAATGTGGTTAAAGGAAAGAGGCAATTCCCCAAGTAATACATGGGGCCTGTTTCATATGGTCTATAACTCGTGACTGAAGCGCGAACCCAGGCTAATTCAGAGAGGACAATTGATTCCCAAATGGAAGGGTGATATTTGGTAGTTAGTCAATCTATATATTCACAATCAGAACTTCCATATAGAGAATCGAAAAATTAGGTTTCTCAAAATTTAGACAGGAGAGGGTCAACCAAAGGCATACGGGGGTCGCCTTAAAGTTAAAGAAGGGCCCGAGCTTCAGATCCACTCTGCTTGCGATGTCTGGCCACAATGTCCCAATCAGGTAACAATCATGGTTTACTTATAAAAAGGCATTGTGCCAAGGGCATTCTTCATTCAGACCCTTGGTTACAGAATTCAGCATGAAGATCCAAAAGACCTCTCTCTTCTTACGGAGGCTGATAGGATCTATTCCCGGTTTAGCCTTGATTTTTTCGAGTATAAACCACCTAAGGTCTAATTCGGTATGGGATTTCTCAAGCCAATGTGTAACAAGGGGGGCCGATGTTTTTTTGTTCCTAATGTTGGATTTGTGTTCTCCTATCCTCACGCGACATTCTCGTCCTGTTTCCCCTACATAGGGGAGGTCACAGGGGCATAGGATCACATAAATCTCATTGGCAGTGCGACAGTTGGTAATTTTTTCATTGCATGCCACAGATATGGTACGTTCCGTCGTCGTGATTTTTTCTCCAATCACCGCATGGGGGCATGCGTGGCATGTACCACAACGGTGATTTCCAAAGATAGGTTTGAGATTGGTGACTGCAGCTTGAATACTCGGAGGGGCTTCTGGCATCTTACCTCTGACTAGGTAGTGCTTAAGGTTCTTGTTTCTTTTGAACGCGAAGATCGGCCTACTCAGTGGGGTCTTATTTTTCTCCAAGTTCAGTAGATGCCAGCAAGAGTTTATAGCCTGGCGGACCTTGTGGTTAAGATTGGAGTGGCGGGTGACACACACCAATTGGTCAACGGTTTTAGTAGGCTTGGGTTGAAACATGATGTCCCGATTGGCCCTTTTAAATGAATCCTTCACAAGTTTACGGGGGTATCCTCGATGTTTTAATTTTTCTTTGAGAGTATCGGATTGGGTCAAGAAATCCCGTATGTCAGTACAATTCCTTTGAATACGAAGGAATTGGCTGTAGGGGATACTCTCCTTCTGACACCGCGGATGCAAGCTGGTATACTGAAGCAAGGCGTTACGAGCAGTGGGTTTCGTATACAATGAGACTTTTATGGTGTTGTTTTGATGTTGCACCCATATGTCCAGAAATTCAATTTTGGAATGACTGGAATGGCAAGTAAAGCCTATGTTGGGATCAGCCACATTGAGCCATAGAATAAATTCCTCCAGAGTTCTCTGGTCCCCCTTCCATATAAAGAAGGTCTCGTCGATAAATCGTTTCCAGTTTTTTACGTTCTCATGGAAGGGGGCCATCTCGTTAAAGATGTTTATTCATTCAAATTCCCCCATGTAGAGGCACTCAATGCTAGGGGCACAACTCGCCCCCATGCTGACTCCCATTTTCTGCCTGTACATAGTTTGATCGAACTCGAAGTAGTTTTCGAACAATACCACTTCAAGGCACTGGAGAATGAATTCGGTGTTAGTGGCTTCCGGTCTCATAGATAAGATTTTTTCAATAGTGTCATAGGCTCCTTGCTGAGGGATGTTGGAATACAATGATTCTACATCCAGTGTCACCATTAATTCACGATTATCAAAGAAGGGGATACCTTCCACTAGACTAATGAAATGTCCAGTGTCCTTCACATAGGTTTCCAATTCTGTTACCAAAGGTTTTAGAAATTTGTCTATGTACTTAGACAGAGGTTCTGTGGCCGACCCTATGGTAGACACTATGGGTCTAAGGGGCGGATCTGCACTGTTTTTGTGTGTTTTTGGTACCCCATATATAATGGGCATCCTGGTCATGCTGGGAGTAAGAAATTCCGCTTCTAATTCACAGATGGCATTGGTTTCCACTGCCTGTTCCACTAGTGTGAGGATTCGTTGTTTTAGCGAATTTTCTGGTTTATGGGTAATTTGTACATAATGGCCTGACGAGGAAAGGAGGTCGTTCATCTTGTTTGTGTAAATAAAAGTATCAAAGATGACGATTCCTCCACCCTTATCGCAGAGTTTAATGGTGATGTTCTTATTTTCCTTCAATTCCATCAGGGCCATGTTTTCCTGTTTCGGTAGATTGGTAACCGGAATAGGTACATATTGGGTCATTTTCTCAATTTTTCTCATGACGGCTTTTTCAAAGATATTGACCTCCGGACCAACCATTTCAAGGGATGGACTAAAAGAGGAAGGGGGTCTACAACCGGACTTGTTATCAATGTCCCTGGTGGGGGGACAGTCCTGGAAGGACTTTTTAATGCGTACTTTCCGAAAAAACATTTGCAGATCTCTGGTAAGCTCAAACTTATCAAAGTTAGCAGCGGGGACAAATGATAGGCCACGGGTTAACAATTTAGTGGCAAAAGGATCAATCTCTTGATTGGTTAGATTAAATACAGGGATGCCCCTTATGTTCTCCAATACTGTTGATGGCGAGTTTGGACATATATTTGGGGTTGGCCTCGACCCGGATGGAAGTTCCTCGTTTGTGGGGTTTGTTGGGCGGGGCGTGAATTTCCCCGACGATTGCCTAAAAAATGGTTCTGAGGGTTGTTGCGTTCATATCCTCCATTCCTGATGGGTCGGTTAGAGCCATGTCCCTGATCATAGTTGGGATCATATTCGTCAGGTGTGTCCCCCTCAGAGTCGGTGGTGTCCGAAAATGTAGTTACCTTTTTGTGGCCCCATCTGGGTGCTTGTCCGCGTGAACTATTATCATCCTGATTGGTGTAAAATCCTGACGCTAGATAGGGATATGCGCGTTCTTGGGAGAACAGGCGGATGTCCTTACGGAGCTTATCCGTTTTTCTTTTTAGAAGATAATCCGAAAAGGAGTCAAGCTCCTGGTGGATTTCCTCTAATTTCTTTTTTCCAAGATCGACCGCATCTCCGTTCTGTAGTTTATCCTCCAGCTCTGATATCTCCTTGTTTAAGAGGTCGATGACTATCCGGGCGGTCTCAACGATGAGCAACATCCAGTCCCTGGAGCAACGGTTGGAGATAAGGGCCCATCGCTCCAGGAACTGTCTGATCTCAATGAACATGACTGGTATATTGCGTACTCTCAAGCCAATAGAAATTGTACCAGCCCTCAAGTAGTCTAACATAAACTGGGCATGTAACTCTGTTCTCTTAGTTTTTTTCTTTAAATTTAGTAACTTGGTCCAATCCCCATCTAACCCTTTGGGTAAGGAAAATTGTTGGTTTCCATCCGTGGAGGCGCCTATCATTTTGGCGAACTCCTCGTCGGAGAAACCAAAAGTCTTGATACTGTCCATATTGGCCCCCGGGCAGTCACAGGGTTTGTCTAAGTGTAACCTGTGATATGTAAGTGATGTAGCTTTCCACCACTTAAATCTTAAGGATGGGAGCGCCTCGTTCCAATGTCACAATCACTTCTAAACTACTCATACACACATTCACACCGGTTATCCACCTTCACCACATTACCCAGAAAACCCCCACAGCACAGGGCTGTGAAGACAATACAAAATAGAAGGGGGTTGCCTGAGGGAATTATTGATATAGGCAGGAGAAAAGGGGATTAACGCAATACAAAATTGAAGAAACAAACAACCCTGCCAAGATAAATCTCAAAAGGTCCCCTAGGGGATCCACAAAATTATAAATGGGGTGACATCAACTATGTATCAGAGCCAATAACATCACTGATGTTTGAGTCCATTTTGTTTTTTTTAAATATTTTCAGATTAAGCATTTCTTAGATTGGATATATTCCATATACAAACAATTAGGATTCATTTGATAAAACAAGCAAAGAAGAGGGGATATTTCACCCGATATATCTAAGAGAAGGATTAAACATACATAGGTGTTCCACACACTCCCATACATACAAGGTACATTCACATACATACATATACTCCGAGATTCAATTAAATACACATTCATTCATACACATCATTCATACTTGTACAACAAAGCCTGCAACCGATAGAAAGAATTATGGTTGCATGGGCAAGGGTGCAGTTTATGGAGGCAGTACTGATGGAAAAAATGTTGTCCACAGGGACTAGGATGCTGCCGTCCATATGAATCACTCCGATGCGTGTTTCGGTGTTAGGCCGAGGTAGGCCCCCCCTTCGTCAGGGCAGGGGTGTACAACCTGGGAGGGGAACACACAAGCTGTGAATAAAAAACATTTCTCATTACGATGATCACATATGGATTTAAAAAAAAACAATTTCAACATCAATAATACATCCGATATTTTGGTCATTCATGTTAACAGATATCCTTAGATATGTATGTCAAGGCTCTGATATCATATATTCACTCCCACATTTAGTCTTCCCAAAATGGAGAAGCCAAAGGTCAGTACATGATAGACCAGGGAGAATGTGGGTATATCCGCATTCTAAACTTTCAACACTCATTCACTATCTTTTATGGTTCATTCACACTCATCATATGTGCCGCTACATTTCCCTAAGAGTTCACGAAGGTATACCATAATGGGACCAGAGTAGGCTTTGGTATAAAATATATGCCATAGAGTTTTTTTTGGGATGTTCATCAAATAGTGGTATCGCTATACCGTAGTGAGGCCAGTGTAAGCTTAGGTATAGAATGTCTGCCAGAGAGGTTTTTTTTTTAATGTTAATCAAATAGCGCTATCGTGGTGGTAAAATGAAGATTCCATAGGGGATAAAGCATATGAATCCAGACAACATAAGGGATACTTACACAGGGAGAGTCAAGGATGAAGATTTGTAAGAAATCACGTATATCCAGACAGATATTCGATCTCAGGTATTCTAAGCAGTAAAGGGGACAAATGTATCTGTTAAAAAAGGACATTCCCTGTGTTTAATGATAGAATCCAGAACCTTAGACTATTACACTAGGGTTGGAAGGTACCTGAGATTAAAATGATTTTGAACCACATTTGGGTTTCAGAGGGTCCATAGTTGACACAGTGCTTCAGTAGAGTCTCAGATATAACAATGATGTAAGTCTCATTGTATACGAAACCCACTGCTCGTAACACCTTGCTTCAGTATACCAGCTTCCATCCGCGGTGTCAGAAGGAGAGTATCCCCTACAGCCAATTCCTTCGTATTCGAAGGAATTGTACTGACATACGGGATTTCTTGACCCAATCCGATACTCTCAAAGAAAAATTAATACATCGAGGATACCCCCGTAAACTTGTGAAGGATTCATTTAAAAGGGCCAGATATGCCAATCGGGACATCATGTTTCAACCCAAATCTACTGAAACCATTGACCAATTGGTGTGTGTCACCCGCCACTCCAATCTTAACCACAAGGTCCGCCATCCTATAAACTCTAGCTGGCATCTACTGAACTTGGAGAAAAATAAGACCCCACTGAGTAGGCCGATCTTCGCGTTCAAAAGAAACAAGAACTTTAAGAACTACCTAGTCAGAGGTAAGATGCCAGAAGCCCCTCCGAGTATTCAAACTGCAGTCACCAATCTCAAACCTATCTTTGGAAATCACCGCTGTGGTAGATGCCACGCATGCCGCCATGCGGTGATTGGAGAAAAAATCACGACGACGGAACGTACCATATCTGTGGCATGCAATGAAAAAATGACCAACTGTCGCACTGCCAATGAGATTTATGTGATCCTATGCCCCTGTGACCTCCCCTATGTAGGGGAAACAGGACGAGAATGTCGCGTGAGGATAGGAGAACACAAATCCAACATTAGGAACAAAAAAACATCGGCCCCCATTGTTACGCATTGGCTTGAGAAATCCCATACCGAATTAGACCTTAGGTGGTTTATACTCGAAAAAATCAAGGCTAAACCGGGAATAGATCCTATCAGCCTCCGTAAGAAGAGAGAGGTCTTTTGGATCTTCATGCTGAATTCTGTAACCAAGGGTCTGAATGAAGAATGCCCTTGGCACAATGCCTTTTTATAAGCAAACCATGATTGTTACGTGATTGGGACATTGTGGCCAGACATCGCACGCAGAGTGGATCTGAAGCTCGGGCCCTTCTGTAACTTTAAGGCGACCTCCGTATGCCTTTGGTAGGCCCTCTCCCGTCTAATTTTTGAGAAACCTAATTTTTCGATTCTCTATATGGAAGTTCTGATTGTGAATATATAGATTGACTAACTACCAAATATCACCCTTCCATTTAGGAATCAATTGTCCTCTCTGAATTAGCCTGGGTTCGCGCTTCAGTCACGAGTTATAGACCATATGAAGCAGGCCCCATTTATTACTTGAGGAACTGCCCCTTTCCTTTAACCACATTAGAACCTATATGTGAGACCTTTCCAAGATGGCGCATACCGTAGGCACGATCTCTGTTGGTACTTTTCTTACCTCTACTCTTGATCTTCACCTGGATTGGAAATTATCATTACAAGATGGCGCCCTATATTGGAATAAAGGCTTCTGGTCCGTCATCTGTATCTACCCGCGATCACCATCTGAATTGAGTTGAACCAATTTTACGCCCTATTTATAATCGCGTTTTTTTCACCATTCGAATGTTTCCTTGGACTCCGCCTCACCACTAGACGAGGGTCCGTCGTCTTGCTGCCAGTAAATTCATCAACTGAAACCTGCCCCGGTAAGCCGTCCATATCTGCGGCCTTATTACTTAGAACGAGAGGCTTTCCCAGCGGGAAGTTGAAATAACTCCCTTCTGTTTATGTTCACCCTGGGGAAATTTCTTCTACCGGATTTCCAACGTTAGGGATTCCCTGATCGGCAGGCGAACACACCGTTACCCTTACCTTTCCGGCTGGAAATCGGGTTATCAGTAAGGTGAGCCCTGCATATCACTTTTGACTCTGTTCGAGTCATATAACAATCACTCTGTTGACAAAATGTAATCGATAGCTATGACCCGATGCGAAAGCCTCTAGTGATCATCTTTTTGTAGTAAACAGTATAATGAAGCTTCTCTCAGTCCCCCACAGTTTTTATCACACCGATGCGGAAGTAAAGAACGCCGATATATCCCATGCGAGGACATCTCCATACAACATAAAGGTATTGGATGACTTAGAATACTGGGAATTGCTGTGAGAACCCTAACCTTTTTCTAGATATGTGATCATCACCCCAGAGCCCCCCTGTGTTCATTCGAACCAGGCCTAATCTTAGACGTAAAAAACCCGTACGTATAGGGAAAAAAAAGATGGCCGTCTACTTTAAAGAGACTGACAACTTTAGTGTTGCTTGTATCCAACGGGTAATTAGTTTTGTGCATATAAGATGCCCATATATATAGGAAAAAGATGGCTGTATCCTTAAAAAGATAATGAGAACTCAGAAGCTGTGGGTCTCTAACGGATACTTAGGTTTACACATATATTCTATAAGCATGTCGTAAGATATGGGGTTACCCAAATCTCCAAGGGGGTGGCATGGAACCAAGCGGGCAGGCCAAACTTCGAGGACATGTGAAGCACTCACGCAGTACCCACAGACGACACACCAGGCACACCACAAAAGAGGCCGGACACCAGTTTGAGTTGGAAAATTAAGAAGTTTAGTATCTCCAACCTGCAAAGCAAAAATGCATAACAGTGGTATCATTACACGGCGCCAACTGGCACCAGAACCAAGTGTATCCAGGGGGGATTATTTACATGGGAAGTAAGGGCTGAGTCTGTAAGTCCATCTGAAATATAAAAATGTGACTAAATTAACATTGAACCTGGGGCCAATACGGCGGGGCCAACTCAGGCTCTCATCCTTAGTGATAGGCTGTAATTGCAAAATACTATCAGCAGGAGTACACACCGTGCACTATAACTCCAGCCCGACCCCTATAAAGGAAAACTTCAGGGCATCACCGTAAATCCCAACATACAGGAACACCTGCAATAAATCAGCATAGGGATGTCAAACATCAGGCGGGAAACATTAATATGCATTGGCATCAGTAACATTACAACAGGGGGTATCCTTAAACATTTCCTATCACCTGGTCACTGTGCAGGAATAAACATGTCACTCGGGCCACCCTAAATACCTCCTCAGGCGTCTAACACTTCCCTAGAGGGGCAGTCGGCCTCAGCAGCATAACGCATGGGGATGCCCACCACTAACAGGGGCATTAACACTAGGCCGTAAGCCCACTAGGCGCAAAACCATCGGCCTGAACATCAACCCAGCATTAGCATAAATCCTGGCCCTAACTCTGGGGGCTTTAATACTTCCTTGGTGGACCCAGGGGCGCAGTATGGACCTCCAGCCTACAGTAGGATGCACCTTCCATTAGTTAAGCACATTCACCAGGCTACCGGCAACATTTCCCTTCACAAGGATAAACATCCCATTGGGTAAAGCAGTCTGTTCATAAAGCCGCCATAATAAGAATGTCCTTCCCCTAGCAGTCACTCGTGGCTCCACTCGTTTCCGGGGCCCTTAGGCCCTTGCCAGTTAACCGGGAGGGGGGGGCCGACACCAACCCTGTGTCCCGCTGCCCTCTCCACCCTCCGCTCGGTATAATCCAGGCCCCACTCTCCGGGCTCCTAGGCTCTTCTGACGTCAGGGGCTCTGGCCTCACCACTGCCGAGGCTTTTCTCCTGTGCTGCTCCTCCTCGTGGGAGCACAGATAGGTAGGGCAGTCGTGCGGCTGGCTTGGGCGCGTGGGGCTCTCTTTGGCGGTAGGGGCAGGCACGACAATGTGCCTCGAGGCCCCTGCTGCACAGCGCTTCACTCACGGGGCTTCCCTGACCAACCGGGAGCCCCGCGGGTCCTGCAGCACCCCCTCGTCATGGCAGGAGGAAGGAGGGGTTCGCGCTTCCTCGGGCGCCCCCCCGGCGGTATCTTCCTGCTTCTCCCGGGCCCCTCTGCTTCACGGGGACCCGGGACCTCCAGGCAGCCGTCACCTCTCCCGCGGGGCTCTCCTTCTCCCCAGAGCCCCGCCGACACCGGCGCTCTTCGCGACTTCCCCGCTCCGGCCTCAGGCCTCTTCCTCGGCTCTCCCGGCCGGCAGCCAATCGCTGCGCGGCCTTCAGGGGGCGCGGCCGCTGGGCCAATCCGTGCGCGGCGTGGCTGGGGGCGTGGCGGAAGACGTCACAGACGCCCCAGCCACGTGATGCGGGTCAGGCCTGCTTCAGGGCCTAGCGCGGCCCTCTCTTCACATCGGCGGCCCTCTCCTGGCACCGGGCGCCGCCGCGACAATATCCACAACGGTGGGGTGTCCCCACGACAGCGCCGGGCCGCGGCGGTGATTTTCAACAATTTATCACCGGCGCAAGGCAGCGCCAACACTCCTCGGGCTGCGGCGGTGATATCAGCGGCAATAAGCGGTAGGCTCCCTTTATTTAATTATTTATATGGCGCTATTCACAGCGCACCGCTCCTCCCTCTGCCCACACAGCTTTCAGGGCCAACAGCACTCCGGAGGCCACACCAGCCCCAGCGCTTCTCTCCCCACACCGCTTGGTAGGCAGTCCCGGGGCAGATTATCTGAGGCAGGTCAGCGAGACACATTCCTCGGGGGCACAATCCTCCCGGTCCAGCGCTTCCACAGGGGCCACAGCTTCCCAAGGGGGGTGGACAGTCCCAGAACAGCTCCTCAGGGGCACACTCCCTCTGCAGCGCTTGATAGGCAGTACCTCACAAGGGGCAACAGTTCCTCCAGGCAGCCCAGGGGCACACTCCTCACCTCCTGGGGCTTCTGTCGCGCTGCGCTGGCGCAGTTCCAGGTCCAAACAGCGTCAGTGTCCTGGGTAGGGGCCCTCCCTCTATCAGGGGCCTGGGGGACAGCGGAGGGGGGGGGGGTTTAGGGGTGCAGGGCCCAGCTCACAGGCCCATGTGGCGGTAGCACCTCGCAGCAGGTCCCCTCTCTTCCTTGTCCCAGCGCTGACTGACTCTCTGGTGGCACATCCCCCTTACTTATACCCTCCTCCCAGGCAGTGCCAGAACCTTCTAGAATGTTGGCAAAGCTGGCCTAAACTGGCTCAAGGGGAGGGGTTGAGCACCCTGGGTGCCAGGCTTTCCCTCCAAAAGCTAGGGGTAGCTGGGTAATATTATCTAGACCGCTGACCTATGGCAGTCCAGTGGCAAAACCCATGGTAATGGCATCCATTTTACACACAGTACATTCTAGTCAGGTGCATTTTACAATGGGGGTAAATTTACAAGTGCTCATCATTACATGACATTACATTTTTAACAAGGTCTCTCACACCACTCATGGCCTATACAGGTTTAATCCCATGGGGGAGACATTCCAAATTAGGGGGGCAAAAGCGAAAAATTTCAGGGGACAGGCCAAGTCCAACACATGTCTATCCTTCTGTCCTTTTGTTCCTATCCAGACGATCCCTTTTTTAGCGCAACTCGACCTGAATGGGGAAGAAAAACTCGATTACATCATTGTTATATCTGAGACTCTACTGAAGCACTGTGTCAACTATGGACCCTCTGAACCCCAAATGTGGTTCAAAATCATTTTAATCTCAGGTACTTTCCAACCCTAGTATAATAGCCTAAGGTTCTGGATTCTATCATTAAACACAGGGAATGTGCTTTTTTAACGGATACATTTGTCCCCTTTACTGCTTAGAATACCTGAGATCGAATATCTGTCTGGATATACGTGATTTCTTACAAATCTTCATCCTTGACTCTCCCTGTGTAAGTATCCCTTATGTTATCTGGATTCATATGCTTTATCCCCTATGGAATCTTCATTTTACCACCACGATAGCGCTATGATTAACATTAAAAAAAAACCTCTCTGGCAGACATTCTATACCTAAGCTTACACTGGCCTCACTACGGTATAGCGATAGCACTATTTGATGAACGTCCCAAAAAAAACCTCTATGGCATACATTTTATACCAAAGCCTACTCTGGCCCCATTATGGTATACCTTCGTGAACTCTTAGGGAAATGTAGCGGCACATATGATGAGTGTGAATGAACCATAAAAGATAGTGAATGAGTGTTGAAAGTTTAGAATGCGGATATACCCACCTTCTCCCTGGTCTATCATGTACTGACCTTTGGCTTCTCCATTTTGGGAAGACTAAATGTGGGAGTGAATATATGATATCAGAGCCTTGACATACATATCTAAAGATATCTGTTAACATGAATGACCAAAATATCGGATGTATTATTGATGTTGAAATTGTTTTTTTTAAAATCCATATGTGATCATCGTAATGAGAAATGTTTTTTATTCACAGCTTGTGTGTCCCCCTCCCAGGTTGTACACCCCTGCCCTGACGAAGGTGCGGCCTACCTCGGCCTAACACTGAAACGCGCGTCGGCGGGATTCATATGGACGGCAGCATCCTAGTCCCTGTGGACAACATTTTTTCCATCAGTACTGCCTCCATAAACTGCACCCGTGCCCATACAACCATAATTCCTTCTATCGGTTGCAGGCTTTGTTGTACAAGTATGAATGATGTGTACGAATGAATGTGTATTTAATTGAATCCCTGAGTATATGTATGTATGTGAATGTACCTTGTATGTATGGGAGTGTGTGGAACACCTATGTATGTTTAATCCTTCTCTTAGATGTATCGGGTGAAATATCCCCTCTTCTTTGCTTGTTTTATCAAATGAATCCTAATTGTTTGTATATGGAATATATCCAATCTAAGAAATGCTTAATCTGAAAATATAAAAAAATAAATAAATAATGGACTAAAACATCAGTGATGTTATTGGCTCTGATACATAGTTGATGTCACCCCATTTATAATGTTGAAAGGGGACACAGCACTCAGCTTCTCGAAGAATTGGAGACGGTGACAGGCGGGCACTCAGCGGCAGCAGCACGCGGCTGCGGCGGCCCCGGGCTGGTGGTGGCGATGACTCTCGCCGTGCAGCTCCGTGGTGGGCTCACAGCAGCAGCAGCTCTCTCTTAGCTGCGGCGGCCCACGAGACGATAGTGACAATCCTCAACCAGGGTGAACAAGGTGTGGGCACACATCGGCAGCAGCTCTCTCTCGGCTGCGGCGGCCCACGGGACAAATCCCAAGGATGCAAAGTTGTCAAAGGAGCGGGCGCTAAGCGGCTACAGCTCTCTCTTAGCTGCAGTAGCCCACAGGACAAATCACAATGAGGCAAAGGGGCCAGGGGTGTGGGCACTCAGCGGCTATAGCTCTCTCTTGGCTAGGGCAGCCCATGGGCCAAATCACAATGATGCAAAAGTTGCCAAAGGGGCGGGCGTCCAGTGGTCACAGCTCTCTCTTAGCTGCGGCGGCCCAGAGGACAACTCACAATGATGCAAAAGTTGCCAAAGGTGCGGGCACTCAGTGGCCACAGCTCTCTCTGAGCTGCGGCTGCCCACAGGACAATTCATAATGATGCAAAGTGCAAAGGGTTCGGGCACTCAGCGGCAGCAGCTCTCTCTTAGCTGCGGCGGCCCACAGGACGGGCCACAATAATGCAGAAGTTGGCAAGGGTGCAGGCACTCAGCGGTGGCAGCTCTCTCTCAGCTGCGGTGGCCCACACAACAGAGGATGGTCTCAGCCAGGCTGGCACTATGCTGGATGCTCAGCAGCTACAGCTCTCTCTTAGTTGCAGCGGTCCACACATATTCAGTGAACGGCTCGAAGGTGCAGATTCCGGCGGGCTCCTAGCGGCGGCAGCTCTCTCTCAGCGGCAGTGGACCACACTGACCCAGCAGAAGAGTTGAGGGTGCAGATTTAGGCGGGCTGTCAGCGACAGCAGCTCTCTCTTAGCTGCAGCGGCCCACACAGGTTTAGCAGAAGATTCAAAGGTTCAGATTCAGGCAGGCTCTCAGTGGCAGCAGCTCTCTCTTAGCTGCAGCGGCCCACACAGGATCAGTGAAAGAGTCGAAGGTGCCCAGTCTGCGGTCCTCACAGTAGAACTAGAGGCTCCGGATTACTTGACGGATGCCTCACCTGCAAGTAAAATTCCTTGCACAGGAATTCCGACTGCTGATGGGGTGAAGTCAAATGTCCCTGAGACTTCTGCAGTAGGCGCTCTTGATTTAGGCCCTCTGGTAGTTTCTTTGGCAAGCTTGGTGAAAGTTTCAAAGTCCTTTCCTCTGTTCACTCGGACAGAGTTTCGTCTTGACATCCAGAAGGAACACCCTCGGACAAAGTTCCAGCGCAGCATTTTATACCTAACAAGTCTTTGTTCTCTAAGGTGCCAAATCACTGAGTCCATGCAGAACCAGTTTGGTGGGGTCGAGGAGCACTTGGTTTACGAGGCGACACCCTGCCCTTTCAGAATGAGGGAATCTGCTTTCAGACACCCAGTGGGAGGTGGAGCCATCATTTACCTTACCAAGCACGGCCCTGCTTGGATCAAAGAGTCACCCCTCCCCACGCTCTGAATACCGATCTCTCTCTTACTTTGGTATATATGCTTGTTTAATGGGGTTACACCCTGAAATAAACTTTAAAAAGTGGAAAGAGTGGTCTTTGTGAGGTCCGACAGTCTTTTCTCCACCAATCCACTTGCTCTGCACAGCCTTCGGCAGTAACCAATGCATATTGGAAGAAGGTGTAGCCTTCATCCACGTATTGTACCTTTTCCAAACTCAGTGCTCTTGGTCACAGTCTTTGTTGTGACCAGAGGAAGCTTGGAACAGTTAGAAGTATAAAATGACTTGTGGCTATGTCTAGTGATGCAGCGGGTCTAACACAAAACCCATATATATATCTGCCAATTTTCCCCTTTAAAGTCCCCTTTTCCTTTTCCTTTTCTCTTGTAGAAATCTAAACCGATTTAATGAGTTGAAAATCTACATAACAACTGCTGCCTGCTCTCGAACAATTCACATATATTTTCATAACATATTGTTTTTTACACTAGGGTTCATTCAATTGGTATTTTGTTAACACTATTTAGAGTTATTTACACAGTGGTATATTTTTACTGGTGAAAGGGCCTATGTTTGGCAAGGGTAATAATATACAAGATTGCTCGATTGTGAGAAATTGGTAAATGAATGTACAATTCATCCAGCCTCTGATTTACTTGTAAATATTACTATGATGTATTTCTGTGTAAAATAATGAATTAAGTCTGTACTGTATGTATATATATACTAATCAATTGAGAAAAGATCACTCGTCCTGCACAACCTTAGGTATGCTGGAGGAACGGGGGTGTCCCAAATTAAAAGACCCTCATGCACGTGATGGGTATGGTGGTATCTGAGCGGTATATCTTGGTTCTCCGCTGTCTAATCACGTGTGTGCATAATCATCAGGTCGATCAGGTTATGCAGCCTCCACCAGGAGGTTCTTACCCAAGGTTGAAGCAGTAGTGAGCCAGTGATAAAGGGTCTTAAAAGGCCCGGAAAACCAGAAAAATAACTTTAATTAGGTCTGGGTTCGGGTCTGGTAAACTCTGGAACAGTGCATCTTGTGAACTTTTCTATGAGCAATAGGTGCACTCAGGGTATTGTTAAAAAATTGTGAGGGGGGAGGGAATTAAAAATTGGTCGACATGTTTCTGCCTTGTTTGCCTTAATTAGGACTTACGGGCTTTCATCAGGACCGTTCAGGACCGTTAAGGTTGTGCAGGACGAGTGATCCTTTCTCAATTGATTAGTATATGTACCCTGGAAACTGAACGGATCGGCTTTCCACCTCCCCCCCTTTGATTAGAAGACTGTATGTATATATATATCACATTTTTCATGTGGATATGTAAATAGGTATTTAAATATTTAATTGAGGTTATGTGTACATATATGTGTAAAAAGGTACAGAAAATCGAGGTAGACAAAAATCAAGCATTTAAGCATCAATTTTGTACAACGAGTGATGTGTATTAACACCAGATTGCAATAATTATCAGGCCTGCTTTTACAAAGTTTAGATTAATTTATGCACTGGCACTTTAAGGGAGTATGTCACATGACTTAAGCATCTACGAAAAAGAAAAAAACTGTAAAATATTTAAACCAATGGCTGAACCATGAGCGTGTCATGTGATCAAGTCCCCTGCGTGGGACGAAACGCGTCATGGCTGCCCCTGCATCGCAAAAGGGTTACCATTAAAAATTGCAGCTGATTTAGCCCATGTGGTCTGCGCTCTTTCTTTCACGCTGGATGTGAATTGGGGGGAGAGTCAACTGATATATATATATATATATATATATATATATATATATATATATATATATATATATATATATATATATATATATATATATATATATATATATATATATATATATATTACCTACTGGCGGTCGCCAGTAGGTATATATAGTTAGGATTTTTTCTCTATGGGTTTTTTGAAAATTCTGTGTCTAATAACTTTGGCGTTTGTGGACGGAATTGGCTGAAATTTTCAGGAAAATGGCACATTTTGTTTCTGAGCAGCCCCTGAAAATTGGGGGGGGGTTCGTCCAGGGGGGGTCGAGAAAAAAGGGGGGTCCCAAAACGTGTTTTTAACATTGAGTTTTCCATAGGGCGGTTGGCCTCACTTTTAGCCCGAACGGCTGAATGGATTTGCACGAAACTTGGCAAAATTGTAGGGACTGGTAGCCCGATGTGCCTTTTGTAGGTCTCAATATATGTGCTACAGTGGATTTTGAGAAATTAACGTTTAAAAAAAGATATATATCTGTAACAGCGGACCGGGCAGCGTTCCAGGACGCGTACTTTTCGCGCAACGGAGCTTTGTGAAGCGAAGCTGATTGGTTCTCCGGCGTCTGTCAACATTCCAAACAGTCCGTAGCGGCCGCCATCTTGTCTCTCGGTAGGATCGAGAGACAAGAGGAGGCCAAAGCGAAGGGGCAAATGACCATAAGGGGGAATAGTAGATCCTCGCTGACCCCCTAGGTTTGATGTGGAGGTTTTAAAAGGGCCCGCGGGGCAAAAAAAAAAAATAATAATAATAATCGAACGGCTGAATGGATTTGCACGAAACTTGGCAAAATTGTAGGGACTGGTAGCCCGATGTGCCTTTGCTAGGTCTCAATATAAGTGCTTCAGTGGATTTTGAGAAATTAACGTTCAAAAAAAGATATATATCTGTAACAGCGCACCGCTTCGCGTACTTTTCGCGTTACGGAGCTTTGCGAAGCGAAGCTGATTGGCTCTCCGGTGTCTGTTAACATTCCAAACAGTACGTAGCGGCCGCCATCTTGTCTCTCGGTAGGATCGAGAGACAAGAGGAGGCTAAAGCGAAGGGGCAAATGACCATAAGGGGGCATAGTAGATCCTCGCTGACCCCCTAGGTTTGATGTGGAGGTTTTAAAAGGGCCCCGCGGGGCAAAAAAAAATAATAATAATAATAATCGAACGGCTGAATGGATTTGCACGAAACTTGGTAAAATATTAGGGACTGGTAGCCCGATGTGCCTTTGCTAGGTCTCAATATATGTGCTTCAGTGCATTTTGAGAAATTAACGTTCAAAAACAAGATATATATCTGTAACAGCGCTCCGCTTCGCGGAGATAAAATTATATCTGTATTACCTAGCTGTTGCTAACACCAGTTAGCGACGGCTAGTAGGAGATAGCGACCATCTTGGGCCCCACTTTGCATGTGAGTGATATTTATCACTAATGACATGCAAAGTGGGCATGCCAAGATGTTAGCGACTGGAAACAGTCGCTAACATCGCTATCTCCTATTATCAACTTTTGGAAATATTCGAGATAAGCGCGAATATCTCCAAAAAGTAACAGCTGCCCTGAGCAGTTCTTAGCCATGTTATCCAATGGGAGGTGGATAACATGGCTAAGAGCATTAGCTCGGTAATGCATGAATATCGCTGAGTTTTCAGCGATATTAATGCATTGCGGTCGTTTTTTATCGTATTTGCGATAAACCTTGATAATAGCAAGGTTTATCTGCGATAATTTCTGACGGTAAAAAAATCTTTGCAATGCATCGTTAGGGATAAATATCGCTTAACTTTGGTAATATGCCCCAACGTCTGTTAACGTTCGATTCGAAGGAAATCAGGAAGTGTTGAAAAACATTGTCTGCGCCATCTTGTCTTTTTTCAAATGCCACACTTTTGTCGTGCACGGCAGCCATTTTAGATGCCTTGACCAGACCCACTCTGTGCACGCTGTCGATCCTTAGCATGGCTCCCCACCCTCGCAAGCATCTCACCCAGGCAGTGGTCACCCCCGCTCTCTGTCTTATGCATGGGTAATAAACCTCCCCCCATCTGCGCTGCTCTTCCCTGAGAATCACACCCTGTGCCCGCCCGACACCTCCCTTTCGCCCTATTCACTACCGCACCCTCTGACACTCCTTTTCTTCTGTGTCCGATTGTCCAGGCCGGTCCTAGGCTATCAGCTAGCCCTGCAGATGTAGTTTATGGCCACAGCTGTAAAGAATCACCCCTCTTCAAAGGAGTTATAGTAGATCAAGGCCCACACTCGATGAGATCCGTCACAGCAGAAGCGTTGCTATTATCTGAAAACCATCCTGTATTGTGATTGGGGAGGGGACCGAGCGTGAAGCGGAAGATTCCAGGGATGACTCTTTGTACATCAAAGTTTTTACAATTATGTGTCACATTAAAAATATATAGCACTCCGACAAAGTAGTAAGATTATAAAACTTTAATAATTTATAAATATATACAAGAAAACAAAAATAGTAATAACATATAAACATTTTTAGGGAAAAACAACGAAGTAGCGGTCGGCTGTGCGAATAGTCCCAACGCAGCACAACGTCCAGATTTCCGGCGTGGGGCGTCGCGGGGGGTGGGTCATCAGTAGCAAACTGTTGTGCGAATAGTTCCAAGGCAGCAGAACGCGCCGAAATCTAGATGACACGAAAGTGATGTCTAGTAAGTTGCCACCCAGCAAATAACGGCGTGGGGCGTCGCGGGGGGTGGGTCATCAGTAGCAAACTGTTGTGCGAATAGTTCCAAGGCAGCAGAACGCGCCGAAATCTAGATGACACGAAAGTGATGTCTAGTAAGTTGCCACCCAGCAAATAACGGCGTGGGGCGTCGCGGGGGGTGGGTCATCAGTAGCAAACTGTTGTGCGAATAGTTCCAAGGCAGCAGAACGATGGCACCAAGGTGATGTCCAGTAAGTTGCCGCACTGGTTTTGGTATCCTACAATGCTGCTCCGAATAACGGCGTGGGGCGCCCCGGGGGAGGCGGTGTGAACGGGCCTCTCCAGGTGGAGTGTCATCTGTTGTAGTGGGGCGCCCCTTTACCGTTTCAGTTGCCATTCCGTCCGTTTTTGGTCCACTGTGTCAAAAGCCGCAATTCAGCTGAGTTGCGCCCACTCTTGCGGTGCAGCGATAGGCGGCTGTCACAGGACTCTCAAAATGGCGGCAGGCTCTTTCCTTTTTGGGCCTGGTCCACTGAAATGGCCCTGGGACACCTTGGAAATCGGACGCTTGTCTGCTAGGTCTTGGACCCCATTCTCGAAAGCGTCCCCTCCGCCTTGAGAATTCATCAAAAGTTTTGGGGGCCCCGACTCCTGCAGGCTTCTGGTAGGGAGCGGCTGCCATGATTGCTCGCGGAATGACCACGACGGAGCTACGAGATGGTGGTGCTCTGATGCTGACACCAGTTTAGTCTGAAACATCCAGAAACAAGGTGGGGCTTTCATCGTTTGGGAAAAAAAAAAGTTTTCATCCAATGAAAAGTGTTGTTTTTAGGTCATATGATCAAGCCTTCCATCATTAGGAAACCAAAAGTAAAATGAACCAATGAAAAGTTTTATAAAGAAGTCACATGACCTGTTATGCGGCATAGGGTATAAAATGCGGAGAAAATACGTTGGCACGTGAGGCGGCGTCAGTAGCGGACCGATGTGCGAATAGGCCGAAGGCAATACAACGCGCCAAGATCCGGATGGCACTGAGGTGGTGTCCAGCAAGTTGCAGCACTGGTGTGGCCATCCTACAATGCTGAAAGTCGGCGTGGGGCGCCCCGTTGGCCTGTGAGTTTGCGTCAGTAGCGGACCGATGTGCGAATAGGCCGAAGGCAGCACAACGCGCCAAGATCCGGATGGCACCGAGGTGGTGTCTAGTAAGTTGCCGCACTGGTGTGGCCATCCTACAATGCTGAAAGTCGGCGTGGGGCGCCCCGTTGGCCTGTGAGATGGCGTCAGTAGCGGACCGATGTGTGAATGGGGCCGAAGGCAGCGCAACAATATTTTCGGAATAGAAGACACTACTAGGCGCTGAGATGCCAAGATCCGGATGGCACCGAGGTGGTGTGTAGCAAGTTGCCGCACTGGTGTGGCCATCCTACAATGCTGAAAGTCGGCGTGGGGCGCCCCGTTGGCCTGTGAGTTTGCGTCAGTAGCGGACCGATGTGCGAATAGGCCGAAGGCAGCACAACGCGCCAAGATCCGGATGGCACCGAGGTGGTGTCTAGTAAGTTGCCGCACTGGTGTGGCCATCCAACAATGCTGAAAGTCGGCGTGGGGCGCCCCGTTGGCCTGTGAGATGGCGTCAGTAGCGGACCGATGTGCGAATAGGCCGAAGGCAGCACAACGCGCCAAGATCCGGATGGCACCGAGGTGGTGTCTAGTAAGTTGCCGCACTGGTGTGGCCATCCAACAATGCTGAAAGTCGGCGTGGGGCGCCCCGTTGGCCTGTGAGATGGCGTCAGTAGCGGACCGATGTGCGAATAGGCCGAAGGCAGCACAACGCGCCAAGATCCGGATGGCACCGAGGTGGTGTCTAGTAAGTTGTCGCACTTCTGTGGCCATCCTACAATGTTGAAAGTCGGCGTGGGGCGCCTCGTTGGCCTGTGAGATGGCATCAGTAGCGGACCGATGTGCGAATGGGGCCAAAGGCAGCGCAACAATATTTTCTGACTGACACCACAAGGCGCTGAGATGCCAAGATCCGGATGGCACCGAGGTGATGTCTAAGTTGCGGACTGATGTGCGAATGGGGCCAAAGGCAGCGTAACAATATTTTCTGTATGGAAGATACCAGTAGGCGTTGAGATGCCAAGATTCGGATGGCACCGAGGTGATGTCTAGCAGGTTGCTGTACTGGTGTGGTCATCCTACAATGCTGAAACTCGGCGTGGGTCGCCCCATTAGCCTGTGAGATGGCGTCAGTAGCGGACCGATGTGCGAATAGGCCGAAGGCAGCTCAACGCGCCAAGATCCGGATGTCACCGTGGTGGTTTCATAGTTGAGAGGCACTTCATCTGCAGTGGGGCGCCGAGATCCGGATGGCACCGAGGTGATGTCTAGCAAGTTGCTGTACTGGTGTGGTCATCCTACAATGCTGAAACTCGGCGTGGGTCGCCCCATTAGCCTGTGAGATGGCTGTTCTTTGGATTTGGGCCTGGTCCACTAAAATGGCCCTGGGACACCTTAGAACTCGGACGCTCGATTTTTTTTTCCTTTCCTGTACATGCAAAAAAAGGTAAATGCCCGGTACGTTACACGCTTCATCTGCCACGATGAACTCTCCAGAGGAACCGAAAAAAAATATAGTTGTGGTAACTATACCATGCATCGTCATATGGAGAGGTGGCACCAATTAATTATAGTGCTGCATAAAAGAGAGATTTGGAGGAGAACCCCTGACCTGCTAGTACATTCATCAAAGAAGTGGCACTGAGAGCTTCAGAGGCAAGGGAAACGGTCCCAAATATTTAGAAGAACTTTGGAAAGATTAAAATGACATGTTTAGATTGTGGCAAATTAATTTCATGTGGACAGATGAGTGTTACTCTAATAAATACAGCATATGAACATCATCATAGTCGATGGTTGGTAGAGACATTTTGACTATATCCTGGACCTGCCCGTCCTCGCCCAAAATGGCGCCGGAATAAATGGGACTCGTAACTCCTTGTTGTGTACTGGTTGCAGAACCTTGAAATCACGAGATACGTATGCAGTTTTGAAGCACATGGCGGGCGGGGACGAGAATTGATTGAATATTTCGACATCCCTATTGATATTAAGTTCTGATGTGTTATTGATTACTGTACTGTTGAAAGTTCGAATTAACGTCACCCATGGTACTTGCCCGCAAATGTATATCTAGATAATTTTATTGTAACTGGCCCTGTCGTATTTTAATTATAAAATGTACGTCCACCGATTCCGTAACTGTTAGACACCTTAGTTCTTGCAACCTAATGGCCCGCCCGTTACGTTCCTCTACAGTGTAAATGTCTATTCATCATATACGATTACAGTTTGCTCTGTGGCAGGCCCACGTGGTTATAGGCTCGTATTTGTATAATGAAATTTTCACAATAAAGGTTTTTAAAAGAAAACATGGTAGTAGTATATACATTGGTAAAGTTTTTAATAATAGTGACTGTTTTAGAATCATTAAAAGGCAAGTGAAATAAAGCAGACCAAGTACATGAAGGGTAAAAGGTATAATACGAAGGAACGCAGTAAAGATAAATGGTCAAGGGCTGTTGTGTTTTCTATTCCTGCAACATAAAGTGATCGATAAGAATCTCATATTCAGGCGTATCGGCGACTAAGACAGCAGGTCGACCCTCTTTTGCTCAACGGCTCCGTCATGGGACGAAGAAACGCTCTTTTTCTCGAAAAAAGAATATATTTTACTTGCAGGACAGTTGTAAAATTTCCGGGAAAGTACATTAGCCTGGAACATTATAACATATATTTAAGAAAAAATAATGTTCGGAAGTAATGAAAAGCGTAATTTTTAGGTCATATGACCAAGCCTTTCATCATTACAATAAGAAAAGTAAAATGAACCAATGAAAAGTTTTATTAACAAGTCACATGACTTGTTATGCGTACATTACGCGCTGCGCGCCCCGGATGACTTCCGGATGCGCTAACGCGGCGCGTCATATGACGCATTACGCGACAACGCAGGTACAGAATATAGTCAAAATGTCTCCACCAACCAGCGGTCGGAACACAACCCCTTTCAGCAGGCTAAATAGTTCTGTTAAATGACAACAGAAGGGACAGGCAACAAGAACCATCAGTCAAAGAGGGGAGGGCTAGTTCTTCTCTACCGGGTTACATTGGGGCGCTACCGGAACTGATCGAATTGGTAGTCTACAGTGTTTCTGGTTGTTTCAGACTGAAGCTGGGGTTAGCATGAGAGCAGCACCATTTCGTAGCTCCGTCGTGGTCATTCCGCAACCAATCATGGCAGCCGTTCTTTATCGTTATTTTGGGCGGGGTGGGTGGCGGAGCCGAGCTGTTTTGCAGCCATCATTGTGTGGAGTTCAGTTCATCTCACTAGTTTTGTATTTGTCATGAGGGGTTGTTCCTAATGTTTCTATTTTAGCGAGGTCAAAAAGAGATCCCATTAGTGGCCTACTGATTTTGCTCGATTCCTTTTCTTTTTTTTTACACGATTTTTCGTTATCTGCAAAGACTAAACAGAGTATTGCGACTCTGTGTTTGTTTGTAAATAGAGAATGAACCAAAGAGAACTAATTCTAAAACAGTAAATACTTGGATAACAATCAATCAAATGGAGAGAGAAGCAGGCACGACGGATTACAACGGGGGCAAAGGCCTGCGTTAACTACCTTTCACTATCTGCAAAGAGAGAGTACTCCTAATAGAAATGAGGGGGTGGGGGGCACCATTCAAAGCAGATCAGTGTGCATAAACACGAAAATGTTTTCACTTACCACGTACTTGACATTCGACAGCTTATGATATTTGCTATTAAAAAACCATTGAAATTCACTGAAAAAACCATAGGTTATAGACCATATATAGTTAGGAATTAGCATTTACAAAACCTTGAAAATTCACTGAAAAAACCATAGGTTATAGACCATATATAGTTAGGAATTAGCATTTAAAAAACCTTATTTTACTCACACAAAACCATTGAAATTCCATATATAGTTAGTTGCACTAACTATATATCGCGCACCCGCAATCCACTGCTGATCATGTCACATATTACATCATTCATGACATGGTCAGTGACATCACTGATGACATCACTGATGACATCACTGATGACATCTCAAATGACATCACTGATGACATCTCATTTGACATCATTCTTGTGCTAATACGATAAACCTCTTCAGACTCTAATATAACCTTAGATACACTCAGTGTATACAGACACTCACACACTGCCACTCATCCATGGAGTTACTCACACACCCAGTCAGTCATGCAAAGAAACAATCTCACCTCCATTTCTTCAACTATACAGTTAAACACACCTTACTTATTGAAACATATACTAACACATATTTACTCTCTTATACAATCCCTGATACAAGTTCACAATGATCGATACAACCACTCACTCATTCAGTGGCTCTCATGCACAGTTATTTATATATGCCAACTCTCACATGTACTGTGTTTTACATATGTACTTACTATGACATGTAGCATTGAGATATCCATTCACTCATCAATACACTCATGCACACAGTCAACTGCCCATGTAGCTGTTTCCACATGCACTCTTGAACTCATACACCTAGTGAATAAACTGCTCACACATCTATGCATAGAGTCACACACCTTCCAGCCACCCCCACACAAACTCAATCTCCCATAGAAATACTTGGGCAACCAATTAATAACACATACAGCCTCTCGTATAGCTAATGATCAACACATGCAGCAGTTTACAGAACAACAGACATAATGATGCACAAATTAAGACAGTTTAGTCACTAACCCATGCATTCAGTGAGACACATTTAATCACTCACTCATACAGTCAGTCACGCACCTACTAAATCCTTCATCCAGACACTTATACATCCACTCATTCTTCAATATGTAAGACATATTTTAACTTTACAGAAACATACAGTCACTGGATGTTGTCATCAGTGATGTCATCAGTGATGTCATTTGAGATGTCATCAGTGATGTCATCAGTGATGTCACTGACCATGTCATGAATGATGTAATATGTGACATGATCAGCAGTGGATTGCGGGTGCGCGATATATAGTTAGTGCAACTAACTATATATGGAATTTCAATGGTTTTGTGTGAGTAAAATAAGGTTTTTTAAATGCTAATTCCTAACTATATATGGTCTATAACCTATGGTTTTTTCAGTGAATTTTCAAGGTTTTGTAAATGCTAATTCCTAACTATATATGGTCTATAACCTATGGTTTTTTCAGTGAATATAAATATATATATATATATATATATATATATATATATATATATATTTATATATATATATCACCAATCCAGGAGCAACCTCTTTATTTTACTCATCGATGGGGCCCATAGCACCGCAAGTCACACACAATTCTGCCCTTAAATCAGTGACAAGTAGACGAGCTGCAAGACATGCGGGGCACCTTATCAACCTATACAGTAACTTTATACATTACATATATTAGAATCTTAAACGCCCAACAGTCATAAAGAACAACATCAAGGTACTCCGCTATTTGGTCGATGGACCAACTATTAGGAATCAGTTGATGGCGATTAAGACCAGCTCAAACGCAATATTCTCATAACTTTTAACATTTAATCATCATGACTTTACTTTGATAAACACTGACTCGAGTTTATTTTTATAGAATTTTATTTAGATCCATTAAAATAGAGTTTTATATTGCGAAAAATGTATTAAACAAGTAGATTCTAAAACACTATTCAATACATTTTAAGTAAAGAAAATTAAAAGTACTCATTACCCCTTGGCCATAGGGCGATGATAGAACCGCAGAACATAGAATAGATTCCCAAGCTGACTGTCTTTCTAACCTCCTCGATGTCTCCCCCCGACATAGAATCTCTGCAACAGATCTCGTTTCTTTTCCCCATCAAAGTTCAAAGTCTAAAAATGTCAAAGTCTCTTGCACCATAAGAAAAATCGTCCCAACCGACAGCATGTCGTGGTGCGAAAATAACGGCCACACCGAGATCATTTACACAAGCTATTTTATACCCTTTCACTAACTATCTAAACCCAAAATTGAAACTTTTAGGGGCTACACTCATCTCTCATTGGTCCATTGGAAGGGTGACGATGAGCACCTCATGTCCTTCTTGCTCAAACCAGTTCGTAAAAGTGCAAATTCATACCATGGTTTCTCATGACTTCATCCAATGTTCACATTTGTATTTGTTTAGCACTTTGCAACAGTTCCTCGCATTTAGGTTTCAATGTTCATTCTTTCCCAGCCTTTTAAATGCAGACAACTTTGGCACAACTCCCGTTTGCAGGCCAGGCTGGCCTTGACATCTCTTGCTTCGGGCATAGGCCATACACTCGTGACTGAGCATCCTCTCTTCACGCATGCATGGGGGCCATCTTTAATTTCAATTCCACCATCGCGTTCTTAGCAACAGACACTTTTCAGACTAAGCCGATCAGGCCGTAATGGGAACTAATATGAAAACAAACACAACAGAAATTAGATATAGTAAATAAGCTCTTCTGTTTACCTCCCGCCATTCTAATTACCCATGTTAGGTTTTACCTAGCGAAGCAACATGTAAGCAATTTTACTTACCATCTGCATTCTTTTGCCACAATACAATTTTACTATATGCACAAATACATGCGTTTACTCTATTATATTTACGTTATCACAGTTCTATATTAGTTTGACTCATGTTTTATTAATAAATTAGGTTTTTTGCAAATCGCAGTTAGTTTTCCCACATGTAGTGTCTAATATAATGTGCATTTTGTTGATAAGTTTACATGCTTCACAAAATTAATAATATGAAAGTTATGAGGAAACAACATTGTAGGGGGTACAAAATGTTTTTGTTTCTCCCCTGCTCCATCACTAGCAGTTATGGGCACAAATATGGCCTTAGTGATGGCTCTCCTCCCAGGCCTCATCAAACATTCCTTGTGAGAATTTCAATGGAAAATTCAAGTTTTGGGATTCAGCTTCTCAACACCTTTTCTCTCCCTTTTCTGTGGGGGCAATTTTCTCTTCTTGTGAGGAAAAATGTAAATATTTTTACAGCCCCGTACTGCCGGGCTTTTCGCAGCAGTAAGGGATATTAGAACATTGGAAGGTTGGGAGCATTCCATTGTTGTCATTCAAAGCTGTTGTTGTGAATAAAGGCCTCAGGGTGCCCGAGGGGATTTCAGCCTCATCTGGCTCCTTGAGGCCTTTGTTTTACAAATTAAAACATTCTGCCCTCTATTTACAGAATTTTCTAAAAGCCTTACAGCCCTCCGTAGCGGGCTATACCGGCCTCGGGCTCGGGCCTTTAACACTGGAGCGGGCCTTTCATGCCCTGTTTTGCCCGCTATGGCAGACTATAAGGCTATCATAAAAATATAAAAATCTGTTCATTTGACCGTACACTCTAAACCAGATGGGCAGTTAG
This sequence comes from Lissotriton helveticus, assembly GCF_964261635.1. NCBI lineage: Eukaryota > Metazoa > Chordata > Amphibia > Caudata > Salamandridae > Lissotriton > Lissotriton helveticus. Next base: position 89,155,535 of record NC_136064.1, read on the forward strand.
CTGGCCAAACATATGATGGCCTTTACTCTGTCCGGCTGTCGGACGAGTATATAAACCAGTAAATGAGAGAGGTGGACCTTTAGTTTGGCAGAGAGGGCTCACCGTCGTTGATGCGCACTGTCGTTATGGCTCCCGGTGACCTGTTGCTTCCAATGTCTGCACCAGTGCCTGCAATACAGCACTGGTGCAGGGTCAAAGAGTTTACTGTATATGCATGGGGTCGTGCCCCGTGTAAATGAGGGTGCACTCACATGGGATGGCACATGTGTAGAATTTGAGCCCATAGACTGTATGTTACTGAAGGGGCCCAGCAAACATCTGCAGCAGCTTCAGTAATACCAAAATGACCCAGAGGTGCAGCAATCAGATTTAAATTCTCTTATTGCCCCAAGGACACTTTCTTTATTCCGCCGCAGGACATGGGTCTAAAACGCAGTCTTGGTTCTCCTCCACGCTGCATTAAATAACGCGCAAATGGATTGTACGTGGTCAGGCGCAGGTTTGAAAAGTGTGTTCTCATTCCAGGCCTGTTTGCTTTCCGTGAAAACGTATTGATTTCCCCTTTCACCATAACAACATAATGTACCTGGTTAATCAGGGATTGTGTGTATACTGAGTGTGCCATGATGTTGACATATTCCTAAAAACAGACTATCTTGGCTCCAGCTGAGCAATGGGTGTGCTGCGCCACATCCCCTTGGCCTGAAGCACGCCTGACCCGTGAACAGAAACATTATTGATTTAGCATTGAAAAGCGCCTGGTCCCGCCCCCACCCGTGACCATGTCAATAGATCAATGAGCTGATAAGGCTGGATATAACCTCACTCTCTTTTGGATTCCAGGAAGCCGAGCCAGTGTCCAATCAGCGCTGCGCAACCTCTCCGTGGACAGCTGGCTGCCCAGGGTGGAGTTCACCGGATGTTTACAGCTGATCTCTGTCCTGCAGTGGCTCTTCACCTTCCTGGTGATGGGTGAGTGTCATGGATGGGCCACAGGCCTTTGTTTATAAAAACTTTGAATCCACCTCCTGCCGCTGGTGTCCTTCTATCACAGCACTTCTTCTCCTCAGCCACCGCCGACAGGGTGTGCAGGCGGTCTGTGCTTCAGCAGTAAAAGTTTGGTGGTTGTCTGCAGGTGAGGTGTGGCTCAACAATTGACAGTTGGACAGGGTGTGAAGTTGGTCAGTGATTCAGCACTAAATGTTTGGTGGTTGTTTGTCTGTAGATGAGGTGTGACTCAACATTGAGAGTTGGACTAGGTGTGAAGGTGGTCTATGCTTCAGCAGTAAAAGTTAGGTGGTTGTCTACATATGAGGTGTGGCTCAACATTGAGAGTTGGACTGGGTGTGAAGGTGGTCTGTGCTTCCGCAGTAAAAGTTTGGTGGTTGTCTGCAGGTGAGGTGTGGCTCAACAATTGAGAGTTGGACTAGGTGGGAAGGCGGTCAGTGCTTCAGCACTAAAGTTTGGTGGTTGTCTGCAGATAAGGTGTGACTCAACATTAGGAGTTGGACTAGGTGTGAAGGTGGTCTGTGCTTCAGCAGTAAGAGTTTGGCGGTTGTCTGTAGATGATGTGTGGCTCAACATTGAGAGTTGGACTAGGTGTGAAGGTGGTCAGTGCTTCAGCACAAAAGGTTGGGTGGTTGTTTGCAGATGAGGTGTGGTTCAACATTGAGACTTGGACTAGGTGTGAAGGTGGTCAGTGGTTCAGCACTAAAAGGTTGGTGGTTGTCAGTAGATGAGGTGTGGCTCAACATTGAGAGTTGGGCTAGGTGTGAAGGTGGTCAGTGATTCAGCACTAAAAGGTTGGTGGTTGTCAGTAGATGAGGTGTGGCTCAACATTGAGAGTTGGGCAAGGTGTGAAGGTGGTCAGTGGTTCAGCACTAAAAGGTTGGTGGTTGTCAGTAGATGAGGTGTGGCTCAACATTGAGAGTTGGGCTAGGTGTGAAGGTGGTCAGTGGTTCAGCACTAAAAGGTTGGTGGTTGTCAGTAGATGAGGTGTGGCTCAACATTGAGAGTTGGGCTAGGTGTGAAGGTGGTCAGTGGTTCAGCACTAAAAGGTTGGTGGTTGTCAGTAGATGAGGTGTGGCTCAACATTGAGATTTGGGCTAGGTGTGAAGGTGGTCAGTGATTCAGCACTAAAAGGTTGGTGGTTGTCAGTAGATGAGGTGTGGCTCAACATTGAGAGTTGGGCTAGGTGTGAAGGTGGTCAGTGATTCAGCACTAAAAGGTTGGTGGTTGTCAGTAGATAAGGCGTGGCTCAACATTGAGAGTTGGGCAAGGTGTGAAGGTGGTCAGTGGTTCAGCACTAAAAGGTTGGTGGTTGTAAGTAGATGAGGTGCAGCTCAACATTGAGAGTTGGGCAAGGTGTGAAGGTGGTCAGTGGTTCAGCACTAAAAGGTTGGTGGTTGTCAGTAGATAAGGCGTGGCTCAACATTGAGAGTTGGGCAAGGTGTGAAGGTGGTCAGTGGTTCAGCACTAAAAGGTTGGTGGTTGTAAGTAAATGAGGTGCAGCTCAACATTGAGAGTTGGGCTAGGTGTATTGTATTGTATTGTATTGTATGTTGATTTGTAGAGCGCGATTGCTGCCCGGGGGCGTCCAAGCGCTAAGAACCATCAGATCAAGAGGGGTGACCGGGGGATTTACTGAGGGCAGTTGAAGAGGAATGTTTTAAGCTGTTTCCTGAATGAGGAGAGATTGGGATTGGCTCTCAGATGAAGGGGCAGGGTGTTCCATAGCTTGGAAGCATTGTGAGCGAAGGTCCTACCGCCGGTTCTGGATTTCTTTATTCTGGGAATTGTGGCCATATACGTCAAGTTTGATCGGAGGTTCCTAGTAGGTTGGTAGTGCGAGACTAAGTTGAGGGTGATGAGGGGGCCCGTTTTTCAGAAGGCCTGATGCGCGATGCATAGGGCTTTGAATTGTATTCTTTGGCGGATAGGTAGCCAAGGTGGTCTGTGCTTCAGCAGTAAACGTTAGGTGGTTGTCAGTAGATGAGGTGAGTCTCAACATTGAGAATATGACTAGGTGTGAAGGTGGTCTATGCTTCAGAACTTAAAGTTAGGTGGTTCTCTGTAGATGAGGTGTGGCTCAACAATGAGAGTTGGGCTAGATGTGAAGGTGGTCGGTGCTTCAGAAGTAAACATTAGATGGACAGTATAGAATTGGCAGGTGAACAATATAGAATCTGCAGATGGACAGTATAGAATATGTAGATGGACAATATAAAATCTGCTGGTGGGCAGTATAGGATTTGCAGATTGATAGTGTAGAATCTGCCAGTGAACAGTATAGAAGCTGCAGATGGACAGCATAGAATCTGCAGATGGACAGTAAAGAATCTGCAGATGGACAGTAAAGAATCTGCAGATGGACAGTATAGAATATGTCAGTGGACAGTATAACTCCTGCCCTGAACCTAGTCGTATTCCACGTCGAGTGGCTGAATAGAATGTACGGGGCCCTGCAAACTCGAGGGGCCCGATTCACCTGTTAAATATAAGGGTGTAGAGTATATTTACTAATAAACCGAGGCGGAGCTCTCCACTTTTTATTTGCTGTGCACCATTTCCGAGTGGAGAGTTACATCTAGGTGTCGACTTACCACATCAGGGGGTGGAGCCTCGTGTAGTATAATTTATGAGTGGGGAGTTACTGCTCGTAGCTTTTCATTTCTTGGTGGGGATCTCCACCGCCGAGGGGAAGAACTCCACATGGCACAGTAAGGAACATCAATTAAGGTTTATTAATCTATTTAAAAAAATCAAATTATTTTAATGTATAAAATAAATTTAAATTAATTTAGAAAATGTTATGAGTCTAGAGCTATTACAATAAATGGTTACACTACATTAGCTTATCAACTTAAATGTATATTAAATAATACATCAGTTTCAGTATATTTGAATGTCTAAACAATGCAGTTTTAAACAATATGTATGTACGTAAGATATACAGCGCTTACCAACAATGCGATGTATATTACATGGCGTTGGGAGTCATCCTACAAGTTCATGTACAACTAAGAAGGGATTACAAAAATTTATTTTACACATTTTTACGTACAAGAAGATAGGTGCTTTGCCCAGAATCACACAATGTTGAATCTAGCTGCGAAGGCCAGGATTCAAGCTGGGTAAGTTGTTTCCAAAGGTGGCAGCTCGAGCCACTAGGCCACACCTCCGCCTTTAAAATGTTTACCTCCTTTAAAAGTGTTACGCACCCTCACTAAAATTTTTCTTTGTATTTAATATTGCCTAAATGTTGTTTAAAACTATTTGTTTGTGTAATTTAAATAGTTTTTCTTTTGTAATAGAGGTTTAATAGTTTAATTTATTTTTTGTTTAAATTACGTGTATTATTAAATTTTTAGCTAAAATACAACAATGAGGCAATAATTATACTGAGCCAAAAAGGCAGCAGAGTTTGGCACTGGGTCAAAGTGAAGGATATCGTCAACTAATGGTAGTAGAGGTAGCTGGTTTGTGAATTGTTACTGCCTTGGTATGTAGTGTTATTTAACAAGTTGCGTCTCCCGCTCTTACCTAAATTCAGGCAGCGTTGGGCGGTCCTTATGCATAAGGGGGTGTTGTTCCAGGTTCCGGGTGCATGCATAGGACACACATGTTGCTTTCTTTTTCCTTTTTACACTTCCTAATTTACAGTCTGATGGTGACCTGGCTCCAGTTGAGCCACAAGAAATGGTGAGTTTGTCTGCAAGATAAAGGGGGGTGCTGATTGTGATAGCTTTGTAAATAACGCCGCTGATTTTGAGGATGGTGGGCGCCCGTAAGCAGAGCCAATGGAGACCCACCAGGGTGGAGGCGATCGTAATATATTTAGTCAGGCCCTGGATGGGATGTGCTGCTGTGTGCGGGATGACTTCTGTGTGCCTGTGAGGCAAGAGAGGAGGGTGTCACCACCATCCAGATGTGAGAGTACAAGGGCTTGAACAGATGTTTTGATGAACATTTGCAGAAGAAACAGTTTCACTTTTTCCTATATTAGCTTCCACCAGGGCATCTTTGTTTTTGGCACTGTTCCTTGAGGATGAGGCTCGCGTCCAAGATGAATCCAAGTGACGTGATAATTCTGTGAAACTTGGGGATTCAAGATGTCAAGGGTCATGTAATTGAGCCATTTTGAACTAATTCCTGCTTGTTTTTTAGGCAAAACCCAGGAATTCTGTCTTGGTTGAGTAGGGCTTCAGGTGGGTGCTGGACATCCAGGTCTACGTGAGGTGCAGGCAGCGTTTGAGACATTGGATGTCTGGAGCACAGATGATTTTCAAGGAGAGTTGTGTACCGCATATTTGTGAGTAGTTGGTGAGTCTTGATGCTGGGATCTGTTAGTAGTTGTGAGTCTTGATGCTGGTATCTGTGAGTAGTTGGTGAGTCTTGATGCTGGTATCTGTTAGTAGTTGTGAGTCTTGATGCTGCTATCTGTGAGAAGCTGGTGCATGTTGATGCTGTTATCTGTGAGAAGCTGGTGCATGTTGATGCTGGTATCTGTGAGAAGCTGGTGCATGTTGATGCTGGTATCTGTGAGAAGCTGGTGCATGTTGATGCTGGTATCTGTGAGAAGCTGGTGCATGTTGATGCTGGTATCTGTGAGAAGCTGGTGCATGTTGATGCTGGTATCTGTGAGAAGCTGGTGAGTCTTGATGCTGGTATTTGTGAGTAGAGCCCAAGGAACTCCATGTAGAGGTTGAAGATGGCAGGATACAGAATAGAACCCTACAAGACTCTACAGGTGATGCAGGTCTTTTTGGACCTGGCAGTCCCCGTGCCAGCAAACTAGTGTCAACAGGAAAGGTAGGGGGAGAACCACTGAGAGACAATGCCAGTGAATCACATTTGAACTCCAGGGTATGGATGAGGGATGGGTGGTTGGTTGTTTCTAAGGCAGCGATATCAGCAGGCGGGGGCATCTTCATCCTGGGTAAAGAGGGTGTCGTCTATGATGTGTAAGGGAGTGGTCTCTGTGCCGCAGCATGACCTGAAGCTGGACGAGTAGTCATGCAGGAGATGATTAACATTGATGTGATCTTGTGGTTGAGTGTAGACTACTTTTTCAATCATCTTGCAGGTGGTAGATAGGTGAGTGATGGGCCAGTAGTTGGCGAGGTCATCATGGTCTAATGTAGGTTTCTTTGGGAGTGGGATCTGACCTGTCTTGAGAGCTTCTGTGATGATGCCTTGAGTGAGGGAGGCATTGACAATGGTGAGTTTGGGTGAAAAAGCTTCCATGAAGAGAGCTTTGATGAAGGACGAGAGTAAGACATCATCTTTATAGGAAGTGGTTTGGGGGAAATTGAGCAGGTTGGCAAGAACTGTGAGACACAAGACTTTGAAGTATGACCATTGTGGAAGCCTACGCGAAGGGGAGGATGCACGACAAGAAGGAGGATTGGTTTTGTTGATGTGCCCTTGAATTTTCTTTATTTGTTTCATCAAAGAAGAGGTTCATTACATTATACTTGTCTGTGGAGTGTTGGATAGATGGATCAGGTAGAAGGTTATTGCAGTGCTTGATTGTTGTGAAACCGGTTCTGCTTCTGTTATTGGCTTCATTGACGGTGTTACTTTAAATACTTTTCTCTGGATGATTTGATGAGCTGCCTGCATATTGGTCAGAGGGACTTCCATATAATGATGCCATTGTGAGTTCTGTTTTTCTTCATTTTCCTGTACTGAATATAGATGTAGAGTTCATTGTTATTATTATTTATTATTTGAAAGTTTTATATAGCGCGAACAAGATCTTTGCAGATATCAGAGCGCTTTACAAATGCAGGAGGTAGGAAACAAGAAACATGGGAGAGATTAACAGACTTTTGAGCATAGAATACTTGTAGGTAAAAAATGAAAAGCAAAATGAGGTGGGTACATGGGGTAGCATAATAATTGACTAAAACCAATGATACAAATCGACAATCGAACAAACAATAGTGCAGATAGGTGTATATCTTCAAATAGATCAAGAGTACAAGTTCAGGTGAATTTAGTCATGAGGATAGCTTTTACTTCTTTTTAGGTCTCGCCTGTCGATGCGCATGCGCATCGAGCAAGCGAGACTATAGGGGCTCATCGACTCTTTATCTAACTTGCAAGGAATCGTGGCGATTCCTTGCAGTGCCCGTGACTTTTAAGCTCAATGCGCATGCGCATTGAGCTTAAAAGCGCGTGCACAGCCGCCCGCATTCCTCCGACACCTTTGAAGTGAAGCTTAGCTTCACTTCAAAGGCCCGGCTTCCACGGCCGCCAGGCCACATCAAAGGCTTCCCCAGCACTGCCCCGCCCATCAATCACCCTCCCACTGCCACCCCCCTCCCTCTCCATATGGTGCGCTCTGCCTCAGGCCTCTGAGCCGTCCCTACGCTCCCCGCCCACCCCCATCCTTCACACCCTTTGTCATTACTTCGGCCCCGAGCCACCCCTACGCTCCCCGCCCACCCCCATCCTTCACACCCTTCGGCACCACTTTTACATGAGAGCTAGTTGCATAGTACAAGAACACATTGCCTTCTTAAAGCCGCAGGAACATTAACTAATTCTCCCACAGTCACAGTATAGTGAGCTGACATTCTAACTTGTACCTGGCTTTCTAGCTTTTCGCTTGCAGCTCTGGGCATTACGCCACATTCTTGTTATCTCATTCATCCTCCCTGGCTGACCCACATGCATGGCGCTCCTCCTCTCTTTAGATGCCGTCATCCTCCTCGCACTTCAGTCTCCCGCCACTCAGCTCGCGCCCCCTCTATGAACGAAGATGTTTACGGGCGTCGGTCTGAAACAGGCAATTGTCTTCCAGCTCCCGTGTTCTTAAACCCGGACATAGCGCAGAGCTGTAAATAACAGAACTCAACTTTTCAGAGAATATTTTGATCAATAATGTTCGTGTTTGTCTTCAGGCCCTATTACTTGAGTCAGAATGTGGCATAACGGCAAAAGCTGCCGACTTTGGAACTGGGAAACAGGGTTCGAGTCTAGGCGTCGGCTCAACATCCTGTTGTGATTCTGGGCAAATCACTTAATCTCCGTTGCTAACAAAAATGTGTTCTTGTGTAATGCAACTTGTGCTCGTGTAAAAAGCGCTCCTATACCATCGCGTCGAGTTCATGCTATATAAAACTGCAAAAACACATGAACACTCGGAGACGCAGAGCTGTGCCAGGGCACTGACTCAACTTTTCCTATTTTTTATTTTTATTTACTTTTGCCCCTTGCCTCCATCGGATTGCTTCCACGAGCCTTCTTCCGCCAGTAGTTTGAGACTTTGTTAATCACGTCTTAGCTCGGCCTCATTATTTATCTCTCGCCTATCGCCTAATGATATTTAGTGGTAGCCCTCCGCTCCTACCTTACAATTAAACTTCAGCTACAGCCCCGTTTGTCCGCTCCTGCGGACTCCCTGCTGTGTGCCTCACTTGAAAGCGCTACTGCTGTATGTGTTAGCACATAAAAACAAGACCTGTTCTCTTTACCAGTGCTTCTTTTAATAGCCTCGTATTCTTCATTTTCCAGGGTCTGTTTGCCTTAAATTACTATAGTGTTAGAGTGATCTAACAACCCCATCTCATGAGCCGAAATGGATAGAGCCACATGGCGGCAGGGCTTGAGAACCCTGCGCTCTGGCAACTTGACGAGCGAGGAACTGGTCAGTATTACAGAGAAATAACATTAGAAAGGTCAGAATGCTATTGGCATTGTAAATGACAATGCCTTTTATTTATGTTTTCAAAAGCAACACATAAATAAAAGGCATTGCCATTTACAATGCCAATAGCTCAAAGTCTAATAACTGCGAGACCTATTGCATTGCAAATGCTTGTTTAAAGAATGCAGAGGAGGAGATAAGTCTGGTTTCGGGAGGGAGTGAGTTCCAGATCCTGGGTGCCATTCCTGAGAAAGAGCGTTTATATGTTTTTTCCTTCCGGAATCTACGAGGTTTCAGGAGAAGATTCTTTGTGCTTCTAGTGGTTCTTGAGCCACCAGATATTCTCAGTTTCTGAGTGAGGTAGCCGGGTGAGTTGTGGTGTACAGCTCTGTGCGTCATGCAGGCAATTTTCAGATGTATTCTGGCTTCAAAAGGCAGCCAGTTCAGGGATTTTAAGTCAGGGGAAATATGCGAGTGTTTTTTTGATCCAGTGATGAGTCTTGCTGCAGCGTTCAAAGAGGCTCTCAGGGGTGCAGTTGTAGATAGAGGGAGTCCGCAAAGGGCGACGCTACCGTAGTCTAAGCGAGGAATTACTAGGGCTTGTACAGCAGTTTGGAAGTCTTTGGCTGGGAGGAAGGGTTTACGTTTCCTCAGGGTATTAATTTGGAAATTAGCTCCCTTAGTTGCTTTGCTGATATGCTGCTGCATGTTGAGATTGGTGTCAAGTGTAATGCCTAAGGATTTCGCTGAGTCCACGATGGTAGGTTGGACATTGAGTGCAGATAGGTGTTTAAGCCAGGTTTGGGTGGTGGAGATTTTCGCGGGAGGTGAGATCAGAAGGAACTCAGTTTTCAGAGCATTGAGTTTGAGGTGATTATCGGCAAGCCATGATTGGGTGTTTCTGAGCGTTGAGTTAAGAAGTTTGATGTCTTTGGGGGATTGTAATTGTTAGTAATGTTGTTAAGAAATTCCAGGGTGCTGAAGGTTGCCAAGCAATTGCTTGTTTTTGTTTGAGCATAGATGTTCACATAGTTTTCCCCAAAAACTTTTAAGCCATTTAGACGGTTGTTGGACCTGGAGTTGGCAGGGCGAGAATTCATTTCAGCCTCTAGATCATCAGTGGAGAAGTCTCTGAAGGATCTGAAGGTTTGCTTTTGGCCTTTTGGATTGATCTCTGTTTTTTTCGATAGACTGCTGAGCAAGGAGATAAGCATATTGAAGTGGTCAGTCCAGGAGAATGGGTGGTTCGCATTGCAGTGTTAGTGATGGTGAAAAGGCAAGATTGAGGATCTGGGCTTTGGAGTGTGTTGGTTGGCTGACGTGCCAAACCACGTTGCACGTGTCGAGGAGGCTGAGGTGGGTGTTTGTGATATTTTTTGAGGTTTTGTTGTTTGGGATGTTGAAACCATCCAAGTGATGGCGTGGTTGTATTAGATGGATGAGATGGCAAGGAGATCCGGGAATCCATCAGTGAAGTCCTTGTTCTGCCTGGAAGGCCTGTAAATGAGATGGATGGCAGCGCCCTGAGTCGCAGACAGAGGGAAATGACAAGTCAGCAACTCCATTGAGTCAAGTGTTTCTTACCCGCATAGGGTGCAGGACCAGGAGGGCTTATGGATGACAGCAAGACCTCCTCCCTTCTTATGTGTGTGGTCTACCCAATGGATGCTGTAGCCTTAGGAAGAAGAACATCTAGGTTGTGGAGGTGAACCATGTTTCTGTGATGAAAAAGATGTCAAGCTTGTGGTTGGTGATGAGGTCTGCGATATCTGGTGCATTGAGTACCTCAGAACAATTGTTAATGAGCATTGGTTGAAGTGTGTGTTCTGTGGTTTAAGGGTGCACGGCTGCCGTGGCCTGTGCAGGTAAGAGCAGTGGGACCGGGTTGTGGGGGTGGGGGGGGAGGAATTCGACAGACGACCACGAGGGAAAATTAAATAAATAATTAATGATCCCTCGTCGTCGTCTGTCGTGATCCCCCCACCAGACACACAGCCCTACCACTCTTACCTGCACGGGCCGCGCTGGTGCAAAGCAGTTAGTGGGCTAGGTATGAGGTTGGGCTTATGTGTTGTGAGGATGCTATTGGTTGTTGGGATTGGCAGTATGGGTTGCTGGGTGGGAATCAAGATTATATATGTTACCATGTAGGTTTTTAGAGAAACAGGGGTTCTGCCCAATGCTCTTCCTGGTCCTAACAGGCCAAAACTGGCAATGTCATTGTCTGGGTCTTTCCTTTACTGGAGACACACGAATGAGGTGACTGAAGTAAGGAGAAGTGAGAGGAAGTCATGTCATTTCCTGTGCAGGTGGATGATGGGAAATGCAGTGAAGTCAGTTCCTGTGCTGATGGGTGATGAGGAATAAAGGCCTCTCTTCTTCTTCTTCCAAAGATAGTTTTGGTGGGAAAGCAATGATGTAACTTCTTGTGCAGAGGGAGGGAAATAATGTTTGTGAATTGCATTTTTTAATATGTGAGTAGTACTAGGGTAGTTCTACTTATGTACTACAAACCCTCTCGGAGTGCTAAATTTCTCCTCCTGAAACCTCAGATCTTTCGCAAATAGAGAATGTGTCACCGAGCTTTTTCTGGCTCTGCGCCAAAGATCTGGAACTCGCTCCCGCCGGAAATACGCAGAATCTCCTCCAAGGCTGCCTTCAAATTGGAAGTAAAAAGATTCCTCATGAACAAGTTCCAACCTTCAAAGGGTCTTGGATCCTCTGCTCTAAGGCTTTGGACCTACACCCTAAGTCCTGTGTTTGGTGTTATTCTGCTTTACTAGTCACTTGCTCCCTTCCCAGTTGTTTTTTCCAGTTTTTATCCTATCCTTTATTGTCCCTTTCGATTGTAATCTTTTGGTTTGATATGCATATGTAATTTGTTGAGGTTGGTACCCCTTCTGACGATTGTACTGCTACTATTACCTTCCTTTCCCTCAAATTGTAAAGTGCTCTGATATGCTTCGGGATCACGTTTGCGTTATATAAAACTTTATAAATAAATAAATAAAATGCATTTTTTCCATTGGGTTCGTAATGTTTACCTTTCTTTGCTTTTATGAGGAGGCCCATTCTGACCAAGACACTACAGCCTGCTGGATACATGTCATAATCTGTGAATATCTCTATAAACTTCCTTCAGGGCCTGAATTAAAAAAATATTCTTACTCGAGGTTTATGCAGGCGGTACAGATGTGTAGAAAGATATAATCATATGAAAATAAATAGAGACCGATAAATATGACTTAGAGTTACACAGATATAAAGTTACCTGTCCAAAGGTCCAAACCAATACCTGGTAATGTCAGACCCCTCTTACCTCTCTGGATTTTGGGCGCTTCTCTGTGGAAGCGACGTGCACTAGGCTCGTAGCTGTGAATACTCACTCAGGTGGTTTGTCGGTGCACTCATTCTACCCTGTTCTCCTCACAGGAATTATTTTTCTGCTGATCCTCATCTATCTGGCATTCACCGTCTTCTGGCCTGTGTCCATCCTCTACCTAACCTGGTTTCTGCTGGACTGGAACACGCCGCAGCAAGGTAATGCTGGACATGCACACATTCATTCATGTGGGCATCAGCCATTTCATTTTAAATTTATTTATGTATGTTATTAAAGGATTGATAGAGATAATTTGTATATAAACACTGTAGAAAGACAAGGTACATCTTATAACACTGTAAGTCACAAAGTACAAATAAATTGAATTTACAAATATCCTAAAAAAGAAAGCTCGACACCCAGTAGTAACAATAGTCAGTCTTTCTCTACCTTGTGGTAACCATGCTTAATGGTTTGATCCTTGAAGAGCACTGTGGTTTTATACCGGGTCACAGCACGGCACTGAATATACAAAGGTTTACACTCGTATTGCTTTTGGTTTCAGATAGGGAAAAATAATTGGCACTGGTAGCAGTCAATCTTAAAAGAGCTTTTTTGGCACTTTGAACTGGGCCTATCTGATGGAAGTCCTGAGGCTCATGGGTTTTGGTCTTTCGAGGATGGGTGAATTTGCTGGAATTAAATCCTAGTCCCAGTGCCCGGAGCAGCCGGACGATATCCGTTGGGTGGAATATAGAACGTGGCACTAGACAGGGATGCCCACTCTCACCCTTACCCTTCACTCTGCCGCTTGAACCATTGTCAATCCCAATGAGGAAGAATTGAAAGAATAGAGGGTCACCGTCGGAGACACTACTCTATCACCTCCTTCGGTGACGATGATGCTTTATCTTACTTACAGCTGCCTAGGAATTCTGTACCAAGGCTCATGGTGCAATGGAGGGAATTTTGGAGGTATGCCCCCCCCACCCCGGCATCTACCTTTTCGACCTTTTTTTAATGACCTTATATCAGGTAATAAAAAAACCTTTGGAGATGCCCACCCTCAGGGCTCATATGGCAAGGAGTTTTTCCTGGCATGTACAACTAAAGGTGTGTTTAGATAATGCATGCTTCAATCCTACCAGGGTTAAGTTCTAGCAATCAAAACCATTTAAAGTGCAGTCTTGACAAACACCTGGTTTTGATAAAAATATTATTATTCACAATCATAAGCTTTTGGCAAAGTACAATCCGCCCTCCTATTTATTATGCATTCTGCATTTACTTCATGTATCTTAGCATTGTTTATGCACCTGTGCCTGGCTGGCTCATTCCATTCTGGAGCTTGTGGTAAATAAATAATTAATTACCGGTTCTATTTTTCAGGATACTCATATAAACAGATAGCTCAATAAATAAGAGTCAAGATTCGAGGTATCTTGAGTCACAGGCTTTAATCAGGCATAACAGGACAAGGAACAGGACAGCCTGCATGGGAATAGGATGGCAGCTGCCGGGGGGCCGGATCTGGGAATAATGCGCTAACATTCAGTAACAATACATTAGTATATATACCAAAACAAATACATTACATTCAATACAGTAGGCGTAGCAGTAGGCGTGGTTTCGTAGCAGTCGCGAAAGATAAGGGCAAAATGATGTAACAAGAAGGCGTGTACAGGGCGTATACATAGACATGTGATGTAAACGTAACAGAAGTGTCATAAATGGGGCGGAAACATGGAGGGGGCTACCTGAGCAGCTGGGACCTCTAACCTAGTGGTGCGCGCAAACGGGCAATGACGTGTTACCAGGGAGAACTGGGGGCTATGACTTCTGCGCTAGAAGAGGAGACTAAAGTCTGGAGTGTCAGAGCGACATGTACCCAAAGCATATCTAGTATCTGGTGTTTAGAGTACATGTTGATAGAATCCAAAAGTTATCAGGGCAAAGGCTACTGGATACTAAGACTGGTGCATGCATAATTCTACATGTAGTTCGTGTGCGAGGAATATTCTATGAATATTAATACAGTATTTCTCTTACATGGAGACATAAAGGCTAGACCATGACGGAAACTATTGATACGATTCAGTAGCTTAGGAATGCAGAGAAGGAGGGCTGGACTGATAACTAGAAGCATAACATACTCTTGGCAGACTGGGAGGCAGAGCCAGGCCGGGCCGGGCACTGCGAGGCATGAAGTAAGCGAAGGGTCAGGGATACAGGTGGGGGCTGTATCGCTCCTCGGAGAGGGTTCAGGAGACAGGAGCTGAATCTGAGTCCGGGCCCTTTTGAGGCCTAAAAACGGGGACAATTCAATGAATGAACGTGCACACTGTAAAATGTGGCAACGTAGGTTTACATAGGCCTAATATTCGTTGTTTTCATGATGACTGGAAACTGGCATACTAGAGATGGACACAACTGTAATTGCGTCTTTAATTGATCAGAAAGGGAATACATGCATATCGATCATGCACATATAACATAAGGTGGGGAACACGTAGGCACATATAACATGGCAAAATTTTTACTTTTCCACATTCCCTCCTTGTGCCCTACGTTTCCATCAGGAAGCATCAATATTCATGATACCATCTATCATTTCATATAGCATCATTTGCTCGTCTCGAATTGTCTTGGAACGGGATTTAGGACTAGGAATACAAGAGGTAGCACACATGCCGCAAATCGCAGGGCCACATTGTATACAGAGGCAGCAACTGAATATGATCATTACTGCAATACCTAGGAATGACAATACTTTCCATCCCCAGGCAGATATAATACTCCAGAGCCAACCGGACCATGTCCAGGTGCCTGGATTCTGGTGTAACTGATGGGCAATTTTATGAAGTCTGGTTATAGCTGAATAAACAGACGGCGCGTTATTAGGAATGAAAATGCAGCAACTAGATCCGATGACTCTACATGCTCCTCCTCTATCGGCCAGTATGACGTCAAGAACGAGACGATTTTGGAGCACGACAAATCTCATAGCAGATTGCTCTTCAGTTAAGTTACCTAGAGCAGAAGTAGTCTCATTCACTACTGCTTCAAGGGTTCTGGTTAACCTACGGATTAGCTTACTATTCTGGACAGGTCCTATAAAGAAGAAGAAACCTTTATTAAAATCTTGATACTGTTCTAGAGTAGTTTCAGTTTGATCGACAATTGGGGACTCGATCTCCCTTTTATGTCTGACGTGTACTAGATGTGTGTTTCTATGATAATCAGATGGGGCTAGGAAAACTGGTGGCAGTAGGAAGGCAATGTAACATGTTCCATCCCAATCGAGGGGCAGACGAACATATGCGGTCTGACCACAAACAAAATAAGAATGACGTGAGGCTTTGAAAATAGATTTCCCACTGTCACTATACTTGACAATAGTAGTACAATCACTATGTCCTACATGTGCGGAACCATTCTTTCTGACACATAATTCGCCTTTGACTGGTAGTACTGAAATAGCAGGTAAATCTGGAGTAGTATCGGACTGAACATTCAAAACCATGAAATTCGAAGAATAATTACCTAAATCATATACTTCATTTTCTAGGTCTAACCCTGTTCTATGGGAGAGACCTTGCTTGTCTGGAAAACATGTTCTATTCAGAAGGGACATATCAGTTGAGGATGACGTTAACGTGGACCATGCTCCACACGAACCATTATGTGAAAACGGATAGGGAAAGAGTGGCAGGACTCCCTTCGGTGTCTGGAAAGGGGGGAGTCGACCACACACCCAACAATTAGTGGCATTGCTGGTCTGGTGTGAATAGTGTAACATTCTGATAAATGTGTTATTTCGCATAGCAAGACGATAGGATAGCTCGTGAGGAGGCAGATCACTAAATGTGTGCTCTACTGTAGCATTAGAAAACATATTTACATGTGAAACTGGAAAACATAAATGTAAAGCATAACTTGTGCAGGTAACCATAAGACTCAAAAGTAGCAAAAAACTTAGAACAATAATACATTTGATAGAGTTTTGACTAACTCTCTCACTGTGGGGGTCTATCTCATACATGTCAGGGACCTGTCTAACCGTTTCACCCGAGAGGGACTTAGACAATTAAACTGGCTGACTTATTTTACTAGACCTTAATTTCTTTTTATACTCCTGTTGCGGAGTTTCCTCTAACAGGGGAGGCTTGAGTTCAGAATTAAGTTCAGAGTCTGTTTTTAGGCAGTCTTTAGAAATGCGGCAGTCCTTAGAAAAAGTCTTGTCTGGTAGTCCATGGAATTTCTTTATATGGGGCAGGTGGACCCATCCTTTCCTGCCCTCTAACTTCACGGCGGTCCTTGTTGTTAACAAGACGAGACGGGGCTCCTTCCAGCGGGGCTCCAGCGGACTTGAACGATCAAAATTCCGCACCAACACGAGGCTTCCTGGAATGACTTCATGCGGTTTCACCTCGGTGTTGTCTGGAAATGCGGCGGCAACCTGTGAACGACAAGAGTGTAGGGCAGACATCAAGGAAGCTAGGTAATCTGTCAGCATATTACTGGAAACATCTGTAATACTGCGGGGTCTAGGTGTACCCCACATGTTTGGGGGGCGGCCGAATACGACCTCATACGGGGACAGACCTGATCTGGAATGTGCAACCATCCTCATGTAGAATAGAGCAACTGGCAGGGCAACTAGCCAGTCTACACCTTTCTCTTTACACACTTTTGCAATGCGGATTTTCAGAGTTTGATTATGTCTCTCTACGAGACCGGCTGCTTCAGGATGGCGCACACAATGGAACTTCCACTGGTACCCTAACAGAAGGGAAACATGTTTCATAAGCTCAGATGAGAATGGCTGGCCGTTATCAGAATATACGACCCTAGGGAGTCCATAGCGGGGAAAGAATTCACGAACCAACTGCCTGGCAGTGGTCGCGGCTGTGTAATCTGGAACTGGATATGCTTCTGTCCACCTGGACAAAGCGCATACAACTACGAGGACATACTTGAAACCTCGACATCGCTCCATCTGAATATAATCCATCTGGAGGACTTCAAAAGGGTGGTCAGGAGGTTGGAATCCACCTTGTTCCACCAGGACACTTTTACCTGGATTGAACTGGCAACATATCATACAGGTACGGACTTTCTGCTTGGCTGCAGCTCGTAAGTGCTTGTTGAACCAAAGGTTCTGAATACTGTCTAACATAGCTTTTTCTCCTAGATGTGCTGGACTATGTGCGGTATTAATAATGACTTGAACCATAGAGTCGGGGAGAAACCATGTGGCTTTTCCCTTCGTCACCCATCCTTGATCTGTCTGGACCCCTCCTTGTTCGGACCTTTCTTGATTTCTTCGGGAGTAGCATGTAACTGTATGTCTATGACATCTTGTGTAGGGTCCTTAACTGTCATACAAGTAGTCTGATCTGGAGTGAGTGTCTGTGTCGTGTTAACTGGAATGTCTGGGGTCTGAGCTGTAAGCTTGGCTGTTCGATCTGCTAGATCGTTACCTTGGGAAATGATGTCAGTGACTTTCGTATGTGCCTTGCACTTCATGATAGCGATAGCTGTCGGTAAATGTATTGCATCTAACAGAGCTTGAATGAGGAGACCATGCTGAATCTTGGTTCCATGAGAAGTCATGAAACCTCTCTCCTGCCAGAGCACTCCAAAGTCGTGTACGACTCCGAATGCATAACGTGAATCTGTATATATGTTTACTTTCAAGTTCTTGGCACGTATGCAGGCTTGGGTCAGAGCAACTAGCTCTGCTGCTTGAGCAGACAGGGTGTTAATACGATGTGTTTCTATAACTTCGGTTTCAGTAGTCACTGCATACGCGGCTACTAGTTCTCCTGTACTTGTTCTCATACATGAACCATCCACATAAAGTGTCAGGTCGGGATTAGGTAATGGAATGTCTGTCAGGTCTTGTCTTGGCTTTGTCATGGTGTTAACAACTTCCACACAGTCATGTGTGGCAGGATTTGGAGTAACTGAGGGTAACAGTGTAGCAGGAATTAAAATGTTGCAGCGTCTGATTTCTATGTGTGGCTGAAACAGTGTCAGTTCATAACCTGTTAAACGTGCAATTGTCAAGTGCTGAGTCTGTGTTCGGTTTAAAAGAACTTCCACGGAGTGTGGAACTTGTACTGTCAGGGAGTGTCCTAACACTATGGAATCACTTTGTCTGATTGCTAGAGCTGTGGCTGCAACTGACTTGAGGCACGCAGGCAGAGCCTGGGCCACTGGATCTAATGTGCTCGAAAAATAAGCACAGGGCTTGTACTGTCCTGCTTGATCTTGTGTGAGAACAGATAATGCAGTACCATCACGTTCTGTGACAAAAAGTGTAAAAGGCTTACTGTAGTTCGGTGTAGCTAGGACAGGTGCTTGGCATAAGGCTTTCTTTAATTCATTGAAAACAAGTGTATGTTCCTGGGTCCAAGGGAGGACAGTCGATACGGCTGCCTCCTGTGTCGTTAACTGTATCAGTGGCTTGGCTAGAAATGCATACTGAGGAATCCATTGTCTGCAATAAGAAGTGAGGCCAATAAAAGCTCGTACCTCCTTCTGTGTCTTGGGCTGTGGAAGACTCGCTATTAACTGGATACGGTCTGGTGTCAACTGCCTACCCCACTTGGACAGTAAGTGGCCTAAGTAGATCACTTGCTGGACACAGAATTGTAATTTGGAAGGGGACACCTTGTGCCCCTGCTCGGCCAGAAAATACAGAACTGTAAGTGACGCTCGCTCGCAGTCACGTTCGGAACGGGCGGTGATCAGTAGATCATCGACATACTGGAGCAGGGCAGTGTCAGCTGGCATGTGAATATTGTCTAGTTGTCTCTTAAGTGCTTGACTGTAAATACTAGGACTTTCTGTGAAACCTTGAGGAGCTCGTGTGAATTTATAGCTCCTTCCATTTAAACAAAAACCGAAAAGGTACTGGCTGTCTGGATGAATGGGGACACTAAAAAATGCGTTTTTGAGATCGATGACAGTGAAAAACGTAGCTTCAGAATCAATGGCTGTTAATAGGGAAGAAATATCAGGGACTACTGGATACTGGGGTATGATACATTTATTAAGTTCTCGAAGGTCAATCACTAATCGATATACTGGAGGTGCATTTGGATCAGTACGTTTCATGACTGGAATGATAGGAGAATTACATACATTGGAGTCAGTTTCTACAACCACTCCTTGAGCAATAAGCTCGTCAATAATTTTGGATAAGGCTGCTACAGCCTCAGGTGGCAATCTGTACTGTCTGATTCGTGGCAAAACTATACCTTGCTTGAGAGTCACACGATGGGGTGTGATGTGCATATAACCAACATCAGTTGGACCTTGCGCCCATAAATGCTGTGGTACATTCATTAATCTTGGATCAAAATCACGTAATACATAGTGACCTTTAAAGTCACGTAAAAACAATCGGACTCCTTCTGGGGAACAGCATATAACTGCTCCTAATTCTTTTAACGTTTTAATGCCTAACAAATTTTCTGGACATGATTTCGTAAGTAACAAATCAGTAGTTCGGGACAATGGACCTACTTCTAGAGTAACTGGTTTTGAAATTTCATTAACAATCGGCTTTCCTGAAAATCCAAGGGAAACATTTCTAGAGCCTGAGAGCGGAGCCCCTGGAACCTCGTCATGACTGATAGTAGTCCTACTTGCCCCTGTATCAATAAAAAACTTTCTGTCTTTCCCTAACACTTGACTGTGTACATAGGGACCCTCTTGATCTACAGGTATCTCGATGAGAGGCAAGCCTACCTCCCTCTCTAGGCTGTTTCATGAATACTGTTGATACTCTGGATACTCTGACTGAGCATACTGGTACATCTGCTGTGTAACATGCTGTGTTGCAGCGATAGGCTGCAGTGCTGGAACTGTCTGTTGTGCATTCTGTGGTGGCTGAGAAGTCTGTGAAACTTGTTCTTGTCTAGGCGGACGTGGTCTTTCTTTAGTCTTACCAGTAGCTATGTTGTGTTTCAGAACTGCACACTCGTTTATAAAATGACCTGGCTGTTTACAGTAATTGCAAGTCCCTTTAACGGGAGCCGCAGGATGACTGGCTAGATTCGGACCCCTCTTCTGACTGTCTTGCGGAACAGATTGTGCAACTAATACTTTCATTTTCGTGTCTTTCATACGTCTCCTTTCGTGTTCCTGCTCTTCCCTGATTCTGTTCTGGTGATACTGGAGCATCTGAAGCATTTGTGACGGGGTATTAGCTTGCCAACTACTTTCGACTTTCAAAACTCGATTTTTAACTTGTGGACTTGAATTCTCGACTAGTTTGGTAACAAAGAGATGAGGGTACGATTCACTACTCGTCTTCAGACCACTGTTAATAATAAAACATTTTTCAAATCTAGAATAAAAATCACTAGTGTCTTCATCTTGTTTCTGTTTACAAGCTGAGATTGCATCCCAATCTTCCTTTTTCGTGGCTAGTAATCTTGGCAAAACCTGAATCAATAACTCGGGCAATTCTTTAACTTTAGCCCCTAGACCGGTACCTGGTACTCGTGAAGTATCTTCAGCTTCTAGAGCTGTCCAATCTATCTTTTTCTCTCCCACCTCCCATTCTTTTTCCTTGAGTTTTTCATATACCCCTGCGGGCAACAGGACCTTTAACATTTTAATGATATCAGGATACGTGTATTCTCCCATACGGAGCATGTCTTTTAATTCTCGATTAAACCCTGCTGGATCTTTGTCGTGACAGGGAATTAACTTTTTCATCTCTAAGAGTTCCATCTTGGTGATAGGGGTGTAAACAAATACTCGTTCTAGCTCACCACCCGCTGTCCTAACTGGGTGTACCTCTCGTAACGGATGCTGTCTATCTATGTAGAATGATTTACTTTCTGGAGGTGGGACATGAACAAAATGCGGGTTCAGAAACGTTCTATATTTGTGGCGCTGTTCTAGAATGATACTAATTAGATCGGTACCTAGACCTCTCCATCTATACTGGAGTAACTCGTTCAGAACATCATGTAACGGACCTGGATCAGAATGCTGTCCCTCATACAGTGTAATGAGGTGCTGGATCATATACATACCCACCAGTCGCTGCTCGGCTGGGGGCAGTTTCAGAAACATTTGTGCCACAATTTCGTCTAGAAAAGTGGTAGAATCAGTAGTCCATCGGACTGCTGATCGGGCTAGTTCTTGTTCATGCATGGTACTAAGTTCACTATAACCGATACGTGATTTCAGAATGTGATCGGTAGCTTGAAATACTTGCTCAAGAGAACCTTGTTCTGGTGCTGGAGGAGGGAATACTTTCTTGTGTTCTAGGCGTGAATGTCGGTCGGGAAGTCTAGTTCTACCTACATACGCTATTCTGGAGGGATTCTCGTCGTCTACCTCTTCAGTAGAAGAGTCGTTTTCTTTCTCGGACACTTGTATTGCTTTTCGTTTCTCGTGTAACTTTATTATTTCTCTACGGATCTTCTTGTACATACTCTCTATACAGGTCTGTGTCTTGTGTCTTCCCTCAGCTATGTGGTCACTCCACCTGGTCAGGACTTTCATTTCTTCCGGATTTTTATCCGGATAATCTTGTTCTCTTATTAAACAATTAATTAGAAACTTTAAAAGCATGAGCTGAATTTCGACTTTTCTTTGAGTCATGGCTTCGCCAATACTCCCTGGATCTGCTCCTGTACGGATGAAACGATATATTCTGTCTAGATATTCTTTCATATTTGGTAGGGTGTCCAAGTATTCGGTCACCCGTCTTACGCGCAATGAATATATGACCATATTATCATCGCCTGGGACTGGATCATAACGGCATTCGGTAAGGGCTCGCTTGATATCTGCAACGGACTGATGTTTGGGCGAACGCTGTAACGCTCGTGCATGTAACTCGATTAATGTCAGACGTTTGTGTTGCGGCGGGGTTCCAGGAGGACTTCCCCCCGAGGCCCCTTGACTAGAATCGTCGACGGGTATTGTACACGCTGGGAGAGTGACTGATGTAGCGGGTACATGTACTGTGGGCTGGACCGGGGGTACCGTAACAGGTGCTGTAACGGGTGCCCCGGTGGCTGGAGGAACAGGAATTACATTATTTACAGGAGCTGGCGGAGCAGGATTGGCATATTCTGGGACTGTGTCGTCCAAATAGGACGAGAGAAAAATATCAGCTGCGGTCGGTTTGTGACGTAGCTTAATCGGAACTAATGGCGGCGGAAAATTACATGGTGCTTCCTGGTTTGCTTTTGGCAAGCCCTCGGCAAGAAGAGGATACATACCCTTAATAAGGGCATTTCTCTGTCTGTCTGACTGTTCTGCTTTAACTCGTTCACCTACTTCGATTAATTCCCTTTCTTGGGCTCTTTCTGAGGATTCCCTACTTAATTCTGTTTTTCTGATTTCTTTTTCTGTTCTTTTATGAGATTCTTTGCGCCATAACTCGATGGCATCTTTCTGGGACTGTCTGGCTTTCTTTTTCCATAATGCTTCTTCTACTCGCATGATGCACTCGGCATCCCATGTACCTGACATGGGCCATCTATATTTCTCGTCTAATTCCTTGGTATACTCCACCCATAAGTCTAGATATAATATGGCACTTAAGCCATGCTTATGATACATAAAATGACCTGGACTGTCCCTAGGCGGGACAGGAACTGCTTCCTCGAGCAGACCTTTTCTTGTTTTTAACTGACGTAATTTCGAGAACAGAGGCATGACTTAGACTGGAATCTGGACACAAATCCAATACACAATAAACACAATAATAACTGAAAAAACAAATCATCCATACCACGACATTGAAAACACATGGAATAACATTTAACATAACAGTTCGGACAGAAATACTACCTGGAATACTGGGAACAGAAACACATGAATTTATCGAGAACAGAACTTACTAGAATGACTAGATGTACTGCTAAAACAGCACGAAACTTACCGGTCCCATAAAGAGACACGTCAGGACCCGCATCCACCTAGGTGGACACTTCGTGTTGGATCTGTGTACCCAAACCCACGGACCAGAGACAAATTAATTGACCCTGTCTAGATACTACCCCAGCAACGGTACTCACCGGGCAGCAAGAACGGAAGGCCTCGGACTGGACTGCTACGACGACGGACTACGAACTTCGGACTTCAGTTACAGGTGGGCCTCCGGATACCTCGGACCTTGGACTCTCGGCTTGGGCTCTGGTCGGGACTCGCCGCGTTCCTCCACCGCCTCGTCTGGACGCTGGACCGCAACCTCCGTCTCCTCCGTGGGCCTGAGGGATACTTGAAGCAGAAATATCTGCACGTGCACGGTATGGTTCCGTCACGGCTGCAGAGGATCAGGGGGCCTGCGTGGCTTCTCCGGCGCGTGGGGAAAGGGCAAGTCCCTATTCGGGCGCCATTATGTGGTAAATAAATAATTAATTACCGGTTCTATTTTTCAGGATACTCATATAAACAGATAGCTCAATAAATAAGAGTCAAGAAGCCACATGGGAGGAGGACATAGGGCGCGCACTACACGATTCTGAATGGACTAAAGCACTGGAGGCCCCTAAACGAGTCTCTAGAAACGCCCGCTTCAAGAACATCCAATACTACATCCTACACAGGGCATACCTCACCCCAGCGCGCCTGCAGAAGTTCTATCCCTCCACTACATTCCTATGCCCCAGATGCTGCTCTCCTACGGCGGACTTTCGGCACATGTTCTGGAGTTGCCCCAACCTTCACCCCTTTTGGCGGGCGGTACATGACACTCTGGCGGACCTCACGGGTCTCACTACACTAGCTACCTGGGAGTCCAGTGCACTAGGCATCTTTCATGTTCCCAAGAGAGACCCAGTGCGCAGACGTTTCGTATCACTAGCACTCCTGTTGGCAAACAGATGTATAACCATGCGCTGGCGCTCCCCGGAAGGTCCCCCTGTAGCGGCATGGAGGGGCGCGGTCGGTAAATGGGCGGCGGCGGAAGAGGATGCCCTTAGAGAGGAAGAAGCCAGGGGTGCGCGTAAGGTTCCCTTGTCCATGGACTGGGCCATGCTCCTCCACAGCTTCCGACAGTCCACATATGCAGAAGGCCAGCCTACTCCTCCCCCCCCCCCCTACCCAAGAGAATCAATAGCCTCTACATGGTACCAACCGTCCCAGGACCGTCTCCCGGCACCCTCTACATCCTGATCAAACTCTCGTATGCCTCGCCACCCACCTTGTTGCCCACATCCCCGAGGGTACTCACCCCCTGCTCACCCCTCTTGTTCCCCTCCCTCCCCCTCTCATGGTGCGTAGACCAACTGGCTCCGAGGCCCCCCCCTGACGCCCGTCGCCAGTATCCCCTTGCCTAGACCCTGCTAGCGCCTATAAGCTTCCCACCCACGGTTTTTGTCCCCCTCGTTATCAGGTGCCACCACTGTATGGACAGTGCAGACCTTGATCCAACGCTCTCAAGGTGGGATCCTATATACCCGCTATTATCCACCGCCCCATTGGCGATATAGATTCACTGTTTCCCGACCTGCGGACATGTTTGCACGATCTACATTGATCATTCAAGGAAATGTATGTTAGCGCCAGTTATGTAGATACTAAAAAACGTTGCACGCCTGACTGTTCGTGGCTGAATGTTGAGGCCACGTCAGCAGATCAATTACACTGTACCTATATACCTTGATGCAACAATAAAATAAATTTCAACAAAAAAAAATAAATAAGAGTCAAGATTCGAGGTATCTTGAGTCACAGGCTTTAATCAGGCATAACAGGACAAGGAACAGGACAGCCTGCATGGGAATAGGATGGCAGCTGCCGGGGGGCCGGATCTGGGAATAATGCGCTAACATTCAGTAACAATACATTAGTATATATACCAAAACAAATACATTACATTCAATACAGTAGGCGTAGCAGTAGGCGTGGTTTCGTAGCAGTCGCGAAAGATAAGGGCAAAATGATGTAACAAGAAGGCGTGTACAGGGCGTATACATAGACATGTGATGTAAACGTAACAGAAGTGTCATAAATGGGGCGGAAACATGGAGGGGGCTACCTGAGCAGCTGGAACCTCTAACCTAGTGGTGCGCGCAAACGGGCAATGACGTGTTACCAGGGAGAACTGGGGGCTATGACTTCTGCGCTAGAAGAGGAGACTAAAGTCTGGAGTGTCAGAGCGACATGTACCCAAAGCATATCTAGTATCTGGTGTTTAGAGTACATGTTGATAGAATCCAAAAGTTATCAGGGCAAAGGCTACTTGATACTAAGACTGGTGCATGCATAATTCTACATGTAGTTCGTGTGCGAGGAATATTCTATGAATATTAATACAGTATTTCTCTTACATGGAGACATAAAGGCTAGACCATGACGGAAACTATTGATACGATTCAGTAGCTTAGGAATGCAGAGAAGGAGGGCTGGACTGATAACTAGAAGCATAACATACTCTTGGCAGACTGGGAGGCAGAGCCAGGCCGGGCCGGGCACTGCGAGGCATGAAGTAAGCGAAGGGTCAGGGATACAGGTGGGGGCTGTATCGCTCCTCGGAGAGGGTTCAGGAGACAGGAGCTGAATCTGAGTACGGGCCCTTTTGAGGCCTAAAAACGGGGACAATTCAATGAATGAACATGCACACTGTAAAATGTGGCAACGTAGGTTTACATAGGCCTAATATTCGTTGTTTTCATGATGACTGGAAACTGGCATACTAGAGATGGACACAACTGTAATTGCGTCTTTAATTGATCAGAAAGGGAATACATGCATATCGATCATGCACATATAACATAAGGTGGGGAACACGTAGGCACATATAACATGGCAACATTTTTACTTTTCCACAAGCTGCTGTGTTGATTCCAGAACTATGTTGGGGTATAACGGTTTCTGCTTCTAGGGGTTGGTCGACTACAGCTTTGGTTAAATAATGACAATGTTTATTCACTTAAGTTGTGCGATTATTCACCAAATTATTGCCAGGGATTCACAGCATAATTTGAACCTTTTTAAAGGAGTGGGACACTTTATTTACATTTCACATAGCCCCGCTCACAAAAACACGATCCGCCTCCCATCTTACGGCTTTTCAACATATATTGAGGCAGATTTACAAATCCCCTGCTCCACCAGTACGTCACTTTTCGTGACGTACTGGTGGCGCAGGGGGCTCTGCCATATTTACAAGGACAGGAAAAACCACCCTAGGTGACTTTTCCTCTCCTTGTGAATACAGCCCCTAAGGTTGTATGTTATTCCAACGAATTCCGTTGCAACGCATGCCTTTACCACGCATGCGTTACAACGGAATGCTATTTCAACCCATAACCTTTTCCTCTCTTTGTTCGTGGTTAAGAGGAAGCGGGTTTCTTTCCGTTTCCTCTTAAACGACGCAGAGTGACTTTAGGTGAGTTTCTTGTTTTTTTGGGGGGGGGAGACCCCCCCAAACTCCCTTTTTTAATGTTAGCCTTTACCACACATGCCTTTACTACGTACCTCGTAGTAAAGGTATGCGTGGTAAAGGCTTTCGTGGTTAATGTTTCCGTGGAAACGGCCGCGTTGTAGTGGCCGTTTCCCAGCCCCTTCATACGCAGCACTTTGCGTTGAAGTGTGGTAAATAAATAATTAATTACCGGTACTATTTTTGAATACATTAATAATAACAGATAGCTCAATAAATAATAGGCAGGATCCGAGGAATCTGAGGTTAACAGACTTTAATCAGGCATAAGGGAAGGGACAGGATCGGGACAGCCTGAAATAGAATGGCATAGAAGGCACGGGATGGCAGCTGCAACGTCTCGTTAACAGTATACAGTATATATAGTAAAACATCACAATTACATTACATACAGTAGGCGTAACAAGTGACAAGCGTAAGATAAGAACACATGGGCGTAAAAAGTAGGCGTGCACAGGGCGTGCGCGAAGACATGTAATGAGAACGTCACAGAAGTGTCATAGATGGGTGGATGCATGGAGGGGGCTACCTGAGCAGCTGGAACCCTTAACTTAGTGGTGCGCGCAAACGGATTATGACGTGTATCTAGGGAGAACTGGGGGCTCTGACTTCTGCACTAGAAGAGGAGACTAAAGTCTGCGGTGTCAGGACGACATGTACCTATAGCATATCTGGTATCTCGTGTTTGGAGAACATGTTGATAGAATCTAAAAGTCATCAGGGGAAAGGCTACTTGACACTAAGGCTGGTGCATGCATATATTCTTCATGTATTGCGTGTGCTAGGAATCTTCTATGGATATTAATACAGTAATTCACTTGCATGGAGACAGAAAGACTAGACTATAGCTGAAGCTGTTTATGCGGTTCGTTAGCTTAGGAATGTGAAGACGGAGAACTGAACTGATAACTGGAGGCATAACATATTCTTGGCAGACAGGCAGGCAGAGCCAGGCCGGGCACCACGCTGCGTGGCAGGAAGTAAGTGAAGGGTCAGGGATTCAGGTGGGGGTTGCATCGCTCCTCGGAGTGGGTTCAGGAGACTGGAGCTTGAATCTAGCGTTCGGGCCCTCATGAGGCCTAGAAACGGGGACATTTTGCTGAATTAACGTGCACAATGTAAAACGTGGGCAACATAGGCCTGGAAGCCTAATTCACGTTGCTTTCACAGGGACTGGAAACTGGCATACTAGAGTTGGACACAACTATAATTGCGTCTTTATTCGGTCATAGAGGAATACATGCATATTAATCATGCACATATAACATAGGGTGGGGAACACGTAGGCACACATGACAAGGCAAAATTCAATTTTCCACATTCCCTCCTTGTGCCCTACGTTTCCATCAGGAAACATCAATATTCATGATACCATCTATCATTTCATATAGCATCATTTGCTCGTCTCGAATCTTCTTGGAACGGGACTTTGGACTAGGAATACAAGATGTAGCGCACAAGCCGCAAATCGCAGGGCCACATTGTAAACAGAGACAGCAACTGAATATGATCATTACTGCTATACCTAGGAATGACAATACTTTCCATCCCCAGGCAGATATTATACTCCAGAGCCAACCGGACCATGTCCAGGAGCCTGGATTCTGGTGCAACTGATGGGCAATTTTATGAAGTCTGGTTATAGCTGAATAAACAGACGGTGCGTTATTAGGAATGAAAATGCAGCAACTAGATCCGATGACTCTACAAGCTCCTCCCCTATCGGCCAGTATGACGTCAAGGACGAGACGATTTTGGAGCACGACAAATCTCATAGCAGATTGCTCCTCGGTTAAGTTACCTAGAGCGGAAGTAGTCTCATTCACTACTGCTTCAAGGGTTCTAGTTAATCTACGTATTAACTTACTATTCTGGACAGGGCCTATGAAGAAAAAGAAACCTTTATTGAAGTCTTGGTATTGTTCTAAGGTAGTTTCAGTTTGATCGACAATTGGGGACTCGATCTCCCTTCTATGTCTAACGTGTACTAGATGTGTGTTTCTGTGATTATCAGATGGGGCTAGAAAAACTGGTGGCAGTAGGAAGGCAATGTAACATGTTCCATCCCAATCAAGGGGCAGACGTACATATGCGGTCTGACCACACACAAAATATGAATGACGTGAGGCTTTGAAATTAGATTTCCCACTGTCACTATACTCGACCATAGTAGTACAATCACTATGTCCTAGATGTACAGAACCATTATTTCTAACACATAATTCGCCTTTTACTGGTAGAACTGAAATAGCTGGCAAATCTGGAGTAGTCTCGGACTGAACATTCAAAACCATGAAATTCGAGGAAATTACCTAGATCATATACTTCATTTTCTAGATCTAACCCTGTTCTATGGGAAAGACCCTCCTTGTCTGGGAAACATGTTCTATTCAGAAGGGACATATCATTTGAGGATGACGTTAACGTGGACCATGCTCCACACGAACCATTATGTGAAAACGGATAGGGAAAGAGTGGCAGAACTCCCTTCGGTGTCTGGAAAGGGGGGAGTCGACCACACACCCAACAATTAGTGGCATTGCTGGTCTGGTGTGAATAGTGTAACATACGGATAAAAGAATTATTGCGCATGGCAAGACGATAGGATAACTCGTGAGGAGGCAGGTCACTAAAAGTGTGCTCTACTGTAATATTAGAAAACATATGTACATGTGAAACAGTAGGAGGAAAATATATATATAAAACATAACTTATGCCTGTAATCATAAAACTCAAAAATGCCATAAATACAAGAGTAATAATACATCTGCTTCGGAGATTCTTTTGATAACGGATTCTCTTAGAGTTTCGACTAACTCTCTCACTGTGTGGGTCTATCTCATACATGTCAGGAACCTGTCTAACCGTTTCACCCGAGAGGGACTTAGACAATTAAACTGGCTGACTTACTAGACCTTAATTTTTCTTTATACTCCTGCTGTGGAGTTTTCTCTAACAGGGGGAGTTTAGAGTCAGTATCTGGGCAGTCCTTGAGAACCGGGCAGTCTTTGAAAAAAGGTTTTGGATGGAGTCCATGGAATCGCTTCACGTGACTGGAGTGCAACCACCCTTTCCGGCCCTCCACCTTGATAGCCGTCCTCGTTGTGAGTAGTACTAATCTTGGCTCCTTCCAACGGGGCTCCAGCGGACTTGAACGATCAAAATTCCTCACAAGGACTAGGTCGCCTGGTATGACCTCGTGCGGTTTCACTTCGGTGTTGTCTGGAAAAGCGGCGGCAACCTGTGAACGACAAGAGTGTAGTGCAGACATCAAGGAGGCCAGGTAATCTGTCAGCATATTACTGTCAACATCAGTTATCTTACGGGGCCTAGGAGTACCCCACATGTTTGGGGGACGACCGAAAATTACCTCAAAAGGTGACAGACCTGAACGGGAGTGAGCGACCATTCTCATATAAAAGAGGGCGACTGGCAGTGCTACCAACCAATCTACTCCTTTTTCTGCGCATATTTTAGCAATGCGGATCTTCAGAGTCTGATTATGTCTCTCAACGAGACCGGCTGCTTCGGGGTGTCGTACACAATGGAACTTCCACTGGTACCCTAACAGAAGGGATACTTGTTTCATGAGTTCGGATGAGAATGGCTGGCCGTTATCTGAATACACGACCCTCGGTAAACCATAGCGAGGAAAATACTCACGAACCAACTGCCTGGCAGTGGTCGCGGCAGTGTAATCTGGGACTGGATATGCTTCTGTCCACCTGGACAAAGCGCATACAACTACGAGGACATACTTGAAACCTCGACATCGCTCCATCTGAATATAATCCATTTGGAGGACTTCAAAAGGGTGGTCAGGAGGATGGAATCCACCTTGTTCCACCGGGACACCTTTACCTGGATTGAACTGACAACAGATCATGCAGGTACGCACTTTCTGCTTGGCTGCTGCTCGTAAATGCTTGTTAAACCAGAGGTTCTGAATACTGTCCAACATGGCTTTTTCTCCTAAATGTGCTGGACTATGTGCGGTGTTAATAATGACTTGAACCATAGAGTCGGGGAGAAACCATGTGGTTTTTCCCTTCGTCAACCATCCTTGATCTGTCTGGACCCCTCCTTGTTCAGACCATTTCTTGATTTCATCGGGAGTAGCATGTGACTGTATGTCTAGTACGTCTTGTGTAGGGTCCTTAACTGTCATACAAGTAGTCTGATCTGGAATGTCTGTCTGTGTCGTGTTAACTGGAATGTCTGGAGTCTGAGCTGTAAGCTTGGCTGTTCGATCTGCTAGATCGTTACCCTGGGAAATGATGTCAGTGACTTTCGTATGTGCCTTGCACTTCATGATAGCGATAGCTGTCGGTAAATGTATTGCATCTAACAGAGCTTGAATGAGGGGGCCATGCTGAATCTTGGTTCCATGAGAAGTCATGAAACCTCTCTCTTGCCAGAGTACTCCGAAGTCGTGTACGACTCCGAATGCATAACGTGAATCTGTGTATATGTTTACTTTCAGGTTCTTGGCTCGTATGCAGGCTTGGGTCAGAGCGACGAGCTCTGCTGCTTGAGCAGACAGGGTGTCAATACGATGTGTTTCTATAACTTCAGTTTCAGTAGTCACTGCATACGCGGCTACTAGTTCTCCTGTACTTGTTTTCATACATGAACCATCCACATAAAGTGTCAGGTCGGGATCAGGTAATGCAATGTCTGTCAAGTCTTGTCTTGGCTTCGTCATGGTGTTAACAACTTCCACACAGTCATGTGTGGCAGGATTTGGAGTAACTGAGGGTAACAGTGTAGCAGGAATTAAAATGTTGCAGCGTCTGATTTCTATGTGTGGCTGAAACAGTGTCAGTTCATAACCTGTTAAACGTGCAATTGTCAAGTGCTGAGTCTGTGTTCGGTTTAAAAGAACTTCCACGGAGTGTGGAACTTGTACTGTCAGGGAGTGTCCTAACACTATGGAATCACTCTGTCTGATAGCTAGTGCTGTGGCTGCAACTGATTTGAGGCACGCAGGCAAAGCCTGGGCCACCGGATCTAATGTGCTAGAAAAATAAGCACAGGGCTTGTATTGTCCTGCTTGATCTTGTGTGAGAACAGATAATGCAGTACCTTCGCGTTCAGTGACAAAAAGAGTAAAAGGCTTACTGTATTTCGGTGTTGCTAGAACAGGTGCTTGGCATAAGGCTTTCTTTAACTCATTGAAAACAAGTGTATGTTCTTGGGTCCAAGGGAGGACAGTCGATGTGGCTGCCTCCTGTGTCGTTATCTGTATCAGTGGCTTGGCTAGATATGCGTACTGAGGAATCCATTGTCTGCAGTAAGAAGTGAGGCCGATAAAAGCTCGTACCTCCTTCTGAGTCTTGGGCTGTGGAAGACGTGCTATTAACTGGATACGGTCTGGTGTCAACTGCCTACCCCTCTTGGACAGTAAGTGTCCAAGGTAGACCACTTGCTGGACACAGAATTGCAATTTAGAAGGGGACACCTTGTGCCCCATCTCGGCCAGGAAATACAAGACTGTAAGTGACGCACGTTCGCAGTCACGTTCAGAACGGGCTGTGATCAGTAGATCATCGACATACTGGAGCAGGGCAGTGTCAGTTGGCATGTGAATATTGTCTAGTTGTCTCTTAAGTGCTTGACTGTAAATACTAGGACTTTCTGTGAAACCTTGAGGAGCTCGTGTGAATTTATAGCTTCTTCCATTTAAACAGAAACCGAAAAGGAACTGGCTGTCTGGATGAATGGGGACACTAAAGAATGCGTTCTTGAGATCAATAACAGTAAAGAACGTAGCTTCGGAATCAATGGCTGTCAATAGGGAAGAAATATCTGGAACCACCGGGTACTGGGGTATGATACATTTATTAAGTTCTCGAAGGTCAATCACTAATCGATAAACTGGAGGTGCATTTGGATCAGTACGTTTCAGAATCGGAATGATAGGAGAATTACATACATTGGAGTCAGTTTCTACAACCACTCCTTGAGCAATGAGCTCGTCAATAATTTTGGATAAGGCTGCTACAGCCTCAAGTGGCAATTTGTACTGTCGGATTCGTGGTAATACAACACCTTGTTTCAGAGTGACACGATAGGGTGTAATGTGCATACAACCTACATCAGTTGGACCTTGCGCCCATAAATGCTGAGGTACATTCAATAACCTTGGATCAAAATCACGTAATACATAATGACCTTTAAAATCGCGTAAGAACAGTCTTACTCCTTCTGGGGAACAGCATATAACTGCTCCTAACTCTTTCAGGGTCTTAATACCTAATAAATTTTCTGGACAAGATTTCGTGAGTAACAAGTCTGTAGTTCGGGACAATGGACCCACTTCTAGGGAAACTGGTTTCGATATTTCATTAACAATAGGCTTTCCTGAAAATCCAAGGGAAACATTTCTAGAGCCTGAGAGTGGAGCCCCTGGAACCTCGTCATGACTGATGGTAGTCCTACTTGCCCCTGTATCAATCAGAAACTTTCTGTCTTTCCCTAATACCTGACTGTGTACATAGGGACCCTCTTGATCTACGGGAATCTCGATGAGAGGCAAGCCAACCTCCCTCTCTAGGCTGTTTCATGAATACTGCTGATATTCTGGATATTCTGACTGAGCATACTGGTACATCTGTTGTGTAACGTGCTGTGTGGCAGCTATAGGCTGCGGTACTGTAACTGTCTGTTGTGCGTTCTGTGGTGCTTGCGTGTTCTGCGGAACTTGTTCTTGTCTAGGAGGAGGTGGTCTCTCTTTCGTCTTACCAGTAGCTATGTTATGTTTCAGAACTGCACATTCGTTTATATAATGACCTGGCTGTTTACAATAATTGCATGTCCCTTTAACGGGAGCTGCAGGATGACTAGTTTGACTCGGACCCCTCTTCTGACTGTCTTGTGGAACAGACTGTGCAACCAGTACTTTCATTTTCGTGTCTTTCATACGTCTCCTTTCGTGTTCTTGCTCTTCCCTGATTCTGTTCTGGTGGTACTGGAGCATCTGGAGCATTTGTGACGGAGTATTAGCTTGCCAGGTACTTTCGACTTTCAATACTCGATTTTTAACTTGTGGTAAAGAATTCTCGACTAGTTTGGTAACAAAAAGATGTGGATATGACTCACTACTTGTTTTCAGGCCGCTATTAATAATGTGTGACATTGATCCACATTCTGTCCATCATTGTTGTGTTTGCAGTTACCGCTCTAAGTGTACTGGGGATGCTCAGACGTGAGTCCCAGGCACTCCACACCACTGGAATCAAGCTAGCCGGGCTGAAGAGAGGTGTTACCTCGAAACCGGGCCGGTCCTCGGATGCTTGTTTCCGTTCTGGGAAGGACATGGCTTTTGT
This sequence comes from Lissotriton helveticus, assembly GCF_964261635.1. Classification (NCBI taxonomy): domain Eukaryota; kingdom Metazoa; phylum Chordata; class Amphibia; order Caudata; family Salamandridae; genus Lissotriton; species Lissotriton helveticus. The sequence continues at coordinate 89,189,272 of NC_136064.1, forward strand.
AGTTCGGACTGGACTGTTCCCATGGGGCACAGGGTCAGCGCTGATTTGCATATCGCCATTGTCTAACCCAGGGTGGTGTGGAGTGGAAAAACGATGGATTTGGGCCCAGATCTTTGGACTGGGGTGAATGTGTGACATTGATCCACATTCTGTCCATCATTGTTGTGTTTGCAGTTACCGCTCTAAGTGTACTGGGGATGCTCAGACGTGAGTCCCAGGCACTCCACAGCACTGGAATCAAGCTAGCCGGGCTGAAGAGAGGTGTTACCTCGAAACCGGGCCGGTCCTCGGATGCTTGTTTCCGTTCTGGGAAGGACATGGCTTTTGTAGTTCGGACTGGACTGTTCCCATGGGGCAGAGGGTCAGCGCTGATTTGCATATCGCCATTGTCTAACCCAGGGTGGTGTGGAGTGGAAAAACGATGGATTTGGGCCCAGATCTTTGGACTGGGGTGAATGTGTGACATTGATCCACATTCTGTCCATCATTGTTGTGTTTGCAGTTACCGCTCTAAGTGTACTGGGGATGCTCAGACGTGAGTCCCAGGCACTCCACACCACTGGAATCAAGCTAGCCGGGCTGAAGAGAGGTGTTACCTCGAAACCGGGCCGGTCCTCGGATGCTTGTTTCCGTTCTGGGAAGGACATGGCTTTTGTAGTTCGGACTGGACTGTTCCCATGGGGCACAGGGTCAGCGCTGATTTGCATATCGCCATTGTCTAACCCAGGGTGGTGTGGAGTGGAAAAACAATGGATTTGGGCCCAGATCTTTGGACTGGGGGGAATGTGTGACATTGATCCACATTCTGTCCATCATTGTTGTGTTTGCAGTTACCGCTCTAAGTGTACTGGGGATGCTCAGACGTGAGTCCCAGGCACTCCACACCACTGGAATCAAGCTAGCCGGGCTGAAGAGAGGTGTTACCTCGAAACCGGGCCGGTCCTCGGATGCTTGTTTCCGTTCTGGGAAGGACATGGCTTTTGTAGTTCGGACTGGACTGTTCCCATGGGGCACAGGGTCAGCGCTGATTTGCATATCGCCATTGTCTAACCCAGGGTGGTGTGGAGTGGAAAAACGATGGATTTGGGCCCAGATCTTTGGACTGGGGTGAATGTGTGACATTGATCCACATTCTGTCCATCATTGTTGTGTTTGCTATTAATAATGAAACATTTCTCAAATCTAGAATAAAAATCACTAGTATCTTCATCTTGTTTCTGTTTACAGGCTGAGATAGCATCCCAGTCTTCCTTTTTCGTGGCTAGTAATCTTGGCAAGACTTGTATTAACAACTCGGGCAAAACTTTAGCTTTTTCCCCAAGACCGGTACCTGGAACTCGTGTGTTATCTTCAGTCTCTAACGCGGTCCAATCTATCTTTTTCTCTCCCACCTCCCATTCTTTTTCTTTAAGTTTTTCATATATGCCCGCAGGCAACAGGACCTTTAACATTTTAATGATATCAGGGTACGTGTATTCTCCCATACGGAGCATGTCCTTTAATTCACGGTGGAACCCTGCTGGATCTTTGTCGTGACAGGGTATTAACTTTTTCATTTCAAGAAGTTCTATTTTCGTGATAGGGGTGTAAACAAATACTCGTTCTAGCTCACCCCCCGTTCCCTTAACTGGGTGTACTTCTCGTAACGGATTCTGTCTGTCTATGTAGAATGACTTTCTGGCTGGGGGTGGAACAGGAACAAAATGTGGATTCAGGAACGTTCTGTATTTGTGACGTTGTTCTAAAATGACGCTAATCAAATCGGTACCTAGACCTTTCCATCTGTTTAGGAGTAACTCGTTCAGTACATCATGTAAAGGACCTGGATCAGAATGCTGATCCTCATACAGTGTAATGAGGTGCTGGATCATATACATACCCACCAGACGCTGCTCGGCTGGGGGCAGTTTCAGAAACGTTTGGGCCACTATTTCATCTGGAAACGTGGTAGAATCACTAGTCCATCGGACTGCTGATCGGGCTAGTTCTTGTTCATACATGGTACTAGGTTCACTATAACCTATTCGTAATTTCAGAATTTTATCTGTAGCCTGGAATACTTGTTCCAGAGAACACTGTTCTGGTACTGGAGGAGGAAAAACTTTCTTGTAATCTAGGCGTGAATGTCTGTCGGAAAATCTAGTTCTACCTACATACGCTATTCTGTCGGGATTCTCGCTGTCTACCTCTTCACTGGAAGAGTCATTCTCTTTCTCGGTTGCTCTCATTGCTTTCTCTTTCTCGTGTATACGTAGAATTTCCTTACGAATTTTCCTATACATACTTTCTACACTACCTTGTGTCTTGTGTTTTCCCTCGGCTATATTGTTACTCCATCTCGTCAGGGCTTTCATCTCGTCTTTATCTTTATCAGGATAATCCTGTTCTCTTATTAAACAGTTAATTATAAACTGCAGAATCATACTTTGAATCTCGACCTTTCTGTGTGCCATAGCTTCATGAATACTTTCTGAATGCTCCCCTGTACGGATAAAATGATATATTCTGTCTAGATGTTCCTTCATATCAGGCAGGGTGGCCAAAAAGTTGGCAACTCGTCGTAAACGTACTGAATACAAGATCATGTGATCTTCACCTGGTACTGAATCATATATGCAGTCAGTAAGGTGTCGCTTGAGGTCTGCGTATGTAGTCAGTTTTGGCGTACGCTGTAACGCTGCTTCTCTCAGCGTCATTCGTTTTACTTGAGGCGGGGTGGTAGGAGCACCTCCCGCCGCTCCTCCTGAACTAGAATCGTCTATTAATACTGAATGTGCTGGTAAGGTGACCGGCAAAACTCGTGACGTGGACTGGTCCGGAGGTACTGGCACATGGGCAGGGTTCCCGGGACCAGTGTCTGGAGGAACAGGAATTACATTATTAACAGGATGCTGAGGGTGAGCAGGCGGAATGGAATTTGCATATTCTGGGACTGTATCGTCCAAATAGGACGAAAGAAAAATTTCAGCTGCAGTCGGTTTATGACGTAGCTTAATCGGGACCAATGGTGGCGGTAAATTACAGGGTGCTTCCGGGGTTGCCTTCGGCAAACCCTCGGCAAGAAGAGGATACATACCTTTAATAAGGGCATTTCTCTGTCTATCTGACTGTTCTGCTCTAACTCGCTCACCTTCTTCTAGAAGTTCCCTTTCTTGGGCTTTTTCTGAGGATTCCCTACTTAATTCTGCTTTTCTGAATTCTGTCTCGGATCTCCTGTGAGATTCTTTGCGCCATAACTCGATGGCGTCTTTCTGGGACTGTCTGGCTTTCTTTTTCCATAATGCTTCTTCTACTCGCATGATGCACTCGGCATCCCATGTACCTGATACAGGCCACCTATATTTCTCTTCAAGATCTTTCGTGTAATCCGACCACAAGTCTAGATATAATATGGCATCTAAGCCATGCTTGTGATACATAAAATGACCAGGACTGTCCCGAGGAGGGACAGGAACTGCTTCTTCGAGTAACCCTTTTCTAGTCTTTATCTGGCGTAATTTCGAGAACAGAGGCATCTTAACTTTGTATTTAGACTTTAACACAATATACAATAAACACAGTAATGAAATGGCAAACAAATCACTCATACCACGACATAAAAATACATGAATAACAGATCGAACAGAAATATTACCTGATACATTGAAAACATAATACTTGAATTTCTCGAGAACAGACTTAACAGCAATACTGGATGCACTGCTAAAACAGTACAGAACATACCGGTCTCATAAAGAGACAAGTCATACCGTACCCACCTAGGTGAATACTTCGGACTGGATCTGTGTACCCAAACCCATCGGACCAGGAACAAACTAATGATCCTGTCTAGATACTTCCCCCGCAACGGTACTCACCGGGAAGCAGTAACTGAAGGCCTCGGACTGGACTGGACTGCTACGACGTCTGGTTACTACTACGCACTTCGGGCTTCGGTTACAGGTGGGCCTCCGGATACCTCGGACCTTGTTCTCTCGGCTTGGGCTCTGGTCGGGACGAACCGCATTCCACACCGCCTCGTCTGGATGCCGGACCGCAGTCTCCGTCTCCTTCGTGGGCCTGAGGGAGACTTGAAGCAGAAATATCTGCACGTGCACGGTAGAGTTCCGTCACGGCTGTAGAAGAGTCAGGGGGCCTGCGTTACATCGCCGGCGCGTGGGGAAAGGGCTCGTCCCTATTCGGGCGCCATTATGTGGTAAATAAATAATTAATTACCGGTACTATTTTTGAATACATTAATAATAACAGATAGCTCAATAAATAAGAGGCAGGATCCGAGGAATCTGAGGTTAACAGACTTTAATCAGGCATAAGGGAAGGGACAGGATTGGGACAGCCTGAAATAGAATGGCATAGAAGGCACGGGATGGCAGCTGCAACGTCTCGTTAACAGTATACAGTATATATAGTAAAACATCACAATTACATTACATACAGTAGGCGTAACAAGTGACAAGCGTAAGATAAGAACACATGGGCGTGAAAAGTAGGCGTGCACAGGGCGTGCGCGAAGACATGTAATGAGAACGTCACAGAAGTGTCATAGATGGGTGGATGCATGGAGGGGGCTACCTGAGCAGCTGGAACCCTTAACCTAGTGGTGCGCGCAAACGGATTATGACGTGTATCTAGGGAGAACTGGGGGCTCTGACTTCTGCACTAGAAGAGGAGACTAAAGTCTGCGGTGTCAGGACGACATGTACCTATAGCATATCTGGTATCTCGTGTTTGGAGAACATGTTGATAGAATCTAAAAGTCATCAGGGGAAAGGCTACTTGACACTAAGGCTGGTGCATGCATATATTCTTCATGTATTGCGTGTGCTAGGAATCTTCTATGGATATTAATACAGTAATTCACTTGCATAGAGACAGAAAGACTAGACTATAGCTGAAGCTGTTTATGCGGTTCGTTAGCTTAGGAATGTGAAGACGGAGAACTGAACTGATAACTGGAGGCATAACATATTCTTGGCAGACAGGCAGGCAGAGCCAGGCTGGGCACCGCGCTGCGTGGCAGGAAGTAAGTGAAGGGTCAGGGATGCAGGTGGGGGTTGCATCGCTCCTCGGAGTGGGTTCAGGAGACTGGAGCTTGAATCTAGCGTTCGGGCCCTCATGAGGCCTAGAAACGGGGACATTTTGCTGAATTAACGTGCACAATGTAAAACGTGGGCAACATAGGCCTGGAAGCCTAATTCACGTTGCTTTCACAGGGACTGGAAACTGGCATACAAGAGTTGGACACAACTATAATTGCGTCTTTATTCGGTCATAGAGGAATACATGCATATTAATCATGCACATATAACATAGGGTGGGGAACACGTAGGCACACATGACAAGGCAAAATTCAATTTTCCACAGAAGGGGCGTTCCATGAGTGTTGCTGTGGGTGTTCCCAGGCTACACGGATGTACGTTGTTATAACGCATGCTTTTACCACGCATGCTTTTACAACGCAGGTTTTTCAACGCAAATCGTTACAACGACTTGCGCTGGGGGGTGCTGGATAGTGAATAGTTTAATTTACTATTCCAACTCCAGTCCCCGTGGATAGTATGGAAGGTGTTGGGTAGTAAATTAAACTATTACCTATCCTAGAGCGCCCCCCAGCGCAATTCGTTGTAATCACTTGCGTTGAAAAACCTGCGTTGTAAAGGCACTGCGTGGTAAAAGTTGCGTCGTAAAAGATGCGTCGTAAAAGATGTTTCCCACGCTACACCCATGGAACGCGATGCATCTCTAGATTTATGAAAAATCGTAAATCTGGAGATGGGTCTGAATGCTACGCCACCCTAGAGGTGGCGTAGGGAGGTGCAACGAGGAGAGATTTTTCATTTCTCCTCGAATTTTCCTCTTTCAATGCGTGCTGCATTCCACAGCACGCATTGAAAGAGGAAAATGCATCTCCCCATGGCCCTGGCATCCTTGCACGCATGGCTGCAGTTTGTGCAGCAGCGCAGGGGAGAGCACAGAAATGCAACATATTCTTGTAAATATGTCGCATTCATATGCTCTGAAAGTGCTGCAGCGTGGCACAGCCAAAGGGCTTGCGGTGCTGCACTGCGGCAAATTCTTGTAGACCTGCCCCAGAGTTTCCATTTAAAATGAGAGGGGCACTTGGCCTACATTTCCCCCGCGACCCCGCTCGTCAAATGATGTCATCACACATTAAGCAATCCATGACGCAGGTAAGTCACTTGACGCACACATTCTCAGAATGTGGAATAACAAATACTTGAAGGCGTCCTTCTTGTTGCAACTCGCCAAGATGATCTTCTCCTAACGTGTTCTCATATATGTTCCTTGGTTTAGAGTGTGTCTACAAGGGTTTCCTTGTGAAACCCCCCCTCCCCCTGGGGGCCCTCTTTATTTCAAGTTAGGGATATATGCCTCAACCTGTATGAATGTGGACAGCATGCTATTCGGATCCCCTGCATGGATTTGCAGTGGTTTGCAGTGTGTACTTATCACAAGTGTTGCATACAGATTATTAGAATAGTCCTCGTGAGCATGGAATGGAAACTAGCACCTTCTATGTTGTGTAATGTTTGTCATTTTGACCATTTTTTTTCTTGTGGTGTCTATAAATATTTGCATTGCCCCAGTGTAATTATTGATTTGCAATGACGTGCCACGCCTTCTAACGTCTTCTCTGTTTTCCAGGAGGGAGACGGTCCTCCTGGGTCCGGAACTGGACGGTCTGGAACTATTTTCGGGATTATTTCCCTATTCAGGTGAGAACCCACGTGGATATTTTTACAGGTTGTACAAGGTGCAAATGCAGTAGCCACCTCTCTTACACATTGACAATGATCCTCAGGTCTTACACTGTGTCCGTTTCTGGTTTTTGATGAGTTGTACTGATCACATCAAGTGCGATGGAAGCCTTACTTCGATAAAGTTTGGTAAATCTCTCCTTGTGGTTTGTGGATTTGTGTGCTTCAACTATTGAGGTAGCACAACACATGGGGCCTCATTTATGAGGCCTGCGTGAGTTTTGCGCTTCCGATGCGTCCCTTTTTGTGACGCATCGGTGGCGTAAAACATGCCTCCTGATGCGCACTATTTACAAAGTGACGCATCTGCGCTACATTATGCCTGCGTCAGGTATAATGTATGCAGAGGGGGCGTTCACCCGCAAAAAGCCTCGTCATAGTGACGCAGTGAAATCTATGATATTTCACTGCGCCACTTCTAGGACGCCGTTGCGTCAAAATCTTGCGCCTGCCTCACAGCTGGCGTAAGACTGACGCAGGCCCTTTCACATGGGGCTTGCCCCATGTGAAAGGATGCATTGCTGGAGTTGCGTCACTTTTGTGACACACCCCAGCAATGCGTCACTTTTGCGCCTACAGATACGTCAGAAATACTGACGTATCTGTATCTCCTTGCGACATGATGCGTCATATTATAAATATGACGCATCAATCATGTCGCAGGGATAGCGCAGTGAAAAGTGACGCATCGCTGTTTTCACGCAGTGATGCGTCACTTTTCATAAATGAGGCCCATGGAGTGAGACACACACCTACCGTAAAGATCACATGTCTGCAAATGGGAATAAAGAAGGACTACGTGTATGTTCATAAAAGAGAAAGATGATGCAATATAGGTGCACCTTGACTTTAGGTTTATAGGTTTTATCCTTGTCATTCTTATATTATTATTATTTCATTCAGTGGTTCTCTTAGAGACTAGGAAATGTTAGGTGAAAAGCAGGAAAAGACTTTGCTTAGACATTAACATGGACATGTACAATCTTACAAATGTTCTGTGAGAGTTCATGTAGGATAATTGTTAGATTTGGGGGTCTCTAGTTGGCAGAGGTAGGTACCTTTGTCCAAGTGGGGACCCTTGTGATTAGTCAGGGTAAGGTGGTACACTCCTAAAATAGCCCCTGCTCACCCCTTTGGTAGCTTGGCACGAGCAGACAGGCTTATCACAGAGGCAGTGTGTAAAGCCTTTGTGCACACATACAGTAAACAAGTGACAACACTACAGATGGACACCAAACCAGTTGTATATTAAAAATAAGTATTCTTTATATAGATTTAACACAAGACCACAAACGACAAAAATCCACAATACTGTACTTTAAAAATGGTAGAAATAGCTCAGTTCTTTTAAGATTTAAAATGCGACACTTTGAGTTCAATATACCTATGGATGCGTAATGCTGTACAACGAAAGTGTTGCAGGGAAGGTGATGCATCGGTTCCTTACACGCAAGAACAGTGATGCGTCGGGTCCCTACTGATGCGTAGGAAATGAGTCGGTTTTTCTTGGCGTGGGGAGGTGGCATCGGTTTCTTACTGCGCTTTCGGGGCGATGCGACCAGCAGCATGGTGATGCGATGAAGATCCGATGCAATGAAATAAAGATGGCATCTTCTTCTTGATGCGACACGATGCGTGCACACCCGACGGCAGTGCGGCGACTCAATGATTCTTCTGAGCCGGAACAGGCCCTGCGACACGCTTCCCAGTGATGCGGCGAAGTCTGATGCAACCTTAACCCTTGAAAGGGTTGAAAGGGTTGACGAGTGCTTTCGGTGCTGCTTTGAATTGAAGACGCAGCAAGCTCGCCGGCGGTAGAGTTCGGTGTTTTGGACTGATTCACCCGTCCACGCCCAACCAACCCTTTCCAATCATCCTTCCGTGCTGTGGCACTAGGAATTGTACGATTCTTTCAACCCCTGCACAGCAAGCCGACTCCATGGCATTAGTGAAATGAGGGCACCCTAACCTATTACTCAGGAGGTCACTCTTGGGAATTTTGTTTACTGAGAAAAAAAGACTGAGACGCTTGGCCCTGATGAGAATCCTGGTACTCTAAAGGATTCGAAACGCGTAGGCCCTTTGGTCTGCTCATTCTACCTTGGTGTTTATTTGTTTTGCACCTCAAGTTCTGTTGCTAAATTTATTGTTGCAAAATGATATGAAAATTATTGCAACCCTATTGAATTACTAATGGTGCATTGTTTATAACATTCTAGAACATTATTGAATGCTTTTTTTGACTTTTGAGCAGACCCTATACTTTACCACCTGGTTCATTCCAGCCCCAGGTTGTGTGAGGTATCCAGTTTGAATGTTTGAATGATAGTGGTTTGAATGTGATATGTCTGATGATTCACGAGTGTTAGTTTGGACGAGTTTTTACCGTACCATTTGGTGTCCTGATGTCCTTTGTTTTTTCATGTTTTGCTTTTGAACTTGAATACTAAATTAAAACTGTGCATTTTCAAGAAAAACTTTTTTTGAATAAACAGCTATTCAATGGCATTCCTGAATATTGAACTGTTGTCTGTATTTGGGTTTGAAATATTTGCTTTGAATAATGTATCACTATTGGCTTTTCTTTCTTGTTATTTAGTTGATTGGGCTCAGCCTTACTGATTAGAGCCAACCCCTTTTGTTACAAGCCCACCAGCAGAATTTGATTTACAAGCCCTGGGCACACTCAGTGCACTGTAATAGGGTTTGACAAGTAAACCAAACCAGCCAATCACTGAGTCACTTATCCATACATCAATTTATAATATGGAGAGCATATGCACTTTAGCATTGATCAGCCATGGTAAAGTGCCCAGAGTCATAAAACAGCCAACAGGTCAGAAAAAATACAGGAGGAAGGCAAAAAGTCCAGGGATGACCCTGCAAAAAGGGCCAAGTCCAACAAGAATTATATGACTTACTTTGGAAATAGTAAGAGAATTGACATGATAGAATCCATTATGGAAAGATCTACTCAACACCTCAATCATCTGCCTTCTCGAGTGACTTCAACATACCAGATAATGCAAGCTAAAAAAACAAGGTATACCCTTGATACACTCAATATGATACAGCATGTCACACAACCAGCACACTCCAAAGTCCACGTTCTTGACCTAGTTTTCTTAATATCACCAACCATTCAATAATAGTCACCCATGCCCCTGGACTGGATCGACCAGTTCACCATTTCTCTCTCCCTGCTCAGCATCCTTCCATCAAACCAATGTCAACACAAAAAGAGAAGACCAAATCTTCTGATTTTTCAAAGAATTCTCCACGGACAATTCAATGCATGATCTCATCTCTCTCTATTTACTCCACGTCTGATGCCAACACCCTTCTAAACAACTTCTATGCTTTTATTGAAACCTACGTGAAAATCCATGCTCCAAATACTCCATGCAATTGTGAGCGAAAACCTTCAGCACCCTGGTACTCTAAAGAAATTGCTAACAATAAACGATCCATCCACAGACAGGAAAGACGATGGAAGAAAAACAGAACTCCTCCTGACCTTATTATACTGAAGTCACTCTACACAACACAAAGACAGCTCATTACATCTGCCAAAGCAAAGTACTGCACCAAAACCATCAATAAAGTCACCATCAGATGAACGACGCTGATTAAGACAGCTCATGCCAGAGCGACCTATTTCTCACTCCACAGAAAAGTGCAGTACCATCATCTTCTTCAGTGAATGATACAGAAGATTCAACGGCACGTCAAAAGTAAGTATGGGCGAATTTTGCGGATTTGCGGTCCGCGAAATCGCGCGAAATGGCAAAAAAATCCACGAGTTCGCGAAAAAAGTTGCGGACTCACAGATTTGCACGAATATATACTAGAGTACTGTCTACTCTACAGGCTAATCAGTAAGTGCTACCTCGTTGGGTAAATGTATAGTGCTTTTCCTACACTACAGCTGCATAAAGGGCCAGAAGAGTTGTCTCCAGTGACCATGTGAGTCTGTACCTTTGCCACCGCGCCGATAGGCGACGAGGTCCCTCGAGTGAGCTGTCCATCACAGTGGGGGTAAGGGCTGGAGGATGTTGCATACCCTAGTGTGTGGAGCGGGGCCAAACGGGCGGGGTTTCTAAGCGAGTTCACATGCCTCTTGTTTATAAAGGCTCAGAGGCCGATCAGAGCAGCAGATGAAGAGGAAGCAGCCTCCTGGTCAGAGGAAGAACATAGGGATTGCGCTCGAGAAACTCGTGGATGCAAAGACCTCCATCAAGGATTACAGTTAATTGTAGATGGTAGATCTGGGGAGAAAGCACACCTGCACAGCCTCGACCTTGCTCACTAGATTCTTGGGCTGATTAATAATGCGTTACTGAATTTGAGCTTCAACTCGGGCACCTGCTTTATTTATATCTGTAAGTGCTTCCTGTTGAGGTTTAAATTTTGTGACAGGACTATCGTGCCAGAATAAATCCTGCCTGCATATTAATCTACGAAGATGCCACTGTGTTGTGCCATACCTCTACTCAACTGGAGTACTTTCTACTGGCTAATCAGTAAGTGCTACCTTGTTGGGTAAATGTATAGTGCAAAAAAAATAATAATTTCGCCCGCGAGCGGATTTGCAGATTTTTGGGCAATTTCGCAAGATTTGTGGATCGCGAAATTGCAGAAAATCTGCAAATTCCGCGAGCGGCACGGATTTTCGGACCATACTTAGTCAACAGCACCAAGCAGGTTCATTCCTTAGGCCCACACCCCTTGTATAATCCTGCAAAACTCATACTTAAAACCCCTGTCTCTCACAGATCTCACTGACATATTCAACTCCCTCAAAGACACTGCCTCTAAGGATGACCGCTGACCTCACCCTTCATTACCATTCATCCGCAAGATAATTGAAAAAGCAGGCTATCTTCCACTCCAAGATCACATCATGCTAAGCATCTCCTGTACGACTACCAGTCTGGCTTCAGATCACGCTGCAGCATGCAGACGATACTTTCTCGACCACAGATGAATATGACCTCTGCCTTCTGATATTGCTGGACCTCTCAGTTGCCTTTGGCACAGACAGGCATCCCACCCTCATATGCACCCTGGAGTCTCAAATGGGATTAAACACCAGTGTCCATTACTGGTTCCCCTCCTACCTTTCCAACAGGCATCACTTTGTTCACATGGTCAGCTCCAGGTCACATAAGATCCCTATCACCTGCGGGGACCCTCAGGGTTTATACTGTCATCTGTTATCTTCAATATTTACATGGAGGAGCCACTTGGTGGTCTCTTCACAGATACCAGCATCAAAACTCACCAATATGCTGATGATACACAACTCAACTTGAAAGTCTCTTCTGTTCTGACTTCCATCTCCTCAACCACTGCTTGTACATCATCCAGACCTGGATGTCCAGCCCCTGCCTGCATCTCAAATTAACCACGAGAGAATTCCTGTTATTTGTAAAGAAAGCGAAACAAGAAGCAGTACACACCTGGTTCTATGTTATGAACCTAGTCAACTTTGATCTCTAACTTTGACTGAATGGCAGGCAACTTCGATTCAAGCATAATACAAACTTCACCTTCAAGAACCACACTGACCAAAAAAGAAGTTCTAGAGCCAGCTCTTTGTTCTGAAAGTCAAACTGTTTCTTCCAGAAAGCAACTTCAGAACTGCTGTTCAAGCGCTTGCACTCTCTCCTATCTGGATGGAGGTGATGCCCTACTCATGGCCTCCCAGGCTCCACGTTAGCACCCCTTCACGGCATTCTACATGTGGCAGCACGTCTCATCCAGGGCCTGAAGAAATATCACATCACCCCCCACTCCATTGACTCCCATATCCAGCCCACGCCCTCTTCAAAAACAGCTGCATCATCTACAAAGTCATGCAGACTAGACCTCCCTTATGTTGTAGGCAAACACTCCAGCTCGGGTGGTTCCTGGCACATGTGATGCCCGGACACCATCAGCCTGCAGAGTAAGAAGTGTAAAAAAGATAAACAGGACAGCAGGCCCTTCCCATCTATGCACCCAGTATGTGGAAATATCTCCCTCCCCCCAACGCTGTTTCAATTTAGGGAAAGAGATGAAGGCGCACCTCATCAAAGAACACTACATCACATTAACCATCCACAACCCAGAGACATCTCCTATCCCTCGTTGACTTTATGCATGACTTTGATCATGTACAGCGCTCAATTGCCTTTTGGCTAGGTTTTCAATTTATAAATCGACCTTATATGTATATATAGTGCATACACAGAAGATGATGGACGGAATGTTGCACAATGGCAACACATTCACCCCCAGTCACAGATCTGGGTTTAATCCATCGTTATTTTGATCACCATGCCACCCCAGTTCAGACATGGCCATATGCAAATCAGACTGACCCTGTGCCTCATGGGAACAGTCCAGCCCGAACTGCCAAGCCATATCTTCCATGGACCGGGATCAAGCATTCTAGGACCGGTTTCTTCAGCCAGGATAGCTTGACTCCAGTGGCGTAATGAGCATGGGACATAGTGCATACATACATACAGCCATATGCAAATCAGTCTTGACCATGTGCCACATGGGATCAGTCCAGCCCGAACTGCCACTGGACTGGAAACAAGCATCCTAGGACTGGGTTCGGGGTTTCACCTCTCTTCAGCCAGGATTGCTTGAATCCAGTGGCATGGAGAGCATGGGACCAACGTCTGGGCATACCCCTCCTACTCGGGGTGACAAATGCAAAAACAACAGTTGATGGACAGAATGCCGAACAATGTCATACATTCACCCCAGTACAGAGATCTGGGCCTAGATCCATTGTTTTTTTGCACTCCACACCACCCCAGTTCAGACATGGCCATATGCAAATCAGCCTTGACCCTGTGCCTCATGGGAACAGTCCAGCCCAAACTGCCAAGCCAGGACCTCATCAAAGAACACTACATCACAGTGCATTAACCGTCCACAACCCAGCGTCCTCTCCTATCACTCATTGACTTAATGCATGACTTTGATCATGTACAGCGCTCAATTGACTTTTGGCTAGGTTTTCAATTTAAAAAACGACCATACAGGTATATATAGTGCATACATACATACATATTTTTATGAGCACCATCGTCCTTTATCTATGGATTAGCAGGACATTGATGTTCTTTAAAAGCTTTTAAGATGTCTTTTGTATTTAGACCTTTATTTGTGCCCCGCTTTATGATCTGGTGTTAAGATGGCAGGGGACTGCAGAGCTGGTTATTCTTGGATTCGTACCTCCATGCTATCCACGTTTTATATGTTCTACTCAGTGCTTAGTTTGTAAAAAATGGTAGGTGCCAGCGCCCTTCTCAGGAGACCACTGCAGCTTGCATCACCCATTGCCCCTGCCAGGGCTGCCAATGACAGCAGTACCAACACAACTACTAACCATCACACTCCTACAAGTGTGACAATTCAGACTATTCCAGGCCCTCAATGCTAAAAATGTCTTGGGACGCAGGTAATAGTCATTTGTATTGTAAATTGAGTTATTAAACACTGTTGTTCTGCTCCTCTCAAAATTAGACAGACAGCGCCACCATGTGGTGAACTGTAATTAGTGCTGGTGTTGCGAATTAAGAGCCGGAGACCGATGGTTTAAATTAAAAGCTGGTTCTACACTGCATTTAGTTTGTGTTATAGTTGTTTGTCTTGTTGTCTGGTTTATCTGAGCTACCGCTTAATTTTAATTGGTCAGTCTTTAGATACTATCTTATCTCTCCCTGGCCTGTTCACTCCCGTTTTCTTCAATGGATAGTACATACATGCCAACATTTTAAAGCAGGGAGATTTAAAGAAAATAGTTGAAAGAATGTATTTCCCCATTGATTTATATTGAATTAGAAGACAATCTGTCTGAATCGGGTCTATTGGCATTTCATATTGGGCTGTTTAATAGCGTGGCACAAACAAAAACAGAGTTCTAAACTTTTTGGATATGTTATGAAAAACTGCCAAAAATAGGAAATAAAATGTCCAGCCTGTCACATGCTCTAACCTCTCCCTCCAAGGATTACTTACAAAGCGTTAACTTTTGATGCCAGAGATTCTTGGAGCGGGAGATGGGCGTGTGCGTGTCAGGCATCAACACTAAGCATGGGCGGAATTTGCGAATACGCAATCGCGATGCAAATTTTTTTTTTGCGAGTTGGCAAGATTTTTTTTACCAGTTCGGGAACGAGAACTTGCACATGCAGTCGCAACGGTCGCGAACATGTTGTTTTCACTTAACCAGCCTGCTCGCAATGGCTTTTTCCTGTTTCGGGTCGCCATGACGTGTACGCGTTCGCAATTTCCTGTTTCGGGTCGCAATGACGCGTTCGCAGTTTCCTGTTTTGGGTCGCATTGACGTGTTTGCGATCGTGGCATCGCTCAGCCAGCTACCAAAGTCTCGCAGCGCACGCGAACAGGGAGGAAAACTCATCAGCGAACGCAGAATCATGGTAAGTCAATGCAGCACGCGCAAGATTGCATTTTTGAAGCGTGAACAAGAAAAAAAATCCACCAACTCGCGAATTGCGGATTTTTGGGCAATTGTGCGTGATTCGCGGATTCGTGAAATTGCCAAATATTCGCAAATTCCGCGAGCGGAACGAATTTTCCGCCCATACTTAATCAACACTTCACTTCTACCTGGTTTCCAGCAGATCATTCATGATCCAGCAATCCAAACCGGGTTTCTGCATGCAGGAATGGGGAGGCGGGATACTAGCCTTGAAATCGGTACTCTCTGCCTGAATCGAGAGGGTTGGCATGCATGCGAATATAAACTTTAAATTGTTTCATTGAGTGGGAAAGGATTGAGACAACTAGTCAAAAGGAATTAAATATTTGAATATTTAGCTGGACACAAAGTGGATATTTGCCTACTCCAGGAATGACATATTATTGACAGCATTCTATCCTCTTTGATTAAAGGGCGAGTAGAAAAATTTGTCTCTTAAGGAAAATCAAGCAACAATCCTTTTTTCCAAAAACCTTCAACTGCAAATTTCCGACTGGCGCTCATAGACAGGTGGTAGGGCTGTGTGCAATGAAGTCAAGTTAGATAAATGTATTCTGCACTTAATTAATAAATATATGGTCCTACAGTGGACAACCTTATTTTTTGGAGGGATATTACTGTCACAAGTCCGCAGAGAGCCGTGTGGAGGAACATTCCTCAGGTGCTAGTCCACCAAACTCCACCCGGTAAGAACTGTAAGGGTGGAATAGGCAATCTCACATCTACTTGCTCGAAATTGGGGGACATGGGTAAAGGGGAGAGAAGAGAGAAATACCCTGGAGCAGAGGACACGTCTCTCAGCGGGTTGATGAAAGGACTCTGGTAAGCTTCTCTCCTCCTGGTGTCTTAAAGGGACCACCCACACCACAGTTTCTTCTGGTCTCGCCGAACAGCGAGACAGTTGTGAAAACTCTTGAAACTGTAGAACCTTTAGAAGAATACAATCCCAACCCCAATCCACCTTAGTTGATGCTCTGTAGACAAGGCGGGAATCGAGCTCAGGTAGTACCTTCTCCAAGTTTGGGAGTACCAAGAGGCGCTGAAGATTGGCGGGTATGAGTAATCAAGCGGGAAAACGAATCTCAAAGGTAAGGAAAAATGAGGAAAAGCGAGGATCAAAACAACAGTGCAGGGATACGCCAAGCGGTGAACAAACTGATCAAATGGGAACCATACAACTAGGCGGTCACAAGGCAACTTGTTCAAGCCTTTGGCTGCTTAAATTAACCAGGAAACAGTCCTTCCTGTGGACCTGATTGGCTGTCTTCCTCTGCTTGACCTGGAAGACCGCCTCCTGCATCTCAGCCCCATCCACTTATGAACCGGTCTCCTTGAGTCTCCACAGCTCTGCATGTTTCTTCTTCCCTATTCCTCTCCAAATCCTTCCATGAGTCATGATAGTTGCCTAATGAGGGCCCCCTCATTATTTAAAGAGGTGTTATTCTCATAGGGGCCCATTTTTAGATAGACCACCGCTACCAAGTTACGACCACCAAGGTCCATTTGCTTCATTTGGGGCATTGCTCAAGAATTCAAAGCTTGTTGATCAATGCACACATAATGTCCTTAAATATAAAAAAATCCTTTTATTTCCAACTCCACCTCTCACATTCCAAAAGTGACTGTTCACTTCAAGAAGTATATGCCCTTTAGGGCCAGATTTACATCTTGGCGGAGAGGGAACTCCTTCACCGCTGATTTAAATGTGGGTGGATCACAGTTTGACGATGGCAAAGACTTCTCTAACGGCCTGACGAATAAAGGGCCGTAAAGGCCGTTGAAGGGTTGGCTATATGTTCACCCACCATGTGTACTTCTTCCCACCCCGTTATACTCTCTCCCTTGTGTGATGCTTTTCGACTCCCCGCTCCCACCAACTGTCCCCATTCGCTCTTCCATTGCCTGCCAAACCTGCAATCTTTTTTTTAAGTGCACTTTTTCGCTAAAAAACTTTTTTTTTTACTTACTGATCCGTGGCATCTGTCATCTTGAATCAATAAATAAAAAGTTAAAGCAAATGGTGCTGCATAATTCCACTGGTGCGTGCATGCTAACGCATGCAAGCTCATAAATCATCAGGCATGCGCATGGCATTTGAATGACGCAACCTCTGGTGACGTTCATTATTTTTTTTATTTTTTTTGCCAATACTGTACAACATCAGTAAAAGCTCAGCCCTTTAGAGCGTTGGTAAAAGGTACTGGGAAAGCCAATAGGTCAGAAAGGCAAAACCTATTGGTGTTGCCAATGGTTGTTTTCATTGAAGAAAAAAAAATCTAATTAAACTCGATTTGTAGAGGGGGGATTTACTAAAATGTTTTTGCTTGAAAAGCTCCTTGTTTGTACAGAAACGCTCAGTCAAAAGCCTATGTGGAGGAAATTTTTTACCCAGGAGACAAAGGGCCTAATTTAGAGTTCTGTCGACAGGCTACTCCGATACAAAAGTGACGGATATTCCGTCTGCCTTACTTCGGTGCCACTGGATACAATGCACTTGTGATACAGTGGACAGGATATTCCTCGCGTTTGTGACAGAGTAACCCATCCGCCGAACTCTAAAACAGGTCCATTATCATGAAGCACAACAATTGCTGTGATCCTTTTGCAGACCCCTATTTAAAATATCAGGCCGCAGGCTGTGTGTCCAGACTTGAACAGCCATTCCTGGTTTTCTGCCCTGGCTGCACCCTCAGGGCAGCCCTTTCTCCAACTCAAAATTACTACTTTTCAACCTTTCCTAAAAATACGTGGGGAAATTCTAACTTTACCCAACATATTCCAGGACTGGAGCTAGAATAATAAATACGCCTCCAGCAATATTTGGGGGAAGGTTGCTCTTTTCTCAAATACCCTAGGACTGGAGTTATAAAAGTACATTTGACTACTTGAACAGTTCAAACAGTATCTGTTTGGGAACAACATATACTCGCACTTTGCACACGTATTCTTTGAAAGCTACACCGGGATTTCCAGCCTTCCAACCATGCATTGCAAAGGTTGGATGGAGACCATACCTTCTTTATCGCCCTCTTATGAACTGTGTCTGAATCATGTTTCTCCTTCTCCTCACTGTTCACTTCTTTGATGTTTTCACCCCCACATTTCACTCCCTAACCCCTGTGATTTTCCTCCCTCCAGCTGGTGAAAACCCACCCTCTCTTGCCTAGCCGCAACTACATCATCGGGTACCACCCCCACGGAATCCTTTGCATTGGCGCATTCTGCAACTTCATCACTGAGTCCACCGGATTCTCTGAGAAATTTCCTGGCATCAGACCCTTCCTGGCGACACTGGCCGGCAACTTCCGGCTTCCGGTCCTGCGGGAGTACATGATGAGTGGAGGTGAGCCCTACTCTCTGGTGTGACACGCAGAAGGTGTGTTGACGGAGGCAGACCACAGGCATTCTGGTGGTCAAGTACCAAGGATTTTGATTGGCTCATTTGAATTCTGATCAGGGTCTAGGTTAAAGAATGGAATCCACTTACTAATTTGAATCTTACTGAAGCATGAATTTGTCTGTGATTGCTGGTTTAGCTGCTGTGTGTGGGCTGTCGGCCAGTTGTGTGGTGCAGTGGGCCAGTTTTCAATCATCCTTTCATAATGACATTCAATATTATCCTGATCCATGTCAAAATTTCAAATGTCCACAAAAGATTAATTTTGTTATTTCCACTTTATTTCTGGTCTTCACATGTATCCAAAAATTCTGCAAGAAATTGTAGCCAACATGTGTTTCGTCTCACTGTAGAAATTCTATTGACTTCATCAGGGCTACAAAACAAATGACAACCAACCCCAAACCAGGAAGTAACCTTGAAAAATAGTGTAGAGTGTTAGTTCTCGATGCAATTGTATTGCAGTTCCATAGTTCATTCAAAGCGACCCTTATTCCACCACTGAGAGCAGGGAGTAAAATAGAGAATTTTAGTAAAAATAAGAAATTATAATAAGGATAAAGGTTGGAGGGGTGAGCTTATCCCCTTGCTAAGAGCCTACCACGCTTTACACCGCATTATCTTAACCTTATATCCAAAAAGCTCCAGTGATCATCATTACTTTGGCCAAGTAATCCATCCTACTCACCTGTACGTCTCTAACAAAGAAAGTCTCCAGTGCAGCTTCCAATATTCATTACCTGTGAGTCATTATCTCTATGTGTTTTTGACATGCATTGCAAAGGTTGGATGGAGACCATACCATCTCTAACTCTCTCTTAGGAGCTCTGTCTGAATCATATTTGTCCTTCTCCTCACTGTTCACTTCCTGGTTATTTTCACCCCCACATCTCACTCCCTAACCCCTGTGATGTTCCTCCCTCCAGTTAGTGAAGACCCACGCCCTCTTGCCTAGCCACAACTACATCATCGGGTACCACCGAGAAACATATTCAGTTCTCCAGTCACAGCAAGCATCTTGTGTTTACTGTTAGCGTTGAATAAATATCATAGTCTTACCGTATCTCTTTGTGTGGACACCAACCTGTATATCTGGCAATTCTTCTGATTAAGATGATATCTATTCCTCTGTAACAAAATAATTATTTCACATCGTCATTTCAGACACAACTACCTTCACTATCTCAAGGACCATATACTATCAATGTTAGTGCCTTCCGTAGGCGTAACAAGTATAATCTCATTTTGTTCTGTTCACGCGTCATATCTTCCATCACGCAATCAATAAAGACAGTTGGCATCAGCTAATTGTACCCATCCTTTACAGCTGAAAACACAGTGTCGTGTTAATAAAGGTTGCACGGCGGAACTACGTAGGGAAATACATCACTAGCCTTAACCACGCATTTTTTATCACACATTTTTTTACAACGTGTATGTTTTTACAATGGTTGCCATTGCCACACATTATTTATTTATTTAAAAACAAAGTATTTGTGGGGGGAGACCCCCACCAACTTACCTTATATGTGTGGTAAAGGCATCCGTTCAGGGCCAGACTGGGAACCAAACCCAGCCCAGGCAAAGTGCTCGGCTGGCCTCCTTGGGGATTGGTGTCGTGGCCGCGTTGTTTGCAGGGCCAGTTTCGTCCGTTTTTGTTACAAGGGCTGATATTGCTGCTATGCTGCAAAAATGGCCCTGTAACAAAACGGCCCCACAGGGCCCCAAAACCGACCCCCACCCTGGCGGCCCACCGTGGAAATGCCTGGTGCCCACTACGGCCAGTCCGGCCCTACATCCGTTGTACAAAACATACACGTTGTAAAAACATGCGTGCTTAAAAATGCGTGATTAACTCACAAGTTGGTATAAACCTCATTGTAAAGGCTGTTGCCCTTTTGCCCCATGTCCATTTAGAAGCCTAACCCGATGAAGAGCAATAGATGGTCGTGGGATAGCTTTCGCCAGTTCAAATATCAGTGGTGAGCACTGGAAAGACACTAGAATACTTCACAGCTACTCATACCATGTTGCACTGTATGTGACCTAGCTCAGTTTGCACCAGAGCTAAAAAAGATATTCCCAATGTTCCCAAACTCAGGGGCATATTTACAATCCCCTAAAGCCACCAGAACGTCACTTTTTTTTACGTTGTGGTGGCGATGCAGGCTTTACCTTATTTACAAGGCAGCGTTAATCCACTTACCATGGCTTAACGCTGCCTTGTAAATAAGGTCTCCTTTCACTTTATACTCAGCGTGAAAGGGATGGTGATGTTGCGGTGGGCGGGGGGAGGAAAGACCCGATCCAATCGAGAGCTCTATCTGTTATACCAGTTCCTTTAAATCTATCAATGAGTATGTTATGGGAGATGGTATCGAACGCCGCCGATAAGTCAAGCAATATCAAGATGGCGTTCTTTCCCTCATCTTGAATGAATTTGATGAAATCAGTTAATTCCATAAGAGCAGTTTCCGTGGAGTGCTTAGGCTGGAAGCCAGATTGTTGATGATGAAGGATGTTATGAGTTTCCACGAAATTAGAAAGTTCTTGATGAACCATGGCTTCAGTTATCTTACCGAGTATTGGTAAGAGTGAAATGGGACGTAAATTGGAGAGCTCGGTCGGATTTTTATTAGATTTTTTCATTAAAGGTTTAACTATGGCTTTTTTCCAATCTCTGGGTACAATGCCTGAACTCAATGAGTCGTTAACTATTCTGTTGATTCAAGGATTTACCATGTCCACAATTTGATGGAGAATAAACGGGGGACAGGCATCTTAAGGTGATCCAGATCTACAGGATATAATGGCATCTCTTGTAAGGGCAAGAGTGGCAGGCCTAAACCTCCTAAGGGGTTCATAAGTCATGGCCGAGGTGTCTTTAAATTCCTTAAGATTAGCCAGGGTTATTTGAGGAAAGTCCTTTTGAATGAGGCTTATTTTCTCCTCAAAGTAATCCGTGATCTGATCGCAGAGCCCCTGAGAGGGGGGAATTTCTGTTTGAAGCACTTTGGGATGGGTGAAGGATTTCACTATAGCGAACACGGTTTTTTGTTTTTGTTGGGCCTCAGAAATCATTTTAGTGTAGTAATTTTTCATGGCTGTTTTTATATATGCAAAATATTCATTCCTTTTTGTTATAAAAAGATCTTTTGCTGAAGGGTCATAATCCTTTCTCCATTTCCGTTCGCTTTTTCTACATTGGAGACGAATTTCAAAAAGGGCCTGTGAGTACCATGGGGCGCTTATCTTCTTAGGTTTATCATTTTTCCTAAGGCGCTTTGGCGGTACCAGATCATACGTTGCAGACTGTATCCAGGTATGAACGTTTTTGGAATCTTGCTCAACATCGCCGGTCATGATGGGGGCTAGTGCCTGGGCTGATTGCTTAAGTCTGGTACTCTTAGCAATAGCTGTCCAATTTTGTGAGATGGCAATAGGTTGTAGGGTTATTATTTTTTTTCAACTTTAGGTGGGCGGTAGGTATTTATGCTAAAAGGTATGAAGCAATGATCAGACCATATTTGGGGTATAGGAGGATAATCTACTAGTACTGGGAAGTTGGAACATATGCTGTCCAAAGTATGACCGGCTAAATGTGTAGCGTGTACTATTTTTTGAGAAAGTCCAAAAATGTCAAGGGTGTGTAGAAAATTTTCAACTTGAGGATCAGTCTTTGATTCGAGATGCAAGTTGAAGTCTCCCAGAAGAGTAAAATGAGGATAACGAAGTAGCTGCTGACCTAAGAATTCGCCCAGGGATTCCATAAATCCAGAGGCGTTGCCCGGACGATATATCAGTCCTCCTGTGAAAGACAACGAGGCGTGGAGGGAAATGGAAAAGCCAATGCTTTCAGCCCCTTTAATATGATCAAGGCTGAACGTATGACACCTCCAAGAATTTTTAATTATTATAGCTACCCCTCCTCCCCTGTCTTTCAGCACGTCCACTCTAAATATGACATAATCATCTGGCAGGGCAACAGACAGATCCGGGGCGCTCATTCTTTGAGCCAAGTCTCAGTTATAAAAAGAAAGTCGAGGTGATGTTTCAAAATCAGGTCCTTAATATCTTGGTTATGTTTGCACACAGATCGAGCGTTTATAAGCCCTCCTTTAATGCTACATTGAGAAGGGGAAGTATGGATCTGCCTTTCAGATACCGGCCAGGGCATAGCCCATCCACAGGTTCTGCAGGAGATAGGGCCCCATATATTCGTCATAGGGAGAAGGCACTCGCACTCAATGTCGTCATTAAGCTCTCTAAGTACATTCGCCTGATAGATCAGGTGAGGGGAATTTTTCCCCGCATGGCCTGCGCCTTAGCATGGGTCTCACAGTACACACATGGTAAGCATGGGTCTCACAGTACACACATGGTTAGCATGGGTCTCACAGTACACACGTGGTTAGCATGAGTCTCATAGTACACACATGGTCAGCATGGGTCTCACAGTACACATGTGGTTAGCATGGGTATCACAGTACACACGTGGTTAGCATGGGTCTCACAGTACACACATGGTCAGCATGGGTCTCACAGTACACATGTGGTAAGCATGGGTCTCACACTACAAACAAGGTTTGCATGGGTCTCACAGTACACACGTGATTAGTATGGGTCTCAAAGTGCACATGTGGTTAGCCTGGGTCTCAGAGTACAAACAAGGTTAGCCTGGGTCTCAATGTATGAGGATGGTTAGCTTGGGTATCGCAGTACACACGTGGTAAGCATGGGTCTCAATGTACAAATGTGGTTAGCCTGGGTCTAATAGTACACACGTGGTTAGCCTGGGTCTCACTGCAGTTACATTTCAACCCCAGGATAATGACCCCTCCCGTCTCTAAGCTCAAGACCTCAAACGCTCCATCATGAGCCCTATTGTAAAGAAACACTTGGCGTACCAATCTTTCACACTACCAATCTACCTGCGGTTGTAAAGGCACCTGAGACATTAGTCATCAGCCAACTTTCCTCAGCCCAGGATCAAAGGACATTGACAGTGACTTTCAAATGGGGGTCAGACCCTGCAGGAGCACAGAGCCAACACTTACAGATCAAGGCAGAACCACGGCATGTCCTGCACCTTGAGGTTCTCAGTCCTCATGTCAACAGCATTAACCACAAGCTTCTCCACGATAACCCCTCCTTTCGTAGCATCCACATCATAGAGATCTCCTTGTTTGCCTCCTTCCTAGGCATTTCGGGCCTCATTTATGAGGCCTTGCGTCAGTTTTGCACTTCCGATGCGTCACTTTTTGTGACGCATCGGCGGCGTAACACATGCCTCCTGTTGCGCACTATGTACAAAGTGATGCATCTAAGCCGATGCGTCACTTTGTAAACCCCTGCGCTACATTATACCTGCGTCAGGTATAATGTATGCAGAGGGGGCGTTCCCCCGCAAAAAGCCTCGTAGAAGTGACGCAGTGAAATCTATGAGATTTCACTTCGTCACTTCTAGGACGCCGTTGCGTCAAAATCTTGCTCCTGCCTCACAGCAGGCGTAAGACTGATGCAGGCCCTTTCACATGCTTGCCACATATGAAAGGACGCATTGCTGGAGTTGCTTCACTTTTGTGACACACTCCAGCAATGCGTCACTTTGCGCTTACAGATACGTCAGAAATACTGACGTATCCGTAACTCCTTGCGACATGATGCGTCATACATTAAATATGACGCATCAGGTATGTCGCAAGAGTGCGCAATGAGAAGTGACGCATCGCTGCTTTCACGCAGCAATGCGTCATTTCTCATAAATGAAGCCCTTCATTTTTTTGTAAGGCAAGTTTGCAGGAGTCTGCACGTGCATGGGCTCAGATGTACAGAAGACTGATCATGGATTAAGTTCTGGATAACAACTAAACATCTGTTGAGTGGTATTATCAGCCATGGGTATCCATGGTCTTATGTGTGCTGATAGAAGGGTGATAAGGCCTAGTTGAGCCTTCTGCAGGATAGCCTTGTGACGCCGGCATCTGTCGATAATTCTTATAATGGCAAAGCGTGTCTGTAGCCACATAGTCCCAGAATTCGACACCAGTCTCTCTGCGACAGAAAAATACATGCTACTATAAGCATTCATGCCTTGAGTTGACGACACTCCCCTATACGTATTACCCTTGCGTTCTTGACTCCAAACAACACAACCCAAGTGTACCGCTTAGCGTATCCTAAGCTCGTGACCTTAAGTCTAATACAACACATAGTTCAGCACTCCACGTGCTATCCGTAAAGAATCCTATATTTTTTTATGTCTTATACATAATCGTTTGTGGCCTCGAGGAGAGGACTTCCGCTGTGCGCTTGAAAATACCGGCGTGCTGTCGATATGCACTACATTAGATGCTGACCCAGATGGGAAACAGCCTTTACAACGAGGTTTTTATCACATTGTGACTTGACCACGCATTTTTAAGCACGCGTGTTTTTACAACATGTATGTTTTTTACAACGGATACCTTTACCACGCATTTAAGGTACATTGGTGGGGGTCTCCATCCACAAATACATTGCTTTTAAATAAATAAATAATGTGAGGTCATGGCATCCGTTGTAAAAACATACACGGTGTAAAGAAATGCATGGTTAAGGCTTTCGATGTATTTCCCTTCGTAGTTCCGACGTACAACCGGGGCAAAGCGTATTTAATGCACAAGATCATTTTTTGAAGATGCTCTTGGATTTCCCCAGCTTCATCCAAATGGGGTCGGTGAGTCTAAAAGCAGTTGTATGACATCAGGTTGGTTGTGTATCTGTGGAATACAGTTTCCTGGGACTGAAGAAGGATTCATTTTTTAGGTCTCGGCTAGAAGCGAGCGAAGCTCGCTCTCGCCAAAGACCTATAGTGAGCGTGTCAGCGTTCCAGGAGGACAGCACTGGCCGCGCGCGGCGATTTGTTAAGGTCACGCGCACGAGAACGCGCTCGCGGCCAGGTGCTGTCCTCCTCGAAAGCTGCCTCCCTTCCCCGTGCAGGGCGGGCCGCCGCGCTGCCTGCGGCGACCCGGAAGCATTGCCGGCCAAACCGGAAGTAGGTGCTCAAATAACACAGCTCGATTTAAAACAAGCCCTCTCACTTATGTTCATATTTGCTCGTCTGCCCCAGAGCTTTGAGGGACACTGTGTCTGGCTCTCAGCGTCGGTGCTGTGAGGCTGCTGCGACGCTGGGTCTGAGACTACAGGGTCTGGAAGCAGCAGGACTGAGTAGAGCATGTACTGGAGGAGGGGGCAGGCTACCGAGGGTGATAGCTGCGGCGGCGGAGGAGCGGGGTGAGTAATGCCAGAGCGCAGACAGAGGCACACTCCAGCCCTGAGCCTGCACGCACACACACACGGCCAGGCACCTCCAGCTGCCACTCTGCGGGAGCGCAGCCCTGCCCCACCCCCTCAGCCGGAGAGCAGCCGCGCACAGACCGCGGCCCCTCCGCCTCCAGCGCTTCTGACAGAAACTTGTGCCTGGACCCGCCGGCGCCCCGGACGGACCACGGAGGTGCCTTCAGGGAGACTGACCCATGCAGAGGGTACCGAGGAGCCCGCTGGGGACACCCCGGCATTGTAGAGCAGCAGGTAAGGGCCGGAAGCTGCTTCTTTAAAAAGTGTCCCATTTGGGAGTCTTACATCTACTGCATTAGTTATTATTGCATTTTTTTCTTAATTGGGATGTGGGAGAGCGCGCCACAACTGCCGAATTTTCTGATTAAAGAGCCTACTCTACAGACACATACATCTTTGATTAATCCCCTCAGCGTTTGGAGATGCTTCAGGAGCGCGATTTTGCAGCAGAGTAAGGCTCTATTTGTATAGCGAGCTGCTTAAAGAGTAAAACAGATAGAATTAATTATGTCCCAAAATAATGATGCCTATTACACAGGTGCCTACAGATAAAAAAAATGTGCAGGCTATCACGATGCAATAATTCACAATATATAATGTTCATTGAGCTTGGCAACGTCGTATATTAAATAAAGTACTCCTTGATGTCAATGAGGTGTAGTCAGGGGTAGTGGCTGCAAACCCTGGATAGACCACCGGTGCGACAGCAACAGGCAGGTTTTTAAGCCCTATTTACTGTTGTCTGTTACCACACTTGGACAATTCCCTAGTTACCACATCTATTTTATTTATTTTTGTAAAAATGTATTTATCTTGTGATGTTTTATTATTGCTCTAGTGGATTTCGAAGGAGTCAAAAGTTTGAAATAAACGTGCCTTGTTCCTTCCAGTTGTCACACTTTAACAATTCACTAGTTGCAACACTTTGACACTGACTCACTCACACTAACTCTCTTACTCACACTGACTCTCACTCACACTGACTCTCACTCGCACTGATTCTCTCACTCAAACTGACAGACTCTCCAACTCTATCACTCACTCACTGTCACTACCAGACTCTCACTGGCTGACTCTCCCACTCAGTAACTCACTCACTCACTGTCCAGACTCTCACTGACCGACTCACCCACTCTCTCTCACTCACTAACTGACTGACTCTCTCACTCACTGACTGACTCGCCCACTCATTCTCACTCACTGACTCACTCACTCGCTCTCAACACATATTGCAGTACAAATGCAATAGGTGTCACATTTGCGAAAGTTATAACTATTGGCATTGTTATACACAATGCCAATAACTCAAACTTTAATGCTGCGAGCCCTATTGCATTGTAAATGCTTGTTTTTTATACCTAACGCATTTTCATGAAGAAGTTAATTAACCCATGGTCTGACCAGGGAACTACTGGGAGCTGATAAGGAGGAGCTTAGTAATTGTGGAAAAAAAGTGAAGGCAATGTCCTTGCGAGTGAGCTGGGACACAAACACATTGGGAATCATGGGGGAAAGAGAAGTGGGTGAGTTGTCGATGTTACATAAGTATGGAAGTGTAGTTGAAGTTGCAAAGGGGTGTACCCCATGGTGTGCGAGACTGGGGAAGGATAGGAGCCTGTTGTGTGAGGATGCATGGGGGATTACAAAATATTTCAGCTGGAGAGAAGGTGTTCCTGCAAGAATGTGGAGCCATTCAGGCAGGAGGAAAGGTCTTCATACCATGTTAGGCCCTTAGGTTACAATCTCAGTTTCAAAGGTCCTGTTAGGGCTCCATTCTCCCTCAAACTGCAATATGCTCCCAGGTTTCACCCAGCACACATTCACCAACATTCAATGAGTCATCACATTCTCACAGCATCAATACCCACAATTCAACAGCATCCACACTCAACATTCTAACTACAGCATCCACACTCAACATTCTACCACATCCACACTCAAGATACTACAGCATCCATACGCAACAGTCAAAAACATTCACATTCAAAATTCTACGGCATATGCACCCCTCATTCTACAGCATACACACTCAAAATCCTATCTAGAGCATCACACTTAACATTCTATCTACAGCATCCACGCTCAACATTCTATCTACAGCATCTGCACTCAACACTCTACAGCATGCATACAAGTAATTCTACAGCATCCACACTCAACATTATATCTACAGCATGGAGAAGTGTGGCTCACTGGTTAGAGGAGGCAGACCTGGAAGCAGATGTCAGCCCGGGACCAGGGTTCAATTCCCGGCTCGGCGGGGTCTTGAGTCCCAAAATGTTCATGGACTCGACAATTCTCGCTCCGGTGCCTACTCGATTCACGGGTTCACACTCTGCGACTCTGGGCAATAGCTTGCTTAATCTCCACAACGGCCCCTCGCCGCGGGATGCCTGGCTTTCACCTTGCGGATACCCTGCTGGGGTTATCTCACAGGGGAATACCAGGACGGGTTCCCTAAGCAAGCGCTTAGAAACCGCTTGGTGATTTGCGCTATATAAATTCCTGTACATTTACATTTACATTTACACAACAGTCGACAACATCCACATTCAACATTCTACGGCATCTGCACCCATCATTCTACAGCATCCACACTCAACATTCTATCTACAGCATCTACACTTAACATTCTATGTACAGCTTCCACACTCAACATTCTATTTACAGCATCTGAACTCAACACTCTACAGCATCCACACCAATCATTCTACAACATCCACACTCAACATTCTATCTACAGCATCCACACTCAACATTCT
Organism: Lissotriton helveticus; assembly: GCF_964261635.1. NCBI lineage: Eukaryota > Metazoa > Chordata > Amphibia > Caudata > Salamandridae > Lissotriton > Lissotriton helveticus. The sequence continues at coordinate 89,218,054 of NC_136064.1, forward strand.
ACAGCATCTGCACTCAACATTCTACAGCATCCACACTCAACATTCTGCAGCATCCACACTCAACATTCTGCAGCATCCACACTCAACATTCTGCAGCATCCACACTCAACATTCTACAGCATCCACACTCAACATTCTGCAGCATCCACACTCAACCTTCTACAGTATCCACACTCAACATTCTACAGCATCCACAGTCAACATTCTACAGCATGGCTACTCAGTCCAGGCATACACAGACACATCACGTCACTACATCACCCCCTTTTATCAGACTCTGAACAAACCAAACATGGCAGACCACAACAGACCCAAACTCTTCCATTGCATTTTTTCAAAGTCCTTTTTTGTTGGGCATGTTTGACCTATGAGTATCATACATCAGCAGCTACAAGTGGGCAGAGCAATCAAGAAGGCAAGGTGGGGCTGCTGCCCCTTCATAGACCTTAACATTGAGGTCAGCTCTTGGGCAATGGGAGGCCACAAGTTTGAAGAGCAGCCGTTGTGTTGTGTGCACAGGGTCTAGACACCCTCACACTCCGGTGCCAAGACAAACTGATTACCAGCACCCACCCTACCTTACAGGGGCCAAGTATTGAGACAGCAGAAGTCCATGTTTGTCCCATTCACCCTATGCACTGTCAGCTCCTGGACCAGCCATGGACCATCGGGGAGTGTCGGCATCCTCACTGGCTTACTGCAGGTATTTGGGTGACCTCGTGGGACAGAAATCTGACCGGCTCACCAGGGCTCACGTTCAGATGCAAAATATCCATGCACAGCTGCCAACTCCCCTGTGCTGCAGGGTTACCAGAGGTTATAAATGCCATAGCCCTTGGCACATGTCCCAAATCAAACAGCAGGCAGACCGGCCGCCGGCAGAGATGCTGGGTGTCAAGAGCCCTCTAGTCCCTCACATCTAAGGATGTTTTAGGCTCATGTGATATTAGACAACTCACTCTCTCATATAACAAGCATATTCTCCTCATTATATAACTTACAAAAGCCTATGGTTCGCAAAGCGCAAAAAGTTGTATTTACGTCTGTTTCCTCTTCTTTCCCTCAATATGCTTTGTTCTCATGCATGCCGCTCTTACTGGACTAAGTTTATCTCTGGTACATAGTGCTGGTCACACCAAATTTCGAACAACTTCACCAGGTCCATGAAGATGTAAATTATGAGAAATCCCCAAAAGCCTATTACATTGTGTATTTTCAAAAAATATGCTTTCTACGACATCTAGAATTCTTTTTAGTTGAACCCCCACTTCGTCCTACTCTTGTCTACGTTGGAGAAAACTTGTATGAATCAGGGGGACATAGCTTGCATGTGTGTCATGTTGGACTTGTATCTGAGTTACGCATGCATAATTTACAACTTACTGTATGTCAGATGTATCTCTGTGAACATCTTTCTGAATTGTTCCGTAAATCAGCTGAGGAGTCACTCACATATTTGGCTCCTTACAAGGAGCAGAAATAGATAGGTGAGCATTCGCCGTTGATTTGTATTTATTTATTTAATGCATTTTTATATAGCACAGACTTTACCCAAAGGTGTCAGAGCGCTTCACAATAGAGCCAAGTACGTTACATGAGGAAAACATTTACATATTCACACATTACAGATACAAACGAGATAGATGAAAAAGTAAAATAAAAACAATAGGTGGACGTCACACAAAAAATGAAAACACATTAGGATGAGGATCATACAGGCATAGAGGCCAATTCACAGAAATTATTTACGACAAAATCCTAAACTTACTACTTTTGGTATTCACAGAAGGAATTTAGTAGTCTTAATTTAGGATTTTGTGTTAAATTAGGATTTTGTCTTAAGTTAGGATTTTGTCTTAAAGTTTTTTGTCTTAAAGTAGGATTTTGGCCTAAATTAGGATTTTGTTTTAAGCTAGGATTTTGTCCTAAATTAGGATTTTGTACTAAATTAGGATTTTGTCTTAAATTAGGATTTTGTCCTAAATTAGGATTTTGTCTTAAATTAGGATTGTGTCCTAAATTAGGATTTTGTCTTAAATTAGGATTTTGTCCTAAACTAGGATTTTGTCTTAAATTAGGATTTTGTCCTAAATTAGGATTTTGTCTTAAATTAGGATTTTGTCTTAAATTAGAATTTTGTTTTAAGTTAAACTTAAGACAACTTAAGTTTAATTTAAGACAAAATCCTAACTTAAAACAAAATCCTAATTTAAGACAAAATCCTAATTTAAGCAAAATCCTAATTCAGGACAAAATCCTAACTTCAGACAAAATCCTAATTTAAGACTACTAAATGCCTTCTGTGAATACCAAAAGTAGTAAGTTTAGGATTTTGTCGTAAGTTAGTTCTGTGAATCCGGCCCATAGATTACATATTTACAACATTGTAAAACTTCCTTGAGGGACAAACAATGGGATGTATTAATTTTGGAAGTTTCTTTGGAAGAGAAGAGATTTGAGGTCAGTTTTGAAGGTCCGGGTAGAGGTGGTGGTACGGAGTGGTGGAGGAAGCGAGTTCCAGATTCTAACCGCTTTGCCTGAGAAGGATTGAGTCATCGATCTTTCCCTTTTGAGGGTGGGGGCCTCAAGCTGTAAATGTTTGCCATTTCATGAAGGTCTAGAGCCTCCAGAGATTTTAATTTTAAGGAATTCCGTTTTGGAAGGATTCAGAATGAGTTGATGAGCTAACATCCAGTTTTGAATAAAGTTGAGAGTAGTGTTGAGGATTGAGATGTCGTGTGCTGAAGACACCTTAAGGTAGATTTGGGTGTCATCTGCTTAGACATGGTAATGGATCCCAGATTTACTTAGGAGATTTCTGAAAGGACACAAATAAATATTGAACAAAGTGGGTGCGAAGATAGACACTTGAGGGATGCCTTGACCTATCAGTATTAAAGACAAATGGCTGTTCGCTATTTTAATCACATGTGAACTGTTCAAGAGGACTGATGCAAACCATTTAAGCACTGTGTCTTCCAAACCCATTCTCTGTTTTAAAGTGTTTAGGAGAGTGGTGTAAATAACAGTGTCAAAGGCTGCAGAAAGGTCTAGAAGAATCAAAAGACAAGACTCCCCCAAGTCAAGTACACACTTGCAGCAAGGTTGTTTCAGTGCTGCAGACTTGTATGAAACCAGATTGGAATTCGTCGACAAGATTGTTATCCTTAATATGTAGGGAAAGTTGTTTAGCAACACACCTTTCTGTTATTTTCGCAAGAAAAGGGAGGTTGGTGATGGGCGGAAGTTGTTGAGGTCATTCTCTTCAGCGGAAGGTTTTTTAAGAAGTGGGGTAACCTGTCCAGTTTTAAGGGCAACATGAAGGGAGCCTTGGCTGAGGAAGAGGATAAAGCATCACATGAAAGTCCAATAGGAAAGAGTGCGGGTGTAGAAGTCAATGGCGATGTTACTCGGGATGGGGTCGGGGGAATGGTTAGAGGGTTTTGTTTCGAGGATGCATCTGAAGAGGGCACCTTCAGAGATGACGTCAAAGTTCTGCCAAATTACTAAGGATTCGCACTCCTCTAGGGGGGAAGGGTGAATGACCTGATCTACCAGTGATTTCACTTTTTTTTTTGGAGGATCGTCAGGCTTGATGGTTGAGGGAGAGACGTTTGTATTTTTGATGAGGTCAAATAGTTTTTTGGGTCTGTTTTTGGCTGAGTCGCGAGGGCTCTGAGTACTCACAGTAGCAGTGTAGGACTCTCCCACGAGCCCCAGGAAGGCCTGGTTTCATTGTGCGGCATGAGGTGACTGGAATTAGACTGCTGAGGTCTGCAGCTTGTAAAAGGAATGAGGGTTGTGTGTCATTAGAATGGAGGCCTTTATGAGGGCTTCACTCACCCCTGCTGGCGTGGTGTGAGCGATGATGAGGTGGGGGTTTATTAAACAGTCTTCTGTTGACTTCTTGGGTGGAGAGGTATTGTTTATTCAGAAGCAGTCGATCCGGGATCAGGGCCCACAAACATCACATTTTACCCTCTCTTACACACAGGTTGGTAGAATTCTCTCTCTCTCTCACACACACACACTCACACACACACACTCACTCTCTCTCTCACACACACTCTCTAGCTGTGCCTCTTTTTCAATTTCTTTCTTTTGTTCTCTGTCTCTCCCTCTCTCTCTCTGTGTCTCTCTCTCTCACTTTCTCTCTGTCAAGCGCTCTCTGTCTTTCTCTCTGTCTCTCTCTCAGTCACTTTCTCTCACTCTCTCTCACTCTCTCTCACTCTCTCTCTCTCACTCTCTCTCACTCTTTGTCTCTTTTTCTCTCTCACTTTCTGTCTTTGTCTCTCTGTCACTCTCTCTTTCTCACACACACTCTCTCACTCTCTTGAAACAAAGGGAAGAAACTAACACATACCTGTTAAAATACTTAGTTTTGTACTTCTGCCACATACTGTTGTCGGGTCTTCAGTTTCCAACTTGTCAGTGGGTGTTCTCTATTTCCCTCTCATCCCCATCACCCATCCTGTAGCACTTTCCACGCACTCTGTGACGTTCATTAGACAGGGAGACACGAGTCTGCCCTGTGGCGCCTTAACCTCACACTAACTTCAGTTTTTGAGACCCCTTCTCCTCTCTCTCTCCCTCTGACTCTCTGCCACGCACCTGCTTTCCTTGCTGTTACCTGTTGTCCTTCCCTTCTGGTCCGATTGTCTCCATCATTTACACTGATCCGCCTGGCTCTTGATTCAGTTTGTACCCTCGATGCACCTCTACCTGTAATTAAGCCTAGACGCAGTTTGCGGAGCATTGCTTAGTGGAACTCTTCAAAGTGCCAGATAACTCTTCCGCGCTCCATGGAGTTCCGCCAGCAGTGGAGTCTGTTAAGTCGCGCTGCTCACACCGAATTTTAGCACCAGTATTTTGGCCTGTGCTTTAAAATGAGCGGTAATGGCCCCATGCGTCGAGCTAGAGGGCGCTGCTGCTTTCTGCGCGCTCGAGTAGACATTCTACTCGAGTGGCAGCTTTCTCAACGTGAGTGGCAGATTTTTCAACACAAGCGGTTGCGACCTGCCGAGACCACCCACAATTAAAATCTGGCTGGGAGGAGGTCTAGATCGTGATTTTTTTTTTCACAAGCCATCGTAAACTCACTGAGCCGCTCGAGAGAAAAAACTGCTCTGCGTTACTTCGTGAGTTTTTCAGGACTCCACAGGGAGCACAGAGTGGGCAAAACTCCACAAACTACACCGGCGAAGCGGATGTCTTTGCGCACAGCTACCTGTAATCTCTGTACGCCAGTCTATAGTTGGTACTCACTCTATCACAACAGCTTTCCCAATGCAGTTCATAGCTTGCTGCGTGTGCCGTTACATCCATGAAAGTGGGGTTCAGTCTCTCCCTGATATTTAATAGCCCCTGGATTCACCCTCTCCTGGCTGTATCCTCATCACCCAAGAGCACAAAGGCACAAGCTTGGGATGTCCACCCGACAGCGAGTCTCCTTTCAGTGGCTGGCTACAGAGCGCCTTAGGGGGCTATGCAAACGGGGGTTCAGTTCATGGGTGTGACACACCCTGAGAAGCCCCTCTCTGTTTCTGTCAGCTTCTGCTGCAGCTCCATTTTCAAAGCTTCATTGGTCCCTTGTAGACTGAAAGTTATGTTCACTATCTTCTGCTTTCTAGACCAATCATCTCTTGCGTTGGTTGGCTGACCGCAAGCACACCACCAATGTTCACACCCCTCGTCCAATGAACATGCTCCCTTGAGTAGTCCTCTTTCATTACTTATTACCTGGAACCTACCCGTCAAGCTCACTTATAGATTGGTAACAGGAAGGGAACATAGACACCATAGTGTCTGTGCAGGTAACTCCTGTTCACCCTCAGGACACCTCGAGAAACGGTCTGCGGGGTAATTATGAATAAAAAAAAATAAAAAAACGAATGACTGGATAACAAGAAATGAAGCAGACTTCCTTATCAATAATGACCCCAGGATGCCGAGGTTCTACGTTCTGCCCAAAATACATAAAAACAAATTTTCACCACCTGGCAGACCTATAGTTTCAGGCATAGACTCTGTGTTAGAACCTCTATCGCAGTTTTGCGACTGGTTCCTTAGACCGATAGTCCAAACATCAAGGTCGTATCTACGAGACACTAAAGATGTCCTCTGCCATCTCCGAGATATGGATATCAACCAAGAGGAAGACATCTTTATTACTATGTACATCGAGGCACTCTATACGAGTATCCCACAGAGACGAACATTGGAAGTGGTCGAACGAATACTTTTCGACCAGGAATGGAACTATGTTACACCACAGCATTTTGTGATGGGATGCTCAGAGATAGCGCTTACGGGATTTTTTTTTAATTCAACAACGTCATATACCATCAGATACAAGGCACGTCAATGAGGAGCACATTTGCTCCCAGCCTGGCGTGCCTGTATGTCCGGCAATTCGAGGAGGACAACATCTTCGAAGACACTAATCCTTTTGCCATGAATCTAAAAACATGCAAAAGATTCATAGATAATGTCCTTATTGTGTGGAGAGGCACTACAGAGGAAGCACTTCTATTTGTGAAGTGGGTTAATGGAATTGACCCACACTTGAGATTTACTTATAAGATGGAAGAAAAGCATGCCATATTCCTGGATTTAGATATAAATCTTACCCCAGAAGGGATACGAACCAAGGTCCATAACAAACCAACAGATAAGAACAGTCTGTTACTCTTCGAGAGTTTTCATCCCAAGGCTTTGAGACAAAATCTCCCAATGGGCAATTTCTAAGGATCCGTAGGAACTGTTCAGACATAACGGATTTCATGGCACAAGCAGAGGATCTAGAGAAGAAACTTCTGATCAGACATTATCCAAAGAAATTGATAACCAGATCAAAAAAACGAGCAAGAAATAACCATCGTGAGTCACTATTGGAAACCACACAAAAAGAGAAAACAGACAGACCGGTCTGTGTAACAACCTTTACTCCTGCTTCCAATAGAATCCAGAACATTATTCGTAAGAAATGGCATATTCTAAATTCAAGCCAGATGAAGTGGGCACAACCACTCTTCGCCTTTAAGCGGAGTCGTAACATCAAGGATGTACTGGTACACACAACAAATACCACACAGGGAGGAGATAATCAGCTAACACTATGGGGCCACCAACGACCTGTGGGCCATTACCCTTGCGGTGGTTGTGTTGTATGCCAATTCAATGACATCATGAAAGAAGTGGACATAGGGACTGGCAGACCCTGGGTTCTAAACAACTTTAGCAACTGCAACACTGAACACGTGGTATATATGTTGACCTGTCCATGTAAGAAAATGTATATTGGTATGACCACACGAAAGGTGAAGATTCGCATCAGTGAACACCGCAGCACCTTCAGACGGAAAAAAGATAACACCAAGCTCACCAGGCATTTTCTTGAGAGTAACCACACAGACTCGGATCTGAAATGGACTGTACTGGAAGTACTGAAAAAGGAAGCAGTAAATCGCACACATGCCCTTCATGTGAGAGAACACCGCTGGGTGTTTAGTCTTAACACTTCCAAACTTGGCCTCAACGATGATATCCCATGGCTACAAATGAATTAATGAAAATTTGGACATACACATGCCTGGGACACACACACATAAGAACAATGGTATATGGCTCTACCCGGTGTTTCTCTTACCTAAACAACAGTGATGGTCTGAAACTGAACCCCGAACCCTGCACTTAGCGCCCCGGGGTGCAACCTGGGCACAGACAGATAACGTCTAACTTACAGGACTGCATGACTGTCATTCAGTATGGCAACACATTCCAATACTTTAGATCGTGCACATCATACATATAACATCAATGCACATGACCGCTCAATACTCATTACGCGCGGTAATGTGTGCATGTATGATAAATATGTAAACTTTATATATGCCATTGCAGATCTAATGCTCTAACGTTAATACTGACTGGATAAACATCCTAACACTGTCTCTATGACATCATGTACTATCTCACCTGCAGTGCATCCCATCTATAAAAGTACGGGACTATAAGCCCCCTTTTCTATTTTTAACCGTCCTGTTTATTTCACCCCGCCTGTGAAATTACGGACTGCCAGCCCCTGTCTTGCGAGCTATGCACCTTTCTGAAGTAATATCTGGCCCCATTCGACCTTTGGGCTGTAAACGCTTTGACGCGCATTTGAGTAGAGCGTCTCTCGTTTCCATAACTACTAGACACGGACGTCCATCGCCGGGCGTACATGTGTCTAATCACGTGCCCGCTCAAACCAATCCTATCAGGAGCAGGTCACGTCCAGGCAAGAGAGACACGCCCGCCCGCCACTGTCCTGCAAACTATGCACCTTTCTGAAGTAATATCTGGCCCTATTCGATCATTGGGCTGGAAACGATGTGACGCGCATCTAAATAGAGCGTCTCTCGTTTCCATAACTACTAGACACGGACGCCCATCGCCGGGCGTACACGTGTCTAATCACGTGCCTGCTCCAACCAATCCAATCAGGAGCAGGTCCTATCCAGGCAAGAGAGACACGCCCGCCCGGGACACCGGATATCTCCCACGTCCCGGCAGTGCGCTGGATTTCCAGGTACGGATCAGACCTTTCACACGCCCTCCCCCAGGCATATAATCCAATCGGGTTTATCCTTTAACAAATTCCCTTCGGACACAGGAAATTTAACGTCATAGAAGTGCGCTTAACCGTCCTGTTACCTTGCTAACGGGAATCACTTCACCTGCGCACAATAATTCAAGGATGGGCCACACTATAAATACTCCCTTTTCCACACCATACGATGTCGCCGGGGAGGAGGAGAGATGCATACCATAGGTGATCCTACAGGGAACAACCCAACAGTCAGTAAGTCTCTATCTCTAGCCTGTAATTCTTCATTCGCTTGAAATATGTATCCGATTGACCCGTATACCAATATGGTGTATACATCACCCTCTGCTTTCCTTCTCTCTCCAGCTGAGTGTGATCACGGGGTACTCCCTAGTCCTCGCCTCCCATGGGGCAAGTCGTTCCTTCCTAATGGGTAAGATGAATGACTGAACATTTGTCCTTGTTTACAGCATAATCCCTGTTAACTGGCATTTCTCTAGATTAACTCAATAATGAGTCTACAATCTAGTACAATAGACCACGTATGATTGAACACATGTTATATAAACAATAATATGGTTTCATTTTTTGCTTTTAAAAATTCTACAGGTCAATGGACCCCCTGAGTGGACGGTGACTATAGGTCACATCCGCAGAGTGGCACGACCAGTATTGTATGGTAAGATTGGAGCCCCTCAGTTCGGCCCTGATGAAAGCCACGTACCCACAGGGACCTTTGGCTGAAACATGTTGACCTATTTCTCAATATTCACATAGCGGTGACGGGATGATTGTTTTCTTATTCACTGCGCCTTTGTTTTTAGACTCCACACAGTTTCCTTACTGAATAAAGTCGCATGGGGGAACTGTGATGGCTTTTTAAACTCACTATTTTCCTTGGGCCCCCACTCACTTTACAAAGTGCATCCCTGTCGTCAGGTGTATGCCCGCCCTCCACCAAAGGGGTTTCTGGAGGGCGAGGACTGGCAGATGATGAAGCATGACACCTGGTGGTGTGTGATGCCAGTCTATCACTTTTTGTGAGATGCCCCTGTCACCACTCGGCACTTCACATTGACTTGGTCATATTCTAGAAGTGGTCTCTATTTGTGATATATGTTTGACTGGAGGCTGACCATCTTCTAGCGCCCTATTGCCTCTTGTTCCCTCTTCGGGTCACAACCTGAGCTTCCTTGTGTTCTCCTTCCAGTCTCATCCATGTCTGAGTTCATGCTGAGCGACAGCCCCTCATGGTCAAAGCTGGTCACCTTGGGGTCCTCTCTGTGAGGAAGTCACAAAGAACCCCTGGGCAACTCCTAACTAAAAACAAGTTCATTTCTGGAGCATGTAAACTACAATGGGACCTAAAGAGGAACATGGTATGTGTTCTTCTTGACCCAACTGTTCATAGCTTCAGGGTCAAGGTTCATCTGACTGCTCCCAACTGTCTCTTCCGCATCATCATTCCAACACAGACCAGCAACCAATCAGAGTCCTCGCAAACATGACAAGCTACTGGCTGTCATCACTTGACCAGCCTGCTTACATGGCATACAGGGCAATCCATCCCCTCCTTGCATAACCCGTGTTCACTGTGCCATGGAGGCCCAACAGGAGAGCTTGGTGTGAGATGCACCAGAGATGCTTCAGCGCAGCCGTCGACGACGTAAAATGGACCACCTCCACATTTTCCATAGAAGGGGAAGACGACCATTTTCCCTAATTCCTGTTCTGTCCCCTCAACATTATTTCCAGCTCCCAAAACCACTCACGGTTGTCGCCGAAGGTGGCACGTGCCTCTTCCAACCTGAGCCACAATGTAGGCGTGGCCCTGAAGCGCCCAGAAGTTTGACTGGGTGCCTAGATAACTAGCCTTGCAGACTCACCCAGAGGTGCCAGCTCGCCTTGCCAGCAGGTTCTCCTCAGGCAGCATTTATTCCATGTACTTTGGCACAGGGGGCATTCTCCCGTCCAGGTCTCTTGGGTCGTGCCAGGTGATGAGTGCCACCTAAACTGATGCCAGCTGGACCAGCAGGGGTGCCCAGATAAGAAACACCAGAGGAAGCACAACTCACGTCTCTGATTGATGGTGCTGTCTGTTTTCACTGCCCACTCCACACTTTGCAATTCTTTTTCGTGCGTATAGCAGAGGACAGTCAAACTCTTCAAAACTTTCAAAGTGTCTCGAGCAAAGCACAAGGCTGACAACCGTGAGACTGCTGCTAAGTTCGTGGATCCGGGGTACTTCATCCAGACACCCAGAAATGTCCATGTGGAACTCCGTGTCAAAATGGGAACGTACCACGAGAATAGGGCTTGCTTGGTATTCCTAATTGCTCCTGTAATTCCTCATTTCTGAAGGCACCTCAAGGTATAGCTTTCTCTGTAATTCCTCATTTCTGAAGGTGCCGCAGGGTTCAGCTTTCTCTGTAATTCCTCATTTCCGAAGGTCCCTCTGGGTACAGCTTTCTCTGTAATTCCTCATTTCCAAAGGTGCCTCAGGGTACAGCTTGCTCTGTAATGCCTCTTTTCTGAAGGTGCCTCAGGGTACAGCTTTCTCTGTAATTCCTCATTTCTGAGGGCACCTCAGGGTACAGCTTTCTCTGCAATTCTTCATCTCTGAAGGTCCCTCAGGGTACATCTTTCCCTGTAATTCTTCATTTCTGATGGTACCTCAGGATACAGCTTTCTCTGTAATTCCTCATTTCTGAGGGCCCCTCAGGGTACAGCTTGATCTGTAATTCCTCATTTCTGAGGGCACCTCAGGGTACAGCTTTCTCTGTAATTCCTCTTTTCTGAAGGTACCTCAGGGTACAGCTTTCTCTGTAATTCCTCTTTTCTGAAGGTACCTCAGGGTACAGCTTTCTCTGTAATTCCTCGTTTCTGATGGTACTTCAGGGTACATCTTTCTCTGTCCTCTTTTCCGAAAGTACCTCAGGGTACAGCTTTTTCTGTAATTCTTTGTTGCCGAAGGTACCTCAGGGTACATCTTGCTCTGTAATTCCTCGTTTCCGAAGGTACCTCAGGGCACAGCTTCTTCTATAATTCCTCATTTCCGAAGGTCACTCAGTGTACAGCTTTCTCTGTAGTTCCTCGTTTCTGAAGGTTCCTCAGGGTACAGCTTTCTCTGTAATTCCTCATTTCTTAGGGCACCTCGGTACAGCTTTCTGTGTAATTCCTCATTTCCGAAGGTGCCTCAGGGTACATCTTGCTCTGCAATACCTAATTTCCGAAGGATCCTCAGGGTACATCTCCCCAAAAGCTGAAGTGACGTCACAGACATACTTAATCATTGGAATTGTATTTTTGTAAATTACTCAACAACCTGAAAGAATGTATAGCTATGTTTCCATTACTGCACTGATTCATGTTTTTATGGTGTACTCAACTATGTTGTTACACCTGCCAAGACTTCAGGAAATCCAAGCACTCTGGAAATATTAACCTTGTAAGCACATGACGCAATCACACTGATTCCACTGCAGCAGTTCAGTGTTCTTTGATACGTTTTTAGTTTGATATATTGTTTTTCCCATTTCCATTTGAGTTCCCTGGAGAGAAAGCATGTTTCCCTGGATTCTTTCAGGGTAATTGACTGTCACAACCATGATGGGTTGGGTTAGACTCACTGAAACATTATGTCCCAGAATTTCTGAAGCTGTCACTTGTGCAAAGCGGCAGAATGTGACATTTTTATTTTTTATTTATTTATTTAAAAAGTTTTGTATAGCGCGAACAAGACCCCGAAGAGTATCAGAGCGCTTCACAATAAAGGAAGGGGAGAACAAGGTAAAAGGGGAACATCGTGGAGGGAGTAAGAGAGGATAGCATAATGAGCTAATAAAAATGTACAAGGATTCGCACAAGCATTACTTGGTACGGTAAGGTAGACAATACTGGGTATCACAGTTGTTAGGCCAGAATTTTTTTTTAAACATGTTATTTAAAATGGGTCTGTGGTGGAAAGTGGCATTTTTCTCACAGCAAACCCTCTTTATGTTAAGTAGTGTTACTGGGGCAAATCATCGAAAATATCCAAAGGTTTTAATCAGTGCTTAATTTGTAAAATAATAATATTCCACAAAGGTATGAGAGGCAATATATATGTAAGGTAAAAACTCTAGAGTATGTACATAAAGTAAAATAATACTTGCTTGTGATCTTTAGTTGCTTTTATTCATGATGCACTTGGTTTTCAAAACAGCCAACGCGTTTCGCCCAGACATGGGCTTCTTCAGGGCAAGGCAAGTGTTAGCTGCAGGGCCTCGGGGTAAGGTTCTCGTCCAATATTAATCAAGTCTGTGTTGGGACAGAGGATAAATGAGGAAAAAACCCTCTCAGTAATGTAGCAGAGGTGGTCCAAGATTTAGGAGGAAACAGTAATCTGCCTCCTTCTGGCTGATCCGTGGTAGGTATGTGGGTATTTCGGTGAAGTGCTCCATGTTGGGGCAGCCATCAGCGCCGTTCCGTCTTCGCTGGAGCTGGTGGTACCAAATTATTGTAAAATAATAAGCATAGATCAACTGACCTACAGGGCAGTCAAACGGAGCCCGATGGGCTGGTCTGACTGGTCAGTGTGTGGGCCGGTTTTTGGCTGTTTGTGGGACGGGTTTATCGTCTGGTGGGCCAATTTTATACAGTGTGTCTGTACAAGTTCAAAACTGCCCCAATTTGCAAACATGTGCCACTTTCTTAGCTATCTAATTCACTAATGGGGCCCATTTTTATCTGGGCACCCGGGCCTTTTTTCTGTCCCGGTCAGACCTTGAGAATAAGTGCTGCGGCCAAGGTTTTGCTCAGAAGGCTGAGGCCAGAACTGTCTAGTATCGGGATTGCCGAATGAAAAGGCTGCGTAGTCGTGGTTTTTTTTCCCACTGAGTTTTATATAGCGCAAACTTGACCCAAAGGTATCGGGTATCAGAGCGCTTTACATAGCACCAGTTGCGTTAAATGGGACACATTCATTTTTGTTAGGCAGGGGGAGATTAAGTGATTTGCCCAGAATCAAAATATGTTCAATATCGTTGCCGAAACTCGAACCCGGTTCCCTAGATTCGTGGTCGACCGCCCTAGCCGTTAGGCCAACTCCTCTCCTCAGGTTTCCACTTTATGGCTCTTAAATCCTCCCAAGATTCTACCTGCCTCCCTATCTCCCTCTCGCATGGTCTATTTCATCCAAGGCATTCTCTCTTTGACATTGCTTTTATGCCATTTTCTTCCTTCTCCTTTCCTCCTTTTGTACTTTTCTCTCTCTTGCTTCGGATCTAAGTCTGTTGAGGAAAAATAAGAGCCGAGGTGCCCCACCTCGAACCACATCCTAGCATACAACTTTGTCCCAATAGGTATCTGCCAACATGACTGTGATTCAAGCCTTGATTATGTCAAGGCTTGATTATTGCAATATCTTGGAGTTACTCAGGGAAGAATTAAAAGACTCCAGAGAGTGCAAAACCCAGCAGCACCCCTACTACTGAATTTGCAGAGGTGTGCCAATATTTGGTCTATGCTGAGGAAATGACATTGGCTGCAGAATAAGCAGAGGTCAGCTTTTTTCAAAGCACTGTGCTACTGTCACTAGGCTTTTACCAATAAAGTGACAGGATACCTTCAATCCCTAGTAAACCGTGTGAACATTTAAGGGGCTTAAGATCAGCAGGGGAGATGCTGGCGATTGTTCCTAGGGTCAAGAGAGGTGGTTCTTTTGGTCACCTGGGGCAAAGGTTATGGAACGCCCTGGCTTTTCGCTTCAACGGGTGCAATCAGAAGAGCTTTTAGGAGGAGACTTATAACCTGGTTTTTGTGGCATGAGGTTTGAGAGTTGAAAGTGGTGCAAAGGGGGCGGAGTCCAGCTTCTCATGTGAGGTAGTTATGCGCTTTATCAATTATATAATTATTATTATCATTAAATGCCAACTTTAGAAGATTTGTGTAATACTTAAGCAATGTATTATGAAGCGTCTAAAGTTGCTAAGTGAGGATACGATTACAAACCACAATTTGCGTAAAGATATCACTTAATACATATATACTTAAATACAGCAAAAACAGACAGTAGAAATGTGTAAAAAATACAGGTACTTGGTGTAATGTGAATACAAAGTGCTTAAAGAGTTGTGCAGTGGGCGTGAAAAAGTTATCAAAATAAAAAATGTTTTAAAAAGATGGCAGGAACTTCAAGGCTTTGTGAGCTAAAGAACTTGCAGTGACCATAGTCCACAAAGGATCAAAGTATTGTTCAATGGCTATCACTATCCTGCACGATTATCAGTTAATCAAAACCCTTCTCCGTCAGGTGGTTGGCGATGATGTTTCGACCCATGCCACTTTAAATGGTCATCATCAGGACAAAAGCTGGGTGTAACTGAGCACACTAAGCAAAGTTTTATAATGCAGATCATCTGTGCATAGAATTCTTTTTTTTTTT
Source organism: Lissotriton helveticus (assembly GCF_964261635.1). Taxonomy (NCBI): domain Eukaryota; kingdom Metazoa; phylum Chordata; class Amphibia; order Caudata; family Salamandridae; genus Lissotriton; species Lissotriton helveticus. The sequence continues at coordinate 89,233,068 of NC_136064.1, forward strand.
TAAATATATTTTTATTGTTGTATTAAACACATCATCTGCGTAAAAGATAGTGACACGGGCTGGCTTCAACATTCAGCCAGAGTCCGTATGGACCGCAACTTTTCATTTTCCAACGTGGCGTATCCTCCCCCCCACCCCCCGTAACAGTGCAATTCAAACCCAAGCATGCTATAACTGCAACTCAGTGAGAAAAACAGCCCCCCCAACAACAGCTCCTGCCAGCCCGCCCCCCGCCCCCACCCCATCGTCCTTCCATACTTTCTCAACGGAGTCAGCCCCCTTGAACCAACGCAGAGCAACTCCCCAGTACAGTTTAACAGGCTCAGACTCTTCCCCCCCTAAATTTGTATATGCCTCTCTCATCTGGTGTAACAGTGCTTTCCTTTAGAACTCTAGTGTCTTCACTCTAGTCCGTGGTAGAGCCTCCACTTTGTCCATACTCTCCTGAACTTCTTTGGGCACCCTCTAGCCTTGTATGTCACTCTCTCCGCCGCCATGTAGAGGTCGAGCCCCCTCCTCCACTCCTCTAATTCTGGAGGCTCGGCCGCACCCCATCGCCTAGCGATGTCCCTCTTAGCCACCACTAGGGCTAGTAGTAGAAATATGGTCAGAGGGCGAGCCAAGTCGACTTCGGTCGTCAAGCCCAGCAGTGCTAGCTTGGGGTCATGTGGTAAAGTGGTCTCCAGGACCTCTTCCAGTTCTCCAAATACGTCCTCCCAGTACCTCTGTATGATTGCACATTCCCAAAGTGTGTGGTAGAAAGTTCCCTCTGGCTGGTGGCACCTAAGGCAGGACGTGTCAATGCCCTTCCCCATTTTAAACAGTCGTACCCTGTCGTAGTATACTCTATGGAGCACTTTCAGCTGAATGAGACGGAGTCTGGACTTAATTGCAACCTCACGAGGGTGCATGAGGACTAGCTCCCAGTCCAAGTCTTCCATCTCCCCTACATCTGCCTCCCATCTATTTCGCAGGTCCTGTAGTGTTCCTAATGTATTATTAGTCAGTGTTCTGTATGTTAGGGACACCGCCCCTCTCCCAATATGCTCCTGCAGTAACCTGCCCTCTAAGGGGGCGTATTCCGGGATGTCTGTCAGATCTATGTTTTGTGCCCTCCAGGCGTGTCTGAGCTGGGTATACCTGTAGCGCTGAGTGTCGTGCATGCTAAATTCATCCTGTAGGGCGCCGAATGTTTTCAGTTCTCCCCCGGCAATCACGTCCCCGATAGTCGAGATGCCGATGGTGTCCCATTGTCTACAGCCCGTCAGTTTGTGGAGTTCGCCCAACCACCTACAGTGCCATAGCGGGGTCTGCCGGGTGGGCCGTTTGTCCCATCCCATGCGTTTAATTGCCCTGTTCCACGCCGCCAGTGTGATCTTGGTAGCCGGTAGGAAATGTCTCCCCGCTGGACCACCGTAGAGGTAGTACAGAAGGTTCGTGTGATACCATTTTGAACGTTCTAGCGCATATGTGGGGTGGTCCATTGGTGCGTGTAACCATTCATTTATCAAGGCGAGGTGTTCTGCCCAATAGTATGCCTCGAGGTTGGGAAGGGAGATCCCACCGCTGTACTGGTGGCGTTGCAGCGTGGTTAAGGCTACTCTTGGGTGTTTCCCCAACCATAAGAATGTTCGCAGATCCCCGTGTATAGTAGACAAGGTTGCGGGAGGGAGTGGATAGTATTCATTCTGCAGGGCATAGAGGAACTTTGGCAGCAGAACCATCTTATATAGCGCTGCACGTCCCAATATGGTGAGAGGAAGCTGCTTCCACCTGTCCATGTCTACTTTAGCACTCGCCACGACGCGTGTCACATTTTTGGTAAAGGAGAGTGTTTCATTTAGTGTTATGAATATCCCCAGATACTGGAAACCCTCAGTGGTGTGAATGAGGAGTTCCCGCAGGCACTCCCTCCGCTCTCGGCCGTGTGGGTCATATAGAATCGATTTATGCCAATTTATGGTATGGCCCGCTCGCGCCCCAAAATCATCCAACTCCTTGAACAGGGCCGGAATCGTGGTCTCCGGTTCCGTCACAAACAGCAGGACGTCGTCCGCATACATTGAGATTTTTTCCTGAGCAGACTCCGGGGTTCCCCAGGTAAACCCCCTGATCCCTTGATTCTGTCGGATCCGGATCGCTAGTATTTCTATCGTCAAAGTGAACAGTAGGGGGGACAGTGGGCACCCCTGACGTGTTCCCCTGTTAATGTGGAATTCGCGGGACCGTCGTCCATTTACTCGCACTCGTGCCTTTGGACCCGAGTACAGGAGCCGAAGCCATTGCAAAAACATAGGTCCAAAGCCGAACCTCTGCAACGTCACAAACAAGAAGGGCCAGTGTACCGCATCGAAGGCCTTCTCGGCATCTAACGAGAGGAACCAGTGGGGCTCGCTCCTCTCTCGGACTTCCTGCAGCCAGTTATGAGTGCGGCGGAAGTTTAGCTTGGTCGCCCTGTCTGGAAGGAACCCGGACTGATCTGCATGCACTAAGTCAGAGATGACCCCCCGTAAGCGCCTGGCTAATATCGTAGCCAGAATCTTTGTCTCCATATTAAGGAGAGAGATCGGGCGGTAGGAGGCGCACCTGTCTCTAGGCTTACCCTCCTTATGTATAGGGACAATTGTGGCCAGGGCTAGATCAGGTGGAAAGCTCTCCGCTTGGCGTGCCTCGGCAAATAGCTGTCTCATATGGCGTTGCAGGAGGTCTGCTGTACGTTTGAAAAATTCTGCCGGGAAGCCATTAGGACCCGGCGTCTTCCCCGGCTTCAGGGACGTTATTGCGTCTCCTATTTCTTCGAGCGTGATCTCAGCCTCCAGTTCCGTAGCGTCTTCCTGAGACAGTTGCGGAACCTCCATGTCACACAGATAGTGGTTAGCGTCTGTCTCGTCCCCCAAAGCCCTAGCTCTATAAAAGTCCTCGTAGTACGTTGCAAAGGCCTCCGCTATAGCCTCGTCTGTACAGGCTGTTATGCTCCCTGCCACTTCAATCCTGTCAACCCATCGCTCCGCCCTTTCTCTCTTGCTCAGCCACGCTAGGAGTTTTCCCGATTTGTTCCCCACGTCATAGAGGCGGTGGATTGTCGCCAGGGCTTGTGTGCGTGCCTCCCCCGTGACCAGTTCTCTATAGTGTCTTTGTGTGTCTAGTAGTTTTCTAAGTGTCTTTTCTTCCTTTCCCTGGTGGTATTCTGATTCGAGGGCTAAGATCGTGGCCTCCTCTGTCGTAACCGCATGCTGTAATGCCCTCCTGGCAGTTCCCAGTCTGCTATTTATACGATCCCTAAGTACTGGCTTCATTGCTTCCCAAAGCGTGATCCTCGATTCTACTGAGCCCTCATTCTCAGCCATATAGACCTTTATGTCCGCTCTGATTCCCTTCAGTATATCTGGTGTTTGCAGATCCCACGCTGCGAGGCGCCATTCCCTAGTTGCTTCCCTTCTCCCTCTTCCCAAGTGTACATACAGGGGGGAGTGGTCCGAGATTCCCCGTGGTTTGTAGTCCGCTAAGTCATTAACCGTGATTTCTTGCCTAGAGGTAAATAGGTAATCTAGTCTGGAAAAGACCTTGTGAGCCCCGGAGTAAAAGGAGTAGGCCTCCCGTGTCGGATGGAGCCATCTCCAAACATCAGTGAGGCCCAAAGTGTGCATCTGTCTAGCCAGTGCCGTGCCATGTCCTGCTGTACGTGGGGACCCGATCTATCTCTAGTAGTACACATTACATCGTTAAAGTCCCCCCCCACTATCTGAATCGTGTCCGCCGTGTCCAGAAGGATAGCCGTGACCGCAGTGAGGGTGCGTGCCTGCAGTTTTGGTGGGGCATAAACTGAAACAATTGTGTATCTGCACCTCTTCCATGTTCCCTGTACCCCTGCAAATGTCCCCTGCGGGTCCAACCATGTGCGGGTGACGGCAAACGGTGTGGATTTTTTTACTAGGACTGCCGCCCCCCTGGAATCTGCCGTGTAACCTGCGTGTGCCAGTACCATGTGCCTACCTCTAGCTATAAAAGCGCATTGAGTGCCTCTGAGATGCGTCTCCTGAAGTAATACTATGTCAGGCGCTAGCCTCCTAAGATATGCATTCACCAGACCCCTTTTAATCTTAGACCCAAGGCCATTCACATTCCAAGAGAGTATCGTGACGCCAGAGTCACCAGTGCGGTTGTGATCTAGTGGGTCTGCCATTGTGTGTTTCTTCCGTAGTTCCCCGAATGGCACTCGCAGTGATGTGGTGTAAGGAGCGTAATGACATGCAGTCGCTGTTTCTCAACCTCCCCCCTCCCCCAACTCAAGAGAACTCCGGTCCACATGGACCCCCCCCCCCTCCCCACCACCCTCCCCGTCCAGACTCATCCCCATATAGGACCGAGCTTTCAGCGGGAGACGGTCTGTCGCCCACCCTCTCTACCCCTTAACTCAACTAAACTCTTACCTTTCCCCCCAACTTGAAAGGCAGTGAGCGCACCCTGTCCAGTGTTTACCTAGTCCAATGCCTCAACCAAATCAGGAGAGAAAACATATACACTGAACAGGGGAATGACAACCAATACAAGGGAGGACTGGGAACTTGCTCCTCCTCGTGCCTCCCGGCCGTCTGCTTCAGTAAGCCACTCTGCAGTGTTCAGGAGTGTGAGTCTTGCGTGGCGGTGTCGGTCCCGCTCTGTTTGCCGGATGAGTCTAGTTCCAGATGGTGGATCTCCTTCTCCAGCGGGTGCATCGAGCCACTCTCCTCGCCCGGGTCTACTTCCCCAGGTTCCGAATCCCTATTGTCTGCTCGAACTTCATCGTCACCTTCCGAGAGTGCTGAATGGCGTGGGATTTGTCGTCTTGTGCCTGCCGTGGAGGACCCTCCTGGCGATTCCGATCGGCCTCTCCTGGCCCCAGCGGGCGCCCGCGCTTGATATGGTGTCCCAGTAGCACGGGAGTGTAGTCTCCTCGATGTCCGCCGTTGTGGCTTTGGGAGCCCCCAGCCGACTCTCTCTCTCAACGACCTGTCCAATTCCTCGCGTCCTGCCGTCTCTCTGCTGTTGAGGACAGGCCTCTCCTCCAGCCACTGCCAAGCATCGTCCGGGTGCGTAAAGAAGATCGATTTGTCCTTGTATAGAACTTTAAGTTTCGCTGGGAACAGCAGCATGTAGGTGATATTCAGTGTTCTCAATTTTGCTTTCACCAGGTCAAAGGAGCGTTGCTGTTTCTGAACCTCCTGGCTGTAATCCGGGAAGATCATGACGTTGGTATTCTCTAGCCTGATCTCCCCCAATTTCCTGGCCTCACGAAGAATTAGATCGCGATCCGCAAAGTTCAGGAAACGTGCTATTACTGGTCTAGGCCTTGCACCCTCCGGGGGTTTCGCCAGCAGCGCCCTATGGGCTCTTTCGATTTTGAAGCACGCTGAGAAGCGTGCCGTAGGGAAGGTCGAGGTCAGCCACGTGCGGAGGAAGGCCGCCATATCGTTCCCCTCGATTCCCTCCCTAAAGCCCACAAAGCGGAGGTTATTGCGGCGTGCCCTATTTTCCGCATCATCCACCTTCCAGAGGAGTTGTCTATGAGATGCTTGGAGTTCCACCATTTCTCTGCGGAGCGTGGTAATGGAGCCCTCCGCTTCTCCAAGTCGTGCTTCATTTTCCGTGACCCGCGCTGAAAGGTTCCTGAAGTCCTGCCGGAGGAGGGTGACCTCCGACCCCACCTCGCCTATTTTAACTTCCAACGCCGCTCTCGATTCCTGGATGTCGGATCTTGAGGCTTGAATGGCTGCTAGAAGCCTGTCAGTGTCTGGCAAGCCCTCTTGCGGTGCGCTGGGGTGTTCCTTCCCTGGGCGGGAGGTCGCGAAGTTGTCCATTGGGCCTTGCTTCAGGGATTTGGGAGCCGGATTGTTTTTCCCCATGGCCACCTACCGACAAGGCGCACGCCTCCGGGGCCAGTGAGGTCTGCTGCCCCTCCTTGAACTGACGGATGTATTCCGTGTGGATCTAGTGATTGCAGATATCCGCCGTCAAATCCCACTCCGTAGCCCGGGATATCGCCATGCGTGTCTGTTCCCTGTCTGCTTGGTGTCCTCCACTCCGTGGGCTGACGGATAATCGCTTCTGCTGTGTCACAGTGTGGAGTGAGGATCTACCCGTAGATGAGGAGGCCGAATGGGGCAGGGTCAGAGTAGGAATCCCCACAGACAGAATCCGCAGTGTCACTCAAGACTCAGATGTTGACTGGGTATCCCACTGCGGGGTCTCACACGGCTTCCCCGCACTCGTGGATAGTATTGGGTGGGCGGGTGGTCGAGAGGGAGGAGGCCCACGTGGATGTGGTGACTGGTAGGCCTCCGGGCCGGTAATCTGGTCCCACCCAGGTCTGGGGGTGTCTCCGTTTACTTCTGGGCCTGTCGCCCCAACAACACAGAGCCGGCACTCCGGTGACCGCCACCGATTGTCTCCCGATGGCGCCCGCTCCTCAGACTGTTTCTGTCCGCCTCCCCTCCGTGGTCACACCGAGTTTGTCTCTCGGGCTGTTCGTGTTCAGGCGCGGGGCCACCTTATTTGGGCGCCATGTTGGTAAAGGGCGGCCCCGTGTGAGTCGGGTTGTGTGGGGCCGCTCCCCGCCGCGCCAGCTCCTCCGTGGGTGGTAGGGATGTTTCCCCCAGTCTTGCACCCCAGCCCCAGGCAGGTCTCGCCGCCCCCCGGCAATCCCGGACCCCCAGCTGCCAGTCAGGCCGCCATGTTGGTAAAGGCTGCCGGTGTTGCGGCGCGGTGCGGGGGGAAGGGGGTCGGGGGGGGCACCTCTCTCCTCACCTGGGGCTGGCCGCAGGTCGCCGCCGCCGCGGGGGGGTCCCAGGCTCCGGTCGGAGTCAGCTATGCTGTGTGGTGGAGACCCCCGGCGTACCCTGCTGTAATCTTCTTCGCCCGTACCTCCGCCGACTGTTGCGGCTCCAGCCTCTTTCGGAACGATTCGTGCGGGTAACCTGGCCGCAGCAGACTCCTCTCTTGTTCCGCGCCCAGTAGCGCCAGCGCTATCACCTCTCAGAAGCCGCTGTGTGCTCCCGGTGCCCAGCCGAGTCTAACGCCGAGCCCGGGGCGCCATCTTGGTTTTCGCCGTCTCCTCCGTTTTCGAACAGGGGATTCACGCGATGTAGGCTCTCTGCCCGTCTGCGGACTCCTGCCGCGGCGTCGAGGCTTCAGGGTCCCTTCCGGAGCTTATAACAGTGATTTTTGCGTTCGTGGCATGTAATTTAAGGCGGATTTGGTTAAAGACGGCCGGGAGCTCCCGAGCCCTGGGTCTAGCTCGGCATGCTGCTAAGCCACCTGTGCATAGAATTCTTGGAATTGCTCAAGTTTATATTGAAAAATCCGTTGATGGGCGTAGAAACATCTCACAGGGCAGTCCTGTAAACAGCAACTCCAGCTGTTGTCAAATGGTTGTAAGTAGAAAACAAAGAGATTGAGACACCAGCTATCCCAATTATGAGTGTTAGATGGCCACGTGCAACAATTAGAAGATTCCAGGCCACCAACAAAAAATAATACCAAGTCATCAAGTGGAAGCCCTTCCTGAGAAGGAGCACTCACGCAAGCAATCCAATCTGGCCCAAGAATCCTGCCAGGATTGGGCAACCGCGGCCCCTGCGGGTAAGAGTGGTGGGGCAGGGTTGTAGGGGATTCGACAGACAACAATGAGCGAAAATTAAATAAATAATTAATTTGTCATCGTCTGTCGAAATCCACCCCCACCCGTCCCGCCGTTCTTACCTGCAAGGCCACGGATGGGATTGGACAGGATTATCTGGCCAGACTGGATCACTGATTCTTTAATAGTTGAAGCCTCTGTCCTATTTGGTCGACGGGTCGCTCACGTGGTATTTACATACTACTTCCAACCACAGGCTGAAATTAAGCACTGATTATGATGCAAAGCCTGATCTACTAAGAGAGCCAGACCACAACTACTTTAGGCGGAGCAACAAGAAGAAATATGCTCACACATATATGTGGCAGTGCACGGCACACATCCAATGCATGCTAACCTCTCTTGGTCTCTTAATGATTTCTTCCTGGAGAAGATTGCCAAGATTAAAGCCAATATTCCTTCCACCCCTCCCTCTCCCCCTTCCTCTCCCCCTCCTTGTCCTCCCCTCCTCTTAATCAGTTTCCCCCTATCTCCCAGGATGCTTTCTTGGCTCTTCTCCAGAAAGTGAAGTCCGGTTCCCCTGCCGACTGTGCGCCAGCTCGCATTTTGAAAGTACTTTTCACCCATTGCCCTGACACTCCTCTTTTTCTCCTTAATTCCTCTATTTCCTCTGGTTTAGTCCCCAATTATTTTAAATCTGCTATAGTTCGTCCCATTCTAAAAAAAACTGGTTTGGATCCTTCCCTCCCCTCTAACTTTAGGTCTATTTCCCTTCTCCCCTACCTCGGAAAGATCTTGGAGAGCTATGTCACCTCTTGTCTCTCCTCTTACATCGAGGATAACCATCTCCTGGCCTCCCACCAAGCGGGCTTTCGACCGGCTCACTCCACCGAGTCAGTTGTCCTGTCCGTCTTGGACGAGCTAAAGAGTAAGGCAGACTCTAACCTGCCCCAAGCCTTGGTGCTCCTCGATCTGTCCGCTGCGTTTGACACGGTCGACCATGCCATCCTTCTCGACCGTGTCTGCGCAGCGGGCGTCCGGGGCACTGCCCTCTCTTGGCTCGCCTCCTTTCTTAAAGATCGGACTCAGGCGGTGCATCTTTCCAGTTACTCCGCCCCTTCCCGCTTGGTCTCTTGTGGAGTTCCCCAAGGCTCCTCCTTGTCCCCTCTTCTTTTCAACCTTTATATCCGTCCCCTTATTCTTTCCCTTCTTGCTATGGGGGTCTCCGTGTATAACTACGCGGATGACCTCCAGCTTGTTTTTGATCTCTCTTCTCCCCTGCACTCCCTACCCAAATTCCACTCCACTCTGGTCTTTATTTCAGATTGGATGAATCGGAATCAACTGAAGCTCAATCTGGACAAGACGGAGCTGGTCCTGACTGGCTCTTCCTCTTCCCCTTGGTCGACCGCCTTTTAGCCTTCCATCTCTGGCCCTCCACCTTTACCAACGGCCTCGGCAAAGACCCTGGGCATTAAAGTCAGTCGGGAACTCTCTATGCATGCCCAGATCAGCTCGGTTGTCTCCTCCTGTTTTCTTTCCCTCCGAATCATCCGAAAGGTGTCCCGTTTCTTTTCTTCTGACGCCCTTAAGCTCATCATCCTGGCCATGATTCTTTCTCGCCTCGATTACGGGAACAGCCTGTATGTGGGCATTCAAGCGTATGAACTTCACCGCCTACAGGCTGTTCAGAATCAGACCGCCCGCCTTATCCTTCACCTCCCGAAATCTTCCCACATTAACCCCGTTCTGAAAGCACTTCACTGGCTCCCCATCTCTCAGAGATCCCTCTTTAAGATGGGCTGTCTGGTCTTCATGGCTCGGGCCCGCATTGGCCCAGCCTTTATCAATTCTCTCATCACTCCCTATACCCCTAACCGTTCCCTCCGTTCCTCTAATCAGTTCCTTTCCAATGTACCTCGGTTTCGTAGATCCAAAACCGGAGGCACCAGATTCTCTGTTTTAGGTCCCTCTTTCTGGAACAGTCTCCCTCTGTCGATCAGATCAATCACTATTTACTCCCAATTTCGTAAGGCCCTAAAACCCCATTTGTTTTCTATTGCATATTCTTGTTAAACAGTTCTGGCTTCTCTCATCTCCCTCAGCTTCTACCTCTAGCGCCAGGAAGCCGCTTGGTCACAGTGCGCTTTATTAAGAACCTTTTTCATTTCATTTCATTTCATTTCAACATTCTGAGGTTGTCTATGCTTAGACATTTGTACAGAGATTGCATGCTTCCAGTACAACTCCTATGCCACACAGACTCCACTCACCATTGCAGAGGGCTGTGCACTGCTCAAGGCAGCCTTGTGTGAGCAGAAGTACAGAGGATGCATCAGCAGCAGCCAGGCTTAGTATCTATGGTTCTGTGCTGTGTTTTCTCCCTTACGCAACACAACCAAATTCCATGCAGCACTGAGTTTGATTCAAAATGAGTGAATCTAGGACTCCTTGGAAAATAAATCCAGGAACAGACTGAGAGGTATCTCGAGACATGAGCTTGCACCTGAGCTGAGGAATGAGTGCGAGTTAAGAAATGATTTACTTTGAAAATGTAGCAGCAAGAAATCCAAACTATAAAATGCAGATGGAAGGCTGGATGAATGTCACTATGAGACCAGCACTGTAAGCCAGCTGTGGACAGGCGGCCGCCTGGAGGCAGGTCAACCAAGGTTTGATGATATGGCTGGAAGAGAAGGTGGTGGAAGAGCCAGAATTATAAGCTCAAACTTTGGTGATATTTCAAATGGGAGTGTTAATTTAGCATTTAGAAAAACTTGATGCTAACTTTAAAAAAAGGTATTTTAGTGTTTGAAGTGTGAAATAAAAGTGTTCGCTTCATCATGACACCATCATGAAGTTACATGGAATACGTAACCTATATACACTCGTAAATATATGCATCAGGAGCTAAAATCAGATGAAACCGTGTTGCTGAATGATGGCATTAGAACTACCCACAGCCGTAGCGCCAATATAGGCAACCCTGCCCACGCATGATGAACACAGTATGCACTGCATAAATAATCACACAAAAGCAGGTTTGTTGGTAAACAATATGCTGCAGGTTTATTACATGCAAGAAGTATGCCGACATGGTGGTTAACTTATAGGTGATCCAAGGACAGGCAGCGGTGACTGACCTAAGCTGCCCTGCCCACCTGATGAGCCGAACTGCACCTTGGCCAACCCAATAGGTGCTACCATCTACCTGGGGGATTATGCCCCATAAATTACTGTGAACCCCCAGACCAATTGCCTTACTCATGCCTTTTTAGGGGCAGAGCGCTACAATGGAAGCCATCAGTTCTTCAGCTTACAACCGCCCGAAGGACTAGCGAGGCGCTGATGTTTTCATCCAGGGTTCTGCCATAAAGACTCCTGGGGTTTGGAGTAGGGCACCCCTGTTGTAATAATGAGCTGGGACCCCTACATACCAATCAGCCTCCAGATCGCCCTGTACCTCCACCTACAATACAAATTGACATGTTAACATGTTCCCCACCTGACTGCACCCTCCAGCCAGCACACCGGGTATGCGGTAGGGAAGGAGACGGCGTGACCAGGAAGGATAAAGAAGGAGGCCAGTGTGCGGGGGCAGGTATGAGTACATCGCCCGACGCTCTCCGCTTTGAAAGTGACGCGGCCTCGGTGCTGAACGTTGGGGGGACTCCCCAGGGTCCCAATGACAATAGCGATGTGAAGTGCCGGATGCTGGGCTAAGGTGGTCACGCCTTTTATATGAGCACACTGCATGTGCCATGGGCAGCCTCATAGTGCAAGGCAAGCCCCCGGTTGCTCAGGCTTACAATTGCCTGAAGGACTAGGAGGGTGCTGATGTTTTCATCCAGGTTTATGCTGTAAAGACTCATGGGGTTTGGCATGGGGCCCCCCTGTTGTGCTCCTGAAGATGGTACCCCTATGTACAAATCATCCTCTGGATCGCTCTGTAACTCCACCATCGCTCTGGATGTGGCAGCCGTCAAATCCAGGGCTCCCCCACCAAGGCAGGCAACTTCCTTCACTTTCAACCCACTGTTAACAGGGCTTCACCGAGGTCCAACAAGAACAAGTCCATGCCCACCTTTGACAGGCGTACCCTGTCCTCCTCGAAATACCCCTTGGTGTTGGCTTCTATCAGTCAATGTCTTATGAAGCCAAAACCCCTGTGCTCCGTGTATCTGCGCATGGCGCTGTTTACCCTTCTGCGGGAATGATCGAAGGCCTCCCTCGACCTGGCCCTGTGCCAGCGCCTCCTCGAGGTTATCTCTGACCACCATAACTCGCATTGCCCCATGCATTTGCTAATCTCAACCATCGGGGCTTTCATTGCCTGTATTAGTGCACCTCGCCCCATAGACGTAAGGTCATTGCCACCGAGGTAAATGACTAAAATGTTAGCCGGGGGTCCCTTCCAGCTAGTCTCTGCTGCAGCTTGTTGAGCAGGCTGTGCCATTACATGCCCGGGGACCCCACCCAAGCTATCTGTGTGCAGTAGAACCCGTGACTCCAGGTCCTGGTCCCTGCCCATTGTGCCAACCTAGTGATGCATGCTTGGCCGATCACCCTCACCTTGAACCCTGACGAAATAAAGAAATGTGAATTTGTACACACCATTTAATTTTACAAACACAATACACCTTCATGAATCCTGAGTATGCATGATTACAACTACAAAACCACAATGTAGGTAAACAATAAACACTGCACGCCGTAAGCTAATGACACTTCTACAAACCACACAAATTTATTTTGTTCGCCCCCTTTTTCCTTTATGACCCCTTATGGGCGAATATAGTGCTTATAGCACTGGGAGTCCCACCGCCCCACCTTCTTGATACGGCAGGGGGGAAGGCCCACCTTAAAGGCTGAGGTGGCCGCTCCAATCTGGAAGGAATGGCTGGAAAAACGCTTTCACGGCCCAGAGTTTCCTGAAAACTCAAGGCATGAACTCATACCGGCTCAGCTTGGAATTTGGTGAGGGGAATGATGTCCACATGTATTAACAGGCACCCCCCTGTGTTGGGGCGGAGGGCCATGTAGTCTGAGACCAGCCCCACAGGGCAGTACCTCCCGTCACCCAGAGGATGTAGCTTTATGTCTTTCCTCTGCTCCGCCTGGTCCGTTTTGGATCTTCTCACAGATTTTCTTAGAGAGTCTCCTAGCAAATGAGGGCCTTTTTTATGAGAAGTGTTGCATCACGGTGACAAAGCAGCGATGGAACACTTCTTAGTGCGCCTCCCATGGGTGCGCCGTATTTACAGTACGGCACCTCATGTCGCAAGGAGTTACAGATACATGAATATTACTGACGCATCTGTAGGCACAAAAGTGATGCATTTCTGGGGAATGTCTGAAAACAGACGCAGCTCCAACAATGTGTCCTTTCAAAGAGCCTGTGTCACCCTTACACCTGCCATGATGCAGGCCTAAGGTTTTGACGCACTGGCATCCTAGAAGTGGCGTACTGAATTCCTATAGATTTCAATTCACCACTTCTACTATGCTTTGTTGCAGGAGAATTCCCACCTTGCATTCATTATACCTGACGCAGGTATAATGGAATGCAGGGGTTTACGAAGTGACGCATCTGCCTAGATTAGTCACTACGTAAATATAGAGCAATGTGGCGCATATTTACGCTGCTGCAGCGTCACACAAATGGATGCAACGGTGGCGTAAATGTGATGCAGGGCTTCATAAATAAGGCCGTGGATGTCCTTTCTGTATATAGCATCACCTGACCCATCCTTTCTAGATCTGGCTACCAGCTCACTGACTCTGAAGGCCCCAAAAAAATGCCAGGCTGAATACAGCAGCAAGAAGGCAGGCCTCATATGTAGAATATGTGGTCCCGTACACTTCATCTATCATACCCTGTAGCGTGTGGAATTCAATATGTGATCTGAAGTCTGGTACCTGTGTCTCCTATCTAGCCCATCCCTTAAGTGCTGCCCTTATGGGGAACGCCCTGGCAGGGCCCTGTTGCCCCCTGAGTTTGGCGTGGTGGCTCACTGCAACTAAGTGTCCCATGATCCAGGAGTGGCTCTTGACCTGATCCTTGGCCCATAGAATAAAATGTTGCACCCTGTCCTCCAGTGTTACTGTATACCCGGCCCATGCCCCTGACACCTTGCAGAAAATGGAAACGCAGGACTTGCACCGCCTCCTGGTCCCCGGTGTGAGAGACAGTTTGCCCAGTTCCATTAAACACTGGTCCATGTAGTAGGTGTCAGAGGTGTGCAGGGAAAAGAGTCATCTCTGCTCCCACTAGCAACTAAGCCTCTGGGAAACGGAGCCACTGAAAATGAGAACCAGCGTCAGCTGCCACGTTCTTAATCCCTTGAATGTCCCAGGCCCGAAACTCTACGTTGTTATGCAGGCAAGCCCTCACTAGTTCCCTTAGTAGGCAGAGTACCAGTGGACACTTTGCAGATTGTGCATTTATGGCCTGAACCACCGCTATGCTATCAGACCAAAACAAACCCCCTTTTGCCACCAAGGCCTCTGGCCATAGAAGGAGCGCTGCCACTATGGGGAATAGTTCCAAAACTGTGACGTGGGCTGTGATCTTCCTTTTTTGCCATGAGGTAGGCCATATCTGTGCACACCACGCACTCCCCATTATTGTGCCAAAGCCTTCCCTGCCTGATGCCTCTGTAAACAGGCACAATTCGGGGCTGCCCACCCAGGGTTCTCTCCATATCAGTGTGCCATTGGAGTCAGCCAAGAATTCCACCCATATTCCAAGGTCCTGCTTCAGCCCTTTGCTAGGTCTGACTAGGTGGTGTTTCTTTTGAACATTAGCTGTGGCCCTGGCCAGCCTTCTGGCAATCACCCTACCTGCTACCATCACCCTTGCTCCCAAATGTTGTTTTCCCAGAAGGCTCTGAACGACATCCAAGGACGCTTTGTCCTTCGCCAACGTTGTCTGTATGTCCTGCATCAGGGCCTGCACCTTGCCCACTGGTAGTCTGGACACACCTGCCACCGTGTCTAGCTCAATGCCCAGAAATGTCAACACCTGTGCTGGGCCCTCTGTCTACCCAGGTGGCAAGGGGACCCCTAGGTGTTCAGTCAGTCCCTGGAATGTTTGCAGTTCCTCCATGTAGTCCCGTGTCCCCTCCTCCTAAAGGTACAAAAAATAATCCAAATAGTATGTCACGCCCTTTACAACATAAGACCATTGGAGTGACCAATGCAAGAAGCAGCTGAATGCCTCGAAGTAGGCACAGGACACTGCACAACCCGTCAGCATGCACCTGTTGTAAAAAAACTGTCCTTCCAACTTAAAACCCAGCAGGTGGTGACTGCAGGGGTGAACCGGCAACAGGAGGAATGCTGATTCGATGTCCAGCTTTGCTTACCACACTGTCATGTCGAACGTGCAGTAAGTGACAGAACAAAGCCCGCCCTCCAACCAGTGGTTCACTGAATTACCCTTGGGGTATGACAAGTGGCGTATCAATCTGAAACTCCCTGGCTCTTTCTTGGGGACCACTCCCAGGGGAGAAGCCACAACGTTGTTCAGCAGGTAATAGAGGAAGGGTCCTGACACCCGCCCTAATGCTAGTTCCTTCGCGACCTTATCCTGTACTGAGGGGAGCTCAAGGGGTGCAAGGGGGGTGTATGACATAATAGCAAAATATGAATAAGAAAATATGAAAGAATGCCAAAAGATTGCAGCCTTTCATTCAAACACAAGTCCTTTTGCCCCGTCTTATCAGTTTGTACTTCATTGTCTCCAGTCTCGTAGATCCCCATCCCTGGGTGTAGACGGCTTGGGTTCTGGGATGCTTTCTCATTGGCCACCATGTTATGTTCTGTTATGTTAAAAAGGCTTATATAGCGCATGGCTACCCCAGCAACGAGGCGTCCCAGCGCTGGCGGAACAAGGCGACAGAGATGGAAGGTGAAAGGCTAAAAGAAGGACAGCTCAGAAATGCCCAAGATGTAGGCGCCACGGGGCAGAAGTGCCCAGCACAGGCATCGTTGGCTAGATGGAAGAGAATAGCCAGGTTTTAATCTGCTTTCTGAAAGCCAAGTGATTTTCGGTGCGGCGGGCCGAGATTGGAATAGAGTTCCAGAGGGCAGGAGCCAGGGACCTGAATGAGCGCCCACCCGCTCTGCTCCTGCACACCCTGGGAGTACAGGCCAGGTGCAAATCTGCAGAACGCAGAGCACGTGTCGGCACATACAGTGAAAAGAGCCCCTGCAGAATCTGGGGGCCCTGATTGTACGGGAAACATCCTTTACAACGCAACTTTTACAACGCACTACCATTACCACGCAACTTTTACAACGCAAGTCATTGCAACAAATTGCGCTGGAGGGCGCTCTAGGATAGGCAATAGTTTAATTACTATCCAACACCTTCCCTACTATCCATGGGGACTGGAGTTGGAATAGTAAATTAAACTATTTACTATCCAGCGGCCCCCAACGCAAGTCGTTGTAACGACTTGCGTTGTAAAGCCTGCGTCGTAATGGCATGCGTTGTAAAAGCATGCGTTGTAACGTCATACATCCGATTGTACAGAATCTTACCATTCCATTTACATACAAGTTCCCTTAAATGTACTTCCTCCATCTCCAGCTTTACTTCCGGGGTGGGTGCATCGGTTAAATACAAAAGCTTCTTAGACCTTTGGATTTGAAGCATGTTTTACAATATTGGTGCAGTTATCAGATGTTGGCTCTGCTGAAGCGGGGTAATGGGGAACTGAGTGATATGGAAGGAGGCAGCTTCTTACATGGGAGGCCAAGGAAGAATGACAAGGCTGAATAAACAATGATTGTTTGAATACACGTGTATTAGGTTGGGTTTGCTATGTTGCTGTTAGACAGTATCATCTGCAGAGTGGAGAAGGGGTGGTAACAAAGAATATTTGGAAGAAGTTAAAAAAAGAAAAACAAACTAGTGCGCAATAACCCGGCATCCCCATATTTGTAACCCCCACAATCGCTTTGAGATGGATGTACACCTACAGATGTTGATTTCTCCCTTTCCTTGTGGTTTCTTCCCAGGTCTGTGCCCTGTGAACCGAAGCTCCATTGAGTTCTTGCTGTCCCAGAATGGTAAAGGGAACGCTGTGGCCATAGTCATCGGGGGCGCCGCCGAGTCCTTGTCCTGCAAACCTGGAGTGACGACTCTGATACTCAAGGAACGCAAGGGCTTCGTGAAGATGGCGCTACGACACGGGTGCGTGAAGTGTCCGTCATTCTGTATCCAAGCTCCGCCCACTCCTCACTGGTCTGTTCTATCTCTCTGCCCTAGCCTCAGCCTCTCCCCTCAGAAGCCAGTCTCAGGGTCCCTTCTTTCTCCATCACCAACGTTAGCTGCCTCCCTGCTTTAGCTGGCCATGAACCATCACTGGCCTCTGGGAGCTCCCTCTCTGCTTCAGCAATCCCTGGCCCTTCACTGCCTCTGGCAGCTGTCTCTCTCTGCTTCAGCTGGCAGTGGCCCGTGACTGCCTCTGGCAGCTGAGTCTCTCTGCTTCAGATGGCCCTGGCCCTTGACTGCCTCTGGCAGCTGTCTCTCTCTGTTTCAGCCGGCCCTTGACTGCCTCTGGCAGCTGTCTCTCTCTCTCTCTCTTTCTCTCTCTCTACTTCAGCTGGCCCTGGCCCTTGACTGCCTCTGGCAGCTGTCTCTCTCTGTTTCAGCCGGCCCTTGACTGCCTCTGGCAGCTGTCTCTCTCTCTCTACTTCAGCTGGCCCTTGACTGCCTCTGGCAGCTGTCTCTCTCTGTTTCAGACGGCCCTTGACTGCCTCTGGTACGATAAGCAGAAATTCTATTCTGCAATTCCACCCTCCAATCTAGAGAATTAACTCTAGCTAACTGAATTCCCTCTTTTAATGTCTTGTTTAACCTTTCCAGAGAACCATTAGATTCAGGATGATATAACGATATTTTTTTGTGAACAATACCACAGGCTGACAAGTAATTTTCAAACTCAACTGAACAAAATTGTGGCCCATTGTCTGAAAGTAATGACTTTGGAAAACTTTCTCTTTTAAATAATGAATCAAGAAATGTTATCACAGAACGAGAAGTAACCTCTCGCTCAGCACTAACTTCCACCCACCGAGAATATAAGTCCATCAACACCAACAAATAAGGAGTATTCTGCTCACCATGTAATGGACCTACAGTATCTATTGCAACTTCATCCCAAGGACACAACGGTAATTTCCTACAAACCATAGGTGAACACCTCAGTTTGAGTACTTTGTCACTTAGTTGGCACGCCACACAGTCACGAACAGCTCTCTCCACCATCAAATCAAGTCCGGGCCACCAAAAATCTTGCCCGATGCGCTCCTTTGTTTTCGAAATACCCAAATGACCAATATGAGCCATTTTGATAATATTGTTTCTCAAACTCACTGGAGGAATTAATCTAGTTCCTCTTGCTAGAATCCCATTCAACACAGCCAGTTCATGAGAAATTAACAACCAAGGTTTTGCTAATTTCCCATTAAGATTCTTAGATACATTATTCATTACTTCAACCAGTTCACTATCCTTAGATAATTCCTCCTTCCACTCATCCTCTTTTATCGCACCTAATGTGATTTCACAAACTCTGACTTCACTTTCCTCATCTCCTTCATCAATATTCTCATTATTTTCCACGTCCTCCACACAATTCACTAAACGTGACAAACAATCTGCAGAAACATTAGTACTACCAGGAATATTTTCAAACTTAAAATCAAATTCCTGAAGTGCAATTACCCATCTCCTAATTCTTGCAGAAACAGCATCAAGACCTTTTTTTCCAATATCTCTCTTAAAGGTTTGTGGTCCGACCTCACTACAAATGGACAACCCCAAACAAATTTTCTAAACTTATTAATAGCCCAGAAAATGGCAAGGGTCTCTTTCTCTATCACTGAGTAATTTAACTCAGCACCTTTCAAACACCTAGATGCACAAGCAATGAGATTTTCTCTACCATTCCTAACTTGAAACAACAAAGCTCCAAGCCCTTTACAACTCGCATCCGTTACTATGAAAGTAGGTTCACCAGGTCTAAATGTTTGCAAATTCGGTGCAAGTTTGAGTTCCTTTTTAATTTGTACAAATTCCTTATTGCATTCATCAGTCCAGACAAACTCACTTTTCCTACACATCATACTTCTTAATTTCTCAGTTTTGTCTGCAAAGTTCTTAATGAATTTATTGTAAAATCCCGCCATGCCCAAAAATGACAAGAGTTCCTCCTTTGAACAAGGTTCCTTTAGTTCTTCAATTGTTTTAACCAAATCCTCTTTGGGTCTCACACCAAAACCAGAAATATGATGACCTAAATAATCCAGTTCTGTCACTCCAAATTTACATTTGTCACGTCTAAGAGATAGCCCTGCTTTTAACATTTTCCTTAGCACACACTTCAAACTACTATCATGTTCTTCCTTAGTACTTCCACAAATGAACACATCATCCAGATAACATTTCACGCCATTTACACCCTTAAACAAGTCATTCATAATCCGCTGAAACACCGATGCTGCAGAAATTAGGCCAAACGGCATTCTTTTAAATTTGTAGGAACCGAAGGGAGTTATGAAAGCAGTCAACTCTTGTGATTCAAAAGACAGTGGAACCTGATGATATGCTGAAGCCATATCTAACGTCGTAAAGTAACATGCACCGTCCAATGTTGCAACCAACTCTTCTATGTTTGGAGGAGGAAATGTATCTACAATTACCTCCTTATTCAAAGCACGAAGGTCCACACATAGACGAATCTCATCATTGGGTTTTCTCGCAACAACAATGGGGGCCAACCATTCAGTCGCCTCCACTGCTTCAATCACCCCAGTTTTTAATAGTCTATCAATTTCTTTCTTTACAGCATCTTGCATGCAAATTGGCACACGCCTAACTTTTGCTGCAACAGGGATAGCGCCAGTTTTCAACTTGATTTTGTGTTTGTAACCTCTCAAATATCCAAGTTTTTCACTGAACAATTCTTTAAAGTATCTCACCACATCTTCACTATCATCATCCACAGATTGCACTTGAATTGGTGGATTTGCATTCGGATTGAGCACCACACCCAAATTAGCCTGATGTGACCAGCTTATTAAGCTATCACCTTTTTCCGCAACATAACACTTCCCCACAACATATCTCTCATTGTATTCAATATTCTCTGTGAAGTAACCTAACATTTTGATAGGATTTTTCCCATAACCTGTTGGTTTCACATCTGTTTTTTTTTAACACAAATTTTCCTTTAAAATGTTTTAAATAATCCTCTTTTGAAACAAATGTTAAGTGTGAGCATGAATCAAACTTCTTCTTAATCTTAACTCCGCCTACACTAACCCAGTCAGAGGGATGTTCTATGATGCCATCATTAATTTCAAATGTAACTTCTTTAATTTCAACTCTAGTCTCTCTTCTAAATGTTAGTCGATAATTCTTTCCCAAATGACCTTTCTTCCCACACACATTGCAGACAACTTTCAAAATTGGGCAATTTTTATCATAAGCCATATGTCCCAATCTTCCACATCTGTAGCATTCGCCTTGAAAAGTACTCCCACTTTTCTTTTCTAACACTGCTTTGCCCGCTTGACTATCACTAACGCCACCTTTCGTATCAACAGAATCTTTCTTCTTTTTCTCCTCTAGATTCTTCACTTCCTGAACTTGTACTTCCTCTATCTTTTCGTTACTGCACACATTTTTCCCTGCTTTGCTCAACTCTCCCACACACTTAACCATGTGTTCCACCCGCTTAGCAATACTCATCACTTCATCCAAAGGTGGTTCATCCTTCATCCAAAGTTCTTCTCTTATTTTGTCATTGGTACATCTCAACACAAATTGATCTCGTATCCTCTCTTCAGTTAACTCACCAAACTTACAGCTAGAAGCTAATTTTCTTAAAACAGTTACATACTGTTCAACCGTTACTTCTTTTCCCTGCTCTCTCAGTCCAAAATAATATCTCTTCATTATAGTGCTTACTTTTGGCAGAAAATGTAGGTCTAATTGTTTTATACAAATTTCATACTCATTAAGTCCCCTTTGATCAGCCTGACTTAATGTAGGTACATTCTCTAAAACGTCCTGCCCTTCACCTCCAATGCAATGCATCAATAGAGCATGCTTCCTTTCCGCACTTAGATTTGTGCCACAGACCCTTGCGTAATTCTCAAACATTTTTTTCCACTTCTTCCACCTAATCGGTGGGTCACCTGGATCAGATAGAAAAAACGGTGGCGATGTTACATTCTGCATATTCACACACCCTTTCTACTTATCTTCACCACAGTCTAATTTTTTTTATAGTACTCTACTTATTGTAACTAAATTTAATCCACCAAAACTTTACTTCATCTCACAGAGAGTATATATTACGAACGTATTACATGAATCACCATAACATCACTTTACTTTACAATAATATGTTATATCTAACTTATTATACACAACAAAATACATTTTGGTGTGCTTGTCACCGTAAGCACAAACTCCTTTTCTTTTGCGCAAGTTTCCAACTGTTTGTGACAACTAAATACTTCACTAATGATATCCCCTCCTTTCCATGTCTATGTTGAACGGCGTTCCTTTCTTAATGAAACAGATTCTTCCTTTTAAAAAAAAAAATAAAAATCTGACTCCAGACGGTAGTGTCTTTGTTTTAACCTCAACGCTTTTCACCAAAAGAGCTTATTTCCTTTTCTTCACTTTTCCACTCTTAATATGCCTGCAGCGTACATGAATTCCCCTCAAGTGACGTTTTGAATAAATCCGACTTTACTTTCCAATGATATCCAAGTTTTCTTTGTTCCGTTTTTTTTTACACTTAAGATGGCCACCACGTGACGTTACACACACTCGGTTCTTTTCTTTAGGCAATTGGGCACACTTTCCAACAGTCAGATAATTTTCTAGGGAGAGTTCTGCTTGTATTCTCAAACTCACGGCAGTGGAACGCAGGCTGGTTTTATGCGTTTCACCCTTAAACACATCTGCTGATCGAACTGTACGAAGCGCCACAGCTCTCCCTCAGCAATCCGCCTCTCAGTTCGCCAGCATCCAACACCGCTTTCCGCTCACCGCCGTTGTAAAACCTGTTCGGGTCGGGGACAATCGATATTTGCCCGGCGGTATTGCCTCTGTGACCCACGAATTATTAATCAATGAAGAGGCAGGCGCTGGAGACTGGAAAGCAGGAAACAAGGTTTTATTCTCTCCGGAGGAGAACACAGCAAAACAGACAGCAGGTATCGTTCTGAGGTGCTCTAACTTATTTCTGAGGCCTGGCCCCTTATATACAGCCTTTTGCGGTTTTATTACAGTTTACATACTCATGGCAATGCTTTGATGTACGGAAAGACATCCCCGGAATCCCCCCTTCGGGCCCGTTCCCACACATATTTACAGTAGAAGTCCCCACCCTGGTCACAACGGGTGATGACTATCGCGCAGCTGGATATTCCGCCAATTCATGGAATGCGGAGTTCGATCAGATCTCATGGGGTGGGGGCTTTGATCAACTCGGGGGTCCTTTGATGAGGGAAGCTTTCTATTGTACGGGGAGGGGCAAGGAATAGTATCGGCAGAGCTGGGCGTCGGCCTGGGAACGAGGAAGACAAACGGGCACACGGGGAAAAAGGGGTGTGCATCAAAGGGCCGGGGACCAGGAAAGGGAAGAAGGGAGGTGTCGTGCTGGGAACAGGATGAGGTTCTGAGGCAGAGCCGCGCTGAAGAGGGGTTTATGATTCAAGGCAGGTGCGAGCAGGGGGGGTTGGTCAGCGTGCAGGCTTGGTGAGGGCGAAGGGCTATGTCGGGGGCCAGTGGCATGCAAAAAGGGATGGTCCTGATCGAGGCACCTAAAATGGCGGGCGCGCACGACAAAAGTGTGGCATCAGGGAAAAGGCAAGATGGCGCAGATAATGTTCACCAAACCGTACTAATTTTCCACAGTCCTCCCTTTAACATATTCAAGACATCTTGCTGGTTCATTTTCTACTCAGTTCTATTATGGTGGGCATAAGAAAAAGCAGTAGGAACCCTAGGTGAAGGAGTCGTAAACATTACATTTAAGATCTCTAGTTTTAGGAGGCGGACCTATTGATAAACTTTGATAAACTTGTTTAGCAGGGAAGTCATAGTAATGCAATACAAAAATGATTCGAAGTGCGGGCAGTGAGTACATTTCATAAGGTGAACTGATGGGTTGTTACATAATTAATACAATGTTGGCTGGGAGAGAAACGAGACGTAGCAGAAATGATAGTGAAGGAATGTTCGAAGTTTAGTAAGTCTTCAGCAATTTTTTCGTCTTCTGTTGGCACTGTGGAGCACCGGCGGTGAAGCCACGAGTCCAGCTCTATTCTAAGTTCCGTGTTGCAGGGCACGACCTTTCCTCTCGTTTCTGATCAAGAAAGGGTCTTTTTCGCCCTGTGTCCTTTGGAATCAATAGTCAAAAGTTCAGGTGGAAGAAGAGGGTACAAATAGTCCATCGGGTAGGTCGGAGAAAAAGGGGGATGGAGCAAGGCCAGATCGGGAACAAACTAGGGGAACGAGAGATTTCTGGTAGGCGGGCTCATGACCGGGTCTAGAGAGCGGGGACTTCTCAGCACACATTCGAACATTGAGCAGGGGCATCGGGTTAGGCCTTTCCTCTCATTTTGTCGGAGATAGTGCCTCGTCCTGCAGCTCCGTTCAGTCGCGGTCTCGCCTTGGCCCATGTCGCAGACGTTCCATAGTCTGTAGTCAGGCCACGTGCTCCCACATCCGGTCCTTCTTTCCTCCGACAGCCGTACCCTTGAAGGAGTTTGAAAAGACAGTCTTTAGAGAATTGGTAGAGGAAAGTAATCACATAAGTCTATTTCTCTCCCAGCTCCAGGTAAATGAGAATAGAAGCGTCCGTTATATTAGGGTTCACAACTGACATATTAATGATCGATGGTGAGCCTGCTGGGTTTACTATGACTTTCCTTCACAACTGTTTACTATAGTCATGACAGTTCATCTGATGGGGACCCACCTTTTTTAATACAAGCCTGACAATGCTTATACCGTTCTCTAGGGGTTTATATTTACAAAAAGGGTGTTGTGAGCTATCAACATGGTACTAATAGGCCTCTCGCTGAGGGACGAACATAGGCTAAACATTTTTCATATTATCAATGCATCCTGCCCTTTAACTAAACATTTTCACTTTCGACAAGGTCCATTGTAATGATTTTCTTCGCTTCGGTCTAAACTTTAACTTTGTAAAACATCATTCTGGTTCCTATGCAGCCTCTCACGGCCTGATTACTAAATTAGAAAAGACAGGGGTCTCATGGGAAGACAACTAGGGACATAGAAAACTGTGATGGGGGGGGCATCATCTTACTTCGAGTTATAAGGGTACTATCGGCCGAAGGCCATAGTTCAGTTGGTGAGCATTCAGTGGCGTTTCTCGAATTCCAAACTCTGAAATTTGCCTATATAAAAAATCATTTCTAGGAACCACAGCTGGCCTGTGTTAGTCGCGGGTCGACCCACCTTTTACAATCGGGGGATGAAGGATAGTTAAAAAACTCTTATCGGGGGGGGCAACTGAACGCAATACTGGGTGCGTCCTGAGAAGATGGGGAGGTTTCGATTACCTTTATGGTTTGGGTATCGCGACAATTCGGGACGGGGAAGGTCGCGTCATCTGAGGCATTTTATCTCATAATAGGAGCCGCTGACATGTAGTTCCCTCATTTCGGGTCAGATTAGGGAACCTCAGTCGTCTTACCTGTCCTTTCCTTTATGGCCAAATCTCGGTTTCATCGAAATATTTTTCGGAAAGGAGAGGTGGTGACACAGCGTTAGGGTGATTTTATTAAAGACAAGTTTTGTGCAAATACTGGCGGTATTTGGAGCCAATCGGGTGGTGCGCTAGGGGTGGCAGTCTGCCAATTTCGGAGCTGATCGCTCGGCTGAGTAGGAGAGAGAGAGAGAGAGAGAGAGAGAGAGAGAGAGAGAGAGAGAGAGAGAGAGAGAGAGAGAGAGAGAGAGAGAGAGAGAGAGAGAGAGAGAGAGAGAGAGAGTGCAACAGCAGGCTAAATAGTACACGTGCTACATGGAGAGTGGCGGTGTATTTAAGAAAGGCTATTTAGTGCATTACACAGCAAAGGACATTTACGGGTCTGTGTTAGAATCTTGAAAGCATGCAGTTTGAGGCGGGCGAACATTAGACAGGGTAGAGGGGACATGCTTTGAGAAGAGGAAAAAAGGAGGTACCATTGTGTCGCACTTTCTTGCATTCTTGGTCCGTCGACCAGTTGAGTCAACGCTTCAGTCACACACGCACATTCTCTCATAGTTTCGATTCACCCGTGACATGGGTTCATTCGCGCAGCCTGGGTTAAGGGTGATCACTTTTCATCAGATCATACTGGTTTTACGGGCTCGTTTGCTACATGAGTAGTTTGTAGGCGTGCTTAGGCGCCACCTTGCAGCGTTGGTCCGCTTCGCGTATTAGACGGGGCAAAGCTTCAGATCTTCGCCATACCTCGGTTGCGGCCCCTGATGTAACCTGTAGAGGGAGGAAAAAAGAGGGGAAGGGAGGGGGGACAACATTCGCGCATATCAAATACATGGATTCGAGAGTCCTTTACTTACCTCATACTCGTCTTTCCTCCTCGGGGTAGAATCCCCGGGGATATGGTTTCTGGAGTCGGGGGGGGGCAGTGTGTCCTTAAAGGTCGTGTGCGGGGAAACATAAAAAAGGAAACCAGAGGTGCCTAGTGCGAGGTATCTAGTTAGTAGATGTATCTCACTATCGGGGTCCTTAAAGCTCCTTCAACACTGTGACGTTCTAAGGTTCTTCGGTTCTTGGGTCAGCTCTGTTCCCTAATACCTTTGGACGTCGTACTTTGTAACATTTACGTTGTTTTATTTTACCCTTCTTTTACCTTCCCTCATATATACCGTTCGTTTTACCCATCCTTGGAAGCCGAGGTCTTCCTCCACGCGAGAGTTCATGAGTCGGTCGCGTACCTTGGAGGCAGAGTATCGTGTCGTAGATCCAATCCGTCCTCCGGGGCTGGGCAACCATCTTCTAATAACCTTAAAGAGAGAGCATAGTAGGGTGCACAGGAAAGAACTCTTCCGCCCATCCCATATTTCAAATAAAGCATGCAATACCCGTTCATAATTTCAAAAACCTTTATTTTTGCAAAATCATAGTACGTGGATTTATGAGGGTGCAGTCGTATTTGGCCGGACACGGCAATGGCTAAAGTGCGTACAGTGGGGGGTGTTGTTTTGCAGCAATAAAAACATTAGAAAGTTTTAGCAATTCATTTGTAGCAAACTAGAACGTCTATCAGTTGGCCGGGGGCTCGGGGGCGTTTATTTCATAATTTAGAAGCATAGTCAGACTAGTTGCAATCAGATTTCCTATATGCATACCGTGTGCGTGCGTCATAAGCGAGGTTATACATCGGCTATATATATAAAAAATATAATACATTGTACATTTATAATCATCATTTTTAACGGGATCCCTTTACATGTTCCTTGAGTGAGCTCTCCTTTCTTCTTGTCAAGTGTACAAAGGGTCATATATGTCTCAGAACATTAAGTTTGTATAGTAAAAAGGGACACCACGAGGTGTTCGTAAGTTCCTATCGATACCGGCGCCATTTTGGGCGGGGCCGGGTCAATCCGGAAGCAGCATCAGAAAAAGTTTCTTACAACCGGCAGTTGGACCAGAGTCCCTTTCGGCAGTTCTAGAATTCATGCTAACAGAAGGAGTGGCAATGTCATGTTTATTTCGTTGGCGACCAAGGCAGTTGTCCCTTACCGGAGGCCTGCAGTGGCCGAGGGTTCCTCCGGGGACCTTTGTAGAATCTTCAAGGCTGTGGAGATGTTGTCGGAGGTGGGGGCTCGTGCTCCGGTGGGCGAGCGACCGAGTTACATTGCTGTTCAAAGTTACTCTAGCGGCCGAGGTCTGCCTTCCAGCAGACCCAGACGCCATTTTGAGGCCCAGCAGCAGTCCCCTCTCATCGAGTCTGCAAGAGTGGAAGAGACCTTTTTGGGGACAAAAATAGAGAGTGGAACTCCGTGTTGTGGAAGCGGGACATTCGGCTGGGGTGCGGCTGTGATGCCCCCACCTGGGGGGGCGAGGGAGACTCGTTCGCACCGTCTCCTTCTTCCGGTGCACTCCAGGCTGCTCTTTTTCATCGGCCCGCACGATGGTCTCTCCACACCCTGTGCTCCACAAGGCCCATGCCCAGTGCTACGGAGGTATGGCCACCTGCGGCGCACATTCGGTGCTGCGCAAGTATCGGTGCAGTTATTGCATATTCGGTGCTCCGAAAATATGGGCACCATTGCACGTTCGGTGCTGCGCAAGTATTGGGGCGCCATCGCCTGGCTGGGGGTGTTCGGCGTTGGGCCGGGGGCTGGGAGACCTCCTATCCATGGAGGTGGGAGAGGCTCGTCCGCGTCGCCTCTCCCTCCCAGCCCGACCTGGACGCATTCCTGCAGAGGTATGGACAGGGCATCCCGCCGCCCGGAGCTGCTGCGGCTGTCACGGAAGGGAAAAGAAAGAGGTGTCTCGTCCTTTTCTGGGCCGGGCTTTCCTTAGGTTATCGGCTGCAGCCGGACTCAGGTGGCCCCGGTCCCTGGCCATTGGTGGCCGGACCGGGTGGACATGTGGCGGGACTACCTGAAACTATCCAGGCCCGTTGCGGCTGGGCCGAGGAGGCATGTGGTGGGACTACCGGCAACTACCTAGGGCCGCTGCGGCTGGACTCCGCTGGCCCCTGCCTCTCCTCCGGCTCCCCCATACGTTAAGATTTCCTGACCAAGGGTTGGCAGCAGGGCCCGCCTTATATGGGTTGCCGCCGGTTGGGCGTAGCCGTAACCCTGCCCTACTTTGGAAGGTTCCAGAATGTGGGGGGGTGTTCTGTTGACTTTCATGTTCTACAGTTTACCGTTCTTGTTTTTCTAGCGTTATTGTGTTTTTCTTTGCTTGTTATGTAAAAATAAAAGTTCGTGTTTATCAGTGGCTTACTGATTTCGTTTCCCATTTCTTTCTTTCCAGGTTGTTTCATGCTAAAATTTCTATTAACATAGTTTATGTAACATGGAAGCACGTGCAGGGGGATGACGCAGATTCATATATTACGTACACACAAACTCAGACGGGGGGACAGTAAAAAGCATGATACACAAGATCCAAAGACAAACATAAAACAGTGATTGGCCATAATTTTTCTCTTTCTGTCTGTTAATTTAGAACTAGTCTGGGTTCCCGTTTTTACATTGTCCGACCTAGGAAAATTCGAACATGTCGCTGAAATCGTTCTGGCGAAATCTGTGCCATCGGGCATAATCAAACGTGGTGGTTCTATCTGGTCTGTCCATGTGAGTCTGATTCTTCTTTGCCTCGCGCTTTTTCTCATTCTGCCGGCCTGTCGTTCCTGTCGGCCCTCTGCCCCTACTCACGCTCAGTAGAGTCGGGCATTGGGCTTTCCAGTGTCCGACATATCTACAAAAAGCGCATTGGTCTTGCCCTAAGTCTGGCCGTCTTTTGCGTAGTGTCGGGGGATAATTTTTGGGTCGTGGTGCCCCGGGGTTGTCCTGTCGATATGTTTCTCTACCTGATTTGTCCTCGTCTTTTCTCTGTCGTTGCATAGCCTCTCTGCGCCACATACCGAGACTGTCGAGCATAATAGGCGTTGTCTTATTATTGCGAAGGGCTATTTCCAACGTTTCTATTTTATCAAGGTCAAAGGACCCTACCAGTGGCCACTGTTTGTCTTGACTTTCTTTGGTATACCTGTGCCACAATTTATTATAGGCTATGGTGACTAATCCATAGTTTATGAACATGTCCTTATTAGGGGTGCCTTCCAGTGGAGCTATATGATACACCTCTAATACACGGTCCGGGCTGAACCAATTATCAATCAGTGGGGAGAAGACAGACATGACGGCTCGTAACGAGGGACAAAAAGTCAGCACTGCCTATCTTATCACTGTGCGCAAAGACTAGACAGAATATTTCTATTCTACGTTGTTTGCAGGCAGTGAATACCTCATGAACAAAATAAAAAAAAGAGTAACCAATAACGAGGAATAATCAATAATAAATAAGATAGAGTAGAATCAATGGGGAGAGTAAGTAGGGCGCAAAAGTCTGCGTCCTCTACCCTTTCACTATCCGCAAAGAGGAATCTGTTATTTCCGGTTTGCAGACAGAGAATCTCCAGAAGACAATCTGCGAACAGTAGTTCGGGGTCAAAGAACCCAGTTAATCAGTGAGGGAGAGGGAATCTCCCAAAAACCGTTAATAAATAATAGAGTCAGTGGGGGAGAAAAATAGGCACGACGGCTGCGTTACCTACCCTTCACTGTTTGCAAAAGGGAAAGAGCCTACTGTTTCTCCGCGTGCAGACAGTGAATCTCCAAATAAGTTAACAAAGAGTAATACTAGTATTTTTTTTTTAAACAATCAAGCAATTATTTCGCAATTCGTCGTGTTTACACGACCTTACCCGGACCGTATGGACAGTTTCTTGTCTTCCGAATCCAGCGCCCGTTCGTCCTCTTTTTCTCGTACTTCTCACAGCACTCCTAATGGTTCCCAGTCAGGACCGTAGATCACTCGAGAGAGGTCTGTTCGGAACTAGTGAAGTTCGGATGATCGGCTGCCAGACGAGGGTCTATTGGGCAAGAGCTCTCCCGATCGTTGCAGTCGTTCACTCTGTCGTCGGGACCTCTCCCACTGGATCCACGAGTCGCTGATGGGCCCCACGCTTGGGACGCCAATTGTAAAACCTGTTCGGGTCGGGGACAATCGATATTTGCCCGGCGGTATTGCCTCTGTGACCCACGAATTATTAATCAATGAAGAGGCAGGCGCTGGAGACTGGAAAGCAGGAAACAAGGTTTTATTCTCTCCGGAGGAGAACACAGCAAAACAGACAGCAGGTATCGTTCTGAGGTGCTCTAACTTATTTCTGAGGCCTGGCCCCTTATATACAGCCTTTTGCGGTTTTATTACAGTTTACATACTCATGGCAATGCTTTGATGTACGGAAAGACATCCCCGGAATCCCCCCTTCGGGCCCGTTCCCACACATATTTACAGTAGAAGTCCCCACCCTGGTCACAACGGGTGATGACTATCGCGCAGCTGGATATTCCGCCAATTCATGGAATGCGGGGTTCGATCGGATCTCATGGGGTGGGGGCTTTGATCAACTCGGGGGTCCTTTGATGAGGGAAGCTTTCTATTGTACGGGGAGGGGCAAGGAATAGTATCGGCAGAGCTGGGCGTCGGCCTGGGAACGAGGAAGACAAACGGGCACACGGGGAAAAAGGGGTTTGCATCAAAGGGCCGGGGACCAGGAAAGGGAAGAAGGGAGGTGTCGTGCTGGGAACAGGATGAGGTTCTGAGGCAGAGCCGCGCTGAAGAGGGGTTTATGATTCAAGGCAGGTGCGAGCAGGGGGGGTTGGTCAGCGTGCAGGCTTGGTGAGGGCGAAGGGCTATGTCGGGGGCCAGTGGCATGCAAAAAGGGATGGTCCTGATCGAGGCACCTAAAATGGCGGGCGCGCACGACAAAAGTGTGGCATCAGGGAAAAGGCAAGATGGCGCAGATAATGTTCACCAAACCGTACTAATTTTCCACACCGTGCCAGCTACACTCCAAGCTGATCTTCTCAGTTCGCAAGCGTCAAACACCGCTTCCCGTTCACCGCCGTGCCAGCTACACTCCAAGCTGATTTTCTCAGTTCGTAAGCGTCAAACACCCCTTTCCGGTCTCCGCCGTGCCTGCTACACTCCAAGCTGCTCTTCTCCTGTAGGTGCCATTTTTAAATTCTCCTTATTCTCCAAAATGTCCTTGTTGTTGAGGTTGTAGACCACTTCGAACATCGATTCATCACACCATCAATCGTCGCCAGTGTAATAACGATGATAACAAAGATATTAAGGTCGAAGCAAGAGGTCTTTATTAAACAACCTCACCCAACATCTAACAGGAATAACTGCCAAGCTTAGAACATTCACAAGACCCCTAAGGAACATTCCCCTGACTTGGTTCTATGCTGGAACACTCCTCATAGAACCAAATCACATCATCACACCTCTGGCAGCTGTCTCTCTATGTTTCAGCCAGCCCTTGACTGCCTCTGGCAGCTGTCTCTCTCTCTCTCTCTCTACTGCAGCTGGCCCTGGCCCTTGACTGCCTCTGGCATCTGTCTCTCTCTGTTTCAGCCGGCTCTTGACTGCCTCTGGCAGCTGTCTCTCTCTCTCTTCTTCAGCTGGCCCTGGCCCTTGACTGCCTCTGGCAGCTGTCTCTCTCTGTTTCAGCCGGCTCTTGACTGCCTCTGGCAGCTGTTTCTCTCTCTCTACTTCAGCTGGCCCAGGCCCGTGACTGCCTCTGGCAACTGTCTCTTTCTCTCTACTTCAGCTGGCCCTGGCCCTTGACTGCCCCCTTTTGTACCGCTTTTGGCCGCCATAAGTGTGGCAGGGTATGCTCAGACGTGAGTGCCTTGCTCACTTTGCCACTAGATTCAAGCAAGCCGGGCTGAAGACGGCTGGAATGCCAGAAATTGGTCCTCGGAAGCTTGTTTCCGGTCCAGGGAAGGCATGGCTTGGCAGTTCGGACTGGACTGTTCCCATGAGGCACAGGGTCAGACCGATTTGCATATAGCCATGTCTGAACTGGGGTGGCAGAGTGGGCTAAAGAACGGTGATGGATCAAACCCAGATCTTTTGACTGGGTGTGAGTGTTTGATTGGTTCTGATGCTCCGTCCATCACCACCCCCTTTTGTACCGCTTTTGGCCGCCATAAGTGTGGCAGGGTATGCTCAGACGTGAGTCCCTTGCTCACTTTGCCACTGGATTCAAGCAAGCCGGGCTGAAGACGGCTGGAATGCCAGAAACCGGTCCTCGGAAGCTTGTTTCCGGTCCAGGGAAGGCATGGCTTGGCAGTTCGGGCTGGACTGTTCCCATGAGGCACAGGGTCAGACTGATTTGCATATAGCCATGTCTGAACTGGGGTGGCAGAGTGGGCTAAAGAACGGTGATGGATCAAACCCAGATCTTTTGACTGGGTGTGAGTGTTTGATTGGTTCTGATGCTCCGTCCATCACCACCCCCTTTTGTACCGCTTTTGGCCACCATAAGTGTGGCAAGGTATGCTCAGACGTGAGTCCCTTGCTCACTTTGCCACTGGATTCAAGCAAGCCGTGCTGAAGACGGCTGGAATGCCAGAAACCGGTCCTCGGAAGCTTGTTTCCGGTCCAGGGAAGGCATGGCTTGGCAGTTCGGGCTGGACTGTTCCCATGAGGTACAGGGTCAGACTGATTTGCATATAGCCATGTCTGAACTGGGGTGGCAGAGTGGGCTAAAGACCGGTGATGGATAAAACCCAGATCTTTTGACTGGGTGTGAGTGTTTGATTGGTTCTGATGCTCCGTCCATCACCACCCCCTTTTGTACCGCCCTTGACTGCCTCTGGCAGCTGTCTCTGTCTGCTTCAGCCATCTCTGCTTTAGATAGCCCTAGCCCTTGACTGCCTCTGGCATCTGTCTCTCTCTGTTTCAGCCGGCTCTTGACTGCCTCTGGCAGCTGTCTCTCTCTCTCTCTTCTTCAGCTGGCCCTGGCCCTTGACTGCCTCTGGCATCTGTCTCTCTGTTTCAGCCGGCTCTTGACTGCCTCTGGCAGCTGTCTCTCTCTCTTCTTCAGCTGGCCCTGGCCCTTGACTGCCTCTGGCAGCTGTCTCTTTCTCTCTACTTCAGCTGGCCCTGGCCCTGGACTGCCTCTGGCAGCTGTGTCTGTCTGCTTCAGCCATCCCTGGCCCTTGACTGCCTCTGGCAGCTGTCTCTCTCTGCTATAGATAGGCCTGGCCTTTGGCTGCATCTGGCAGCTGTCTCTCTGTGCTTCAGCTGTCCCTGGCCCATGACTGCGTCTGGTAGGTTCGTCTTTACTGTAGCTTCAACCGAAAGTATTCACACTAAGCTCTCAACATTACCTACTTCTGAAACTGTAACTGCTCCTTTGCCACATTATCCCAATGATAGTTACTTCTTTACTCTAGTTCCCAATTCAAGCCACTATTCTCCTTTACCCTCCAACCACAGCTTTAGCGTTGCCATATTACCTCATTATTAGCTTCTTCTTTTTTGAAGCCAATTCTTAGCGACTTCTCTCTTTGCTTCAACAGTAGCTGTTCCTTTGCCTTATCCCTTAATGTTAACTACTTTTTTATGTTTTATCCCAACAATAACTATCTCTTTTTTCCCTAACATGAGCTCCTCATTGTATTATCTTCCAATGTTAACGAGCTTTTGTCGTTACCTCCAATGCTAAACGCTTCTTTGTGTTACCCTCTGTTAGTGACTGCTTTGCCCTAACCCCAGCCTTATCTGTGTGTTTGCCTCATGTAAATGCTATCTGCCTTTTATCCTGGTGCCAGTCTTGCTTGCTTCATCGCCCAGCTTCTGTTCACACCTGTAACACAAGTTACCTCTTTGCCCTACCTGCCAGCCCTAGCTGCTTCTTCTTGTAGAGGCCAATCTTTGCTACTCCCTTTTCCACGGTCACTTTCCTTAGCTCTTTGTCTCCCCACCTGCCACCTGCCAAGGTGAGCTGCAGCAGGAGTACAACTGCTCACTAGCTCACTCCTATCACTGCTAACCTGACCTGTCCTGTATTTGAAGCCCACCCTACCCTTGGCCTATGTCATTGCCTGACCTACACTCTTGTCATGGCTGCCAGCTTTCTCTCCACCAATAGCTGCAGAGCAGGCTTTGTTTGGACCACCCCTTGCTGTGCCCTTTGCCATTTCTGTGGTAGGGCAGAGAGTGTGAGTTGAATGCCTCTTTTGATGACCCAAACATTATTGCATTCAAATTTACACAACAATGGACCCTTTTTCCACTGAAGCCCCAAAATGATTCCACTTGTACCTCTATCCTATGCGCAATTGGATAGAGGTAGACATTTATGTATTTATGTGGTACTTATATTGCACAAAACTACCCAAAACAAAGCAGTGGAGGTCTGTACAGTGTCAAGGTCTCCCGTACAGTTCTGAATGGACTAGCGAGGGTAGCTATTCCGTGATAGTGGAGGTGGACATTGTCAGATCATAACACTGTGTTCTTCACAGAGGTGCATCTTCAGGTACCTTCTAAATTAGACCAGGTTTGGGGGTGGTCCTGATGGATACAGGGAAGTTGTTCCATATCCTAAATGCAAAGGCCCTTTGGCCTTGTTTCCTCTGCTGTGTACTTCATTGTCTCCAGTCTGTTGATGTCTTGACTATGTGTGTTCCCAGAACCACCAGAGATGGTGGGCTTCTCAGCCTAGTCACTAGGGTGCTGGATGCGATGACGAGTAGTTTGATGACACATATATCTACATCATTACTTCAAGTCTGCATAGTCAAGTACACGTTGGCTACAGAGACGTCTTCACCTATAACAAGGCTTTCTCCATCAATTCACTGACCTAGAACTTGACTACTGTGGTTTTGCCCCTAATGTCACAGGTAAAGCTTGATTCTAAAATCAGAGCCTCTATATTTTTTAACAATTCTATGGATACATTGATTTTTGCCCATTGGTGTCATCGCACACACGCACTCATACTGGTCGGTTTATCATCCATATGATCATATCACTAGCTTGTTGGGGCCCTATAGCTACAAGTCGGTTCTCACCGGGGCGCTTCCTATCGGCTCTCTCAACCAGTCCACTATGCATGTAGGTACATCACTTTCTGAACTAGTGGTTCGTTATTTGGAAGGGACGCCATAAACACGCTCTCACAAATACCGAATTAGAATTAGGTCGCAAATATGAATTGCGGTTTTGTAACAAGTTACCAAATTGCAAGTTGGTGTTAGTCTATTTAAAAAAGCAGATTTGCGGTCGCAAACGGCCCGATTCTGTGAATCAGGCCATTTGCGCCCTCAAAAATGCTTCGTACAAATGGCCCTTAGTTAATTTATAATCCTAACTGTATTCTCTCAACAAAGCATCTCCAGATTGACACTCAAAGTGGATATGCGTTTCATAGAGGCCCACTGTATCAAGGCTGTAATGATAACTTCAAGCTCCATTTAGGGTTATAGTAGCTCAAAGACTCAGGGTTCACCTAATGACCTCCTAGGTTTCAATAATTTGTATGTTAAAAATTGTGATGTCAGAACTTTCATTGCATAATCCACCTATTTACACATATCATTTTGTCAAATGAAGTATATGTAATAAAGAACATTACATAGTTGCCATGTGTCAGTGTTGTTAATTTTCTGTTTACATTTTCTGTTAGATACAATGTTGCTAACACTGCCCGTATCCCTGTACTTGTTTTTTCCTGAGCCGGCCCACATCGCCGCTTGTTTTTTTCCTTTGCTGCTCCCCAGCGCCCCTGTCACCCCCAGGAACTACTTATTGAAGGCTGCAGTGCAGTCGCACAGCAGGTGTGCCGATGGCACGTCAAAGGCAAGCCCGTCTGTGCCAGTCTGCGCTTGCACCACGCCCAGCACCAGGACCCCTGGCATTCCCTCAACTCGCAGATACACAACCGACTATCTCCGAGCCCTGGATCCCTGACTCCACAGCAACAACTGCTGCTGCACCTCCCCTCAAGCCATGGTAGGACCTTTTTCCTGCCAGCACTGTCTCTTCTGCAACACCAGAGCACCCACATGCATGATGACAACCATCACCACGTCGACCCGACAGCTTCAGTACTACTCCACTGCCTCCTGCTCAACGCATGCCACTGAGATGTGGGCACCATCACCTCCCTCATCCCGAGGCCCTACCCTTTTTTATCTATATGTAGCGCCATTAGCTGGAATCATTAGGGCCTGTGGTTTCCTTCCTGTGTCGTACGCAGACGACACTCAAATTGTGGTCTCAATCACAGATGACATCTCATATACGGCAGATAAATTAAAAAACTGTATGAGACAGGCCAGCCTATGGATGGGGAGAAATTGTTTAAAACTCAATGGAGACAAAAGTGAAGTAATGATATTGGGAACACACAATGAAATCTGGTCCCCGGACTGGTGGCCAGCTAATCTTAGTAACTGCCCATCACCGGTTAACAAAGTCAAGAATCTAGGGATGGTTCTGGATAACAGACTTACATTTGACGCCCAAACTGACAAATTAGTAGCCACCATGTGGTATATTCTGAAAATGATCAGAAAACTATTGCCATACATACCTATGGACTCCCGTAAAACTGTGGTCACTGCTCTGGCTCTGTCGAGACTTGATTACGGGAATGCGCTATATGCCGGGATACAGGACCAGCACCTGGCCAAATTGCAACGTCTGAAGAACTCAGCAGCCAGGCTGATATTAGATATCCCTAGATCAGAACATATATCCCATCACCTGGATACCCTACACTGGCTCCCCCTGGTAAAACGTATTAAATTCAAATCCTTGTGTCTAACATACAAGGCACTCCAGGGCTTTGGATCACTGTTCCTTAGATCACGTCTCAAGCTATATATCCCGAAAAGAGATCTATGTTCCAGTCAGGCAAAACTTATACAAATCCCCCACTTCCAACAAGCAAGGTGGGGAGGTAGAAGTTTCCTACTGCATGGCACCAAGGACTGGAATCGGCTTGCACTTGCTATCAAGAACAGCACCTCTTTGTTGTCCTTTAGGAAATCTGTAAAAGCCTGGCTGTTCTCTTCATGCTAAATCATGTCTCCCCTCACTGCACTAGTCATACGTTTCTATAGCGCTAAGACGCCTATGGGCAGATGTGCGCTTTATAAAAATCCACAAATGAAATCAAATCAAATCTTCTTCACCAAGACTGCATCCGGGCCTGACATCACCCGACGGCAACAAAATAGCACGCCGCGACCGCATCAACAAACACGGCGGTGAAATCGCCATCATTCACAAAGAAACCATCCACTGCACCACCTCCGCAGACAACACCACACCGTGCATGGAACATCTCAACTTCCAACTCCATAATGACGGCAAAACCACCATCAGAGGCACCCTTGCCTTCAGACCCCCAGGACCTCGCCCCAGCTTCAGTGACGCCATCCCCGAATGCATCGCCCCCCACGCCATTGATTCCAAACACTACATCTTCCCCGGTAACCTCAAATTTCACCTCAACCACCTTAACAACACCAATACCGCCAACCTCCTTGAAAGCATGAACAACAGCGGCCTCACCCAGCTAGTAGCCAACCATTCACAAATGATTGCCGAAGGCACCCAGCATACCTTATTATTGCTTCACAGCACGACTCCATCCACAGCCCCCCTACTATTAAAAACAGCCCTAACCTATTGGCAAAGATCACTCCAATACACAAACCATAGGATCCTGTACGCCCCTAATACCCCACTGCTAGGGATCCCGACTTCAGTGGGATTAGCAAGTAAGCGGAGCATACAAAAGTGGGAAGAAGAGAGGGTAAACGGGATGGGGATGTTCTTCATAGATGGTATACAGCGAAATCACGAGGACTTCGCCCATGAACAGGGAGTACCCCGGTCCCTCTTCATGTTACAGGCCAACATAACCAAATTCATAAAGAAACACTGAATCTCTTACACACAAATTTGTTCACACTGTATACTTGATGGGAAATGGTCGTCACTTGATCAAATGGTTTTATAGGGGCATACGTTCACATGCAGCAACCTCACTTACAACTCTCAGGTAAAAATGGGATAGAGACTTAGGCAGGAACATGTCGGATAAGGAGTGGGACTCACTCCTCGAATATCCCAGGAAGGTATCCCGTAATGCTAAATTTAAAATCATACAATACATGGTGATGCATAGGGCCTATCTCACTGTCCACAGTGTACAACATGTAGGTTCTAAAGAAAAACACTGGTCCCTCAAGGGGGGAAGTTTGAACCTCTACTTCCTTGGAGAAAATTATTTTGGCCATCAAAAGATTGGTTCAATTTCTCAATAAGACAGTTTTATTCAATTTGTTCAACATTAGAAAAAATAGTTGCAATTTTATATTCAAGCCAAATTGAAAGTAAAAAGATGATCTCAAGGTGCACAATGGTGAGGTGCAAGTGAAATAAGAGAGTGTAACGTGCGCTGGTGCCATACAGTCTACGTACGTAGTGTGCATAAGTAGTGACTGGTCCAGGATGCAAAAGTGGTTGGTACACACTCTGACACAGGGTGAAATGCTTCTGAATCCCCCAAAAATATAGGGCCTCATTTATGAAAAGTGACACATCGCTGCGTGAAAACAGCGATGCGTCACTTTTCAATGCGCCCTCCTTGCGACATGCTGGATGAGTCATATTTACAGTATGATGCATCATGTCGCAAGGAGTTACAGATGCGTCAGTATTTCTGACGTATCTGCAGGCGCAAAAATGACGCATTGCTGGAGTGTGTCACGAAAGTGACGCAACTCCAGCAATGGGTCATTTCACATGGGAAAGTCCCATGTTAAATGTGCCTGCGTCAGTCTTACGCCTGCCATGAGGCAGGCGTAAGATATTGACGCATTTGCTTCCTAGAAGTGACGCACTGAAATCTTATAGATTTCACTGCGTCACTTCTACGAGGCTTACTTGGATCCGAACGCCCACCCTGCATACATTATACCTGGCTCAGGTATAATGTGGCGCAGGGGTTTACAAAGTGACGCATCTAGCTAAATGCTTCACTTTGTAATTATGACACAACATGGCACATTTTTTACGCCGCTGGTGCGTCACAAAAAGTAATGAACCAGTGGCGCAAAAGTGACGCAAGGGCTCATAAATAAGACTCATAGTACACTAATATTGTGCTGACGTTTCGACACTACAAGAGCACACGATGTCTGTAAGGAATGACTTACTAGGGAGTTTATAGTCGGTGTAATAGGAGTGAACACTTTGTCTTTGAACAGGATATGTTGGGAGGTGGGGTGATGGGGCAACAAACAGTAAAAGGGTACCAAACATCAAAGGGGTTCAGGGACATGGGCAATTCAGTGTTCACCGCCTGTGCATCCATCCATCCATCCACCCATCCATCCATCCATCCATCCATCCATCCATCCATCCATCCATCCACCCAGCCCGCCCATCCATCCATCCATCCATCCATCTACCCAGCCTGCTCATCCATCCATCCATCCATCCACCCCTCCATCCATCTATCCATTCATCCATTCATCCACCCATCCATCCATCCATCCACCCAGACCGCCCATCCACCCATCCATCCATCCATCCATCCATCTACCCAGCCCACTCATCCATCCATCCATCCATCCATCCATCCATCCATCCACATCCATCCATCCATCTACCCAGCCCACCCATCCATCCATCCATCCATCCATCTACCCAGCCCACCCATCCATCCATCCATCCACCCAGCCCGCCCACCCATCCATCCATCCATCCATCCATCCATCCATCCATCCATCTACCCAGCCCACCCATCCATCCATCCATCCATCCACCCAGCCCGCCCACCCATCCATCCATCCATCCATCCATCCATCCACCCAGCCCGCCCATCCATCCATCCATCCATCCATCCATCCATCCATCCATCCATCTATCCATCCAGCTACCCAGCCCACCCATCCATCCATCCATCCATCCATCCATTCATCCATCCATCCATCTATCTACCCAGCCCACCCATCCATCCGTCCATCCATCCATCCATCCATCCATCTACCCATCTACCCAGCCCACCCATCCATCCATCCATTCATCCATCCATCCATCCATCTACCCAGCCCATCCATCCATCCGTCCATCCATCCATCCATCCATCTACCCAGCCCACCCATCCATCCATCCATCCATCCATCCATCCATCCACCCAGCCCACCCATCCATCCATCGATCCATCCACCCCTGCTTTGCTACACAGGTGGTACACTCCTCTCTTTCTCACCTGCATGCTGTCACTTCTTGCAGGGCTGACCTGGTCCCCGCCTTCTCCTTCGGCGAGAACGAGCTGTACCAGCAGGTGGTGTTCGAGGAGGGCAGCTGGATGAAGGCCATCCAGCAGCGGTTCCAGAAGCTGGTGGGGTTCGCTCCCTGCTTCTTCTACGGCAGGGGTCTGACCTCCGCGCACTCCAAGGGGTTCCTGCCCTATTCCAGGCCCATCAGCACTGTCAGTAAGTGAGTTATGTCTGTGTTCAGGATCCTGTGTGCTGGACTACAAAGGAAGGGGGGGGGGGTTGCCTCTCAGCATTGCGTTTCATTATTGTACATGTCCAGGGTCCCAGTGATGCATTTGAAGGGGAGGGTTATTTGTAAGATCTCTGTAGTCCTTCCTTTCTTTCCACTGCTCCGAAGTCTGGTGTTTGGAAGCAGACTCTGGCAAAGGTAGTCCCTGCAGCAGTGCTTAATTTATATAAAAAAATTAAGTGCCAGGGCTCTCGTCAGGACGTTACTGCAGCTTGCACCATGCATTGCCCCTGTCAGCGCTGCCAATGATAGTGACAAGACAACAACTAACCATCCACTCCTACAAGTGTGACAATTCAGACTATTTCAGGCCTCCAAAGCTACAAGAATGGCTTGGGCGACAGGTAATGGTTATTTTTAATGTATATTGAATTAATAATTAACTGTTGTTGTGGTGATCTCTAAATTAGCCAGACAGTGCCACCTTGTGGCAGAATGTCACAGGTACCGTGTTGAAAATTAAGCGCCGGTGCCGAGTCCCAGAAACCACAGCCTCAAATTAAGCACTGCCCGGCAGGACCCAGAAACTAAGGAGCTCAGGACCCAGGGTAGAAGACAAGTCAACAGTGGGAGTCAAAAAGCACATGATACTAACTGGAGGGGTGCACAAGGGCCAGAGAGGCGCAGATGGGGAAAAGAAGCTGGGCGTGAGTCACACACCTTGTAGCACAGATGTACTCACTCATTTGATATGAGTTCCGCACATTACATTAGATGTGAATCTCACATTGGGCTGCACAGTCTCTCTCATGTGGTGCAAGGCTCTTGTGAGGAGCAGCATCACAGTCACTGGGTCTGAATTTCACTTCTTGCAACACAAGAGACACTCATTGAGCATGAGTGCGACACCTTGGATCACGGTCACTCAATGGGTATCAAGCCCTCACCTTGGTGTACAGTCTCTCTTACTGGGTGCGATCTCAATGGGTGTTAGTTTCACTTGGAGCATGATATCACTCACCGAGCCAGTATTATGCCTCAGAGCAGTCTCACTCATCAGGTGTGAATCCTTTACTTTGGTGCACGATCTCAAGTGTGAATCCTTTACCTTTGTGCACAGTCTCACTCATCAGGTGTGAATCCTTTACTTTGGTGCACAGTCTCACTCACCAGGTGTGAATCCTCTCCTTTGGTGCACGATCTCAAGTGTGAATCCTTTACCTTTGTGCACAGTCTCACTCACCAGGTGTGAGTCCTTCACTTTGGTGCACACTCTCACTTACCAGGTGTGAATCCTCTCCTTTGGTGCACGATCTCAGGTGTGAATCCTTTACCTTTGTGCACAGTCTCACTCACCAGGTGGGAATCCTTTACTTTGATGCAATGTCTCACTCACCAGGTGTGAATCCTTTACTTTGGTGCAATGTCTCACTCACCAGTTGTGAATCCTTTACTTTGGTGCAGAATCCTGAGTGAATCCTTTACCTTGGTGCACAATCTCAGGTGTGAATCCTTTACCTTGGTGCACAGTCTCACTCACCATGTGTGAATCCTTTACTGTGGTTTCAATGTCTCACTCACCAGGTGTGAATCCTTTACTTTGATGCAATGTCTCACTCACCAGGTGTGAATCCTTTACTTTGGTGCAATGTCTCACTCACCAGGTGTGAATCCTTTACTTTGGTGCATGATCTCAGGTGTGAATCCTTTACCTTTGTGCACAGTCTCACTCACCAGGTGTGAATCCTTTACTCTGGTGCACAGTCTCACTCAACAGGTGTGAATTATTTATGTCCATGCACAGTCGCACTCACCAGGTGTGAATACTTTACCTTGGTGCACAGTCTCACTCACCAGGTGTGAATCCATTACTTTGGTGCACAGTCTCACTCACCAGGTGTGAATGGTTTATTTTGGTGCACAGTCTCACTCACCAGGTGTGAATGGTTTATTTTGGTGCACAGTCTCACTCACCAGGTGTGAATGGTTTATTTTGGTGCACAATCCTGAGTGAGTCCTTTACTTTGGGGCACAGTCTCACTCACCAGGTGTGAATCCTTTTTTTTTTTAATTTTTAAACTCTGTTTATTGAGTTTTTAACACAGAACAATACAAGGGTTGGTATTGCGGCTGAAAGTAGTGACACCTGGATCATTCATCATAGACAGTTCATGGCATTTCAACAGTATAATACAGTAGTAGCCGGTCATACATTGTCATACATTGTATGTCAATCAGGGATAGTCCCGCAGTGCCATTGTACATTAGAAGAGTGCCATGTTGCAGCTCATCGCGAGGGAATGTAAAGGGTAGTATCTAGTATTTCATGCATATCAACATTGAACATCAGCAAGTTACACTAGTCGTTAGGTCATACAATCACATATGCAGCAAATGTTCATACTCTTAAGCCACACATTGATGGCACCACATGTATGGTTAGACACATCTCACCTGGCTATCACCGCCCCTCCGGATCCCACCTCCATCTGGACCCTCATCCCCATCTACCTGAACTAGCAGATATCCGACTAGAGGGCCCCAAATGTCATTAGACCTGCTGGAAATCGGAAGTAATTCAGCAAAAATCGCGTATTGTTCCTGACAATGAGTCATATCTGCGAGGCAGTCTTTAAACTTTGGGGCCCTTCCACGACCCCATCTACATGCAACGCGCCGTTTTGCAAGAGGCAAAGCAATATCTAAGAATTTCCTGCAGGTCTTAGGGATGTGTGGTGTGTGCCCCATGAGCATTAGTAATGGAACAGGATTTATGGACTCTCCAACCATAGATTCAAGGGCGCCATGCACCTGTTGCCAATAGGTATGAACAAGGGGGCATTCCCAGGCGCGATGCAGGAAACCAGAGGTGTGAATCCTTTACTTTGGTGCACAGTCTCACTCACCAGGTGTGAATCCTTTACTTTGGTGCACAGTCTCACTCACCAGGTGTGAATCTTTTATGTTGCTGCACAATCCTGAGTGAGTCCTTTACCTTGGGGCACAGTCTCACTCACCAGGTGTGAATCCTTTATGTTGCTGCACAATCCTGAGTGAATCCTTTACCTTGGTGCAAAGTCTCACTCAACAGGTGTGAATTCTTTATGTCCTCGCACAGTCTCACTCACCAGGTGTGAATCCTTTACTTTGGTGCACAGTCTCACTCACCAGGTGGGAATCCTTTACTTTGGTGCACGATCTCAGGTGTGAATCCTTTACCTTTGTGCACAGTCTCACTCACCAGGTGTGAGTCCTTTATGTTGTTTCAATGTCTCGCTCATCAGTTGTGAATCCTTTACTTTACTGCACGATCTCAGGTGTGAATCCTTTACTTTGGTGCACAGTCTCACTCATC
Organism: Lissotriton helveticus; assembly: GCF_964261635.1. Lineage (NCBI taxonomy): Eukaryota > Metazoa > Chordata > Amphibia > Caudata > Salamandridae > Lissotriton > Lissotriton helveticus. Next base: position 89,276,191 of record NC_136064.1, read on the forward strand.
AGGTGTGAAACCTTTACGTGGGTGCACAGTCTCATTCCTCCAGTGTGAACCCTTTACGTTGGTGCACAGTCTCATTCCTCAAGTGTGAACCCTTTACGTTGGTGCACAGCCTCACTCACCAGGTGTGAATCCTCTCCTTTGGTGCACGATCACAGGTGTGAATCCCTTACCTTTGTGCACAGTCTCACTCATCAGGTGTGAATCCTTTCGTTTGGTGCACGATCTCAGGTGTGAATCCTTTACCCTTGTGCACAGTCTCACTCACCATGTGTGAATCCTTTACTGTTGTTTCAATGTCTCACTCATCAGTTGTGAATCCTTTAGTTTGGTGCACGATCTCAGGTGTGAATCCTTTACCTTTGTGCACAGTCTCACTCACCAGGTGTGAATGGTTTATTTTAGTGCACAATCCTGAGTGAATCCTCTACCTTGGGGCACAGTCTCACTCACCAGGTGTGAATCCTTTATGTTGCTGCCCAATCCTAAGTGAATCCTATACCTTGGTGCAAAGTCTCACTCAACAGGTGTGAATTCTTTATGACCATGCACAGTCTCACTCACCAGGTGTGAATACTTTACCTTGGTGCACAGTCTCACTCACCAAGTGTGAATCTTTTTCTTTGGTGCACGATCTCAGGTGTGAATCCTTTACTTTGGTGCAATGTCTCACTCACCAGGTGTGAATTGTTTATGTTGGTGCACAATCCTGAGTGAATCCTTTACCTTGGGGCACAGTCGCACTCACCAGGTGTGAATACTTTACCTTGGTGCACAGTCTCACTCACCAGGTGTGAATCCTTTACTTTGGTGCACGATCTCAGGTGTGAATCCTTTACTTTGGTGCAATGTCTCACTCACCAGGTGTGAATGGTTTATGTTGGTGCACAATCCTGAGTGAATCCTTTACCTTGGGGCACAGTCGCACTCACCAGGTGTGAATACTTTACCTTGGTGCACAGTCTCACTCACCAGGTGTGAATCCTTTACTTTGGTGCACGATCTCAGGTGTGAATCCTTTACTTTGGTGCAATGTCTCACTCACCAGGTGTGAATGGTTTATGTTGGTGCACAATCCTGAGTGAATCCTTTACCTTGGGGCACAGTCGCACTCACCAGGTGTGAATACTTTACCTTGGTGCACAGTCTCACTCACCAGGTGTGAATCCTTTACGTTGGTGCACAGTCTCATTTATTTCGGGGCCTATTTATGAAAAGTCGCGCAGTGCAGCTCAGCACATCACTTTGCCTCTCTGCATTGCATGATGGGGAAAGGGCAGGAATGTGCCATATTTAAGGCAATGTGACACATTTCAGCCTTTTACTGAGCGCTGGTGCCCTGTTGACAGCCTCGTGCTGACGCAGGCACCCTTAGACCATGTGCAAGAAGGGGCACCTTCCTGCACAAAAACAATCTTGAGAGGCATATTCCTTCTTCTATGTGTGCCATAGAATGTCCATTTTGCGTTTATCTGAGATACTTACTTTATGTGGTCAAGTCAAATCAGGCTCACCTATGGACCGATTTATCCCAGATGTGTTTATTAAACTTCAGGGGCCTCATTTATGAGAAATTACGCATCACTGCGTGAAAGCAGCGATGCGTCACTTCTCAGTGTGCACTCCTTGCGAAATGATGGATGCGTCATATTTACAGTATGACGCATCATGTCACAAGGCGTTACAGATACGTCAGTATTTCTGACGTATCTGTAGGGCGCAAAAGTGACGCATTGCTGGAGTGTGTCACAAAAGTGATGCAACTCCAGCAATGTGTCCTTTCACATGGGGCAAGCTCCATGTGAAAGGGCTTGCGTCAGTCTTACGCCTGCTGTGAGGCAGATGCAAGATATTGACGCATTTGAGTCCTAGAAGTGGCGCAGTGAAATCTGGTAGATTTCACTGCGTCACTTCTATGAACCTTTCTTGCGTGGGAACACCCCCCCTGCATATATTATACCTGGTGCAGGTATAATGTAGCGCAGGGGTTTACAAAGTGACGCATCTACCTAGATGCGTCACTTTGTAAATGTGGCGCAACAAGGCGCATTTTTTACACTGCTGGTGCGTCACAAAAAGTGACGCACCAGTGGTGCAAAAGTGACGCAAGGGCTCATAAATGAGCCCCCAGGATTCTCTGCTCCCACCCCGCCTAGAACTGATCAATCTGTCTCTGGCATCAGCATCTGTACCTAGTCCTTGGAAGCATGCCAAGGTCATCCCCCTCCTGAAGAAACCTACTTTGGATGCTTCCAACCCTGAACATTTTCACCCCATCTCTCTCCTGCCTTTCCTTACTAACATAGCAGAGAAACATGTCAGTGTCACCCTAACCAAGTTTCAAGAAGAGAACCAGATTCTGAGCACCTCTCAGAATTACTTTAGGCCGATGAATAGTGCAGAATCTGCACTTCTTGGGTTTAGAATTTATATTCAACCTTTGTCTCAGGTCGTGAATTCTTTGTGGCTTGAGTTGTTGTCTTATGCAGATGACACTCAGCTCGTACTCTCCTTCTCTGACAACCCCAGGTTACACCTGGTCAATTTTCAAAGGGGAATGCTTGCTGCTGCAGAGTGGCTGGATTCAAACTGCTTATGCCTAAACACGAGTAAAACTGAAATCCTCTTATTAGGAAAAGATACCCACTCCTGGGGCGGTCATTGCTGGCCCCCCTCACTTGGGTCCTCCCATCAAGACTGCTGTAAAAAATCTAGGTGTCTGGGTGGATAACACCCTATCTTTTGAAGTGGATTCAAAATCGGTGGTAGACACATGTTTTGGCCTATTGCGAACTTTCAAGCCCATTCTTGGATTTTTCGATCCTTTCACCTGTCAACTCATCTTTCAAGCATCTATTCTAACTCTGTTAGATTATTGCAATAATCTATATTTGGGAATCAATAAGGTGTACGCCTCTCCTGGGGAGTCTTGTAAATCTGGGAATGCATCAAAAACCATGGGAGTTGCGTGGGAACACCCACACAACACCCATGAAATGCGTTCCCAGGGCAGAGTAAGGCAACGCAGCGATCTGCATGGCGTTGCCATACTACAGAGTTATGGAGCCACTCAGGAACATGCAAAGTGGCCTTGTGTGGCTTAATAAATCTCACTTACGGTTTGCGTCATGCATGTACACGTTGCGTGGTGCTTGAGCGGTAATGTAAACTGATACTTGTATAGCGCACTACTCACCCGCAAGGGTCTCAAGGCGCTTGTACGAATACCGCTGTGGAACCCATCCTGGCTTTCCCTGTGAGGTGTCCACTCCTGGGCACCCCCAAGGTGGAGGCCAGGCATCCTTAGCGTTGTGGGGGCCGTTGTGGAGATTAAGCAAGCTATTGCCCGGAGTTGCAGAGTTGGACCCATGGTGGTTTGAATAGGCACCGAGGCGAGAATTATCAGGTCCGTGGAATTTTGAGCCCAAGGCCCGCCGAGGCGGGGAATTGAACCCTGGTCCCGGGCTAGACCTCTGCATCAGGGTCTGCCGCTCTAACCATTGAGCCACACTTCTGGTACAAACCAGCCCGTAAATAGGCCCCCTAGTGTGAACCATGCACCTCTGGAATCCAGCCTCCCTACCTGGGTGTAAGTCTCAATTGTTGATCAACAACCTTACTCTTGACCTTGATACAACACAGCTTACCTCCCACCCCTGTGGACTCTTGGACTTGAGATCTCTCCTGAATAGTGCCCGCTTCATGATGAACCCTGGCTTTATCATATAGCAATGAGGAGTCAAGACGCTGTAGGATCAGAGAAGGATTACGGAAGTTTTTTCTGCTTGGAGTGATAACCACTCCTTTCGCCAATGCCACGATTCATGTTTGAGAACTTCTGATTTCAGAGAGACGGAGTGGAAGAGCAGAGGAGGGAATGAAAAGAGCCAGTGGGAGAGCAGAGGAGGGAATGAAAAGAGCCAGTGGGAGAGCAGAGGAGGGAATGAAAAGAGCCAGTGGGAGAGCAGAGGAGGGAATGAAAAGAGCCATGTAAAAATAGTGGAAATAGTGGGTTCCCGGGTAGAAAACAGCCCTCCGATGTGGTCACCTCAGGGGCAGATTAGCTGCAGGGGCCAGTAGCCCATTGTCCACTTTCACCCACACCTCTAACACCCCTAAATCTAGGATTTAAGTTCTATTCCTGACACTAGAACCTCAGTTCTGATCTGACTTGCAAGAAGGACAAAGAAAAGACCTGTGTCTGGGACAACAGGAGCGGCACATAGCAAAGTTGCGATACTCTGCACCTGTAACAACATTTCTGGTACTGCACAACAGCAAATCATCTTGAACCAAGGTTCGGCTCCCACAGACAGAGGGACCCCCCTTTGAGAGCAAAAGGCAACTCTACACTCCCCTAAACTAGTGGCACTCACTAGTCTCCTGCAGTCCGCAGGTAAAACCTTATACCAGAACCAAAGATTTTCTAGCCATCGAGCCCTCCGAGGTATTGCCCAAACGTAGATGGTTCAGTGCATTGTGGGAAATGTAGTCCTGCCTTCCACGAAGTTACAGGCAGCTACAGTGTTTCCCGGGACCTCCAGTTGTCAAAATATCTTTTTGTTGTGCTTACTGCTGCCAAGGCTTGATCGCCAGTCCAGTAACTAACCCCTTTACTTGATGCTGCACCTCGAGGGAACTTTGCACAATATTCATCCAATGTCAGCAGCAGCTCCATTGTTGAGATTTTGTATCCGGTTTCCTAGTAGCACCATGTGAGTGGTAAAAGCAGCTCTTCCGTGGCTACGGCTTCAGCACCACGGACAGCCAGGACAACTCTGCACCCGGGCTTCTTGAGCCAGGTAAAATCGAACTGACTGTCGTGCCTTGGCCCTGGGACCTGCATCACCTCTACGCTCCTTGGGTTCCACGCAACTCGACCTGCCAGTGACCGATTGTCACTACCACTTTTTCCCATTGACTGTAATGCAAACGTCCTGCAGTAGTGAATTGCTGTGATTTATATTTTCTTCTAAAATCCATAATTCTGGTTACATGGATCTGATATCATTCGTTTTGGTGTCTAAATTAATATAAAAATCTGTTTTATTTGGATAAATTGATGTCGGATTTCTTTCAAGTCATGTCCATTTCTCATAGTCCATGTGGGTACTCTGAAACACTTAACACATGTTCCTTTAGTAAAAGCCGGACTCCTCTTTGCCCCTCTATCATGACTGAGCTATGGATTTATTATTGTGCCTCCAAGGACCATCTTTGGGGTATTGTGAGACTATTGCATGGTGCGGCCTAACCAGAATCACCACATAACACTCCACCTTTCTACCTGTATCTATAATATTGAATCTCCAGTCACAGAGAGGCACCTGGGTGCCCCATACATGAAGCTATGGCAGATTGAAGATATCACACATGACATGCTATGAAAACTCATTCCTAGAAAGTGTTATGTCATGTTTTGACCTCTCTTCTATCCGCATGCATGCTTAATAATTTCTACAGATCCATGTTACTACAACATGCGCTGAAAGATTAAAAAACGTATATGTTTGTCATGTCTTGCTCTGGATCCCAGCTTTTGATCAAGGACAGAAGAAAAACACTACCAAACGATCAAATATGATGTAAATTCTCTCAAATTCTTCACATCGTGACCGTATAATTAGATTATTTGTGAAAATATGATTGTAAATCTGTGTTTATCAATATATATCTCTTCACAGGCTGCTAGGAAGTCTGGTCTCCCTCCCCTTGGTCCGCCCACTTCTCAATCTAAACAGGGCTTTCTGATCAATGCGAGGTCCTTGATCAAACATAATATAGATTTCCACGACTTTGTAAGTACGAGACAACCTGACTGGGTCTTTGTTACTGAGACTTGGGCCTCGGAGTCTTCTGGTCATGACCTCCTGTTGGCTATTCCAGAAGGATATGCCTTTCAGAGGTTGGACAGAGTGCGACGCAGAGGTGGTGGACTGGCTATTCTTTTCAAGTCCGCACTCTCCTGCACTATAAAATCTCTATCGGTCCCCTCAGACCCATTTGAGGCCCTATACTTTTGTATTGGGAATGCCCCCTCGAGCTCCTTCACTGGAATTCTTCTATACAGACCCCCAGGATCCAGAACTAACTTCTGTCCTGAGCTCTTTAGAATTCTGGAACCATATTTTGGTAGATCTCATTTTACCATCCTGGGTGACACGAATTTCCATCTAGAGGATCTGGCATCTAAGGACACATCCTCCCTAGTTAACCCCTTGGAAGCATGTGACTTTGTCCAAAGAGTGCTCCATCCGACCCACAAGGCTGGCCACATCCTAGATGGGATATTTTCTAATGATTCTAGATTAACGGTCGGCGTACCTGTGACGATAGTTTGGTCTGATCATTTAGCTGTTCCACTGTCCTTGGATATTTCTTGTTCAGAGGGTAATTTGGGTACTAACAAGAAATGTCTTAAAAGAAGCTTTAGGAACTTTACGAATGAGGCCCTGGCCCCTTTTATTCAAAGTACGAATATTACATCCCAGCGGATGGTGGATGAAACGGCCCAAGAACTCGCGGACTCCATCACTAAAGCAGCTGATGAGTTAGCTCCCGCCTCACTCAAACATGTGGCACGACATAAGCCGACAGCCCCATGGTTTACGGAAGAACTTAGACTCCTCAGACAAAAATGCAGAAGGAAGGAACGATGCTGGCGCAAATCTTGGGATCCCAAAGACCGAGAAGTTTATAAGGGCCTGTTACGAGATTATAAAAACAGAGTCATTAAGGAGAAACAGGATTATTTTACCAACTTAACCTGTTCTCTCACGTCATCTAAAGAGCTTTTTAAGATCGTTGACTCCTTATGCTCACTCCAGTTACCCGACCCTGTGGTTGTCTCACAGGAGCTATGTAATAACATCTCAGATTTCTTCTATAAAAAAATAGATGACATCTATGTGGCTCTTCAATCACAGAGGAACTCTCTTAGTGAGGAGGATTTTTCTCGAGTTAAACATTTGGAATCCTGGGATGCGGCTGCTCCCCAAGTCCTGAATCAATTTCCTATGCTCTCCTTGGAGGGTCTCAATCTCCTACTAGATAAAACAAAATCTGCTTCTCCTTTGGACCCGGTTCCTTTGAGAATACTAAAGAACTGTAGGGATACTATTCTTCCTCCAATGTTGAAAATAATGAATGGTGCTTTGGAGCAAGGTATTTTCCCAGTGGCATGGAAGAGGGCCATTGTAAAACCCCTCCTTAAAAAGCCCACCCTTGACCCTGGTCTACTGAAGAACTTTAGGCCTATTTCTCTTTTGCCGGCCCCTGCTAAGATGTTGGAGGCCCATCTGAATTGTCATCTTTCCAACTTTCTGGACGCCTCAGGGTTTTTGGATGGGTCCCAACATGGCTTTAGAAAGCTGCACAGCACGGAGTCTGCTTTGACTAAGGTCGCAGATAACATCCGTCGGAAAGTCGATCTTGGGCAGACCACCGTGCTAGTCCTGCTGGATCTTACAGCAGCTTTTGATACCCTGTCTCCCTGTACTTTAACATCTAGGTTAAGGGAGGCAGGGGTAGCAGGACCGGCTTTGAGTCTCCTGAACTCCTTTTTACATCAGCGAGAGCAGCGAGTGATGCTTGGGGATTACCTCTCCCCTGTCAAGTCGTTGCAATGTGGGGTGCCACAGGGGTCGGCATTGAGTCCGACCCTGTTTAATATCTACGTGGCCCCCCTTGCAAGACTATTAAGATCTCAGGGGATGGAGGTAGTGTCGTATGCCGACGACACGCAGATTATGGTGTCCCTGACCCACTCTGTGAATGTCACCGCGTCCAACTTTAAGTCCGGTATGCAACTTGTTGCAGACTGGATGATTCTCAACTCATTAAAGTTGAACGGTGACAAAACGGAGGTCTTGGTCTTCGGCAAAGACCAGGGAATGTGGTCAGGTGAGTGGTGGCCCTCATCTTTAGGCATCTGCCCCACACCCACACAATCTGCTAGGAACCTAGGAGTCATTTTTGACACCCGGCTTTCCATGGAACTTCAGGTCAATAGGACAGTGGCCACCTGTTGGGGGGTCATCAGGATTTTGAAAAGAATTGCTCATTATCTTTCCCCACAGGCACGTAAACAGGTTGTGATCGCCCTTGTTGGCTCAAGGCTTGATTATTGTAACTCACTCTATGCCGGGGCCAACAAGGGCCTCCTACAACGCCTACAGGTTGTACAAAACGCCGCGGCGCGTTTTGTTTTGGCTCTCCCGTGGCGGTCTTCTGCGACCCTGGCAAGGAAGAATCTCCATTGGTTGCCTATCCCTTCCAGAGTTTCGTTTAAACTTCTCTGCCTTACTTACAGCGCCTTGAAGGCAGGCCCGAATGATGCCTTGGGATCCTTGCTATCCAGGTATGTCCCAAACAGATGTCTCCGCTCTCTAGAGCTTAACCAACTGGTAGTCCCACGCGCCAGGATGGCGAGATGGGGGAGCAAGGCCTTCTCCATTCTTGCACCACAACTATGGAACACTCTTCCCCTGGAGATCAAGTTACAGCCTTCACTTGATCTCTTCAGGAAAGCTTTGAAAACTTGGTGCTTCATTAAAGCCTATCAGTGAGCTCTTGTTTCTGGTTGCCGTCAGCTAGTTTTTGAGTTAGGCGCCTTGACGCCCACTGGGCATAGCTGCGCGTAGACAAATCACATTTCATTCATTCATTCATATCTTTTTCCACCCTTTTAGTGGAATTTAACTAGTACTTGCAAGTTAAAACTCAAATCAGGAAGGATTGGATATGCAATACCTGTTCATAAGCAACCATCATAATCTTAACTCTTTGTTTAACATTTTCCATATATATATCCTATGAACTGGAAGTAACTATTGTACTAACTATTATAATGAGTTAACTGGATAATTAAAGTTTATCAGGACCTACAGAAGGGTCTCTCATACCCTTGCCTGGAGTTCCAGTGTAAGCCACAGAGGACTTTAATGGGGGTCTATCTAATGGGGCCGTTAAACAGCGTTTACAACGAATCTTTTACCCCACAGGGATTCACAACACGTTCGTTACAATGACCGCGTTGTGATTCCGCATACCATTACTCCGCAAGTCGGAACAACGACTTGTGGAGGGGCGGGGACCTGTTGGATTTAAAATCCAACACCTTCCCTAGTGTCCGCACAGACTGGAGTTAGAATAGTAAATTATACTATTCCAACATCCAGCGCCCCCCTCCGCAAGTCGTTGTTCCGACTTGCGGAGTAATGGTATGCGGAATCACAACGCGGTGGTAAAAGAATGCGGGATTTAAAGGTATATTCAATGGGGCCTGATTGATCAATTATTATTTGTAATTAACTTAATAATGTTACACTATAGTACATGTGCCAAGCTGGAATGTTTTGCAGTGTGCGACCATTATTAAGTTTATTATTGCACGTATCATAGGCTTGGTGATCTTCGAGGACATTGCATTATGACATGAAATGTAGTCACAGTTCTACAGTTTTGTCTTCTACAGCTTCCCCATTCTGTCCTATCACTCCCATTCTCCTGCAGCAATTTCTTGACTGCTGTCCTCTTTCTCTGTGTTTCTCTTGCAGTGGGAGAACCCATCACTGTGCCAAGGGTCGAGAACCCGAGCCGCGAGATGGTGGAGCGCTACCATACCATGTACACGGAGTCCCTCGTCAAACTCTTCAACACTCACAAGACCGAATATGGCCTCAAAGAGAGTGAGACGTTATGCATCATCTGAGAGAACTGAGATGGCCACCTGGGACATGTTAGGACCTCTCGGTATTAATGTTTATGCCAAGGTGACGAGCAGAGGAGAGCATTGATGGACTGAGCTATGAGCTTCCTCTGTGGAAGGCCACTCTTCCTTATTGGACACATAGAGGGCTTGAAATGGTGTTGATGCAGCCTGCATTGTAGCGCTTGACGAAATTCAAGAGCTTTTCTTGACTTTCATGTGTTGGCAACATCGAGCTCCCCACAACTGAGAGAATTACGACTGAGGTATTCATCTCGTTCTAGTGCTGGTGCATGGATTTTCCTGGAACAATAAGCTACGAAGGATGTGGGATCTTCTTCCTGCAGAGACTTGTGGGAGTGGCAATCAATTATTTAGAGAAGATTTTTTGAAGATTTTGGAGGATCAATTCTTTCGCCCTCGCTTTCTGTAAATCAATCATATTTCCTGTCTATGCTAAAGAAGACATCATATAGTGAACACTTTGTGCCAGCATTGAGAGACAAATATTGTAGTGGCAAACCTCTGCAGATATTGAGAGGCAGTCACTGGGTGACCACATCCTATTGGTCATTTGGACAAGTCCTTTGCTCTTTGGACCAATTTTGAGCAAAGAGTTTCTGCAAATATTGGTGGGAGGCCAATCATTTGATGACCATTTCCTGTAGATGTTGGGGACCAATGACGTAGCAACCACTTCTTGCAAATATTGAGGGACCAATCATTTTGTGGAAACTTCATGAAGTTAATGGTGGTGGAGGGGGTACCTTCTTCTGTTGTTATTGACGGCTGCATCTCTTCTTTCAGAAATTGGTGGATGAATTATTTAGGGTCTAAATAAAAAAACGTTACCAATAATTTACTGATAAATGGTCTGATTTAGAGTTTGACGGACAGGTTACGCCGTTAAAAATGTGACGGATATCATGTTCACCTAATTACAGTCCATTGGTTCTAATTATGCTTGAATGCACTTGTAATTTGGCGGACAGGATATCAATTATATTTTTGATAGAATAACCTGCCCGCCAAACTCTAAATCAGTCCCAAATTTCTACAAATTTTAGGTAAGCAATAGATGCATGATCACATCTTGTAAAGTTAGTGGCCCCACCCTCCAGATTAAAGTCTCTTCCTTTGCATATCAAGGGAACAAACATTTTGACTACTTCATGCTCATACTTCAAATAAATGACATAATGCTCTTGATCCTGAGAATACTGGAGACCAGTTATATAGTGGCCACTTGTGCAGCATCACAGATGCAACCAGTTACTGGGCTTTTCACAAGGGTAGCTAATACTAGTGAGTAATTGGCATTTATCATTTATTCTCACACTGTTGAGTAATTTTATTACTTTGAGATATTCACAAAATCCGAGTGTAAAGTTACTCAAAATTGTAGACTTACGTGTCCCCACCCCCTGAGTAAGGGGTGGAGTCGAACTTACAAAAAAGAAACATTAGTAAGTCCAGCACCACACACGGCCAACCACTGGTAATGCAACCTCCCTGTAGAAAATAATGGCGGTAGGGACTTAGAACCCGATTTAATTCTTGGTGGTAAGGATACCCCATCGTAGCAGCAAAGGAGTATCCTAACTGCCAAGAATACAGTCTGTACACCACATTTATATGCGGGCTGACCTTCTGGTTAATCACACCACATACTAATGTGTGTCTGTCTTGATTAATCTATTCTGGCGGCCCTGTGGAATAAGTGTTGTCGGAGGCTGACCTGTCATTCCACCCACCTAATTTAGATGGACGAAATTACAGGTCAGTTTTCACAACCCGTCACCGCCAGTTAGATCCTGGCAGTAAGGGGCAGCGAAAACTGCTAAATGCGCCTCTCGCCATGTGAGACAACTCCCATGGCAAGGGAGACATTTTAGTTTTTATTTTATGCTTAAAAAAAAAAACTTTAGGGATTTTCTTTTTGAAAATAAAAAAGTAAACTGTTTGGTGCAGGGCTCCATCCTGCTGACTGAGCCCTGGAACAAACAGGAAAATGCATTGACAGGAAATTCCACAATGACGATTCCTGCCAGTGCTTTATAAATGACCACAAGCTTGGCAGTCATTTATAAATTTGGAGGGATGAGTAGTCTTGGCCTGGTGGACGTAAAGTTCTCTAGCAGGCTAATGGATATTACGTCATGATCGAACTCTTAAATGAAAACCCTGTAGGAAATAATGTTAAATTAAATTATTTAAAATAGTTAAAAATATAAATACATGTAATTAATGTTTAAAAAGCATCTAAAAATAAAACATTTATTATTTAATCATGAAATAGTTGAACTCTTTTTTTTGCATATATTGATCAACGTAAGAGTACATTGTCTTAAAATATATTCAAACTACTTTTAGTTCCACACATCACTTAAAACTTCAGAAAAAAACGTGTTAGTTATTTCATATATTAAAATGAATTCGAGATTTAGTTCAACATTAGTTTGATAGTGCTGTAGCATTTTTTTATTTCTACTACATTTAAAAATATATAATTAGTTTACATTAGTATTCAATATAAAATATTTCTATTTGATTTATTATAACATTTAATAAACGTTTTACATTTTTTCCTACACTTTACTATAAGGAGATCTTCACCACAACAGTGAAGCTTCCCTCATAGTAAAGTATAGGGAAAAGTAAAAAAGTTTATTTAACTGAAAAAGTAGTAACAATATTGTAAATATTAATGTAATATTATGTTATATCTGAATTTCAATTGTAGAACCAATTGAAAAGTGCTACGAAGTTTAAAAAAGCACTATTAACTTATTTTTAATTAAAAATATAATTTACCTATATTAAATGCAAATATTTTTTTCTGAAATTTGAATTAAAAAAGAAATGTCTACCTTACGTAAAAATGTTTTTTTTATTTAGCATTAATATTCTTAAAAGTGATGTATAGAAATATTAAACAGTAGTTAAAATATGTTTAAATGAAAAATAATGTTACATTACTTTATAAATTCAAATAGGATGTTAAAATATTTTACAATTAAATTATGAATATGTTTTCTTTTCAGATATTTTTAACATTCTGTTGAATTTTTTTATATGTTTAACTATTTGAAATAGTTAAATGTCATTTAATTTACCATAGTTTAATTTAATTTAATTTACCATTATATAATGTGGGGTTTTATTCTAAGTCCCATTATTTTCTATGAGATGGTATAGCATTATCCATGGTTGGCCATATGTGGTCCTGAATTTACTCCACTTCTGAGCAGGAATAATTTACTAGTGTTTAGGTTCCTTTTATGACGGTAGTATCTTTAGAAGTGCAGCCTGTGAATAGCAATGAGTTTACTCTTTTGTGGGTGTGTGAATGTCCCTCTTTAAACCCCACGCTAACCCGAACTAAGCCCCTCTTACTGCTCCCTATATCCCTCCCATTTAGTAGTAAGTACGCCTCTTTTTCGAGCCACTTCCTGGGTCCCTCCCATATTTGCTACTAAGTAGAAAAGTTACATGTGTGAGGATCTCCCCATAGAAAAGAGAGGAGCGGTGGAGGTGTAGATTTACACTCGTAGGTTTGTGAATAGCATTTGGGAGTAATTGAGTAGTACTAGTGTAGTACTACTAAACATTCAGCAAAATGTAGTTTGTGGATTGGCCCTCTACTGACTAGTTCCTGTACATACAGCAAGACCAGCAGATAAAAACTTTGGACCAGCGATTTGGTGACCACATCTTGCAGACACTGAGGGCCCGATTCACAGAACTAATTTAAGACTAAATCCTAAACTTACTACTTTTGGTATTCACAGAAGTTAGGATTTTGTCTTAAGTTTGTCTTAAGACAGACTTAAGACAGACTTAAGTTAGGATTTTGTCTTAAGTCTGTCTTAAGACAAACTTAAGACAAAATCCTAACTTCTGTGAATACCAGAAGTAGTACGTTTAGGATTTTGTCTTAAGTTAGTTCTGTGAATCGGGCCCAATGTAACCCAACAATTTAGCGAACCTAAAGCCTGTGATAAAACGTGGCAATTCCCTGGAAGTATGGGCTCAATATGTAGTGCCCACGTCCCTAATATGATATGAAACTGATCATGTCATGTGTAGATGTTGAGTTTTCAGAAGCACTCTTCATAGGTTTCCTAATGCTAGTTATCTTGATGACCACATGTGGTTATACCATTTCATGGGCCAATTTGATCTGTTTCCTGCATAATACCTAGAGCTCCATGTTGTTTTAACTACTTCTTCCTAGGGGACCTCTTTTTATACCCACACCCTGCCTAATTCTTGGGCATCCATTTTGTTTAATCCACTTCTTGTGTATTGTGAGGTCACTTTCATACAGTGCCTCCATCTTGCATATCCCCAGAACCCTCCACATGGGGGACCATTTACTGACCACATTGGGAGACGACCCATGTGTTGAACATTCTGAACCATATAGTCCAATAGGCCTGTATAAGACTTTCTGCTCCCGAGACGTTGCTCTGCCTTATAGAGGTGGATTCTTACTAGCAAGTGTAATCCAGAGCAGGCGAAGATGACATGGCCTATTCGCAAGAGGTGCTGACTTTAGTACATGGGGTATCAGGTTTAATTCCTGGCCTGCACCCGGCAGAATATTCCTACCCTTTACCGCTGTGCCACCACCACGGAATCCTGGATCCAGGCGGACGCGGCAGTCCTGTGGCGGTCTGACTGTCACACTCAAAATACTGTGGATGGACTCGCAGTGGTTGTGGTGGTCGGACCACCACCGCAAGTACGGCAGTCCTAGGACCGCCATACTCGTAATAAGTCCCTTTGTCTCTCAATGCCTAAAAATGAAAAACAAAAGTGAAACATAATCTGGTTCAGTCGTAAAGCGCTCTAATCCCCACTGGCCAGGTTTGTGCTGTAAAAGCAGCTGCAAGAATAAAAAAGAGAGCGGCTAAACCACTAGCTGATAATCAAAAGGTGAGACGCCATACCTTTCTTTCTGCTCAAAGTGATTCCAGAGTACCCTCAATTTGATGTAGTACCCGCAGACTAGTAGTTAATAAAGATATGAGATTGTTTTTTCTTAATTGTGCGGGTTATGCAAGCAGTGTCCTACTCACATCATTGACCAAACTCATCCTAGTCAATACCACATTATGAATTATAATGCCACTTTTCTACATACTTTTTGCATTGACATTTTTTCCTTGCAGAAAATCACTTTTTTAAATTGCAATTTTTAAAAAAATGTCAATTGTTTTATGAATACACATTAACTATGGCTAAAACACGATGCATAAGGAGTGAACTACTTTGCTTGCGTGTCTAAAACACATTTATGTAAATAACTTTGTGGTTGTGAAAAAAGTTCAAAAATCATTTCTTAAAAGCATGCAATTAGACCAAAGGAGAGGCCAGGGTTCAGAACGGAGGGCCTGATGAGGATGGCGGTCCCACTGCTACCGACAGGCCGTCGGTAGAGGTCCGACCACCATCCAGCATAGGGGTCCGACTGCTGCATTATGATGCAGTCGGTGTGACTGCAGCGGTCGTAGGAACCAACCAACGCCTTCGACAGGAGGAGGGAGCCCATTGGGCCGTCGGGCGGATCGTAATCCCTACAATAGGGGCGGTGCCTGCGCAGGCACTGCCATAGGGATACGATGTCCCTATCCGACAACCTTTCCATGGTGGTCCGGCTGCCATGGAAAGGCTGTTGGAAAGGGACTTTGGGGGCCCCTAGCAGGGCCCTGGGCCCCTGTGGACCTCTATTATGAGGCCTGGGGGGCACCTGTGGTGCCCCCCAGGCCTCATGACCCGTGTGCCAGGCACACAGGCATGGATGTTCCAAAACATCCCCTTTTCCACTGCGGCTTGTGCTGCAGCACTTTTACGGGCCGCAGCACAAGCAGCAACGGAAAAGGTGATGTTTCTGCCCGCCTTCATGGCGGTCGCTTCTTAATTTGGAAGGTGGAACCACCAACTACATGTAGGTTAGTTTCCAACCTGTGCCATCATAGTTAGGCCCTTAGGGGCATATGTATCAAAAACGATTTTTGCGATTCTCAAATTGCGATTTTTAGCAAATCGCAATTAGAGAATCGCAAAATGCAATGTATGTAGGATTGGCTAAAAATGTAGCGAATCCTACATATTCCTTATTTGCAATTCGCAAATTGAGATTCGCAAATAAGGAATTTCTTCCCATTCATTCCTATGGGCTAGGAGTCCCATAGGAATGAATGGGAAGACATTCTCAATTTGCGATTCGCAATTAGAGAATCGCACATTGATAATGCAATTTCAAGGGTGCAAGGGTATCAAAAGGACACCCTGTTGCACCCCTGAAATATGTATGTGTGCACATGTGGCGCACATACATGCCCTAAGGGCATGTATGTGCGCCACATGGCAGTTTGCAAAAAAGTGAATTTTTCAATGAAATCGCAAATTACCATCAACTTGAAGTTGGTGGTAATTTGCGATTCCTTAGGGCCAAATCGCACTTTTTCTGTGCTTCATACATTGCATTTAAGGAATCGCCATTTGCGATTCCTTAAATGCAATAGCAAAATAGAGAATTGCAAATTTCTCGATTCTCTAATTTGAGATGCACTTTTGGGATGATACATCCCAAAAGGCCTTTTCCCGTTCACAAATGGACCGATTCTGAGAATCGGCCCATTTGCGAACGGGAAAAGGGCTTGATACATATGCCACTTAGTCTCCTTGTTCCCCATTTCCAAATAGTCCACTGGACGGCAACTTTGTTAGCAGTGATTCTGACGCCAAGGCCAAGCGTCTGCTCTCCTCAGTGAAACGTCAGTGGCCCGATTCACAAAACTAACTTAAGACAAAATTCTAAACTTACTACTTTTGGTATTCACAGAAGTTAGGATTTTGTCTTAAGTCTGTCTTAAGACAAACCTAAGACAAAATCCTAACTTCTGTGAATACCAAAAGTAGTAAGTTTAGGATTTTGTCTTAAGTTAGTTCTGTGAATCGGCCCAGTGTGTTTTGGTCGTTGCCCAGCTTTAGAAGACCATGGGGCATATTTATGGGACCCTTGCGCCCCCGTAGCATCACTTTTTGTGATGCTTCGGTGGGGCAAACCTTGAAATCATATCTATGACGCCACTCAAAGCCACACTGAGTGTTGTGGCCTCTTGCTAATTTATGCATTCTCCCCACAGTGTTTATGTTCCCTGCTGCTCAGCCACTGAGTGAGGTCATTCTATGGTTGGAATGTTGAGAGTGTTTGTGCCTGGATGAGTGGACAGTTGGATTGAGAAGGACCGAGCAGCGGGAGGCTGCCGCTGGTGGGGCCTCAACTGATGTACTTGTAACCTAGAACTAAGCTAATAAACCTACATCTTTTGTAACCTACAAGACTACAGCTTTGATTGTAAGTCTCCTTGTTCCTCATTTCCAAATAGTCCACTGGACCACAACTGAGCTGGCAGTGATTCTGATGCCCAGGGGCTGCTGTCCTCAGGGAAATGTTATGTGTGTTATGGTCCTTGCCCTGCTTCAGAAGACCATGGGGCATATTTATGAGCCCCTTGCACTGCCATTGTGATGCTCCAGTGGGTCAAACCTTGAAATCATATCTTTGAAGCTACTCAAAGCCACCCTGTGTGGCTTTGAGTAACTTCAAAGATATGGAGTAAGGTAAGGCAGCGCAAATTGCTGCGTTGCCTTACTATGTGTCCGGGAGGCGTTCCATGGGGGATGTATGACATTACAATGCATGCTTTTACCACGCATGCCTTTACAACGCGGTTTTTACAACGCATGCCTTTGCAACGCATAGTGCTTTGGGGCGCTGGATAGTGAATAGTTTAATTTACTATTCCAACTCCAGTCCCCGTGGACACTAGGGAAGGTGTTGGATAGTAAATTAAACCTATTCCCTATCCTAGAGCGCCCCCCAGCGCAATGCGTTGTAATGGTTTGCGTTGTAAAAGTTGCGTCGTAAAGGCACTGCGTGGTAAAAGTTGCGTTGTAAAGGATGTTTCCCTTCCATGGGTGTTGCAGTTGGTCTTCACACCCAACCCCATGGATTTTGATGCTTCTCCAGATTGACAAGACCATGTAAACATGGGGATGTGCCAAAATCTGAGGCCTCCCAAGATGAGGCATAACAAGGAGGAATAACTTTATTTCTCCTCTTTTATTCCTCTTTCTATGTGTGCTGCATTATGCAGCACACATATAAACGGGAACAAGACTCAATGGATTGTTTCTGTGCAGGAAAGTGCCCCTTCTTCACTTAAACAATCCTGTCGGTTGCACCATGGTGCAAGGGTGCCTACATTGGCTCTAGGCTGCCGAAACTGTGCCAGCGCAGGGGGAAAGGACAGGAATGCGTGCATTGGATAAATACAGTGCATTCCTGCCCGTTCACTGTGGCATTCACCTTGCTGCACTGCCCTACACCAAATCCCCATAAATGAGGCCCCATGTTTATTTCCAGCTTATTTAGGTAAGTGGTAATTCTGATATCAGTCAGTCAAATAATCTTTATTTCGGTCGTAGACCATAAAAGATACATACATACCATCGACATCATTTCAAATATTTCAGCACTAAAAAATGGCACACAGACCGAATATATACAATTTATAAAAATATAAAAAAAGATTAAAAAAAATATTAAACATTCAAAAACACAAATTAACAGTTCAGGTTTAGTTTCTTGGAAATAGAGAAACCTAAAAATAATTTCGTATAAAAATGATCTTCTCCTTCGCCACATAGCGTCAATGAAGCGCAAAACTGAGAATACAACAGGGTTAGAGGTGTCACACTTGAGTATTCTGAGGGCCTCTTTAAAAAATCTAAACCCCATAGTTCTACAGATTTTGACAAGCCAACGTTGACGTATGGATTTATACTTGGGGCAAAAGAAGATAACATGAAAATCAGTCTCTTCCTTAGCCCCACAGGCCGGACATTCTACTGTCTTGCTGGGTGTCCATTTGTGGGTGAAGGCCCTAAGCGGGAGTGTGCCATATCTAAACTGCAGATATAGTTTTCTCGCTACAGTAGGTACGATCTCGTCTAGAAATGGCTCAACTTTATATTCATCTTTCCTGTCAAAAAACTGGACAGTAAGTGGACCCAAAGAAGAGTTATTAAGAGTAGCCATAATTCTAAATCTGTTGTCAAGTAGCTGTGGCTGTATGTTGATAGCTAAAGTTTCAGATTATTTCATTCCATTTGGATACCACAGTTGTTCCTTTTTTAAACTTCTTACACGCCAACTTTTAGAAAAGGTAAGTGGGAGATTTTGAAAAATAAATTGGGAGAATGGATTTCCCCCATTGATTAGTACTGAAGCAGAGGAAATGTCAGACACCTGAATTGGATCTATTGGCATGTCTCAACCTTGTCTCTCAAAAGTTGCAATAGCAAGAAGTCAAGGCTTACTCCAGGAGCTGATAAAGAGATTAGAACTCAAATGCAGTATGAGTAGTAATCACACTTGATACTACACTATTTGAGTTACAGATTTTAAAATGGCCAATAATGTGCTTTAAGGCTCATAGTCCCCCTCGCTCCCCAGCAAATGTCTTCTGGGTTTTCTGAACCATATGAAGCATCTGCATTAGACTTTTTTGGACAGCTCCTACCGTCATACACAACCTTCCTAGCATGCATCAGTCCATATCTCGCTTCCAGTCTCTAAAGCATGGCGCCATTTCCACCTCCCACAATCGAGCAATATTGCGCTTGCCGATCTCCAGACCCATTGTCGTCCAGGTGCACTGCATACGATTCAAGTCTGTTACGTCCCAAATATTGAGCAGGCACCACTTGGCACCACTTGGCCGAGAGTGGCATCTTACTGCCGCATAGATTGTTCATATAGTTTAGCACAGCTTCCCAATAGCTCTACACAGCCGGGCAGTTCCATATGATATGATAGAAGATACCCAGATGCCCACACAGCCGGCAATCCGCATCTGTTGCCCTACCCATTTTCACCATAGTGGTGCGGTCATAGCGTGACCTATGGAGTATCTTAGGCTGTACTAAGTGAAACCCAGACCTAATCGCTCTCTCAGGGAGGCAAGAGGCTCAGGCCATTCGTCATCTTCCAAACCTCCCAAATCTAGGTCCTCTTGTTTCCGTAGACATTGGGGAGTGTCAGGAGAGTTGTTAATCAGTTTGCGGTGCGTGAGTGAAGTTGCCTTGCTGGGCATGTAGGGGCAGGTTTACAATAACTGGAGCATCACTGCATGTCAGCAGGGATGCGCGAGTTATTGTGCGTCACGGCTCCGCCACCATGGATGCGCCGCATTTACAATGTAATTACAAAAAGGAGGTGGTGATGGACAGAGTATCTGAGTTAATCAAAACACTCCTACCCAGTCAACAGATCAGGGCTTGATCCATCACCGTTTTTTAGCTCACTGCACCATCCCAGTTCAGAACCTGGCTATATGCAAATTAGTCTGTCCCTGGCCCAGTGCATCATGGGAACAGGGCAGACCAAACTACCAAGTCAATTCTTCACTGGAAAGGAAACAAGCTTCCGGGGACCGGTTTCTGGCATTACAGCCGTCTTCGGCCCGGCTTGCTTGAATCCTGATGGTGCAATGAGCAAGGGACTCATGTCTGAGCATACCCTTCCACACTCATGGTGGCCAAAATAATTACAAAAAGGAGGTGGTGATGGACAGAGTATCTGAGTTAATCAAAACACTCCTACCCAGTCAACAGATCAGGGCTTGATCCATCACCGTTTTTTAGCTCACTGCACCATCCCAGTTCAGAACCTGGCTATATGCAAATTAGTCTGTCCCTGGCCCAGTGCATCATGGGAACAGGGCAGACCAAACTACCAAGCCAATTCTTCACTGGAAAGAAAACAAGCTTCCGGGGACCGGTTTCTGGCATTACAGCCGTCTTCGGCCCGGCTTGCTTGAATCCTGATGGTGCAATGAGCAAGGGACTCATGTCTGAGCAGACCCTTCCACACTCATGGTGGCCAAAATAATTACAAAAAGGAGGTAGTGATGGACAGAGTATCTGAGTTAATCAAAACACCCCTACCCAGTCAACAAATCAGGGCTTGATCCATCACCGTTTTTTAGCTCACTGCACCATCCCAGTTCAGAACCTGGCTTTATGCAAATTAGTCTGTCCCTGGCCCAGTGCATCATGGGAACAGGGCAGACCAAACTACCAAGCCAATTCTTCACTGGAAAGGAAACAAGCTTCCGGGGACCGGTTTCTGGCATTACAGCCGTCTTCGGCCGGCTTGCTTGAATACTGATGGTGCAATGAGCAAGGGACTCATGTCTGAGCATACCCTTCCACACTCATGGTGGCCAAAATAATTACAAAAAGGAGGTGGTGATGGACAGAGTATCTGAGGTAATCAAAACACTCCTACCCAGTCAACAGATCAGGGCTCGATCCATCACCGTTTTTTAGCTCACTGCACCATCCCAGTTCAGAACCTGGCTATATGCAAATTAGTCTGTCCCTGGCCCAGTGCATCATGGGAACAGGGCAGACCAAACTACCAAGCCAATTCTTCACTGGATAGGAAACAAGCTTCCGGGGACCGGTTTCTGGCATTACAGCCGTCTTCGGCCCGGCTTGCTTGAATCCTGATGGTGCAATGAGCAAGGGACTCATGTCTGAGCATACCCTTCCACACTCATGGTGGCCAAAATAATTACAAAAAGGAGGTGGTGATGGACAGAGTATCTGAGTTAATCAAAACACTCCTACCCAGTCAACAGATCAGGGCTTTATCCATCACCGTTTTTTAGCTCACTGCACCATCCCAGTTCAGAACCTGGCTATATGCAAATTAGTCTGTCCCTGGCCCAGTGCATCATGGGAACAGGGCAGACCAAACTACCAAGTCAATTCTTCACTGGAAAGGAAACAAGCTTCCGGGGACCGGTTTCTGGCATTACAGCCGTCTTCGGCCCGGCTTGCTTGAATCCTGATGGTGCAATGAGCAAGGGACTCATGTCTGAGCATACCCTTCCACACTCATGGTGGCCAAAATAATTACAAAAAGGAGGTGGTGATGGACAGAGCATCTGAGTTAATCAAAACACTCCTACCCAGTCAACAGATCAGGGCTTGATCCATCACCGTTTTTTAGCTCACTGCACCATCCCAGTTCAGAACCTGGCTATATGCAAATTAGTCTGTCCCTGGCCCAGTGCATCATGGGAACAGGGCAGACCAAACTACCAAGCCAATTCTTCACTGGAAAGAAAACAAGCTTCCGGGGACCGGTTTCTGGCATTACAGCCGTCTTCGGCCCGGCTTGCTTGAATCCTGATGGTGCAATGAGCAAGGGACTCATGTCTGAGCATACCCTTCCACACTCATGGTGGCCAAAATAATTACAAAAAGGAGGTAGTGATGGACAGAGTATCTGAGTTAATCAAAACACCCCTACCCAGTCAACAGATCAGGGCTTGATCCATCACCGTTTTTTAGCTCACTGCACCATCCCAGTTCAGAACCTGGCTTTATGCAAATTAGTCTGTCCCTGGCCCAGTGCATCATGGGAACAGGGCAGACCAAACTACCAAGCCAATTCTTCACTGGAAAGGAAACAAGCTTCCGGGGACCGGTTTCTGGCATTACAGCCGTCTTCGGCCCGGCTTGCTTGAATCCTGATGGTGCAATGAGCAAGGGACTCATGTCTGAGCATACCCTTCCACACTCATGGTGGCCAAAATAATTACAAAAAGGAGGTGGTGATGGACAGAGTATCTGAGGTAATCAAAACACTCCTACCCAGTCAACAGATCAGGGCTTGATCCATCGCCGTTTTTTAGCTCTCTGCACCATCCCAGTTCAGAACCTGGCTATATGCAAATTAGTCTGTCCCTGGCCCAGTGCATCATGGGAACAGGGCAGACCAAACTACCAAGCCAATTCTTCACTGGATAGGAAAAAAGCTTCCGGGGACCGGTTTCTGGCATTACAGCCGTCTTCGGCCAGGCTTGCTTGAATCCTGATGGTGCAATGAGCAAGGGACTCATGTCTGAGCATACCCTTCCACACTCATGGTGGCCAAAATAATTACAAAAAGGAGGTGGTGATGGACAGAGTATCTGAGTTAATCAAAACACCCCTACCCAGTCAACAGATCAGGGCTTGATCCATCACCGTTTTTTAGCTCACTGCACCATCCCAGTTCAGAACCTGGCTTTATGCAAATTAGTCTGTCCCTGGCCCAGTGCATCATGGGAACAGGGCAGACCAAACTACCAAGCCAATTCTTCACTGGAAAGGAAACAAGCTTCCGGGGACCGGTTTCTGGCATTACAGCCGTCTTCGGCCCGGCTTGCTTGAATCCTGATGGTACAATGAGCAAGGGACTCATGTCTGAGCATACCCTTCCACACTCATGGTGGCCAAAATAATTACAAAAAGGAGGTGGTGATGGACAGAGTATCTGAGTTAATCAAAACACTCCTACCCAGTCAACAGATCAGGGCTTGATCCATCACCGTTTTTTAGCTCACTGCACCATCCCAGTTCAGAACCTGGCTATATGCAAATTAGTCTGTCCCTGGCCCAGTGCATCATGGGAACAGGGCAGACCAAACTACCAAGCCAATTCTTCACTGGAAAGGAAACAAGCTTCCGGGGACCGGTTTCTGGCATTACAGCCGTCTTCGGCCCGGCTTGCTTGAATCCTGATGGTGCAATGAGCAAGGGACTCATGTCTGAGCATACCCTTCCACACTCATGGTGGCCAAAATAATTACAAAAAGGAGGTGGTGATGGACAGAGTATCTGAGGTAATCAAAACACTCCTACCCAGTCAACAGATCAGGGCTTGATCCATCACCGTTTTTTAGCTCACTGCACCATCCCAGTTCAGAACCTGGCTATATGCAAATTAGTCTGTCCCTGGCCCAGTGCATCATGGGAACAGGGCAGACCAAACTACCAAGCCAATTCTTCACTGGAAAGAAAACAAGCTTCCGGGGACCGGTTTCTGGCATTACAGCCGTCTTCGGCCCGGCTTGCTTGAATCCTGATGGTGAAATGAGCAAGGGACTCATGTCTGAGCATACCCTTCCACACTCATGGTGGCCAAAATAATTACAAAAAGGAGGTAGTGATGGACAGAGTATCTGAGTTAATCAAAACACCCCTACCCAGTCAACAGATCAGGGCTTGATCCATCACCGTTTTTTAGCTCACTGCACCATCCCAGTTCAGAACCTGGCTTTATGCAAATTAGTCTGTCCCTGGCCCAGTGCATCATGGGAACAGGGCAGACCAAACTACCAAGCCAATTCTTCACTGGAAAGGAAACAAGCTTCCGGGACCGGTTTCTGGCATTACAGCCGTCTTCGGCCCGGCTTGCTTGAATCCTGATGGTGCAATGAGCAAGGGACTCATGTCTGAGCATACCCTTCCACACTCATGGTGGCCAAAATAATTACAAAAAGGAGGTGGTGATGGACAGAGTATCTGAGGTAATCAAAACACTCCTACCCAGTCAACAGATCAGGGCTTGATCCATCACCGTTTTTTAGCTCACTGCACCATCGCAGTTCAGAACCTGGCTATATGCAAATTAGTCTGTCCCTGGCCCAGTGCATCATGGGAACAGGGCAGACCAAACTACCAAGCCAATTCTTCACTGGATAGGAAACAAGCTTCCGGGGACCGGTTTCTGGCATTACAGCCGTCTTCGGCCCGGCTTGCTTGAATCCTGATGGTGCAATGAGCAAGGGACTCATGTCTGAGCATACCCTTCCACACTCATGGTGGCCAAAATAATTACAAAAAGGAGGTGGTGATGGACAGAGTATCTGAGTTAATCAAAACACTCCTACCCAGTCAACAGATCAGGGCTTGATCCATCACCGTTTTTTAGCTCACTGCACCATCCCAGTTCAGAACCTGGCTATATGCAAATTAGTCTGTCCCTGGCCCAGTGCATCATGGGAACAGGGCAGACCAAACTACCAAGCCAATTCTTCACTGGAAAGGAAACAAGCTTCCGGGGACCGGTTTCTGGCATTACAGCCGTCTTCGGCCCGGCTTGCTTGAATCCTGATGGTGCAATGAGCAGGGGACTCATGTCTGAGCATACCCTTCCACACTCATGGTGGCCAAAATAATTACAAAAAGGAGGTGGTGATGGACAGAGTATCTGAGGTAATCAAAACACTCCTACCCAGTCAACAGATCAGGGCTTGATCCATCACCGTTTTTTAGCTCACTGCACCATCCCAGTTCAGAACCTGGCTATATGCAAATTAGTCTGTCCCTGGCCCAGTGCATCATGGGAACAGGGCAGACCAAACTACCAAGCCAATTCTTCACTGGAAAGGAAACAAGCTTCCATGGGGCAAAAACGGACAGATGCGTGACGCATTTGTGCGGTAAAGGCAGCGTTGCGTCGCAGCAAGGCTCTGGGGTGCCCTATCTTTACAATGCTGCGTCAATCCTTACTCCTGCTTCAAGCAGGCACAGGGTTTTGACGCAGCATCGGTTCAAAAGTGACTGAGTGAAATCTTGTAGATTCCACTCAGCCACTTTCAGGAGGCGTTCCTGCGCTGGAACGTCCCCATCCCCCCCGTGCAGGAAAGCCTACTTCTGGCGCAGAGCTTTACAACGTGACGCATCTCCCAGATGTGTCACGTTGTAAATACCCCACAGCATGGCGCTGGTTTTGCGCTGCCGCTGCATCACAAAACTGATGCACCGGCGGCGTAAAAGATGCGCAGGGCTTGTAAATCTGCCCCGTAGTTGTCAAGTAATCTATCATCCAAATGGAAGGGGTCAGGTACTACCTTGCCTTGGGGAACAGCATCTGCAGTAGAATTTTGATCACAACCTTCTGGTCATGGGTACAAATTCATGGTGGGCAAACCATTGAAAGGCTTGTTCTCATAAGGATGAAATAATGAGTGAGACAACACCAGTTAATAATGTGTTTCGAAGTTGCAAACCAGAGGCAGGAAATGCTGTATGTAAACCACAAATGCTTGTGAGAAGCCAAAGGCAGTTATATGAATGTCTGCCTCTCTAATGCACAATTAATACAATTCACACTGTTAAACATATGTTGTACCTCTTCACAAAGCAAACATAATTGCCAAGGGCCTCATTGCATGTATGACACATTCAGGTGGTCGTATGACATATTCAGGTGGTGTTGCAATTTGGGTCTTGTCGGCCCACATTTAAGATGGGCAATTTCAAAACCACAGTTCCCATAATTCAAAGGGCTACGGGCAAAAGCCAAGCCTTGCCGGGTGTCACTCAACCTACCTACCTGCCTGAAAGTGAAGCACCTTGTGGAAGACAGAGAAAAAACCTGTAAAGGACCTTGGGAACTTAAACCACCAGCCGCTAGGGGCACCCTGGAGAGTCACTGCGTAGAAGACTCGCTAGTGCTGGACGTGTTCATGCTTTGAGTTGATGGCCGGCGTGATCCTATCACATGCTAAAAACATAAACAATTTATTTATTTATTTATTTATTGAATTTATAAGGCACAACAGCTACCCAAAAAGGGTTTCCCGACAAGCAGCAGTCATATGTAAGACCCTCAAATTAAGGGCTGGTTTGTGCTTTCAAATAAATACAGCAATTTATGGTTAATGAAGGAATTGTTTCTAAGACAATTCTGCAGAAAACAGCAGCAAAAAAAATTATATTGAATGTACTGTGGCAATCTGCATCTCTCCAGGCAAATCAGTCTTGTGTACCCAACTGCTTCTATTTTCTTCTAAACTAATAAAACCCAAAAGGTCTCCACAGCCTGCGGCCATCTTAAAGAGTGGAGTTCTGTTAACTCCACCCTGGGCCACTGTAATTGTATATACAAAGTACTTTCAACCCCTGATGAGGCGTTAAAGCTTATTTCTGCAAGTAGCACGCTACTCTGGGACCCAAAAAAGATTAGTGGTAAATGAGTATAGGGAAATATGAATTCATTTGAGTGTTGGGCATGCAAGTCTGTTAGTTGGATTGAATAGGATAGAATAGGGAGGAGTGTTATTAGGGAGATCACAGTAGTACAATGAGGTTTTGGGATGAGTCAAAGGAGGGATACATGAGGCCAGCATGAGAGATGGCCAAAATGCAACCCTATTGATCCAGTTGAAATTTAAAGCGCCTTCCACTATGACATCTGTACTGTAGTTAGTGGCGAAGGCGCTATAGAATGGAGTCAGCATTTCTCAGGAAGGTTTTCATCCAAGAATACATACGCTTCTGAAGGAGGAGCCAGGCAAAGAAAAGTGTGGATACCAATAATGTATGCCCATCTAATAACAGAAAACATGGAACTTTGAAAGAACTAGAAGACCTGGCCAGAGGGACAACAATGAACGAGTATCTAGATCTTATATTAATTTTCTTTATTTCATATTCATAATTTTGTAAAGAACAAAACCTAATCGTGAAGACAAATGGAGCACTAGTAAACAAACAAAGAGTGTCTAGATAGGTAGGTTTGCCAAAGTAGGGAGCAACAAACTCAAGTTTATGAGACGACCTCACTGGAACGTTTAAAGAAAGCCCTCACTCACCACCTAGTGATGGCATGCTTCATCATCGGGCTTCACCCAGGAGACCGAATGTCTCTTGGGTGTGCTGCAACGCCAGAATTACTGCGGAGCGGGTTAGTGAGTACAGGGCGTGTTGAGTGAATTCTAAATTAGTGAGTGATGAGGGTAATAAAAAAGGTCAGTAGTGTATCACAATGAAAACTTTATTCTATGACCACTAAAGACAATAATTAAAATAATGTGTATGGAAGCAGTCCACCTTAAATTGAGTGGAGGATTCCTATGCATCAGACGACATGTTTCTTGCCATTGAAACGGTGTAATTTTACCCGGCAATTCATCAGGACTAAAAAGTGTTCTAAACCCTGGTGGTATGGACGCGCTAAGGCCCACCCTTACCTAGGGGCGTGAAAGTGAAAATTAAACAAAAAGTGAAAAGTGCAAAAAATTAGGAAGAATAAATGGCTTCCTAATAACTCCTGGTTTAGGAGGCTTCGATTTTGCGATTTCTGCGCCTGGAAAACAAAGGGAGGGACATAGACATACATATAAGACATAACAAACATTTAGTTATGAACCTGAATGTTGCTGTAGGTCTATGGTGCTCCATTCAGTGGCAAAGAGACAGTAGTGGTAGAATAGCGTTATTTTTATCACCACCGCTTGTCCCTGGGTACATAACTGTAAACTTTGGCAAGTGCTGTGCACTCTATGTGCTCTCAGTGTAATAAAAACAGAGGGAGAGACTTCAATGACAGCGATCAAATTAATTTGCATCGTTTGATCCCAGCTGAAAAGTAAAAGAAATTAAAATGTCTCACTCTTCTGGCGTTAAATTAAATCACCATGGATCTCAGGAGGGGGGTGGGAGCGTATTCGGCACACCCTATTCAATGTCGAAATTTAAGGGGAGAAAAGGACATGACATAACTATGAGTACGGAGAAACAATTATAGTCGAGTCGGTACTTAGCTTGGTGCTACCGATCATGCTGATCTGGAGAAATTACTCACGCCCTCGACGCTCGGCACCCTCAGTCTACCTGCATCGCCCTCGGACTGGATCCTGAAGATGTCCGGGCGGCGTTCGGTAGCCGTTTTTGTTAGTGAGGCACCGAGGCGGCGATTGCTTCCGGGTAGGCGCGGCCTCCGGGGGTGTTTCGTCACGCGTCGTTTGAACCAATCAGCGGGCAATGAAGCTCATGACGCGGAGGTCACGTGAGCGGGCCTCGCTGAGACGCGGTTGCTAGGTAACGGCAAACAAACTGCTACGGGGCGAGTTTTAGTCAAAAGTTAACAACTCCAGAGGGGTTTAGTTATAGGAGCGTCAAGGCTTGCATCGAATTGGATGCATTGCTCACAGTCGTTTAAACCAATCAGCGGGCAATGAAGCTCATGACGCGAAGGTCACATGAGCGGGCCTCGCTGAGACGCGGTTGCTAGGTAAATGGAGCACAGCATGGATAAATTGTTTAAATAATATAAGAACAAAATGTTTTTAAAATGAGAAATGATTAAACAAATGAATTACAATTATCAAGATAATAGCATAATAATCAAAGAGCCATAACAACAATAAATAACCAATCAAAATGTTAGATAAACATATTGTACTGAGCAAAAAGCACAGAGTACTAGTCTGTAGAACAACATTAACGGGCAGCTAAGAAAAACGTGTTTCTGAAAAACAAGAGTGGAAAAAGAGTAATTTTGCAAACTTCCTTGTTTCAGAGATGAGAAATTTCCTACGAGAAGACTTGACCAAAGTACCTGGCACATAGAAGTTCTAAAGTAATGGAATTTCCCACCACTTTGTGAGCCCATGGCCACCTGACGGCTTCTCTGTAGTCAACTCATAGTGTGATTGGCTCGCGAGGAGTGACTTGAAGGAGATGGTGCACAAAGGGGAAAGAATATGTGCAGAGGTGACAGGTTTAGCTGAAAGAGAAACAGGATGACCTGATGAAATATCCAGATCCCTGAAATAAGACAGGCTGTGAGTGAATAAAGGCTCACGGCGACATAGCCAAAAGGTAGCTCAGTCAAGCGTTGCCACTGAGCAGTCTAGAAAAAACCTATGACTGAGCGAAGCTCTCACAGGCATCAGTGTGTGAGGAGTGACACTTGGGTTCAGGAACATTGAAGAGACTTCTCATTGTGGAGATTCCACCACAAATGTGGAGACTCCCCACAACTGCGGGGCCTCCGTCACGAGTGCAGAGATGTCCGCCACGGGTGGGGAGGCCTCTTTGCGCAATAACTACACTCCAGGCTGTTACTTGAAGCGTACAAGACCATTTTATTGGGACAAGGAAGCAACATTTAAACTTTATTAATGGTACATAATTACAAGAATATACTTCTTCCATCCCATACCCACACATTCTCCCTTCACCACTCTCAAAACCATCTCACCTGTTTGACTCTTCCCTTTCACTCGGTGACCTCCTTCATCTCCCCATTCTCACCTTCACTTGCCCTCTGAACATCCTCTGTTGAATTTCCTTCATTGCTCATTGCTCCCGCGCCCCACTATCAGTCACCTGTGTACCCTGCCCCCACTGAGGGGCGCATCCTCCCAGATGTCACTCACCACCCCTCCAAAGTACTGTAACGCCACTGCTCTGCAACCTGCCCTAAACTGGCACACCAAGATCAACCAAGCCCAAGCACCCTGCCAACAACTTGTAGGTTGGGTGCGTGGACTAACTTTTCCTCTGCCTTCCCCGGGGGCTGTCATTGTCAATCAGGTGCTCAGTGACTGCGCATGTGCCTTGTAGAGTGCTGTGGTTGTGAATAAAGAAGCATTGCCCTTTTTCGACAGGGAGGAGGGGACCATTGTTTCAGAATAGTCGCAGCTCTTCTGAAATGACTGACTCGGCATATGGGCGATGGATGCCACTGTGTGACCTTGGACAGCAGCAGAAAAGAGGACAATGTGCAGTTCTAGAGATGGGGAGTCAGAGAGTGCGACAAGGGAGGTTCGCAGTGATTGGTTGAATAGAAGGTTATTAAACTCAAAGAAACATGACGGCCTCCTAGCCTACATGAAAGCATAGAGTGTGGGTGACTTGCAGCTTTGAGAGTATAACTCCCCCCTAAATCACCCCTTTTCCCCTTACTATTTTGAGGTACACCCTGTTGAGCCGTTGAAGGAGAAATGAGTGACGGAGCACATATCGCTCCTTGAGGGAGTGTGGCTTCAAAAATCCCTGTTTTAAATGTATACAGTATGCGCTAGCAAGGTGAGGCAAAGGTGGGGCCAACTGATAAAATTTAACTAATGCCCATGTGTGCTTTCGATTGGCTCTGTTGGATAAACTGGAGCACGGTTGGATTCACCTCTTGGTGCTCACTTTAAAGGCTTTTTTACTTGGGTTGAGAGCTCAATGGGGCATATTACCAAGGGTGGCGATAGGCAATTATCGCCAGTTTAGCGGCCGTTTTCAGCCGCTAAGCGGCGATAATTCTATCGCTCTATTAGCAAGCTGTCGCTAACTGATGTTAGCGACAGCTTTTCGGCGATAGGGAGCGGTTTGGGGCTCACTTTGCATGTCAGCGATATTTATAGCTAATGACATGCAAAGTGGGTGTACCCAACCTGCTAGCGTCTGAAAGCAGTCGCTAACGTCGCTATCGCCTATTAGCAAGGCAGGCGTAGCGAGGGAAATATTCCCGCTATCGCCAAAAACCAACGCCTGCTCAGACCAGTTCTTAGCCATGTTATCCAATGGGAGGTGGATAACATAGCTAAGAGCATTTCGTCGCTAATGCGTGAATATCGCTGTATTCTCAGCGATATTCACACATTTCGCCGCTATCGCTGGATATTTTAGCACAATGGAGAAAAACGTTGCTAATAGCATGTTTTCTCTGCTAACATATCCAGCGATAGGCAGCGATAAAAAAATCGTCGCTAAGCCTATTTAGCGATAATTATCGCTACTTGTTGGCAATATGCCCCACAGTTCGCTTGCTGATAATTTTAGCAGGCATTCATTAAAAAATCAATTGTGTAGTTGATTCAGTGAAACATCTGGACATAATTCAAATAGCAAACTTCTGAGGTACCACAAATAAAACAAAAAGAACCAACACATTTCTTCCACTCCCACACATATTTCCTTATCCCCAGGGCATATAAAACATCTTTTATAAGGACCCTTCTTATAATTACATGACTCACCCGCCCCTAGGACATCTAGGGGAGTGATATCTTGGGCACTTGGGTGGAACTGATGCAGCGTGATGCATCTTCTCGCAGCTCAGCATCGGAATTGCCTCTCCTCAAGTAATCTCTGATGCAGGATCTTGTATCAGTCTTCGCAAAGAAGAAAGAACTGTGATGACAAAAGTGGATGAGAACCTAAGCAATGTGTGCACTGTTGTACACTACCACACAGAACGCAGATCAGTTGTCTCCAACCAGTCAATCAGGAGCTACCAGTAGCTCACAGACACCTTTAGTGATTTTTATCGAGATATTTGCTTGAAATGTACGTCAGATCTTTGAAGGATACGAATTATATTTAGACCCATATTGTATGGGACCTGTTAGATTTGGGGGTCTCTAGTTGGTACAGGTAGGTACTTGTGACAAGTAGGGACCCTCTCCTCTAGTCAGGACAAGGGGATTATACACCTAAAATAACCCCTGCTCACCCTCTAGGTTGTGTGGCGCGAGCAGTCAAGGCTTATTTCAGAGGCATTGTAAGTTAAGCAGTTGTGACCACATACAGTAACCCAGTGACAACACTACAAATGGACACCACCCAGGTTTTATATAAAAAATAAGTAGACTTTATATAGAGTTACCACAAGACCATTAAACGACAAAAATACACACTATGATTACTTTAAGATGGTAGATTTAAGCTTAGTTCAGTTCAGTTCTTAGATGCGACACTCTGCGTCAATGTACCTTAAGTTGCGATGCGCTTCCACGACAAGCAATGTCGCAGCGATGGGAAATGCGGCAAAGTCAGGTGCAAAGAAATAAAGACGTGAAGATCTTCCAGATGCGGCACGCTTCTCGGGGATGCGAGAAGTTCTCGGTCTGATGCGTGAACTACTTCGGCGACATCCAAGATGCGACGGCAGCAGCTCCAGCGGCGACGCTCTTCTCCCATGATGCGTGAAGCTTCCGCTCGATGCGACAACTACAGCGGTGACATTCAAGATGCGACGGCAGCAGCTCCGATGGTGGCGCGCTTCTCGGGGATGCGAGGTGCACTTGGTCAATGCAGTGCAATGTGACAGTTCCAGCGGCTACACCCTCCGGCTTCTGAGTTGCGACGGCAGGCACAGCGATGGCGACATCCTCCGACCTCGTTGCGAGATTCTTCTCCTGATGCGGTGCAGTGCGACAACCACAGCGGTGACACCCTCCTTCTTTGGAGTTGCGATGGCAGCAGCAGCGATGGCGACATGCTTCCTCTTCGTTGCTTTACAAAGAAGAGAAACCCACACTTCACGTTATTTTAGCTAGTGTCATTCAAATAAAGAAATGAACCAACTTTATCATGTTCATTTCGGCAATTATTTAAGCCTTTTATTCGTATTTTTAGAATAAACAAAGATGTTTGTACCAGGAAGAGAAAGCGTTCCTCACAAACATAGCCACAAAAATAAGTTGTCTGAATTGTACCACAACCTATGTGTAACAAAAGTGAAAAAACAATTAACAATTCATGCGATTCATTTCATAGTACAACGTAGTGTTCAAAACGGTTATAAAACAAGTGAAAACAGATTGAAAAAATCTTATAAGTGAAAAACGATATCAAAATTATTTACAATGGACATCAATACATAAACACATTTTTCAAAAATACTAGATTGTCATAAATCCCAAAAAGTACTCAGTATAAGTCACTAGAGGTACTCGATAAACAATTAATGTCAACAATAATTGCAAAAAAGGTTATCCCCTGTGTGAACAATGTTTTCAAGGGTCTAGGATTCAATCCTTTTTGCCGACGCGTTTCGAGTGCGGGTCTCCAGTACCCAGACTCTCATCAGGGCCAATTTAATCGTTTTTCAGTCTTTTGACCTATTGATGGAAAAACAAATTGTGCATGCTTATTAAGGGGGCTTCCTTTCAACTTCTCAGCTTCTTAACATGGTTCATGACTAGGTTCCTTACCTCGGGAGTGCGGAGGGAAAGGTCACACTTTGGAGCCTGTTATTGGAACTGTACACACGCTTCTAAAATTAAGATTGTTGTATATTTATTAGTTACCATAATCCAACAATCGTCCTTAATAACAAAGTTTAAAAGTCAAAAGTCGGGGCAGGGGTTCCTACCTGGCGCGACGTGTTTCCAAAATTCAATGAGGGTAACTATTTCCTTCCCTCGTCTTTTTGACGCAATAAATCATGGTATCATTTTCCTTCTGTGAAAAGAGTGACCAAAAATGCCATTGTTGTGTCTGTATCTATATTGAGGGTGACGACCGTGAAGTTAATGGGGGGGCCACTGGTCAACTCACCGTTTATTTTCTTTGCATTTGGACGCGGTGTCTCTCACCCGCCCTCTTAAACGGTAACGATTTCTCCGCTGCAGTCCTGCAACAAAGAATCGCCCGTTAGGGACGCTGCGTTGAAAGCATGTAGTGCGATCTTTTGCTAAAAGCGGAGCCCTGCTTACCTATTTCTTCCGCTTCTTGTCTCTCAATGAACCCCGTCTGCCTGAGTCACCAGTGTGGGTCAAGCGAGCTGTCGCCTGTACGTTTCTTTAAACCAACTTGACCAATCATATGTTTGCAGTGCGGTGATGCCTCAGAGGTGCATTCTGGGAGTTGTAGTGAATTGAACGGCTGGTTGTCATTAAAGTCTGTTCAGTTCACTCATTGAGTTGAGTCCTTTGTTGATACTATCGAACCTCATTATTAGGTACGCTTCCTTGCGTAATAGCGCTTGTTCTACATTTGGGGATCGGTGTTTTGGGTCAACGCTTGTTAGCACTGTCCAAGTAAAATCGGTCTCCTTGTGGTTGGAAGCCACAAAATGGTCGACCATTGGGGCATTTGGTACTCTTTTCTTAAGTCGTGAGCGGTGTTGTGAAATTCGAATGTTAACTTGCTGGCATGTTTTGCCGATATATACTTTGTTACAAGCACACTGTACTGCATATACAACATTCTTGCTTCTGCAATTTGTATGCAACTCATGTCTCCATTTGATGCCGTTATGGCAAAATTCATTTCCTTCTATAGTACTGCTGCAGGCGACACACATACCACATTTGTGGTGTCCAGTGATGGGTTTTAATTTCCACTGTGATATAAGGTCACTCTTGGGTTTAGGGACATAACTGTCTGCCCGAATGATTTGTTGGCCAATGCTGGGATTTTTTCTCATGGCAAATATTGGCCTTTCCAAAGGGTGTTCGAGTCCCTCTAGTAGGTGCCAGTTTCTGAGGATTATTTGCCTGAATTTATTGGTATGCGCCCCATAGGTGGTGACACAGACCAATTTATTTAGTTCCTTTTTTGATTTTATTTTTAGGAGCTCCTCCCTTGGGGTATACCTCGCTCTTTTTGTTGAATGCTTCAGCAATTTCTTTGGGTAACCTCTCTTGTTCATTTCCTCACAAAATGTGGCTGCATGTGTATCAAAATTAGATGT
Source organism: Lissotriton helveticus (assembly GCF_964261635.1). Lineage (NCBI taxonomy): Eukaryota > Metazoa > Chordata > Amphibia > Caudata > Salamandridae > Lissotriton > Lissotriton helveticus. The sequence continues at coordinate 89,311,020 of NC_136064.1, forward strand.
ATCAGAACAATTTCTTCTGATCCTCAATAGCTGACCATAAGGTAAATTTTGTTTCAGACATTGGGGATGCGCACTCTTATAATGTAAAATGGTGTTTTTGTCAGTCTGTTTTTTAAATAGAGAGGTTGAAAACCTGTCTCCTTCGATGCCTACTTCCACGTCCAAAAAGGTCATTTTCTTATTGCTTGATTCAATTGAAAACTTTTTCTCTGGATGACGTGCGTTCAACCAACCATAAAAGTCATCCAGTTGTGCCTGGCTCCCTGCCACAGGAGCCAGATGTCATCAATATACCGTGCCCACTGTTTTATATTGTCACTGAAGGGGTTGTTCCTATAAATGAATCTTTCCTCGTACTGGGCCATGTACAATACCGCCATTTCCGGCGCATAGGGACAGCCCATGGCCGTACCCTTGATCTGAATAAAAAACTCATTTTCAAATTTAAAGTAATTGCTTCTCAAAGAAATTTCTGCCAATGATATAATGAAAGCAGTGGGTACCCTATGGGGTCTCTCCCGCTGCTCAAGGTAAAATTCCATTACTTCAAGGGCTTCATCCTGGGGGATCTGTGTATATAACGAATTGACATCCATTGTGGTCATCAACTCATTCTCTGCATCAAATGTCATATCCTGTAATTTATTAATGAAATCGATTGTATCCCTCAGGTAAGATTTAACCTGGGATAAAAAAGGTTTCAAAAAGAAATCAATATATTTGGAAATTGGTTCCAATGCTGAATCACATCCAGAGACAATGGGTCTCCCGGGGGGTGTCTGTTGGTTTTTGTGAATCTTCGGCAAGAAGTATAGAACTGGCGTTCTTGGTGATTTTTTATTAAGAAATTCGAACTCTTTAGGACCCAGGAAACCATCCTCTAGTCCTTGTTTAGTTAATTTGGCGATCTTATTTTGAATTTCAAACACAGGATCTTCTTTAACGGGTCTATACCAATCCATGTTATCTACATGTGACCTGCCTTCAGACAGGTACATTGTGCGTGGCCAAATTACCACCGCACCCCCCTTGTCCGCTTGCTTGATTACAATTGAGGTATCTGCTTTAAGGTCTTGGATGGCCGTCAGTTGGTTCTTACTAATATTGTGATGCATGAAGCTCTTACTTTTTTCTAGCTTTGTACGTGACGACAACACCGCCTGCTCAAAGGCGTAGATTTGTTTGGGTATATTTGACGTTGGCAAAAATTTGGATTTTACTCTTAGTTCAGTGGTTTCCCTATTTGGAGTGGGTTCAGAACCGGCAAAGAAGGCTTTCAATCTAATTTTTCGGCAAAATTCAATTGCCTCTAGCTTGAGTTTAGTGAAGTCTGTTCTTCTAGTAGGCACAAATTTTAAACCCAAGCTCAAGATTGTTTTTTCCTCTGTTGTTAAAGTTTTTTCGGAAAGGTTAACAATTGTAGAGGTGTCTAATTGTTGTAGTTGTTGTAATATCTGTTTCTCGTGCGCATCTCCCATGGCTGTTTGAAGCGACCTGGTAGTTGGTCGCCCTTCCCTAAAAAAGGCTGGTTAAAGCCCTTTTTAATCTGTCCCCCTTGTCTATCTTGTCTGGACTCAGGTGAAGACCCCGACGACGAGGTCGAGGAAAAGGTGGTGAACCTTGTTTTTGATCTTCCCTGATAGGAGTTTAAGGCCCTTTTTGACTCTGCTGTTGTGTAGTAGTCCTCCTTTAAGAACGGATACACTTGGTCAAGCTTAAATGACTTCGAGTCTCTCTCGAATTGAGAAGTTTTAGTGTTGATAGTGATATCTTTAAAAGTTTGTATTTCTTTTTCAATCTTCTCTAATAACGCTTTAGCCTCAGTGTCTGTCTTGTTATCAGCAATGGCCTTTATTAAATCAGCAATCTCTTGTTCTTCCTGACTGCATAGGCGTTGGGCCGTCTCTATAGTATGGACCATAAGGTCCCTACTACATTTTGTATTGATGTAACTGAAACCTTTTTTGTATTCTGTGTCCTCGACAAAAATCACAGGGATATTTTTAACTTGTAAACCCCATGGTATGGTGCCTGCCCGCAGGTGCTACAGAAGGAAATATCCATGTAGTTCGGTTCTTATGTGTTTCTTTTGGAGGCGAGTTAATTTGTCTGCCTCATTTTGATGTTTTGCAGTATTACTCAACGAAAGACCTGAGAAGGGATTGGAAGCTATCAAATTGCTAACGTGGCTTTCTGAAAAGGACAGCGTTTCTTTCTCGGACATAATTTAACAGGAGATTCTTCTCCTGATTTAGAATTAATCAGAAAATTTAAAGAGGGACCGTGAAGGTCACAGTCCAACCTGCTCGGGTAACAACCCGCTCTAAACTTCTAAAGGCTTCTGAGTTGCGACGGCAGGCACAGCGATGGCGACATCCTCCGACCTCATTGCGAGATTCTTCTCCTGATGCGGTGCAGTGCGACAACCACAGCGGTGACACCCTCCTTCTTTGGAGTTGCGATGGCAGCAGCAGCGATGGCGACATGCTTCCTCTTCGTTGCGGCACGCTTCTCTCCGATGTGGTGCAGTGCGACAGTTCCAGCGGTGACGCCCTCCTTCCTCCAGAGTTGCAACGGCAGGCACAGCGACACTCTTCTTCTCGTTGAGTCGTGCTTCCAGCTCCTTCTGACACGCAGTTCCTCAGAAGGCCCAAAACAGCAGCAGGCACTTCCAAAAGAACTCTGGGGAGCTGGGGGGTGAAGTCTGTTGTCCCTGAGACTTCAGCAGGAGGCAAGCTCTTTTCGGAGCCCTTAGAGATCCTTCACAAGTTGAAAGCAAAGTACACAAAGTTCCTTTCTCCTTCCTTTGGCAGTAAGGCAAGCACTGCAGGCCAATCCCCCAAGCAGCACTTCAGCTTGGGAATAGTCTCTCCTCCGTTTCTTCAGGTTCCTCTCCTCAGTAAAGGTTTCTTCTTGTAGTCCAAAGTGATCTAATTTCATGGGATCAGGGTCCCAATATTTATACCCAGAAATCCTTTGTTCTCTGAGGGGAGAGGGGCCTTTGCCTAGTCCAAGCCAGTTCTGAAGCACTCTGTTTACCAGACTTCTCCTTTCCTTTCACAGTGCAGGGCATGCACATCAGACGCCCCACAGGAGGTGGAGCCAGCATTGTGGAAGGAAAATACAGTCCTGGAGCACTTTGTTTACAGGACTCCTTCTCTTCTTCCAGTGTGCAGGGCAGAGACATCAGCCGCTCCCCAGGGGGTGGAGCCAGCATTGAGGAAGGCAGGCACAGACCTATTCAAGGTTCAGGTGAACTCCTCCCTTCCATCTAGATGCAGATCTCTCTATTCACCACTGGGTGACTCAGCCTGTCTCCTGGAATTCCCCAGCCCTGTCACTCACAAAACCAGACATAGGAATACACAAACTAGCAGAGGCAGGTTTGAATGATTAGACAAGCAAATACCAACTTTCTAAAAGTGGTATTTGCAAACACAGAATATTAAAATAAACTTTACTAAAAGATGTATTTTATTATTCTGAGTTCAGGCATACTAAACTTGAATTTCTACCATGTTCTCTGAGCCTGTTAGGATTATAAAGTGTAACAATTCTAACAGCCCATTCTGGCCTATGGAGAACAGGTAGTCTTGCAATAGTGAAAAACGAAAATGGCTGTAATTCACTATTAGCACATGCCACACACATCAGGGCTTGTCCTACCTTGTACTTACAATGCACCCTGCCCTTGGGCCAACCATAGGGGTGACTAATATGAAGAAAAGGGAAGGTTTAGGGACTGGCAAATGGGTACACTTGCCCAGTCAGCATGACAGTACCAGACTGCATGCAGGCTCTGCAATGGCAGACCTTAGACACATTTTACAAGGCTGCTTCTGTGGGTGGCACAACCAGTGCTGCAAGCGCACTAGCAGCATTTGGATTTAGACGCCCTGGGCACACTCAGTGCACTAGACTAGGGTCTGATAAGAAAACCAAATAGCCAAACATGGAACCACTGATTAGTACATCAATTTACAGTGGGGAGCACTTGCACTGTGGCACATAATAGCAGTGGCACAGTGCCCAAAGCATCTAACACCAGCAAAAACACATGAGGCAACAGAAAAAATGGAAGGGAGACCCACGCCAATGGTGCCAGGTCTAACAGGACCACACACAGGTTTTACCTGGGGTGTGGTGAATCGGCTTTCAGAAAATAACGCTTGCCCTGAGGAAGTCGTTTGGCGATTCCCCGAGACGAAACACGTGTCCACTATAGGCTACATTTTGGTTACACCATCTATACCAATTTATTATCATGAACCAATGTACAATACATCCACGTTTGAGAACAGGATGAGAGAAACGAGAAAATAAAGGAGAAAAATACCTGAGAATATTTTGGACTGACATTTTATTGAACTGATGCTTTAATGGCTTAATCTTGATTGTTTACTTTTTTCTTGCTCGGGAGCGATACCTTGTTTTGTGTTAAAAATATGGCACTGTATCTAGAGGTCACTGGGAGCAAGATGCCTGCTGTTTGTAAATGTGAAATTTTGTTTTTTGGAATCTATGTAAACATGAATCAGTTTATTTTTCTCCCATTTCAAAGTGACGCCTTTACCTCTACACACTGCAGGCATCTTCCACTCAGTGGCTGGTAGACACTAGCATATTTATCACTGAAAAATGCAACCATCATTTTAAGTGGGAGAAATTTAAACTGCAGAAAAATATTCTATAATATAAACATTTTAGCAGAACATGTTTCTGCACTTTAAATTTCTCCAGTTTAAAAAACATGGCTTTATGTTAATGTTATACATGTAACTATGCCACATATTGTGAAAAGTATGTCCTGTGCTACAAGTACATACAACAGAGGCTCACAGTCACCCATTCACATATATCCCATTTATACCCACACATGTTCATGCATCTGCAAAGACCACCCTCTCACTGACACATTGTAGCTCTGTCCTAGTTCCCCTAGCCATAGTATTTAGTTCAAACCATAATATCTGGCTCTGTGGACATTAGTCTTACAGTCAATGACGCTGGGCGTGGGCGTCTCTGGTGACAATGCACGAGTTGTTTGGCCTTTAACAGCTCACAATGAAGTAGCTCTCATTACAGAAAAGGCTGGAGACCCCTGACATAGATTAAACACTGTTTCTGTCCACGACACCTACTAACACTGAGCTACTTACTTTTTCCTGGTCTGTAGTTATGCCATTAATGCTCCAGATGGCGCTGTTGCTGTGATTATGCTAAGTACTGAATTAGAATGACAGAAGTTCCGACCTGAGGCTTTCTGCAATTTCCTGCAGCCTGAGGGGAGTGACTGATCAAAAACGGAAACAGACAGAGAGGACTTGAATATTAGGAGAAATGGAGGAAAGCGGTGCTTAGAACACCTGTGGAGCAAACTCGCTTGAGTCCAAACCTCTGCCCTGCCCTGCAGACGCGCAGGTGTCAGGCCATCTATTCTGCAGGCTGTTTGCTTGCATTTTCACAGACCGCCCTCTGTGCAGGACTTCCAGAGCCCCAGACTCGGTAACAGTTGTTGTTTTGGAGCTCTCGTTCCTCTCGCAAGAAGGACAGTATTTTGAGCCGTGTGTTGCAATCGAGAGCCCCCTTGTGGCCGTGAGCAGTGGTGCTGTAAGGCAGCCGCCTACAATGGACATAAGGGAGGAGCGGGGTCTGAATCCAATGCTTTACATTTCGAGTTGGGGTGCCACTGCACCCGATGGCCTGGTGATCTGGACCCACTAAAGGTCATTTGTTTAATTTTGGCCTCTTCTATCTGCAGACAAAGGTTCCAACAGGGTATAAGGTGGCAGCAAGGCTGTGTGGCGGGGCTCCAGGTCTGATAAGTGAGTCAAGCTAGAGAAAGAGAGAGACGTAAATGATGAAAACATCAAAAAGCAGGGTGGGGCAGGCCCATGTGGCAACCAGGCAGTGCCGATGGGCTGGTCTGACAGGACAGGACAGGGTGGGCCAGGTTTGTTAGTAGTTTTCGGCCCATGTTAAAGCCAGATGGGCCGGTTTTTCTTGTTGATTTCCCTGATATTATCACATTTTTTTTAACTATCTGCTTCGCTACTAGGGGCCGCTTGTATTTTCATGCCCGGGCCTATTCATTGTCTTAGCCCGACCCTGCTAAAAAGGACAGAGAGCAACAGACAGAACACAGGGAGAAGAGAAAGGTAAGAAAGAAAAAAGAATCTGAGAAAAGAAAAGAAAAGAAGGAACAACGGTAGAAACTGTAAAGGAAGAGCAGAAGAAGGAGGAAAGAGTGAAAGGACGGGGAGGACACAGGAAGAAAGTATGAAATAAAGTAAAGAAAGTTTAAAGGACACATGAAGGGAGGATGTAAAGAACTAAGTGAAGGTTTAAGGCTGGCTGTGAAGCCTTGACCTCTGGTCCAGGCCAGCACTCCCCAGCAGCTCCGGCTCTCAGTCGCTCCGCTCTGGTTTCTGAGCCCCTCCTCAAGCAGGGTTCGCGCTGCAGCGCGCCCCAGGTGGTTTTCTCCTCTCTGCCTGCCGCTTCCGTATTTGCTTGTAATCCCCCTTTGCCCTTTTTCTTTTATCGCCCCTGTGTGTTGTTACTGTGTTTACTGTGTTTGCTTTAACTTTAACATGGACTGTGCACTTTCCCGCCGCTGGTGCCCCTGCGGCCCGCCCCCCGACACAGCCCGCTCCCGCCACCCTACCTCTGACCACGCCCCTTTTCCTACTTAATGCTGACCGCTGCGCGGTCACGCAGCGGACGCACTGCTTGCGTGCCAAAGGCGTGCCTAAGGCTAGTACGTCTGTGCCCAGCCGCGACCCAACCGTGACCAGTGCCAGGAACCCTGGCTCTCCGGGCCTCACCACTACGACTCAGCCACCCTCCATTAACTCAATCCCGGAAGACACACCGACTGTGCAAGAGCCTCGCCGAACACCACCCATGGGCAGTTCTCGTGCAGACTCTGCCGCAGCTCCTTCACCACCGACGAGGCACCTACAACTGCCGAAGGCCCGCCTTATGCATGCACAACCGAAACCCTGACTTGCATCCTTCTCAACGTGTGCTCCCTGCACTAACACGCCGTAGAAATCTGGGACCTGATCGACACCCTCTCGCCCTACGTCGCCTTCTTCACGGAAACCTGGACCAATGCCTCTTCTGGCCCGACATGGCAATGGCCATCCCTGACGGCTACAAGATCCAGAGAAAGGACCGCCCACTCCGCCATGGAGGAGTACTCGTCAACGCACACAAGACCCCCCTCTGACTCTCCACATCCAGCACGAGTGACCCCCTCTCCAACACAGAACACCTCCACTTCCAGATCCAGACCAGCCTGAGGACCACACTACACGGCACCCTCATCTACAGACCACCAGGGCCTTGCACCTACCCCGTAACTACCATCGCCGAGCTCACCGAGACCCATGCCATCAACTCCACGGACTACATTCTACTCGGAGACCTGAACTTCCACCTCGACAACAGCAAAGACCCCAACACCACCACTCTCCTCGACAACCTCGCCAACCTATTACTGAAGCTGCTTGTCAACACGCCCACCCACAGAGCGGGTCCCACCCTCGACCCCATCTTCACGGGAGGAACTAACATCCGGTTCACCCACACCACCCAGCCCATCTGGACGGACCACCACTGCGTCAACTTCACGTTCAACACCACCACCGCAGCCGAGCCCGCCCAACGCTCACCACAACAGAACTGGAGCAAGATCACAGAGGAATGCCTCAACATCACCCTCCATCAAAACCCCCGCAGCGCCACGACTGACACCAACTCCGCAGCAAGGGAATTTCACTGCTGGGTCACCTGCTGCGCCGACAAGCTAGCACCCCTCCGCCACCCTGCCAAACAACGCCCTCTGAAGGCAGCCTGGTTCACCACTGAACTCCAAGAAGCCAGATGCACCTGCAGACGCCTAGAGAAAACCTGGTGAAACCAGAAAACAACGGAAGCATGGAACAACCACAAGGGCGCCCTGAAGGAATACCACCAGCGCATAAGAGACACCAAACAGACCTTCATAAGAGACAAAGTCCAGACCAATGCGACCAACGTCAAGGAGCTGTTCAACATCATACAGCAGCTCGCTAAACCCACCTGCGAAGCCATGGACGTCACACCTTTCCAGCAACTCTGCAACAAGCTCAGCTCCTACTTCCATCTGAAGATAAAGGCCCTCTACGACAACTTTAGCGAACCAGCACCGGACACTACCCCCCTACCCACTGCCACGGATAAGCCAACCATCACTTCCTGGGATCACGACCATTGAACTCATCACCGCGACAATGAAGAAAACTCACTCAGGAGCCCTAACGGACCCCTGCCCACTGCACATCTTCCACAGGGCCGCAGCTAGAACTAGGACGGATGATGAACACCTCTCTCAGATCCGGCATCGGCCCAGGTGACTGGAAACAGGCGGAGGTGAAACCCCTCCTCAAGAAGCCTGCAGCCGACCCAACGGGCCTGAAAAACTACTGGCCAATATCTCTCCTCCCCTTTGTGGTCAAAGTCACTGAAAGACTCGTGAACGCCTAGCTGACCGCCTTCATCGAAGAAAACTCCATCCTAGGCGCTTCCCAGTCCGGATTCCTCAGCAACCAGAGCACCAAGATCGCCCTCCTCCCCACCACTGATGACATCCGCATGCTACTAGACCCGAGACACACTGTGGCCCTCATCCTTCTAGACCTCTCCGCAGCCTTCGACACCATCTCACTCTCGCAGCCAGACTTCACAACGGGGAGATACAAGGAGCAGACCTCGGCTGGATCCAATCCTTCCTCTCCGGCAGAACCCAGAGGATTCGTCTCCCTCCCTTCCTCTCCGAACCCACGGAAATCAACCACGGAGTACTTCAGGGATCATCACTCAGCCACATGCTCTTCAACATCTACATGGCCCCCCTCGCCACCATCGTCAGACAGCATGGGCTCAGCATCGTATCCTATGCCGACAACACCCAGCTCATCCTCTCACTAACAAAAAATCCCGAAGACACCAGACTCTGCTTCCAGGAAGGAATGAAAAACAAGCCAGCCGGGATGCATGACAGCTGCTTGAAGCTCAACTCGGAGAAGACCAAGGTCCTCATCCTCCGACCATGCGCCTCCGCCTGGAACAACACCTGGTGGCCCTCCGCCCTCAGGAACCAACCCACCCGACAGACCACACTCGGAACGAACCCACCCACCCCCACAGACCACACTCGGAACGAACCCACCCACCCCCACAGACCACACTCGGAACCTCAGCATCATCCTTGACTCCTTCCTCTCCATGAGCCGCCAAATCAACGGCGTAGCTTCCACTAGTTTCAGCTGCCTTCGCATCCTCCGTAAGACCTTAAAATGGACCCCCCTGACTGCAGAAAGACGATCACCCACACACTCATAACCAGCAGACTGAAATATGGCAACGCCCTCTACACCAGAATCAACAGAACTCTTCTACGTGTTGTGCTGTAATTTTCACCCCTAAAGCCTTGCCATGTCAACTTTCTCCCTCCCTTGCCTGAGGTGGGCCCCTGCACACGAAGACAAGCTGCACGCACCCACCTTATCTTCCCGCATCCCTCTCTGTTGACAAGATTACGAAGACGAGCTGCACGCACCCACCTAATCTTCCCTCATCCCTCTCTGTTGACTAGAACAACATGTGCAGACAATCGACCTGTGGCTCCATGTGCGTAATAAGAAACTACCTCCAGCTGATTGCATTATCTGACATTGCAGAGGCTCCTGAGTCATCTGCCTTACAACCTTGAGAGACCACCCCCGTTGATTGCATTATCTGGACAATGTCAGAAGCCCCTGGGTTGTCTGTCTTGCAGCCTTGGCCCACCACAGCCCAAGACACAGTGACACATCAGGCCTGATAAGGAGAACTCCACATCCTATAAAGACTGCTGCATGCCCTGGAGAAGAAGCAACCTCCGTAGACTCACCTAGGTGACTATGGGACTCTGTCCGATAACTCGAGTTATACTCTGTATATTAAAATATCTTGTTTCCCTCCTCACTCTAGAGTCTGCCTCCCTTCTTTGGTAAGAGAAACTCCTGTGGACCTGTATATTTTAGGTAAAGCCCTCCACCGCTGGGGGTCCCTTTGGAACCCAGTTCTACAGTTGGCGCCCGAACAGGAACTCCATCAGAGTCCGTATCCAGCCCGGGAGGCTTCAGGGGGCCAGCGAGTGGAACCCCGGAGGGAGTGCACCTATGCGAATTTGAAGACCCTCGTCTGCATAGCCCGACTGACTTCTGACGCTGTTCCTCCTCCTGCTCCTGGGCCCTTCGATGCTGACCCTGACTGGAGTCCCAAGTTCTGGTTTCTAGATTCCTGTTATACAGAGGCAGATCTTTATGTGAGGACGGACACAAATTATCTGGTAAGGTCGAACTTTCGACACCCATATTTCTGTTAGTAGTAGTCAGTAGTTCTGTATATTCGTTCTTTGCAAAGACCGAAGGTGGGTATATAGAATCAGTACTAAATTGTACATAGAAGTATAAAGGTGCAATATTTAGCTGTTGGTTTTCTTTCTTCAATAATGCCCGCTTTCAGTAAATTTAGGATGTTTTGTTGCTGTTGCTGTTGACCCGACCTCTATGCCTTGGTAGAAAGTCAGCCGGCTCCTCCGGAAGGTACCCCTTCTAAAGAAATGTATGTAAAATATGGCCTGACAGCGGTAATGTTCAATTCCCTATGGCACCGTTACACAACAAAGGAAAAGGAACTGCCGTGGCCTGAGTGGGGTTCTTTTGAGCCCGCTAAACTCAAAGCCCTTGAGCGTAAATTAGACAAACATCATCCTCGTGCTTCCATGTGGGAGGCTTTCAGTCTCTGGAAAAAGGAAATACAGCAGAGAAAAAAGAGGGAGGAAGCTAGGGAAAGAAAAAGCCTTAAAAACACTACCCACTCTGAAAGAACGTATGAACTTCACCTCCACGCCCATAAAACAAATATAGAACGAGCTGACCGACAGCGTCGTCTAGAGACGACGGGCCAGTATCCTGTCCTTCCTCAGAAAGACCCCCATGACTATCTAGATGATGAGCTTCTCCTTTCCCGACCTAATCCACCACCTCCCTATCCAATGATGCCCTTATTACCCACCCCCGATCTAGACATCGACTACCAAGCATTTCTACCTCCTCCACCTGAAATCCCTGATCCATTTGCAGCTGCACCAGCCCAGGCTTCAGCCCCCACACTGAACGATATCCAAACCACCCACGCGTTACCTAGTTTTTCTCCCGAAGGCAGACTGCCCCTGTTAGAAATGGGATTTCTGGTTGGCTAAGGCTTACGCCAAAGTCAGGCAGAAACCACCACTCTAGTCAGGGCAAGGGAGTCACACGCCAAGATAACCCCTGCTCACCCCCTTGATAGCTTGGCACGAGCAGACAGGCTTATCCCGGAGGCGATGTGTAAAGCGTTTGCGCGCGCACCCAGCAACAACACCCGATGCCCACCACAAAGGAAACTCCACACAAGGTTATATATAAAAATAGCCTTTGTATTATACCAAACACATTAGATAATAAACACACACTTTACAATGTGCCATATGCACGGGCAGAATTTACAGGGGATTATGTACATGGGACAGAGCCACAGGGAACACTGTCAGTAATAAGCACTTGGTAGGACTAGCACTTAGCACATATAATAACTGTAACACCAAATAACAAAGGTAGCACACAACCAGTAACCACTGGTAAAAGGTAAGTACCACCTATGCAACCCTACACACCTTGGGAAAATATCACTCAGGCAACCATGAACTCGCTAGTATCAGTATACTAGGGAAAACAACCTCCTAGGCATAAAAATACATTTAGGGGTATAGGCATAAAAGCATCGCATATGACATTACAATCACAATTGGCAGGAAATGACATCTGCGCCAAACATCACATGAAGCAAAAACAGGTACCCCACGCCAGGGCACAACACCAGAACTGTCCCCCAGGCCAACTGGCCTCTCAGGGGCGGAAACGCCCTGTGTCCACAAAGTCAGGGCAGGCTGCGCGGGCAGCCAAGGAAGAGGGTGCAAGGGCCTAAACGTAGCAGCTGCCCACTAAGTGCTGGGCAGCTGGAGGACTGAGCCTGGCACCAGCGTGCCTCCTGGCTCTCTTGTGGGGCTCTGAACAACAATGGGGCCCAAGGACATGTGGGAGCCTCGTGGGCTCAAGAAACAAATGCCACCTCACTGGGGGGAGCGGCCCGCTGCCAACCGGGGCCGCTCTACCCTCCAAAATGCCCCTTTATCGTTGGAGTCCCTCTCGGGGGGACTCGAAATCAATAAATGCCCCCAGGAGTGATGGAGCCTCTCAGGCTCTGAATAACTGTGCTCCTCGTTGGAGTCCAGCTTGGGGGACTCGGATTCACAACATGCCCGGGAGCCTCTCAGGCTCTAAAACAAATATGTCCCCGTCGTTGGAGTCCCCCTCTTGGGGACTCGGAATAACAATGCCCCCGGGAGCCTCGTGGCTCAAAACAAGAATGCCCCCAGACGTTGGAGCCTCTCGGGGACTCTAAACAACTGCACACCTGGAGCCCCACTCACCGATTGTAGGACTCCTCGGGCTGGTCCTCTCCTGGGCCCTCGCGGGTGGCGGCGGGACGAGAGCACCCGCTCCTCGGGGCTCTCTCTTGGCAATCTTCATTCGCTCTCCGGGGCTCTCCCTCGCTCTTGGGAGCCCTGGGGGGGAAGACGCCGGCTTTCCTTCTCCGGCGCAGGAGCACAGGGTAAGGGGGGCAAAGGATGGGCCAGGGGCCAGCTCACAGGGCCCTCCAGGCAGGAGGCAGTCCCAGTGGCGGTCCTCCTGGCGCCCAGCAGCAGCAGGCCCCCCTCAAGACAGGATCAGGAAGAGAACCCTTGTATGGGGTCACAGCCCCTTCTTATACCAAGAAATCCTTTGTCTACAAGGGTGCAGGCAAGGGGTGAACCAGATACAACTGGTTCCTGAGCACTTTGTTTTGCTCAGCCCCTCTGCCTATTCACAGGATTGGTAGGGTCATCGGTCGCACCACAGGGGACAGAGCCAGCATTGTGTGGGGAAAGCCCGGCCCTATTCAGGTCCCAGGGGCACCCCTCCCTCACATCACTCATGCAGATCTCTCCACTCACCCCTGGGGCAGACCCATCCTGACTCCTGGAGCCAGGCTCACCAGCCAGCTCCAGCCAATCACAAGCCAGCCCGTCATTTCACATAAATTACACAGACATGCCAACTTCTAGAAGTGGTACTTCCACACTAGACACATGGAGGCCGCCCACATCATCACACAGCATTTAATCACACGAGTCTGCACATACCAAACTCGAGCCTGCACACCCCACGCATCAGGAACTACCATGGACACATACATTTCCCAGGCATTCCTATGGGAGGGCAGGCCAATCTCACTACACGCACGCACTTTACCCTGGGACACAGTGGGAAAGTGCGCAGAAGCCAAAAATCACTAACACGAAGTCTCAATAAAAAGCAAAAAGTTTAGGGGTGAACCTGCCAGAAGGGCCAAGTTCAACACAACCCCCTTCCAGCCAAAACGCAGGGTAGACCAATCACCACAGTGATGGGCTTCCCTGCTTTGGGCGATAGAACACGGACGCGGGCCCGCCACTGCCGGGACACCCTCCTGTTCTACGCCACGGTGAACCCATGGGATTCCTTCTAAAACCACTGTCTGGAACAACTGGGCTACCCCACTGGTACTCCCAAGCTGTCCGCGGCCAGGACAGGCCCTAGGCCACCCAGGTGACACTGGTCCTTGCCTATTCACAGAGTGGGGGTAGGAACCCCTGGTACATAGTAGCCATTCTCCACTCTTCCTGTCTGCAGGACAGGGCTAGACTGCCACTGGTTCTCCAGCCTAGGGTCTACACCCTCAGGTGGACCAGGAGTCACAGGGGAGGCTCTCCGCCCTCTACCTCACCTTCTAGGGTCCCTGCTCCTCCTGCGAGGGGTACCCTTAGAACACCACTCTCCCAACCTAGGGTTTAACCCCTCAGGTTGCATCAGGGTCAGAGGCGGGCTCTCCCACCCTCTGCACCCCCTTCCAGAGTTCCGCACCCTCCCAACTGGAGTGGTACCCCTGGAAGATGAACCGGTCAGGACGCTGGTTACAGACATCCTACCCTTCAGGTCAGGCAGATCCTGAACCTGGCCTCCCAACATCTGGTCTAAAACCTTTCGTGGAATAGGCACTCCAGGACTTCTGGGGACTTACACACCATCCCCCTGAGGCTAACACATGACCCATATGTTGTGTGACCGTCTGTCCGGCGCAGATCTCCCATCCCCTGTCCACCTGACAGTGCGTGAAGATCCCCCCTCTACCCTCCAAAATGCCCCTTTATCGTTGGAGTCCCTCTCGGGGGACTCGAAATCAATAAATGCCCCCAGGAGTGATGGAGCCTCTCAGGCTCTGAATAACTGTGCTCCTCGTTGGAGTCCCACTCGGGGGACTCGGATTCACAACATGCCCAGGAGCCTCTCGGGGACTCTAAACAACTGCACTCCTGGAGCCCCACTCACCGGTTGTAGGACTCCTCGGGCTGGACCTCTCCTGGGCCCTCGCAGGTGGCAGCAGCACGAGAGCTCCCGTTCCTCGGGGCTCTCTCTTGGCAATCTTCCTTCACTCTCCGGGGCTCTCCCTCGCTCTTGGGAGCCCCGGGGGGGGAAGACGCCGGCTTTCCTTCTCTGGCGCAGGAGCACAGGGTAGGCTCCCATCTGCTTCCTGCTTGGGGCAGCCAATCACCGCGCAGGTTGCCCGGCGAGCCTCCCGCAGCCTCAACCAATGGCAGCGCGGCTCTCCAGGTGACGTCAGCGGCGGCTTCCTCGGCTTGCTCTCTGCCCCGGTGCTGTGGCGGTGATCTCTGGGGTCAAAACGAGGGGTAGGCTCCCTCGAAGGAATTAAAATGTAGCCCTGCAATTTCTGCAGGGTGGGCACCTGCTAAAAAAAAAGGTTTACAGAGTACGGCAAATAAAAGGGGTGGGCTCCCGTGTAGGTACAACGTCCCTGGCGGGATGGGCACCCGTCAGGGGTTAAAACTAGGCATAGATGTGGGGAATCAGAAGCGCGGCCCCTCAAGACAGTGCAATCCTCTTTAGGCACCACAAAATAAAGCGCTCCCCTGGAGGTGAAGATTCAGCGCTCCCCAGGCGCCTGGATGAAAAGTAAAGCGCTCCCAGGTGCTATTAGCATAAGAAGTCCAGGGACAGTCCTTTTTAGACTGTAGGCAAAGGGGGGCAAAGGCTGGGCCCAGGGGCCAGCTCACAGGGCCCTCCAGGCAGGGAGGTAGTCCCAGTGGCGGTCCTCCTGGCACGCAGCAGCAGCAGGCCCCCCTCAAGACAGGATCAGAAAGAGAACCCTTGTATGGGGTCACAGCCCCTTCTTATACCAAGAAATCCTTTATCTACAAGGGTGCAGGCAAGGGGCGAACCAGATACAACTGGTTCCTGAGCACTTTGTTTTGCTCAGCCCCTCTGCCTATTCACAGGATGGGTAGGGTCATCAGTCGTACCACAGGGGGCGGAGCCAGCATTGTGTGGGGGAAGCCCAGCCCTATTCAGGTCCCAGGGGCACCCCTCCCTCACATCACTCATGCAGATCTCTCCACTCACGACCGGGGCAGACCCATCCTGACTCCTGGAGCCAGGCTCACCAGCCAGCTCCAGCCAATCACAAGCCAGCCAGTCATTTCACATAAATTACACAGACTTGCCAACTTCTAGAACTGGTACTTCCACACTAGACACACGGACGCCGCACACATCATCGCGCAGCATTTAATCACACGAGTCCGCACATACCAAACTAGAGCCTGCACACCCCACGCATCAGGAACTAACATGGACACATACATTCTGAGGAAAATAATTTTTCGATCAACAATCATTTTTAACAGGACTCCATTGGTTTTTGCATTGCCATCTCGTGGCAAACACTTTCACAGAACCCACCTGGTCGTTTTTCCTGATGTATGAGGAAAATTTTATCAGCACGACAAAAATCCATTCTTGCAGCCTGCATTTCTGCCCAGGAACTGTCACCCGCCCAACCCCCTGTTCTCTTCAGTTCATCAGAAAGCCACATGGCCCTCACCCCGAGTGAATGATTCATTTTTCCTCTCCTGCTCCCAGCCTGATACAACATCCTTGACACAGTGATCAGGTTATCTAGACAATGGTCTGACTGCTGGACTCTAATCAGGGTAAATAAACAAATGACTTGAAAGACCAGGCTTTGATCAGGCAATTGAACAATGACCTGAAAGAAAGAGCCCTGATCAAAGCAGAGTGGACAATGCTCTGTGTACCAAGCCCTTGACCAGCCCACCAACTATAAGCATCGCCTTGATCAAGCTATCAACTACAAACACTGACCTGATTGGACAATGGACTGACAGCCAAAAGAATGGTATGAGAAATGTATAAAAGGCTTGTAAGCTACAGAGTAAAGTAGCAGCCTCCTGGGTTTTGTCTCTAACTAGCTTGGGACTCTGGGCCAGATGCATCAACCAAAAAAGCGATCGCAACTGGTGCGAATCACCAATTGCGATCGCAAATTAAAGAAACGGCATGCATGAAGTGAAAACGCATAAAAAAAGCGAATTCGCAAACGCAAAATAGCGAAAGCGCAATAAAATCGCAATAACAAGGCAGAACCCCATTAGCGAATCGCAAGTAGCGAGAAATCAATTAATCTGTGATTCATATAGCGGAAGCGCTATATCCAAATAGCGAAAGCGCTATAAAATCGCTTTTCTCATGCATGTACAATCGCTAATTGCGATTCAGTCAAAAATCGCTATTTTGCATGAGCAGTTTACAGGTAATCACAATCAGGTGGTAAAAAAAAAAAAATTCCCCACTCACCTGCCTTACATCAGAGGTGTATTTAAACAGACCCATGAGGCCACAGTGGCCTCCCACAATGGCAGGACTATACATTTTCGCGAGGAGGAGGAGGATACTTGCAGCAGGCCAGGCCAGAAGGAGAATCCAGGAGAGAGTCTTCCGTCTGCGCATCACATTGTTAGGACAGACTCGTGAGCAAATTTATGATAAGTACAGGATGAATGCAGCAATGATACTAGACCTGATAGCTGAATTGGACCCACTATTGCAGCGGCAAACACATAGGACACAGGCCATACCTACTCATGTCCAGGTGCTATGTAGCCTGCACCTCCTTGCGTCAGGTAGCTTCCAGGACATAGTGGCAGAAGCAGGAGGGGTATCACAGAGCTCCCTCTCGCGGTTCTTCAAATCCTTCCTGGCCGCCATGATGACTGTGATCAACAACCACATCACCTTCCCCACCACCCCACAGGAATTGAGCCAAACAAAACAGGATTTCTACCAAGTAGCAAGGTTCCCACACGTGATTGGATGCATTGATTGCACCCACGTAGCCATATGTCCCCCTGCCGTAAATGAGTATATATTCCGCAACCGGAAAGCATATCACTCAATCAATGTCCAAGCAGTGTGCAATGCTGAGAACATCATCACCGACCTGGTAGCACAATACCCTGGAAGCACTCACGATTCATACATCTTCCGCCATTGTGGCTTGCACACACGTCTGCTCAGGGGAGATTTTGGCAATGGACACCTGCTAGGTAAGTTCAACACTATACACATCACTGACTTAGTCATGGCAATGCATACCTGACACTAACATCTTGTCTGTTACTCTGTAGGTGACAGTGCATATGCGGTGAGGCATTACATCTTGACTCCATACCTTAACCCAGCCAGCCCACAACAACAGAGGTACAATGCAGCCCACATCAGGACACGTAATGTAATTGGACATTTGGATTGCTCAAGAGTCGCTTTCGCATCCTGCATAAAACTGGAGGAGCAATGCTGTACCAACCGGAAACCTGCTGCAGGATAATTGCGGCATGTGCAATGTTGCACAACATAGCAACAAGGAGAGGCATCCCCATTGAGGAATCCGACACAGAGGGCAACCAGCCCCCAGCACAACCACGCCGTGCACATCTTGGTAGTTCAGCGGAGGGACAGAGAAAACGTGCTGACATCACCCAGCATTATTTCTAAGGTATGTAACAATGACACACAACACTCATTAGCATTTGAAGGTGAACTATTTATTACCACGGCAGGCGGTAGGGGTGTGTAAAAATAACAGAAATGGTGTCCATTAGCACATTAACTCCATGCACTGAAGGACAGAGGAGACACACTGAGGACTTGTAATGCAGTCACAAAGATAGTCTTGTACATGGTTACGTCACCATGAAGTCTAACACCCCTCTAATTGGGTTTACCGTCTCCTCCCTCTCACACCCAAATGTCTTTCTTCTGCTTCTGCATCTGCATTCCCGGATGCAGCGGGAGCTGCCTGTCTACGGCTACTGCTCCTCCTGACAGTGGTGAGTGGCACAGTGATGCTGCTGCGGCTTGAAGCCTCACTACCCTCTTCCGCTGTAACATCGCCCTGAACACCAGTGCTAGCCTGCATCAGTTCAACTGCAGTTGTAATATGCCCCAGTGCCTTGGACACATCCCCACAACAATGGCCCATATCTATCTTCATTTCTACAGACCGACGTGACAGCTGGGCCACGCCTGTGCTGATCTTGTTGTTTGACCTGGTATAGGCGGCCATACATGTGAGAAACTGGTGATGCCTCCTCCTCTGTGTGGTGTGTCCCTCCTGCATCACACGCGCAACCTCCAGCAGGGCGTTGTTCGATTCCCTGTGAGCCTCCACTAGTGCAGTTGTGAGCTCCCTCACACTGTCAGCCATTGCAGTAATGTTAGTGTTCATTTTTGTCATCTGCAGGTTGATTGCTCCCATGTGCCTCGCTTGCACGCGCTGCACCCGCACCATCTGTGACTCCACGCCACCCCACTGATTGGGACTTCCTGCTTCCTGTGCCCAAGTATGGGTCCATGGCCTGCGACTTGTCCCTGGCCGGACATGTGCCTGCGGTGTAGGTGTGTTGCTGGCACTTCCACGGCTTGTACTAGGTGCAGTAGATGTTTCCTGTTCTATCTCCATTGGCTGCAGTGGTGTAACTGTGGCCCTGCGTTTTGCTGGTGCCTTGGCTTTGGGTGGTGGTATCACAGGTTTTGACACCGCAGACTCTTGGTAGGGCTGTGTGCTGTCTCCAATATCACTGTCTTCACTGTGTGCATCAGCTGCATCTGTGATGTGAAACAGTGCAATGTTATTTAATTTTGTTATATGAAATATGCAACCTTAATTAAAATATACTTTTATGTTCTAACTGTCTCTCATCTATCACTGTACTGCTTTTTGTCAGCATTTGGGCTTACTGTGTTGGATTCAAACAGGCAATTGGGTACTACTGACTACAAGTCCCATGATGCATTGGTCTCCCTATGTGAAATGTGTGCTGGACTATTTTTACAGTTATTTAGCAGGTCGATTCACATTTGGGCACTATCAGTGTGTACATTGTTCAGTTGATAGTCATGCATCTTACCTTGTGTGCTACAGGCTGCCCCAGATGTGTCCAGATTCGTTACTCCAACCACAGCTTCATGCTCAATTGTGCCCTCTACCATGTCCTCCTGGGGTGTGTTGTCTGGGACTGTTGGGCCTCCTCCTCCAGTCCCCTTCGCCTCCTTCAGCCTTTCCGCTACCCGCTCCTTGGCACGACTGCGCAGGTCGTACCAGCGTTTCTTCAGGTCATCTATGCTGCGGTGTGTGACCCCCACAGCATTCACCTTGTCCCTGATCCTGTTCCAGATCCTTCTCTTGTCTGCCTCTGGCACTTTAAGGGAGAGCTTCCCAAATAGCTTTTCATGGTTGTTTGCAACCTCCTCAATGAGGAGGTCAAGTTCACCCTCACTGAACTTGATTTTTCGCTTCCTGCCCACTGCACCCTCCTCTGTAGCTGTTTGGGACATGGCTGTCTTCACCTGTGAGCTGACTGCAGTTTGTTTTCTTCTGCTCTCTCTCCCTGCACTCAGCTTCTGCCTCTGTGTTCCTCTGTGCACAGGTGGCTGCATGGGCTGATTGACTTCCTGGTTGTGATGTCATCAGCCTGCTTCCAATGCGACTCTGTAGTTTTCACGCTCCCGCTATTTGCGATAGCTATTTGCGATAGCTAATTGCGATAGCTAATTGCGATCGCTATTAGCGATCGCAAATAGCAGGATAACAAAATGCGAGATGGGCATTTTTTTACAATAGCGATTCCTTTCCATGGGATCGCTATTGTATTTAGCGATTTTTACCGATTCCTTATTTTTTCGCATTCCTCATCATGCATAGCCAACAGCGAGTCCTTAATAGCGATTCCTTAAAAATCGCAATTAGGGACTCGCTATTTCTTTGCTTGATGCATCTGGCCCTCTGTTCCATAGCCTGGGCTATTGAAATAAATCTGGGTTCCTCCTGCAGACGAAGGCTCCTGTGTCTCCTTTTACTACGTATGAAGGGTATGGAAGATTTGGGCGGTTCCCCCACCGCCGAGACCCTGTAAGTGGGTTAAACCAGTTCTTCAAATGGCGGCCCGAATAGGGACTCCACGAGTACGGAGGTCAGGCCCGGTGGACGTGAGGAGGTGCACGGAGAGACTCCGACGGAGGCGCCCTACCCAAGGATTCTTGTTATATTCCGGTAGACCGAACGACTCACCCGTTGTTCCTCCCCACCCAGTCTGGGCCACTTGACCGCCTTCTCGCTGGAGTCCCCTAGCAAATAATTTCTGGAGCAGGACACAGCCCTACGTCTGCAGAATAGAACTACCCCTGTAAGGTAAGGGTGGACTGATCATCCACCAAGTCTGTATGATTCTGTTATTGACTTTCGCAAAAGCCAATTTATTATTGACTTTTGCCAAAGCCAAGCAAGCAAGGTGAATTTTAAAACCCGCTGGTGTCTGTTCTGTATGAAATCTGTATGAATTATTGTCCTTTGCAAAAGACAAGCAAGCGAGGTGAGTTTTAGGAACCCGCTGGTGTCTGTTATCTGTTTAAAAGCATGCCGGTCAGTAGTAAATTCAAGAGGTTATGTTGTTGTATGTGTACACAGGACTCCCAGCCGGAGGAGGCCTGCTCGCTTCCTCCAGAAGGAACTCCTGGTCACACCATGTATATTAAATATGGCCCTTCTGCCATAATGTTTTCCTCGTTTTGGGTGAAATACACCAAGAAAAGTAACGCGGAGTTACAGTGGCCACTTTATGGCTCCTTTGACTCCCAAGTCCTCGCCAACTTAGAGGAACAATTAATTAAAAGAAAAACACGCCCACCCATGTTTGAATCTGTCTGATTTTGGAGGAAAGAGATAGAACAGAGACCTAGAAAACAGAAGGCGCAAGAAAGAAAACAAGAACGTATGTCAATGGCCGACCACGCCAGAGAAAATTTACAAAATCAAATAACAAAATCGGTAGAAATAGCTGATAGGGAGCATGGGGCCCAAGTACAAAAATTTTATCCAGCCCGTGAAGAAAAAGGAAAGGTCCATATAGAGGGAGGAGAAGAAAGTGATTCCTTGCTTGATACCATGCTAGAAAGTCCTCCTGCATATGCCCCAATGTACCCTGCCCTGACACCTCACAGCCCGCATGCCCCCCTACCACCACCCGCTCCTGCCCCCACTGCCCCTCCTACTGTTCCCCCTGTCACACCAGCCCTCCCGACCTTTCCCATTTACTAACCACGCCCGTTAACCCTGTCCTCACTTTGGGAGTGACAACAAGTCTCCATCCGCCCAACCCCTGCGGCCTTACCCCTACCCGCCCTTTTCCTACTTCCCCGTGGTCTACAGTTAAGCAGGATTTATATAAATTGTTGAATCCCCCCCTCCCCCGACTGGCCTCCCTGCGCTCTGCAGTCAGCTTTTTCGTCCCTTTGAGAAAATGACCTACAGAGGCAAGTGGCAATAATACAAGGTCAAAGCGGGGACTATGTAGAGACTGGCCATCCAGACTACTACAGTATACCAAAAAACAAAAGATGAAGTACTTATGCAAAATAACATTGGGTTGGGATGCGGCCTGAGGAATTACTGGTGGCTGAGATTACTTCAAGCATTCCACCCATCACTTTTTATATGCTTTAGTGCATCCAGACTACTAGGCACACTAAAACTGGAATTTTGTTGTTTGCTGATGTGACAGTTTATGGAGCCTGAACTGCTCACCCCAAATTTCTGCTAATTAAGCACTGGCCCTAAAATCTAATGTCGGATAAGCTATGTTTCCTTTATATGTTATTGCATCCCCTGAGCGTGCTTAGAGAAACTTCAACCTGCCTCCAAAGCCCCCATTTTATTCTGCTGTTTATCTTGTGCACCCAGTATCCCTCCGAGGTGAGGCTCCAGCCACCCGTTGATGTAGTGTGATATTAAAATGTCCCAAACCTTTGCTTTTATTCTTAGTGCCCGACAGGTTTGTACAACTGCAGAAAGTCCTTCCTTTCTGTACAGTCCGGGTTGCCGGCATGTTGGGTCATCATTGTGAGACATCGAATGGCCCTACTCTTCCTTGCGTTCAGTTTTAGGCCGCCCTAGAGGTCACACAGAGGAGTTTGTCGGATTTAATAAATGTTGGCTGGACAGATTCCCTCTTGAACAAGAGGACCTTTAGTTTCAAACTTTAAAATAACCTTAGCGTGTAAGCTGTCGCCTGTCATAAAGCTGGGTAATGGTTAATACCGAGACGCCCAATAAACATGGCACAGAATCATTGTTGCTCTCGAGGGCGATTGTTCTCAGGGGCCGTGTCCTCAGAAACCAAGTAGCTCTCGCAGCCGCTCTGAAAGGAATCCTTGTAAATGCCAGTATGCGAGCAATCCACGCCATTGTATTTATGTATGTAATCATTTGTATACTGTGGGATGGGAGGACCGCTTTAGGGCCCTATTAAGTGACATGTAGCCCTGGGCTGAATTAAACCCCAGACTTTCTGCTGCTTCGAATGCAAATGACTAGCACCCTAGCTGAGGGGTTCACACCATTTTCTGTCTTTAAAAAAAAACAGTCTAAAGCTTGCCCAGCGGGCATCTAACGCACCAACATGGACTTGCCTCCTCCTGGAATACCAAACTCTCACAGGCTCTTTTTCCGCCTTCCTCTACGAAAGTCACTTCTAGTCTGTTCACAATGAGGGGCTGTTCCAGAGGTTGCAACCTTCAAACAGTGCACGTGGAAATGAGGCAGCGTGACTTTTTGTTCAGGGTGAAGTGAAGTCAAATGCCTCTGCTGGGTGGCATGGGGGGAGGGGGGCTGCTTTCTTTTGAGCAGACCAGTACTGTAGTTCACTTGTGTACATGAATGGAACGACTAAATAAATGCCGGGTTCTGTCTGTCCATCCTTTGCGTTATGTAGAACAGCGAAACTGAGACCGGTTTGCTGTTGCCCACTTCCGGCACTTAAAACGTAAGTGTGAGGGACATCTCGAGCTCCTCAACCGCAACACTGGGCAAGAGGCATCCTCTCATGTGTCCCCATCAAATTCTTTCATGACTCCCTAGGCTTCGCACCTAAAGTAAAGTTACCTTCAAGGTTCATGTTCTTTTTGCCATCCTGTGTCACTGTTGCCCTTGAAAGGGGTTTAGTTGACTTGGACGATACAAGGTTATCATACCTGCTAACCCCTACGACCCTCCCTCTCCCCGTGCAACACAAGGTCTGTACAGGCCTTTGTTACATCCCTGGCTAGGACATGGTCTTAAGCCATCCAATGTTGGCATGGCTACACCAAGGTAATCCCTTCCTGGCTGTAGACATTTATTGTGACTTTGAGGCTAACGTCTAGTGGCAATAGGATTGCCTCTGCTTGCCACAGCAGACACGGTTCTGTCTGCTTTATATTCCCATACTCATGAAACCTAGGTGTGTATGCGTTTTGGGTAGACTTGCGCTTGTTCTCCCGTCCCCCCATGGATACAAGTGGGTTTTGTTTTGCTTCCATGAAGGGAGCCCAGTGAGGTAGGATACCTGCTGCCTTAAGCCCTTCTAAAATGCCTGGGACAATGTTCTTGAATTTGGAATGAGGAGACACATTTCTAACAAAATTGGTTGCACATGCTCAACCTAAATTGTAGTCTATTGACTCTGAAAGTACACAGAGCGACCCCGAATTTTACTAAAGACCTTCAAAGCCAGTCTTTAAAAGCACTTCATGAACATGATCTCCTTATGCCTCATGAGTTTGTGTTCCATTCTTTCCTCCTAACCCCACCCCTAAACTTGCCCGCCCATCTAACCACCTCCTTTCCGCTGAGCGGAGATAGTTCTGGTATGTTACGCATAATCATCACATTTTTACAAATACAGCATTGTGAAACAATTGCCTTCAAACATCTGGACAATCTACAGCTGTGTGTGCTGTGCCCCTTAGTACCCGAGTTGGCTGAACCTGTGGTGACTGTCACTTGCCCTGTGATTATCAGAGAAATGGTATCCGCTTACTCGTTCGAGTATGGAGGGGTCCACTGCACAACCATGTCGCCATCTGCAGCCCTGGAAACTACAGATGATGTTGGGAAAGGCAATGTCCTGGCTGACCAGACGGCCAGACAAACAGCTCTTAGAAAAAGGGAAGGAATGTATGTAGGAGGTCCCGCTAGGTGGGTAGCAGATGAGGGCATGGTTGAAAACACAGTACAGAGTATGATTGATATTCAGTCCCATACTACTAATATGTCTGTACAGCATTGGGTATAAAAACTGATTGTCTGTACAGTCTAACTAAGACCTTTTGTACTCTTTACAGAAACAGTCCCGACGTTTGTCTCATTCAGCGATGCCAGACTGCAATCTAAATCTACTGAAGCAGAGAGTGACAACATACTAAAAGGAAGGGTGGAGCATCAAGAACAAGTGTTTCCCGACCATACTGTCCCTGCTTCCGACAGATACAACTTACTCTCCAGAGGGAAGGCTTGCCCTTGACTTCGCCAAGTGCCAATAGGCTGTATGGCTGTGATCTCCTAGGCTGAGAGTATTGCTGTTTGTAAGACTGAGGTAAACCATAAGGGCCCTTGGCCCCTGCATCCAGTGAAACAACCACCAATCACAGACAGCCACTAGGGGTCCCTGGCTTAGCACAATGGTCGCCTTCCCAAACACCCGTATCCAGAAACAAGATGCCAGTCTCCGACATAGCAGATGCTTCATGGTCACCGTGGTGACGCTGTTTGTCTCCCTCCTCCTAACTATCCTTGGTTGGCTGTTACTGATCTTCCATCCTGTTACATCACTGACTCCTACCCCGACTCCTGCAGAACTCAGTGGGGTTGGAAGGTCCTCATCTTCCTTGCATTAGGAGTAGCTGTCCTGGTCTCCTGCTGTTTGTGTTTTCAGTGCGTGTCAGTACAATGTGTGTGCAGACCATCAAGCCTCCACCATCAAACATTCACAACACCAATATGATGGTAATGATCCAGCAAGAAACAGATGGCCTTATGTACATTGATATTTCCTAAAGTATTTGCCACTCTATGGCAAAAGGAGGGTCTGAGGAAAATAATTTTTCGATCAACAATCATTTTTAACAGGACTCCATTGGTTTTTGCATTGCCATCTCGTGGCAAACACTTTCACAGAACTCACCTGGTAGTTTTTCCTGATGTACGAGGAAAATTCTATCAGCACGACAAAAATCCATTTTTGCAGGCCTGCATTTCTGCCCAGGAACTGTCACCTGCCCAACCCCCTGTTCTCTTCAGTTCATCAGAAAGCCACATGGCCCTCACCCCGAGTGAATGATTCATTTTTCCTCTCCTGCTCCCAGCCTGATAAAACATCCTTGACACAGTGATCAGGTTATCTAGACAATGGTCTGACTGCTGGACTCTAATCAGTCAATCAATCAATCAAGAGTATTTGTAAAGCGTGCTACTCACCCGCTAGGGTCTCAAGGCGCTGGGGGGGGGGGGCTGGAGGGGGGGGCTGCTACTGCTCGAAAAGCCAGGTCTTGAGTTGCTTCCTGAAGGAGAGATGGTCCTCGGTGAGTCGTAGATGGGTGGGGAGGGTGTTCAGGGTAAATAAACAAATGACTTGAAAGACCAGGCTTTGATCAGGCAATTGAACAATGACCTGAAAGAAAGAGCCCTGATCAAAGCAGAGTGGACAATGCTCTGTGTACCAAGCCCTTAACCAGGTCACCAACTACAAGCATGGAGTGGACAATGCTCTGTGTACCAAGCCTTGACCAGGTCACCAACTACAAGCATCGCCTTGATCAAGCTATCAACTACAAACAATGCCCTGATTGAACAATGGACTGACAGCCAAAAGAATGGTATGAGAAATGTATAAAAGGCTTGTAAGCTACAGAGTAAAGTAGCAGCCTCCTGGGTTTTGTAAATGTAAATGTAAATGTTTGTATTTTATATAGCGCACTTCTACCCGGAGGCCTCGTAGCGCTGTATTCATACCGCTGCGGAACCCATCCTGGCTTTCCTTTGAAATGTCCACTCCTGGGCACCTCCAAGGTGAAGCCAGGCATCCACAGCGCTGCTGGGGCCGTTGTGGAGATTAAGCAAGCTATTGCCCAGAGTCACAGAGTGGGACCTATGATTAGACTAGGCACCGAGGCGAGAATTATCAGGTCCGGGGAAATTGAGCCCGAGACCCGCCGAGGCGGGAATCGAACCCTGGTCCCGGGCCAGACCTCTGCATCAGGGTCTGCCGCTCTAACCATTGAGCCACACTTCTCCACTGTCTCTGACTTGCTTGGGACTCTGTTCCATAGCCCGGGCTTTTGAAATAAATCTGGGTTCCTCCTGCAGGCGAAGGCTCCTGTGTCTCCTTTTACTACGTATGAAGGGTATGGAAGATTTGGGCGGTTCCCCCACCGCCGAGACCCTGTAAGTGGGTTAATCCAGTTCTTCACATTCCCCATGCATTCCTATGGGAGGGCAGGCCAATCTCACTACACGCACGCACTTTACCCTGGGACACAGTGGGAAAGTGCGCAGAAGCCAAAAATCACTAACACGAAGTCTCAATAAAAAGCAAAAGGTTTAGGGGTGAACCTGCCAGGAGGGCCAAATCCAACAGCCCTGTCTAACGTCCACCGAAAAAACCCGTCTAGACCTAAAAGCCCAAACATTGACCGTGCCAGGTTTTACCATAGCGGCCCTAATTAAAGCTTTAGATAAACAACCCATGCACCTCCGCCACCATCTTCTTCAACAGGTTGCCTACCACACATTAGCCCGACTGGAAAAGGAAAGACCCGACCTTAGTAGGCAGCGCCTTGAGACCATTTTTACTAAATCGACCCAGGGTTCCTCCACCACAGTTGAACTAGAAACCCTGTGGATATACTGTTTCAACCATCTGCACCTTTTAGAACAGGATTCTCATCCTGGCCACGAGTCGACCGGTTCAGAAGACATAAAAGAAGGGTTGTTAAGTAGCACCAACATGCCTGTACGCGAAGCTGCCCCTATCTATGTTCCGGCCAGGGGGGACGGCACGGGGGCTGATGACGCTAATGCCCGCGAAAAATTACTGTATAACTTGGTATATACCGCTTGGACTCACGCTGAGGTCATGACCCTGAAGTCAGGGATCCCTGACCTCCGACGAATCCAACAGGATTTTATAAAGAGATGCGACAGATACTGGACACCTACGACTTAACACTACAAGACACCCTACAGATATTTGGCAGTGTAGTACCCCCCGAGATATGGCACTCAATTAGACACACCAACGATACCCTAAACCTAGGAGATACGTGGACTAACTTGCGCATCCTCGACACTGAGCGTAAGCCTGGGGAAAAACCACACGCATTGGTTTTACAATTACCAAACAAATTATTGACTAAACTACAAACAATTGTCCCTGAACGCAAGGTTGATTGGCATGTGTTGACATCCTGCAAACAAAAGAGTGACGAGACTGTGGCCGTTTTTTCTCTCGGTTAAATAAAGCTTTATCTGATTACAGTGGCCAGGACATAGCATCTGCTGATACAGGTCGACACTTGTTAGTTCAAACCTTTGTTGACAACCTTTTGCCGACTATTCAGAATAAAGTCCGGGCTAGCAAAAGTACCTGGCAGGCAGCAACTCCCCAGACTATTTTATTGACAGCCCAGTATTATGAGACCCTTAAGGACAAGGTCGAGGAAAATAAGGAAAAGCGCAGACAGGAGCTTAAGGAATCTGTTCTTCTCAGCCAAGCGGCAGACGCGAGATACACCAATACCCGTGCCCCGCCCCATGCGCATAGACCTGACGCTGTCCCTACACCGCCTCCCCAACACACTCGTCAGCAGTATGGAGATGACTGCAATTATTGGTAAAAGCCCGGCCACTACAAAAATGAGTGCCCTGTGCTAGCAGACAATATCCGTTCAGGAAAAACAATTCCCAGAGACAATTACAGGGCCCCCCAGAATCGCCCAGCACAACCGTTCCAACCCCGCTCTGCTAATACTTTTGATAAGAGACAACGGAATGTTCAAGACTTCACATCTGACTTTTCAGAGACCACGGACCAATTCTTTTCATAGGGCTGTCAAGGGAGGGGTTACGGACCACTTGAAGTACCTGTCTATCCTCGGGGTCCCTACGTATCCACCTCCTTGGCGGGTACCCTGGCGACTTTCCTGGTTGACACCGGGGCCTCTAGGAGCACCCTGGCGGGTAATTTGGTCCATCGGCTGCCCCTTCTGGAAAAAAATAACATCGACCGGTTTCGATGGTAAGCCCTCACTTAACGCTTTATCACTTCCAACTACGTTCACCCTGGGGGGAGGCACCACTGAATCTTCATTCCTCTTGTCCCCTGCTGCCCTGACAATCTTCTAGGTATTGACCTTCTGAAACATTTTAGAGCCACTATTCGTTGTTCCCCTGATAGTGTTCAAGTGATTCTTTTTGACAATACAATGGGTACTAATCAACTGCCCGTCACCACCCAAGACTCAATTGACCTTTCCGGCCTCCCGTCCTCCCTTTGGTCTCAAAGCGACACTGATGTTGGCACCATGAACATTGAACCGGTCCACATCACTGTCCTTCAAAACGCTCCCTTACCTCGCCTTCCACATTATAAAATATCTCATGAAGGAGAACAAGCACTATTGAACATCATAAATGACCTGATTGAAGTCGGAGTGGTTCAGCACTCCTCTAGCAACATCTGTAATAGCCCTATCCTTCCTGTCCTTAAAAAGAGTGTAATGGGAGAAAAGATCTATCAATTTGTTATTGATCTTCGAGAAATTAACAAAATAGTAGTTCCCCAGTACCCAGTGGTCTCAGACATTACCACCATACTGACTATTATCCCACCAACTGCCTGTGCTTTTACGGTCATTGACTTGAAAAATGCTTTCTTTTCTATCCCCATCCATCAGGACTCACGTTACCTTTTCGGATTTACTGTCCGGAATAGATCGTATCAATTTTGTCGGGCTCCTCAAGGTTACACCGAGAGCCCTAGCATCTACAGTCAGGCCCTCAAGAAAGAACTAGATGAGCACACTTTTGCCCCTGGTGTGGCCCTTATTCAGTATGTAGATGATCTCCTACTGGCCACGGATTCTATGCCTCTCGGTACTTCTGCCACTTTGTCCCTGCTACATTTCGTGGCCCTCAAGGGCCACAAGGTTTCCCGTTCCAAACTTCAATGTTGTAGACCGCAGGTGACCTATTTGGGACACCTGTTGTCTAAGGAGGGGCGATCCTTGACACCTGACAGAATACACACTTTGCGCACTTACCCTATACCACGCACACAGAAGGATATCCGGGCTTTGGTGGGTCTCACTTCTTTTTGCAGACAATGGATCCCCGCCTTCTCCCAGCTCATCAAACCCCTCCTTTCTCTTCTCACAAATGATACACCCTACCCTGTCCCGTGGACAGACGAGCACACCACGATTTTTCACACCCTCATTCAAGCCCTGTGCTCTGCCCCTGTTTTAGGAACCCATGATTACACAAAACCTTTTTTTTTTTTGCCACGAACAGGGTGGTTGTGCCTCTTCCGTCCTTTGCCAGACGCATGGGCTCTCGAAAAGACCCTGTGCCTACTTCTCTGCCATCCTTGACCCAGTCGCATGTGGTTTACCACCTTGTTTGCCTTCTGTGGCAGCTGCTGCTGTTTCCATTCGGCAATCAGAAGGGATAGTCTTGGGCCACAACCTTGTACTGTTCGTTCCCCACTCTGTTGACATTCTACTTAACAGAACACGCACTCAACACCTCACTAGTGCCCGACTTACTGGATATGAGTTGACCCTCCTCTCTTCCCACATTACTATCAAACGATGCACTACCCTTAACCCTGCCACTCTGTTGCCACAACCTTCTGGGGAGAGTGACCCGCCCTTACATGACTGCATTTTACAAACCGAAGCTGACACTAAAAGCAGGGTTGATCTCACAGACACTGCCTTATCAGACACTGACGGCCAGCTCTGGGTCGACGGGTCCTGTTTGAAGAGACAGGACGGCACCACTTCTAATGCTTATGTTGTAACTACGACCACCACAGTGATTGAAATGGCCCGGATTATACAGACTTCTGAGCAAGCCGCGGAACTTGTGGCTCTCACTAGAGCCTGCATCCTCGCTATAGATCTCAAAGTAAACATATATACTGACAGTCAGTATGCTTTCGGAGTGGTCCATAGTTTTGGTAAACTCTGGAAGGAGAGAGGATTTTTTACTTCCCATGGTACGGCCATACAACATGCTCCTCTTATATCTCAACTGTTGAAAGCCATTACACTCCCTAGCAAATTGGCAGTGATTAAGTGCGCTGCCCATAAACGAGTTACTGATGATGTGGGCAAGGGCAATGCTTTAGCAGACGAAACAGCCAGGCTCACCGCCATGACGGCTGAAGCCAATGTCTACGTCACCAGGTCACAGACAGAAAAATGGAGCGACAGCAGGTCACAGATTCGGGAGATACAGAGCATGGCCACGTATGAGGAAAAACAAAGGTGGGAAAAGGAGGGGTTGAGAGACGAGGAGGGCTGCTGGCGGTCAAGGGACGGAACAAAATGGAAGTTACCAGCCGCCTACCTCCTTCCGGTGGTACAATCAGTCCATTTGCCGGCCCATTTAGGGCCAGGTGCCATGATCTCCCTTTTAACACCCGTCTGGGACAACGCTAAGTTACGATCAGAAATGGAGCATTACACCGCAACCTGCCTGGTCTGCCTCTGACATAACATTGGAAAAAGAGTGAAATGTCCCCAGGCTGGTTTTGCCACTCCTGTGGCACCTTTTGAAGTCCTCCAAATGGATTACATCCAGATGGAGAGGTGTCGAGGGATAAAGTACGTCCTAGTGGTGGTATGTGCTTTCTCTCGTTGGATAGAGGCTTACCCTGTCAAAAACAATACCGCCATCACTACAGCAAAGGTATTACTTAAGGAATTCTTTCCCCGGTTCGGGCTCTGCAAACTTCTGTGGAGCGACAGTGGGAGTCATTTTATCGGACAGGTCATCAAACACATTCTAGAAGGCCTGGGAGTTAAACAAAAATTCCATGGAGTTTTCCACCCACAGTCTGCCGGGTTGGTGGAACGCTACAATGGCATCCTCAAGAATAAAATAGCAAAAATAACTGATCACACTGGCCTCAAGTGGCCGGATGCCCTCCCTCTAGCCCTGCTGTCAATCAGATCAGTTCCACATTCCCGAACTCAACTGACTCCCTATGAGATAGTGCTCGGACGACCTATGAACGTATGGACTGCCCCTGGGCCTGAGAAATTAACAGATATCCCAGAAGTTGTATTGAGCGATTATCTGAATGTTTTGACTCATACTCTTGCTTCTCTCCACGATCAGGTCTCTGCCGCCATCCCTCACAATACCGAAGGTCCGGGCCAGACCATCAGAGCCGGTGACTATGTCTTCATGAAAAACTTCTCCAGGCGAGCGACACTCGAGCCAAGGTGGAAGGGGCCAGCTCTGGTGTTATTGACGACCCGCACCGCAGTTCGTGTGGAGGGAAGAAAGAATTGGATCCACATCTCCCACTGCAAAAGACAGTCCAAACTGAATGAAGACCAACTAAAAACACAGCAAGATATTCTGACCCTGGACAGGCCGGTCAAAGAGGAGGTGGATCCTGAACCACAACTGGACCTGATCAACGAACCAGAAAGGGGCTACAATCTCCGTCCCCGATTGAAGAATTAACCTGACACTTTATATTTGCCCAAATCTTGTGCCCCCCTCCATTTCGCCTGTACGGCTGTGATATTGTCTGGACCAGCGGACCAGTGAATGCCAATAGGGCTGCTGGAATCACTGGCCAGTGAAGCAACCACCAGTCACAGACAGCACCTATTGAGGGGGGTCTCGTGGAGTACACAAACATGAGCACAATCAACAAGAAAATGGAACAAGCCGAAACACATAAGACACTTTGTGGTGGGCGGACTGTCCTGCTGTTCCTACTTTTGACAATATTTTTCCTATCCGCTATCATTTTTTGGGCAATCGAGTTGACATCCCATGGGGCAACGCCACCTACAGTTTCCCCTATTGAACATGAATTCGCTTCACTACCTCCGTATGTGCAGAATAGACATAGGGAATTTTGGAACAACACCTTCGTGCAGCTGTTGCACCGGCATCACCTGGCAATGAACACAATAAACTGTTGGATATGTGGCCTCATGCCTCATTCTGCCGAAAGAGCAATTCCTTTCATCCCCGTTCCATTTTCTATTCATGGGTCGTGCTTGGCCTGGAAGATGTTGATAACACAAGCACACAATGACAATACTATTTCCGATGACACTCACTCCCAATTTACTGACGAATTTTGGTGTAACAAGAGTGGAAATAACACTTATTCCTTCTGTCCACGCGTGCATATCAATGACACATTGCAGCTAGACATCCGTGAGCAAGAACGAGAACAAATGCGAATTTACAATAAAAGTGGAAAAACAATATTTTCTGCACTTCAGACTAGAGTGGCCGAAAGACGGACAGTGGCCCTGTCACTCAGCAATGTTCATGGGCATGTCTGTGTGGAAGGTAAAGGTAGAAAGGACGTGGGCATCAGCTACTGCACTATCATCCGTGCTCTGAATAGAACCAGTCCACCGTCCCTTGTGGCCTCACCTAACACTCATTTCGTGTGTGGAACAAACGCCTATACTTGGTTACCAGCAGGATGGAGCGGGGTCTGCTACCTTGCCCTTATCTTGCCACCCACCTACACTACTCACCCAGATCATCATAGAAGAAAAAGGTCACTGGAGGTGGACCAAACCGACACTTTTGCTGAACAATTTCTGAATGCTATGAAGGGCGTAATTCTTCTGTGGGGCCCAATGATCAACAGCGGGCTATATGGCACCAGTCCCAGGCTGTGGAAGCTACAATTAACATCACCGCTCGCGTACTGACCAACAACACGGCTGAACTTAAAACGGTCCGGTTGGTGACACCAAAACCGGATGGTGCTGGACGTTGTCCTGGCAGACCGAGGAGGAGTATGCCGTCTGATCGGGGTGAAATTTGCAAAAAACACAGTTGATGGACAGAATGTAGAACAATGTCATACATTCACCCCAGTACAAGGATCTGGGCCTAAATCCATCGTTTTTTTGCACTCCACACCACCCTGGGTTAGACACTGGCTATATGCAAATCAGCTCTGACCCTGTGCCTCATGGGAACAGTCCAGTCCGAACTACCAAGCCATGTCTTTCCCAGATCGGAATCAAGCATCCAAGGACCGGTTTCTGGCTATCAGCCTTCATCAGCCTGGATAGCTTGACTCCAGTGGTGTGGAGAGTCTGGGACTCACGTCTGAGCATACCCAGCCCACTCGGGGTGAAATTTGCAAAAAACACAGTTGATGGACAGAATGTAGAACAATGTCATACATTCACCCCAGTACAAGGATCTGGGCCTAAATCCATCGTTTTTTTGCACTCCACTCCACCCTGGGTTAGACACTGGCTATATGCAAATCAGCTCTGACCCTGTGCCTCATGGGAACAGTCCAGTCCGAACTACCAAGCCATGTCTTTCCAGACCGGAATCAAGCATCCAAGGACCGGTTTCTGGCTATCAGCCTTCATCAGCCTGGATAGCTTGACTCCAGTGGTGTGGCGAGCCTGGGACTGACGTCTGAGCATACCCAGCCCACTCGGGGTGAAATTTGTAAAAAACACAGTTGATGGACAGAATGTAGAACAATGTCATACATTCACCCCAGTACAAGGATCTGGGCCTAAATCCATCGTTTTTTTGCACTCCACACCACCCTGGGTTAGACACTGGCTATATGCAAATCAGCTCTGACCCTGTGCCTCATGGGAACAGTCCAGTCCGAACTACAGAGCCATGTCTTTCCCAGACCGGAATCAAGCATCCAAGGACCGGTTTCTGGCTATCAGCCTTCATCAGCCTGGATAGCTTGACTCCAGTGGTGTGGAGAGCCTGGGACTCACGTCTGAGCATCCCCAGCCCACTCGGGGTGAAATTTGCAAAAAACACAGTTGATGGACAGAATGTAGAACAATGTCATACATTCACCCCAGTACAAGGATCTGGGACTAAATCCATCGTTTTTTTGCACTCCACACCACCCTGGGTTAGACACTGGCTATATGCAAATCAGCTCTGACCCTGTGCCTCATGGGAACAGTCCAGTCCGAACTACCAAGCCATGTCTTTCCCAGACCGGAATCTAGCATCCAAGGACCGGTTTCTGGCTATCAGCCTGGATAGCTTGACTCCAGTGGTGTGGAGAGCCTGGGACTCACGTCTGAG
The DNA here is from genome assembly GCF_964261635.1 of Lissotriton helveticus. NCBI lineage: Eukaryota > Metazoa > Chordata > Amphibia > Caudata > Salamandridae > Lissotriton > Lissotriton helveticus. Next base: position 89,345,775 of record NC_136064.1, read on the forward strand.
CATCCCCAGCCCACTCGGGTTGAAATTTGCAAAAAACACAGTTGATGGACAGAATGTAGAACAATGTCATACATTCACCCCAGTACAAGGATCTGGGCCTAAATCCATCGGTTTTTTTGCACTCCACACCACCCTGGGTTAGACACTGGCTATATGCAAATCAGCTCTGACCCTGTGCCTCATGGGAACAGTCCAGTCCGAACTACCAAGCCATGTCTTTCCCAGACCGGAATTAAGCATCCAAGGACCGGTTTCTGGCTATCAGCCTTCATCAGCCTGGATAGCTTGACTCCAGTGGTGTGGAGAGCCTGGGACTCACGTCTGAGCATACCCAGCCCACTTGGGGTGAAATTTGCAAAAAACACAGTTGATGGACAGAATGTAGAACAATGTCATACATTCACCCCAGTACAAGGATCTGGGCCTAAATCCATCGTTTTTTTGCACTCCACACCACCCTGGGTTAGACACTGCCTATATGCAAATAAGCTCTGACCCTGTGCCTCATGGGAACAGTCCAGTCCGAACTACCAAGCCATGTCTTTCCCAGACCGGAATCAAGCATCCAAGGACCGGTTTCTGGCTATCAGCCTGGATAGCTTGACTCCAGTGGTGTGGAGAGCCTGGGACTCACGTTTGAGCATACCCAGCCCACTCGGGGTGAAATTTGCAAAAAACACAGTTGATGGACAGAATGTAGAACAATGTCATACATTCACCCCAGTACAAGGATCTGGGCCTAAATCCATCGTTTTTTGCACTCCACACCACCCTGGGTTAGACACTGGCTATATGCAAATCAGCTCTGACCCTGTGCATCATGGGAACAGTCCAGTCCGAACTACCAAGCCATGTCTTTCCCAGACCGGAATCAAACATCCAAGGACCGGTTTCTGGCTATCAGCCTTCATCAGCCTGGATAGCTTGACTCCAGTGGTGTGGAGAGCCTGGGACTCACGTCTGAGCATACCCAGCCCACTCGGGGTGAAATTTGCAAAAAACACAGTTGATGGACAGAATGTGGAACAATGTCATACATTCACCCCAGTACAAGGATCTGGGCCTAAATCCATCGTTTTTTTGCACTCCACACCATCCTGGGTTAGACACTGGCTATATGCAAATCAGCTCTGACCCTGTGCCTCATGGGAACAGTCCAGTCCGAACTACCAAGCCATGTCTTTCCCAGACCGGAATCAAGCATCCAAGGACCGGTTTCTGGCTATCAGCCTTCATCAGCCTGGATAGCTTGACTCCAGTGGTGTGTAGAGCCTGGGACTCACATCTGAGCATACCTAGCCCACTCGGGGTGAAATTTGCAAAAAACACAGTTGATGGACAGAATGTAGAACAATGTCATACATTCACCCCAGTACAAGGATCTGGGCCTAAATCCATCGTTTTTTTGCACTCCGCACCACCCTGGGTTAGACACTGGCTATATGCAAATCAGCTCTGACCCTGTGCCTCATGGGAACAGTCCAGTCCGAACTACCAAGCCATGTCTTTCCCAGACCGGAATCAAGCATCCAAGGACCGGTTTCTGGCTATCAGCCTTCATCAGCCTGGATAGCTTGACTCCAGTGGTGTGGAGAGCCTGGGACTCACGTCTGAGCATACCCAGCCCACTCGGGGTGAAATTTGCAAAAAACACAGTTGATGGACAGAATGTAGAACAATGTCATACATTCACCCCAGTACAAGGATCTGGGCCTAAATCCATTGTTTTTTTGCACTCCACACCACCCTGGGTTAGACACTGGCTATATGAAAATCAGCTCTGACCCTGTGCCTCATGGGAACAGTCCAGTCCGAACTACCAAGCCATGTCTTTCCCAGACTGGAATCAAGCATCCAAGGACCGGTTTCTGGCTATCAGCCTTCATCAGCCTGGATAGCTTGACTCCAGTGGTGTGGAGAGCCTGGGACTCACGTCTGAGCATACCCAGCCCACTCGGGGTGAAATTTGCAAAAAACACAGTTGATGGACAGAATGTAGAACAATGTCATACATTCACCCCAGTACAAGGATCTGGGCCTAAATCCATCGTTTTTTTGCACTCCACACCACCCTGGGTTAGACACTGGTTATATGCAAATCAGCTCTGACCCTGTGCCTCATGGGAACAGTCCAGTCCGAACTACCAAGCCATGTCTTTCCCAGACCGGAATTAAGCATCCAAGGACCGGTTTCTGGCTATCAGCCTTCATCAGCCTGGATAGCTTGACTCCAGTGGTGTGGAGAGCCTGGGACTCACGTCTGAGCATACCCAGCCCACTCGGGGTGAAATTTGCAAAAAACACAGTTGATGGACAGAATGTAGAACAATGTAATACATTCACCCCAGTACAAGGATCTGGGCCTAAATCCATCGTTTTTTTGCACTCCACTCCACCCTGGGTTAGACACTGGCTATATGCAAATCAGCTCTGACCCTGTGCCTCATGGGAACAGTCCAGTCCGAACTACCAAGCCATGTCTTTCCCAGACCGGAATCAAGCATCCAAGGACCGGTTTCTGGCTATCAGCCTTCATCAGCCTGGACAGCTTGACTCCAGTGGTGTGGAGAGCCTGGGACTCACGTCTGAGCATACCCAGCCCACTCGGGGTGAAATTTGCAAAAAACACAGTTGATGGACAGAATGTAGAACAATGTCACACATTCACCCCAGTACAAGGATCTGGGCCTAAATCCATCGTTTTTGCACTCCACACCACCCTGGGTTAGACACTGGCTATATGCAAATCAGCTCTGACCCTGTGCCTCATGGGAACAGTCCAGTCCGAACTACCAAGCCATGTCTTTCCCAGACCGGAATCAAGCATCCAAGAACCGGTTTCTGGCTATCAGCCTGGATAGCTTGACTCCAGTGGTGTGGAGAGCCTGGGACTCACGTCTGAGCATACCCAGCCCACTCGGGGTGAAATTTGCAAAAAACACAGTTGATGGACAGAATGTAGAACAATGTCATACATTTACCCCAGTACAAGGATCTGGGCCTAAATCCATCGTTTTTTTGCACTCCACACCACCCTGGGTTAGACACTGGCTATATGCAAATCAGCTCTGACCGTGTGCCTCATGGGAACAGTCCAGTCCGAACTACCAAGCCATGTCTTTCCCAGACCGGAATCAAGCATCCAAGGACCGGTTTCTGGCTATCAGCCTTCATCAGCCTGGATAGCTTGACTCCAGTGGTGTGGAGAGCCTGGGACTCATGTCTGAGCATACCCAGCCCACTCGGGGTGAAATTTGCAAAAAACACAGTTGATGGACAGAATGTAGAACAATGTCATATATTCACCCCAGTACAAGGATCTGGGCCTAAATCCATCGTTTTTGCACTCCACACCACCCTGGGTTATACACTGGCTATATGCAAATCAGCTCTGACCCTGTGCCTCATGGGAACAGTCCAGTCCGAACTACCAAGCCATGTCTTTCCCAGACCGGAATCAAACATCCAAGGACCGGTTTCTGGCTATCAGCCTTCATCAGCCTGGATAGCTTGACTCCAGTGGTGTGGAGAGCCTGGGACTCACGTCTGAGCATACCCAGCCCACTCGGGGTGAAATTTGCAAAAAACACAGTTGATGGACAGAATGTAGAACAATGTCATACATTCACCCCAGTACAAGGATCTGGGCCTCAATCCATCGTTTTTTTGAACTCCACACCACCCTGGGTTAGACACTGGCTATATGCAAATCAGCTCTGACCCTGTGCCTCATGGGAACAGTCCAGTCCGAACTACCAAGCCATGTCTTTCCCAGACCGGAATCAAGCATCCAAGGACCGGTTTCTGGCTATCAGCCTTCATCAGCCTGGATAGCTTGACTCCAGTGGTGTGTAGAGCCTGGGACTCACATCTGAGCATACCTAGCCCACTCGGGGTGAAATTTGCAAAAAACACAGTTGATGGACAGAATGTAGAACAATGTCATACATTCACCCCAGTACAAGGATCTGGGCCTAAATCCATTGTTTTTTTGCACTCCGCACCACCCTGGGTTAGACACTGGCTATATGCAAATCAGCTCTGACCCTGTGCCTCATGCGAACAGTCCAGTCCGAACTACCAAGCCATGTCTTTCCCAGACCGGAATCAAGCATCCAAGGACCGGTTTCTGGCTATCAGCCTTCATCAGCCTGGATAGCTTGACTCCAGTGGTGTGGAGAGCCTGGGACTCACGTCTGAGCATACCCAGCCCACTCGGGGTGCAATTTGCAAAAAACACAGTTGATGGACAGAATGTAGAACAATGTCATACATTCACCCCAGTACAAGGATCTGGGCCTAAATCCATTGTTTTTTTGCACTCCACACCACCCTGGGTTAGACACTGGCTATATACAAATCAGCTCTGACCCTGTGCCTCATGGGAACAGTCCCGTCCAAACTACCAAGCCATGTCTTTCCCAGACCGGAATCAAGCATCCAAGGACCGGTTTCTGGCTATCAACCTTCATCAGCCTGGATAGCTTGACTCCAGTGGTGTGGAGAGCCTGGGACTCACGTCTGAGCATACCCAGCCCACTCGGGGTGAAATTTGCAAAAAACACAGTTGATGGACAGAATGTAGAACAATGTCATACATTCACCCCAGTACAAGGATCTGGGTCTAAATCCATCGTTTTTTTTGCACTCCACACCACCCTGGGTTAGACACTGGCTATATGAAAATCAGCTCTGACCCTGTGCCTCATGGGAACAGTCCAGTCCGAACTACCAAGCCATGTCTCTCCCAGACCGGAATCAAGCATCCAAGGACCGGTTTATGGCTATCAGCCTTCATCAGCCTGGATAGCTTGACTCCAGTGGTGTGGAGAGCCTGGGACTCACGTCTGAGCATACCCAGCCCACTCGGGGTGAAATTTGCAAAAAACACAGTTGATGGACAGAATGTAGAACAATGTCATACATTCACCCCAGTACAAGGATCTGGGCCTAAATCCATCGTTTTTTTGCACTCCACACCACCCTGGGTTAGACACTGGTTATATGCAAATCAGCTCTGACCCTGTGCCTCATGGGAACAGTCCAGTCCGAACTACCAAGCCATGTCTTTCCCAGACCGGAATTAAGCATCCAAGGACCGGTTTCTGGCTATCAGCCTTCATCAGCCTGGATAGCTTGACTCCAGTGGTGTGGAGAGCCTGGGACTCACGTCTGAGCATACCCAGCCCACTCGGGGTGAAATTTGCAAAAAACACAGTTGATGGACAGAATGTAGAACAATGTAATACATTCACCCCAGTACAAGGATCTGGGCCTAAATCCATCGTTTTTTTGCACTCCACTCCACCCTGGGTTAGACACTGGCTATATGCAAATCAGCTCTGACCCTGTGCCTCATGGGAACAGTCCAGTCCGAACTACCAAGCCATGTCTTTCCCAGACCGGAATCAAGCATCCAAGGACCGGTTTCTGGCTATCAGCCTTCATCAGCCTGGACAGCTTGACTCCAGTGGTGTGGAGAGCCTGGGACTCACGTCTGAGCATACCCAGCCCACTCGGGGTGAAATTTGCAAAAAACACAGTTGATGGACAGAATGTAGAACAATGTCACACATTCACCCCAGTACAAGGATCTGGGCCTAAATCCATCGTTTTTGCACTCCACACCACCCTGGGTTAGACACTGGCTATATGCAAATCAGCTCTGACCCTGTGCCTCATGGGAACAGTCCAGTCCGAACTACCAAGCCATGTCTTTCCCAGACCGGAATCAAGCATCCAAGAACCGGTTTCTGGCTATCAGCCTGGATAGCTTGACTCCAGTGGTGTGGAGAGCCTGGGACTCACGTCTGAGCATACCCAGCCCACTCGGGGTGAAATTTGCAAAAAACACAGTTGATGGACAGAATGTAGAACAATGTCATACATTTACCCCAGTACAAGGATCTGGGCCTAAATCCATCGTTTTTTTGCACTCCACACCACCCTGGGTTAGACACTGGCTATATGCAAATCAGCTCTGACCGTGTGCCTCATGGGAACAGTCCAGTCCGAACTACCAAGCCATGTCTTTCCCAGACCGGAATCAAGCATCCAAGGACCGGTTTCTGGCTATCAGCCTTCATCAGCCTGGATAGCTTGACTCCAGTGGTGTGGAGAGCCTGGGACTCATGTCTGAGCATACCCAGCCCACTCGGGGTGAAATTTGCAAAAAACACAGTTGATGGACAGAATGTAGAACAATGTCATATATTCACCCCAGTACAAGGATCTGGGCCTAAATCCATCGTTTTTGCACTCCACACCACCCTGGGTTATACACTGGCTATATGCAAATCAGCTCTGACCCTGTGCCTCATGGGAACAGTCCAGTCCGAACTACCAAGCCATGTCTTTCCCAGACCGGAATCAAACATCCAAGGACCGGTTTCTGGCTATCAGCCTTCATCAGCCTGGATAGCTTGACTCCAGTGGTGTGGAGAGCCTGGGACTCACGTCTGAGCATACCCAGCCCACTCGGGGTGAAATTTGCAAAAAACACAGTTGATGGACAGAATGTAGAACAATGTCATACATTCACCCCAGTACAAGGATCTGGGCCTCAATCCATCGTTTTTTTGAACTCCACACCACCCTGGGTTAGACACTGGCTATATGCAAATCAGCTCTGACCCTGTGCCTCATGGGAACAGTCCAGTCCGAACTACCAAGCCATGTCTTTCCCAGACCGGAATCAAGCATCCAAGGACCGGTTTCTGGCTATCAGCCTTCATCAGCCTGGATAGCTTGACTCCAGTGGTGTGTAGAGCCTGGGACTCACATCTGAGCATACCTAGCCCACTCGGGGTGAAATTTGCAAAAAACACAGTTGATGGACAGAATGTAGAACAATGTCATACATTCACCCCAGTACAAGGATCTGGGCCTAAATCCATTGTTTTTTTGCACTCCGCACCACCCTGGGTTAGACACTGGCTATATGCAAATCAGCTCTGACCCTGTGCCTCATGCGAACAGTCCAGTCCGAACTACCAAGCCATGTCTTTCCCAGACCGGAATCAAGCATCCAAGGACCGGTTTCTGGCTATCAGCCTTCATCAGCCTGGATAGCTTGACTCCAGTGGTGTGGAGAGCCTGGGACTCACGTCTGAGCATACCCAGCCCACTCGGGGTGCAATTTGCAAAAAACACAGTTGATGGACAGAATGTAGAACAATGTCATACATTCACCCCAGTACAAGGATCTGGGCCTAAATCCATTGTTTTTTTGCACTCCACACCACCCTGGGTTAGACACTGGCTATATACAAATCAGCTCTGACCCTGTGCCTCATGGGAACAGTCCCGTCCAAACTACCAAGCCATGTCTTTCCCAGACCGGAATCAAGCATCCAAGGACCGGTTTCTGGCTATCAACCTTCATCAGCCTGGATAGCTTGACTCCAGTGGTGTGGAGAGCCTGGGACTCACGTCTGAGCATACCCAGCCCACTCGGGGTGAAATTTGCAAAAAACACAGTTGATGGACAGAATGTAGAACAATGTCATACATTCACCCCAGTACAAGGATCTGGGTCTAAATCCATCGTTTTTTTTGCACTCCACACCACCCTGGGTTAGACACTGGCTATATGAAAATCAGCTCTGACCCTGTGCCTCATGGGAACAGTCCAGTCCGAACTACCAAGCCATGTCTCTCCCAGACCGGAATCAAGCATCCAAGGACCGGTTTATGGCTATCAGCCTTCATCAGCCTGGATAGCTTGACTCCAGTGGTGTGGAGAGCCTGGGACTCACGTCTGAGCATACCCAGCCCACTCGGGGTGAAATTTGCAAAAAACACAGTTGATGGACAGAATGTAGAACAATGTCATACATTCACCCCAGTACAAGGATCTGGGCCTAAATCCATCGTTTTTTTGCACTCCACACCACCCTGGGTTAGACACTGGCTTTATGAAAATCAGCTCTGACCCTGTGCCTCATGGGAACAGTCCAGTCCGAACTACCAAGCCATGTCTTTCCCAGACCGGAATCAAGGATCCAAGGACCGGTTTCTGGCTATCAGCCTTCATCAGCCTGGATAGCTTGACTCCAGTGGTGTGGAGAGCCTGGGACTCACGTCTGAGCATACCCAGCCCACTCGGGGTGAAATTTGCAAAAAACACAGTTGATGGACAGAATGTAGAACAATGTCATACATTCACCCCAGTACAAGGATCTGGGCCTGAAACCATCGTTTGTTTGCACTCCACACCACCCTGGGTTAGACACTGGCTATATGCAAATCAGCTCTGACCCTGTGCCTCATGGGAACAGTCCAGTCCGAACTACCAAGCCATGTCTTTCCCAGACTGGAATCAAGCATCCAAGGACCGGTTTCTGGCTATCAGCCTTCATCAGCCTGGATAGCTTGACTCCAGTGGTGTGGAGAGCCTGGGACTCAAGTCTGAGCATACCCAGCCCACTCGGGGTGAAATTTGCAAAAAACACAGTTGATGGACAGAATGTAGAACAATGTCATACATTCACCCCAGTACAAAGATCTGGGCCTAAATCCATCGTTTTTTTGCACTCCACACCACCCTGGGTTAGACACTGGCTATTTGCAAATCAGCTCTGACCATGTGCCTCATGGGAACAGTCCAGTCCGAACTACCAAGCCATGTCTTTCCCAGACCGGAATCAAGCATCCAAGGACCGGTTTCTGGCTATCAGCCTTCATCAGCCTGGATAGCTTGACTCCAGTGGTGTGGAGAGCCTGGGACTCAAGTCTGAGCATACCCAGCCCACTCGGGGTGAAATTTGCAAAAAACACAGTTGATGGACAGAATGTAGAACAATGTCATACATTTACCCCAGTACAAAGATCTGGGCCTAAATCCATCGTTTTTTTGCACTCCACACCACCCTGGGTTAGACACTGGCTATTTGCAAATCAGCTCTGACCATGTGCCTCATGGGAACAGTCCAGTCCGAACTACCAAGCCATGTCTTTCCCAGACCGGAATCAAGCATCCAAGGACCGGTTTCTGGCTATCAGCCTTCATCAGCCTGGATAGCTTGACTCCAGTGGTGTGGAGAGGCTGGGACTCACGTCTAAGCATACCCAGCCCACTCGGGGTGAAAGTTGCAAAAAACACAGTTGATGGACAGAATGTAGAACAATGTCATACATTCACCCCAGTACAAGGATTTGGGCCTAAATCCATCGTTTTTTTGCACTCCACACCACCCTGGGTTAGACACTGGCTATATGCAAATCAGCTCTGACCCTGTGCCTCATGGGAACAGTCCAGTCCGAACTACCAAGCCACGTCTTTCCCAGACCGGAATCAAGCATCCAAGGACCGTTTTCTAGCTATCAGCCTTCATCAGCCTGGATAGCTTGACTCCAGTGGTGTGGAGAGGCTGGGACTCACGTCTAAGCATACCCAGCCCACTCGGGGTGAAATTTGCAAAAAACACAGTTGATGGACAGAATGTAGAACAATGTCATACATTCACCCCAGTACAAGGATCTGGGCCTAAATCCATCGTTTTTTTGCACTCCACACCACCCTGGGTTAGACACTGGCTATATGCAAATCAGCTCTGACCCTGTGCCTTATGGGAACAGTCCAGTCCGAACTACCAAGACATGTCTTTCCCAGACCGGAATCAAGCATTCAAGGCAAGGACCGGTTTCTGGCAATCAGCCTTCATCAGCCTGGATAGCTCGACTCCAGTGGTGTGGAGAGCCTGGGACTCACGTCTGAGCATACCCAGCCCACTCGAGGTGAAATTTGCAAAAAACACAGTTGATGGACAGAATGTAGAACAATGTCATACATTCACCCCAGTACAAGGATCTGGGCCTAAATCCATCGTTTTTTTGCACTCCACACCACCCTGGGTTAGACACTGGCTATATGCAAATCAGCTCTGACCCTGTGCCTCATGGGAACAGTCCAGTCCGAACTACCAAGCCATGTCTTTCCCAGACCGGAATCAAGCATCCAATGACCGGTTTCTGGCTATCAGCCTTCATCAGCCTGGATAGCTTGACTCCAGTGGTGTGGAGAGCCTGGGACTCACGTCTGAGCATACCCAGCCCACTCGGGGTAAAATTTGCAAAAAACACAGTTGATGGACAGAATGTAGAACAATGTCATACATTCACCCCAGTACAAGGAACTGGGCCTAAATCCATCGTTTTTTTGCACTCCACACCACCCTGGGTTAGACACTGGCTATATGCAAATCAGCTCTGACCCTGTGCCTCATGGGAACAGTCCAGTCCGAACTACCAAGCCATGTCTTTCCCAGACCGGAATCAAGCATCCAAGGACCGGTTTCTGGCTATCAGCCTTCATCAGCCTGGATAGCTTGACTCCAGTGGTGTGGAGAGCCTGGGACTCACGTCTGAGCATACCCAGCCCACTCTGGGTGAAATTTGCAAAAAACACAGTTGATGGACAGAATGTAGAACAATGTCATACATTCACCCCAGTACAAGGATCTGGGGCTAAATCCATCGTTTTTTTGCACTCCACACCACCCTGGGTTAGACACTGGCTATATGCAAATCAGCTCTGACCCTGTGCCTCATGGGAACAGTCCAGTCCGAACTACCAAGCCATGTCTTTCCCAGACCGGAATCAAGCATCCAAGGACCGGTTTCTGGCTATCAGCCTTCATCAGCCTTGATAGCTTGACTCCAGTGGTGTGGAGAGCCTGGGACTCACGTCTGAGCATACCCAGCCCACTCGGGGTGAAATTTGCAAAAAACACAGTTGATGGACAGAATGTAGAACAATGTCATACATTCACCCCAGTACAAGGATCTGGGCCTAAATCCATCGTTTTTTTGCACTCCACACCACCCTGGGTTAGACACTGGCTATATGCAAATCAGCTCTGACCCTGTGCCTCATGGGAACAGTCCAGTCCGAACTACCAAGCCATGTCTTTCCCAGACTGAAATCAAGCATCCAAGGACCGGTTTCTGGCTCTCAGCCTTCATCAGCCTGGATAGCTTGACTCCAGTGGTGTGGAGAGCCTGGGACTCAAGTCTGAGCATACCCAGCCCACTCGGGGTGAAATTTGCAAAAAACACAGTTGATGGACAGAATGTAGAACAATGTCATACATTCACCCCAGTACAAGGATCTGGGCCTAAATCCATCGTTTTTTTGCACTCCACACCACCCTGGGTTAGACACTGGCTATATGCAAATCAGCTCTGACCCTGTGCCTCATGGGAACAGTCCAGTCCGAACTACCAAGCCATGTCTTTCCCAGACCGGAATCAAGCATCCAAGGACCGGTTTCTGGCTATCAGCCTTCATCAGCCTGGATAGCTTGACTCCAGTGGTGTGGAGAGGCTGGGACTCACGTCTAAGCATACCCAGCCCACTCGGGGTGAAATTTGCAAAAAACACAGTTGATGGACAGAATGTAGAACAATGTCATACATTCACCCTAGTACAAGGATCTGGGCCTAAATCCATCGTTTTTTTGCACTCCACACCACCCTGGGTTAGACACTGGCTATATGCAAATCAGCTCTGACCCTGTGCCTCATGGGAACAGTCCAGTCCGAACTACCAAGCCATGTCTTCCCCAGACCGGAATCAAGCATCCAAGGACCAGTTTCTGGCTATCAGCCTTCATCCGCCTGGATAGCTTGACTTCAGTGGTGTGGAGAGCCTGGGACTCACGTCTGAGCATACCCAGCCCACGTGGGGTGAAATTTGCAAAAAACACAGTTGATGGACAGAATGTAGAACAATGTCATACATTCCCCCCAGTACAAGGATCTGGGCCTAAATCCATCGTTTTTTTGCACTCCACACCACCCTGGGTTAGACACTGGCTATATGCAAATCAGCTCTGACCCTGTGCCTCATGGGAACAGTCCAGTCCGAACTACCAAGCCATGTCTTTCCCAGACCGGAATCAAGCATCCAAGCACCGGTTTCTGGCTATCAGCCTTCATCAGCCTGGATAGCTTGACTCCAGTGGTGTGGAGAGCCTGGGACTCACGTCTGAGCATACCCAGCCCACTCGGGGTGAAATTTGCAAAAAACACAGTTGATGGACAGAATGTAGAACAATGTCATACATTCACCCCAGTACAAGGATCTGGGCCTAAATCCATTGTTTTTTTGCACTCCACACCACCCTGGGTTAGACACTGGCTATATGCAAATCAGCTCTGACCCTGTGCCTCATGGGAACAGTCCAGTCCGAACTACCAAGCCATGTCTTTCCCAGACCGGAATCAAGCATCCAATGACCGGTTTCTGGCTATCAGCCTTCATCGGCCTGGATAGCTTGACTCCAGTGGTGTGGAGAGCCTGGGACTCACGTCTGAGCATACCCAGCCCACTCAGGGTGAAATTTGCAAAAAACACAGTTTATGGACAGAATGTAGAACAATGTCATACATTCACCCCAGTACAAGGATCTGGGCCTAAATCCATCGTTTTTTTGCACTCCACACCACCCTGGGTTAGACACTGGCTATATGCAAATCAGCTCTGACCCTGTGCCTCATGGGAACAGTCCAGTCCAAACTACCAAGCCATGTCTTTCCCAGACCGGAATCAAGTATCCAAGGACCGGTTTCTGGCTATCAGCCTTCATCAGCCTGGATAGCTTGACTCCAGTGGTGTGGAGAGCCTGGGACTCACGTCTGAGCATACCCAGCCCACTCGGGGTGAAATTTGCAAAAAACACAGTTAATGGACAGAATGTAGAACAATGTCATACATTCACCCCAGTACAAGGATCTGGGCCTAAATCCATCTTTTTTTTTACACTCCACACAACCCTGGGTTAGACACTGGCTATATGCAAATCAGCTCTGACCCTGTACCTCATGGGAACAGTCCAGTCCGAACTACCAAGCCATGTCTTTCCCAGACCGGAATCAAGCATTCAAGGACCGGTTTCTGGCTATCAGCCTTCATCAGCCTGGATAGCTTGACTCCAGTGGTGTGGAGAGCCTGGGACTCACGTCTGAGCATACCCAGCCCACTCGGGGTGAAATTTACAAAAAAACACAGTTGATGGACAGAATGTAGAACAATGTCATACATTCACCCCAGTACAAGGATCTGGGCCTAAATCCATCGTTTTTTTGCACTCCACACCACCCTGGGTTAGACACTGGCTATATGCAAATCAGCTCTGACCCTGTGCCTCATGGGAACAGTCCAGTCCGAACTACCAAGCCATGTCTTTCCCACACCGGAATCAAGCATCCAAGGAACGGTTTCTGGCTATCAGCCTTCATCAGCCTGGATAGCTTGACTCCAGTGGTGTGGAGAGCCTGGGACTCACGTCTGAGCATACCCAGCCCACTCGGGTTGAAATTTGCAAAAAACACAGTTGATGGACAGAATGTAGAACAATGTCATACATTCACCCCAGTACAAGGATCTGGGCCTAAATCCATTGTTTTTTTGCACTCCACACCACCCTGGGTTAGACACTGGCTATATGCAAATCAGCTCTGACCCTGTGCCTCATGGGAACAGTCCAGTCCGAACTACCAAGCCATGTCTTTCCCAGACCGGAATCAAGCATCCAATGACCGGTTTCTGGCTATCAGCCTTCATCAGCCTGGATAGCTTGACTCCAGTGGTGTGGAGAGCCTGGGACTCACTGTCTGAGCATACCCAGCCCACTCGGGGTGAAATTTGCAAAAAACACAGTTGATGGACAGAATGTAGAACAATGTCATACATTCACCCCAGTACAAGGATCTGGGCCTAAATCCATCGTTTTTTTGCACTCCACACCACCCTGGGTTAGACACTGGCTATATGCAAATCAGCTCTGACCCTGTGCCTCATGGGAACAGTCCAGTCCGAACTACCAAGCCATGTCTTTCCCAGACCAGAATCAAGTATCCAAGGACCGGTTTCTGGCTATCAGCCTTCATCAGCCTGGATAGCTTGACTCCAGTGGTGTGGAGAGCCTGGGACTCACGTCTGAGCATACCCAGCCCACTCGGGGTGAAATTTGCAAAAAACACAGTTGATGGACAGAATGTAGAACAATGTCATACATTCACCCCAGTACAAGGATCTGGGCCTAAATCCATCTTTTTTTTTACACTCCACACAACCCTGGGTTAGACACTGGCTATATGCAAATCAGCTCTGACCCTGTGCCTCATGGGAACAGTCCAGTCCGAACTACCAAGCCATGTCTTTCCCAGACCGGAATCAAGCATCCAAGGACCGGTTTCTGGCTATCAGCCTTCATCAGCCTGGATAGCTTGACTCCAGTGGTGTGGAGAGCCTGGGACTCACGTCTGAGCATACCCAGCCCACTCGGGGTGAAATTTACAAAAAAACACAGTTGATGGACAGAATGTAGAACAATGTCATACATTCACCCCAGTACAAGGATCTGGGCCTAAATCCATCGTTTTTTTGCACTCCACACCACCCTGGGTTAGACACTGGCTATATGCAAATCAGCTCTGACCCTGTGCCTCATGGGAACAGTCCAGTCCGAACTACCAAGCCATGTCTTTCCCACACCGGAATCAAGCATCCAAGGAACGGTTTCTGGCTATCAGCCTTCATCAGCCTGGATAGCTTGACTCCAGTGGTGTGGAGAGCCTGGGACTCACGTCTGAGCATACCCAGCCCACTCGGGTTGAAATTTGCAAAAAACACAGTTGATGGACAGAATGTAGAACAATGTCATACATTCACCCCAGTACAAGGATCTGGGCCTAAATCCATTGTTTTTTTGCACTCCACACCACCCTGGGTTAGACACTGGCTATATGCAAATCAGCTCTGACCCTGTGCCTCATGGGAACAGTCCAGTCCGAACTACCAAGCCATGTCTTTCCCAGACCGGAATCAAGCATCCAATGACCGGTTTCTGGCTATCAGCCTTCATCAGCCTGGATAGCTTGACTCCAGTGGTGTGGAGAGCCTGGGACTCACTGTCTGAGCATACCCAGCCCACTCGGGGTGAAATTTGCAAAAAACACAGTTGATGGACAGAATGTAGAACAATGTCATACATTCACCCCAGTACAAGGATCTGGGCCTAAATCCATCGTTTTTTTGCACTCCACACCACCCTGGGTTAGACACTGGCTATATGCAAATCAGCTCTGACCCTGTGCCTCATGGGAACAGTCCAGTCCGAACTACCAAGCCATGTCTTTCCCAGACCAGAATCAAGTATCCAAGGACCGGTTTCTGGCTATCAGCCTTCATCAGCCTGGATAGCTTGACTCCAGTGGTGTGGAGAGCCTGGGACTCACGTCTGAGCATACCCAGCCCACTCGGGGTGAAATTTGCAAAAAACACAGTTGATGGACAGAATGTAGAACAATGTCATACATTCACCCCAGTACAAGGATCTGGGCCTAAATCCATCTTTTTTTTTACACTCCACACAACCCTGGGTTAGACACTGGCTATATGCAAATCAGCTCTGACCCTGTGCCTCATGGGAACAGTCCAGTCCGAACTACCAAGCCATGTCTTTCCCAGACCGGAATCAAGCATCCAAGGACCGGTTTCTGGCTATCAGCCTTCATCAGCCTGGATAGCTTGACTCCAGTGGTGTGGAGAGCCTGGGACTCACGTCTGAGCATACCCAGCCCACTCGGGGTGAAATTTACAAAAAAACACAGTTGATGGACAGAATGTAGAACAATGTCATACATTCACCCCAGTACAAGGATCTGGGCCTAAATCCATCGTTTTTTTGCACTCCACACCACCCTGGGTTAGACACTGGCTATATGCAAATCAGCTCTGACCCTGTGCCTCATGGGAACAGTCCAGTTCGGGGCCAGCTGCTGCATATACATTCCTGACTATGCCCCCACAGTCTTCAAGGCTATTGAGCACCTACATCGTGTGTCCTGCGAGATCCACGAAGAAACAAGCAACTGGTCCCTTACCAACTGGTTTTGGGGCCTGAAGGCCACCTGGGGCTGGAAGATAATGGCTGGCCTCTGCATCATCACTGGTCTACTGTTCTCGTGCTGCCTTTGCATCCAATGTGGCCCGGCCCTCTACTCCATGTGCCTGTCAGCCATTAGGCCAGTCTCAGTGACCCAACAGTTCGAGAATGAGAAAATAATGTTGCAAATGGAAATAGACTATATGATGAACATTGACATTGATTAAAAGAAACTGAGAAAGTTGCCATGACAAAAGGAGGGACTGTTGTACTGTAATTTTCACCCCTGAAGCCTTGCCACGTCAACTTTCTCCCTCCCATGCCTGAGGTGGGCCCCTGTACACGAAGACAAGCTGCACACACCCACCTTATCTTCCCGCATCCCTCTCTGTTGACAAGATTACGAACATGAGCTGCACGCACCCACCTTATCTTCCCTCATCCCTCTCTGTTGACTAGAACAACATGTGTGGACAATCGACCTGTGGCTCCATGTGCGTCATAAGAAACGACCTCCAGCTGATTGCATTATCTGGAAATTGCTGAGGCTCCTGAGTCATCTGCCTTACAACCTTGAGAGACCACCCCCCCCCCCCGGTTGATTGCATTATCTGGACAATGTCAGAAGCCCCGAAGTTATCTGCCTTGCAGCCTTGGCCCACCACAGCCCAAGACACAGTGACGCATCAGGCCTGATAAGGAGAACTCCACATCCTATAAAGACTGCTGCATGCCCTGGAGAAGAAGCAGCCTCCGTAGGTGACTCTGAGGCTCTGTCCGATAACTCGAGTTATCTTGTTTCCCTCCTCACTCTAGAGTCTGCCTCCCTTCTGTGGTAAGAGAAACTCCTGTGGACCCGTAGATTTTAGGTTTATAGGTGAAGCCCTCCACCGCTGGGGGTCCCTTTGGAACCCAGTTCTACATACGCAAACTCCAAACCATCCAGAACGCTGCAGCCAGAGTCGTCCTTGGGACTCCGCGTCACAAGCACATGACCCAACACCTACGAGGCCTGCACTGGCTCCCCATCAAGAAGTGAGTCACCTTCAAACTACTCACCACGCCTACAAATCCCTCAACAACAACGGACCCAACCAAGTGAGTCATACAGAACAGTCAGTATGTGATTCAATCAACAAATGACTGGTTGTCTTTTCTTCGTATTTATTAATCATTTAAGCAATCGATGTTGATTGGCTGAGAGGATAAATTGGTCCCGATGAATTCTTAGACACATACTTCAGAGAGTCCGTGAGGCAGAAACATGTTGACCACATTCAGGGTTGAATTATTCCTCATTTGTGTATTCACCCTCTACCCCTGGGGAGGAGAATAAATTATCAGTTTTTATACCTCTGCACTCTTTTGCACACATACACCTATAACCAGTAGGACCCCCTTCTGTGTAACACACAAAGAGCTCCTCTCAGCTGAAGGGAGTAGCCCACACCTCTGTCTTCCACAGATAGACCTGTGAGGAGGGGTCTTATGATGAAGCATGCCACCCTAGGTTGGGTGAGGGCCTACGTCCTTTAGAGGAGGGAACTTGCTACCTGTAGGTATAAAGGGCCAACCTCTGTTTTGTCCATTTCCATATATCTTCCCTCTCTCCCCACCTACTCATGGGTTCCCCTTTGCCAACAGTTATTTAAAACATGCCTGTATTGTGGTGGGGTCATGCGCTATGCTCTGTTCAAAGAGTATGGGTGGACTAGGATGTGTAGCTCTGCAAGGAAAAATACTGTTGTTATCAAAGACAAATAGAGTAAATGGAAGTCATTTAAATCAAATGTTGAATTTAGATGTGAGAGGGTGTAGTCTGCAATACACAGATCCAAAAGCAATTAGACTCATAGCAATAGTAATAAACAGTGAATAATCAAACATGCCATCAATGTTTACCCTTCCTTTAACCGTGGTGTGGTCACGCTAAGGAATCTAGCAGGCAGAACCAACCTGCCCAGCAGGAGAGACTGACTCCTGCCCTTTGGAAGTGCAGCTTTTCCATTAGTCCCCATCGCACTCATCTCCTGGTTGGTGTTACTGAGTGTCTAGGAAGGGCAGCCGCCAAAGTGCCGACACAACTAGCCCCAAAAATGGAGTTTGGCCGAAAAGGGTCTATACAAGAGTTACATCAGGATTATTATTTTTTATATAGTGCTGGCTAGACCTGGAGGTATCAGAGCGCTTTACATAAGGAAACAGCATGTTACAAGTTACAAAAATAATCGAATTAATTACAGAAAGTTTACAGATTCAATGCAGGAGTTATTAGTGACCATGAAAAACAAGATCCACAAAAAAAGAAAAAGGCCAGGGAGAGCAGGGAGTTCACGGGGGAGTCAGCAGCGGAGAAAGAGACGAGACATGAGTCCGAGAGACCAGAGACGGGCTGGTGGAGCTGGCAAGGGTGGTAGGTTAAGAAGGGGATTGTGGCTTGGCAGCCATCTTAAGGTCAGGCAAATCGAGTCTGTGGATGGCGGGCGAGCACTGGACACTGGGCATCAGTCCCAGAGTGAAGGAGGTGGAGCCGTCCACCAGCTAAGATAACATAATAGGGATAGAAGCTTCACAGCTCTTGGGCTCTTGGGCTCTTGAGAGAAGTGTCTAAGTAGACTAAAGGCAACCAAAGTGGAGATGGGTATACCCCTGGGACTGTCGGCAGGAAACCCGTGACGCTACGGCGCGGCCGGACCAGTAACCCATCGCAGTAAGAGTCACTCCTTGAAAAAACCAGGATTCGAGAGTGAAAAGGTTGGTGTGGTGACAGGGATTGCCTGGCACAGGAGGCTGTTGTGGTGCAGCATACAAGGAAAAGAGGAAGATGCCAACTAAAAGTAGACTCCAAAACGTATTTGACCACCCGTACAAGGCCTCTAGCCAACACCTACTCGAGTAATCCAATCTGTTTGTCAGTGGATATATCTTGGATTGACCCAAACAATGTGGTCGTGCTCCTCGACCTGCAGAAGAATCACCATCTGCACAGCCCAGGACTGGCGCCTGCCATCGAGCAACGAGCAACCAAGACCAGCCATAGGGCACAAAGACCACTGACGGCTCAGCAGCAAAGAGCATCCCACTCAGACCACCCCGCGAGCGACCCTTCCCAGGCCTTCGAGGAAGACCCCACATCCAAACACTAAGAACCACTAAGAATGGAGGAGGAGAAACCAAGAGCAGCTGACCCCAGCACAAAACAAGAACACCCAAAACACTGACCCCATGAAAGACCAGAAGACCAAACCACAGCCCCACCAAGATTCCTCCCAACACTGCATTGATCACTCATGCTAAGACAAGTCTCTGGTGGTGGACCCTGGCTGAAGTCCTCATCAATCTCTCTTAGTGGATCTCAGTTCCTAAATCAGCGGACAAGCCTCTTCTACCATGTCCCCCATACCTCGCTCATGTACCCCAAACACCATTCAAGTCTCCTCCCCGGCCCGTCTTTTGCTGGGTGTCACATTTTCTGTCCACCCGAGTGGGGACCCCAAGTCCAGGTGCACTACTGAACGCCCTGCGGGATCTGCAGTCCACCTTCTGCAGCCTTCTGCCTAGCCCTCAGCCAATCAGAGGCTCCCAGCAGTTGATGAGCCTCACTCGAGCCAGTGGCAGTCAATGCTGAGAGGAGTTTGACCAGTGTGCATTCTGGGAGATGTAGTCACATCCAAAAGGTATATTAGCAGATGGGGTTTGTCATTGCGCATCAAAGCTGTTGGACTGCTGATATTTCCAGAGTGAATCCACATCACTTTTGCATATGTACATCAGTCAAGCCCTATAGCACCAGTGTTATTCCAATAGCTCTGGCACTCAATCACTATTATGTACTGTAGCGCCCCCTGTTGCCATTTCAGTAGTAGCACACAGGTATCAGTACACCGAGATCTTGACCAGAAGAACACACTAGTAAATTAGCACCGAGACCCTGGATTTGCACCCCAATCCAGCGCTGTTATTTTAGGTTTTGCAACTAAGAAATCTAATGAAAATATTAACAATATAAATATTATATTAATATTGAAATATTAAGGACCCCCTGTAAAATTGATTTCTCAATTCCTAGAACAGGGCAAAAATGCAAAAGAGAATATATTCTTAGGCAACGACGGCCTATTTCATTTCAATTGACTCAACTATACAACAATGTTTTTAATTCTCAGTGTGACAAACATAAATTACATATATAATTTTATTTCCAAATAGACACAATTAAACAATATAAAACCAATATTTTTTTTAAAAGGACCTCAAATTAATGACACCCTTATTTTCATAAAAATTGTATTGTTACATCCACAGTTACTCAATCTAACAGATTAATCTCAATACAATAGTACATCAATTATAATAAAAAATCTTTTTTTATATATAACATCACTTCGTGGCAAATGATAAATCTTCAACGCGCGTTTCGGTGCTCTTTGCGCCTTTGTCAGGAATGCCACAATTTACTAAATAATTTTTTCGTTGGCTTTCTCTTCGATGTGAGCCAAGTAGGTTCGCCTGGTAAATTCCATCATAAATCTCCTAATTTTCGAATATGCTATCGAAATTATTTTTCGGGCAACTTTACTCTGCCTATGGTTTGCTCCAGTATTCATTTAAATTCCACTCTAATCCAGGTGGAGCTTGTAACGAAGTAGGGGCTCAGGGCTCTCATGAATGGTGGAAACCGTACCCCACTGACTCTGCACCCCCTCCTTCTTTGCAGTCAGGAAGGTGGGATGACTGGCAGAGCGGACCCGACAACGAGGACAACGACATTGGCTCCTTTAATTGGGCGTACACCACGGAGGAGGAGAACACGCCCACAACAGACGTCAGAGTGTCCGGATTGGACAAAAGACAGGAAGTCTTGTACGTCGGGTGTGCAAGCACCCCGGAGGAAGAACGGCTGGAGAGGAGCGGAAAGGAGAAGCGTGGCGAAAGCGGAGAAGGCGAGGAAGGAGGCAGCCTGAAGGAAGAACACGGGAGAGACGGAGAGACGGAGGACGGTGTAAAGCCAGGAGGCCAACGACCCTGTGGACCGCCGTGCCACACTCCCGAGGGAGGCGTGTGGCTTTCCCAGGTACGGCGGCGTTGGGCAGCCTGGGTGGGGAGGCGTATGGACAGCGTGTAAATAGTGCACATAGCTCCCGGTTTGTTTCTTCCCTCTGTGGTTGCCCTACCTTCCTATTTCCTTTTCCTCCCCGGTACCTCGCATTCCCCCCCCCTCCCCGATCACCGAGCACTGTACATTGGTTGAAGCGTGTCACTGGGTTCCCATCACTTCCCTGGTCCCTTGTGGTGCACCACCCGTGGAGGATTGAATACTAACGGCTTCCCTCTCTTATGGTTTTGTTCCATGTACCGGAGACGAAGCCGGAGAAACCCTGACTTCAATCCATCGGCCCTCGACTGAAACCGGAGAAGACCAACATCACGGACTCCAGTACATTCGCCCGGGAAAGACTAACCCTGCGCCATGGAAAGACGCTGATGTCCAAACCCCCGAAACCATTGAAAATAAAGCCTTCTTTAATCCCACTACTTGGTGTCCAGGTCGTCCCTACTCCCACGCCCACAAGCTACTTTGCATATTTGAGATGCATTTGTATTTGTTGTCATTTTGGTGTTTCACTGTAAATTCTGACTGTGCTCAGACTCGAGGAAGGGAGGGGGGCAGATATATCAGTGTTTACTGTATTGCATGCGAGTGCATAGTGGGCGATTTTGGTGTTTAATTTCCTTGGCTGCTGCTTCCAGCATTCCTTGGCCTGGTTCTCTCTCTTCCTCTCTTTTCTGCTTCAGGTAGATGTTCTGTGTAAACCCTTTTGGGGATTCAGAGGCCTATTTACAAGCCTCTTGTGCAGCTGGTGCGTCACTTTTAACATGTGAAAAAGTGAGCTACGGGCTTGTAATTAAGCCCCATAGTTTTAGCACACTTATTTCCTTGCAGGATGTCACTTTTTTTTTTTCAGCTCCGGTGCAATGATTTTGGAGGCACAAGTTAAATGATATGTTGTTGTTTGAATGCTCCCTTTCCTAGGGAAACAGGGCTAGTCTTAAAGTGGCAGTTTATTGCAGTCTGGTGCCCTCTTGTGGCTATTTGTGGTAATACATCAAGGTGGAGCTGCCTGCAGCGTCCTTAGTATAGTGCTGCTTTTGAAACAAGCATTTACAATGCAATGGTCTCGGCATTATTAAAGGTAGAGCTATTGGCATTGCTCATGACATTTTTTTTTTTAAATCATAAATAAATAGCATTGTCATTTACATTGCCAATAGCTTAATCGTTAAATAAATGGCATTGTCATTTACAATGCCAATAGCTTAATCCACAGATTTCCAAACTTTTCCTGTTGGTGACACACCTTTTTGGCAACCGTTTTTGGAGGGACACGGTAACGCGAGCGAGCGTAGCGAGCGAGACCCAACCACTGAAGAGGGACTTTCTCCCCCCGAGAAATTTAAAAAACAAATAGTGGGCAAATGGTGCATTTCCAAGCAAATTTGAGAAAGCAGGAAGGTTAATAAAGCAATTGTGAATCTGTTCTAACAAAGACAGTGTCTGGCAACGCTGACCCCACCAGAAGCCCATCCTTGCGATATCCTGCCACATTGAGTAAATCCCCTGACAGCGGTATCACTAAAATTATAGACAACAACCTGAAACCCAGGCAGCTATGTGGCGCTATTCTCGGAGGTGTAGTTACAACAAAATATAAGAAAATGCAATTTCAGGCGGGAGACAGCTAAAATAAAGCAATTTTTGGCTTAAAAAAAAATTCGGTTGTCTTCTGCCTGAATCGGGTCTTTTGGCATGTAGGCGTGGGCACTCCAAAATGTAAACCATGTATGGGTTGTACATGTAATGAATTCCCTGATGTGCCTGTACTTCTTTATGCTTTGAACACCACCTGTAGTTATATATGTATACGCAGGCTTTGCTGCTGCGGCATATGTGAAACACCTCAGTGGTGTTCATATTGATCCCAAGAGCGTCCGTGCCATAACAAAGGCCCCCGCAGCACTCTGCAGTGCACAGTACTGTGGCCTGATATCTTCTGGTGGAGTTTGGAAGGGGGCCCCTCCATGTACTTTGCAGGAGGGCCTCCTCAGATTTAGTTACGCCTCTGGAGAGCATGATATCCAATAGTTTCTCACTTGTGTATGACTTAATGAACATACTCTACTAATGTGACAGGGGGTGTTGACCTTATCCTGCTAGTTCGGGCATTCTCAGTACCTATTATATTTCAGTTGATTATCCCTGTATCATACTCTACATCTAAACATATTATACTCATGTCCCCAAAATTAAAGGATCGAAAGATGTAGAAAATCAGACATTTTGCATCCAAAACTATTTAAATCTGAAATTATGGATCAGGAATTATGAGGGTAGCAGTCATGACCCGACGTGAAAGACTTGCTGTTAACCCTCTAACATCGCAGAAAGGGACTCCAGCAGCTACATTTCCCTATTTCCATACCGGGCAGGCGGTTCCACATAGAAAAGAGAAAAAAGAAGCATTTTGACAAATTCCCAGGTTTCCCACTAAAGGTAAATCTGGATATGCATAAAAATCCACGAGTGGATGCGCAGGAACACCCATGGAATACCTCCCTAGGGCAGGGTAACGCAACACAGCGACCTGTGCTGCCTTGGGTTACTCCACAGTTCCAGAGCCACGCAGGGCCACCCATGTAAGTTGGCCTTGTGTTGTTTGGTAAATGTCATTTAGGTATTGCGTCGCCCTTGTGCTACCTTGTGTGACACAAGTGCGATGCAAAACCATCATAAATATGGGTTGAGGTTTTTTAACATGGGACTGTGCATTCCAGAATTTCTAGTTTCTATCATTCTATTAGCGCTCTGAAGCTGCAAAGCTATGATCTGCAGCGCTTTACAAAAGCCTCAAAGTAAATGCATTGCAGTGGCAAGGGCTTGAAAATACCAGCGTGCAAAATGCTCTTGGTAACTAAGCCAGATTTGCCTGTAAGATGCCACACATGACATTGGGCTAGTTAGCAGCTAAATACCATTGGGACTGGGGGGGGCATTTTGTATTAAAAGCTGAAACAAGTCTATTGTTATTTATATAGCGCCCTTCACATCCCCTCCCATGCCTAAAGCTGGGAGTGGGTAACTAGAGGGCGAGGGCCAGCCTCCCTGTATCCTGCTATCTTGATTTCAGTTTCCAAGACGTCCTTGGGCCTCTTGGGTTCCGCCGCCCATGCGCTGTTCACTGATCTAACATATTATAGGGCGTCATTGATTTCTAAGCTAGCTCCAGTCCGAGGAGATATGGGGTCACATTGGAATATTTGTAAGTAGATATTTATGGAAAGTTTATACTTTCTGGTGCACATTTTAGAGTCTACATAGCAGTTACTACTTTGTTATGCAGCGCTGTGGGGCAACCAAATTTGCTGTACTGCTTTGTGTGATAGGGAATATATACAGCACCGAGCCATATCCTGTAAGAGTGGCGCATTGCTGCTGTCGACCTCATCGCTGTGCTCTCAAAGGCTGCCTCGTGTGATACACAGCCTCGCAGAGGTCACTGCACTGTAATGCATTCCATTTGTACAAGAAGCATAAAATTCCAGAAAAATGTGTATGTCGATAGAAAATATTGGAGGAACACACACTGATATGCATTGCACACTTCAACACACATGCAATGTTCCTGTTTTTTGAGACATTAAAACATTTCTCCTGCTTCTCAAAGGTGTTATTTTTTGATGCAACACCCAATCTGGCTACCTTAATGGATCAGGGTTTGCATCAACATCCATGGGTGTCTGTGCAGATCTGCCCACGTAGCACTATATCTTGAAATAAAGTGCTACAAAGCAGCACAAAGTGCCTTTTGCGCTAAGAAATTAGTCAGTTTCCAGCGCAAAATACCTTTTGTGCTTGAAAGTACATACCATGCACCACCTTACAAAGTCTGGGACTTTTGTTTTTGTAACCCATACTATTTCCAACACCTACCTGCGCAGTCCCGGGACAAGATATGATTCACGTCAGAGTCAACTTCTTTCACAGAGTGCTAGGCACACACTTACATTCATGAGTGTTTCTTCCAAGCCAATATAACAGATGCAGAGAAAGCCGCACACAGAGGGGGCTGCCTTTCATGGCCGTATGCCCCGCTTTACACACTGAATCTTGCCCCCTCCCTCCTGAGGGCCGGTGTTTGGGGCCTTCCTGAACCACACGCTGCCCAAATGGCCCTCTGTAATGACAGCTTCAGGCCAGCGGCGATCACTTCATGAACTTGTTCAGATGTTTATACAACAGAAGTGAAGAGGGGAAAAGACGATGGGAGACAGCGAGCGGGAGCAGCGAAGGAGGAGAAAAGTAGAGAGGAATGCCAACAGAGTTTTACAATTTCGACAAATTCCCTTACAGAGCGCCTGGGATGGGGTGCAGAGGCAGTTCCAGTTCCTCGTCACTGCGTCGCAAAATGAACAAGGCTGCACGCTCGCCTTACACTTCTCCTTCCTCCTGCGTCACTGAATACATTCGGCCCAAGAGAGTATTCGCCCTAATCTGCCCGGGGACGCCCGGAGACATCATTGTCCCCACAAATGCGAGGCGACACGCTACTGTGTCGCGACACACAGTTTGGAAAGCACTGGCTTAATCGCTCGTATATGCATGACCTATTGCATTTACACCCACATAGAGCCACACACACACACATACAGAGCCACCCACACAGAGTCATTCACAGAGAGTGTAGGAGAGTAGGGTCTGCAATCCTATGATCACCCAGATTTTTGCTTTTTGCTGCACTGGTTTACGACTTTCCCTGGCTGTGGGCCTGCTAATCAGACCCACAGCCTAGCTGTTCTCTCTATCCAAATTGTACTCAGGTACTGAATTGGCACTGGGCCCTCTCTAAGTCCCTGTACCCAGGGCTGAGGTGCACCCAGAAGTCTCCCAGGGGCTGAAGCATGTATTGTGCCACCCCTGGGCTGACTAACTAAACTGACACAACTGGCTGCACGACAGCTGGGGCAAGGTGGTGTAATCACCCTTTGCTTTAGATATAGTATACCTATATCTAACCCTAAAATGGACACACAGATCTCCTATCAGTCACTCCTATGGCAGGCCTTAACAATCCTGAAGGCAGAGTGCTTGGAATCGTGTGAGATGGTGCTCTGGCATGAGCTGAGCCTGTCTGCGGCTTTCGGGATCCATCCCTTAGCCGTTTCCATGATATCGCATACCATATACTCTTAAGTGCATTATAATCCTCGCGGTTATATGCCAACTCTGGTATCGCTTTATCAAAACATGTCGAGTAAGGTGTCATACGAATTGGAATACTAACCCCTCGCCAATTCTGGCGACGGGGTTAGCATTCCACCCTTCTAGAGGGACACGACATGTATGTAACCTGTAACCCCGGTTAAAGTCAGACAGAGCCTTAGCATCCACAAAATGGATGCTGCCACCGAGACAAGTTTCAAGTTTCAAGTTCAGGCATTTGTAGAGCGCACTACTCACCCAGAGGGTCTCAAGGCGCTAGAGGGAGGGGTTCATTGTTTATCGAATAGCCAAGTTTTCAGTTCTTTTCTGAAGGAGATGTGATTTTGAGTAAGGCGGAGGTGGGTGGGGAGTGAGTTCCAGGTCTTGGCAGCCAGGAAGGAGAAGGATCTGCCACCCATGGTGGTTTTTCGGATGCGCGGGACTGCGGCGAGGGCTTGAATGGATGATCTTAGTTGGCGGGTGGGATAGTAGAAGGACAGTCGCGAATTGAGGCATTCTGGTCCTAGATTATAGAGGGCCTTGTGTGCGTGGGTAAGAAGGCGGAAAGTAATTCTTTTGTTGACGGGAAGCCAGTGGAGGTTTTTTAAGTGACCGGTGATGTGCTCTTGGCGCGGGATGTCTAATATGAGTCTCACTGATGCGTTTTGGATGCGCTGGAGCTTTTTCTGCAATTTTGTTGTAATTCCGGCATAGAGAGTGTTGCCATAGTCCAATCGACTTGTGACCAGTGCATGGGTGACAGTCTTTCTTGTTTCGAGGGGGATCCAGCGGAAGATCTTTTTGAGAATGCGAAGGACGTTGAAGCAGGAGGACGATACGGCGTTGACTTGTCTGGACATTGAGAGAGAGGAGTCTAGAATGAAGCCAAGGTTACGTGCATGGTCAGTGGGTGTGGGCGCTGATCCCAAAGCGGAAGGCCACCAAGAGTCGTCCCAAGCTGAGGGGGAGGATCCAAGGATGAGCACCTCAGTTTTGTCTGAGTTGAGTTTTAAGCGGCTCTGTTTCATCCATTCGGCTACTTCTTTCATGCCTTCGTGAAGGTTGTCCTTGGCGGTGTTGGGGTCTTTGGTGAGGGAAAGTATCAGCTGGGTGTCGTCGGCGTAGGAGATGATGTTGAGGTTGTGTCGACGTGCGATGGAGGCGAGGGGACTCATGTAGACGTTGAAGAGGGTGGGACTGAGTGAGGAGCCTTGAGGTACGCCGCAAATGACTTCGGTGGGCTCTGAGTAGAAAGGGGGGAGTCGGACTCTCTGTGTTCTCCCGGCTAGGAACGAGATGATCCAGTCCAAGGTTTTTCCTTGTATGCCGATGTTGTTGAGGCGTTGTATGAGGGTGTTGTGACAGACAGTGTCGAAGGCGGCGGAGAGGTCGAGAAGAATGAGGGCCACTGATTCACTGTTGTCCAGGAGTTCTCGGATGTCGTCGGTCGCCGCAATGAGGGCGGTCTCGGTGCTGTGTTTGGCTCGAAAGCCGTTCTGTGAGGGATCCAGGGAGTTGTTGGATTCAAGGAAGGCTGCGAGTTGGCTGTTGACGGCTTTCTCGATGACTTTGGCCGGGAAAGGGAGGAGGGAGATGGGTCGGTAATTTTTCAGTTCTGAGGGGTCTGCTGTTGGTTTCTTCAGAAGGGCGCTGAGTTCGGCGTGCTTCCAAATCTCCGGAAAGGTGGCTGAGTCGAAGGAGCAGTTGATGACATCGCGGATTTGGGGAGCGATGATGGAGTCAGCTTTGTTGAAGATGTAGTGGGGGCAGGGGTCAGAAGGTGAGCCGGAGTGGATTGAGTTCATAAGGCGAGTGGTATCTTCAATGGTGATTGGGTTCCAGGAATTGAGGTAGTTAGTTGGAGGGGTGGGAACAGAAGGGGGTGGGGTGAGTGGTATACACCCGTTACAACGGATCTTTTACTCCGCAGACCCATTACAACGCGACCATTACTCCGCATACCATTACAACGCATTGCGCTGGGGGGCGCTCTAGGATAGGGGATAAGTATAATTTACTATCCAACACCTTCCCTAGGGTCCACGGGGACTGGAGTTAGAATAGTAAATTATACTTACCACTATCCAGCGCCCCAAGGCGCTATGCGTTGTAACGGTATGCGGAGTAAAAGTCGCGTTGTAATGGTCTGCGGAGTAAAAGTATGCGTTATAACGTCATACATCCGGGGTGAGTTGGTCATTGGGAGTGTTCTTGAAGCTGTTGTGGATGTCGGCAATTTTGTTGTAGAAGAAGGAGGATAGTGCATTGCAGAGGTCTTGGGAGTTAGTGATGTCGTTGGATGCTGCAGGAGGGTTGGTGAATTCTTTGACGATATTGAAGAGTTCCTTGCTGTTATGAGAATTGTTGTCGAGACGGTCCTTAAATGCTGATTTCTTGGCGGATCGAATCAGTTGGTGGTGTTTGCGGGTGGCTGTCTTGAGGGAGGTCATGTTGTCTGAGGTAGGTTCTTTTCTCCAATTCTTCTCCAGGGTGCGGCATGTCTTCTTGGATTTTTTAAGGTCATCATTGAACCAGGGGGCTTTTTTGCTGGATGATTTCGACTGGTGTTTTTTCAAGGGTGCTAGTTCGTCCGCACTGTGGGTAATCCATTGCCTGAGGTTTGTGGCCGCTTGGTCTGGGTCCGTTGTTAGGGTGGGAATGTTTTGGTTGAGGGATGCGAGGAGTTGGTCGGTGGTGATTTTGTTCCAATTTCTTCGGGGAATGGGTTGTGGACGGTTGTGGGTCAGGGTTGTTTTGTAGCTGAAGTGAACACAGCTGTGATCCGTCCAGTGGAGAGCTGTAGTGTGATCGAAGGAGATGTGCTTGCTGGAGGTGAAGATAGGGTCGAGCGTGTGTCCGGCTGTGTGAGTGGGGGTGTCAACAAGTTGTTTGAGTCCGAGATTGGACAGGTTTTCCAGAAGGGTGGTGGTGTTGTTGTCGAGAATGTTGTCAAGGTGGTAGTTGAGGTCTCCTAGAAGAATGTAGTTCTCGGAGGCGAGGGCGTGCGGGCTGACGAAGTCAGTGATGTCGTCGCTGAATTGAGATCGGGTGCCTGGGGGCCTGTAGATGAGGGTTCCTCTATGGGTGGTCCTGGGGTTGGTGTGGATCTGAAAGTGGAGGTGTTCGGCGGTTGCAAGATTGTCGTCGGAGCTGGTTGTAATTTTGATAGTGTTTCTATGGACGATGGCGATGCCTCCTCCAGTTTTTTTAATAGTGCGGTCTTTTCGAATGATCTTGTAGGTGTCCGGTATGGCTATGGCGATGTCGGGGGCAGAAGATGCATTCATCCATGTTTCCGCGAGGAAGGCGATGTCAGGTGACACAGTGTCTATTAGGTCCCAGAGTTCGGTTGCATGTCTGTGGACCGAGCGGGTGTTCAGTAGGATGCATTTCAAGTCGTTGGGTTCGGGACCGAGTGTGGAGGAAGTGTGTTTGGTGAGGGTCCTGACGCAGTTGAACTTACAAGAGAGGCAGGAGAATGGGCCGTGTGTACGTCCTGGGGTAGCAACGCAGCATGGTGGTGTGCGTCCGGGGTTGAGGGCGAGGAGAGTAGCGGCATCATAAGTTACTCTGGGGGGTTGGGAGCGGCATAGGGCAGGGGGTCTGGTGCTGGTCGCGGTCCAGACGCGGACGGGCGCAGACGGGCTTACCTTTGGCGCACCGTCGGCGCGACTGGGGCGCGATCGCTGAGCGTGAACGCTGCGCGTTGAGTCATAGGTCATAAATGGGAAGTGGAAAGGGGGAGGGGCGAGGGCGTCTCAGCTGGGAGGCGGGGCGGGCTTACGAGGACAACAACAAGAAACAATAAACAAAATGGCAGCGGAGGGGAGGGCAGAGCACAGCGCCGGGGGTAAACGCGCTCTAATGTTAAAATGAATGCAGTGGAAGCGAGGCGAAGCGCTACAATACAATAACAATTGCAAGCAACACGTGGAAGCGAGGCGAAGCGCTACAATGCAATTACAGATGCAGGCAACACAACGATACCAGGTCTCTCCAGGGAGACTAGGGGAGCGACCTCTCAGCGAGCAGCAGTGAGGGGATCACAGCGCTTCCAGGTACGGGAGCGCTGTAAATACTTAGTGGGAGGGCGTCTCAGCTGGGAGGCGGGGCGGGCTTACGAGGACAACAACAAGAAACAATAAACAAAATGGCAGCGGAGGGGAGGGCAGAGCACAGCGCCGGGGGTAAACGCGCTCTAATGTTAAAATGAATGCAGTGGAAGCGAGGCGAAGCGCTACAATACAATAACAATTGCAAGCAACACGTGGAAGCGAGGCGAAGCGCTACAATGCAATTACAGATGCAGGCAACACAACGATACCAGGTCTCTCCAGGGAGACTAGGGGAGCGACCTCTCAGCGAGCAGCAGTGAGGGGATCACAGCGCTTCCAGGTACGGGAGCGCTGTAAATACTTAGTGGGAGGGCGTCTCAGCTGGGAGGCGGGGCGGGCTTACGAG
Source organism: Lissotriton helveticus (assembly GCF_964261635.1). Lineage (NCBI taxonomy): Eukaryota > Metazoa > Chordata > Amphibia > Caudata > Salamandridae > Lissotriton > Lissotriton helveticus. The sequence continues at coordinate 89,376,387 of NC_136064.1, forward strand.
GACAACAACAAGAAACAATAAACAAAATGGCAGCGGAGGGGAGGGCAGAGCACAGCGCCGGGGGTAAACGCGCTCTAATGTTAAAATGAATGCAGTGGAAGCGAGGCGAAGCGCTACAATACAATAACAATTGCAAGCAACACGTGGAAGCGAGGCGAAGCGCTACAATGCAATTACAGATGCAGGCAACACAACGATACCAGGTCTCTCCAGGGAGACTAGGGGAGCGACCTCTCAGCGAGCAGCAGTGAGGGGATCACAGCGCTTCCAGGTACGGGAGCGCTGTAAATACTTAGTGGGAGGGCGTCTCAGCTGGGAGGCGGGGCGGGCTTACGAGGACAACAACAAGAAACAATAAACAAAATGGCAGCGGAGGGGAGGGCAGAGCACAGCGCCGGGGGTAAACGCGCTCTAATGTTAAAATGAATGCAGTGGAAGCGAGGCGAAGCGCTACAATACAATAACAATTGCAAGCAACACGTGGAAGCGAGGCGAAGCGCTACAATGCAATTACAGATGCAGGCAACACAACGATACCTGGTCTCTCCAGGGAGACTAGGGGAGCGACCTCTCAGCGAGCAGCAGTGAGGGGATCACAGCGCTTCCAGGTACGGTAGCGCTGTAAATACTTAGTGGGAGGGCGTCTCAGCTGGGAGGCGGGGCGGGCTTACGAGGACAACAACAAGAAACAATAAACAAAATGGCAGCGGAGGGGAGGGCAGAGCACAGCGCCGGGGGTAAACGCGCTCTAATGTTAAAATGAATGCAGTGGAAGCGAGGCGAAGCGCTACAATATAATAACAATTGCAAGCAACACGTGGAAGCGAGGCGAAGCGCTACAATGCAATTACAGATGCAGGCAACACAACGATACCAGGTCTCTCCAGGGAGACTAGGGGAGCGACCTCTCAGCGAGACACAAGTCTGCCCTCCTGCTGCTGGGAGTCCTCCCAGAGCAGGAGGCAAGGACAAAGGGTTTCCTGCCAGGGGCGGTGCCAGCACCGTCCCAGACAGGGTTTTGTGTATTCCAGGTAGGCAGGGCTACAGAGGAAGGTGACTGCAAGTGGCACCCCGGTGCTCACTGTGCATAGGCCGGCTGAAACCAGTTCCAGGGGCACTCCAGCCCCTGGCCTGGGGAAAGCCCGCCAAAGGAGAGGGGTGTAACCACCCCCCTCCTGGTCCCACCCATAGGGCAGGACTTAGTCGCGTGCCAGCCCCCTTTTCCCAGATAAAGGTAGGAACTGGCCCCCTTCCAAATTAGATCATCTTTGGAATCAAGACACGACTTTCTACGAAAGGACATCAAGATTTCTTCTTCAAGATTCTCCCTTGTGACTAAGGAGTAGTCACCCTGCATCCGCAGGCACCACCTTAAGAACACTGCGGTCTGCTGCAAGTCCTTCCTCCGGAATCCGACTGTCCAGCTCGACAAGACCCGGCTTCCCTGGCACCTCCGACCTCTACTCACCTCTACAGCCAAGCTGAGAACCGTGAGTGCGACGAGACCTCAAGGGACCGACTATTGCCAAGACTGCACGACTTCTTCACAGCAAGCCCGCCGGGTAATCTACTGGCGAGTGCTTTGGGGTCCGAGAAGCCCCGACCCTGAGCAGCTCCAGCACCGAAGATCAGCCCCCCAGCATCTCCACGATCGGCGTGGGGCCCTTCTGCTTTTTGCTGCTCACCGCGTTGTTTGGCTACTAGCCCGCTGGCTTGTGGCCTTCTGAACGACGCCCGACGACATCACTGCTGCTGGTCTGGTTGCTCCAGACTGGTTCTTGCTCCCTTCCAGAAGAGGAGCACCCCGGACCCTACTGGTCCACTCAAGACGCCATTTTGAGTCCACCGCGTGGGCTTGAATTAGCCAAGGCTTTGTTGCCCAATCCTGGGTCCTTCGACGCCGACAGCTTCATCCATCGTGGGACAGCTCGCCCCTCCATCCTGGTCGCCGACAACGCCTCCTGGTCCGTGATATCTGCAGAGCACAGCGTCGCCCACTCACCTAGTCGAGGTGACTACCCTCCGGTGCCCTCCTGGTGCCCCTGACTACTGGCTAGTAGTCACGAACTTGGTCCCCTCTGCTTTCAGGTGTCATCCATCTTCAAGATCCAGGCTTGGATCACTTCGAACTCTCTTCACTGGTCGCCTGCCAGCATCTTCCTTCCAGGCTCCTGGTTCGTCTACGAGGATTCCCGACGTCTTTTGAGACATATGCAGCTGCAGCCCCTGGGCTAGGTAACTTCGGCATTTCGGTGCCCCAGCATAGCCTCACTATCCAAGGGTCAGGATCCACTGTCGTTTTCTTCCTACCAGGTCGGGTTCGCCCGTGAACACTAACTTTACCTTTACTAGCTATCATAGACTTTGTCCCGCATCCCGCGTGAGAGTGCACACTCTGCACCCGAGTCCCCTGGGCCTCTTAGAAGTAATCTAACGATTCTATAGTCAAGTCCTAGCGATTCCAAAGCCTATTAGTACTGTACTTACCTGCTAGTAGTTTCGCATTCCACTTTTTGAGTATATGGTTTCCCGTGCCCCTCGGGCATTTGTATATACTGTGCTAACTTAAGTATTTTTATAAGAGTTTTGTATGGTGCTTAGCTCCCTGACTCATAAAGAGTTCAGGGTAGACTTGTTAGAAATAAATATACATTTATTTTCATAACAACTTGTGTGGTGTCCTTTCACTGGGTGTTCAAGGGGTAATGTGATGGTAAAACAGCTGGCTTAACACGCCCTCTAGAGTCTTAGCCTTAGACTGCTCGTATCATGCTACTAGGATAGCTGGTCTATAAGGTTGACTTACAACCAATCATCAATAAGGGTTGTTTGGACTGATACAAAGTGCTCACTAGAATAGTGAACATTATATATCAGGCCAACTTCTCACAGAGAGCCACCCACACACAAAGAGCCACCTACACAGAGCCACCCTCACACAGACAGAGCCACTCACACACACAGAGCCACACACACACACAGAGAGAGCCCCACACACACACACATAGAGTCACACACACACACAGTCACACACACACACACACACACACACACACACACACACACAGCCACACAGCCGCACACACAGAGCCACACACACACACAGAGTCACACACACACAGACAGAGCCACACACACACAGACAGAGCCATGCGCTGCAGGTCCCTTATATACAATATTTCTCGCAAGCGAGAGCGTATGCTGCGCATGCGCAGTTTCAGGCGAGAACTAAAAAATAGACACTATCAACTTGTGGCTCATTGATTTTTGTACAGTAATCCCTCATTGTAAATTATTTAAAGTGAACAGAAACTCATTATTATTATTATTATTATTGGATTTTATAAAGCGCGTAGTCACCCGTAAGTATCCCAGCGCTAAGATCCATACATCTGAGGGTAACTGGGGCGAAGGGGAAGTCAGATCAGGGGAAAAGGTGCGTTTTCAGCCGCTTCCTGAATCGGAGATAATCTGGTTCCGTTCTAAGGTCGCGGGGTAGTGAGTTCCAAAGGCGGGCAGTGTTGACAGAGAAGCGCCGTCCACCCGTACGCACCTTCTTAACTCTGGGGATGGTGATAAGGTATTCCTGATCGGATCGGAGGGATCTAGGGGCTTTGTAGGGCCTGATAAACTTTCTTAAGATAGGGGGGCCTTTGTCTTGTAGAAGTCTATGAGACAGACAGAGAGCCTTGAACTTCACTCGCTCTCTCACTGGAAGCCAGTGGAGGACCTTAAGGGCTGGTTTGGCCGAAGCTCTGGCCGGAGTATTGGTAAGGATCCGAGCCGCGGCATTCTGTATCCTTTGTAATTTGTCTAGGGTTGCCTCGGGAGCGCCTAGGTAGATGGTGTTACTGTAATCCAACCTTGATAAAATAAGGCCTTGGATTAACAGTTTCTGGGAGGCAGGAGGAAGTAATGGCAGAATCTTCCTGATCGATTTGAGGAGCCCAAAGCAAGTCACCGTGATTTTTTTGGCTTGCGTCTTGAAAGACAGATCTTTTTCGAGCCAAATACCCAGGCTTTTAATCTCAGACTTAGGAGCAGGGAGTTCACCCAGGCAGAGGGGCCAGATGTTCTGTGAGAGGGAAAGTCCCTTCTGTCCAAGGAGGAGAATATCTGTCTTTGAGCCATTAAGTTTCAAAGATGAGCTATTCATCCATCCTTGTATTTGTGTCAGACAGTTGTATAAATCCGCTGGTTCTTGATTTGGGTGAGATAAGGACACTACTAATTGAGTATCGTCAGCATAGCTGACGATACTCACTCCGAACGGGTTGACGACCTCCTCCAATGGGGACATGTAGACATTAAATAATGTCGGGCTTAATGATGAGCCCTGGGGCACGCCACATTGGAGGGGGATTTCGGGGGAGCGTGTGTCATTCTCCCAGACCTGAAAGGAGCGTTGGCCAAGGAAGGAAGTGAACATTAAACATGTAAGTCATTTACAAGTAAACACAACTCCAAAGGTTTATCAGTGCTGCTTCAGGCAAACTGCAATTTTGCATTCAAGTGAAAAATGCATCAATAAAGTTTTGAAAAAATATTACAAATGCGGATCACACTCACCTGATTGGAGTACTCTCAGAAGTACAAATAAATCCCTGCATCGCTGGACGTATATGTGCTATCTTTTACTCCCATTATCATTTTTATGAACCTTGAAACACCATTCTGAAGTGATGGCAGCCTCAGCTGCAAGAAATTATGCATATTTAATAACATTGCAATTTCCTCGTTTGTTATAAGAATCAATAAGTATTTTGCCCTGATCGCTGTACGGTACTTCTTTTGCCAAGTGTTAGGCGAACCATACTAATGGAGAACTCCATATTGACTTTGAATTACCTGCCTTTGATTGGCTGGTTCGTCTACCCTCTCTCTAGAGCCCTCGGAGAGCCATGAAGAGTAAAGCAGCAGATCAGCCAGGTAAATAAATTGATTCTCGTGCACTGCAATGCAGGTCTGTCCCACTCATACGCGAGGACTCCATTACATTGCAGCACTGAAGTCACCTCACACCACTTCACTGAATGCCCATGCCTGCACTTTCTGTATTTTGATGCAAACCCTTAAAGTTTTAATTACAAATGTTAAAGCTTTGGAAATTTAATAATTTATGGAAATAAGTGGAAGAGTAAATCCTAGTTCAGCAGAATGTGTAACTCCTGTTAGCACCACACAGCCAGTGCTGCCGTATAAATACACCCATATATGGTAAAGCACAAATCAAAATAACTAATATCCATTAAGGGTCGAAAAGCTGCCTGGAGTTCGTGGCATTTTAAAAAATGCAAATCACGCTGTTAAAATCATGTGGTGGGTTTGCATGGACCTAAAATCGGACTTAAAAATGCAGATTTTCTTATCTATGGGTTGGAAACCCCTTCAGCTCCTTAATTTGACAGCAGGGCATAGGGAATGTTTACTTTAAATCAGCGTCTTTCTGCAGCAGCAATCACGGCAGACAGAGTCTCAGCAGGGAAACTGGAGACCCTGCTGCTTTCAGCTGTCTGCGACAATAATTACAAAGCGCCACAGCACCTCTGGGAATCTGGCGCCATTTATCCTCCCTGACTGCCCTCATTGGTTACCTGCCACAGAGTAATCCCCAAAGCAACCAATCATGTGCATTCCGTCAGTAGAAAGGTGAGGCGAATTCGCATGTGAAGCTATTGTAGAGTTTTCACTAAAGCTAGGTTGGCGGCTTTAATGGAGGTTAAAATGAACTCCAACAAGAGAGGCAAAAACTAACAGCGCTACTTATTCTTGTATAAATACAGGACAGCGGTGGCCTCATGAGGAGAGAATATTAAGTGACTGCAGCTGGGTTTCTATGGAGAACGATCATTAGCCGAGCTCCGAACAGATTGGTCTGTGAGAAGCCTCTTTAGCATTGAGGCCCTGGCGGCAAAGACACTGAATCGGAGGTAATTTGAATTTTTTCCCTTACAGCTGCAAAGAAAGGAGCGTTGACTAATACTTCCTTTTTTTAGACAGCTACGGAACAAAAAAATCAACACACTTTAATCTGCTGGCCAGGTATGGTTTACATCTAATCTGTTGGGAACTCGGCCGCATTTGATTGAAAGCGCAACTTTCTAATCTGAATTGATCCGCAGTGTTCCTAGGGCAGGCTCGATCTCATGACAGGGAGGCATGGTGATCGCGGGGACGACTGTGGATGAAGGCAAACATTGCTGAGATGTACTGTACCGTAGATGAATTGATCCGCAGTGTTCCTAGGGCAGGCTCGATCTCATGACAGGGAGGCATGGTGATCGCGGGGACGAATGTGGACGAAGGCAAACACTGCTGAGATGTACTGTACCGTAGAAATCACCACCATCTTTCGGACGCGGTCGGGCAGAAATGGCTGCCGCAAAGCTCCGACATTTTTGCGATTCGGGGCTTGATCAGAGTGACGCCCCTCTCCTCCAATGGCTGGCCAGCATTTACGAGGTCAGCCAATCGAGAAGAGGAGCGGGTTCAAGCCCCGTACTAAGAATCATTAAATCTCTGACCGAGACTGCGCAAGCGCAGCCTACGGTCCTCGACCTAATAAAGGTATATTTACTGCCACCACTCTGTAGTGTGTTGCTGTGTTTGTAGATCTCCATCCTGTAGAACTGTAAGTCGATCACCTACTTGCGTTCCCAGTTGCTTGGTACACATGAAAGACAGCCTTTGAAATGAATTAATAAAGGAAAGGTAAATGAACAGATCAATAACTGGTCGTGTGAAACACCTCTATATAAACTAAATGGGCCCAGTTAATCTATTTAAAGGGGGGGTAATTCTGGTGCTTAATTTCTAAAAAGAAAGTAAGTGCCAGAGCCCCCTTCAGGAATCCACAGCACCTGGCACCGATATTCCTCCTGCCAGCGCTGCCAATGAGAAGTACCAACACAACTACTAACCATCACACTCCTACAAGTGTGACAATTCAGACTATTCCAGGCCCCCAAAGCTATAAGAATGGCTTCGGTGGCAGGTATGTCATTTTAATGTACGTTGAAGAACTGCTGTTGTGTTCACCTCAAAATTAGATAGACAGCGCCACGATGGGTCATAAGTGCAGTGTTGACAATTAAGTGCTGGTGCCGATCGTTGGAAACCACTGGCTTAAATTAGGCACTAGGTGATTTCCTTTAAATTCAGCTTTCAGTGATGTAACTGTTCCCCTGTCGGGCTGGTACATCTCCTTCAAGATCCATGTTGTAGTAAACAGCAACAACAGTTTGACAGGATGCACAGTTCACGACCTCTGCAAGATACTTCCCTAGCAACAAAGGTTTACGTTCCTTGTTTGTTCAGTGACTCACGTGCACGCAGACTCTGACAAATGATCATATGAGCATTTTCTGGTTTTCACACAAACCTCCAGCCTTCGCACCATGTGGAGCTAAGTACTGTTGCACACAGGCTGAGTTGCCACCTGGTCAGTTTTCTGCAAGTAAACTTGTATTTTAATGTCCCACCAGCACAAAGATAAGCAAAATCACGTAGGCCATTTTTTTGCCAATATTAAAACATACTTCAAGCAGCAAATATAAACAAAGCACCTTTAAATGTGTTTTAGAGCTGCATTGAAGATCCCTGACTGATAACTAAACAAAGGCAGAAAAGTCATCTAATACATGAATACATACAATCATGTCTGACCTTGAAGACTCTCAAAATCACTACAAATAGTTGATATTTTTCCTCTTTGAAAGGTGGCAACCCTACACACAGGGCTGTTGAAAGTGTTCTCTTGAGGATTTTTAGGGGCGCCAGGAAAGTTATGTTTTGGGACCACTTATTCATAATTTTCTACTTACTGAAACCCTCCCACTACATGCGAAACAAACTTTCAGAAATTGAGTTCACACAAAAAATGGTTAAATATATCCTTTACAAGGCCCCCCAAAATCCTTAAGATGGACAAAGCACAAGAAATTCAGAGGTAAGACAATCAAGTGGATCCCCACAACTCCAGGAAAACTGTCACCCACACACTCATCACCAACAGACTGGACTACAGCAGTGCCCTCCACACCAGTATCAACAAAAAACTCCTCCGCAAACTTCAGACCATCCAGAACGCCGCAGCCAGACGCACCCTCGACATCCCACAACACGACCATTTCAGCCAATACCTCCGCGACCTCCACTGGCTCCCCGTGGAAAGAAGAAAAACATTCAAGCTGCTCACACACGCCTACAAAGCCCTCCACCACACCGGACCCCAATACCTCAATGACCGAATCTCCTTCCACACCCCAAAGAGCAACCTCGACTAAGCTGACCACGCCGTCCCTCGTTTCTAGAGGACCAGAGCAGGTGGAAGATCCTTCTCCTACCTCGCACCAAGACCTGGAACGAACTCCCGCTTCACCCCCGACGGAGCCCGGCACGGCACCAATTCAGAAAGGTCAAGACCTGGCTCTTCGAATGACCCCAATGGAGCTGCTCACACCCCTCCCCAGCACCATGAGACCCTCACGGATGAGTAGTGCGCTTTACAAACCCTGTTTGATTGATTGAGCGGTAGAGGAAGGCAGAGAAGAGAAGGGCTGAGATATGGAATTAAAGCAGGGGTGTGACACAGGCCTGTGCAGCCCCTGTGGCAATGGGGTGCCCCAGTCCTGAGGGGGGGGCCCCAACTGTTAAGACTCATTCAGCCCAAGGCCAATAAATCTTGGTGAGATGTGGGAGACTCAGGGACCCCTCATCACATTCTGCAAGGAGGACACATCATGTTGCGCTACACCACTAAACTAGACATAGATAAAGTAGATATTTATTTATTGTGCTTTATAAAGTGCGACATGACCATCACGGTATCAGAGCGTTATAAAAAGAGAGAGCTGATGAGGGTTGCAGTACAGTAACAAGAACTGTTACTTAAGATCCGCTGTACATAGAATTCGATGAGCTAGGTATAAAACAATAGGATACAATATAATATAGGGCGAATGACAGTTTCAGAAAAGAGCCCTTATGACACATGTTTTTCTAGTAGTAAGGTTTAAACTTCCTTCTTAAAAAGCCTGAGTGAGGTAATTGTTCTCTGTGAGGGTGATAAGGAGTGCCATCTTTTTTAAGCAGATCCCGCGAAAGGGCGGCCAAAAGTTTTTTGTTTATTTTCAATCTGGCTGGTTCTGATATGAGGGTTTTGGCACTTTTAGAATCCCTTCTGCCTCCTGATATCTTGATCCTATTTGCCATGTATTTGGGACCAGATTTGGCTACTGATGTCAAACATACCTTACTACTAGGGTTGTGTCCTGCTGAAGACAGAGGGTCTGAATATCTATCACCTTCGAGTAGCTTAGCCAGAGCGTCATGAGCCCAAGTGCAAGAAAGGAGGGGGCCCCAGCTGCTGATTGCATTATAAAATAGAGCAATAATCAGGGTTCTGTGGGCAATTTACGCCTCTGGGCCCCAGCGCCACTGCACCTGCTGCACCAAAGGAAGCTACCCCTGGAACTATGTATAATGCCTGCGTAGTTTTTTCTCTGACTCCAGTGCACCCCACCTTTACTCATGAGTTGAAAACTTAGCTGGTTTAGTTTGTATAGAGGTGTTTCACAAGTCCAGTTTTTCCATCACCATCAGCACAGCAAGTAACATTTCTGGATGTCCCATCATCCATCTGCACAGGAAGTGGCTTCACTAGACTTTCCCATAATTTATCTGCACAGGAAGTGGCATCCCTGGTTTCCCGCTAAAACTATCTCTCATCTCCCCTCTAAGGACCTACTTAGTGGCTGCCTCAGTGTGGACACACAGTCGACGCACAGCTGGCACGTCAAAGGTAAGCCCATCTGTGCCTGTTTGTGCCTGGACCGCGCCCAGTGCTAGGAACCCTGACCCCTCACTCTCACTGCTACCATGCTGCAACCCTCCATGTCCTCAACCATAGCTGCTGCTCCACATGCTACTGCCTCGCTGCACCACGCAACACAGAGGGAGCATTCTCCTGCGCTTCCTACTAGTTTGTATGCACTTAGCCACACCCAACACTCACCGTACCGACAAAACCCAACAACCCACTCTCTGACACCCACAAAGTCTTACAACCACCCATACAACAATCGTTACTCACATGCATGTTCCTAAACACCTGCTCACTCATCAAAGATGCCAGAGAGATCTCACTCCTGCTGCGCAGCTGTTGGGCTTGGCCCCTTTTCCCCAAAACATTTTCGCCTTTCACCCCTATATTTTAGGATGTCTCCCCCATGGTAAATAAAGTTGTATAGGCCATGTGAGGTATGAGATGCCCTGTGTAATATGAAAATGTAATGCAATGGTGTGCGCACCTGTGATAACCCCATGATAGAAATGTACCCTGGTGAACTGCTAATCTTTAAAATGGATGCAATGGCTGTGCGTTGTGCCACCTGACTGCAGTAGGTTAGCGGTCTAGATGTTAGGTACCCAGCCACCCCTAGCTTTTGGAGGGAAAGCCTGGCACCTCCTCCTGAGCCAGTTTATACCAGTTCGCCAGAGAATTCCAGAAGCTGCTGACACTGTCTGGGAGGTGGGGTGAGGAGGGTATAAATAAGGGGGATGTGCCACCATGTGCTGAGACAGAGCTGGGACAGGAACGTGAGGGGACCTGCTGCCAGGGGATACCGCCACTTGGGCCTGTGTGCTGGACCCTGCACCCATCTGGAACCCCCTTACTGTCTCCAGGGCTAGTGGAGCCCCACTTCAGGAGTTCAGGCTGCTGTTCTGGAGGAGGGCCACGCTGCAGTGGGGATGGTGAAAGCCTACCACCCTGTTTTGATGAAGCCCCCAATGACTGTTGACCTGGCCCAGTAGTGCCTACAGCTCTGTCCCCCCAGCCCTCTGAAGAAGGAGGGCCCCCCTAGGTCCCTGAAGCTGCCGGGACCTTGCGCCACGCAAGCGCTGCGCAAAGAAGCGCCTAGAAGGAAAGGAACATCTTGGACTGTTAAAACCTGAGTCGGGTCGGGGACAATCGATATTTGCCCGGCGGTATTGCCTCTGTGACCCTCTAGTTATTTAATCAATGAAGAGGCAGGCGCTGGAGACTGGAAAGCAGGAAACAAGGTTTTTATTTTCTCCGGAGGAGAACACAACGAAACGGACAGAAGGTATCGTTCTGAGGTGCTCTAGATACATTTCTGAGGCCTGGCCTCTTATACACGGTTTTATGACTTTATTGTAGATTACACATTCATGTTAAAGCTTTGATGTATGGAAAAGACATTCCCGGAAATCCCCTTTGGGCCCGTTCCCACACACATTTACAGTTGAAGTCCCCACCCTAGTCATAACAGGTGATGAGTATCACGCAGCTGGATATTCCGCCGATTCACGGAATGTAGGGGGTTTGATCAACCCGGGGATCCTTTGATGGGGGAAGCTTTCTATTGTACGGGGAGGGGCAAGGAATGGTATCGGCAGAGCTGGGTGTCGGCCTGGGAACGGGGAAGACAAAACGGGCACACGGGGAAAAAGGGGGTTTGCATCTAAGGGCCGGAGATCATGAAAGGGAAGCAGGGAGGTGTCGCGCTGGGAACAGGATGAGGGCCTGGGGCAGAGCAGCGCCGAAGAGGGGTTTATGACTCAAGGCAGGTGCAAGCAGGGGGTGGTCTTAGTGAAGGCGAAGGGCTATGTCAGGGGTCAGCGGCATGCAAGTGGGTTCGTTCTGCTCGGGGCATCTTAAAAAAATGGCGGGCGCGCACGACAAAAGTGTGGCATCAGGGGAAGAGGCAAGATGGCGCAGATAATGTTCACCAAAACGTACTAATTTTCAACAGTCCTCCCTTTAACATATTCAAGACATCTTGCTGGTTCATTTTCTACTCGGTTCTATTGTGGTGGGCGTGAGAAAGAAAACGGTAGGAACCCTAGAGGAAAAGAGTTGTAAACAATACATTTTAACATTTCTAGTTTTTAGGAGGTGGGCCTATTTGATAAACTTTGATCAGTTTGTTTAGCAGGAAAGTCATAGGAATGCAATACAAAAACGATTCTGTAGCGAGAGCAGCAAGCATATTTCATACTGGCAGGTTATTACATATATCAGGTTCGGATTGGAGCATGATCAATACAATGGCGGCTGGGAGAGAAATGAGGTCTAGCAGAAAACGGCGATTGGGGATGTCAAATGTTCGAAGTTTAACGAGTTCTCATCATTCTTTGTTGCCTTTCGTTGGAGCTGTTGAGCACCGGCGGTGGAGCTACAAGTCCAGCTCTGTTCTAAGTTCTGCGTTGCAGGGCACGACCCTTTCCTCGCGTTTCTGGTCGGAAAGGTCCTTATCACCCTGTGTCCTTTGAGGTGATTGTCAGAAAGTTCAGATGGAAGAAGAGCGTACAAAACAGTCCATAGGGTAGGTCAGAGGAAAAGGGGGATGGAGCAAGGCCAAATTAGGAACAAACTAGGGAAACGAGAGACTTCAAATAGGCGGGCGTGTGACCGAATTCAGAGAGCGGGGACTTTGTCGACCAACACTGGACATCGAGCAGGGGCATCAGGTCGACCCTTTCTTCTCATGTTGTCGAAAACAGTGCCTCGTCCTGCAGCTCTTTTCTGTCGTGGTCTCGCCTTGGCTAATGTCGCAGGTGTTCCTTAGTCTGCAGTCAGGCCTCGTGCTCCCACATCCGGTCCTTCTCTCCTCCAACAGCAGTACCCTTAAACAAGTTTGAAAAGACAGTCTTTAGAGAATTTGCAGATGAAGATAATCAAAAAGTCTATTTCTCTCTCAGCTCCAGGCAAAGAATGAAAATGCCCGTTATATTAGTGTTCACAACTGGCATATGAATGACCGGTGACGGGCCTGTTGGATTTACTATGATTTTCCTTTACAATTATTTATTACAGTCACGACAGTTCATCTGATGGTGGCCCACCTTCGTGAGACGAACCTGGCAAAGATATGCCGTTCTCTAGAGTTTTACATTTACAAAGGGTACTGTGAGTCGTCAACATGGTACTACACAGGTATTTTGCTGAGAGATGAACATGGCTACCTGGTTTTCAACTACTACGGGGTTCATTTCGATGATTTCTTTACCTTGGACTAGTCTGTTAACCTTGTAAAACATCATTCTGGATCCTACGTAACCCTTTACAGCCCGATTACTTAATTAGGAAGGACAGGGGTTTTATGGGAAACAACCAGGGACATAGGAAACTTGTGGGAAGGGCATAAATCGACCCATCTCTCACAACCGGAAATGAGGGGTAGTTTCATAATTCCAGTTTTTGGGCGGCTGATACAGGGGAGGTAACAGGGGTGATCATTTTTCCGGTTTGGGTATTGCGACAATTCGGGGAGGGGAGGGTCGCGTATTCTGAGGTCCTTGTTTTATACCATAGGAGCCGCTGACATGTGGTTCCCTTATTTCGGGTCAGATTAGGGAACCTCTGTCGTCTTACCTGTCCTTTCCCTTACGGCCCAACCTTGGTTCATTGACTTCTAGCGGAAAAGGAGAGGTAATGACGCGGCCTCAGGGTGATTGTATTAAAGACACGTTTTTGTGCAAATACTGACGGTATTTGAAGCCAATTAGGTGATGTGCTAGGGGTGGCAGTCTGCCAATTTCGGGGCTAATCACTCGGAAGAGTGGGAGTGCAAAAATAGAGGGAGAGAGAGAGAGAGAGAGAGAGAGAGAGAGAGAGTGCAACGGCAGGCTAAATAGTACACGTGCAACAGAGAGGGTGGCAGTGTATTCAAGAAAGGCTATTTAGTGCATTACACAGTAGAGGGCATTCACGGGTCTGCGTTAAAATCTTGTAATCATGCAGTTTGAGCATTAGACAGGGTAGAGGGGACGTGCCTTGAGAAAAAGGAAAGAAAAAAGGAGGTACCATTTTGTCGCACTTCTCGCATTCTCGGTCCTTCGACCAGTTGGGTCGACGCCTCAGTCACACACACACATTCCCTCATAGTTTCGCATCATACGTGACATGGGTTCATTCGTCCGGTCTGGTTTAAGGGTGATCACTTTTTATCAGGTTGTGCTAATTTTCCGGGTTTGTTCGATACGTGAGTAGTTTGCAGGCGTGCGTAGACACCACCTTGCGGCGCTAGTCCGCTTCGTGTATTAGACATGGCGAGGCTTCAGATCTTCGCCACACCTCGGCTGTAATCTCTGATGTAACCTGCAGAGGGAGGAAAAAAGGGGGGTGGGGGAGACAGCATTCGCGCATATTCAAACACATGGGTTCATAAGTCCTTTACTTACCTCTTACTCGTCTTTCCTCCTTGGGGCAGGGTCCTCGGGGATATGGTTTCTGGAGTCGAGGGGGGGGGTAGTGTGTCCATATAGGTCGTGTGCGGGGAAACGTAAAAAGGAAACCAGAGGTGCTTAGTGCGAGGTATCTAGTCAAAGGATGTATCTCACTATCGGGATCCTTAAACCTCTTTCAACGCTGTGGCGTTCTAAGGTTCTTCGGTTCTTGGGTCAGCTCCGTTCCCTGATACTTTGGAACGTTGTACTTTATCACATTTACATTATTTCATTTCACCCTCCTTTTACATTCCCTCATTTACACCGTTCGTTTTACCCATCCTTGGAAGTCAAGGTCTTCCTCTACGCGAGAGTTCATGAGTCAGTCGCGTACTTTGAAGGCGGAGTGTCGTGTTGTCGATCCGATCCGTCCTCCAGGGCTGGGCAACCATCTTCTTTTAACCTTAAAGAGAGAGCAGAGTAGGGTGCACAGAAAAGAACTTTCCCACCGATCCCACATTTTTTTTTAAAATAAAGCATGCAATACCCGTCCATAGTTTAAAAACTTTATTTTGCAAAATCATTTCAGCATGAGGATTATGAGGGTGCGGTCGTATTTGGCCGGTCGTGGCAATGGCTAAAGTGCGTACAGTGGGGGGGGTGTCGTTTGCAGCAATAAAAACATCGGAAAGTTTTACTCATTCATTTGTAAGAGACTAAAACGTCTATTAATTGGCTGGGGGTTCGGGGGCATTTATTTTCATAATTTAGAAGCATAATCATAATAGTGGTAATCAGATTTCCTATATGCATACCGTACGTGTGCGTCGTAAATGAGGTTTACATCAGTTATAAAAATATAATACATTGTACATTTGTAATCAACATTTGTAACGGGGATCCTTTCATACTGTTCGTCGAGTGAGTTCTCCTTGTCTTTTCTAGCCAAGTGTACAAAGGATCATATAAAATCTCAGAACATCAAGTTTATATTAGTGCGAAGGAACACCACGAGGTGTTCGTAAGTTCCGATTGATACCAGCGCCATTTTGGGCAGGGCCGGCTCAGTCCGGAAGCAGCATCAGGGGGAAATGTTTCCCATTACTGGCAGTTTGGACCAGAGTCCTTTTCGGCAGTTCTAGAATTCATGCTAACAGAAGGAGTGGCAATGTCATGTTTGCTTCGTCGGCGACCAAGGCAGCCGTCCCTTATCGGAAGTCTGCAAAGGCCGAAGGTTCCGCCGGGGGCCTTTGTAGGATCTTCAAGGCTGCGGAGATGCTGTCGGAGATGGGGGCTCGTGCTCCAGGGGGCAAATGTTCGAGTTATATTGCCGGTCAAAGTTACTCTAGTGGCCGGGGCCCGCCTTCCAGCGGACCCAGACGCCATTTTGAGGCCCTACAGGGGCCACTCTCGTCGAGTTTGCAAGAGTGGGAGAGATCCTTCGGAGTGAAAGGAAGAGGTCCCTGTTGTGTGAAAGCGGGACGTTCAGCTGGGGTGCAGCTGTGATGCCCCCACCTGGGGGGGCGAGGGAGACTCGTTCGCATCGTCTCCTTCTCCCGGTGCACTCCATGCCGCTCCTTTTCATCGCCCCGCATGAAGGTCTCTCCACATCCGGTGTTTCCCAAGTCCTGTGCTCAGTGCTGTGGGAGTATGGTCACCTGTGGTGCGCATTCGGCGCGGCACGAGTATCAGTGCAGTCATTGCAGGTTCGGTGTTCCGAAAATATGGCCACCATTGCACGTTCGGTGCTGCGCAAGTACTGGGGTGCCACCATGGTGTGTTCGGTGCTGTGGAAGTATTGGCACCATCGCCTGACTGGGGGTGTTCGGCGTCGGGCCGGGGGCTGGGAGACCTCCTATCGGTGGAGGTGGGAGAGGCTCGTCCGCGTCGCCTCTCCCTCCCAGCCCAACTTGGACAAATTGTTGTGGAGGCACGTGCAGGACATCCCGCCGTCCAGAGCTGCTGCGGCTGTTACGGAAGAGAAAAGGAAGAGGTGCCTCGTTCTTCTCTGGACATGTGGCGGGACTACTTAAGTCTATCCAGGCCCGTTGCGGCTGGCTGAGGAGACATGTGGCGGGACTACCTACAACTGCCCCGGCTGCTGGCTCCTGCCTCTCCTCCGGCTCCCCCATACGTTAAGATTTCCTGACCAAGAGTTGGCGGCCGGGTCCGCCTTATATGGGTTGCCGTTGGCTGGGCGTAGCCGTAACCCTGCCCTACTTTGGAAGGTTCCAGAATGGGGGGGGGGCGAATGTTCTGTTTGACTTTCATTTTCTACAGTTTACCGTTATCATTCCTTGTTTGTTGTGCTAAATTAAAAGTTCAAGTTCATTAATGGTCTACGGATTTTGTTTTACCATTTCTTTCTTTCCAGGTTGCTTTTATGCTAAGTTTCTGCTAACAGAGGTTGAGTAACACGGAAACACGTGTAGAGGGATGACGCAGATTTGTACTTTACATACACACAAACTCAGACGGGGGACAGTACAAGTACGACATACAAAGACCCAAGACGAATATAAAACAGTTATTGGTCATAATTATCTCTTTCCGTCTGTGAATTTGAAACGAGGCTGGGTTCCCGTCTTGACGTTGCCCGACCTAGGAGAACTTGAGCATGCCGCTGAAATTGTCCTGGCGAAATCTGTGCCATCGGGCATAATCAAACGTGGTGGTTCTGTCTGGTCTGTCTATGTAAGTCGGGTTCTTCTTTGTCTCGCGCTTTTTCTCGTACTGCCGGTCTGTCGTTCCTGTCGGCCCTTTGCCTTTACTCACGCTCAGTAGAGTCGGGCATTGGGCTTTCCAGTGTCCGACATACCTACAAAAAGCGCATTGGTCTGGCCCTAAGTCAGGTCGTCTTTTGCATAGTGTCGGGGGATAAGTTGTGGGTAGCGATGTCCTGGGGTTGTCCTGTCGGTATATTTCTCTACTTGGTTTGTCCTCGTCTTTTCTCTGTCGTTGCATAGCCTCTCTGCGCCACATACCGAGACTGTCGAGCATAATTGGCGTTGTCTTATTATTTCGAAGGGCTATTTCTAACGTTTCTATTTTATCAAGGTCAAAGGATCCTGCCAGTGGCCACTGTTTGTCTTGACTCTCTTCGGTATACCTGTGCCACAATTTATTATAGGCTATGGTGACTAATCCATAGTTTATGAACATGTCCTTATTAGGGGTGCCTTCTAGTGGAGCTATATGGTCCACCTCTAATACACGGTCCGGGCTAAACAGGCTATTAATCAGTGGGGAGAAGACAGACATGACGGCTCGTAACGAGGGACTAAAAAGTCAGCACTGCCTATCTTATCACTAGGTGCAAAGACTGGACAGAATATTTCTATTCAACGTTGTTTGCAGGCAGTGAATACCTCATGGATCAAAAAATAACAAAAAGACCAATAAATAACAATGGGGAGAATGAGTAGGTCCGCAAAGATCTGCGTTACCTACCCTTTTCACTATCTGCAAAAAGGGTGGTCTCTTCCCTGTTTGCAGACAGGGAATCTCCAGGAAACAATAGTTTTGCGAACAACAGTTCAGTTTCAAGTAATTATTGAGTGGGGGAGAAAAAAATAAGCACGGCTGTTGCCCTACCTATCCTCCACTGCTTGCAAAGAGAGAGCCCGTTGTTTCTCCGTTTGTAGACAGTGAATCTCCAAATAAATAAAGAGCAATACTAGTATTTTTAAACAATCAAACAATCAAGCACTTATTTCGCAACTTGTCGTGATTACACGACCTTACCCGGACCATGTGGATAGTTTCTTGTCTTCCGAATCCAGCGCCCGATCGTCCTCTTTTTCTCGTATTTCTCACGGCACTCCTGATGGTCCCCAGTCAGGACCGTAGATCACTCGAGAGAGGTCTGTTCGGAACTAGTGAAGTTCGGATGATCGGCTGCCAGACGAGGGTCTATTGGGCAAGAGCTCTCCCGATCGTTGCAGTCGTTCACTCTGTCGTCGGGACCTCTCCCACTGGATCCACGAGTCGCTGATGGGCCCCACGCTTGGGACGCCAATTGTTAAAACCTGAGTCGGGTCGGGGACAATCGATATTTGCCCGGCGGTATTGCCTCTGTGACCCTCTAGTTATTTAATCAATGAAGAGGCAGGCGCTGGAGACTGGAAAGCAGGAAACAAGGTTTTTATTTTCTCCGGAGGAGAACACAACGAAACGGACAGAAGGTATCGTTCTGAGGTGCTCTAGATAAATTTCTGAGGCCTGGCCTCTTATACACGGTTTTATGACTTTATTGTAGATTACACATTCATGTTAAAGCTTTGATGTATGGAAAAGACATTCCCGGAAATCCCCTTTGGGCCCGTTCCCACACACATTTACAGTTGAAGTCCCCACCCTAGTCATAACAGGTGATGAGTATCACGCAGCTGGATATTCCGCCGATTCACGGAATGTAGGGGGTTTGATCAACCCGGGGATCCTTTGATGGGGGAAGCTTTCTATTGTACGGGGAGGGGCAAGGAATGGTATCGGCAGAGCTGGGTGTCGGCCTGGGAACGGGGAAGACAAAACGGGCACACGGGGAAAAAGGGGGTTTGCATCTAAGGGCCGGAGATCATGAAAGGGAAGCAGGGAGGTGTCGCGCTGGGAACAGGATGAGGGCCTGGGGCAGAGCAGCGCCGAAGAGGGGTTTATGACTCAAGGCAGGTGCAAGCAGGGGGTGGTCTTAGTGAAGGCGAAGGGCTATGTCAGGGGTCAGCGGCATGCAAGTGGGTTCGTTCTGCTCGGGGCATCTTAAAAAAATGGCGGGCGCGCACGACAAAAGTGTGGCATCAGGGGAAGAGGCAAGATGGCGCAGATAATGTTCACCAAAACGTACTAATTTTCAACAGGACCCCCCCCAGGAGGTGAGTAGTATTACCCTGGGACTTGCTGCTGGGACTGTTTGCCCCCCTTTCGCTGTGTGCATAGAGGAAGCGCTGTGTGCCAAAGCGCTATGATCTGGGAAGCGCTGTACTGTTAAGGAACTAATTGCCTGGCCGTTGATGAGTGCTGCCTGATGTGTACCTGCCTAAGCGCTGTGATCCCGAAAGCGCTGGGCCAAGAAGAAGTGCTGTGTGCCTAGAAGCGCTGTGCTGCCTCTCCAGCGCTCCCCAGTTGTGGTCCCTTTGCTGTCCTGCCAGAAACTGTTGTAAAGTGGCCCCCCTGCTGAGTGTTGGGCCGAGCTGTGCAAGGACTGATGTGTTGTGCCTCCATCGTGTTTTATCCCAGTGCTGTACCTACAGAGCGCTGCTTCAATCAAGCGCTGGACTGTTAGAAGTGCTGTGGCCCATTCTAGCACTGTGACCTTCGAGGCGCTATAATTGCCAAGCGCCACTCGGCCTTCAATCGCGCAGTGTGCCCCCGTAAAGCGCTAGCTGGTGAACTCACCACCGAGGCCCGGCGCTGCGTTGTAGAGGCGCCGCTGCCATCCCCGGGACCTCTGGAGTGCCCTGGGCCCTGTCGACATCACCCCGACCTCGGCGCTCGCCTGAGGAGGCCCTCGCTGTTGCGGACATCGTTGCGGCGGCCCCCGGTGTCCAGAGAGAACCGCCAGAATTCGGAGTGGGCCGCGCTTGGCCCCGAAGTCTGCACCCAGCTTCACGTGACGGGGGCACGTCCTGGACTCCGCCCCCACCAGCGCTGCAGACTCATTGGACCCTTGCTGCCGCGCCCCCGCAGGCCGCACTGCCATTGGCGGCTGCGGGCGCGCCTTCACGCAGGCCGTTCCCGATTGGTCCCCAGGCCCCAGGAGTCATCAGGAGGCCCAGGACCGACTCCTTCACGGCGCGGGGGCTCCCCAGGGATCGTGAGTCCCCCCCGACTAGCCCACGGCAGCACCAGGCCGAGTGAGGCCTATCGGAGGGCCGGAGCCCTCCCCACCAGCCCAAGGAAACCACCGAAAGGGGCCTGAGTGGCACGAAGAACCAGGTAACCACCAGGGAGAGACTGACTGGGTTGGCGCGAAGGTGAGGACTTCGCCCCCCCTGCAATACTAACCCGATGAGTGGGAGCTCGAGCGGAGCCACCCCGGGAGGGACCTGGGTGATTTCCGAGTCCCGGAGGGGACTCCAACATTACAAGAACTTACCGCCCTTTGCGTAGCTGCCCCGCAGGACAGTGGGTAGCGGTAACGGTTGTGGGGGCACTCGATATTCCCATGCCCCCGAGGAGGGAGCGCCGGGGTGAGTCGGTGGCCCCTGGTAGCACCATGAAGGAAACCACGTCGAGAGTTAGAGTCCCAGAGTAGGGGGCTCCCAGGGCAATGGCGCCAGCGGTTATTCCGATAAGGATATTTAGGAGTTAGGTGCTGACGCCTGGTCCCACGGGATCGCCCCATGCTGATGTTCTTAGGCCTGAAGTTTCATGCTCCATGTTAAATGTGTTGTGCCTAATGTTTATCTTTATGCAGAGTGCTGGCTGAAATATGCATACTGGGGTTTTACGCCTATTGGTTGATTTTATGCTGATGCCATGCATGAGGGGTCTTCACGCCTAATGTTTTATTTTACGCTTACAGCCTACTACTAAGGTGATGCCAAGGATTAAGGCCTGTGTTTGTCCTGCAATACTGACCTTGTGTTACATGCCCATTGATAACGTTCTTTTTATTTCAGCCTGGACACTAAAGGACTTACTTACCTTTTTCTTACTTTTCCCATTTTCCATGTAAATAATCCCCCCTGGTATCCATTGCCCTGGCGCCCGTTGGCGACCCATTGTGAATACTGTGTCTAACTTTTACAGGTTGGGGACAATACATGATTTATTCTAATAATTCCAACCCCGTGTCGTTTCTCTTTTGTAGTGTGCCTGGTGTGTCGTCTGTGGGTACTGAGTGGATGCTTCAGACATCTCCTCAGGAGTTTGGCCTGCCTGCTCTGCTCCATGCTACCCCCCGTAGAATTGGCTACCCCATTTCTAACATTGTTGGTGAGCGGTGGGATAGGACTTGTGTTTGCGCGGTACCACAGCCGCCACGTGTTACACTGCAAATAGAGCATTGAAGAGTAATCACAGTCTTTTTGTGGGGATTATTGTTTTGCTGATTATTGATTTCTTGATTATTATTTCCTCCTGAAAAGTGTTTTTTGGAATTGTGTCCCCCTGTTGCACTGTGGGTGGTGTGTCCCGGGTGTGCCTTGTCAGGATGGGGTTGGCTTATAATGGGGACGACCTCATGGATTACACCACACAGGAAGTTTTGTATTTCTGCAAGGAGAGAGGGATACCCCCAGTAGGCAACATTAGAAGAAAGTTGTTCCTTTATGAAGCTTTCAAGAGGGGGGAACCCTTAGCGGTACCTGTCTGATTACCCCTCCGCGTATTTGAAGGGTGGATTTGGTAGAGACCAGAGGGAGGGCTCCCAGTCCATAACCCTGGAGGGTGGTGACTTTGAGGATGAGGAGGAAGAAGGTTATAGGGCAGAGACGCCAGTAGCTGATGAGGACACCGTAGATAGGGAGTCTCGCACTGGGTCAAGTCCCGGGGGCACTGCCCCATCCCTTTCCCTGTCCCCAGAAGAGTGGGTAGATTGGAGGGAAGAAAGGGAGCATCGGCTGGCGCTGGCAAAGCTCATGCATGCCAAGGAGTTAGCACAGCTGAGGGTGGAAGAGAAGAGGCTGGAGACTGAGAAGGTCCTAGCGCAGGAGAGGCTGGCGGAGGCGGAGAGTGCCTTTGCCAGGGAGAGAGTAGCTCAGGTGGGTAGGTTGTCTCCTGAGAGTGGTTTTAGGAGTCTGGATTCACCGGTGAGGGTGGGATCCTGTGGTGGCAGCGAGAGTGGTTCCAGTGCAGGGAGTTCCACTTCAAGAGCCCAGGAGACGGTGCCTGATTCCCAGGAAGAGGGGGACGGGTTAGTGTTCAGGGGCAGGGGAAAACTGTCCCACCAGTCCTGGGGAGAGTTTGAGGAGGAGTGTTGGACTGCATTGGAGGATTGGGTGGTGAGTAGAGCAGTGTATGATGGGGAAGGGTTGTTCCAGGTAGTCATCAAGGAGCACCTGTTACGCAGCTGTTTTCCACGGTTGCGTCACCACCTGTTGCAGTGTAGGTTCTCAGACCCCAGGGAACTTGCACAGGAGGCAGACCTCTGGGTAAGTGCCAGAGAGTCTGAGAGGACATTGGGGACTGATCCTGAAGGGGGTGGTGCAGGGATCTTCCGACCCAGCGAGGCGGGAGAGGTGAGGAATAGCCCAGCTAGGTCCCAGGATAGTGAGAGGGTTGTAGGGCCTCACATCCCATCTACAGGAGGGAGTGAGACGGGGAGGTGTCCCGAGGTGCCCCAACAGCAGTCACAGCGCCTGGAGAGTTTCGGAAGGGACCCCCAGGTTGGGAGCCTATGCTGTCCTGATGTGCCTTCCAGTGAAGGGGATCCCCTCATGTCAGGAGAACCCGGAGTATCTGCAATCGAAGCTCCAGAGGTTCGGGGGTCTGACCAGTCGCAGGGTTTAGATCCTGGGCTGGGGTTCCAGGTTCAGGGGTTGCCTGACCTGGAGGGTGGGGCACTTGTAATCAAGGACCCTACCAGTTTGACTCCCAGGGGTACTTCTCCGGGTAGGAGGGTGCGGAACTCTGGGAGAGGGTGCGGAGGGAGGAAGGACTCTCCTCTGGCACCTGCCCAGCCACAGGGCGTATATTCTAGACTGGGGTGCCAGGTTCAGGGGTTGCCTGATCTGGCGGGTGGGACGTCTGTAGACAGTGTCCCCCCGGGTTTGACTCTCAGGGGTACTTCTCCAGGTAGGAGGGTGCGGAAATCTGGGAGGGAGTGCAGAGGGAGGAAGGACTCTCCTCTGGCCCCGGCTCTGCCACAGGGCGTAGATCCGGGGTTGGGTGGCCAGGTTCGGGGTTTGCCGGACCTGTCGGGTGGGACATCTGTAATCAGAGTCCCCCCAGATTTGACTCTCAGGGGTACTACTCCAGTTAGGAGGGTGCGTAACTCTGCGAGGGGATGCAGGGGGAGGGAGGACTCGCCCCTGTCACCGGTTCAACCTGAGGGTTTCGACTCCAGGTTGGGGAGAGAGTGGTTGTCTGAGGGTATCCAGCGTAGGAGGAGAGGGCGGAACCCCAGAAGGAGAGGTAGGGGGAGGAGAGCCTGGCCCCTGAGTGCTGGTCAGTTTGAGGGTTCGTACCCCAGGTGGGAGGACCCGTGGCAGTTTGGTAGGAGGAGAGTGTTCAAAGGGTACTACGGGCCTGAGGCTAAAGCCTCCCACTCTGTGAGAGAGCAAGGGCCAGAACCTTCTGGATGGCCTAGAGGCCAGTCCTGGCCACATCCCACTAGAGAACACCAGTGGGGTGGTTTGGTTGGTGAAGGGAGGGTTGCGAGAGGGAACCATCAGGTTCCAGAGTGGAGAAGAAACTGAAGGTGCTCCTGTAGTTGCGGGCCTGCGTACACCTTTTTCCGCCCCAAGCAGGGAAGCCCATCAAGGCCATGATTGGTCTACCCTGGCTTTTGGCTGGGGGGGAGTTGTGTTGGACTTGGCCCCTTTTCCCCAAAAAAAAATCGCCTTTCACCCCTCTATTTTAGGATGTCTCACCCATGGTAAATAAAGTTGTATAGGCCATGTGAGGTATGAGATGCCCTGTGTAATATGAAAATGTAATGCAATGGTGTGCGCACCTGTGATAACCCCATGATAGAAATGTACCCTGGTGAACTACTAATCTTTAAAATGGATGCCATGGCTGTGTGTTGTGCCACCTGACTGCAGTAGGTTAGCGGTCTAGATGTTAGGTACCCAGCCACCCCTAGGCTTTTTGAGGGAAAGCCTGGCACCCAGGGTGTTCTACTCCTCCCCCTGAGCCAGTTTAAACCAGTTCGCCAGAGAATTCCAGAAGCTACTGGCACTGTCTGGGAGGTGGGGTGAGGAGGGTATACATAAGGGGGTTGTGCCACGATGTGTTGAGACAGAGCTGGGACAGGAATGTGAGGGGACCTGCTGCCAGGGGATACCCCACTTGGGCCTGTGTGCTGGACCCTGCACCCATCTGGAACCCCCTACTGTCCCCAGGGCTAGTGGAAGCCCCACTTCAGGAGTTCAGGCTGCTGATCAGGAGGAGGGCCACGCTGCAGTGGGGATGGTGAAAGCCTGCCACCCTGTTTTGATGAAGCCCCCACTGACTGTTGACCTGGCCCAGTAGTGCCTACTTCTCTGTTCCCCCGGCCCCCAAAGAAGGAGGGCCCCCCTAGGTCCCTGAAGCTGCAGAGACCTTGCGTCACGCAAGCGTTGCACAAAGAAGCGCCTAGAAGGGAAGGAGCATCTTGGACCCCCCCCAGGAGGTGAGGAGTGTTACCTTGGGGCTTGCTGCTGGGACTGTCCGCCCCCCTTTTGCTGTGTGCCTAGAGGAAGCGCTGTGTGTCAAAGCGCTATGATCTGGGAAGCGCTGTGCTGTTAAGGAACTGATTGCCTGGCCCTGGATGAGTGCTGGCTGATGTGTACCTGCCTAAGCGCTGTGATCCCTAAAACGCTGGGCCAAGAAGAAGCGCTGTGTGCCTAGAAGCTCTGTGCTGCCTCTCTAGCACTCCCCTGCTGTGGCCCCTTTGCTGTCCTGCCAGAAACTGTTGTAAAGTGGCCCCCCTGCTGAGTGTTGGGCCGCGCTGTGCCAGGACTGATGTGTTGTGCCTCCATCGTGTTTTATCCCAGCGCTGTACCTACAGAGCGCTGCTTCAATCAATCGCTGGACTGTTAGAAGTGCTGTGGCCCATTCTAGTGCTGTGACCTTAGAGGCGCTATAATTGCCAAGCGCCACTCGGCCTTCAATCGCTCTGTGTGCCCCTGTAAAGGGCTAGCTGGGGAACTCACCGCAGCGGCCCGGCGCTGCGTGGTAGAGGTGCCGCTGCCGTCGCTGGGACCCCTGGAGTGCCCTGGGCCCTGTCGACATCACCCCAGCCTCGGCGCTCGCCTGAGGAGGCTCTCGCTGTTGCCGACATCGTTGCGGCGGCCCCCGGTGTCCGGAGAGGACCGCCGGAATTCGGAGTGGGCCGCGCTTGGCCCCGAAGTCTGCACCCAGCATCACGTGATGGGGGCGCGTCCTGGACTCCGCCCCCACCAGCGCTGCAGACTCATTGAACCTTTGCTACCGCGCCCCCGCAGGCCGCTATACAATTGGTGGCTGCGGGCGCGCCTTCACGGAGGCCATTCCTGATTGGTCCCCGGGCCCCAGGAGTCATCAGGAGGCCCGGGACCGACTCCTTCACGGCACAGGGGCTCCCCAGGGATCGCGAGCCCCCCCCCCCCTGACCAGCCTAAGGCAGCACCAGGCCGAGTGAGGCCTATCGGAGGGCCGGAGTCCTCCCCACCTGCCCAAGGAAACCACCGAAAGGGGCCTGAGTCGCCCGAAGAACCAGGTAACCCCCAGGGAGAGACTGACTGGGCTGGCGCGAAGGTGAGGACTTTGCCCCCCCCCACCCCCTCCTCCACCTGCAATACTGACTCAGTGAGTGGGAGCTCGAGCGGAGCCACCCCGGGAGGGACCTGGGTGATTTCCGAGTCCCGGAGGGGACTCCAACATTACAAGAACTTACCGCCCTTTGCGTAGCTGCCCCGCAGGACAGTGGGTATTGGTAACGGTTGTGGGGGGCACTCGGTATTCCCATGCCCCCAAGGGGGGAGTGCCGGGGTGAGTCGGTGGCCCCTGGTAGCACCACGAAGGGAACCACTTCGAGAGTTAGAGTCCCAGAGTAGGGGGCTCCCAGGGCAATGGCGCCAGCGGTTATTCCGATAATGATATTTAGGAGTTAGGTACTGATGCCTGGTCCCACGGGATCGCCCCATGCTGATGTTCTTAGGCCTGAAGTTTCATGCCCCATGTTAAATGTGTTATGCCTAATGTTTATCTTTATGCAGAGTGCTGGCTGAAATATGCATACTGGGGTTTTACGCTAATTGGTTGATTTTATGCTGATGCCATGCATGAGGGGTCTTCACGGCTAATGTTTTATTTTACGCTTACAGCCTACTACTAAGGTGATGCCAAGGATTAAGGCCTGTGTTTGCCCTGCAATACTGACCTTGTGTTACATGCCCATTGATAACGTTCTTTTTATTTCAGCCTGGACACTAATGGACTTACTTACCTTTTTCTTACTTTTCCCATTTTCCTTGTAAATAATCCCCCCTGGTATCCATTGCCCTGGCGCCCGTTGGCACCCCATTGTGATTACTGTGTCTTACTTTTGCAGGTTGGGGACAATACGTGAGTTATTCTTTTACTTCCAAATCTGTGTCGTGTCTCTTTTGTAGTGTGCCTGGTGTGTCGTCTGTGGGTACTGCGTGGATGCTTCACACATGTCCTCAGGTGTTTGGCCTGCCCGCTCTGCTCCATGCTACCCCCGTAGAATTGGCAACCCCATTTCTAACAACAACACTGCCCCTTACCTTCTTTTTCTCACAGAAACCTGGCTGAATCTTGCATGGGCACCTGACATTGCCACAGCCATCCCCCTGGCTAGAAGATCACAGGCAAGACAAACATCACAAGCACGGGGAAGAATCATCATCATCCACAAGAACGCCATCAGATGCACCACATCCATGGACACATCATCGTCCAAAAAGGAACACATGTCATTCAAGCTCCACATCAAAACCAACTTCACCCCAAGCGGCACTGTCATCCTCAGACCACCGGGGCAGCGCACCAACTTTACCAGCACCAACAAGGATTTTCACAGCACTCGTCCTCAATGCTAGCAATTACATCTCACTCAGAGACTTGAACTTCCACCTGGAAAACCACGACAAACCCAACTCAAGAACACTCATTGAAGACCTCGGAAGACTGGGCCCCACCCAATGAGTAAAGGGATCTACTCACATCGCTTGATACCAAAGTTAAGCCCACACCTGTTCCTTGGACAGACCAGGCCATCAACAAATTCAGCATACCTGTCTCGGAACAATGCACACACACCATCGCGAGAGCAGCCAGTATCACTGACAAGGACTGGAACACCACTCTCAACACTCACCTACTAGAACACAGCAACAACCTCTCCAAAGCCATCAAGAATTTCAATTGTATTTCCTCCTGGGTCTATTCCCTGGCCCCCCTCAAACACAGTAAAACAATAATATCCCGATCCAAGACCAGTTGGTACACAGAGGAACCCAGACTGATGAAAAATTACTGCAAACAACTTGAGGGCAAATGGAGAATGAGCCAGGACCATGAAGACAGGAGAACGTTCAAATCTGCCCTGAGATGCTACCATCAAATGCTCTGGACCACCAAACGCCCTGCTCTGGCAGACCGCATCAGTGCCTGCACCAAGGGGAGCAAAGAACTCTTTGTCATTGTGAAAGAATTCACCTCACCATTGACTGCTTCCAATTTGATCACTCCCTCGCAGGACCTCTGCAACAATCTCTCAATTCTTCAGCAACAAATTATTGCCATTTACAGCAACCTCAGCCCACAACCAAACCAGACAGACCTTGCCAAACACCGTATGATCTTAGCCAAAGATCCAATGCTACACACATGGCCTGTCACCACCCCAGAACAAACCGTGACCACCATGATGTCCATCCACTCATGGGCCACATCGGACCCCTGCCCCCACCATGCCTACACCAGAGGACTGCAACCCCTTGGTGCCATGCTCACACTCATTTTTAATGCCTCCACATCTTCTGCGACCTTACCAGGTGCTTGAGAACATGCATTTAGTGTTTGATGATCCGATGTACATTTGAATTGTACAATAGTCCCTCATGCATGACACTGTAAGCAATTCATAGGAGGCGGAATGATATGCCGAACATGCAAAAGGATGAAGAGAGAGAAAAATAGTCCTCTCAGGAGACAAAGCAAAATGTTTGTATAATTTTTTTTTCTTTCAAAACAAAATTTTTTATTGATCGATTGCATCCGAGGTGCAGCTCTCCACAGTTAGGAGACTACTGCAAAAAAATCAACAGTATCCATTGACTGGCAATCCATATCTCATTTTAACTCCACCGGCCCCCCTCCCCTGTCCCCATCCCCCCAACTGCCAACTCCCCCCCCCCCGGATCCCTCCCTAGCCCACTGCACGAGATTGTCTCTTTTCCAAATAGTTTCACATACAAACAGTGTATACAATTACTCAATTGCGGCCCCCGTCTCCCATCTCAGAGACATCCTCACGCTCCGTCGGTGGATCCAACCAAAGGCCCCTATTGTCCGCCCACCTCTTCCATATTTTGTAGTGTTTCTTAGGGCAGCCCCGGGCCTCAAAGACAGGATGCTCCAACCCCATGCAAAAGTCTAATCCCTTCTTCCACACCGTTATTGGAGGTGCTCGTGTATTCTTCCAAGCTTGGGCTACATCTCTCTTGGCGACGGTGAGGCCCAACAGCAGCAGATGTCTTTTATATATATTACCCCCCCACCCTCTCCAGGACATGCAAGAGACCCAATTTAGGAGTACGTGGAAGTTCCCATCCCAACACTTCAGACAAACAGTCCCACACTCCCTTCCAAAACCTATCCAGGCCACTACAATTCCATACCGTGTGTAGCAGGGTGCCCACCTCTCGATCACACCTCAAGCAATCAGGAGACGCAATCAAACCCGCCCGCCACAACCTCTACCTAGTATAATACGCTCTGTGTAGATATTTAAATTGGATGAGCCTGAGGCGTATTGCAATAGCCGCACTACGGGGAGCTTCAAGGGCTTCCCGCCAATCTTCCTCTTCTAATGTTCCGACATCCCTTTCCCAGGATTCCTTTAATTTGTGTAGGGAAGAGGAACAATGTGTGACTAAGGTCTGGTAAATGCGGGATACTTTCTTGTCTTCCAGGTCCCCCATAAATAGTTTCGCTTCTATTGGGCTAAATTCAGGTAATGAGTCTAGGCCCACCAGACTAGGCGCTATGGCATGGCGGAATTGCAAGTATTTAAAGAACTGGGTTCGAGGCATACCATATTCTTCGCTAAGGTCTTGAAATGATTTAAGGACCGTGCCGGACATAACATCCCCCAATGTTGAAATACCTATAGAGTCCCAACCCCTAAAGCCCTGCAGGGACGCCAGAGCCGGGAGGCGACCATTACTGCACAGGGGGGTCTCCTCCGTCAACGTGCCCCACCATCCCACGCGACGCAGCGCCTGCCTCCAAACCTGAAAGACTACCTGGGTAGCCTGCGGCAGCCGTCTCCTCAACCGCGCCGAATACAATATAGTGTGGAGAGTATCGGACCCCATAAGATAACGCTCAAGAGCATATGCCGGGTCTCCCCTACCTCCATACCACCATTCGTTTAGGATCAACAGATGGGAGGCCTGGTAATACGATAGTATATCAGACGTCGCCAACCCACCACAGTATGTTGATAGAAAGCAGGTGCGCAGCGCCACCCGTGCCGCACCCCCCGCCCAAAGGAAGTGTCCCAACACCGAGTTAACTTGCCTAAACCAATGAGGCGAAATCGGGTGAGGGTGATTCTGCAGTTGGTATAACAGACGTGGGAGAGCAACCATCTTAAAGATTGCCGAGCGGCCAAAAATAGCAAGAGACATACGGGACCACGTTTTTATCTCCGTTCGGACCCGGTCCCAGACCGGCACTATATTGCGCTCCCAGGAGACCACAGCAGATACAGACAGGAACACTCCTAGGTACTGAAGGCCCCCCGCCGCCACCTGCAATGCTGACGCCCATGGTCCGATACCCGTACGGTCTCCCAGCACCCACAGGGTGGATTTACGCGGATTCAAGTAAAGACCAGACACTTCACCAAAGATTTGCATAATCTCCAAGACACGCGGTCCCGACCTGTTAATGTTAGTGATGAAAAACAGGACATCATCTGCATACAACGCAATCTTATCTGATGGCCCACCATCCCAATCAAAGCCTTTTAACTGTGCGTCCATGCGCACCCACGCCACCAACGGCTCCATGGCCAGAGCAAACAAATACGGCGATAGGGGGCATCCCTCCTGAGTACCTCGCCCTATGTCGAATTTGGCAGACGTGACCCCGGCCACCCTCACCGAAGCAGTCAGGCCTGTGTAGAGTAGTTTTAGGTATGACAAAAAACGGGGCCCTAGATTAAGACGTGGCAGCAGTGCAAACAAATAGACCCAGCTTAAGGAGTCGAACGCCCTGTCAATGTCCGCCAACAGGAGCGCTGCCTGCTCCCCAGTGACTCTCACCGCCTCCACTGCGATGTGAGCACGTCTAATATTATGTCTTGTCGCCCTATGTGGCATAAACCCAGCCTGGTTGGGATGGACCAGCTCAGTTATATAAGGGAGGAGACGGTTCGCCAGCGCTTTGACCAGTATCTTTGCTTCTACATTGAGGAGGGAGATAGGTCGGTAAGATTCATGTCTCTCCGGAGGCCTGCCCGGCTTACGGAACACCACAACCTCAGCATGTCTCCAATCTGCCGGAAGGCGACCCTGCTCTCTAGCCGCTTCCAGCGCAGCCCTGTAGTGTCTTCCCAATTGGAGATGGTATTTCTTAAAAAATTCACTTGGAAACCCATTGGGCCCGGGTGTCTTTCCGGTATTAAGCTGTCCCAAGGCCGTGTCTAGCTCTTCCGCAGTTAGGAAGAGTTCAAGGCGCTCCCGAACTTCATCCGACACTGCACATGGTGGTAAGTCCGCAATAAACGTATCCACTGCCTCCGCCAGGAGGTACTCCCGCTGAGCATATTGTGCGGCATAATATAGTGCAAAGCTATCCGCTATCTCTTTGGGGTCTGTAATCGAGACCCCGGCCGCATCCATGATCCCAGGTAGCGCCTGCGCCTGTAGCGTGTTTTGGCAGAGCCTATGCAGCATAGTCTCCTGGCTTATCTCCCCACTGATATATTCTCCTACGTGTCGCCAGCCACATATGCCGAGCCTCATCCAGTAACAAGGGCGCATAAGACTGTTGTGCTAGTAATAGCTGCCCCACCTCTCTACCCTCCCCTGCTCTACTACAGTGCCCCTCTAGGGTCTCAACCCGTGCAGCAGCCTTCACTAACTCCTCTCTACGCTGCCGACGAGCTGCTGCACACCAGGCAATGTCTATCCCGCGCAGTGTGGGCTTCAGGGCTTCCCAGAGTGTCACAACATCCTCCACCGAACCCACGTTATCCTCCCAGTAGTGGGCTATGGCTTCCCTCATATGTTTCCTATAATCTTCCTGTTGGAGGTGCCACGTGGAGAGTCACCACCGGAAAGGCTGCCGCCCTTTATCCAGCCATACATCTACTGCAACCGGAGAGTGGTCTGAAAGCCCCCAAGGTAGTATACCCACTAATTTCACCCTACCGATTGCTGCGCAAGGGACGAACACACAGTCTAATCGAGAAAAGGACTTATGGACTGCCGAGAGATATATATATATTCCCGATCCTGAGTGTGAAGATACCGCCAAGCGTCTACCCAGCCCAATCCCCTCACCATATCGCCTAGTCTAGTGGGTGTGTCCGCTGCCTGTCCACCCCCTGGTCTATAGCGATCCATCCGACCATTCATGACGTCGTTCCAGTCCCCCCCACCACCGCTAGAGCCTCAGGAATTTCTGCCCACACCGCAAACAACTTCTCCACTAGCGACCACTGCAAAGGAGGCGGGGCATACACACTCCCCAGTACCAGGGGCTCCTCACCAATCATTGCCTTAATAAAAATGTATCTGCCTTGCGGGTCAACCCACTGCTTCGTGTGGACATAGGACAACCTGCGGTGCACCAAAACGGCCACCCCCCTGGACCCTCTAGCAAACCCAGCATGGTAAACCTGTTGGTAGCCATAGCGCTGTAGACTAAGTGTTTTGTTGCCTAGCATATGTGTCTCTTGCAGCAGCATGACATCCGCACCTTCCCTTTTCCCCCATCGCAAGACTGCTCCTCTCTTTACTTTGTCAAGCATTCCCCGCACATTCCAGCTAAGTATCCGCATGGATGCCCTGGGGGTCAGCGGCGTGGTACCCCCAGCCGCCATTCAGGGGGACGC
This sequence comes from Lissotriton helveticus, assembly GCF_964261635.1. NCBI lineage: Eukaryota > Metazoa > Chordata > Amphibia > Caudata > Salamandridae > Lissotriton > Lissotriton helveticus. The sequence continues at coordinate 89,408,518 of NC_136064.1, forward strand.
ATTCCAGGAGCCCCGGAGACGGGCCTAGAGGACGTATACACAGCCATTGTTGAGACCTCAAATGTATCGTGCAGAACAGACCAAATCCCCCGTCCCTTTCCAACTCCCTCCCACCCCCGTCCCCCCCACCCTCCTGTCCCCCCATACCTAAAAAAAACCTGAAGTACCTGGGCAGCCCCCGGTCCCAAACGCAGGACCCGAGACCGTCCACACCAATGGATCCCCAAGAACCTACCCATTCACCCAACTCCCTCCCCTAACAAGCTGGAAGCCCAGGGAGGAGGCCCGCCCCTGATCTATCTCCCCACCCCATCCCCAATTGCCCCATAACCTCGTGTTCACTGTTAGGTAACTATCGCTGATGCCCCTTACGGCCCAATGGCTACTTCGGCAAGCGTCTCTTACACTTACACCCAAGGGGGTACATACACACCAAAGTTCCACCTCTCGTTGGTCGAGTGTTCAAGGATCTGTGAGCGGATGCTCCGGGGCAGCCGTTCCACCATCCGCATCCCCCCCGGATCAGAGCGCCTCCTGGACCTGGACCTCCAATTCCCCGTAGTCCGCGAGCTCCGCGCGGTCTGTGCCTGCGATCCGCCCAAGGAGGAGTCCGAGTCATGACCCGGTGGTGTATGTGCCCTCAGCTGTATAGTTTTATCAGTCCAGTGGAACACCTCCTCCGGGGTGTCAAAGAAGTGGGCCCGAGACTGAAACACCACCCGCAGGCGGGCCGGGTAGAGCAGGGCATAGGGAAGCTGAGGAGCACGGAGGCGCGCCTTGGCCGCCATAAACGACTGCCTCTGTTGTTGGACAAGCCTGTTATTGTCCGGGAATATCAGGATTTTTTGATTCTCACACATGAGAGAGTCCTTCGCCCTCGCCTCCCTCAGGATGGTATCCTGATCATGGTAGTTCAATAATTTGGCTATCACTGGCCTGGGACGGGCCCCAACTGGCGGCTTCTGTATCAGAGCCCGATGGGCCCGCTCAATCACAAAGCATCATGATAAAGATTCGGGAGGGAGCCAACTCTCCAGTCATTGGGTTAGGAAGAGCTCCATGTTGCCCTTCTCACAGCCCTCCGGGAATCCCACGAACCTAAGGTTGTTGCGCCGGGCCCGTCCTTCTGCATCTTCCACTCTAAGGGCCAGACCCTTCTGGACACTCTCCATGTCGGACACTTTGCGTTTAAGTGTCGCCACATCATCTTCCACCCCCGATATCCTGGTTTCAGCCTCCTTGATCCGCGCCACTGCGCTCCGCAGGTCTTGATGTAGTAATGTGACATCCCATGGCACCTATTTTCGCGTGCAGCATATCCCTTGACTGAGTGATCGCCGCCATCAGTGACGCATTGTCTGGCCCCTGGCTGTTCTGGTCCCCAGTGGCTCCAGCTCCCCCGCTCGGCCCCGTATATTTATCGATAGGCCCTTGCTTCGCGGATCCACTGCCACTCCCGCCTCTGGTCATGTTCTTCGGAGGTCGGGGACACCCTCCGCCGGGCTAGGCCACCTGTACTCCCGGATTACCCCTCCAGTAACACCAATGGGCTCCGTGCGTCAGGCCCCCCGATGTCTCCCCCGGCTTGATGCTCTATCCAGCGGACTGTGCCAATAAATTGCACACTGGCCACGCCCCACCGGAATATCGATCCCTAGGCCTCACGCTGTCCAGCAACTGCCAACGTGTTCCGGCGCATAGGTTGTCTGTTCAAAATTCTCGTGGCGCTGAGCGTCAATGGTGCCACTCGATTCCCGGCCTCGCTATGCCATGGCCCTTGCACTTTGAGTCAATAGGAATAGTCCCCGTCACCCAGAGAGCTGCAGGCACTCCCTATGGGCATCCGCTGCCCCCCGGTTTGGCCCCAGGGCTTGGGCATATAAGGGACCCACACCGAGACCAGCTCTCCTCAGGCCCTCTCTTCACTCTTGGCAGGCCTCAGTGCCGACTATGCACTCTCCGGTGGCTGCGCCGAGGGCCGACCTGCCCCCCGATCACCAGCAAATGTAGTCCGCCTTCCGGGTGCCCCCTTTCGGCCGCCGCCAAACTCCAGCCCCCGGCTGTGCTCCTGGCAGTAGGCCCCGCCGTGGGAGTGCTCTGGCCCCTTCGCCCGAGGTCCCAGCTTCTCGCACCAATAGTGGCCCAGTGACAGCAAGGCCACCTCTGCTGGGGGTCTCTGCTGCCTGCCAAGGATGTTTTGTGCCCTCCGGGGCCCTCCGGCCGCTCTTCCACCGCTCGTCGCCACCTGCCGCGCCCCCGGGTCGGGGAGCACGAAACTTGAGGCCCCGGCTACCCTCACCCAGGCCAGGCCTCAAGTCATCACTCTGGCTCTCGCTCGCCGGGGCCCCAGAGCTCCGCAAATGGCACCGGAGCACTGCCACTCCGCTCAGGGCACCGCGCCACTTTCTAGGGCAACGGGAACATAGGGGGACAGGATAGTCGGCGGATATATGATGGGCTGGACGGAGCTCGTCTAAGCTGCGACCGCCATTACGGCCCGCAAAGCCACGCCCTTCAAATGTTTGTATATTTTAACGTATCAATAGGTCTTCAGATAACTGAGTTGTCAAACCAGACCTAAAACTGTCTTCCCTTTGTTATCCAATCAACCGGTGCCCAGTACACGCTACTGAGGCTCAACTCCAGATCTATGAAATATATCCTGAGTGTAATATCACTTGTAATTGGTTAGAATAATAATGTGAAGCCAATTCCGTGGATCAACACAAAAGCCAACAAGCTGTATTGCATCTTCAAGAATGCAAGGGAAGAATGTTGCTCTCCTAAGAAGTTCCTTGTCTCTCCAGTTGAAAACAAGTATTGTGCAATGGCTATTTGTTGTGTTGTATTGCAGGAGGGCCAACAAAAATAAAATTAAAAAAAGGAAAACGCGTTGCCTCTTAAGTGTGGTCTCTATGCGCTTGGAATGAAAATGTTGAATAAACAATCACTGATGCGGCTGTTTTACCAGTGATGGTTTTAAATAGCAAACATTTCAGTTGTGCATGGATTTTGTTATTATTTGTAAACGAGGCTTGCGTAAATCACCCCCTAACCAAGATTTAAATCTCAAAGAGCTATAATTTTACAATATCAGTTAAAGACTTTACAGCTCCTTTAAAAAAGACACAAAAAGCAAAATGTTGTCAAGAAGAGGGGAAGTCAATGGGGGCTTATTAAGGAGGTCCAAGCTTCATGCCCTCTTTATGCGTATTTATCAAAGAAAAAGGAAGCGGTTCCTCTGTATTGCAGAATCGCCTACCAACTAATTAGTGGCATCCACGAGGGAGCTCCTCTTCTTCCAGACTACACTAACTTATATAGGTAGTCCCCTCTGAATGGTAGCTCTTTAGTTAACAGCACTGTTTAGTGTGGATATCCAACACCAACCCCCCTTTTTTCACAGATTACACATATATAGGTCCTGAGGAATTGCCACGGTACCATCTGACCAATAGGGCAAGGAACATGTGGACCCAAAGAGAAGAGCACTTTTAGTGAATGAACTTTCCCCGACCGGGCTGGTGCCTCTCTTCTGTATATATTTCTTTTCAGTAAGGTGGATTACAAACCAGAATAAAACGTATCGCTTTGGAATATCCAACCTTTTTTAACTCACCCCCATAGCACAACACACTATCTACACCCACACGGGCCACACCCCCCCACTTCATCATACAGCAAAGGAACAAAAGATCTCCGATAAAGAGCCCTTTCGCGGGTGCCCGTTGAGCATGGCAGCGCTGGCTCAACAAGGAGCAGGTCCATATGATGAAGCATGACACCTAGCTTGCTGGGTGTGTGAGGACCCTAGTTCTGCAAAAGCGGGATCCCCGATCCCTCCACTTTCCTTCTCTCTTCCCTAACTCACCACCAATAATTAGTTGGTAGGTGATTCTGCAATACAGAGGAACAGCCTCCTTTAACAAAAAGTAAAATGTCATCTAACTGGGCCCAGGAATTGTAGACATATAGGGCCCGATTCACAGAACTAACTTAAGACAAAATCCTAAACTTACTACCATTTTGGTATTACCAGAAGGCACTTACTCATTTCGGTATTCACAGAAGTTGGGAGTCCTAACTTTAGGACTCCTAAACTGAGAAAAATCCTAACTTTAAGACTTTCGGTATTCACAGAAGGCATTTAGGAGTCCTAAAGTTAGGACTCCTAACTTCTGTGAATACCGAAATGAGTAAGTGCCTTCTCTGAATACCGAAATGAGTAAGTACCTTCTGTGAATATCAAAATGAGTAAGTGCCTTCTGTGAATATCAAAATGAGTAAGTGCCTTCTGTGAATATCAAAATGAGTAAGTGCCTTCTGTGAATACCAAAATGAGTAAGTGCCTTCTGTGAATACCAAAATGGTAGTAAGTTTAGGATTTTGTCTTAAGTTAGTTCTGTGAATCGGGCCCATCCATAGCTGGTGTTTAAAGTTCATGGTAAATGAAAAGGCAGACTTTGAGCCTCCTTTGTCACTGAAGAAAAAATAACTATTTTAGGCATAAGTTAATGATGTGTAAAGGTTTGTTCAGTCACTCAAAGCGAAGAGAGCTAATTAAACAAGCATTAATAAATGCCTTGGGTTTCGCCTATGTGATTAATACGTTTTTGGTTGTAAATTTTAGATTGATGAGCAGTTTTGCAATATGAGTTCCTGAAACTTTGTAAAAGTTTTATGACTTGTTTAATAAGAAAGTTAATATGTGCAGTAAAGGCGTTTTTCACACAATTGTGGATTTGCTGCAATTGCCACATAATGCATTATCAGATGCATAATCGGCAAATAAAAAAAAAATGTTCTGGTCCAAACTGCTAAAAAGTTACTGAATACGCAGTGACATGTGTTGCCGTGCAGTGGAATGCCCTTTGGAAAAGTTGACTGGTCACCTTTCTATTGCTTATTGCTATATTCTAGTATTGAACTGGTTCTAATGAGCTGCGACCTATGCCCAGACAGTGCTATCAACTGTAACCAGTGCTGGAGGTCAGCGCAAGATAAGAGACGGACACCTCCCGCAGCAGGCACATGCATCCTTGCTACACCTCTGCATGATGTGCTTAAAGCGCCCTATGTCAGCCAGCTGGAGAAAGAAGGCTCGGAGTAAGAGTGTAATGGCTCGGACGTGGCGTAACGGCCAGAGCAGCCAGCTTTGGAGCTGGGGAACTAGGTTTGAGTCTAGTCATTGGCTCAACATCCTGTGATGTGGGGCAAATCACTTAATCTCCCCGTCCTTAACAAAAAAACAAATGTGTTGTCATGTACTGTAACTGGTGCTCAAATAAAGAGCTCCAATACCTTCAAATCCATTGCGCTGTCTACGAAACAAAGTAGGAAGTAATGTTTCCACAATGGTTGCAGTGACACTACAGGGAGGGCGACGGACATGTAAACAAGCAGTGCAGCGCTTTGAGGGTCCATTATACAGAATTAATGTTCCAAAAAAGCACAGCTTCAAAAACTACACGCAGTCACAAAAAGACATTGATTACAAAGTAAAAATAAGCTCCCGCAACAAAAACAAGCCCATCGCGCAGAGACTCCCCGGGTTGGTGTTTCGCAGTAGACACCTACAGCAGCTGTAGACAACAGTTCCTATGAGAGGAGGGCCGCGTTGAGGGGAGTGTGCGAGTTGCGGCGACAAAGTGAGCCTTGGGTAAGAAATAAAATTTACAGCACGAGTGAAACTGCATCCAGTTAAACGAATGAAAGAGATCGGATGGCACATTTTTTTTACTAACTAATAAAGCCTCCGAACAGAAATTACAGCACTTTCAAAATAAAAACAAAGCAACACCGTAAAAAATAGTTCCACAAAAGCAGATGGAAACAGTATTTGGTCACCGGGAAACTGATAAGAAAAACACATGAGGAAAACATGAGTAACAACAGGAAAGAGTATGCTATAACCAAAAGAAACGGAGGAAAATTAAATGGAAAGCCCAGGAACCAATTAAATGCAGAGAAAACAAAGGGTAGGATGTAAGCCCCTTTTAAGATTTATATTAAATACAAAAGATTTCACAAGCACAGCACAAGCACTGTGCAGGCAAAACCTAAAAAGTGGTCTGATCTATTACTCCATGTCATATGCTGTGGCCGGCAGAAGAAATATAACCTGTCGCTATATCTGAAAGCTGTCTCGAAGTGAAGATCTGAAATAGTAAATTCACTTGAATGGAGAGGCTCTAACTAAAACGAGCACTGGTAATGCCAATAGGTCTGGATTATGAATGAAAGTGCCTTTTGTGTCGTGGATGGGTTTAGGCACTCAATAAATCTTGATTCATGCACTCTTCCACTCATATCACACTCAAGCATCCATCCACAGACTTATTTTTGTATTCACCCTCTGACACTACTACAGTACAACAGACACGCTCTACAACATCTGCACGACAAGTTAAAAGAATACAAGTACGCTCAAGCACTGGCGAAGCCAATAGGTCTCGTCAATGTCTTCTATCCATGTTGTACAGCAGCCTGGCTGCCATTCACCGTCTCTTAATGATTTAATGATTTGTATTACAAACTCCTGACAGACAGCTAAGCCTATCAGGCCTTCTCAAGAGAGTATAGCCCCCTGTAGAATGATCCCACTCCTGCGCCGTCTGGGTTGCATAGCCCTGCATTATTCCCCTGCTTCTTTAGAGAAAAGTAATGGCCAATGTTTCCAGAGTTCAGATTGAGCAAGAGTCCTATCACTGATGGAGATAATATTCTACATCTACCCTAGCTGCAACATTAGACTAAATTCAGAGGAGTGGAGAAAAAGACATCTTGTATCTTAGAACTTCTGATTAGTTCACAAGAAGTAACATCACATGGCCACTGACTCTATGATCCTACAGCCCTTCGGTCCTTCTGAAATCGCAGGACGTAAGCCGACAGTTGTGCGTGAGCTGAAAAAGATGAGATATATTTGTGGTCAGCACCATGGCGCTGCCGACCTCAAGATCTTGATTTGTGAAAATGAGGTGCATACGGTGGCACTTACCGATATATTCCTGCAGGTTGTTAACACTCAATATTTGGATTTAAGGAGTGATATGCTTTGAAACCACAATTTGGTAATAAACTGCACTGAACCTGACCAGTTCGAGCATTTGGATGTAAACGTATGTAAAATGAGCCTTGAAAAAAACAATTGAAGGTTGAAACATGTGTTGGCATTGATAGTGAATCTAAAATGGTACTGAAGTTCACACTGAGGATCTGACTATGGAAAATCTAATTTGGAAATCAAACTAAACCATAAAACGTTAGTCTTATATGACCAAATAAAGCAGTATTTGCACTACTTTCAAGCTTCTGTAAAGGAGAGGTATAACAAATTGGATGTGCAGTGAGTCAATCCTTTTTATTCTGTTGGTTTTCATAGCCTGGACTCTTTTTTTTTTTTTTGGGTATAAACTTTTATTCATCAACAGAGCACACACACAGCTTTCCGCCTACAACCCTGGGGCCGGCAGCAAATTAGTTCAGTGTCGATACGGAGAACAGAATCAACATATACAGTCAATGCGCCGCCAACCCGTGGGTCCGGCGATTCGTGGCCTAGGGGTTCCATCCCGACCTGCCTACCAAAAGTGCCAGTTCCCTCCACCCCGCTCCCTCTTCCCTGGGAAACCGTAGATGTGGTGGCTGCAGCGCCGCTAGGGATCATTCAGTGAGGTGTGTGTGTACGCGAACCTAACCTTAAGACTAACATAGCTCCCGCAACAATCCCGCCCCCTCTGACTGCCTACGTGTCAACCGTAACTGCTTCCCTGCCGTCCCGGTTCCATGTGACACCCCGTGTACCCTTACGCTGCTCTTAGTCCTTTCCACCTGCCTTCTACCCGCCCCCGCCAGGCCCCCCTACTCGGTATGTGCTACTCGCCCGAGTCATCTACAGTTATCCCGTGCCCTCCCAGCAGCACCTGGGCACCACCCGTCTCACCCGCTATCCCACCTGGACTATGGGGTGCTCTGCATCAAAAGTCTCAAGACCCTCCTCCCCTTCCTGCTGCTCCTCAATCTCCTCCTGATCTGCTTCCGCGGCGTCCTTGTTAGACCTGAAAGTTAGATACAGGTCCCAAAAAATTTGGGTCTACTACCAGGGGGTAGGAGTTCGCTATAATCCTGTGATTGTGTGCAGCTGTACAGCATATCACTGGCCCATCGGCGCTTGGTCGGAAGCCGGCCGCGCATCCAGCATTGCGCCACAGCACGTCGTGCCATAAGTAGCCCCATATCTGCCAGGCGGCGTGTCGCCGGTGGGAGTATCCTTGTGTGTCCCAGCAACGCCAGCGCCGGGTTAACTGGGAGCTCCAATTCAAGTATTTGTCCGAGCTCTAGAAAAACGTCCTCCCAAAATTTATTGATTCCCGGGCAGGACCACGCCAGATGCATGAAGTCACCCAGCGGTGCGTGGCAGCGTTCACACTCCGGCGTTTGTCGGAGTACGTATCTATGTAGACGTTCTGGAGTGTAATAAACACGTTGCAAGAATTTAAAGTGGATAAGTCTGTGCCTGGCATTGAGCGACACTGTTTTAGTATTTTGGCAGCAGTATTTCCACATTGAGTCGTCTATCTGTGTATTCAGGTCCCGCTGCCAAGCCAATCGGGCTTTCGAGGGTGGCAGAACCGCTCCGTGCTGCCCTGCCTTTTATAATCCCGATAACAATTTGCTGGAGGAGGGCATTTTTATGACATAGGTCAGCTCCAGAAGTTCGGGAGGTTCTGCCATGGCCTGGCCCAGCAGCTCACGTAGTGCTGCACGGACCCTGTGTAGTTGAAAACGGTGCAGCTGCGACACAGAAGTCTGTGAAGCGGAAACCTGCTCCCAGGTGACCACCGCCCCATCCACGAACAAGTCTCCCAGTGTCCGTATTCTTAGTTGTTCAAGGGCGCGCGTGACCCCTTTCTCCCGTAGCGGCGCCAGCCACAAGGCCCAGTCAATTGGCACAAGAGGGGAGTATAGTAGAGCACTGTCCCGACTTCTGGCCAGAGCGTGCCAAGCATGATTCGTCGCGGTAATCGAATCCAGCGTTCCTATGCGACGTGTGGCCGGCTCGAAGACAGTAGTCGGTGGGGGGAGTGGATCCCTGAACAAGGTCTCCAGAATTACATGGGGGATATTGCGGCCTCCATGTATCCATGTATGTAAATGCGTCGCTTGCGCTACCCTATAATACCTCTCCAGGTCCGGAGCAGCTAGACCACCTTGATCATATGGGAGCGTCAGAATTTGCCACTGTACTCGCGGCTGCCCACCACCCAACGCCAGCCGCGTGAGAGCATGCATCATCGTTCTGAAGAAGGCCTTAGATAGGATCACCGGAATGTTGTTGAATAGAAATAAAAACCTAGGAAGCACAATCATTTTCATTAATGCAATACGGCCCGTCAGGGACAACGGTAACTTACACCATCTGTCTATATCCTCGGTCAACTTGGTATAGGCGACTCCGTAATTTTCCCTCACTAAGATGTCTGGATCCGGATGTAGCTGTATGCCCAGGTATCTGACCGGGTCTTCCGACCACTGTAGCGGGTAATCCATAACAAATTTATGGGTCACCGGAGTCAGTGGAAATGCCACCGATTTTGTCCAGTTAACCTGCAGACCAGACAGCGCCCCGAACTGAACTACCTCCCTCAGTATGGAGGAAAGGTTGAGTTCTGGGTCTCGAACGTACAGGAGCGTATCATCTGCGTACGTGAAGATACATATCTTGTATGTTGGTAAACTGATGCCCTCATGGATGTGGTATTCCCGCAACGCACATGCTAGGGGTTCTGCCACCAGGGCGTATAACAGCGGTGAGAGGGGGCAGCCCTGTCTGGTACCTCTGCAAATTTCAAACGCTTCCGTGACCCTATCCCCTAGTCGGAGTCTGGCCGTTGGTTTGTAGTACAAGGCTCCTATCATTTGTAGGAAGGGTTTGCCCAGCCCCAGCTTTCTGAGCACTCTCGACATGAAGGGCCACTCTACGGAGTCGAACGCCTTCTCCATGTCGAGAAAGACTGCCAAAGCCTTATTCTCCGGCTTAACATGCTGCATCGTCCCTAACACCGTGCGGATGTTGTACGTGAGGTTCCTGGAAGGGATAAACCCGGCCTGTTCTGGGGCTACTAGTTCCGGGACAAGTAATGCGAGGCGTGTCGCAAGTACCTTAGCATACAGCTTCGCATCCACGTTGATTAAAGACAGAGGTCTGTATGAACTGCATTCAGTGGAGGGCTTCCCCGGCTTCAGGAGTGTAATAATGAGAGCTTCTCTCATGGTTGCAGGCATGCTGCCTTCCATGCAAATATCATCAAAGAGCGTGGAGAGGTAGGGCACCAATTGTTCTTTAAAGGCCTTATAGAAGCCAACCGTCAACCCGTCAGCTCCCGGTGCACTACCGGACCGCATGCCATCGAGAGCCTCTACTATTTCCTCTTTTTGAATGGGCATCATGAGGAATTCTCTCATAGCCTGGACTCTCATCTTCACACCTGGGATACCGGTGTGTGCCTTAGTTTGCACTCATAAAATTTACCTGATAGGACACGTATGATAATTCTGTGTTCTGGAGTAAATTCTCTAGTTTTAGGGTTGTTTTAGTTTTTTTTAAAGAAAATAAACATGCAATCTCTCTGACTGAAATATACACGAGTTATCAGAGCAGTAAAATACGCATCTCTACAATAAATTATTAAATCAGTGGCCAACAGGTTAGACCAGAGACTTTCGACCCAACAGTGTTTTATGTTCTTCCTCTAACAGAGGATGTAACTCTGATAGACTTCAACTCATTGGATCCATAGTGGAGAGTTACTATTCCCCCCTCAACAGGCTGCGACGGTTCTAGCAGGCACTGCATCGATATGTAGGGGCATAGCCCAGTTTTACCTTCCAAGGGAGTTGAATCTCTTGACCCTCTTCATATAAAATATCTGGGACCCTTCACTTCCTCCTGTAGCAGAAAGGACCCCTAGCTGCCTCTTAGGTTACTGAACAGCAGAAAGGACCCCTTGAATTCCCTCCGGTTCCTGAGGAGCACAAATGACCCCTGTAACCTACCGCCTCTCTGTACAGTGTACTAAAATGAAGTACACTCTGCAGAGAGTGCGAGAAATCCCCAGAGGAAGATAGTGGCAACAAGTAGATAACACTAACTCTTTTTTTGTGGTAGTTTGGGTGAGCAGTAGGCTTATCAGAAGGTAGTCAAAAGCATTTGTTGTCACACATGGAGGCAATAAATGAGACACGCACTCAAGAATAAACCAAGGATGGTGGAGTACCGCCGATGCAGTTACCCTTGCGGTCGCTGGAAGAAGGACTCTGCTGGGGAGTTAAGGAGGACCACGCTACCTGGTATGGCTGGAGGTCTTCTTCACCAGCTGGATGAAGGTCGTTGGAGGCCCAGGACTCGGGTACAACAGGAGTTGAGATGCACCTAGGGTAGTAGTATCAGAAGTCGTGGGTGGTGGACGTCGGAGTTCACCGGCACAGTCGGCTCCAGGTGGCTTGCAAGGCAGATCGTCACGGGGAAAAGGTGGTTGTGCCAATGTTGCTGCCCCCGCTGTCGGCCCACCAGCAGGAGGGTACGGGCTGTCAGCAGTGGGGATGTTTCCAGTGTCAGTCACTGTGATGAGAGAATCCCTCGAGGTGATGGAGGCATGCTCTTTACAGTGGTGAGTCATGCTGACACAAGTGGCGGTCCTCAACCACCATGGTTCTGTGCCAGCGGTCACCAGGGACTGGAGCCTCTAGCCCAAAGGAAGGTTTGTGGCAATTGGTAGAAGGCTGGAGGGATGTGGGGTTTCTTAGAGGCCTAATAGGTCTCAGGAAGGACAGCAGGTTGCGGGGGTCAAGTCTTGAGCAGCAGCGGGGGTTTGTGTCAGTTTCTTCCATCATCTCCTTGTATCCGTCGAATCTGAAGTCCAGTTCTCTGGGAGCCCCCTAAATGCTGAATGTAGGGGTGCTTTCACAGGGGTCTAGCTAGTAGTCAATGGGATGCTTGCCTGTAGGGTGCCCATACCCTCTTTATGCTCACCCCACGTGGGGGGGTGGGCATACTCTGATTCCTAATAGGATACTATCCCCATCAAGATGGCAGATGGTAAAAAAAAGGTCTACCTCACCTGCTCCACCTGAGGGGTGGTCCACGGGTGAAGGTTGACCCACCTCCTACTTTACCTAATTTTCCTGCCAGTCCTCCTGTCGAAAGTGGAGTAGAGCTGGGGGGGATCGCTACCTGCTTCTAACAACAGAGGACTAAACTTTGAAGTTCCTGCTTCTTCCGAGGCAGATCCTGCAGGAGAAGGTGTGACCCCCTCCGTCCAGAACAGACATTTGTCAGTGGATCCAGAGAGCTCTGGCTCTCTAACCAGGGCTCCAGAAACATGTATAGTGATGACAGGCTGGCTAAAACTAGACATGGACCACACCAGCGCTTGGTAGGTTTCAGGGGGCCATCTAGCAGGGTCTCCTGTGTGAATTTATTAATAAATCCAATACTGGCATCAGCAAGGCTTTATTAAGATGAGATGTTGGGTACCAAACATCTTAGAAATCAGTGAAACCATCATGGAGCTAGGAAACTCGTGTTTACAAGTATCCAGCCCATGCACTATTTATGGCTTCCTTGTTCACTTACAACACCCAGAATGGACTGGACATTCTAGGGGCATACCTGCTCATTCTGATATGCCCACACATGGGATGTAAGGCACCCTGCTTCAGTGCAGAAGGCCTGTGGTAGGGGTATATCGTATGCAGTGTAAGGTTGGCATGGCACACAGGGCTGTGTGCCATATGCTTGACTGGGAGTCAAGTCTGCACAAGAAGCCGAATGGATAGCCTTAATAAAAGCTTGCAAAATTAAGAAGAACTAGAAAGTAACCATATACAGTGATAGCCAGTATGGTTACAGAGTTGTGCATGACTTTGGCCAGCTTTGGATGCAAAGGGAGTTGATGACTTCCTCAGGTACTCCTATTAAAAATGGACATTATGTGAGAGAATTACTTGAAGCGATTCCATTGCCAAAAGCAGTGGCTGTGGTCAAGTGTGCTGCTCACCAATCTGGAAACGACAGAGTGACAGCAGGTAACCGTTATGCTGACCAAGTAGCCAAACACAGAATGGCCATAAACAAGAAAATAGATGCATGTGGAAACAGCTGCCAACTTATGTTGCTTGAAGGTGTGAGAACGTGGGAAGAAGTGAGGGATTTATAAAATGAAGCAGAACAAAAAGAAAAAGAAGAGTGGGAAAGGATAGGCTGTCAAAGGAGGGTTGGACATGATGTTATTGTTTACTTGGATGGTAGACCTGTGTTACCAGACTGTATGTTTTCTCCAATGGCTAGGATGTACCATGGGAACACCCACATAGGTAGAGATACGATAAGGTTGTTTAGGCAAACTTGGTTAAATGCAAAGTTCAGGAATATAGCAGAGCGTCTTTGCCAGAGGTGTTTAATTTGTCAAAAAATGAATCCTGATAGAAAAGCTGTAGTTTGCCCCGGGAAAATTGGAAAGGCAGAAGGCCCATTTACAAGACTACAACTTGATTTCATTCACCCCCTTGTTGAAGATTGAAATATGTCCTTGTCATAGTCTGCTTATTTTCAAAATGGGTGGAAGCCTAGCCTACCCGGAGGAATGATAGCTTGACTGTTGCCAAACTCCTGTTGAGAGAGCTCATTCCTCGTTTTGGTTTTCCAGTAACGATTGAATCAGACCAAGGGTCTCATTTTAATAATGAAATAATTAATCTAATCTGTGAAGCATTCAAAATTGAGCAAAAGCTGCACTGTGCATATCGCCCAGAGGCTTCCAGAGTGGCAGAACAATTGAATGGCACAATCAAATCAAGATTGGGAAAGATGTATAAATCTACCCGATTGGAGTGGCCTGATGCTTTACCTCTTGTTCCGATGGGACGCAGAAGCATTACAGACAAGAACACAGGCTTGAGTCCCCATGAGATACTCATCGGAAGAGCAATGAGGCAAGCGTGGGACACAAGCTGATAAATATAACTGATGATTTAGTACTAGAGTACTAAAAAGAACTAGCTGATAAAACGTGTTCTATCTCTCACCAGGTTGGGGAAGAGGCTATTGCCAGATGATCAACTCCAACACATGATCTGAATCCAGGTGACTGGTTAGTAATACAGGAACACACTCAAGAATCTTGACTAGCACCCAGGTGGGGAAAGCCACATGAAGTGATATTGGTTACCATCACAGCCGTAAAGTGCAAGGGAATGCCAAACTGGGTCCATGCCAGCCATACTAAAAGAGAGACAGAACCTGATTACATAGAAGCTGAAGGTTGTACAGCGGAAGGGTCCCAAGAAATCGATCCCGAAGTAGCTGATGAGGAACAACCGAGCACCAGTCAGCATGAATGGATTCCAGTAGTCAACATACCTGAAGAAATTATAAGAACCAGAAGTCAAACCTATTTAGATAGACAGAGTGATAGTGAGGATGAGTCAGAAATAGAAAAATGCACTCAGATTACAGTAAATCAAAGCCAATAGTAATTCTGAGGAGGATCAGATAAGGAAAGATCAATATACTCAGACATCTGAAACACCAACCAGAACTCCTGAGTCTGAGGAGGGACAGACAGGTATCAGGGCGAAAGCTCAGGCGCAAGACAATCAAGAGATCAAAAGACCTGAGCAGGAACAGATAGGTGTAGAAAAACATCTTCAGGAAGAAGAAGGCGAACAAAATAAAAGTAAAAGTCAAACTCAGCAAACTCCTGAACAAAGTTAGATTAGTCTTGAAGAACGCATCCAGGCAGAACTGACAAAAACAATCCCTGGACAAGGTCAGATAGAGAGAAATTTGGAAGACAATGAAGAACAAGGTGTGCCACAACCAAATGAAAGTAAAAGAGCATCTGAAGAAAATCAAAGCACAGTGCTGGCTAAAAGACTCAGGAAGGGTGATAAGTGGCCTGGTTTTATCAAAAGATTGAAATTTCGCCTCAAAACAATAAATGAAGAACCAGAACAAGTAAATGAAATAGCAAGCCAAGCTGGACCGTCCACAGAAAAACCAAGATGGAGAAGTCCAAGATTGAAAAGACTGAATGACAAATTCAAAGGCTCTGAATGGACCTATGTCATCCTTGAAGACTTCAAAAACTTAGACATAAGTGATGTAAGTGCTGATGAATTAATCGTTGATCAGATTGACGAAGAAGTGAGACCAACCTGAGGAAAATTTCACAGGTTAAAGTCCGTGTAAGAGTTACAAAGAGGGGTTGAAAAACCCCCTAGACCGAAATGGCTGATTATAATGTTGGTGGAAACCCGAAAAGAAAGTGTGTAAAAACATGCTGTAGAATATGTACGTGTAGTATATTGATAGTACTTGTAGCATGGATAGGACTGACAATAGCTATACCTTACATAATGAGTAAGAATAGACAAAATGATACTAGTTCACATGAAGTAGACACACATGATAATGTAGATGGTCTTAAACAAAGTAGAGTAGAATTAGAAGCAACAGATGAGATATAATTACATTATAATAGAATTATAAATAAAACAGTTCTAAATGTTATTTGCGAACTTGCTAGTACATTATGTAGAAACAATAGAAATTAGTGATTGTTATGTGTGTATGAAGTTACCAACGTCAGTAGCAGAAGGGGTGACTTATTACCACTTACCTTTAACATATGGTATTTCTTGTAGTATCATAACCAGTTTGTTCTATAGAACTGGAAAATTACACTATTATTATTCGAACATAGATGTTATTTTTCCTGAGATCCCTATACGTAGAAACATGAACCCTGTCCTTAGTGCTAAACATGCACAATTCTTTGGTGAATTCTTCCTAACAATAAAAGAAATAGATGTAGCTGAAGCACATAACGAAAATCTAACATGTAAATTATATGAACAAGAAAAGGTGTTTTTGAATTTAGTAGAAAAGAGAAGACAGGATTTCCATAGAAAGGCCAAAGAGACGCAACCCAAAATACCCAAGTGGGCTGAAAGGGAAGATTTTGTGGCAAATGGCAAGAATCATGCTGCTTTGTCTCCTGACTTTGAAAAGAAAGGGAAAATCTGTCTTCATAGGTTAAAAACAGAGTATAATAATGTATTTATTGGTTCCAGTGAATGTGAACACAATTTTCTGATAATTGGGGGTTGGGGTTTCAAAGTCGGAACTCAACCAGTATTTCCTGGAATTTATTATATTTTTGGGAACAAGGCATATTTTAACCGCATGCGTGCGGTGCATTTTTCCGCTGTGCGCTGACTTTTTTAAAAAAACGCGGTTCACGACGAGCTCAGCTCGTCATGAGCATACGAGAGGTGTACCTCATGACGAGCTGAGCTCGTCATCAGCGTCGAAGGGGTTAAGTTGCCTGATCACTGGTATGGGAGTTGCTATTCGGAATAGTATTCCCAAAGATATATCATGCAAAAAGAATCACTGGAAACAATGAAGACAATAATGAACTAACACGATATAAAAGAGCTCGTTTTGCAGAAATTGTAAGTGACATATTTAGTGCATTGATACCTTCAGTGGGAGTAATTCTGAATACTCAAAGAATTTGTAAATTGTCTACAATGGTGGCTCGTTTATCAACTGACACTGCTGGTGGATTTTTACTGAGCAATACAGAAATGGTTGCGATCAGATCAATGGTTTTACAAAATCAACTTGCTCTGGACATATTATTGGCAAAAGAGGGCGGAGTCAGTAGAATGTTGAAAGCACAACATTGTTGCACTTACATACCTGACAAAAGTATTGAAATTGGAAGGTATGTCAAAAATATTACTCATTTGGAAGAAGAATTGAAACCACTGGAAGTTGATGTGCATGGAAGAGATTAACTGATGGTCTCTCCTCTATATGTAGTTGGTTGTCTAATGTAGGAAAAAGTATTGCAGGTAGAATACTGATGCCAATGATGGGAATAGCCCTACTGATTTTTGGGATAATGATTTGGTGCAAGTGTTGCAGAAACAAAAAGATATATACAGTAAACAAGAAAGGAAAGAAAAGGAATGGCGAAAAAATTGAGCATGAAGAGTTGAATGGGAATCTATATAAGAGGATGAAAAACTTCCAAATGAATAATGAGAAAAGACCGAATAGGGTGTTTGAAGAAATAGAATTGGGAAAATGTTAAAAGTTGGCATCTGGTTCTGTAATTGGTGATGGTATGGAATACCATCAAAGAGGGGATTGATGGAGCAAGGTTTTGTGCGTAAAGAAACTTGCTCGGATTAAACTTCTTAAAAATAACACAAGGTATGAATCAACATGTTTGTCCAATTAATAATTAATAATTGCATTACACAACATTTTTAGTATCTAGTTGAAGCTCACTTACGTGCTTTTACCCAACCTGTTAGCGACTAAAAACAGTCGCTAACATCGCTATCGCCTATTATCAACGCAGGCGTAGCGATGGAAATATTCGCGCTAAGCGTGAATATCCCCAAAAGCGAACGCCTTCTCAGACCAGTTCTTAGCCATTATATCCAATGGGAGGTGGATATTATGGCTAAGACCCTATTGGCGTTAATGCATGAATATCGCTGTATTCTCAGCGATATTCACGCATTTCGCCGCTATCACTGGATATTTTATCGCTTTAGAGATAAACGTTGCTAATAGCACGTTATCTCTGCGATAATATCTGGCAATGCTTGGCGATAAAAAAAACTTGCTAAGCCCATTTAGCGATATATATCGCTAGTTGTTGGTAATATGCCCCCCTATGCTTCCGCAATGAACCCCATGTCATTGCGGAAGCGTATGGTTGCTTGCGCTCCATGTTGATCCCTGTCGGTATACTTGCTCCAGTTTAAAGCAGCAATAATTGAGGTTAATCTTTGAGTGTGAAGGCGTCACATGAGTTATGTATGTCTTATTTTTGGAGACAACTAGATGTCCAAGTTGGATATTAAAGTGATTTATGCATCATAATGTCTTCCCAATAGTAGAATTATATAAAGAGGTTCATCCACGCGAACATTTTTATAAAAATGCGAGTGTTGTTCTTCAAGGGAAGGGCGACTGATGTGAATAATTTGCGTTATACATAGGATGGAGGCACCGCCAGTAAATGTTTTTACGTTGATATGGCAACATTTTTCACCCCTTCAATAGATTTTATCGCAATTGGTGTTGGAAACCCGGCACGAAAAGTAGTCCTGTTGGTAAAAGAGAAAAATATGACGGGAAAATAAAAAAATATATATATGTTTTGTAATAAAAAGAATTGTTACTAGTCATATGTTTATCGTATATATGCACTCTTCCGCTGCATTAATTCTAGTTAAGATTCAGCCTGATGTACTTTGATAATTAAATAGTATAGAATTTGTGCTTAGCCTTTTTTACCCCTTATGGTACCTTTCCCTACAGCTAGCAAGATACATTGTTTTCAGTAGGGGGTCCCCTTTTTTACCAAATTGTTAAACATATAAACAGAACTTGGTAAAGTGTAGACCCAAACAGTTGCCACTGACAAATCCTTGTCCCAGGTCTCCCAAGCTTGGACCAAGGCCCTCTGAGACATTCTGACTCCTTATTTTGTGTCTTGATGAAACTGAAGTTACCATGACCCAATCCCCCCACCATCAATTTCTAGTGACCTACCGCCAAGAAGACCACCCGGGCCTGCTCACTGTGGAGAACTTCTATGGGATACGATCACAGAGTCGACACTCAGATGGGAGTCGCTTCTTCAGCCAGCGAAAAGAAAGAATCTACTAGGCAGTAGGCCAAGCCGGGCGCTTGGGCTCTCTAATGGCAGCTGGTGACTCCTCGAGAGCTGTATCCAGGGGGACAGTGAAGGTTGTTGCTGCTCCACCATGGCTCCCTTTAAATCCCTGGGAAAGAGACAACTACTGGAGCCTGCCCCCGAGTGCTGCTAACAGATACTAAGAGTGACTTGTGAATCCCTGACAGATCACCACCTCCTAATCTGCAATAATACAAAGTGCATCCAAGAATGAACATTTTGGGGAAAGCAAAAGGAGTCCAAAATCTTTACATTATGATCAATAAAAAAATACATTTGTCATATATATCAATTAAAACTTTTACAAAGAATATTAAAATGTTCACAATACAAGTTGCTCAGCATCTTACTTTTTTATCACAATTTTAAAACCAAAAATAGTCCCAAGGAGAGAGGTCCTCCTCGGATTGGTCCACAGAAAATGGTTAGAGTTTGTGTTAAAAAACAGAGATAAAGCAAAGTCCATAGTTCATGCTCCAGGCCTAAGAGGGACTTGGTATGTTACCTTACAATGTGTTGGTTTCATGGAATCGCTCCATAAATTCACTGTGACCCAATGCTTAATTTGAGCCTGTGGTTTCCGGTGCTCGGCACTGGCACTGAATTGTCAGCACCAGCACTTATGACAGTCTGCCACATGGTGGCACTGCTTGTCTAATTTAGAAATGAGCACACAACAGCAGTTGTTTATTAATTCAATCTACATTAAAAAGGACTAATAATACCCGTCGCCCAAGCCATTCTTAGAATGTTGCGCTCCTGGAATAATCTTAATTGTCACATTTGTAGGAGATTAATGTTCAGTAGCTGTGTAGGTACTGGCATTGGCAGGGGCAATGGGTGGTGCAAGCTGCAATGGCCTCCCGACAAGGGACCTGGCCCTTTAAAAAAAATGTATACAAATTAAGCACTGCTGTGACCTGTTAGGCTAATAGGAGTCAATACATAAGGAGCAATGCAGAGCACAAGGAATAGACAGAGGAAACTACATTTAAAAACATTTTAATAAACAAGAAGCAGCTTGCGCCACAGGCTTTTAAAGTCAACGAAACAACTTCAATAATTTCCGGTTGTGCATACATGAAGATAAACCAACAACTTCAGATGACACTACTTTTGTGTACAGACGCCCACATGCTGCTCACTGTGGGTCACCGTCAGGAGAATGCGTGCCTTTAAGTCTGCCCTTCAGAATCAGGACCAGTCTATCTGTACCCACTGAGGACAGGGATAAAGACACAAATGAAGGATGTGCTGTCAAAGTCATGGACCTCATGTTGATATCAGCCTCGCAACCGACTATCATGGTGGCACCTGGAAAAAAATTACAGTAAACCTACAACCAATACAAAATGTTGGCAGCCTTGAACGACCCTTCTCTATTCCATTCACGAGAAGCTGATGAACCTCACCCCAACGAGAGCATTAAAACACTGGTGTCACCTACGTAAGAGTTCATAACTATAGAACCCATGATCGGTGGTTCTCAAGGACGCCTTGGTAAAGAGGTCCATTGAGTCGCATGTCCGAAGGCCTGGCGTCTGGTCTTCTGAGCCCAGGAACCCTCCGCGACCTGGCTCTTTATCCTACGTCTTGTGGGTGGGATGCATGAAAAGGTGCTAGAGGGGGGGGGAATACCATCATCAGAAGGGTTATGGTGAGGGATGGAGGAAATTTCATGATCAAGACTTCTCCTCCCTTTAGACAGAGGAGAAACTAAACACAGGCCAGAGGGGCCTGAAGTTCAGGGTCATCAGGAGTAACATTAGTACAAATAGAAAGACCCGTCTGTCCTCAAAGTTCATAAAGACCCTTCACAGTAAGTCTTTTCGTCTTACAAAACTGGAAAGTCGAGGCATGGCCTCATAGTGCTACAACTTCTACAATGTACCATCTTCATGAAGGTGCCAACGGTGGGCTTTCTGCAAGTCAGATCTGTCTAAAGTGGGTTCCCCAGCGAATTTTAGAGCCAGACACAAAATATCCAGACGCAGAATGCATAGCCTCTCCCCCAAGTGAGGGTCCCTTCCACTCTATGCATTATCAGGTCTTAACATCTGTTCCTTTCCTCTTAGCCACTGCCCTCTGTGGTAATACTGTTGCCATCTGCTCTGGCCAGGATGGCCTGCCTGCTAGTCGTCAGCTGGGAAACAACTAAGAGGGCGTTAGCCGCCTTTTTCCACTTGGCTTTTGGCGTCTCGGTAACTGCTCGCACAAGTTTGGTCCGATAATTATCAACAGAAAGGAAGTACAAGATGGGGTCAATGCAGCTGTTGGCGCTGGCCAGCGGGCGAGTGATCTTGTAGGTGAGGTTGACAATGTTCAGGACGTTGCAGTTGGCTTCTAGGAGCCTGGCCGTGTAGTACAATGTCCTAGTGATGTGGAAGGGCAGGAAGGAGACCACAAAGATGGTGGTGACTATGATGATCATCTTGATGGAGCGCTTCTTGCAGGCAGACAGGTCTCGTCTGGCCCCCGCGATGTGGGGCTTCCGCAGCTGCTTGGCCATCAAGCAGTAGCAGACCACAATCACAAGGAAGGGGATTGCAAAGAGAAGGGTCATGATGGCCAAGCTGTAGTGAACAAAGTGGTCAAACTCCGATGGCTTGGTGGTGTCGTGGCAAATGGTCTGGTTGCCACGGGAGCTGATGGTGACAAAGATGAGGTTAGGGATGAGGCAAGCAATGACCACCAGCCAGACACACCAGCAGATGATCTTGGCATGCTTTGTTTTGATTAGCTGGAAGAACTTGAAGGGGTGGCAGATGCCAATGTAGCGGTGGATGCTGAGGCAGGTGAGGAAGAGGATGCTGCTGTACAAGTTAGTGTAGAAAAGGAAGCGGACAATTTTGCACATCGCCTCTCCGAAGGGCCAGTTGTTTCGGGCAGCGTAGTAGTACACCAGGGTGGGGAGGGACAGGACATAGAGTACGTCAGATACGGCCAGGTTGAACATGTAGACGGTGGTGGCGTTCCACGGCCTCATCTTGAACACGAACATCCAGATGGCACTGGCGTTGAGCACGAGTCCGAGGATGCAGACGATGGCGTAGGCCAGTGGCAGCAAGATGAACTTGAACTCCTCATTGAAGCCACATGCGCCATACTTTTCCGTGGTGTTCCACTCGGTTAGAAGTGGTGGTGCTGACGAAGATAGGATTGGTCTCTCCATTGCTCTCCCGTCTAGCATTCCTAGAGACAAATGAAAGAAAGCATAGCCATTAAAACTAGGACCGATTCATCCCTTTAAATAAACTAAAGACACAAACATCTAGCCATCAAAAATCTAGTATTTTATTCGTTTGATATGCTTTGTTCTAGAAATTAACTGGGAAAGATTCCAGATGGACAGTGTTGGAAGGAAGCCAAACAACTTCTGGAGTTCACAAGACAGGTTAAGCACGGGAAGCTGCTGGTCAACCCTGCAAAAGCTCTAGCTGCGCTGAACTGGGAAGCTGTGCTGGTAAGAGAGCTCTGCAACTTCTCAAAATAGAAGTAGAATTTTATTAGAAAAATAAAAAAAAATCAAGCATTCTTTTAAAAATTGACCACATCTGGTAATGGCCACACTGACGAAACGCATCAGTTAAATCTTCCAGAGAAAGTAATTTCTTTTATATAATGGGAAAAAATACACTCTACTGTACAGTATAAGAATTTTGTAAGTCACCTCGGAGTTCTCAGACTATATAAAGGAACATGGCTGAAAGCAGAGTTCCGTTATAAGGTTATGGAACTCCTAGGCGACATGCAATATCCTTATCATGTAAAGCAGTGGATATGTTATGGCCTGCCACAGCGGGCTCTAACGCCCATTAAAGGCTCACTCCAGAATTTAAAGGTATGAGCCGAATGCAAGAGCCTTTAACAAGGGAGCAGGCCTTTAATAGAAGGTAGAGCCCGCTATGACGGGCTCCAAGGCTATTAGAACGTTGCCCCCTATTCCCCTGTAAACAAAGTAAGACATTGAAATGTTGGTGCTCCGGACTTCTACTAGCCATTAGAAGCCCAGAGCACTCCATTGTTTTCAATGGAGCTCCCAACATTCTAATATTCTTCATAATACATGGTCACACAGTCACCTTTCCCACAAAACACTTCAATCCTTGGTGCTTAGCTATTTCATATGAAACAGAGAGTATGTTTGCAGGCAAGAAGAATAAAAAAAAAAAAACCTCTATTGCAAAATAAAACCCATCAAAAAAGCTGTTGCAAATTTTTTTAGAATACGTTTTAATACACACAGTAGCTCAAAATGCCTAGAAACATGCAGAAATATTCTAGCTTTTCTATAATTACCTATTGGATGCAATAAATATGTTACTATTAATATCACCTTTCTGCTCTTCACTATAGAGTTAGAAAAATAGAGCAGAAGAAAGAAAAGCAACATTGTGTTTTGTTTCTTAAATAGCTGCTTTAATTATGCTTGTGATCTGGCCTTCCTTCCCCTACCCTGTTGGCTCTGGGAGCAGGCATTGGAACCTCTTGAGTTTTGACGCCATTTCTTTATAATAGGCAACTGTGTGCGTCACAAGTCGCGTATTAAAAAGAAATTAGATACAAGTTTTTATAAGGATTGCAGAATCCTATATATTATAAATGGGTTTCTAAATATAGATTGGGTGCTGTTCAATATCTACCAATATAGCAAGCACTGCTTTTTAGGTCTCGCCTAGCGTTGCAGCGCATGCACTTGCACTTTGCGAGGCATGCTGTATGAAGGTATTTTTTAGAAGTGGTGTAGAAGCCCCGCCCATGTTTCATTGGCTGGTGTCATTGTCCATGGTAAACGCAGGCTTCTGATTGATAATGAGGCTTCTTAGTCCCTCCTTGGTTACCGCCCTGCCTCCTTTTGGGACTGCCCATCAGGACTGGATCTTTTACTTGCGGGGTTATCCTGTTTCTTCAACTAATCGGTGAGCACTTTTTTTAATTGCAGCACGAGCGGCCGCGCTGGTTTCCAATTGCATATTACGCGTCTGACTGTAAGCATGTTACTTGTTTGAAGGGCAGTTCACTGTGAAAGATGCTAATTTGAATGATGGCCGTGACGAATTAAGCGATTGCTTCTTTAGCAAAAAGACACTAATCTGAGCACATCGTGTCACCGAACAACAGCAAATAAAGTTTACACACAGGTAAAGCGCAGCTAGAATACATGCATGCAATAGAAAAACATGAAACGTAAACTACCCTTTCAGAAGCACATACGTGGAACAGAGTCCTTAAGCACACTGTGTGTTTGATGATAACAGAAGGTATTGATGTGCGTGTTTCCTGTCATGCTTTCAGTCCCGGTTCTCATTTTCCTAAAAATTTCCCTTTTCACAGATTGGAAGGGGGATTTTGATTGTTCATGTGTCTTTTACAGAGAAACTGAATGTCCCCCGTATGCAGCGAGATCATATCTGGGAAACTATGATAGCGACGAAATACAAGGATTACTGCTCATTTAGGAACAACAACAACAAAAAAATGGGGGTGGGCAGGGGTGAAAGTCTCTGGTTTTATTCTATTTTTCAGACGGATGCTGACATGAACAAGCATTTGCAATACAATAGGTCTCGCAGTTACGCAAGTTTGAGCTATTGGCATAGTAAATGGTTATGCCTTTTATTTTGGGTTTTAAAACAAATAAAAGACATGGTCATTTACAAAGGCAATAGCTTAAATGTGGGTAAATGCGAGACCTATTGCATTGCAAATGCTTGTTTTATATGGTATAATGTTGTCCAAAATTATTATTTAAATTTGTGTGTAAAATTTAGAGATGAAACTAAACACACTTAGTGGGGGCTGTCACATTCTACATTACAGTGCAAGTATCTCATATTCATTCATTTTATTTCACGGTTTCCGTAGCGCTTTTGCATAATAAGGTGTCAAGGCGCCTTACAATGAGCTGAAAAGGGCGAGATATGGAGAGAGTATAACGCTGCATACAGAACAGGAACTTTTCAATGAAAGACGTGTTCTTTCACACCCAGAAGTATTGAGTTTTTAGTTGTTTCCTGTTGGTGTCTGCACAGGTGGCCTCGTGATCGTGAACTTCAGGTCCAGCTCAGTCATGAGCGCTTAAACCACGCTGCAGGTGAGGGCGCTTAAACCACGCTGCAGGCGAGAGTGCTTAAAACCACGCAGCAGGTGAGGGCGCTTAAACCACGCTACAGGCGAGAGTGCTTAAAACCACGCAGCAGGTGAGAGTGCTTAAAACCACGCTACAGGTGAGCGACTAAAACCACGCTACAGGTGAGCACCTAAAACCACGCTACAGGTGCGAGCGCTTAAAACCACGCTACAATTGCGAGCGCTTAAAACCACGCTACAGGTGCGAGCGCTTAAAACCACGTTGCAGGTGCGAGCGCCTAAACCACGTTGCAGGTGCGAGCGCCTAAACCACGTTGCAGGTGAGAGCGCCTAAACCACGCTTTGTTTTCATGTAGGCGCTTCCTCATCCGAGGAAGCCCTGTCATGCAGTGAATGAGGAGAATCCTTGTAGGCTTCGGTCTAAAAGGGACGTCCCACACCTCCAAGAAATGATGTGAACTGCTTTCCATGACCATTAGAATTGCCTCTATAGATAAGTAATCCATGTTTAAAGAAATTGTGCATAACGCACCGTTTTACATCATATTTTAAAACTTTTTTTTGTTGTTGCATTTTTAGGATGGGTGTGAAAAGCACCCCCGTCAATATGAGGGACTCACTCGGCAGCTAAAAAGGTAATAAAACATTATTATAAAAGATAGTGAAAAAAAATATAAAAGAATAAAAACATTTTTTTTTAAATGCCCAACTAAAAGAAACTGGAAAGCTTTGATAATTAAACTCTGGATTTTTTGCTTAAAAATAGGTTCTAGAACCACTTTTTGATGCGTGATACATTCAGGACAGATTAACCAAAGATCCGGAAGAGCACTGCAGTATCTGATTAAAGAAGAGAAGGACGCTGGCTGATAGTTCAACAACGATTTATTCCAAGAGTTACCAAGTAAGAAATATACGACCCCAGCCACAGCTGACAAGCTCCCTCTTCTCCCGTGACAGCTACCGCCCGGGCGCTTGCCTTGGAACGCTCACAGGCGTGACATTCTGCATGATGTCACACGGCGCGTTCCACTGGCGGGTGGGGAGACAGGGGGTAGTGGGCAAGCACATCTTAACTTCAGGTGGGCGATATCACAAGCAACCCTAAAAGTGCCTTGCACTCGCATCGCCACAGCTTCACCATCCTAAATCCGCAGTAGCGTTGTGGCGGTATGGACTCTGTGCCACCCTCGGGAGGGGTGGAGAGAGTCTTGCGGTTGGAGGTGAAAGCAGGGCCGGACTGGGAACTGAAAGCAGTCCTGGCAAATTTTGCCAGGCCAGCCCCCGTGTGATGCATAGCGAGCAAGCTCGGCCACTACTAGGGGGGGTTTGGGGGCGTTCTCCCCCCCCAAGAAAATTTTGGAAAAAGACATACCAAAATGGTGAATTTCACAGCACATTTTTCATTACATATTCTATTGTATCAACTTTCAAAGCACAGTAAATAGTAGATGATGACCTTAAAGAGCACCAGGCTACCCACCCAGTCATATGTACCCATAGACCTTCTTTCCGAGAGCACCAAAAATAGACACAAGTAGTGAATCAGAGAGAACAAAGCAAAAGCGAGACCAACCCCCATATGGTGTGTAGCGAGCAAGCACAGTGAGAAACCACTACTTGGGGGTGTTTGGGGGGGGGGGGTTGTCCCCACTAGAAAATTTCATCCAGAAAGGCCAAAACAAAGCATTTTTCATTACATATCAGATTGTATTAACTTTTAAAGCATAGTAAATGATTACCTTATGGAGCACCAGGGTACCCAGTCAGTTTAGTTTGACATATTTCCATATGAGATGGCGCTATGTCACCATTGATGAAATGTTATAGTTCTGGGCTGTTCTTTTACAAGTTAGGGTTGTTAATTCAACTGAATATCTAAACTGAAAGAGGACTACAAGTCCCAGAATGCAATAGGTTGTTAAACTAAACATCAGGAAAGCAGCTCTGTACCCTTGGGGACTAGGAGCGAGTAGATCGTGAAAGATACCTTTTTACATCGTACAAATGTGTCCCGATGAGTTCTGCAGTTAATCCCTTTCGAGATGTTCGTACAGTCGTAAAACAGCAAACCTACAAATACATGAGCTGTAAAGTTTAATACCCTCAATGCATGGGAATGGGTCAGTCACATCACGACATATACAAGACTGTACAGGTGGAGGATTCCGCCCCATTCCAGAAGGAATTTCCATGGCCGGGTCTTTGAAAGGTCGCAGGGTCGGACTGGGACAGAAAATAATTCTGGGCACCAAAATAAAAGTGGCCCTCATTAGTGAATCAAACACCTAAACTATTTGGAGTAGTTTTGAACTTGCAAGTTATGGGAGAATGCATGCATTTGTGCTTGCTGCTGGTAATATGAGGAAAATTAACAGGAAAAACCGGCCAACCAGACGCTAAAACAGAACCACAAACAGCCAAAAATTGGCTCACACAATGACCTGTCAGGCAGCCTGCCTTCTGCTGATTTCTTTTTATTTATTTGAAGGTTTTATATAGCGCGAACAAGACCCTTGTGGGTATCAGAGCCCTTTACAAGGTAGATATAAGGCCACACACGCCAGTCCGACCGTGGAGGGTGCTGTAGATTCACCTACCTCCTTTTGCCCTGGTCTGTGGCTAATGGAAGAGAGGGGCGTGAGCTCTGTGCATCGCATGTTTTTATTTCCAGTTCGGTATGTGGTGCACAGCCAAGTCAGCGCCTTCCTTAGTAGACATACAAGGCCAGGCGCTGCTTGGCTGTGCACTTGTTCTGTATCACTCCAGATTAGCAAACGTATTCCCACTGGGAGAAGTGTGGCTAACTCTCTTGGCCCAAAACTTCAGTTTGGTATTCACAACAGGACACTGACCCAGGGGCCCCATCATTCTGCCTGTAATAGAGCATCTTCAGGGTCTGTTCCTCTGGCCTCATAAGCAGCATTCCTGATCAGGCACCAAGAGGTACACAAGCAGCACTGTGCTGCCGGCAGATCAACAGCTAAGAGGTACCCAAGCAGCACTGTGCTGCCGGCAGATCAGGCGCCAAGAGGTACCCAAGCAGCACTGTGCTGCCGGCAGATCAGGCGCCAAGAGGTACACAAGCAGCACTGTGCTGCCGGCAGATCAGGCGCCAAGAGGTACACAAGCAGCCCTGTGCTGCCGGCAGATCAGGCGCCAAGAGGTACACAAGCAGCCCTGTGCTGCCGGCAGATCAACAGCCAAGAGGCACACAAGCAGCACTGTGCTGCCGGCAGATCAACAGCCAAGAGGTACACAAGCAGCACTGTGCTGCCGGCAGATCAACAGCCAAGAGGTACACAAGCAGCACTGTGCTGCCGGCAGATCAACAGCCAAGAGGTACACAAACAGTGTAATAATGTGTGCAGTCTAGTTGTTGGTGGGTGGAGTTAAGGGGACATACAAAGAGGAGGAGCAGCGACAGGAAAGGGGCAGTTAGAGTAAGGACGGGGAACAGTGAAGATGCAAGAATAAAGAGCTCGTACAAGATCATAAGTGTGTAGCGTCGTTATTCATAGCACGACGCTACAGCTGACGACGAGGGTGGGATGGTGCAGTTTGCCACCCCCTGAACCCTGACGACGAGCAAACCGTCCCAGACAGCACGCCGTGGAAGTCGCGACACGTGTGCTGTGCAGGAGACCGCCGCCAAGAGTGTACGGCCAGCGGTAAGCGCCCGCTGCTCCGCGATCAGCTGGTCGCGTGGAGCTCAGGCGAGAGAAGCCCAATTAGTAAAGCGCTGTTGAGCGCTAGAATCACCCCGTCGGCATTGCGCAGTCGAGCGCTGGGACCGGGTGCCCACCCCGGATGCGTGAAGTCGCAGAGGGTGGCTGAAGAAACAAAGATCGGGAGCCCACCCCGATCTTACCTGCCGCTCTGAAGTCCAAGGATGGTGTGGAGGTGTTGCTTGCTGCAGGGACCGGCTGCCGGTGAGTGCTGGTTGAAGAGTGAGCCCGAAGGAGCGAATGAGCCCAAAATCTCGTGGGAAACGATATTGCCACAACGGCGGCCATTTTGAAGTCAGGCAGTGGTCCCAGTCTCTATTAAAAGCATAGGGCGGCCATTTTGAAGTCAGGCAGCAGGCAACTGAATAGAAAGCAAAAGCAAATGCAAAAGGAAAAAACAGACAACAAGCAAAGGCAACAGCAAAAGAAACAAGCACAAGCAAATGCAAAAGGAGTAACGGAAAACAAGCACAGGCAAAGGCAACAACAAAAGAAAACAAGAAATAGAAGACAAGCACAAGCAAACATAAGAGTGACACACACAAGCACGAGCAAAAGCAAAGGAACCAAGGCATAGATCAAAGATGTCGACGTCACC
The DNA here is from genome assembly GCF_964261635.1 of Lissotriton helveticus. Classification (NCBI taxonomy): domain Eukaryota; kingdom Metazoa; phylum Chordata; class Amphibia; order Caudata; family Salamandridae; genus Lissotriton; species Lissotriton helveticus. Next base: position 89,437,725 of record NC_136064.1, read on the forward strand.
GCACTGGAATGCGGCGGGCACGGCGGCGACCACGCCAATTACAATCGGTGTCTCCTATCTGCATCCTCCAGAACCACTGGCCCTAATAGCTGGAGGGGGCATGGGCCCCAGATGGCACGAGTGGCTTGAGGACTATATGAAAGGATCAAAAGTCACAGATGAATAAGAAAAGCTAATTGCATTGCGCAATCTGGTTGGGAAAGAAGTCAGTAAGTTGATCAAGGAATTGCCGGCTGCCGAAACCGGATCATACGTCAAAGTGCGAGATGCTTTAAATAAAAGGTTTTTACATAAAAGAAATGTGGATTATGAAAGGTACATGTTTCACCATCCCGTCAAGAAAAGGAGGAAATGATGAGTAAGTTTATAATGAGACTACGACGACTGTCTCGGTATTGTGAGTTTGATAAATTTTTCATGGAAGATGCCATAAGATCGCGAATAATTGAAGCCTGCCAATCGGAAACTCTCAGAAGGCGGCTACTACAGAAAAGTCATAACCTTGACGAGATTGAAGAGATGACCAGGATACATGATCAAGCAGAGGAACATGCTAGAAGAATGGAGGCGGGGCATGGTGAGAGGCGGGTACAAGCCTTTCGCGTACAAGATAAGGACACTCTCGAGATCGACGGTGGACATCCAGGCCGTCGTCCCGCCAACATTACACAGGGCGTAGACGCGATGAGTCTGGTCGTGGAGACAAGAAACGAGATCGACCACGAAAGTGTTATCGGTGCGGATACGACTTTCCGCACACTGATGTTTGTCCAGCACTTGGTCAGCAGTGTCGAAAATGCGGAAGAGAAAATCACTTTGAGGCTATGTGTGGAGAATGTCGTAAAGAAAGGATGAAAGAGACAACAAGATCGTCTCGCCCTGACACAAGGCGGCATCATGCGAAGGCAGTCCAGGAACGGCCGGAGTCATCCTCTGTTTCCTCACACTCCAGCAGAGAGTCTCGCAGGTCCCAATGGGAGAGAAGGTCCCCATCCAGAGGATCCAGGTCAGCATCTCGGGAATCGGTGTACACTGATGAGTATGTCTGCATGGTAGCCGATCCAGACTAATTAAAAAAATACCCCAGACTGGACATAAGTGTGGGAACCCATGCAACCACGTTTGTACTGGACAGAGGGGCATCACTGAACTATATCCCTGTGACTGAATACAACAAAATGAAACCGCCACCCACTTTGAGCCCGGCCTATGTCAGAGTGTTCACGTGGATGTTGAAGAAACCTCTCCCCTGCCTGGGGAAATTTGCAACTTCGCTCATGCACAAAACCACCTCTGTGCCGGCATAAATACATGTAATTGAAGGCCCGTAAGCCGACTGTCTCCTCAGTCTGCCCACCGCGGAGCGTCTTCGGCTGGTCGAAATTTTGTACAGGGTAAGCGACGATCCGGACATCATACACAAGTCCCCTAAACTATTCACCGGACTCGGAAAAATGAATTAGTGCCTGATCCGGTTGCACATCAATAAACGAATATGTCCCGTCGCACAACATCACAGGCGAGTACCCTTCCACCTTCAGCAAGCTGTGGAAGATGAGATTCAAGAGTTATTACGAACGGACATTAATCGAGCGGACCGAAGGGCTAACACCGTGGGTGTCACCAGTGGTCATCGTGCCAAAGAAGGGCACACCCGAAAAGGTGCGCCTGTGTGTGTATATGATGCCACCCAACACGGCCATCGAAAGGGAGCGTCATCCAGGACCCCGTTTAAGTGACATGATTTCATCTCTAAATGGCACAAGAGTCTTCTCCAAACTAGATTTGAACAAAGGATACCACCAGTTGTAACTACATGAGAAGTCGCGCTATATAACAACATTTGCCACTCATCTAAGGCTGTTCCGTTACAAACAACTTAGTTTTGGAATTTCATCTGCTGCGGAGATTTTTCAAGAAGCCATCCGCCAGACCATACATCACATACCAAATACACTAAACTATAGTGACGACATTCTAGTATACGGTTCGAATGTCCAGGAACATGACAAAGCGCTAGACCGGGTGTGTCATGCTCTCCTGGAGGCCAACCTCACCCTCACCCTCAACAAAGACAAGTGTGAGTTCCATCAGTCCACTCTTAAATTCTTTGGACATATGTTTTCTGGAGCCGGGATGAAGCCTGACTCGGAGAAGGTGATAGCTCTAAACGACACCAAAAGTCCACAAGACGTGAGTGACATTCTAAACGACACCAAAAGTCCACAAGACGTGAGTGACATTCGATCTTTTCTGGGAATGGCAAGCTATTGTGCCAGATACATAAAGGACTATGCCACCATCAGTCACCCGTTACGTGCCCTTACCAAACAAGGGCAGCCATTCATCTGGACTCCCCAATGTGAGCAGGCGTTCCAGGAAATCAAACGTGCCGTTGAGTCAGCGGACAACCTGGCATACTTCAGCCCCAAGAGAAACACTGAAATTACCGTTGATGCTAGCCCAGTGGGACTGGGTGCAATATTGGCTCAATTTGACAATGAGACACACCAGAGGCACATCGTGGCCTATGCCAGCTGAAGTTTATCAGACACTGAGAAGACCTATTCCCAACCTGAAAAGGAAAGCCTTGCTCTTGTGTGGGCGTGCGAGCACTTTCACATTTTTATATATGGCAAGCACTTCACGCTAGTGACCGACCATCAATCGCTAGTTAACATTTTCGGAAACCCCAGAGCTAAAATGCCACCTCGAATTGAGCGCAGGGGTTTGCGTCTCTTAGAGTACACGTATACAATAGTGCACAAACCAGGAAAATCAGCGAATCCGGCTGATTACATGTCGAGACACCCTCAAGCATCACAGGCGTCACGTCTATCTGTGGCAGAAGAGTACATACACTTCGTAGTGGACTAAGCCAGACCACCTGCGGTTCCCTTGATGGCAATATGTGAAGCCACAGCTCAAGATGACATCCTTCAAAAGGTGATGCGCCGATTGCGGACCAATCGATGGCGACATGACAGTGAGGAGGAAGGGTGCGATCCACACATCCGCCAAGAGATGCAGGCTTTCAAGCATGTGAGTGAAGAACTATCTGCCACCTTAGAGGGGCTCCTACTGAGGGATCAACGGATCGTCATTCCTATGCAACTACGCCAGGGTGTCATCAATCTAGCCCATGAGGGCCACCGTGGAGTGATCGCTACAAAAAGAGTGCTCAGAGAGCGAGTATGGTTCCCGCTACTTGACCAAATGGTGGAGCTCACTCGAAAAGATTGCCCCCAGTGCCAACTGGTCAATCAAGGAGATCCTCCCGTACCACTACAAATGTCAAAGCTACCTAGTAGTGTATGGCAAGAGCTCGCCATGGACTTTTATGGACCCCTTCAGTCGGGCAAATATGTCCTACTGATAATGGATGAGTCCTCCAGATTTCCGATAGCACAGTTTGTATCATCTACCAGTGCCACCAGCACCATTGCTGTGATGGATGAAGTGTTTGCTGCTTGGGGTGTTGCTAAAGAACTCAAGACGGATAACGGCTCCCCCTTTAATGGCCATGAATTTGGAGAATTTGCGAAGCACCTCAATTTCAGGCATCACAAGATCACTCCCCTATGGCCTCAGGCCAATGGGATGGTAGAGAGATTCATTGCAACTTTAAAGAAGACATTCCAGCAGGCCACCATTGAGTGGCTCTCAATGAAGTTCTGAGAGCATATCGAACGACACCCCATGCCACTACGGGGAAATGTCCTGTTACTCTCATGTTAGGACGACCGATCAGAACACGGATACCTATGTGGGAAGGGGCCCTGCGACCGGTGTCGCCTACAAGAGTACATAAGGAGCTAGTGGTGGCTGACCGCGAGCGCAAGAACAAAAGGAAGTCCTACGCTGACACTCGGAGGAGAGCCAGATCTCCATCTCTGCATGAAGGGGACTGTGTATTGGTCAAGCAGGAACAGCAGAAAAAAACAGATTGCAAGTTGAGAGCTGAACCCCTAATGATCACTCAACAGAAGGGTACAATGATAACAGCTGTGTCGGGGAACAAGAGGATTACCAGGAATGTTTCACACTTTCAACGGTGCACCCCGACTGTCAAGGATGCCCTCAACAAAATGACTGAACGACTGGGCACAGAGAGATCTGGCAGTGCAGCTGCAGTACAGAGACTGGAGACTCCGGCAGAAGCTGAATCTGAAGAGGGAGGTGTGGTCTTACGACCCAGACGAGATATTCGACGACCTGTGCGGCTGATCAAAGAACTATAACCAAGTCAGACTTTTGTTTTTTCAATTTTTGTTAACAAAGGGGGAGATGTAATAATGTGTGCAGTCTAGTTGTTGGTGGGTGGAGTTAAGGGGACATAGGAAGAGGAGGAGCAGCGACAAGAAAGGGGCAGTTAGAGTAGGGACGGGGAACAGTGAAGATGCAAGAATAAAGAGCTCGTAAAAGATCATAAGTGTGCAGCGTCGTTATTCATAGCACGACGCTAAAAACAGCACTGTGCTGCCGGCAGATCAGGCGCCAAGAGGTACACAAGCAGCACCGTGCTGCCGGCAGATCAGGCGCCAAGAGGTACAGAAGCAGCACCGTGCTGCCGGCAGATCAGGCGCCAAGAGGTACACAAGCAGCACCGTGCTGCCGGCAGATCAGGCGCCAAGAGGTACACAAGCAGCACCGTGCTGCCGGCAGATCAGGCGCCAAGAGGTACACAAGCAGCACCGTGCTGCCGGCAGATCAGGCGCCAAGAGGTACAGAAGCAGCACTGTGCTGCCGGCAGATCAGGCGCCAAGCGGTACAGAAGCAGCACTGTGCTGCCGGCACATCAACAGCAAAGAGGTACGCACGCAGCACTGTGCTGCCGGCAGATCACCAGCCAAGAGGTAGACAAGCAGCACTGTGCTGTCGGCAGATCAGGCGCCAAGAGGTACACAAGCAGCCCTGTGCTGCCGGCAGATCAACAGCCAAGGGGTACCCAAGCAGCACTGTGCTGCCGGCAGATCAGGCGCCAAGAGGTACACAAGCAGCAATGTGCTGCCGGCAGATCAACACGCTGACAACTTAATTTGCGTGCTGCCTACACTCTACTCAGCTAATGTTGTGATCACAAATATAGCAGAGTACACACTGCAGGACTGCCACACAGGCCCGGGCACCGGACTCTCAAAGAAAGGAACAGTGGGAGAGCAAAGGTCAGCAGCCTGCCGCCGGCCCCCCAAACCCGCACCAAAGTTTCTGCCCCTCCCCGCTTTTTCAAGTGGCCATCACACCTTGGCTGACTGGTTGACAAAAGGTCCGTCACTCACGTTAAGGGCCACATTCTAGACCAGGTTTGGACTTCATGCTTGGATATTTCTGTACCCCTTATTCTTCCCTGTCTCTGGTCAGATCATTCTTTAATTACTTTCACTTTAGCTATGCCCCACCCTGTCACCAATGTCCGAGAAACCAACTTCATGGCCCGTAATTGGAACAGGGCTGACATGAACAAATTCACTTCTCTTCTCAGTACATCCGCCCCACCTAATGCTGGTCCCTTTGTCTCCATTGATTCTCAGACACAGGGTCTCACTCACTGGCTCGCCTCTGCTGCTGACTTCGTGGCACCTTTAAAACTAGTCAGAGCGAGGCGTAGTCATGATGCTCAAAGGTGGTTCACCGAAGATCTTAAAGCCCAAAAACTTGGGCTTCGACAGGCAGAAAGGCGCTGGCGCCGGGGGTACTCCCCCGTGACCAAACAGAAATTCTCCTCCCTGCTTAGAGAGTATAAATCTGCTATAGCTTTGGCCAAATCCCTCTACTTTTCCAACAGAATCCTGGACTCTTCCAACAAATCCAAGGATATATTTTCAATCGTTGAGGAGTTGTCCAACCCGGCGAGAGTCACTATTGCGCCCCTTCCCTCCCAGCCCTTATGTGACTCCCTGAACCAATTTTTTGTGGATAAGATCATGAAGATAAAAAACAGTATCTCTGTTCAAGTCCTGCCAGTCCCCTCTCTGCCTGCTGTTCCCTGCCACCATTCCAACACTCATATCTTAACCCAGATTCCCCTCATTTCGAAAGCTAATTTCTTTTCTCTTTTGCACAAAGTTTCCTCTGGTTCCCCTAGCGACTGTTGCCCCCCCTCGGCTCTCCGGGAAGCTTTTACTTCCTGCCCTGAGCCCCCCCTGGCCCTCTTGAATAACTCTCTGGCCACCGGGGAGGTTCCTTGCTCCTTTAAACAGGCCGAGGTGGTTGCCATTTTGAAAAAACCTTCGGCAGACCCTACCATCATGAGCAACTATCGCCCCATATCCCTTCTCCCTTTCCTCAGCAAAGTCTTGGAGTCACATGTAACTCAAATTCTCAGCACTTTTGTTGAGGACTCGTGCGTTTTGGACCCCCAACAGGCTGGGTTCAGGCCTGCGCATTCCTCAGAGGCAGTCATCCTCTCTGTGATGGAGGTATTGCGCAGAGGGGCCGACCTTAATATCTGTCAGGCCCTGGTCCTTTTGGACCTGTCGGCCGCCTTTGACACGGTCGACCATGGTATTTTGGTCGACCGTGTCAGAGAGGCCGGCATTCAGGGCACCGCCCTGGACTGGGTTCAGTCCTTCTTGACCAAACGCCATCAGGCAGTCAGACTGTCTCAGTTCTCTGCCACTCAAGTTGGGTTGACCTGCGGTGTCCCGCAGGGCTCCTCTTTGTCCCCCCTTCTTTTTAATTTATATCTGGCTCCACTAATCCGTTCCCTCCGTGGGTTGAGTGTCACCGCGTTTAATTACGCGGATGACATTCAACTGGTTTTTACCATCGATTCATCTGATGAATCAATCTCCACTTTTCAAAACACGCTCTGTTTCATTAGCAACTGGATGAGCTCAAACCACCTGAAGCTCAACCCCGACAAGACCGAATTGGTTCTTGTCGGGGGACCTTCTAATCCCTGGCAACCTTCCTTTTGGCCGGCAAGTCTGGGCAGCTCCCCTTGCCCAGTCAACTCAGCCAAAAGTCTGGGAGTCGTCATTAGTAACGACCTTTCTATGACGCCCCAGATCAGCGCAGTAGTGTCGTCCAGCCATTTCCAACTCAGGAAAATTCGTAAAATCTCTCGCCTACTTACTACCGAAGCTCTTACTTTGACCCTGCTTGCGTTAGTCATTTCCAGACTCGACTACGCAAATGCTCTCTTTGTAGGCATCCCTGACTATCAAACTAAGACTTCAGTTGATCCAAAATCAGGCCGCTCGCCTGATTTATCACCAACCTAGAGATCAACATGTTCGTCCTCTCTTAAAAAGTCTCCACTGGCTCCCGGTCTCTGCCCGCTGTAAATTCAAACTAGGCTGCATTATTTCCAAATCTCTTACTGGTCATGGCCCCCTTTTCATCTCTTCCCTTCTTCATCCGTATGATCCTCCTCGTAATCTTCGGTCATCTCAGATGGCCTTGCTTTCAGTTCCCAGATTCAAGAGGAAGAAACACGGTGGCCTTAGGTTTTCTTTCTTAGCTCCTTCTTTTTGGAATTCCCTCCCCCTTTCTCTTAGGTTGTCCTCTTCCTACATCAGGTTCAGATCCCTCCTTAAAACCTTTCTTTTTACTGAGGCTTATAATTAGTCTCTGTCCTCCTGCTTCTTTTTCACTGTTCCCTCAGCACAAGCGCCAAGAAACCTAATGGTGTTAGTCGCGCTTAATAAACTCTTTTAACATTAACATTAACATTCACCACGAGGAGGGTGTGGTGTATTGCCTGCAGCAGCCACCATACACCACGGCCCACCACGATGCACCACTCGAGCCAGCACCTCGCTGCGCCCGGCCCCTGCTCACAAATCCACTGCGCAGAACCGCCGGCCGGGGCCGACCAGTGCCTGACAGCCAGGAAGGGTACTTTCACTTTTATCTAGAGTGGGCCTGCGAGCCACAGGATGCTTGCAGCTGCTGCTGAAAAACAAAAGCGCCCTCACCTCACGACAGCTTTGCTTCGGACCCTGGAGCCCGAGGAAGTGGACAGTCAACGATGAGGTGGCGTCCCGTCCAGACTCTCCAGAGTTTACTGTTTCCAATCTAATGCATTCTGGGAGTTGAAGTCCTGGGCCACTTTAGTGGATCCAGATGAAGTGACATAGTCGAAAACAAAGATGCGTCATGGAAAGAATCATTGGTGAGGTCGGGATTCTTCGAGGCTTCTGTAATCAGACCGCTTCTGCACCGACTATCATTGGAACCGGCTATGAATGAATGAATGAATGATGCGTCACTACAGCGCTCTGGGGATCCGCCTCAAGGCGCTGGCTGAAGCAGCGCACCGCACCGTGTCGTGCTTCTCTATTCTCAGCAGAGCTCTGGTCATCAGAGACCACCGAGGAAGGGGGGGAGTGGGGGGGTCGAGGAGCGCCGGGGGGGGGGGGGGGGGGGGGCTGCAGACGTCCCTCATATTATTAAAGACAACAATTCTCAAGGCCACGAAATCAGTGCTGGGAAAATCGAGACCCCACTCCAGACAGTTGGGGCGGAGACATCAGCGCTGCGCCGGAGCCTTAAAGGGACAAGCAGGGGGGGAGAGGGGGGTCAAATACCAAATGACGCGAGTGAGGCGCTTAGAAACCCTGGAAGCGCCAGTGAAACACTGTGCCTGACCCCTTCCCGGCGCTCGTGACCCCGCCCAGTGCCATGGTAGGGCTGAGGATTGAGTGCAAAGTGACTGACTGGAAGGCACTGGACTCACTTGCGGCTGTAGACTGTGGGGGGGGCTCAAAATAAGTACATGATGGGGTGCCTCCTCGCCTCTGTCTCAAGTCACGCGCACTTTTCATTGCGCGAGCCCCCCGCCCATGATCACCAGCCCCCCCCTAAGGGTGGAGGTCAGACAGCGCAGGTGCGGCTCCTGATTATTGATCGATTAAAGCGGCTGTTCCGGGTCACGGACGGCGCAGCGCTAGATTCCCAGAATGCATTATTATGCAAATAGTTATCCCCGCACGGAGGACGACCGCAGTAGACAAACACGGCCCCTATCAAATGTCCGGGCCCCACCCCATCCAGCCTGGAATTACCAGTCCGGCCCTGGGTGAAAGGTCACCATAAGGTCAGCCTGTGAGCGAAACCTACAGCAGTGCGCATGGGCGCTTTTTATGAACGTGCCCCATATCATTTCTAAAGGAAAGGGGGGCTTTTCTATTTGTAATCTGGAGGTTTTGAATAGCCCCCCTCCTGCACCGGACTTCAAGCAGGGAATGTAACCCCCACTCAGTGTTCGTGGGGCTCCGCCTCTTCTCCGCCTGAAATACTTCTAACCATCTCATTCGGCGCGTATATCTTGCGTTAGCCAAGGCCACAATGGCAGACTTACCTCTATATTACTGTGAGTTGGGAATGGCAGAGCCCGGGGTCTCTTCATAACAGCCGATAGGCCTGTGAGCGGGTCTGCGTTGGGTGAAAGGAGTACCACACCGAGTTGATACTCCATGCGAGAGGGGAGGGGGAGGCGGCACTCACCTGCGGTAGGGATGGGTCGCTCAGCCCACGAACTCCACACAGCTCTGGGGCCCTCACACCCCGCCCCGGCTCCGTGGGGCCCCGAAGCACGCCTTTTCACACGGTCCTGCGCACACACCTGTCCACGGGTCCCTCGAACACTCTGCCCCACGGTCTCGGGGTCGCTCTGGTGTCTCGATCCCCCACGCGGCCTGGTGACGACGCTATGAAGGCAGCTGAGCCAAGGCCAAGCTCAGGGCAGCGCCTGGAGGAGAGCGTCAGGGCGCTAGGGGGCCGTGCAGTGCGTGAGAGGCGGAGCACACTTGTATCCCTCAGTGGAGAGGCCACACCCCGTGTCCCTTCATCACCCCTGGAGTTTCCAAGGTTAAGGTGTTTGGGAGGGGGTGGGGGGAGCAGGCCGTCTGGACATTGGCAGCGCCCCCCCCCCCCCCCCCCCAGCAACGAACATGTGGGCGGGGGCTGACAACGCATAAATAAAATAATCTGCTGGCCACTCTGTATTGCTTTGTTTAGGTATTTAATTATTTTTTCTCTCTGTCCTGACGTTTTCTTTTGATTTTGATAAAAAACAGTCAGAAAATGAGGACATTTCCAGACAAAGTGTGCCACCCTTTTTTGGATCCATTTCACAGGGGAACAAATAAAGAAAAGGAGAGGAAAGAGAGAACACGAGCTGTCTCTTGAAATCAGCACGGAAGGAGGAGCGAGACAGAGACAGAAAGAGAGGGGGGGATAAAGAGAGGGGGGGGGCTGCAAGAGACCGATCAGGAGAAGTGGACACTGTCCTTGCCTTCCCTGGGCATGAAGGAAAAGAGACAGAGTTTTTTTCCTTCTCTGCCCTTCCCAGACCGCCGAGCCTTCCTGCAGCATAACAGAGGGCGGGGGCTAGCCTCTTTGACCCCAGACAGGTCAAGTGCAGGGCCATTAGGCGGTGCTTACGCGCACTAATGGCCCTGTGAGTAACAGAAGGGAGAGGGGAAATTCTTTTGTCCCCTCATCCCCCACCCTTGCCCCACCCTCCTGTCCCCCCCCACTCCAAAATCTCGGGGGTGATATATCCCCTGCGTCCCCCACAGTTGATTCCAATGTCCAGGGGGCCTGCCCCCTTCACCCACACCTTAACCTTGGAAACTCCGGGGGTGATGGGACACGGGTTGTGGTCTCTCGACTGAGGGATACAGGTTAACTTGTGCTCCGCCTCTCACGCACAGCACGGACCCCGCCATCCCTAGCGCCCTGACGCTCTCCTCCAGGCGCTGCCCTGAGCGTGGCACTGTCTTCAAGGGTCGTCACCAGGCCGTGGGGAGGACCGGGGCACACCAGAGGGACCCCGGGGTGGCAATAACATTCCTAGGGGTACCACACACTGACGGGCTCTCGCATGGAGTATTAACTCGGTGTGGTACTCCTTTCACCCAACGCAGACCTATCCGCTGTTATGAAGAGACCCAGGCCTCTGCCATGCCCAACTCACAGTGATATAGAGGTAAGTCTGCCAATGTGGCCTTGGCTAACGCAAGATATACGCACCGAATGCCTTGTCTATTATCCGTAGGAAGCCCTTCCATTTTAGAAAAATCTACTGTACATAACTATGGAAGTGTTTTCCCGGTGTGTTCTTGTGATCTGAGAGTCTGCCATTTTGTGCAGTACTATCTTTCTACCTGTGTCTGGTACTCTTGTGTATCTTTCACCCGTCACTTTCTCTTGTAACACACTGTTTTCTACCTCCTACAATTGTTTATTTTTGATACCTGTACTAGTGCCACTATTCCTATTGGTTCTTGTGCTTGAGTGCCCCCCATGTATTGCAGTATTATAGCTTTATGTTTACTTTGTATGCTTTTGTAACTTGCACACGTCACTTTTTCCTCCTGTAATGCACCGTTTGCTACCTCTTGTATTTTGCTGGCTCACGATTGTCATTTTTGCTTCATTTAATGTAACGTTTGCCTTTTTATTTGGTTCACTTGTATTGTTCTCATGTACCAGTTCTGTTCCTATTGTGAAGCGCTCTGACACCTTCGGGTAATGTCCGCGCTATATAAAAATGCACAAATAAATAAATAAAAACCGAATGAGATGACAAGCCCCCTCTCCACCCCTCCCGAGGGCGGCACAGAGTCCATACCGCCACAACGCTACTGCGGATTTAGGAAGGCGAAGCTGTGGCGATGCGAGTGCAAGGTACTTTACGAGGGCTCTCCCGGATCTTTGGTTAATCTGTCCTGAATTTTACACGCATCAAAAAGTGGTTCTAGCGCCTATTTCAAAGCAAAATATCCAGATTTCGATTATCAAAGCTTTCCAGTTTCTTTTTAGTTGGCCGTTTTTTATTTTTTTTTTATACTTTTACATTTTTTAACGATCTATTATATTAATATGTTATTTACCTTTTTAGCTGCCGAGTGAGTCCCTCACATTTTCGCGCCCATCTGAAAAATGCAAAAAAAAAAACAACGTTTTAAAATATGAAGTAAAACGGTGCGTTCTGCACAATTTCTTTAAACCTGAGTTACTTATCTATAGACGCAGTTCTGCTAGTCTGGGAAAGCAGTTCACAGCATTTCTAGTGGGTGTGGGACTTTTAGATGAAAGCCCACAAGGCAGCGCAGCTGTCTGGCTGTAAATGTTGTTCTGATCTTGTGACATTTGCTGTGTCTTGAAAGACAGAGGTCAAAGGTCAGGCTCTCCCTTCTAGAGAGTTCGGTGTCTACTTCTATCCCTCTGACGTCACAGGGAGAGGATGTATCTGACCATCCTGCTGAACAGCCTTCTGGGAGGCGAGGGTGACGGGTGGTGTTTTTCGAGCTCACCACAAAAATGAACAGTGCTGGTATTTCAGAATATATCAGAATTAGGAAAGTACAAATTAGGCACATGTTCTATGTAATGCTTAAGTGTGGTGGAAACAAGTATTTCTATCTGATCAGAATACATCAGTACATTATGTGATGACATTTCCTCAGATTACCTTTTGTGCACAGTAAAACTGAGGGAGGGGTGCTTCATGCTATCAACCCCCCCCCCCCCCCACCCCGGTCCCAGGGCCGGTGGAGCTGCAGTCTGCCAGGGCCGGTGGAGCAGCAGTCTGCCAGGGCCGGTGGAGCAGCCGTCTGCCAGGGCTGGTTGCTGTTCCCGGTCTGGTCCTGAGTGGGACAGCACCGGATATTCCAGTCTGAGGCCGTGAGCAGCAGAGCTATCCCTCATGGGAATTCCCCTCAATCACTGAATGACAGGGCTCCCCGGATAAGGAAGCGCCTACATGACAACAAAGCGCCTCTGCTCCGAGGGCGCATAGACGCCTGGGGCTGATGCACGAAGGCACACAGCTGTACAGAGAGGGGTGAAACAACAACAACGCCTCTTTAGCAAGTAAATGGTCATTTAAAGACCTGTGAAGCACATGTGTGCAGCTTCAATGGGCAATGGGCGTTGCCTGCCTGGCGGTACATAGGGGCTCCTGCGTGATTTAAGCACTCTCACCTGTAGCGTGGTTGTAAGCGCTCTCACCTGTAGCGTGGTTTTAAGCACTCTCACCTGTAGCGTGGTTTTAAACACACTCACCTGTAGCGTGGTTGTAAGCGCTCTCACCTGTAGCGTAGTTGTAAGCACTCTCACCTGTAGTGTGGTTTTAAGCGCTCTCACATGCAGCGTGGTTTAAGCCCCTCACCTGTAGCATGGTTGTAAGTGCTCTCACCTGTAGCATGGTTTAAGCACTCTCACCTGCAACGTGATTTAAGCACCCTCACCTGTAGAATGGTTTTACGCACTCTTGCCTGTAGCGTGGTTTTAAGCCTCCTCACCTGTAGCATGGTTGTAAGTGCTCTCACCTGTAGCGTGGTTTAAGGACTCTCACCTGTAGCATGGTTGTAAGCGCTCTCATCTGCAGCGTGGTTTTAAGCACTCTCCCCTGTAGCGTGGTTGTAAGCGCTCTTACCTGTAGCGTGGTTGTAAGCGCTCTCACCTGTAGCATGGTTGTAAGCACTCTCACCTGTAGCATGGTTTTAAGCGCTCTCACATGCAGCGTGGTTTTAAGCCCCCTCACCGGTAGCATGGTTGTAAGTGCTCTCACCTGTAGCGTGGTTTAAGCACTCTCACCTGTAGCATGGTTGTAAGCGCTCTAATCTGTAGCGTGGTGTAAGTGCTCTCACCTGTAGCGTGGTTTTAAGCACTCTCACCTGTAGCGTGGTTGTAAGCGCTCTCACCTGTAGCGTGGTTGTAAGCGCTCTCACCTGTAGCGTGCTTGTAAGCACTCTCACCTGTAGCATGGTTTTAAGCACTCTCACCTGTAGTGTGGTTTTAAGCACGCTCACCTGTAGCATGGTTGTAAGTGCTTTCCCCAGTAGCGTGGATTTAAGCGCTTTCCCTGTAGCATGGTTTTAAGTGCTCTCGCCTGTAGCGTGGTTTTAAGCACTCTCACCTGTAGCATGGTTGTAAGCGCTTTCCCCAGTAGCGTGGTTTTAAGCACTCTCATCTGTAGCATGGTTGTAAGCGCTTTCCCCAGTAGCGTGGTTTTAAGCGCTTTGCCCTGTAGCATGGTTTTAAGCGCTCTCGCCTGTAGCGTGGTTCTAAGCACTCTCGCCTGTAGCGTGGTTTTAGCACTTTCACCTGTAGCATGGTTGTAAGCGCTCGCACCTGTAGCATGGTTATAAGCGCTCTCACCTGTAGCATGGTTGTAAGCACTCTTGCCTGTTGCCAGTGAAGTAGTGTGGCTCACTGGTTAGAGGCGGCAGACCCGAGAGCAGAGGACGGCCCGGGACCAGGGTTCGATTCCCGGCGCGGCAGGTTTCTGGACCAGGGTCAGCGGACTCGATAATTCTCTCGCCTCGGTTCCCACTCTAATCAGCGATCACACTCGGCAACTCTGGGCATTAGCTTGCCTCATCTTCACTAACGGCCCCACCAGACCGCCGGGGATGCCTGGTCTCACCCTGGAGATACCCATTAAGGGACCATCTCTCAGGGAAGCCAGGAAGGGTTTCGCAGCGGTCGAAGCGCCTTGGGACCCTACGGGTAAGTAGTGCGCTATATAAATGCCTATACATTTACATTTACATTTACATAGCGTGCTTTTAAGCACTCTTGCCTGTAACGTGCTTTTAAGCACTCTCACCGGTAGCGTGGTTTTAAGCCCCCTCACCTGTAGCATGGTTGTAAGCGCTCGCACCTGTAGCATGGTTATAAGCGCTCTCACCTGTAGCATGGTTGTAAGCACTCTCACTTGTAGCATGGTTTTAAGCACTTTCGCCTGTAGCGTGGTTTTAAGTGCTCCCACCTGTAGCGTGGTTTTAAGCACTCTCGCCTGTGTGGTTTTAAGCACTCTCACCTGTAGCATAGTTTCAAGTACTCTCACCTGTAGCGTGGTTGTAAGCACTCTCGCCTGTGTGGTTTAAGTGCTCTCACCTGTAGCATAGTTTCAAGTACTCTCGCCTGTAGCGTGGTTTTAAGCGCTTCAGCCTGTAGCGTGGTTTTAAGAGCTTTAGCCTGTAGCGTGGTTTTAAGCGCTTTAGCCTGTAGCGTGGTTTTAAGCGCTCTAGCCTGTAGCTTGGTTGTAAGCTCTCTCATTACTGAGCTGGGCCTGAAGTTCACGATCACAAGGCCACATGTGCAGTAACCGACAGGAAATAACTAAAAACTCATCACTTCCGGGTGTAAAAGAACACGTTTATCATTGAAAAGTTCCTGTTCTGTATTCAGCGTTTTACTCTCTCCATATCTCGCCCTTTTCAGCTTATTGCAAGGCGCTTTGACACCTTATAATGCTAAGGTGCTACGGAAACCGTTAAATAAAATTAATGCATATGATATACTTTCACTGTAATGTAGAATGTGACAGCCCCCACAAAGTGTGTTTAGTTTCATCTCTAAATTTTACCACACAAATTTAATAATAATTTTGGGCATTATACCATATAAAACAAGCATTTGCAATACAATAGGTCTCGCATTTACCCGAGTTTAAGCTATTGCCATTGTAAATGACAATGTCTTTTATTTATGTTTTAAAAACCAAAATAAAAGGCACAGCCATTTACAATGTCAATAGCTCAAACTCGCGGAACTGCGAGACCTATTGCATTGCAAATGCTTGTTCATGTCAGCATCCGTCTGAGAAATAGAATAAAACCGGTACCTTTCACCCCTGTCCACCCCCGTTTTTTTGTCGTTGTTCCTAAATAAGCAATACCCTTGTATTTCGTCGCCATCATAGTGTCCCAGAAATGATCTCGCTGCATACGGGGGACTTTCAGTTTCTTTCTATAAGACACATGAACAATCAAAATCCTCCTTCGAATCTGTGAAAAAGGACATTTTTAGGAAAATGAGAACAGGGACTGAAAGCATGACAAGAAACACATACGGAAACATGCATATCAATACCTTTTGTTATCATTAAACACACCCCGGTTTCCTTAAGGACTCTGTTCCACTTATATGCTTCTGAAAGGTTAATTTACGTTTCATGTTTTTCTATTGCATGTGTGTATTCTACTTCTCTTTTGCATGCATGTATTCTAGCTATGCTTTACCTGTGTGTTAACTTTATTTGCTGTTGCTCGGTGACACGATGTGCTCAGATTCCAGAGTGTCTTTTTGCTAAAGAAGCAATCGCTTAATTAGTCACGGCCATCATTCAAATTAGCATCTTTCACAGTTAACTGCCCTTCAAACAAGTAACATGCTTACAGTCAGACGTGTTAAATGCAATTTAAAAAAGTGCTCACCGCTTAGTTGAAGAAACAGGATAACCCCGCACGTAAAAGATCCCCTCCTGATGGGCGGTCCCTAAAGGAGACAGGACGGTAACAAGGAGGGACTAAGAAGCCTCATTATCAATCGGAAGCCTGCGTTTACCATGGACGATGACGCCAGCCAATGAAAAATATGGGCGGGGCTTCCACACCACTTCTAAAACATACCTCAATACAGCATGCCTCGCAAAGCGGTCACCGCATGCCTCACAAAGCGGTGAGCACATGCGCTGCACCTCTAGGCGAGACCTAAAAAGCAGTGCTTGCTATATTGGGAGATATTGAACCACACCCAATCTATATTCAGAAACCCCTTTATAATATATAGGATTCTGCAATCCTTATAAAAACCCATCTCTAATTTCTTTTTAATATGTGATTTGTGACGCACCCAGTTCCCTATTATAAAGAAATGGCGTCAAAACTCAAGAGGTCACAATGCCTGCTCCCAGAGCCAACGGGAGAGGGGAAGGTTGGCCAGATCACAAGACTCTAGATAGGGCCCATTGCACCTTAGCTAGGGCCCATTGCACTCTAACGAGGGCCCATTGCACTCTAGATAGGGCCCATTGCACCCTTGCTAGGGCCCTTTGCACCCTTGCTAGGGCCCATTGCACCCTAGTTAGGGCTTATTGCACCCTAGCTATGGCCCATTCCACCTTAGCTAGGGCCCATTGCACTCTAGTGAGGGCCCATTGCTCTCTTGCTAGGGCCCATTGCACTCTAGTGAGGGCCCATTGCTCTCTTGCTAGGGCCCATTGCACTCTAGTGAGGGCCCATTGCTCTCTTGCTAGGGCCCATTGCACTCTAGTGAGGGCCCATTGCACTCTAGCGAGGGCCCATTGCACCCTTGCTAGGGCCCATTGCACCCTTGCTAGGGCCATTGCACTATAGATTGGGCCAATTGCACCCATGCTAGGGCCCATTGCACCCAAGTTAGGGCTCATTGCACCGTAGCTATGGTTTATTTCACCCTAGTTGGGGCTCCTTGTAACCTAGCTAGAGCTCATTGCACCCTAACTAGGGATTATTGCACCCTATCTAATGCTCATTACACTGTACCTAGGGCCCACTGTACCCCAGATAGAGCTCCTTGTACCCTAGCTAGGGCTCATTGTACTAGCTAGAGCTCATTGTACTAGCTAGAGCTCATTGCACCCTAACTAGGGATTATTGCACCCTATCTAATGCTCATTACACTGTACCTAGGGCCCACTGTACCCCAGATAGAGCTCCTTGTACCCTAGCTAGGGCTCATTGCCTGCTAGGTCTCATTACACTGCCCTGGCTCCATCTGCTTTGTTGGGTCAAATGTCAGGACTGTTTGTCAGTGAGCCATGGCTAAACAACCCAGCATAAATGCATGCCATGCACACATACATACATACATAGATGCATACATACATAACAAGGTTAAACTAGGATGTTAAAAAACCCGATTCACAAATAAACACATAATTTATGTCATGAAATACTAAAATTAGATGAAAAGTAATTTTATAACAGCAGAGAATTACGTAGTTTAACAGCTGCGTTTAAAAATAGTCCCATTCTAAAACATGACTGTAGTTAAATAAAACAGCTCTGCAGTTTTTTGTCTTTGCTTTTTAGGTCTCGGCCGGCGTAGGCTGCGCTTGCGCAGTCTCGCTGGCGAGATTTTATGTTTTCTAGTAGTGGGCTTGAAGCCGCCCCTCTTCTCCATTGGCTGGCTTCCTAAACGGCGGCCAGCGATTGGAGAAGAGGGGCGTCTTTCCATTGAAGCCCGTCTTTTTCGGATTAAGGGGTGTGTTTTTTGATGTTCTTTCTCTCTGTGACGTCATCATTGCAAAACACGCCCCCCAGTCTGAAAAGGACAGGGCTTACAGACTCCTGCGTGAAGTCTGAAAAGAACGGGGCTTCCAGACTCCTGCGTGAGCCTACCCAATGCTTGTTCTCCTAGGACCTGGTAGTCTGGCCAGACAGGTTCGTAAACCTAGAAAGATTGTTGCCTTCTGTTTGTGTTTACTATGTAAAAGAAGCTGAAAAGAACTTCAGAGTTTCAATTGTTTTATAGACTTAATTAAAATACATATCGTGAATCGGTAAAAGCATAACAAATATTTTTCGCGTCAACCCAGCTGAGCCACTTTGACCAGCACATATTTTCTCAGTAATAACCCAATATGCTTCCTTACAAGAAAAAAAATATTGCATTAACCAAACTACAAAGGACATTGCATGTGTTTTGCTGAAAAGCGTGGTGCCTAATGTTGCACGATGTTGTATTAGAGTCAGCGCTCTAGTTCTCTGTGAGAGCCAGCTGCATACGACACACTGTAAGCAAGCGTGAGCTTTATGTCGTCATCACGTAGTGTGGAACATTCACCGGTACCTCTGTTACAGGAAGTCATAGAAGCCAGAGCATGACATTCACAGCCTGCTGACCCCGGCGTATCCCACCTGCCTCTCAGCGCCGGCACTTGAACCAACACCGACATGAAGATCCTCAGAGCTGCTGCCCCGATGCTGACACTGGGATTCTCGCGCCCTGGATAGGCACTGTCACGTCAACACATCTCGGTGGTACAGAGTCAGCACAGGTCGAGAATTAGGAGTTCATCTTTAGCAATAATGGCACACGGAGGTTTTGCTGCTCGCCAGTGAACCCGCTCAGGAAAACGCTCAGACACTAGAACCTGTCCCTACTTCGGTGGAGAAACCTACCCTTGCGGCAGAACCCCAGTCAAGCGAGGTTCCTGCACCATTCACTATTCAGAAGAACACACTGCTGTCATATTAGCAGTGCTTTAAATGGAGATTGAAAGTGCGGGTACTTACTACTAAAGAGTACCTGCTTGCCTCTGAGAAGTGCTGATACTCCCCCATTAAAAGTATTTCTTCAATGCTGATAAGATATTCTTCCTTTCAAATTAAAGTAGTGCATGTGCTGCATACCAGACAGTACTTCCCTATATAAAGCACTGATATTACGTGATCCACTTTAAAGCTGATCGAGCCACTGAAAGTTAGAACTTGCTTTTTTTCTTGCCTCTGTTCCCTTGGGCGTTACTGGGCAGAGATGGGCGTGTGGCTGACCTACACTGAGGGAAGCAATGGGTGAACTCTGGGAGTTGGTGGCATGCCTCGAATAACCCATTTGTAAATAAGGAGACTCCTGGGGTGAGAGTGTGTTTGTGTCTCTGTGGCTTTGTGTGTGTTTGTGGCTCTGGGTGTGTGGCTCTGTGTGTGTGGCTCTCTGTGTGTGTGGCTCTGTGTGTGTGTGGTTCTGTGTGTGTGTGGCTCTGTGTGTGTGTGTGTGTGTGTGGCTCTCTGTGTGTGTGGCGCTGTGTGTGTGGCTCTCTGTGTGTGTCTCTCTGTGTGGCTCTGTGTGTGTGTGTTGCTCTGTGTGTGTGTGTGGCTCTCTGTGTGTGTGGCTAGCTCTGTGTGTGTGTGGCTGGCTGTGTGTGTGTGTGGCTCTGTGTGTGGCTCTCTGTGTGTGTGTGGCTCTCTATGTGTGTGTGGCTCTCTGTATGTGTGTGTGGCTCTGTGTGTGGCTCTCTGTGTGTGTGTGTGTGTGGCTCTGTGTCTGGCTCTGTGTGTGTGCGTGGCTCTGTGTGTGTGTGTGTGGCTCTGTGTGTGTGTGTGGCTCTCTGTGTGTGTGTGTGGCTCTGTGTGTGTGTGTGTGGCTCTGTGTGTGTGTGGCTCTCTGTGTGTGTGGCTCTGTGTGTGTGGCTGGCACTCTGTGTGTGTGGCTGGCTGTGTGTGTGTGGCTGTGTGTGTGTGTGGCTCTGTGTGTATGTGTGTGGTTCTGTGTGTGTGTGGCTCTGTGTGTGGCTCTCTGTGTGTGTGGCTCTGTGTGTGTGTGTGTGTCTCTGTGTGTGTGTGGCTCTGTGTGTGTGTGGCTCTCTATGTGTGTGTGTGTGGGGCTCTCTCTGTGTGTGTGGATCTCTGTGTGTGTGTGTGTGGCTCTCTGTGTGTGTCTGTGTGTGTGGCTCTGTGTGTGTGTGTGGCTCTCTGTGTGTGTGGCTCTCTGTGTGTGTGGCTCTCTGTGTGTGTGGCTCTGTGTGTGTGGCTCTGTGTGTGTGTGTGTGTTGGGCTCTGTGTGTGTGTGTGTGTTGGGCTCTGTGTGTGTGGCTTGGGCTCTGTGTGTGTGTGTGTGTGTTGGGCTCTGTGTGTGTGTGTTGGGCTCTGTGTGTGTGTGTGTTGGGCTCTGTGTGTGTGTGTGTTGGGCTCTGTGTGTGTCTGTGTGTGTGTGTGTGGCTCTATGTGTGGCTCTGCGTGTGTGTGTGTGGCCCTGTGTGTGTGTGTGTGGCTCTGTCTGTGTGTGTGTGTGTGGGTGTTTGGGTCTGGCTCTCTGTGTGTGTGTGTGGCTGTGTGTGTGTGTTATGGGCTCTGTGTGTGTGGCTGTGGCTCTGTGTGTGTGTGGCTGTGGCTCTGTGTGTGTGGCTCTGTGTGTGTGTGACTCTGTGTGTGTGGGTGGGTGCATGTGGCTCTGTGTGTGGCTCTGTGTGTGTGTGGGTGCATGTGGCTCTGTGCCTCTCTGTGTGGGTGCGTGTGGCTCTGTGTGTGGGTGCAAATGCAATAGGTCTCGCATTTGCGAGAGATTAAGCTATTGGCATTGTAAATGACAATGCCATTTATTTATATGTTTTAAAAACAAAAATAATGTCATGAGCAATGCCAATAGCTTTAACTTTAACAAAGACGAGACCATTGCATTGTAAATGCTTGTTGAACTGCTGGGATAAGCAAGGCCATAGACAAACCTCTATAAAACCTACAGAAAAACAGAAAGTGCAGTAGGGTTTGGTCAGTTAATTAATCACAAGGGAAAAACACAGTATCCATCTAAGATAACCCAGGCGAAGTCTTGTAAGGACTGATGTCTCCCCAAGGGTTCTTCACCCACTGTAAATATGGTTCGATCCCTGGGCTCGATTATATTGCTGCATAGTTTCTAAAAGAATCCAAAGTGTACAAAGCCAACTCCCTGTCACTGGCCCGTTTCGACAGAAAACTTTCCTTCACCCACCTCTTATACTCCTCCTTAATGGAAGTTGGGTCAGTAAAGAGGCCAGGTCTTCCAAGGTTAGAGAGGCTGGTCTTCCAAGGCTAGAGAGGTTGGTCTCCCAAGGCTAGAGAGGTTGGTCTTCCAAGGCTAGAGAGGTTGGTCTCCCAAGGCTAGAGAGGTTGGTCTCCCGAGGCTGGAGAGGTTGGTCTCCCGAGGCTGGAGAGGTTGGTCTCCCAAGGCTGGAGAGGTTGGTCTCCCAAGGCTGGAGAGGTTGGTCTCCCAAGGCTGGAGAGGTTGGTCTCCCAAGGCTGGAGAGGTTGGTCTCCCAAGGCTGGAGAGGTTGGTCTCCCAAGGCTAGAGAGGTTGGTCTCCCAAGGCTGGAGAGGTTGGTCTCCCAAGGCAGGAGAGGTTGGTCTCCCAAGGCTAGATTGGCTGGTCTCCCAAGGCAGGAGAGGTTGGTCTCCCAAGGCTAGAGAGGTTGGTCTCCCAAGGCTAGAGAGGTTGGTCTTCCAAGGCTAGAGAGGTTGGTCATCCTAGGCTAGAGAGGTTGGTCTTCCAAAGCTAGAGAGGTTGGTCTCCCAAGGCTAGAGAGGTTGTCTCCCAAGGCTAGAGAGGTTGGTCTTCCAAGGCTAGAGAGGTTGGTCTCCCAAGGCTAGAGAGGTTGGTCTTCCAAGGCTAGAGAGGTTGGTCTTCCAAGGCTAGAGATGTTGGTCTTCTAAGGCTAGAGAAGAAGGTCTGTATATATGGTATCCATGACCGTGAGGGACCCAAAGCACAAGCAGGCAATCCTCGATTTCATCTCTGCTAAGAGAAGCCTGAGCGCTGCCCCAGATGGAGCACCACAGTTAAAGGGGAGCTAGTTTTATACAGTCTTCAACATAACTTAGACAAAACTCCTCAAGCACCTTGAAGTTGTTGCTGCTGGGGGAAACCTCTAATAGCTTGCGGAGAACTCTATTTCATTCCACCTGCAAAATGCCCGTGTTAGAACAACCCCCGATCCCAGCGCCATATGTCAGGGCAGGGACACATCTACATTTGTAAATCTCGATAAGAGGGTGGATGGGCTTATACCCTATGCACGCCGAAACTTTCAAAAGTGATCCATTATCACATGAGAAACTGGAGCACCTGTCTGCCATACATGAGGTCCAACCAAAGTTTTCATCAAAGGTGACTCGTATATAGAAGACATATCGCATACTCTGGATGCGCTTGGTCTCAATGCAGCGTGTACGAGTCTTCACGTTCTTAGGGCCACAGACCTTTACAAAAGGTTTGGATCTATTGGTTTCCAAGTTAAGGCTCTCCATCCAGCAAACAAAACCATCATGAGAGCCATAAGTCTGTTGGAAGTCCTGTCTCAAAACGATGCCGTTGGCATAGTGGCAGCATCGTTTGGTTCTTCATTTTTGGGACGTCTGTACCTAGACCCACCAGAACAGACTCAAGCTTATTGATATAGAGTAGGAAAAGGATCAGGGCCAACACACGCCCCTGCCGAATCCCTCACTGTAGGCTAAAGGAGCCCAAGCATTCATGATTACTCTTTATTTTTGTTTGATCTGTTTATAACATTACATAATCAGAGCCCTGCAGATGTCTGAATCAATACCAAGAGGCATTGTCAGAGCCCTGCAGATGTCTGAATTAATAACAAAAGGGGCACTGTCAGAGCCCTGCAGATACCTGAATTAATAACAAAAGGGGCACTGTCAGAGCCCTGCAGATGCCTGAATTAATACAAAGGGGCATTGTCAGAGCCCTGAGAATGTCTGAATTAATACCAAGAGGCATTTTCAGAGCCCTGCGGGTGTCTGAATCAATACCAAGTGGCATTGTCAGAGCCCTGCCGATTTCTGAATCAATACTAAGAGGAATTGTCAGAGCCCTGCAGATGTCTGAATCAATACTAAGAGGAATTGTCAGAGCTCTGCGGATGTCTGAATCAATACCAATGGGCATTGTCAGAGCCCTGCCGATGTCTGGATCAATACCAAGGGGCATTGTCAGAGCCCTGCGGATGTCTGGATCAATACCAAGGGGCATTTTCAGAGCCCTGGGGATGTCTGAATTAATACCAAGGGGCATTGCCAGAGCCCTGCGGATGTCTGAATCAATACCAAGAGGCATTTTCAGACCCCGCAAATGTCTAAATCAATACCTAGGGTTATTGTCAGAGCCCTGAAGATGTCTGAATCAATACAAAGGGCATTGTCTCAGCCCTGCGGATGTCTGAATTAATACCACAGGGCATTGTCAGAGCACTGTGGATGTCTGAATCAATACCAAGAGGCATTTTAAGACACTGCATATGTCTGAATCAATACCTAGGGGTATTGTCAGAGCCCTGTTAAGGTCTGATTCAATACCAAGAGGCATTGTCAGAGCCCCGGGGATGTCTGAATTAATACCAAAGGGCATTGTCGGAGCACTGTTAATGTCTGAATCAATACCAAGAGGCATTGTCAGAGCCCTGCGGATGTCTGAATCAATACCCATGGGGCATTGCCAGAGCCCTGCGGATGTCTGAATCAATACCAAAGGGCATTGTCAGAGCCCTGCGGATGTCTGAATCAATACCAAGAGGCATTTTCAGACCCCGCAAATGTCTAAATCAATACCTTTGGGTATTGTCAGAGCCCTGTGGATGTCTGAATCAATACTAAGGGCATTGTCTCAGCCCTGCGGATGTCTGAATTAATACCACAGGGCAGTGTCAGAGCACTGTGGATGTCTGAATCAATACCAAGAGGCATTTTAAGACACTGCAGATGTCTGAATCAATACCTAGGGGTATTGTCAGAGCCCTGTTAATGTCTGAATCAATACCAAGAGGCATTGTCAGAGCCCTGCAGATGTCTGAATCAATACCAAGGGGCATTGTCAGAGCCCTGCGGATGTCTGAATTAATACCACGGGGCATTGTCAGAGCCCTGCAGATGTCTGAAACAATACCTAGGGGTATTGTCAGAGCCCTGTGGGTGTCTGAATCAATACACAAGGGGCATTGTCAGAGCCCTGCGGATGTCTGTATCAATACCAAGGGGCTAGTCAGAGCCCTGCGGATGTCTGTATCAATACCAAGGGGCTAGTCCGAGCCCTGCAGATGTCTGTATCAATACCAAGGGGCTAGTCAGAGCCCTGCGGGTGTCTGTATCAATACCTTAGGAGAGGGATATCAGTGCAATCTGCTTTATGGAATGCAAAGTTATTATAGGGTTGATGGTGATAGTTATGATGTATTGATCTCAGTAGGAAAGAGCATCAGTGCTCTTGATAATCAGGTAGTTGGTTTTCACCTGTAAATGATGCTCTCACAAGACCAAAGGTAACATGCTGTCAGCCATGTTTCGTATGTCGGGGCTGTAACCATTTGTAGAGCATGAGGATGCCAATCTTGGCAACTGGTAGCACCGTAGGATACCAGTGCCTGAGATGGTGGGCAGTGTCTGGAATGATGGAGGTATCTTGAGGCAGTGGCTGGAGTGGTGGAGGTATCGTGAGGCAGTGGCTGGAGTGGTGGAGGTATCTTGAGGCAGTGTCTGGAGTGGTGGAGGTATCTTGAGGAAGTGTCTGGAATGGTGGAGGTATCTGGAGGCAGTGTCTGGAATGATGGAGGTATCTTGAGGCAGTGTCTGGAAAGATGGAGGTATCTTGAGGCAGTGTCTGGAGTGGTGGAGGTATCTTGTGGAAGTGTCTGGAATGGTGGAGGTATCTTGAGGCAGTGTCTGGAAAGATGGAGGTATTTTGAGGCAGTGTCTGGAGTGGTGGAGGTATCTTGAGGCACTGTCTGGAATGATGGAGGTATCTTGAGGCAGTGGCTGGAGTGGTGGAGGTATCTTGAGGCACTGTCTGGAATGATGGAGGTATCTTGAGTCAGTGTCTGGAATGGTGGAGGTATCTGGAGGCAGTGTCTGGAATGGTGGAGGTATCTTGTGGAAGTGTCTGGAATGGTGGAGGTATCTGGAGGCAGTGTCTGGAATGGTGGAGGTATCTTGAGGTAGTGTCTGGAGTGGTGGAGGTATCTTGAGGCAGTGTCTGGAGTGGTGGAGGTATCTTGAGGAAGTGTCTGGAATGGTGGAGGTATCTGGAGGCAGTGTCTGGAATGGTGGAGGTATCTTGTGGAAGTGTCTGGAATGGTGGAGGTATCTTGAGGCAGTGTCTGGAAAGATGGAGGTATTTTGAGGCAGTGTCTGGAATGGTGGAGGTATCTCGAGGCAGGGTCTGGAATCGTGGAGGTATCTTGAGGTAGTGTCTGGAATGGTGGAGGTATCTGGAGGCAGTGTCTGGAATGATGGAGGTATCTTGAGGCAGTGTCTGGAGTGGTGGAGGTATCTTGTGGAAGTGTCTGGAATGGTGGAGGTATCTTGAGGCAGTGTCTGGAAAGATGGAGGTATTTTGAGGCAGTGTCTGGAATGGTGGAGGTATCTCGAGGCAGTGTCTGGAATCGTGGAGGTATCTTGAGGCAGTGTCTGGAATGATGGAGGTACTTTGAGGCAGTGTCTGGAATGGGGGAGTTATCTCGAGGCAGTGTCTGGAATGGTGGAGGTACCTTGAGGCAGTGTCTGGAATGGTGGAGGTATCTCGTCTGGAATGGTGCACGTATCGTGAGGCAGTGTCTGGAATAGTGGAGGGAGGTATCTTAAGGCAGTGTCTGGAATGATGGAGGTACATTGAGGCAGTGTCTGGAATGGTGAAGGTACCTTGACTCAGTGTCTGGAATGGCGGAGGTGTCTTGAGGCAGTGTCTGGGATGGAGCAGTGTCTGGAATGGTGGAGGTATCTGGAGGCAGTGTCTGGAATGGTGGAGGTACATTGAGGCAGTGTCTGGAATGGTGAAGGTACCTTGAGTCAGTGTCTGGAATGGTGGAGGTATCTTGTCTGGAATGGTGCAGGTATCGTGAGGCAGTGTCTGGAATGGTGGAGGTATCTTGAGGCAGTGTCTGGAATGGTGGAAGTATCTGGAAGTAGGGTCTGGAATGATGGAGGTATCTTGAGGCAGTGTCTGGAATGGTGGAGGTATCTTGAGACAGTGTCTGGAATGAATAATGGAGGTCTCTTGAGGCCGTGCCTGGAATGGTGGGGGTATCTTGAGGCAGTGTCTGGAATGGTGGAGGTATCTTGAGTGGAAGAGGTGTGGTGCAGCGGCCAGGGTGTCTGACTCTGGACCACGGGATTCACGGTTCGATCCCCGGCTCCGGTGGCAGCCCAGCACCATGTGACACTGGGCAATAGCTTGCTTAATCTTCTCGACGGCCCCCAGCGCCGGGACACCTCTCCAGAGGTAGCTGGTATTTCATTTTAGAGGCAGTGTCTTGGAATGGTGCAGGTACCTCGAGGCAGTGTCTGGAATGATGGAGGTATCTCGAGGCAGTGTCAGGAATGGTGGAGGTATCTTGAGGCAGTGTCTGAAATGGTGGAGGTATTTTGAGGCAGTGTCTGGAATTGTGGAGGTATCTTGAGGCAGTGTCTGGAATGATGGATGTATCTCAAGGCAGTGTCTGGAATGGTGGAGGTATCTCGAGGCAGTGTCTGGAATGGAGCAGCATCTGGAATGGGGGAGTATCTTGAGGCAGTGGTGGAGGTATCTTGAGGCAGTGTCTGGAATGGAGCAGTGTCTGGAATGGTGGCGGTATCTTGAGGCAGTGTCTGGACTGGTGGAGTATCTTGAGGCAGTGGTGGAGGTATCTTGAGGCAGTGTCTGGAATGGAGCAGTGTCTGGAATGGTGGCGGTATCTTGAGGCAGTGTCTGGACTGGTGGAGTATCTTGAGGCAGTGGTGGAGGTATCTTGAGGCAGTGTCTGGAATGGAGCAGCATCTGGAATGGTGGAGGTATCTTGAGGCAGTGTCTGGAATGGTGGAGGTATCTTGACGCAGTGTCTGGAATGGAGCAGCATCTGGAATGGTGGAGGTATCTTGAGGCAGTGTCTGGAATGGTGGAGGTATCTTAACGCAGTGTCTGGAATGGTGTAGATATCTGAAGGCAGTGTCTGGCCCAGCACCTTTTCACTCTTGAGGATTCCCATAGAATATGAATTGTGTTTCACATATAAAACACATCTCTTGCACTGTTTTGGCAGATCTGTGCGGGCCGGGACCCTCTACAGGGTGTCCTGGTCCTCCTCCTATAATTGGATATTTAACCTGTCCTCCACAGTCTTAACCCCTTTGCCGCGGGGCTAATTCCCCCGCATCGCTGGGGGCAGGGGCGCGCGCAGCACCACGGTGCTTGTGACGAACTCGGCTCGTCACGCTGCACGGTGGCGCTGTGCTCATGACGAGCTGAGCTCGTCGTGACCACACCCGTTTCCGTGGAATGCTTGCACAGCAGGGGAATTATCCCCACGTGTGATCGCCACGCGGGTCATGACGAGCTCAGCGCCACCGTGCCTCATGACGAGCTGAGCTCGTCATGAGCACGGCAGGTGTTAAGGTTGCGCGCGGCGAGTCGTGAACAGGTGTGGTATATAAGAACCCAATAAATGCACAGGACCACACCTCGCCTCCATACCTCCCTCCCGCCAGCAGACTGCGAACGATGGTGCAGACTGCGAACGATGGTGCAGACTGCGAACGATGGTGCAGACTGCGAACGATGGCAGAGTTTTGTATGTCAAAATGGAACGGGTCTATTGTTTTCCCAGTTCATTTTATCACACCGCCCACTTACCTTTTACACAGGAATGGACTGGCCGTAGCGGGCATCGGGCATTTCTCCGGGAGACTGGAAGGGTGGCGGACGGTTTTCCAGTGGTGGGGGCTAGTTTTGTTACTGTGGACCGGTTTTGCAGTAGTGCCGCAATATCGGCCCCCAATACCAAAAGCAGCAGTGGCTTCCTACCTGCCCCAGGGTGGCTTCCCCAACACTATTGCCAGGGCTGCTTTGGGCTCTGCTTTTACATTTATTCTTTTTTCCTTCCTCTCCCCGCCCTTTCCATCATACTTCCTCTATTTTCCTTTCTTTCTTCTCCTGACCCCCTCATTTGTTTTTTCTCTTTTTCATTGTGACTTTCTCTCTCACCATACTGAGCCCTTTTCCTTCCTCCATCTCCTGGACACAGGGTCTTGTTTGCTCAGCCTCCTTTCCAGGTCAGCCAGTACCTGCCTGCCAGCCTGCTGCTGAGATCAGAGTTTAGCTGGCAGAGATCACTTCATTCTTGCAATGAGAGTCGATAGTGAAGGCAGTTTCTGCACAGATTTCTAGTCCAATGAGTAGGCAAAGATTTAGATCAACATTAGATTCACGCGTACATACCAACACATCACAGGTAGCAGCATTGCACACTCTAGGTACACACAAAACGAGCAGAGCACAGCCAGGAGTGCAATATGTGCCACTCAGCCAGTCCTGCTGTTTTATACACAACACTTTGCAAGCTGAGATTTTAAGCAAAATGCATAAAGTTGTTGGATAATAGGCTAGGATTGTTTGAAAGCATCCCATAGGACGCAGGGCCACTTGGAAGCTTTCTGCGTCTTCTAGAAACATGCCTGGGATTCTTCCTTAAATGTGTCAAATGAACTGCAACAACAAACACACTTTCTCACACTGACACCCGTTTTGATTTTGAAAATCAGCATCTTGAGGCTTTCGATGAAACTTGAACATAGTTCTTAGGGATTCTGAAGATTGAGGTCCAGATATGGGTTCTGCCAATTTTGCGCCGCAGCCCAAAGCAAAATCCATGTTGGGATTTACCAAGCCACACAAGTCAAGATTTTCGTGGTTTTGCATTGGAATTTATCCCAAAAGTAACGCAACGCAGCACATAGCGCTGCCTTGCATTGCCTGGCGTTGGTGGGGTGTTACTCGGATGGAGCATGGGCGTTCCTGTGCATTCACCCATGTATTTTAACGCACATCCATGTTTACTAAAGGTAGTAAACATGGGTTTGCTCCAAAATGGTGCACTTCCCCAAGGTTTCCTAACAAGGAGAAATAGCGTTATTTCCCTTCTTTGCATGACGCAGCACACATGCAAAGGTGAATACGCCTTTAACAGTCGTTTTTGAGCAGCAAGGGATACCTTCCTACACGAAAACGATTCTTGCCACAGTGCAGGCACCCTTGCATCGTGGCACAAAGGTGGCCATGTTGGTGCTAGACGTGCGCCAGTGCTACAAGAGAGCAGAACAGCATCGTAATGTATCCCCTTCCACGCGGGCCTAATTCCCCTGCGGTGCGGGGCGGAGGGGCCGCGCACGGCGCCACGGTACTCATGGCGAGTCCAGCTCGTCATGCTGCTTAGTGGATCTGTGCTCATGACGAGCTGGACTTGTCACGACTCCACCCACTCCAATAGAACACCCGCACAGGTGCGGAATTAGCCACGCGCGGGCAGCAGCACGCAGCAGTTATGACGAGCTCAGCTCGTCATGAGCACAGCTCCACTGTGCCTCATGACGAGCTGAGCTCGTCATAAGCATGCAAGGGGTTTAGATATGGTGCGTTTCTGCTCTCTCGTTTTGACGCAAAGCAGCGCTGCAACTTTCCTTGCTGCATTGCGCCAAAGTTAAGTGAATCTGGCACTATATTTCTGCATATTAATTACCCTTGTATTTTTAATCTTTACAATGTTCTAATGGCAGAATGGGCTGGCAATGAAGCAAAATTGATCTAGTCTATACAGCCTGAGTAGGAGGCAGGTTCAAACTGGGCTATAAGGCAGTCTGTCGGTGCCTGAAGGACTGATCTCACAGATCAGTGTGTGCAGCCCTGCATGTGTGAAGTGCTGTACCAGCATAGGTTTTTTCTTTGAATTCTGGGACTTGTAGTCTTGTTTATTCCATTATAAAACTGCCAAACCCAGAATTCAAAGAAACCCCCCCGGGCTGGAGTCTTTGTTGAGAGTTCTGACAATTTTTACACCATAATGATCACAGGCACAACGGTTCTTGCATTACTTTACAGCTCAAAATCAATTATGACATGGTATCCGGTATCACACAGTATCGCAGTACATCCAGGATATCAATAACATGTTTAACAATAAAGCATTTTGATTTGATGATCTGAGTTCAATAAATCCGGATAGGTAACTAGTTAGAGGTTCCCAAATGTCCGCAGGTTTAGAGGCTGTTGGTAATTCTTCTGCATATATCAGAAAATTATCTCTCCAATAGATAGCATCTAATATCCAACTTGTAAGTGTAGGAGACATCTTACTATCCCAATGCATCGCTGATCTGCGTTTTGCAAGCAATAACCTTATAGCAGCCAACTTCTTCTTTGTTGACCGCAGAGGTATGTTAAGGCCCAATAAGCATAACTGGGCTGTGCATGACAGTGCAGTCGATACTAGCATTCCCAAGTGATAAGTTGCATCCTCCCAATATCGTTTTACCTTATTACAATTCCATGCTAGGTGTACAAAGTCTGCCTGGTCTGTTCCGCATCTCTTACAATGGGGGTCATCACGAAGCCCGTACCTGCATAACTTGGCTGGGGTGTGATATGTTTGATGTATGTATTTATAATGAATGACGCGCACATTTTCGTTTGGTGTAAGCAGTGTGATGAGTATACAGCATGAGACCAGTCTTCGTCTGTCAGGGGGTTGTCTAAAACTTTATTCCAGTTGTCGCGTGCTTTATCGGTGTTAGCTCCTATTTCTGTTTGCACCATTTTATACAGTCGTGAGACCAAGTTTGAGTGCGTGGTTGCATCTATCAGGGTCTGCAGTGGTTGAAGGCTAGGGGGCTCAGTGGGAAAGGAAGGGTATAAGTCCTTTACAGCGGCCTTCAGTCTGTGAGAAATAAATCGCAATAGGAGCGATTGGTTTCTTACATATGATAGATCATCAGGGGTAAGGAAGGTGCCCTTGGGGTAGAGATCGCCCATTTG
This sequence comes from Lissotriton helveticus, assembly GCF_964261635.1. Classification (NCBI taxonomy): domain Eukaryota; kingdom Metazoa; phylum Chordata; class Amphibia; order Caudata; family Salamandridae; genus Lissotriton; species Lissotriton helveticus. The sequence continues at coordinate 89,468,769 of NC_136064.1, forward strand.
CGTTATACCCACTTGTGCCAGCATCATCATACTATTCTGCTCTTGTGTGACAGACAGTTCTGGGTGATTCGCCAGTGGTAGATTCGGGGTGTTTATAGGGTTTTTTCTCGCTAGCTGACTGATACGTTGACACGCCTGTGAGGTTGTCCGTATTGTATTTATTTCCAGCTTTGATAAATGAGGACGTGTGTGCATAAGTACATTTGGTAGTGGTATTGGGTCTGCATCACCATCTTCTACTGCGAGGTGTGGTAGGTATTTTACTGGGTGAAACCAGTAGTAGGCATATTGTGCCTGGGCACATAAATAGTATAAATAAATATCAGGGACTGCAAAGCCGCCTGCGGTATATGGTAGCGTCATGGTTTGTAGGTTGATTCGGGCCTGTTTACCGGCCCATATCAGTTTGATGAAGTTTGTGCGTATCCTTTTAAAAATTGGGGCAGGAGGTGGTATTGGTACATTAATAAATAAGTATAATAATGTGGGCAATAGTACCATTTTTAATAATGATATTCGGTCGGCTAAGGAGAGGGGGAGAGTGATCCACTTATTTATTTGCGTTTCTATGCGGTCTTTTGCTGCACTGTAATTGGATCTGAGGACTAATTCAGGGTCAAGATGTATCCAGATTCCAAGATATTTAACTGGATCCTCCTGCCACATAAGGGGACATTCTAGATTTGGTGCTTATGTATTCACCGTTAATGGTATCAGTCCGACTTGCTCCAAATAATTTGCAGTCCTGAGTGACGCCCAAATTTGATATATTCTCGCAGGATTGGCGAAAGGTTCTCTTTAGGATCTCGTAGGTATAGCACCATATCATCTGCATATAATGATATGCTTATTGGTCGTAGCTGAAACCGGAGAGCCGTGTGAGCATAGTTCTGCCGTATTTTACAAGCTAATGGCTCTAAGGCTATAGAGAAGAGCAGAGGGGATAGGGGACAACCTTGCCTGGTGCACCATTGTATTGATATTACATCAGATATATGTCTGTTAACTTTTATACGGGCTGTAGGTTTAGTATAAAGGAGGGCAAACCAATTAAGTAGCATTGGTGGTAAACCTATCCTTCGTAAAATCGCAAACATATAAGGCCATTCAACTGAATCGAAGGCTTTAGCTGCGTTTAGGAGGACCGCTACTGCTTGTAGATCTGGGTTCAGTTGGTGCAGTAAAGCGAAGATGGTGCGTAGATTATGTGCAGTTGATCTCTCAGGGATAAATCCTGATTGATCAGGTAGGACTATAGTGGACATGAGTGGTTGTAGCCTTGTTGCAATAATCTTAGCTAGTATCTTAATGTCTGTATTTATCAGCGAAAGGGGCCTGTAGGAGTCCGCTTTATCTGGATTTTTGTCGGACTTTAGTAATTCCACTATGAGCGCCTCCCGTAGTGTTGGAGGAATAATTTTAATGTTATAAGCTTCATCGTACATATCAAGCATGTGTGGAATCAATAGTTCTGAATATGTTTTATAAAATTCTCCAGTGTAGCCATCCGGGCCAGGTGATTTGCCATTGGGTAACGCTTGTATAGCTAGTAGTACTTCTTCCTCCGTTATAGGCTGGGCTAGATATTCACGGTGGTAGTCGGATAACCACACCAGTGCTATGTCTTTGACATATTGTAATATTTCGGACTCTAGTACTGTATCTTGCGTTCTATAGAAGTCGCTGTATGTGTCTACGAACGCTGACAATATACACCGGGTATCGCAGTGCATCTGTCCAGTACTTTCCTCTAGTACAGTATGTTGCTTATGTTCAATACGTATTTTTTGCGCCAAAATCCGGCCTGGCCTACCGCCCTCTCCCAGTTTATGTGCCGCATAGCGGCGGGAAATGTATTTTATTTTATCGTCTGCGAGTGCATTATATTTACTGACCTCATCCCGTATATTTCCAAGCGTTAGTGTGCTATGGGTGGCCTCATATCCTGCCTCCAATACTTTTATACGATCCTCGCAGTTTTGCAACTGAGTCCGTATATCTTTTAGGATACCGGCATTTGTACTAATGCAGATGCCTCGTAGTGTTGCCTTGAAGGCCTCCCACAGTTCTCCTGCACTGTCCACAGATTTTACATTGTCTGCAAAGTAGCCTTCTATAGCCTGATGTATTGTTTCTTTGTAAATGGGGTCTCATAGTGCTGTCGCATTAAAGCGCCTTGCAAATGGTGGAGGTAGGTATGTTGGAATTTGTAAGGCTAGTAGTGCGGGTTTGTGGTCAGATAATGTCTTTGGTAAATGATGTACGCCCGTAGTCCATGTGGAAGCGAGTTCGGTGAGGAGCCAATAGTCCAGTATTGACCAACTGTTGTCTACCGTCGATGAGTGCGTGCTTTCCAATGTGGTGGGATGTCGCATTCGCCATATGTCACACAATCTAAACTCTGTCATTCCGTTTAGTAAAACAGCGACTGCGCGTTTGTGGTGTTCTGTGGTGTTTTGAGATCTGTCGGTCATGGCATCCAATGTAATATTCAAGTCACCCTCCCATATCAGCTCCATTGGGGGTAGGCCTTGTATGTTCGTCAGAAGTGTCATAGAGAAGTCTGGGTCATCCGTATTAGGACCATAAACGTTGATGATACCTATCTTAGTACCTCTAAGCGTCCCAGTGGCACTTACGAACCACCCTTGGGTGTCGGTGAATGTCTGTTCTTATAGGAAATGAGTGCCTTTGTGCATTAAGGTTGTCACTCACATATGAGGAGTAGGTTGCAGAGATTACGTGTTCTGCCCATCTATGGCCCAATTTGTCAGCTTTGTGAGACAACAGATGTGTTTCCTGAATTAGGGCTATGTCCACATGATGTCTATCGAGATAGGCCAAGACCTGTCTAATCTTTTTGGGGTTATTTAGGCCTCTAACATTCCAGGTTATTAGTCTCAAAGGCGTAACTGTGGTCATTCTATGTGATACCAACCTCTACAATTGTGCAGGGTTGCTCTGGTACTATATAGTCTTGGTATTGGTCCGTGCCATTCACGTGTCTTTCGCTGAATAATAGTGTGTATATACAGGTGCAAATCGCAGAACTCAACAAACATATGCCCATCAACTCTACAAAACTTCTTTCTATCCCACCCCCCACCCACTTTACCAATCCCATTTTGGCAAAGACAATTCCCTTAAACTGTGAACAAATAGAGAGTGTGCTCCCCACCCCTTCCTGTTGAGTAATAACCAATAAAGAAGAACAAAGGTTGTGGTGCACACAGGGGGGCGGCGGCTGCCAGCTAACAGCCCCAGCGATTACATAGCTGGGGGGACCAAGTCACCATGATAGAATGCTATTAGAGCATAATAGATATGTGTTACATCCCATATATGTAGTTTCATTTACCTACTGCATAATGGATCTAAAGATTCATAACATCTGCCATACAGCAGTCAGCAACATTCATACCCATATCTCTACTGACATAACCGGCGTGTGTCAGTGCGTCCTTGAACAAAACAGTGAGTGAACAAATATATTTTAAGAGGTTCTATGAGGAAACGCCATACTAGTCTCTGCATCTTCTTGCGTCTGAGGGAGTAGCTTGATCTTTAGTCGATATCTGAGGTGTGTTCTTGTTCAGCATGTAGGCTTCGCAGGGACTTATGGCGGAGCACATGTGGGTAGTTCAATTGCAAAAATGTAAGTGCTTCTTTAGGATCATTGCATATTGTGCTCTTACCGTCGACAGTGATTTTCAAACGAGCAGGGTAGATCATGGCATAGGAGATATTGTTTTCTCTCAGTTTCTTTTTCACATCCAGGAATCTTTTTCTTGCCTCTTGTACTTGCGACGTGAAGTCCGGATAAATAGAAATGTTCATTCCTTCAAGATTTAAGTTTCCAACTCTCGGGCCTTGCGGAGTGCAGCGTCTCTGTCTCTGTAGTTTAAGATTTTGGCTATTATGGGGTGAGGTCGCACCCCAGGCGCCGGCTGTGGCGCGAGAGACCTATGAGCTCGCTCCACTATAAAGACTTCGGAGAATATGTCTCTTCTCATCATTGAGGTCAGAAGTGTCTCGATGTACCTTTCCATGTTTCCTGTGCGCGTCGATTCAGCCACACCCATAATACGTAGGTTGCAGTGTCGCTGTAGTGTAGTTCCTATATTCCCAATAGGCTCTGCGCATTGGAATAACATAAACGATAGTTTAGACGTAGGACTGAGGTCGACTAGGTCTCTATTGAATATGTTAGACTTAATTATGAATGCCAGCTAGCTCAGAGGTCACTAGAAGCTTTCTCGAATTCACAAGAAGGCATTAGTTTCTGACAACCGCATAAACATGACAACTTTGCTCCCCAAGAATAAGGAGTATATCTCCAGAGTCGCGGAAGCAATAGATAGCTATTTCACTGAGTCAATCGTGCGTGCTTAGTTTCACCAGGAGTGCAGAGAAATAGAGAGACGGGCGTTTTCAATAAAAGTGGTTATTTATTGAGCAGTCTTCTTTCTCATGCAAGAGAAGTGAATTGCCACAATTGTAATACTTGTCATAAAGTAAAGTGCGTACAGTAAAAGGAGTATTATGAAATAATACTGTAAAAGCATTTATATGGTTTCTAAGCCATAAGATACTTAAAACGGATAAAATACATACAATGATAAAAGTTGACTAAACGTACTCAACTGGTGCTTCTAAAATACGCCTACCCCGGTGTACCTAACCTACGCCTAGTACGTGGGAAGGAGTAAGTGAGATGTAGTTTAAGTTAAGATAGTTTTTGCCAAGAATCTGAATCAAGAATTCTCTAAGGGTCTAATAAGCTCCGTACCTTGGTAATAGAATGAAGGAGGTCTTGTATCTCTCTCAGGACTCGATCTCCCAGCAACCCGCGAGGGTGACAGGGAAACACTGGAGCTGGATTTCTCGGCAGGAGAAAAGACAGAGTCTCTCTCAGTGCGTCAAATGGGAGGGTTGGCTTCCTTCGGCACTCGCTTCAGCAGGGCGTCAGGCAAGTAGATAGCCGATCTGCTCCAAACCACCGTGTGTTTTGCTAGGGCAGACGCTGGTATATTTATACCTGGAAGGTGCCGAGTTTGACGTAAGGTTGGACATAAGACGTCACTAAGAACTCGCAGTTCTTTTAGGACTCCAGGAGTTCTAGGACAAATCAATACAGAAGCAGGGGGGATTCCCGGGCTGCTGGAGGCTTGGTTTATTTAAGAACGCCTTGTACTTTCTAGGAGTCTATGGGAGTAGCCTTGCCGTATTTGGACTGCATTGGCTGTGACTTAATATGGGTATGATTCTTATGCCTTTATAAGGATATGATTTGATATAACCACATAAGGGCATAAATCGGGAATATTTAAATAGGGTCCTAGATACGTTTACAACACCCACTCCACGTATAATGTCCATCATTACTAAATACTAAGCAATTTTTAAACATTTCTATGCATGTGTTTTCCAGCCCACCCCAAAATACATAAAATGCACTTGAAATGGTATATACACGAAAAATGAGTATTATACTGTACGTTTTCAAGCAGTGGTATCATTCAGATAATATAATTTTAGTGCATTGTAATCTTGACTGAATGAATCACGAAATTTACATTTATGAAACGGCTCTTAATTCAGAAGAGAAGGTCGAGACCATTTCATCACATATTTATAAAGGACTGTACATGTGCTAGAGGCTAAGTCAAAATATTGTCTCTAGAGATTCTAAAAATAGAAATCTTGTTCTCTAAGAATAGTTCTACTTTAAGCAGAGTATCATGCGCCAAAAAGGTAAATATTTTGGGAACGGGAAAAAATTATTTCGCTTTCAGGGAAGAAAAATAGTTCCAATATTTTTTAGAAGTTCTGTTTATCAAAACTGAAGGCCAAATTCAGAGTTCAGGGAACGCTGTGTGCTCGTGTTTTCAAAAGGTATTCTCGTTGTTAGGAGAGAACATTAACTCAGATAGGCTGGCAAAGAATTCGTCTACAACAGTAGATGAGAGTTGGACCAAGTCCGAAAAAGTAGAAATATTGCATATGTGAGAAGCATTGCCGTCATCGGTGTCTAGATCAGCAATGGTCACAGAAGGTTGTACCTGTGTGCCGCTTTCATCTCGTACCTCACCGCCACCTAATCGTAAAGGTGAGGTCTCAAGGAATGCCGTCATCAGAATAGGTAGCCGCTGGGGACAACACGTTGCATGAGCCGTTACTGAACCAAGCAAAGTATCGATATCCATAGGTACTGCTGATGGGAGTGTGAGACAGACGTCTAATACGCATTCTTCTCCACAGAGCAGGCATCGTAGAACAGGTAGGATGCAATCTTGCCAGATTGGTCTGAATGAAAGAAACCAGGTAGTATTCAGATCTCTTAGCCGAGCCAAGCCGAGGACTTTAGTAATCCGCTCTCGGTATCGCATTGCTAGGATCGTGTCTTCCATTGTAGCCTGAGTTTTGTCTGTGACTTGACTTGCCATATCGGAGCAGAAGGAACAAAAATAAGATTCCTGCCACGAGTCCCAAGATGAGAGGCAGGCCGCCGAACACAGAGTGCACGAAATTCGGGAAGATGCTCAGGACTGCTTCAAAGGGTGCTAACAGTCCCGAAAAAATTGTCTTAAATACATCTGCGATGCCACTGGTATCTGACATGTTTAAGATTTGACTTAACATTTCTACGAAATGCACGGGGCAATATGTTGATAATAATGCAGGTATCTCTGCTGCTGTCCTTGCAACTTGCAGATCATACGTTTCTCTAGACGAGGTTAAAGGCACAGTTGTTTGTAAAAGAATAGACTTCATTCTGCTTAAAGTATCAATTCGAATAGAAGAGATATTCAAAGAAGGCCATATTGCTGCCTCCTTGTTTGGCTTGCTGTTTGGATACAATACTTGCATACAGCAAGTGACCCTGGAAGTAACGCTCACGAGATAGGCAGTTCCTGGCACCATGCCACAACAGCTGTGGTCACTTATTATCACGTAACTGCCGTTGGAAAGTTGTCTAAAAAAAGGCTCTATCTGTGTAGCAGGGGTGCCGTGCAGGTGACATGAAAGGTTATTTGATGAACCTTTGCAGGCTACATGCAAGTTAATACCTTGACACAGAAGTGTACCGCTTAGTGAATTTTTACAGTTGTTACCACTAAGAAATACCTATTTTTTCCCTTCACTATAACATCTATGTGTATAAGGTAAATTCCAGGTTAACTTGATGTATCCTTTACCCAACCTTTCATACAGCCCCGCTGGTATATACTTATGGCAATATTGAAACTGAAAAGTCGTTATCGGAATTGTAATGGAATTATAATGGTGCCATTTATTATCCATTCAATGACAGGTCTTTCAGAGATTGTCAATGGCAATCTTTCTAGTTTTTCAATGCTCAGCACAGTATAGTCTGCTCCTTTTTGTGCCAAAGATATTTGTTTATATGTAAGGTTAAAGATAGAAAATAATGACGTTGTGTTGATTAGACGCCATGGCACGTAGCCTGAACGGAGATTTTGTAACGTCCAGCCTAACTGTACAATAGAACGTAATTGGGACTGGGGTGCCGCTCGAAGGTGCAAAACTCACTTTGGGACGCTGCTGCTTTTGTGGGACGCCGCCAGCCATCCTGGGAGATCCGCTGACTCAGGGCACTTCTTGGGACCAGCGGCGGGACTGCGAGGACCAGGTTGCTCAGCGCCATAGACACCGGCTGCACCTGGGTCCTCTTCCCGCCCCGCCCCCCAGCACTAGAAAGCGCCTCGCGGCACCCGCTTCGCGGGAGCCGCTCGAAGGTGCAAAACTTACTTTGGGACTCTGCTGCTTTTGTGGGACGCCGCCAGCCATACCGGGAGATCCGCTGACTCGGGGCACTTCTTGGAACCAGCTGCGGGACTACGAGGACCAGGTTGCTCAGCGCCATAGACACCGCCCGTACCTGGGTCCTCTTCCCGGCCCGCCCCCCAGCACTAGAAAGCGCCTAGCGGCCCCCGCTTTGCGGGAGCCGCTCGAAGGTGCAAAACTCACTTTGGGACTCTGCTGCTTTTGTGGGACGCCGCCAGCCATACCGGGAGATCCGCTGACTCGGGGCACTTCTTGGAACCAGCTGCGGGACTGCGAGGACCAGGTTGCTCAGCGCCATAGACACCGGCCACACCTGGGTACTCTTTCCGCCCCGCCCCCCAGCACTAGAAAGCGCCTTGCGGCCCTCGCTTCGCGGGAGCCGCTCGACGGTAAAAAACTCACTTTGGGACTCTGCTGCTTTTGTGGGACGCCGCCAGCCATACCGGGAGATCCGCTGACTCGGTGCACTTCTTGGAACCAGCTGCTGGACTGCGAGGACCAGGTTGCTCAGCGCCATAGACAACGGCCGCACCTGTGTCCTCTTCCCGCCCCACGCCCCAGCACTAGAAAGCGCCTCGCGGCCCCCACTTCGAGGGGGCCACTCGAAGGTGCAAAACTCACTTTGAGACTCTGCTACTTTTGTGAGACGCCGCCAGCCATACTAGGAGATCCGCTGACTCGGGGCACTTCTTGGAACCAGCTGCGGGACTGCGAGGACCAGGTTGCTCAGCGCCATAGACACCGGCCGCACTTGGGTCCTCTTCCCACCCGCCCCCTCAGCACCTCCTATTTAGGCTGACACACGCACGCGGGACGCGCGTGGGTAGGCGCCGGGAGAAGCCCACGGACGTACAAGGCCGGGCCGGGCCTGCCCTCTTTCATCGGCTTGTTCCCACTCATTAATTCCCTGATGATGTCTATCTGTTGATTTAGTCATGGTAATTATTTATAAAGCATAACTCTTATACGTGTGTTTCAAGTAGACAAGGAAGTAAAAGATAGAAATGTTACGCTTTCTTCTTCCGGAGGGGTGGTTACGGGTACCCTGGACCAATTCTTTAAAAGGGCAACTATAATTATTGAAAAGGAAATAGCCCTGACCGAGAAGCGCTTATCCTTGGACTTAATTACAGGGAAGCGCTCTTCGTTAGGTGCGATTGGGACTGTAGTATCCCCTGTACCTCCGATTCAGTTAGGCTGTGATGCTAGCACCAAGCAGGCAGTTGCCGCTGACTCTAATGCAGTGGGCTGCTCTATAGCTAATGTATCTCTCTTAAGCCTGAGTTCAAGTAATGGTAGTGTCACAGAGGTATCTAATCCCGTTTTGGTACATAGCTTTCCTCCAACACCACAGAATCAGGGACCATTGATTGTCCCAATACATAATAAAAGGAAAAGAGGGGGTGGTGTTTCCAAGGGGGGGCCTGCTAAAATACAGAAGATAAATAGTAGTATTACTCCGACCCCCTTGGCTGTTGTCCATCCCCCTAGCCCGCTTATGGCTCTAACAGATGTCACTTATGAACCCCTATTATGTACTGTTGATGACGATGGTGGTTTGCTGGGAAAAATTGAAATTTTGGTAAAATCACTGATGCTTCCATTATTGGAGAGAACTAGGATGATTGCCTCCAAATTAGAACAGTTCGAGAAGCAGGTTCTAGGAAATTCACATAAATTAGATAATATGCAAAGTGGTATGGCCAATAAAAAAACACCCTTAACCAACGTAGAGGGCCTAGGACCGGGTAATGGTCCTAGGGTGAATCAACTGATCTTGGCTGCAAAGAAAAATAGCCAGCCTGACAAATCAGGCCAAAAGAAGCACCTTGAAAGTAAAAAACTAACAGGCAGTTCTAAATCTGGGGTGAAGGAGGTTGCACCGAGCCAGCAGCCAATCCCCCCTCTACAGAAGACGGTAGAAAGATAGATGGTCATCAGCTTGCAAGTAATACCTTAGCTATTCCCAATATCGCTCCCCAGCTTTGCCGTGGTATAACTACCGGGTCCCTGGAGGTAGACCAGGCTACACCCAAAAAGCTAGCTGCCCCGCCCAAAGATAGGGGTATAGAAGACAATAGTAGGATGGGGAATATTTTAACACCTGATTTGCCCCCGAAGCCAATCCTTTAGTAGTTATTTTAGCGGGTGTGCCCAGATTGGGAGAGAATGTGAAGGAAAGCTTTGCCTCACTCAAAAATAAGTTCGCTAATTGGCTCGATTTGAATAGGCCGCTGCCCCCCTATATTGCGAGTGAGATTATAATGGTCAGGAGGACCTCATGGATTGGAAGAACAGTTAAAAGTATAGAAGGTGACTGTATAGTGGTCACCTTTAGAGACCCTAGAACTGTCTCTCACATATGTGTTTGGTTATACCAAGGAACGGATGGTATCATTCAGACATTACCATTAACCTTCTTTTACCCACTGTACCGCGCAGAGGCAGACAAGGGAAACCACATTGAATGGACAAGAGTAACAAGGAGGGGAGCGAACAGGGAGACGTGGAATAGACCAGATCCTATGTATATACCGGACATGTTCCTAAGCTACAATCATTTTCATTGTCTTGAGGCGGTAGATTGACTGAGCTCACTACAGAAGATAGTGGTGGAACAGGATGAGGAAGGGGTGGTAAGGGCCCCTTCAGAACAGCTAGAACTATTAAGTCAATTAGAGCCTAATCATATGGTGGTTTATAACCCAAAAGGTAGTGTATGCAGGAGGATGTGAATAAGGGCGAGTTAAGTGGTCAATGATAGTTTAAACCCCAATTTAGTACACCTGGGGGATAGAGATGGTGTACCCAGGGAAACGATAAGAATCCCTGAATTGGAACAAGCTAAAGGCCAGAGAGGGTATAAATTTGCCTGCTGGAATATTGCAGGTTGGAACAGCAAAATCGGGTCCTTGGGTTGGAGAGACACTGTGGATAGTTATGACATCCTCTGCCTTCAAGAGACCTGGAGTGTGGATGACATAAGTTATGAAGGATTTGTCTCGTTTAATCTACCAGCCCAAGGTTCGACCATGGGTAGAGCAAGAGGTGGTCTGCTGATTCTGCTGTCTATTAACCTCCCTGTGCAAGGTATTTTATTCGAGAAGGTTGGTTGTCATTCCCAATTGTTATGGTTGTGTCACAAAAATGGGCGTAATGTTTTATTGATCAATTATTATAATAATTTACCGGACTCATTACGCTCGACTGCTGTAAACGAACTGGAGAAGGCCATGGACAAGATCTGCCGGGCTAATTATGTTGATTTTGTATTCATCTGGGGGGGACTTTAATGTTCAAATGTGTCCTTTATCATTAAGCAAGGTATGTGGTTTCAATGATGAGAATGGTGACGGCTGTCTACATTTTACTCACAGCTTGTATGGAGAGTCGTTGAACACAGTCCTTGCAAAATATGATCTAGTTGCTTTACAAGCTGCAAGGGATTGTGAGGGCAACATTGTCCCTACATTCACTGGGAGGAATGCCGCTACGGTCATTGACCATGTGTTGATCTCAGATAACATTAGTGGGTTTTGTGATACTCCAGTCGTATTGGACCTTGTGATGAGTGATCATAATTGTGTCACACTGGTATTAACTATTTGGGGCAATAAAGTACTAGCAGCTAAAACCGTGGTTACCGATATTGTTCCAATCAGACCAAATGGCCATAGAATTAAATGGAGGGGAGACAACTCTGATATCCTATTGGCTAAAAGTGTGTTGGCCTGCTTGGCAAACCTCCATTGTTGCCTAGATGTGAACACTGACTCGAGGGACATTCTGATAAGTTTTAGCGAGATCAATGCCCTAATTGGTAACATTATAGCCATCACTAAGGTTAGTAATAAGAAAGCGAGGTCCGGATGGTTTGACACCGCTTGTTCGGACTCACTGCGGAAGTTAAAGAAGGCCCTAGCTAGCTGGCCTAGAGATAGGTTGATTATTAAAAACTTAAGGATTGCTTATAAAGGGCAGATAAAGCGTAGGAAGCATGAATTGCAGGAGGAAGCATGGGACAAGCTGGCCAGGGCTGTCGAACTCTCAGACAGTAAACTTTTTTGGGACACTGTTAATTGCCCCTTCCTCCAGAGCGATAGCACGCCAGTACTCACTGCCAAAGTTAGTGAAGAGTGCTGGGGTTTACATTTTACGAGCATTTTTGACCCGGAAGGGGGGGGGGGGCGAGTCAATGACTATGATGGCCAATCAATGGCCTACAATCCCACTAGGTATTACTGTTCCAGAGGTAGAGCTTGCTATTAGATGTAGTAAGGGAGGGAAAGCCACAGGCCCTGATGGGGTGCCCATCGACCTATATAAGGCCGACATTAAATTATGGGGCCCCGTCTTGACCAAGGTTTTTAATGCGGTAGTGGAGGAAAGTACCCCTCATACTTGGGGCGAATCCATAATTATCCCTATATACAAAAAGGGAGATAGGTCGGATGCGAAGAACTACCGACCTATCTCCCTTTTAGACTCATCACTTAAAACGATGAGTCGAGTATTGCTGGCCAGGCTGGTGGCATCCTTGCGCAGTCCCAATTTGGGTTCCGTAAAGGTTTGGGAACCATAGATCAGTGCATTAAGGTAGATCTTTTAATAGGAAAGTATACGCGCGCAAAGCAGGGTTCGTTGTTCCTTTGCTTCGCGGATCTTAGTTGCGCGTTTGATCTTGTGGACCATGCACTGCTATGGTCAACCCTGTTAGAGCAAGGCGCACCCCCTGGGATTATTTATTTTTTGGCCAGATTATATTCAAAATTATCAGCTCGCATAAGATATGGCCAAGGGGGAGAATGTACGGAGAGCATCAGAGTTAATCTGGGCATAAGACAAGGGTGCGTCCTTGCGCCCCTCCTTTTCTCCCTCTTTATTAACGCAATCGACACTGAACTTAAGCAGGTCAATTCTGACGCCCTACAAGCAAATGGTCTGGCTATTCCCATCTTACTTTATGCTGACGATTCGGTGCTCCTGTCTAGAACCCCTTGCGGCCTGCAGAGGCTAATGGACAAGTTTGCGGGATTCATTAAGGGCAGGAAGTTAAAAATTAATAATACTAAAACTTTTATTATGCAGTGCGGGAAGAAAATGAGGAAGCTGAAACCATTTTATATAGAGGATAAGAAAATAGAAATTGAAAAAATATTCTGCTATTTAGGTGTTACGTTTAGCAGTAATGGTATGTGGTCCCAAGAGATAACTAATGTGAAGGCCAAAATGTCTAAAGGTGCACACGGAATATTTAAATTTGCGAGTAAGCTTGGGGATCGTCGTATCCATGATATGCTGCACATCTACTGTTGCAGATGTGTTTCAATTGCACTATATGGATCCGGTGTCTGGGGGTATAGTCGTCACGTGGATCTACAGGTTGAGGAAAATTGTTTTATTAAAAAATTGTTATGTTTACCTAAATCAGCCTCAACCGAGATAACACACCAGGAATCGGGGTTGGAGTACTTGTCTGACTTAATTCCTCTGAGGCCCCTGATGGTGTGGAGAGCAATCTGGATGAAAGAAAAAACTGGTTTTACCAGGAGTATTATTAGCGACTGCCTTCTCCTAGATAAATGCTCACTGATCCCATGGATTCATTATGTTGTGGCAACAGCTAGAGACGTGTTTAATCTAGACGTCCAGGCTGACCCAGACAGCCTATCCGATATCCCCAAGAAAGAGTTAAAGTGCCGTTATTTGAGCATGAAAGCACAATTACGGAGGAATGTTAATATGCTGCAAATTACGCCACAATTTTACTATTCCAATGTGGTGACATCTGGCTTCCAAAATTATCTGAGGATAGTTACTAGACCATCCCACCGGTTTGTCCTCACTAGATTACGATTAGGAATCGGTCCCCACTTGGTGGCGTTCCCTCGTATTAAAAATCATCCTTCCTCACCCTGCCCCTGTGACAAGGTCACTAAACAGAGCGCTGTACACTTCCTATTTATCTGTGATCTTTATTTGCACCTTCGTATTGCTTATTTGAAACCTTTGTTTAAAAAAAAAGGCTGTAACAATGATAAAATCAGCAATGAGTTTACTGTTCTCCTTAGAGGATCCTGATATCTGTTTTTTTACAGCTACATTTATTCTGAAATCAATGACCGTTAGGAAAAGTATGGTCTTTTAATCTTCTAAGCTGTTTTTGCTTTTTAATTATTATGAGCTGCATTATGTTTACATTTTATGAATGATTTCTTCTTTTTTCCTTTTAATTGATATTTTTTAGTGATATTGGAATTAGAGTGTATCAGGAGGAATGTATTTCGTACATATTCTGTATGCTTTTATGATTGTTTTGTGAAATAATCGAATAAAGCTTCGAAACGACAAATGACTGGCCATGTTGTAACATTAGCATATTCTGTTCTATTATATCAATAGCAGATGATACAATGCTGTCCAGTGAATACATTCTGGAGGACAGAGTCGTTAACCCATTGTCCACTACAGACAGTGTTTTTTCCAAATGAATACGATCAATTTCTCTTAATTTTTCAGCAGTTTCAATTTGCGTTACTTTCAAAGCTTCGTTGTAAGCAGCGTATATACCGGCGTATATGAAACGTTTTTGACGCTGTTTGCGATGTCCCATTAAGAAATCTCGCAAGTCAGCACATACTTTAAGTAAAGTCAAGTGTTGCTTAATTTCAGGTAATGTAGATTTCTGTAGCCATTCGAGGCATAATTTGCCTACACTGTATGTTGTTATTATCCCTGGATGTTGTCTCTGGGAATATCTTGGGTCTGGCCTATTCTGTTTGAACCCCTGTGTTTTGTTCAGGAATCTATCTTGACAGGTATTACTGTCTGTGGGCCAGATCAACCATTTTTCCAATCAGGATTTGTTCTGTTTTGGTGTAAAATATGGGAAACGTCTATCTCTACATCTGTAGTGTTATTACTACCAGGTATGGGCTTTGGTATAGACGGTTTGTTTAAGTCCTTTATCTTGGCTAGGCCAAGACAGGTTCTTTGTTGAATGGTGTCATTCAGGAATATTATCTGTTCTGGGATCATGCAGGCTCTGAATAATGATTCTAAACCTTGTACCTGCCAGTCTTTTGTACCCCAGACTGTTTTAGTCTCAATGTTGTTTTTCCAAAATTCAAAACCAAATGTAGACATTTTTTCATAATATTTTTCAGCATAAATCAGTTTAGTATTTGTCAACATGTTTTCATTCCTGTCTTATTCAAAATTTTATAAGAAAACGTTGCTGGATCAGTGTTATTAAACCCTGAAAAGTATGGGAATTTTCCATAAAATGTTTTTGAACTGCCTTTTGGCGGTGTTGGACAATGCTCCCATTGATTATAAATAAAAACATTTCTAGGATTAGCAGATTTATGCAAATAGTGATGTCCATAATGATTAAAACAATACATTTCTTCATAATCTGATGAACCTTGTAAATAATCATGTTCTGTACATTTTGCTGACATTTCTAAATCTGACATCATATTATTAATATTTTCAAAGCCCCAATCATCAGAGAAAGTACTAGGTGATACAAAGTCACTTAAAGAAACCTTGAACTGATGTGGATATTTCAAGAGTTCATTCGGGCCATAGATTTCGTAATCAGTTGTGTCCCATGCTACACCACCAAGTATAGGAATGGCTGTGATGTTCACTGATGACAGTTCTCTTTTTTCGATGTGAGAAGATCTGTGAGGTTTTAGAACCAAGTTGATGTTCTGACTTGCTGTGTCCATTGTACTGTATTTTCCATCAATCATTCTTCCCAAGCTTAAAACCAAAATGAGCCAGAGCAGGAGGAAAAGTACACCTAACACAATCCACAATTCAATCCATGGTGAAATCAGATATGTTTCTACAAGTTGATAAAAGAGTTCTGTAATTTTGTCTTTGAAAGTTCTGTTTGCTGGCTTGTCCTCATGTTCACTTGGATCATCAAAAAAGTCATTGAAATTGATGAAGTAGCCAGATGCAGTACTGTCAATTGTAGGAATAGCTTCCGGATTTTCATTAATCATTGGATTTGTATGGTCAGAGGCTACATCATTGTAGACTGGTGTTTCTTGACGAACTGTTGCAGTTTGGGTTTCAAGAGGCACAAGTTCCATGGCTTTGTTGCATAGTCCTTTTTTATCCACTGCAGGTGTATCAAATGGGATTAGTCTCTCAGTTTGAACCTATTAGATTGTAGCAAGGTTTGGTCTTCTGCTACTTCTTGGGAGTCCACTGGGCCTACTACTTATTATTGTCCACATGATTGTGGTTTTACCAGGTCGATTGATACAACTCTGTTCTCCTTTTTACCAGCAAGGGGTGGTAGTACTACTGATCTTGTTCCGCTGATTGCCAAGACAGGTACTGCTTTTCTGTAAGAAGGCCCAAATTCCTTCTTCACCGCGATCTTTTCTCTGACCAGATCCCTAATCTTTGGAATCCAGACAGGTCTTGCTGGGACAGGTGGTTTTTCTTCAGTGGCCGTTGGCTTTAGCTTTGTGTTACTTAGACTTCTTCTTGTTTCATTTAAGTCCTGTAAAATAGCCAAACGATCTTTGATATTAATGGTTTTTTGTTTCACCACTCAAGTCTGACTATCGAGGTCTTCGATTTATCATTCTTGTACCAAACAAAAGTTCATATGGAGTGATTCCACCCAGAGAATTTCTTGGCAGATTATTAAGACTACGTTGGACACTTATTAGATGTTTGACCCACCCATCACCCGAACCGAATACCCTCACTGTTATAGATTGCTTTATGTCACGTTTTTTTCTCTCCACTACCGCATTTCCCTCAGGATGGAATGGACTAGAGTACCGCAATGCAATGCCCAAGCTGGCCATGGCCTCCTTGTAAGCTCGAGAGCTAAACGCAGGACCCTGGTCAGAATGTAGCATGCCAATTGCGTATGTGCCGATAAAGACTCGCAAATCTTTTATAACAGTTCTGGCGTCAGCCGACCGCTGGGGCCACATCCATATGAATCTCGTCTTAATGTTTATGGGATTGCTTCTTTCCGTGAGGATGTCTGCATGTAGATAGCATAATGCTGTCTAATAGAGGTGTCTGGGCTGGTATCTCGTCCGGTTCACAGCTACGATCTCTGTTGCAGTCCTGACAGTTCATTGTAAAATTATAAATTTGCACGCTCATCCCCGGCCACCAGTATTGTGATTGCAATTCTATTAGAGATTTTAAGATCTCTTGGTGCCTCAGACCCATTCCCAAGAAGCACACAATTTCGATCTGCAGAGGATATTCATGTTCGTATTCTAGATGTTCTAGATTTTTCATTTTGGGGTCAAATGCGTGTATCACGTCTGTTGCAGCAAGAGAATTAACCCATTGTATCCATTCTGGATCTAATGCCATAGCATTTGGAATGCTCGGTCTTGTTACTGCCTCAAGGGCTGATACTGCTGTTAAGACAGTTATGCTCTTCCCTTGAGCTAGGGTTTTTTCTTTTGTTACAGCAGTTTGAACCGCAGTCAGAATTTTTTCAGTAGAACTGAATTTCATTTCAGCTTGTGTGTACAAGTGTGATTTATAAGCTATTGGCACCGTTTCTCCCTCATTAGAGGTTAGGTACGTGAATCCGCATCTTCCTGGGATGACTCTGATTACAAGATTGCGTTCGTTTGCGCGTGTTTGCAGTTTTGTTTTAGTTAACATGTCTGTTCGTAGTGATCGTAAAATTTCTGTGTGTTTCTGTGTCCAATTAATTGGTTTGAAATAAGGTTTTATTAATTCGTAGAGAGGTTTAACCCTCTCTGCATAGTTTAGAATGTAAGTTCTTCCGAAATTCAGGAAACCTAGAATTGATTGTAAGTTCTTCAGCGTTTTTGGAGCTTGGAGTACTGCACACTTCTCTAAGAAGTTGTCTGCTAGGCTTTTGCCTTCACTTGATAATTCATATCCTAAAAATAGGACAGTTAGGTGGGCAATTCGTGATTTTTTATGGTTGAATTTGTACCCTTCAGATGCGAACCCAAGTATGATGGTGTTCACTCTTTTCAAGTGTGTCTCCAGGTCATCGTCTGTAAGATAGATGTCATCGACATAAGATAATGCCTCATCATCATACATTTGTAGTAACTCTGTTACCCTGGCTGAAAAGAATCCTGGGCTATTCTTGAATCCTTGTGGGAGACGACAAAATTGCCCTGGGCCCCCATACTTGAGAAAGCGGTCAACTACCTGCTTTCTGGTGCAATGTTTTCACAGAAGAAACCATTTGAAATATCTAATGTCGTTTTATATTTTTTGCGTACGATGTTATTCATTAGTGCTGCACTGTGTGAGTTTTGTACTGCAAATGTTTTGCAACAAGAGTTTAGGTGTCTGTAGTCCAAAACTAGACGGTATGAATTGTCTGGTTTGGAAACAGGAAACAAAGGATTGTTCATTTGTGAGGTACATGTTTCAATCACCCCCTGATATTCAAGTTGATCTAGGATCTCCCTGACTTGTTTTTTAGCTTCTTGCTTAACAGGATACTGCCTTTGTGCAGTAGATTGATTTTTTAACTGAATTTTATGGTGAGGAGAATGCTCATCCCATCCTACATGATTTTTATATAATGCAGGGGCTTGGGCTACTGCCCATTTTCTAGCACATGTGTATTTTTTATGAATTGGAATGTGATTTGAGAAGGCAGGCATAATAATTTCTTCGCCATGTGGGCATTCCCTGACAAACTCTGGTGGCCAGTCTTTCTCTGCTAGAAGGATATCATAGCCTTTAGATAGGTTCTCCCAAAAGAGACCTCTTATTTTCCTAGTTTTGTCCCCCTCTATACATAATGTTATTTTATATAATTTATGGGGTACACTAACTCTGGTGTCTGCAGTTTCCACTTGAATGTATTCATTCGTGTCCACTGTCTCCAGAAGATTCATCAGGATCTTGCGAGCTATGGTCACTTCTGCTGCACTGTCTAGCATTGTCTGGGCCCATTCTCCGTTCTTGAGTTGTGTCCTTAGAATCCTCGGCATGTTTTATTTTAATACTAGCTACCTTCTTTTTGGGAAATTGTAATTTTTTACTTTGATGAGCAGGTTCCTTGTCTTTGGACTTGACGCGCTCTTCTTTATGTTCTGACCGTCCTCTTTTTTCCGATTTCTGTGAGGAAGTCTGAAAAGATCGAGAGGGACGTGTATCAATATCTTGATATCTGTCAGGCTTTCTCAAATTGTCCCTATTTCTAAGGTTGTATCTTTTTTCAGAGGGCTCCCTTTGTGGAGACCTGCCCCCCCCGTTCTGGAGATCTATCTCTCCATTGAGGAGACTTTCCTCTGGACTGAAACTGTTTTTCTCGAAGAGTGGTTTGTTTATTACCCTCCCACCTCTTTTTTGGAGTATTGAGATTATTCTTGATAAACGTTTTTTCGGGATTTTCAGTTAGTTGGGGTTTTAGTGGTTTCTCACCCAAACTATCTCTACCTAGTTCTTCATAGGATTTTTCAATTATTCTGGCAAGTTCATAAGGTTGTTCTGCTATATCTGTTCCTTTCAATTTTTGGCAGATCGCCACAGATGCTGCTTCTCCTTTTATGTTGGCTAGCAGTATAGCCGAGACTTGCTTAAAGTCTTTCAGTAACTTCATACCTAGATTTAAAGCAGGCTCTGGACCGTATTCATTTTGAATCTGTCTTAGTACGTCTGGTATAACCGCCATAGACGGAACACCATGTGTTTTTGTATATATTGAAGCAAAGACTGTTCCCCAATTGTCACAGTCCTCCACATGTGGTGCGATCCCCATTGGTAGACAGATTGTCAGAATTCTGTGTTTTTCATGAGGTGTACTATCAGGGAATAGAGCCTCTATTTGAGTAATTTTCTGAACTAACCAGAACGGAATCTGTTCCCGTTTTGCGGGTAATTTGCCAATGACTGATTGTATAGTCTGTGGTGTAATTTTATTTGTGTTCCCCTGGTGAGGGGTGTGCTGTGGAATTTGTATTGCTGGTTGGACTGTTAAAGTCCGCATGACATATTGTACCAATTGTCTATGTATTTTAATTAGTTGTTTTAGCTGAACTAAAAGTTCTCCGCTTGACATTTTTTCAATGTCAGGATGTGGTGTATAGCTGGCTAGAACCGGCCATGTGGCTCCTGGTCTACCTAGTGGACCGAGCCTGGTAATGTGATTTTGTTGTTTTAGGGCGCCATTAAACCAGAGCTCATGCTCTTGGTAAGTTAGTGGAATTTCAACGTCCTTGAAAGGGGCGTATTCCTCTGGAGATTCCTCTATTTTGTAGTAGTGGAACTCGCGTGTCACAGCATTTGCTGCTGGAACATTTATTCATGAATAGAATACCTCTGTCTGCCGATATTCATGTGCCTCTACCACAAATATTACTGTACCACCTGTTGATGATACTCCATTTTCTATAAGTTTCATAGTTATGGGTTTCCTTATATTTACCGGGATGAATATTGCATCCGGGTCATTTTGTTGGAGAGTTGTGTCTATCGCTAAAAGTTGAGCTGCCAAAGCATCTCTTTCGTCGCCACTTCCCGTCATTTTGCTGACAGAAAGTTTGCAGAGCAAGTTTCAAGGAAACAAAGATTAGGTGCACAATATTTTGGAACACTGTATCCTTCAACGTTGACTATACCAAAAACTAATACATAGGAATCTTTTCCTACTAAGTTCTGGCGGATATTAACCTTTTACCCACTCCAGACGTCTATTGGAGTTTTTACGGAAAAAGGGGTCTGTGTGAAAAGCACGACTGAGTTACTCTAATATCTAGCGTTAAATTATCGCCTTACCAAACGTTGGGCACCATGTAGTGTAGTTCCTATATTTCCAATAGGCTCTGCGCATTGGAATAACATAAAGGATAGTTTAGACGTAGGACTGAGGTCGACTAGGTCTCTATTGAATATGTCAGACTTAATTATGAATGCCAGCTAGCTCAGAGGTCACTAGAAGCTTTCTCGAATTCACAAGAAGGGATTCGTTTCTGACAACCGCATAAACATGACAACTTTGCACCCCAAGAATAAGGAGTATATCTCCAGAGTCGCGGAAACAATAGATAGCTATTTCACTCAGTCAATCGTGCATGCTTAGTTTCAACAGGAGTGCAGAGAAATAGAGAGACATGCGTTTTCAATAAAAGTGGTTATTTATTGAGCAGTATTCTTTCTCATGCAAGAGAAGTGAATTGCCACAATTGCAATACTTGTCATAAAGTAAAGTGCGTACAGTAAAAGGAGTATTATGAAATAATACTGTGAAAGCATTTATATGGTTTCTAAGCCATAAGATACTTAAAAAGGATAAAATACATACAATGATAAAAGTTGACTAAACGTACCCAACTGGTGCTTCTAAAATACGCCTACCCCGGTGTACCTAACCTAAGCCTAGTGCGTGGGAAGGAGTAAGTGAGAAGTAGTTTAAGTTAAGATAGTTTTTGCCAAGAATCTGAATCAAGAATTCTCTATGGGTCTAATCAGCTCCGTACCTTGGTTATAGAATGAAGGAGGTCTTATATCTCTCTCTCAGGACTCGATCTCGTAGCAACCCGCGAGGGTGACAGGGAAACACTGGAGCTGGATTTCTCGGCAGGAGAAAAGACAGCCTCTCTCTCAGTGCGTCAAATGGGAGGGTCGGCTTCCTTCGGCACTCGCTTCAGCAGGGCGTCGGGCAAGTAGATAACCGATCTGCTCCAAACCACCGTGTGTTTTGCTAGGGCAGATGCTGGTATATCTATACATGGAAGGTGCCGAGTTTGACGTAAGGTTTGACGCGTTGTTCCCGCTGCACAAAGCTCCGCAGCCGTCCCCTGTCGCCTGAAGGTTCAAGCGGAGCAGTGTTTATTCAGGATGCCTCCGATTCGGGCCCAGGTATGCCGAATCCTCCTGCTTCTCTCCGGACACTTCTGCAATTATTTCCGCCGCAGGCCTGCCGCTGTAAACCGCACATCGGGCTCGCGTACGAGTTACGCCTCGACGCCCTCCAGCGCCCGCCTCCAGCCACACCTCGGTGAGAGTTTGTTGCACGGTATCGTCACATTCTGGGTATATATTGTCATGAAAAATACCTTATTGCGTAGCTGAGAGTGTCATCTATGCAGTCGCTTTATTTTTCTGAATATTCGTGGGCTGTGCACACAGGATAACTGTAGGATGGTGACCTGGTCGGGAGAGCTTGCCTAAAGAGCGGCCATTTCCTAGCGTGGCTAGCTCCGCCCCCCCCAACTGATTCACTCATTGTGATCTGATTTGCAACTAGGGCCTCTTTTACCTGGGTCCCTGTGTCTGTTTTCTGTCCTTGTCTGACCCTTGAAGGAGGTCATTTAAATTGAGTTAAAAAATAACCTATGTTTAGAAATACATGTGGAAAGAAGTCTGCAGGGGTCTTGGCTACAAGTGCTGGAAGCCCTGGGGCAGCAGTCCACCTGTGGCTGTTCTAATGCCCAAGTAAAGCGGCAAAAGAGACTCCAGACTTTCAAGGCCTCTTTGCTCTTCCATACCTGCCAACTAAAACAAATATTTCACTGTATGATGAGGGGGCGGGGCCATGGAGGAAGCCGCTGACTCCAGAAAGAAGAAAACAATCTTTCAGAGGCTGGTACCAATATCCTGGGGTGCTTACACACCCCTTAATGGAGGTGGGCAGTTCAAAGCCTCTAAAAAGAAGCTGTAAATCAACTTTTTACTGTGGTTTCCATCTCACATTCCCTGGCATGTGTGATATCGGCTCCTCACCAGATGACAGTGTCACACGGTGGCACCGTGTGAGTTGGCAGGTCTGCCCTGCCCAGCAATGCACAGAACATGGGTTCTAAAGTAGCAGAGAAAGTGAAACCAACTCTGCTCCCTCTTAAAGAGAGCACAGGAACTCACTTTCAGCACAGATTGGCCCTAGTGTCTCCCCTGAACTATTATTATTATTTAGAAACTTATAAAGCGCTCAGCTACCCCCAACGGGGGTGTCCCTGCGTTAAGACAGGCGGCAGATGCAGGTACCAGAAAGGGGGTAAGGGCTAGAAAACAGCCATGTCTCCAGAACACGTCGAAAGATAGTTTCAGACTCGGCCGAGAGTGGCGGGCTGTTCCAGGTTTTGGCCGTAATCACTGCAAAGACTCTGCCACCCATTCTAGGCCGGCGGAAACAGAGAGTTGGCAAGAGGTGGGAATGATTCGATCTAAGGGTACGGTTGGACTGGCAGTGCTTGAATTGAGCTCTAAGATACGCTGAACCGTGACCCTGAAGCGCTCTAAAAGCCAGGACAAGAGACTTGAATTGAATGCGTTTGATCACAGGAAGCCATTGGAGCTTCTTCAATTGGGGTGTGATCGAATGGCGATATGGGATTTTGCATATCAGCCTAGCTGCCATGTTTTGAACGATCTGTAGGCATCTAATCAAATATGCTGGTGCCCCTGCTAGAGATCGCGGGTCACCCGACCAATAATTTCGCCACTTCTGGCTTCGGGCCCATATACTTTACTTTATCATATACATTGATCAGATGACCACACAATCTACTATCAATAATTGTGAGTTCCCTTTTCGATTTATTTCCAGTGTACCCAATTTACCATCCACCGTTATGGGTACCTATGACCACGATGGGTCAGGGAGCTAGCTGTAAAAGGAAAGGCAGCAAAATACAAACCCAACTTTATTGTATTTTATTTCATGAAATGACCACGGACAACTGAGAAGTTTTAAAAGTTTATCTTAGATTTCAGATTCTGCAATCATACAGTTTATAGTAATGAGGCAATCTATAATCAGAATAACGAAGAGCACATAACCATACAGGAAGAGTATACAGGTAACCATCTAACCTTATAATGAGGGAATTCAGAAATAACGGAAATGAAATTCGAGTGAGGGTACTAAATGCTAGGAAAATTTTATGCACGTTTTAGGATTTTATCATTAGGTCATATTTCGAGAGAAAAGACACGGGAAAACTTATACATCTATGAAAGGTAAAAGTGCAACACGCTATAAATCTAACGTTATTACTTCGATTCAATATTTAAGAGAAATTTGTAAAACATTAATTAATTCATAAACAGTATGGTGAGATTTATACTAAAAGGCAGGGGAACATAGGAACATGCTATGAAAATGCAAACTGTAAATGACTTTAATGAGATGCAATGATTTGCAGAGAAAAACATGGAAAATTAACATATGCAAAGGGTATGTCTTTATTGAAGCAAAGACAGAAAAATAGAAAGGTGCAGTTTTAAGAACTCAGAGCGATATTTACCTAGACTGGTGTGAAAACCAACCCTGGCCACGGGTCAGTTAAGGACAGGAAAACCCTCAAGGAAGGATAAACCTCAGTGGGACAGCAGGTGCAGAATGGACACCCCAGGACAGGACAGGAAACCCAGATTAGGATCAGGACAGGACCACCAGGATACGACCAGCACCCGCAGTTCGGAAGCAACGCCTGCGCTCCACCCTCTCTGCAGCTATCAGTCAGGACCCCGATTGGGTCAGCGAATTCCCCAGCAAAGTGCTCCGCCAGCACTTAAGGTTCAATAAAACCTTCAGAGTCTATGGTCAAATTTCGGACAGAGAGCTCCGCAGCACCTCTGTATCAAGTCACCTATTGAGTGCGTTGGGTCAGTGACAGGTCAGCTATTCAGACAAGTCGGACAATTTCCCTAGGTGAACCTAGGCTAGATATACTCTTTTGGGTCAGTGTACCACCCCCCAATGTTGCAAAGTGTCAGAATCCCCAAATTTCGATTGGTCCTAAGGTAGGATTTGGTTAACACACCAATCAAAACAGACTATTCTAAGGCCTAATTTGCATGTTACGGTGCCGCCTAGCAAGATTGGGGTTCCCATGAGAAAGTCGCACAGAATACAATTCAAATGACTACAATTGTATCAGTCTAGGAACACTGGCTCCATCCTCCTGCGTCAGAGGTAGCGCTCTCAGGAGCCTCTTGACTGTGTCTGCCAGCTGGCTGTATTCCACGGTCCATGGTTGACTCTGGCCTTGCATCTGGAGCATGCGCAGAAAGGACCTTCAAAATGGCTCACGACCCATTCGGACCCCCATTTCCCATGATACATGAAAAGTAAGCGAAAACAAATTAGTACATAAAAATAAATGAATGTACTTCATGTCAGGATGTCGTACTTTAGTTTCATCATTATAAAAATATACTATGCATTAATGGTAAGTGCAACGAACAATGTCACAAGAGCAGCAGCACAAAGCTTCACCACGTTATCAAAGCATAGCCATCTTATTGCTTATTACGCATGCGCACCCTTTCCCTCCAAAACTATCTCTACGCGAAGTCACGTGAGTGTGACTGACGCATGCGCAGAAGAGGAAAGTCAAGCAGCGGCCATTTTAGGGACAAGAATTAATCGTATTAGTAGAACACATAAGCAAGCATCTCTATGATACCCACGCACATTCAAAATACATAAAATTAGTAACACAAACAATTTAAGTTACGAGATTATAACAGTTTTTCTAGGTTCTTGACTCGAGCAAGTCGCGATGCGAAATCTTGCTCTTTCAATCCCCTCTTTGATGATATTTACTATCATCACAAAAAAAATTGAACCAGATGCCAACTTTCTTTCACACCTTGTACATTTCTATCTCTTCCAACAGGCGATTCAGTTTCTCTTTCTCATTTTTGGTAGGGTGAGAATTTTTCACCTTTTTATAAATCTGATTATTCATTTCTTCCAATTCAAGCTCATCCGCACTCCGTTTCACTCCTCTCGCATTCACTTGGTATTTCTTTGTGTGTTTGCGACATTTGCAACAGACGAATATGAGAAATAGGATAAGACCTATCACTCCAATTGGCATCAGTACCTTAAGTAATAAGCTTTTACCTAAACTAGCAAACCAATGTCCTACATTGGAGAGACCATCAACCAGTCTCTTCCAGGCACTGTCAACCTCGAGTGGTTTGAGTTCCTTTTCCAAATTAGTAATGTTTTTCACATATCTTTTGAGCTGTACGCTTTTGTCCGGAATGTAAGTGCAACAATGTTGCGCCTTCAACATCCGACAGACTCCGCCCTCTTTTGCTAATAAGGTGTCAAGAGCAAGTCTGTTTTGCAAAACCATTGATCTGATCGCAACCATTTCGGTATTGACCAGCAGAAATCCATGAGCCGTGTCAGTAGACAACACATCCACTATTGTGGACAATTTGCAAATTCTGTGAGTATTCAGAACCACTCCCACTCCAGGTATCAGTGCACTAAAAATACTACCCATTATTTCACCTACGCTTTCTCTTTTGCTACGCACTAAGCCATTAGTGTTTTCACTGCTTCCAGCAATTTCATTCACATGGTATATTCTCGGGAAAACAATGCCAAAGTAGCAGCTTCCATACCAGTGATCCGGCAATTTGAAATAAGCCTTGTCTCCACATATATAATAAATTCCAGGAAACACAGGCTCTGACCCATTTTTGAATCCCCAACCTCCAATTACCTTATAATTGTGCTCACATTGACTGGAACCAATGAAAATGTTATTATAATAACTAGTCTTCTCGCGATGAAGACAGAGTTTCCCTTTCTTCTCGCAATCCAGCAACAAAGCAGGCCCTGCCCCGCCATTTGAGGTGCTTTCCATGTTTTCAGCCCATTTAGGTGTTTTCTGCCTTTTGTCATTTGCCTTTCTTTGGAAACTCTCCCTTCTCTGCCATGTTCAAAAATATCTTTTCTTGTTCATGTAATGAACAGGTCAAGTTGTCTCTGTGTGCTTCATTTAAATCTATGGTACCTATAGTCAGAAAATATTCTCCCATATAACGTGTAACGTCACTTTTGGTATGTACAGGATTCAGATTTCCACGTATAGGAAGTTCAGAAAAGATCACGTCATTGTTAGAGTAATAGTACTGTAACGGTCCTCTTTTGTAAAATAAGTTTGCTAAAATACTACAGGAGATTCCATAGGTCAGAGGTAGGTGATGATATGTCACGCCTTCAGCCACAGAAGTAGGTAGCTTCATGCAGATATAGCAATCTTCTATTTCCATAGTTTCTACATAATGCACTAACAGGTTTGCGAAAACATTTAAATGAGTCTTGTTTCTAACTCCGTGGTAATGTAGTCCTTCCTCATCTGATGCTTCTAAGTCTCATTTTGTCTGTCTGAGTGCTTTTTCACGTCTTTCTATACTTCGTGTTGTCAGTTCTTCAGTGTCAGTAGTCTGGGTAGGGTTAATATTAGTATTTTTGCTTACCATAAAAGGAATGAAAACTGTTAATCCTATCCAAATTAATATTACTATAACTATACTACATATACACACCTTGCAGCATGTTTTGCAACAACTGCGACTAGGTCTACCACTCACGTTTGTATCAGACATTTTGGCTCAGAAGAAAAATTTTAACCCCTCTTTGTAGCTTTTCCCAGGTATCTTTATTGCTGCGCAATTTCACGGCGGTTCTTCCTCTTCCTCTGCAGAGTAATCAGTAATCTGTTCTCCGTCGCTTTCGTCAGTAATATCAAGATCTTCAAAGTTTTCCAAGATTAAGTAGGTCCACTCCGGATCCTTGTATTTTTCGTTTTGTCTTTTTATTCTTTCACTCCTTCTCTTGCAGCTATCTTCAGGTATTTCTGCAATTCGGGGACTTCTTCTTATGTCTGCAAGCTTCTCTTGGACTGTTTTTATTCTTAATTTTAGTCTCTTAATATACCTTGGCTCAATGTGCTTCTTTTTCTTGAGTCTTTTAGCTGGCACTGTTATTTGGCTTTCTTCTAATGTCCTTTTATTTTCACTTGTTTGTGGCACTTTGATTTCTGCCTTCTCCCTTTCTGTCTGACTAGTCCCAGGTCTTGTATCTATTTCTTCTGCCTGGTTACTAAGCTGGCCTTGTTCAGGTATATTTTGCGTTTAGTTTTCAAATGTCTCTGTTTCTATGTCCTGAACATGTTCTCCTAGTTCTGCCTGATCCTGCTCGAGCACTTCGATCCCTTGATTTTCTTCTGCTCGAACTATTACACTATGTCTAGTCTGTCCCTTTTCGATATCAGGAGTCAGTGGAGGAGTATCGATCACTTGTTCTGTCCCTGTCTGACCTTCTTCTTCGTCCTCAGATTTGATGTGAATCTCAATGATCTGAGGGTCTTCGCCTGTGCCTTGCTCGACCTCTCTATTCCACTCTCTGTCTTCTCTTATTCGCTCTCTTGTTCTGAGTGGGTCTCCAGGAAGGTCGATTATGGGTATCCAATCTTCTGGCCAAATCCTCTGCAGCTCGTCATCAGCTACTTTCGGACCAACATCTGTGCAATCCTCAGCAGTACTAGTGCTTGGCCATACGTCATCGGCTACCTCTGGACCAACGCTTACAGGACCCTCAACGGGACTGGTGCTCGGCCGTCTGATATCAGCTACTTCAGGACCAACGTCTGTAGACCCCTCAGCTGGACAACCTTCGGTTCCAGGTTCCTCGTCGGGTATCACCTTCTGGGTATGGCTGGCATGGATCCACCTGGGAACGCCTGCACACTTCACCGCTGTCGTGGTGACCAGGATTACTTGGCGCTTTTGTCCCCACCTCGGTTCAAGGCAACTCGAACGAGTATGCTTCTTTATCTTAACCCAGTCACCAGGAACCAATTTGTGAACTGGTGTTGTCGGGTTGGCGACGGCGTCTGCCCCAATCTGGCGAGAGATAGAACGCACTTGGTCACCCAGTTGCTTGCAGTATTCAAGTACCAAATCATCAGAAATGCTTAACAGTTTGTATCCTGGTACCCAAGCTTGTCTCATCACTCTTCCCATCAATATCTCATGGGGGCTCAAGCCTGTTCTTCGATCTGGAATGCTTCTGAGTCCCATCAGAACAAGAGGCAAGGCATTTATCCAATTCAAGCCAGTAGAATCACACATTTTTGCCAATCTATTTTTTATAGTGCCATTTATTTGTTCTACCACTCCAGAAGCCTCTGGATGATATGCACAGTGCAGCTTTTGGGTGATCCCGAATGCTTTGCAAAGCTGGGCCAAAATTTCATTCTGAAAATGTCCGCCTCTATCTGAGTCAATAAAGACTGGAACCCCGAATCTAGGTATCAATTCTTTTAGTAGGAGCTTAGCTACTGTTATGGCGTCATTCTGTGTGGCAGGGTAAGCTTCCACCCACTTTGAAAATAGGCAGACAATGACAAGGACATACCTTTTTCCCTCACAACGAGGCATGGTAATGAAATCAATTTGTATTCTCACAAAGGGACCCCCTGATCTCCCAATTTTCATTAGTTCAACTACTGTTCTTTTGCCAGCGTTGAACTGCTGACAGGTCAAGCACCTCTGGCAGAGAGATTCTGCTACTTTCCTGAATTTCTTGTTGTACCAAGTCTGTTGAAATACCAGAACCATGGCGTCCCTCCCAATGTGTGATCCCTCATGTATCAATCGGGGCAAGCAGATGTCTGGGTAACACAGGCATACCATTTGGGCCCACAATGATACCATCCTCACGTCTCGGTTTACAACCTTGTTCTTTCCACTTCTCTTTCTCTTCCCAGGGCGTCACATGCTGCCATTCTCTCACTTCATCCCATGTAGGCACTTCTTCAAACATTCTAAGTTGGCAGCTGTTTCCAACCCTACCCCGATTGGGATTTATTCTCATTTGTTCCATAGCACATTGTTTTGCCACCCGATCAGCAAAATCATTTCCCAAAGATACAGGGTCAAGGCCCTTCTTATGAGCAACACATTTGACCACTGCCAATTCTTTTGGTAATTGGATTGCCTCTAAAAGGTCTTGGACAACCTTTCCATTCCGAATGGGGGTACCTGAGGAAGTCAGGAATTCTCTTTGTAGCCATAATCGGCCAAAGTCATGCACAACCCCGTAACAGTACTGACTATCAGTATACACTGTTACTTTTTTGTCTTTTCCCAATTTGCAAGCTCTTATCAGGGCGATCAATTCGGCTACTTGTGCAGACTTTACTCCAAATAGATAAGATGCTTCTTCAATTTTGTTTAACGTGACCACAGCATAGGCAGCACTTAGGCCTCCGAGTTCATGCCTTAGGCATGAACCATCCACGAACCATTCCTCATCATGTACAGGCAAAGGAGTTTCCTTAATGTCTGGGCGAGGTTTAGTACTGAACTCTGTCAGGTCAATGCAGTCATGCTCATTATCTCCCTTATCTCCCATTATCATTGAGTCAGGGAGTAGAGTGCCAGGGTTTAAAATGTTACATCGGGTAATGACAATATTTGCAGCACCCATGAGAATCCTCTCATATTTAGTCAGCCGACTAGGGGTGAGATACTGAGTTTTTGTACGAGTCAATAGGATTACAACTGCATGTGGAACATACACAGTTACAGGATGTCCCATAATAATAGACTCACTTTGTTCTAAACTGGTGCAGGTTGCAGCTACTGCTTTTAGACATCCAGGTAGTCCAGCAGCCACTGGATCCAAAGTGGCAGAAAAATATGCCACAGGCCTTCTGGTCAAACCATGCTCCTGAGTCAGGACTGACAATGCACAATTGTCACGAGTGTCACAGAATAAGCCAAACTCCTTAGAGTAGTCAGGCATTCCCAGAGCAGGGGCTGTACACAGGCAATTTCTCAACTGTGTGAAAGCTGTTAAGCTCTCATCATTCCATTCAACTGGGTCCTTTGCTCCTTTCTTTGTCATTTGTATCAAAGGCTTTGCAAGGACTGCGAATCCCACAATCCCGTGCCTGCAGTAACCTACAACTCCGAGGAACATTCTTATTTCTTTCTGAGTACGGGGTAACTGCATATTTTGAATTATTCTGACTCTCTCTGAGGTGACTTTTCTGATACCTTTTTCTATCTGGTGTCCCAGATATTTCACTGATTTTGAACAGAACTGTAATTTCTCAGGGGCCACTTTATGTCCCTTTTCACTCAGGTGATTCAGTAGGGCAATGGTGTCAACCACGCAATCCCTATGGCTTTTAGACGCCACCAATAGGTCGTCAATGTACTGTACCAAAACAGATTTTCCAGGTAAGACTAAAGTTTCCAGGCATTTTTTCAATATCTGATTAAAGATAGAGGGGCTTTCTGTGTACCCCTGGGGTACCCTGTTCCAGACATATACGTTACTGTTGAAAGCAAATGAGAAAAGAAATTTGCTATCTGGATGCAATGGGATCAAAAAGAAAGCATGACATAGGTCTATCACAGTGAACCATTCAGCATCCCAGGGGATCTGATACAGAATCACTGCTGGGTTCGGGACAATAGGGCAGCAAGGGACCACTATCTTGTTTACCTTTCTCAGGTCCTGCACTACTCTGTACTTGCCATTAGGCTTTTTGATGCCCATAATGGGTGAGTTGCACGGGCTACTCATTACTTCCTGCAATTTCTGTATTTCAATAGCAACACCTGCTCTTACTTCTGCACTCATTCTGTAAGGCTTGGTATTGGGGTATACTGCATTTTCCTTCATGGCTATTTGTATGGGGTCTATGTTTTTCATTAATCCCACATCCTTTCCTGTAAAGTCCCACACTTCTTGTTTCACCGTCTGCTGGAGTTTTTCAGGTAAGTCCTGTATAGTCAGTCGTTTTATTTCTGAGTCGGGTCTAATTAACATTAGCTTGTAGATACCGTCTTCATCTGGGGTTTGAATTTCGACGCCCTTTGGTGTGCAAAAGATGGTACAATTCATTTTGCACAGCAAATCACGTCCCAGTAAATTTACCGGACTGGTATCACAGACAACAAATCTGTGCATTTGTTTAAAGTTTCCAATTGAGATCTCCATGGGTTCGGTAACGGGTGTACTAATCAATTGATTAGATACTCCTACTACTTGGATTGCTTCTCCCGAGAGGGGTAGGTTTGGAACGTCCACTGTTCTCACAGTAGAACGGGTAGCACCAGTGTCCAATAGAAAGGTGACATCATTTCCATCAACCTTTCCTTCAATGTATGGCCCTGACTGGTCTACCGGCAAAGAGGCGCCAAGTACGCACTCCTCGTCCTCCCCTCTCAGGCCCCGTCAGTACTGGTCATCACAGAAAAAAGTGTTGTTCAACAAATACTGCGAAGTTGCTGTATTTCTATCTTCATTGCCTCCCCAGATTTCTACATCATCACCCTGTGGTGACTTCCCTTTAAAAATAGGTTTTGCCGCTCGAGGCACTTGAATCGTTTTTACCTGCTGCTGGGTCTTTCTTTGCTTTTCATTCTGCGTCTGTGGAATTAAATCAGGTGTTTGGGCATTATCACCTTGTAAATACGGACACTCGTCTCGCCAATGTCCAATTTCTCCACACTGGTGGCAGGGAAATTTCTTTTTCGCTTCTTCTCTACTCATTTTAGGCCTAGGTTTTCCTCCACCCCCAGCCCCAGGGCCTTGGTTCTGAGTAGTTTTGTTTAACTTACTCAATTGCTTTTCCTGCTGTTCTGCGAGCTTTACTTGAGCCCACATCACCTTCTCCTTCAGGGCCTTTTTCTTTTCTGCCATTTCGTCCTCACAGTACTTTGCGTACCGTAGGACCTCATCTATCTTTTTGGTATGCCAACAGATTTTATTATCCTTTATCCACTGACAAATTTCGGGTCTTAAACCGTTTACAAACCTGTAAATGAAATGGGTCATGTCCTTCATCTCGATGTTATCTATACCACTGTATGTTTTAAATACCTGCAACAGCCTTTCATAAAAGAATGCACAGTCTCGTCCCTTTCCTGCGTGGTTCTATCTATCTTGGTCCAATCAGTTTCCTTTGCAGGTACTTTTATTTTCAAATGTTGAATTACTTGTTCATACTTCCTCATCACTTCCTTCGATGGTTCCCCTGTTTTGTCATCTCTTGGGTATTCCTCACTAGGCCAAGCTATGGCTATCTTACACTCAGTCCACAGATCTACAGGGACCACTATGTCGAAGAACCCATCCAGGTCCTTCCACAAGCACTTTTGCACTTTTACGAATCTTTCTACCTGCCGGTACCAATCGACTGGCTTTTCTCGCAATTTCGGGAAGTCATTGGTAAAGGACACAATATCCTGTCGGGACCATGGAACATGTACATATTTTCCTCCGGGCACTTCCCGCATAGGGCATAACTGTTCTGGTTTGTCTACCTCCTTTAGGACAAATTCAGGAGTTACCTGCCTAGACCTGGCCTCATCTTTTTTCCTAGCCCATCTGGCTTTCCATTTTTCTACGTCTCCCCATTTCTGCAACACTGACAATAGTTCTTTGACCTGTGCCTTTTTCCCTGATATATTCAGGTTTTCCAAATCTTTGTCTGAAAATTCTGCTCGGTATGGTTTCTGCAAGGGTTTCGATTTAGAAATGTCTATTCCCATACTAGCAGCAGTATCTGTCAATTTTTCATGAAGTACTCGGACATTGCGGGTAAGACTTTTGCACATAAACAACAGCTCTTCTTCAGAGTAGGTATTTAATCTGTCTAATCCTACGTTTCCTGCCATTAATTCTTCTATTTCTACTCTCAGTTTGTAGAGGTCTAAAGGTTTTGTTTGCGAAGTTTGTTTCTCTAATTCTTGACTCCATCTTTCGATTTCCTCAGGTGTGACCAAAGTGACACGTCTAGTACCCGAAGTCGATTCCATTTGAATCTCCCTCGCATTGAAAGGATTATGTCTTTTCTGCATCCTTTTCCCTGTATTTCTAATGGGCAGATCCATCAGTGAGACCTCAGATTCACACTCACTCGTCTGTTCATCTATAATTAATGGTTCTGGTCTGGGCTGTGCTATAACGGGAGTAATGACTGGAGGTTTTGGACTTTCATGCCG
This sequence comes from Lissotriton helveticus, assembly GCF_964261635.1. NCBI lineage: Eukaryota > Metazoa > Chordata > Amphibia > Caudata > Salamandridae > Lissotriton > Lissotriton helveticus. Next base: position 89,502,354 of record NC_136064.1, read on the forward strand.
ATCCCCGTACAATGAAACTACGGGTCCGATTGTTACTGGGATTGTCAATGCTTCAGGACTGGTATTTAACTGGGTCATTTTCTGAATGATCTCAGCTCTCTGTTTTGCTAGAACCTCCCGCTCCTTTTCTTCCAGTAATCTCTCTATGGATTTGTCATGTAACACCTGCGGGGTTAGTGTGGGAGCATAACTTGGGGCAGTGGGATGAGTCTCACTAGGTCCTTCACCATAATTTGGTTTTGGGAATAAACTTCCTGTACCTAGGGATCTTCGTTCTTCCTCATACTGAGGCTGTAATAACGGCATTCCTGAACTTGAGGGTCTCATCTCGCCTCCGTAGGGAGGTCGAGAACAAAAATCTCCTTCATGGGAATATCCTATCTCCCCACTAGCTGACATTCTGGGGTAAATGTTTCTGGTATCCACTGGTCCTAGACTCTCGGTATAGGGAGGTATGTGGTAACCCCCTCCTACACTTGCGGACCTAACTTCTTCCTGAGGAGGAAGTCTTCGGGAAATATCTCCTGCACTGGAAGGTCGATGTCCTTCATTATAAGGAGGCGGACTTCTCGTACATAGGTCATCTAATAATTCATCATCCGACTCTCCGATGGGTACCCAATGTTTAGATTTTTCCAACGGTTTCTTTCCCCCAGAAGGATCATCTGCTGGCAGCATGGGAAACAATCCCTCCACTATCATGTTCTGCCTCCACTGTTTCATCTTTTTAGCTCGTGCTTCCTGCTTCAATTTTGGATAAAATTTAGTTAACCCTTTATCCATCCATGGCTTATCCCTTTCGAAAGCCTCGATTTCCCATTCCTCTAGCGCTTCATACTGCGTTAATCTAGGTCTGGGATGTAAATCATTCATTCGGGTTCTCAAATTGAATAGAATTCTGCTGTTAAATGTTCCATCTAACGGAAAAGCCAATACTCCGTCATCTTTCGTGTATTCCACCCAATTCTCCAACCATACACATGTGTTGTACCCTTTATCGAACATCATGAATGATGCAGGAGTATTTGGTTGCGGTATGACAACACCTTCTCTAGTTTTAATCGGCTTGTCCTTTTTGAAATAATTCTTCACTTTGTTTACAAGAGACACTTTTCTCTTAGTTCCGTACATAATGTCGTTTTTGACGCCTTTCCACTGATCGTTCTCAAATCCCATATAACGTGGATCAGGTCTGGTATGCGGTCTATACGAATGCCACATACGATTTTACGAGTGATTTTGTTTACAAAATCACTTCCAATCCGAGTGCGTCTATTATTTTCCTGCGACCAATGAAATGCACGAGTTCAAAAAATCTCGACCAATTGGTGCGCGGCCTTTTTCGCGAGACAGTTCCCACGCTCTGGCGCTCGCCCCTCCTTTACAATTCTTCAGCTCTGTTACCAGTTCGCTACGCCTACCAATCCCAGCGCGGCACGGAATGACATCAGAGCCGCTTCGCGACTGACTCCCTCCTTCACAAGGTAACGGAAACTTTCTTACTTTCTAAAGTGTTCAGTGCTTAGTTATTTAACAACGAATACACATTCGCCACTGTGTTCAAGTGTCTAGACAGGAAAGATTTGTTTTACTGCAAGTAAACTACTTCCATTTACTTTTCACTCACTACGAGTAGATCTCTTCTGCCTACCCTTCACACTAGCATTGGAGAACCTGTTACTCCCCTAGACTCATCCACCTTTCCGGGATATATCCGAGCCTAAAGTTTCCCTGGCGAACCCCTTTGCTTTCACTCGAGCTCCGATGAACCTGCTACTCTTCCGGTGTGACCCTCACTAGGTTATGCCACAGTAGGAATTTTGCCAATGAACCTCGTCACTAACATTTATTCAATCATACATTCAGAAAAACCCTAGTTAGTGCTTCCAGTTCTGCCTAACCTGCACCAACTTTCCTTGGGCCAGTGACCTCAAAGCAAGTGGATTCTATTCACCACTCGCTATTCAATTCCCCGGGGATTCTTAACAACATAAAAAACGGTTTACGTACGAATGGATTAATACATATAACAGTATAATAACAAGAACAACAATTTTAAAACATTTCATAATTTTTCAAAGTAAACAATTTTCAAGCGAGTGATCAATTCTCTTGAAGCGCCTACTCTTATAGCAGCATCCGACTTAGCTAGACTAACTAGTCCTACCTAACCTTTAACTATTCCCTAACCATCCTCTTCGCTACCAGAAAATTACTGCTAGAGATCGCGGGTCACCCGACCAATAATTTCGCCACTTCTGGCTTCGGGCCCATATACTTTACTTTATCATATACATTGATCAGATGACCACACAATCTACTATCAATAATTGCGAGTTCCCTTTTCGATTTATTTCCAGTGTACCCAACTTACCATCCACCGTTATGGGTACCTATGACCACGATGGGTCAGGGAGCTAGCTGTAAAAGGAAAGGCAGCAAAATACAAACCCAACTTTATTGTATTTTATTTCATGAAATGACCACGGACAACTGAGAAGTTTTAAAAGTTTATCTTAGATTTCAGATTCTGCAATCATACAGTTTATAGTAATGAGGCAATCTATAATCAGAATAACGAAGAGCACATAACCATACAGGAAGAGTATACAGGTAACCATCTAACCTTATAATGAGGGAATTCAGAAATAACGGAAATGAAATTCGAGTGAGGGTACTAAATGCTAGGAAAATTTTATGCACGTTTTAGGATTTTATCATTAGGTCATATTTCGAGAGAAAAGACACGGGAAAACTTATACATCTATGAAAGGTAAAAGTGCAACACGCTATAAATCTAACGTTATTACTTTGATTCAATATTTAAGAGAAATTTGTAAAACATTAATTAATTCATAAACAGTATGGTGAGATTTATACTAAAAGGCAGGGGAACATAGGACCATGCTATGAAAATGCAAACTGTAAATGACTTTAATGAGATGCAATGATTTGCAGAGAAAAACATGGAAAATTAACATATGCAAAGGGTATGTCTTTATTGAAGCAAAGACAGAAAAATAGAAAGGTGCAGTTTTAAGAACTCAGAGCGATATTTACCTAGACTGGTGTGAAAACCAACCCTGGCCACGGGTCAGTTAAGGACAGGAAAACCCTCGAGGAAGGATAAACCTCAGTGGGACAGCAGGTGCAGAATGGACACCCCAGGACAGGACAGGAAACCCAGATTAGGATCAGGACAGGACCACCAGGATACGACCAGCACCCGCAGTTCGGAAGCAACGCCTGCGCTCCACCCTCTCTGCAGCTATCAGTCAGGACCCCGATTGGGTCAGCGAATTCCCCAGCAAAGTGCTCCGCCAGCACTTAAGGTTCAATAAAACCTTCAGAGTCTATGGTCAAATTTCGGACAGAGAGCTCCGCAGCACCTCTGTATCAAGTCACCTATTGAGTGCGTTGGGTCAGTGACAGGTCAGCTATTCAGACAAGTCGGACAATTTCCCTAGGTGAACCTAGGCTAGATATACTCTTTTGGGTCAGTGTACCACCCCCCAATGTTGCAAAGTGTCAGAATCCCCAAATTTCGATTGGTCCTAAGGTAGGATTTGGTTAACACACCAATCAGAACAGACTATTCTAAGGCCTAATTTGCATGTTAAGGTGCCGCCTAGCAAGATTGGGGTTCCCATGAGAAAGTCGCACAGAATACAATTCAAATGACTACAATTGTATCAGTCTAGGAACACTGGCTCCATCCTCCTGGGTCAGAGGTAGCGCTCTCAGGAGCCTCTTGATTGTGGCTGCCAGCTGGCTGTATTCCACGGTCCATGGTTGACTCTGGCCTTGCATCTGGAGCATGCGCAGAAAGGACCTTCAAAATGGCTCACGACCCATTCGGACCCCCCTTTCCCGTGATACATGAAAAGTAAGCGAAAACAAATTAGTACATAAAAATAAATGAATGTACTTCATGTCAGGATGTCGTACTTTAGTTTCATCATTATAAAAATATACTATGCATTAATGGTAAGTGCAACGAACAATGTCACAAGAGCAGCAGCACAAAGCTTCACCACGTTATCAAAGCACAGCCATCTTATTGCTTATTACGCATGCGCACCCTTTCCCTCCAAAACTATCTCTACGCGAAGTCACGTGAGTGTGACTGACGCATGCGCAGAAGAGGAAAGTCAAGCAGCGGCCATTTTAGGGACAAGAATTAATCGTATTAGTAGAACACATAAGCAAGCATCTCTATGATACCCACGCACATTCAAAATACATAAAATTAGTAACACAAACAATTTAAGTTACGAGATTATAACAGATTTTCGAGGTTCTTGACTCGAGCAAGTCGCGATGCGAAATCTTGCTCTATCACCCCCACATAAAGGCTATTTGCAGAGTCAAGATGTGAGGTGATCAAGGCATGAATAATGGTTCGACGGAAAACAAGAGGGAGAAAGTGAAGGATTTTGCGGAGCATCTGCAGTTTACCAAAACAGGCAGAGGAGATGTGACTGATTTGAGGTTTGCAAGATAGCTCATTATCGAACCGAAACCCAAGGTTCCTAGCTGAGTCCACAGGTTTGGGGGGGGGGGGAGGATTCAGCTCAGATAGCCACCAGAGCAATGGAGGAAGGTTTTTTTTTCATTAAAAAACAGAACCTCAGTTTTGTCTGAGTTGAGCTCAAGGGTGTTCAGTGACATCCAGGTGGAGATATTACACAGGCAGCGTCTGAAATTTGCAAAGGCTGCTTCAGACTGATCTTTAAATGAGAACACCAGTTGTGTATCATCTGCATGGGTAATCACTCTAACCCCGTAGGATTCTACCGGTGCTGCTAAAGGGGGAGAGGTAGACATTGAACAAGAGGGGGCTCAGGGCAGGGCCCTGGGTGACCCCACAGCTCAAGGGTTTCTCCTCGGAGACAAACGGCTGAAAAGAGACTTGTTGAGTGCGGCCGCTAAGGTAGGATCGAATCCAGGACAAGAGGGTGCCCTGGATCCCGAGGCTGTACAGTCTCTCTAACAGGATAGAATGAGAAACCGTGTTGAATGCCGCGGACAGGTCAAGAAGCACTAGCATAGCTGCTCCGCCTGAATCCACGCATTCGTGAACGGCCTCAGAGACTTCAAGGAGGGCAATCTCAGTACTATAACCGGATCTCTGTCCGGACTGGGAGTCATGAAAAAGATGACAGTTATTCCTGAACTCATTTTTCCAAAACTTTGGCTGGCACTGGTAGAAGAGAAATTGGTCGATAGTTTTTAAGACAGACGGGTCAGCATCAGATTTTTGAAGGATAGGCACTAGGAGGCCCTGTTTCCAAATTGAGGGGAAAGTCAAAGTGCGCAGGGAGGAATTCCAGATCATGTTCAGGAGAAATAAAAAGGGGGGCTAAAGTGCTAAATAGTTGTGCCGGGCAGCGATCCTTAGGGAGAGCCTGATTTGCAGGCGAGAAGTTTTTGAGGTATCGATGGAGATTGGGTGAAAGAAAGTCAGCACATCGCTGTTAGTCACCCCATTGTCTGGGGTGGGGGGAAATTGATGGTGGGGCAAACGTTGAATATATATCCAAAATGTTATCGTTACAGAAATCCTGGGAGGGAGGAACTGTACTCGAGATGGCAGACGGCTTGGTGAAATCTTAAACTATTTTGAAGAGAGTTTTTGATGAATTACCGGCGATGTGAACTATATTGATGAAGTACGCATCGCAGAGCGCTTACGTTTATGAAAATTCTTTATGGTGGCTTTATAGACTGATTTAGCCGTGGGATCATGAAGTGATCTCCAACTGCGCTCAAGTTTCTTACTGCAGCTTTTCTCGGCACTCACTACTGGGGTAAACCAAGGGGCTGATGGTTTTTGTCTTGAGGAATTAATAGGTTTAAGGGGGGCAACAGTATCAAGGGCCAAGGAGAGCCAGTTATTGAAGTTAGACACATCTAGCTCAGGTTCACCAGCCAACTGAAGGGGGAGAGGAAAGTGCAGGAATCATAGAATTGCAAGTAATTTTGAACCATTTCCTACTGTAATCCCGGGTCGTAGAAGGATTAGCCGAACAAGGGGGTATTGCCATGCTAAATGGGATTAAGAAATATTCCGAGTACGTAAGTGGAATGGGATAAGCTGTGGCCAAATTGGGGTTGTTAGAAAAAAGTAGATCAAGAGTATGACCGGCCCGATGGGTGGGGCGCTAACCAGCTGGGTCAGATTAAGGCCCTCCGGTGTTTCTAGAAGCTGGCACGCTTTAGTGCGGTGAATATCATCCACATGCATGGTGAAATGTCTGAGGATCATGAAGTGGGGATGTTTAAGCGACAGGTCAGCAACTATACTGTAAAGTTCTAATAGATGCTGAAGGGGCCTCACTCGAGATGGACTCACCTGTAATGGACCCCTGAAATGTTTATCTCAACATGAAAGGCCCTTCCAGCTGGCCTTCTTGTAAACTATTTATGAAGAATATGTTTATTTACAGGGTTTTCTTTTCCCCAGAGTGGGGCCCCTGAGAACAGTTGGGCCCCGGCCCACCCCCTGCACCAAAGGGGCTGTGAAGGTGTATTTTGCACCCCTGTTTAATGGCTTGCCATTTGAAAATCATGCTGTAGATGTCAGGCTATTTTAAGTGTCTACGCCTCGGTTCTTTTCTTTGTCCAGGGGCCTGTCTACCTCAGTAAGGGTGGCACCAGAGCTGATGGAACGACAAACCAGGCCATGGATGCAGCAAAGTGTTACACCTGGGTGTCAGCCTCCAGCCATAAATGCGTCTCAAAGTTTCAAAAGATAAATCCTCTTATCTTTAATGATTTTGTGTTCCGGTTGTGTGTACCTTATCAGCCCCACGTGCCAGAAACACACCGCCTCAAGATACATCCACCGTTCCAGACACTGCCTCAAGATACCTCCACTATTCCGGACACTACCTCCAGATACCTCCACCATTCCAGACACTGCCTCCAGATACCTCCACCATTCCAGACAATGCCTAAAGATACCTCCACCGTTCCAGACACTGCCTCAAGATACCTCCACTATTCCGGACACTACCTCCAGATACCTCCACCATTCCAGACACTGCCTCGAGATACCTCCACCATTCCAGACAATGCCTCAAGATACCTCCACCATTCCGGACACTGCCTCCAGATACCTCCACCATTCCGGACACTGCCTCCAGATACCTCCACCATTCCGGACACTGCCTCCAGATACCTCCACCATTCCAGACACTGCCTCCAGATATCTCCACCATTCCAGACAATGCCTCAAGATACCTCCACCATTCCGGACACTGCCTCAAGATACCTCCACCATTCCGGACACTGCCTCAAGATACCTCCACCATTCCAGACAATGCCTCAAGATACCTCCACCATTCCAGACACTGCCTCCAGATACCTCCACCATTCCAGACAATGCCTCAAGATACCTCCACCATTCCAGACACTGCCTCCAGATACCTCCACCATTCCAGACAATGCCTCAAGATACCTCCACCATTCCAGACACTGCCTCAAGATACCGCCACCATTCCAAACACTGCCTCCAGATACCTCCATCATTCCAGACACTACACACCATCGCAGGCACTGGTACCCTACGGTGCCACCAGTAGCCAAGACTGGCATCATAAGGCTCTGGAAAATAGCTACAATCCTGCCATATGGCACACGGCTGACAGCAGTTTCAGCGTGGACTCATGTGAGAGAATCATGTACAGGTGAAAACCAACTACCTAATTATCAAGAGACCTGAGGCTCTTTCCTGCAGAGATCAATACATCCTTGAGGACACCAATGTCCTGCACCCCAGCCAATGCGGTTTCAGGGCTAATTATAGCACGGAGACCGCTCTGTTGGAGGTGTCAGAAAATATCAAAGGTACGCTGGATCGAGGGGGTAAAGCAGTTTTGATACTGCTGGACCTCTCGGCAGCTTTTGATACCGTGCCTCATGGGCGACTCCTTCAGAGATTGGAGGACTGCGGGATTAGGGGCACAGCTTTAAGATGGTTCTCCTCCTTTTTGAAGGACCGTCAGCAGGCGGTTTGGACACCTCCCTTCACAGTGGACATCCCTACACTGAGTGTGGGAGCGCCCCAGGGCTCAGTGTTGAGCCCTACTCTTTTTAATATTTATATGTCGCCCTTGGCGCCTCTGGCTGAAAGCTTAGGGGCCAAAGTTCTCACTTATGCCGATGATTCACAACTGCTGTTCACTTATGAAAAAGGGGAGCCCTTTGATGAAAACAAAATACATCGATGCTTAAAGGCTGTGTTTAATTGGTTCCGGGAAAATAGTTATCTTGCAATTCCGCTAAAACTGAAATTATCTTTTTTGGTTATACCCCAGCAGATGAATGGCGAAAATGGTGGCCATCGGACCAACCGGCTCCTGTTAGCCCTGTCACGACAGTTAAGAACTAGGGAGTGATGATGGATTCTGATCTCTCCATGAAGACACAGGTGCAGTCAGTGGCTGGAACTTGTTTTAGGATGTTAAAAATGATGAGGAATTTGTTAGCGTTGTTACCAGTGGCCCATAGAAAGACAGTGGTCCAGGCCCTGATGATGTCCAGGCTTGATTATGCTAATGTACTTTATTTGGGCATTCCTGAGTACTTATTAAATCGCCTTCAGATTGTCCAGAATTCTGCCGTTAGAGCAGTTTCTATGGCGGGACCCAGAACCCACATGACGAATCATTTGAAATTACACCACTGGTTACCAGTAAGAAACAGAGTGGTCTTTAAGGCACTTGTGTTGGCCTTCAAGGCGCTGAATAACAGTGGGGCCCAGTACATCAGGAAAAGAATTCCGCCCAATTACCCTGCCAGGGCCCTGAGATCATCTACCCAACATCTGCTGCAGGTGCCTAAATTCAGCCGGACCAGGAGGGGCGGCTGCTCCTTCCAGGTGGTAGTAAGCAGAATATGGAACAGGCTCCCGCTGTCTTTAAGACAAGAAGGTGACCTTTTGAGCTTCCGGCGGCCAGCTGAAAACCTGGTTATTCCATCAATAATCTAGGGGAGTATGAGTAGGAGAGAACGTTGGGCTCTCCCCCTAGGGTTTTTTGGCTCAAACTTTCTTAGCGCCGGGACACTCTTCGGAGTAGCCGTGCGCTTGTATAAATACCCTATAACATTAACATTACCATAACTATCACCATTGCACCCTATAATAACTTTATATTGCATAAAGCAGATTGCACTGATATCCCACTCTTGAGGTTTTGATTCAGACATTCATACCGCTCAGACAATGTCCCTCTGTTCCATACTGCACTGATTTCCCACTCCTGAGGTATTGATTCAAACATCTGCAGGTCACTGACAATGCCTGTGTGTTCCGTATTGCACTGATATCTCACTCCTGAGGTATTCATTCAAACATCTGCTGGGCTCTGACAATGCCTGTGTGTTCCGTATTGCACTGATATCTCACTCCTGAGGTATTCATTCAAACATCTGCTGGGCTCCGACAATGCCGGTGTGTTCCATACTGCACTGATATCCCAATTCTGAGGTATTGATTCAGACATCTGCAAGGCTCTGACAAAGCCCTTATGTTTTGATATAGACATCAGCGGGGCTCTGGCAATGCCCGCCTGCTCCATATTGCACTGATATCCCACTCCTAAGATATAGATTCAGACATCTGCAGGGTTCTGCCAATGCCTCTTTGTATTGATTCAGACATCTGCAGGGTTCTGACAATGCACCTCTTTTCCATATTGCACTGATATCCTACTCCTGAAGTATTGATTCAGACATCCGCAGGGCTCTGGCAATACCCCTAGGTATTGATTCAGACGTCTGAGGATCTGAAAATGCCCTTTGGTATTGATTCAGACATCTGCAGGGCTCTGTTTATGAAATTTAATAAACAGATCAAGCAAAAAAAATGAGAGTAATCATGAATGCTTGGACTCTTTCAGCCTAGAACAAGGGGTTCTACAGGGATGTGTGTTGGTACTGATCCATTTCCTACTCTGTATCAATAAGCCAGAATCTGTTCTGGTAGGTCTAGGTACAGACATTCCGCAAATGAAAAACCAAATTATGCTGGTGCTCGTCTATGCCAACTGCATAATTTTGTTAGCCAGAACTTTCAACAGACTTTTGGCTTTCATGGTGGCCTTAACTTGGAAACTAATAGATCCAAAGCTTTTGTACTGGTCTGTGGCCCTAAGAACGTGAAGACTCGTACAATCTGCATTAAGGCCAAGAACATCGAGAGAGTGCGCTGTTGTTTCTATTTACGAGTCACCTTTGATGAAAACCTTAGTTAGACTTCATGGAAGGCAGTTAGGTGCTCCAGTTTCTCATGCTTGGGGAATAAGCTCATCCACCCACTTAATGAGATCTGTAAGCGTAGATGTGTCCCTGTCCTGACATATGGTACTGGGATCATGGTTATTCTAATATGGGCAGTTTGCAGGTGGAACAAAATAGCGTTCTCTGCAAGCTGATATAGCCCCCTCCCCCAGTAGCAACAACTTCAAGGTGCAGGAGGGGTTTGGTCTAGGTCATGGTGAAGACTGTATAAACAAGCATTTGCAATGCAATAGGTCTCACATTTTAGAAACTTTGACCTATTGGAATTGTAAATGGCAATGCCTTTTATTATTTCAGGTTTTCTAAACACATAAATAAAAGGCATTGTCATTTACAATGCCAATAGCTCAAAATCTCGCAATTGTGAGAACTATTGCATTGCAAATGCTTGTTCTAACTAAGTCTTCTCAGATTAGAATGCCCACAGCTTCCCTAGATTGCCAGGCAGTGCAGCGAACTCTGTTTACTCCTCAGTACAGTGAGGAAATATGCTGACATGTTTTTTTTTTTTAAAGATACACATTTCCTCAGATTCGGGTGCAGGCAGTGTGTCCAAAGTGAGACAAATTCACGTATACTCAACCTTTTGTTGTCACGTGCAGCACAAACGCACTTTCTTGCATGTGAGTTTTGATGAATTTACGGTGTTTGCTTATCTGTGAATGGTTCCCAGTGCCTGTTATAACTTGGAGGTTTCTAAGCCCCACACAGCTGGATGTGTCTCACAGGGTTAATCAATGTACTTGCCCATCTTCTCGGATGAGATTGCCACCTGACTAGCGAGCGCCCTACTTGTGTGAACTACAATGGTGGCCTTGTTGGATCAAGTACCTAGAAAGAAGCATCAAAAGACCGACAAGAGGGACGTTGATGCCTTTACATATGGGCTGACAGTAAATTTTGCACCAGTTAGTGTGCACTGACAACTGACTGCCGCAAGATGTCGCACTGTTCAACGAGTTTAGACTCAATAATTCTCGGTTGTGTCAGGGAAGAACAATGAGAGGGGTCAGAGCACACAAATTGCTATTTTCAAGTTGGGGAGGAACTGGAAGTCCTGCTTCTATCACAGAATAGCTAATTAAGCCATATGTGCCCATGCCACTAAATGAAACACGTTCAGAACAGAAAGCGACAGCAAGAAGAGAAGCAGTTGAGAAGGGGAAAAAAAGCCAAATTAAAACAGTTGTTTTCAAGCACTGGTGCTGGCATTGCGGAAGCGAGCAACGGTGCACGGGCCATCTGTTTTCAATTAGCTTGCGCTTCGCTGCTCGCTCCCGCAAGGTGGATGCCAGCATAAGCACGAATGCTTAAAAAAAGCTGACCAATTTCTAAAGGTCATCTCCTAGCGCAGCGCATTCGCTCTGCCTAGGCGAGACCTAAAAAGGTTTCACCTCATATTGTGGTGCTCCATCTGGTACAACGAGCAGGCCTCCTTTATCATAGATGTAGTCGAGGATTGTCTGGCTTGTGCTTTGAGTCCCTCACTGTCATGGACACCATATATGCAGACCACCATCTCAAGCCGTGGATGACCTGGCCTCTTTACTGACCAAACCTCCATTAAGAGGGAGGATAAGAGGTGGGTGAATTACTTTACATCTAAATTTAGCATTGCATTTTGAAGAACCTGAAATCTTCATTCTCAGGGGTCTCACTAATACTTGATAACAAAGAAGTTGGCACAGAAGCTGAAATATGAAAAGACATCTTTATTAAACTTAATTAAGTGAGACTACGTCACACAGGACCCTTAGAAACTGAATGAGGCAGTCTAAAGAGTACAGAACACAGTGGCCTTTTATATGCTTAGGGTTACAAACTCAGCATAAAAGTAAGGGGCAGTCCTAGCTTTTGCAAGCATGCAAAATACCTAAAATGGACATACAAGATCTGCCAAATATTAGCGAATAGGCAAACATTCAAAACAAGGCATCATGTAACCAGAACATCCCCCTTGAGTTGTGCTCTTGCCCAACCCGGTAAGTCAATCAATTACACCACCTATAGGTAAATCCGTAAGGGCAGGACATGTCTGTATGCTTCAAAAGAAAGGTTGTGTAATAGGAAAACACAGGGAGAGAATAGCGAAGGCCAAACGATAAGATACGACAAGAGAAGAATACTAAAGGCTAACAGATAGTTGATACAGGGATTAGGTAGTCCAGACAAGAATTAGTTAGGCCAGCTGGTGTCTGAGTTGGGTTTCAAAACAAGGACAGAGGGAGTTTTCCACACGTTGCAGTCCAAAGGGCAGAAACACCCCGTGAATCATGCAGCCCGTGTAAAGGCAACATAAAATGACAACAAATGTAAGATATAGTCAAAATTAAGAAACCTCAGACCCTCCTTTTGCCATTACACAGGCAAATCCTAATTCATTGCTAGGTGAGCATTCTACTCATTTTAAAAAAGCAGGAATATGTAAGCTATCAGCAGGAATACAAAGAGAACAAAACATTGTAACATTCAGATAGCAGAAGAAAGTAATGACCACTATTACAAACAGGATTATAATTTTTTTTTTTCTCACAACCCTAGGCAAAAGTAAATCCTAAAATTATTTAGCAAACATTTTCAGGGCTCCTATGTATGCCAGTGACTATTGACAATGCCAGTAAAACAATAAGAATCAGTCTCCTAACACCCATTCTATGCAATCGCACGGGAAATACCCATAGTCCGTCCAAGCCTCTCTGGCAGGCTTCTATTGTCCATCAAATCCGCTTCTGTTTTCTTCCGCATGAGCCTCTTCATTCAGGCCTTTCATGAAAATAGTGCTTCTCAGTATCCGTTGGAGTGCCCTCCTAGCAAAGACTCACAGCTCACTTTGAAAGTCTCAATGTCTCAATGCAGTGCACCAATATATTTTCTGTGCTTCAGGCACTACAGATATTGTGCTCTTCGTTAGTCATGGGCACAGATCATCTCATGCAGACCCAAGTACTATTAATCAGGAAAGAGCAACATACTTTCACACTCAGTAACACTTTCAGGCTCCAACACTCTCTATTCAGTGTCAGGGGATGCTCGGGCTGCTCTTTCATTTAATCGTAGGTACCACAATGTAGTGCCTTTTGCCAATCTTGGATCCTCCGGTGCACTGCCTTTCCGTTGGAGCAAAGAAAAGGGGGGGGTGTGGCCAAAACTCAGGCCAAGGGGCTCAAGGGACTGCACACTGTCAGAGGTTACCAGCACATGACAGGTGGAAAACTGAAGCCTCAAAACAACAGGGATCCTTCTCTTTTGCTCTTTTGCACTGAAACTTGTTCTGTGATGTCCAATGTCGTCTGATGGAGCAAGTACGATGCTTTGGAGATGCCATTGATGGCGCGCTGGCGATCGCTGTCCAGCCTTGCTGCTTTCTGGGTGCTGGGACTGTAGCTGTCACTGATGGGAATTAGGTTTACATCAAAGTTCCGCAGGTTATTATGACCTAATCCCACAGAACCTAGTGACGTAGGAAATGGGACACAGTTGTTAGTTTCCTTCAATTTAGTACAAAAACAGTTTATTGTTTTTAACAAGAGGATTGCAAGCAGGTGGCCTGCAATCTGCGAGGGAGTGGCCATACGCCATGGGACAATTCTGGTCTACAACACACCGTCATTCTCAAAGGCAATACTTCTAATCCCTTCAATTGGGTATCCTTCACTATCCTCTGCCATCTAAGGGTAGATAGTTACATGGGAATTCTATCTGAATGGATGTCCTCACACATGGTGGCATTGTCTAATGGGGAAAACATTTCTTTTTTTTCTTTTTCAATGATAACGTCTAGGTGTTCCTAAATTCCTTATGTAGAACACCTCAAAAGAGAAATCACATGATACAGATTATCAGGGACACGTAGATACCTCCCTTTTAATAACTGTGCACCAGGTACATTATGTAATACACAGGCTAATTATCAAAATGTGGAAACAAAAGACAAGAACTAGAGAGTCCTGGTATTTCCATGATTTAGAACACATCTGATCCCACCAAACAATAAAGAAGCAGGAACAAAAAGGGTAAAAATCCAAATTAAAACAGTCATTGAAAATTTGTCATGTTAAAAAAAAAAATGTAAGGTATCTCCTATTGAGGAGGAAAACTTGTCTTACTATAGTATTGAGTCAGTTAACCAGTCCATCACTACCATGACGGTCAGACTGGAAAACATCGAAGTAGGCCTAAAGAAAATTCTTAAAAACTAGTCTGGTCATACAAAAGGGAATTATACATAACATGGGGGTCTCTGGTACATTACTGCAATCTGGAAGTGGGAACCTAATACAATAATAATAATAAAAGAAGGTTAACTGGTGAAAGGAATATGGAAAAGGAAAATGGGACTAGGACACAGCTGAAAACCCCAATAACTAGGTACGATGCAACATCAATCAGGGGAGAAGCGACAAAAGAAAAATCTATAGGGAGAACAAGAAATTACTTGGGTGATAGTCAGGCATGTGACACATCACCAAGAGTATGGGTGATACACAAAAAATCAAAATAGTTCACAAATGTTAGCTCTACCGCTGGCCGCTACACCATATATGGTAATCTCAGCTAATGTTCCAGTTCCTTTTTCAGGGAAAAAAACGAAACCTTGTTTCCTTTTAAGGAACAAAGCCATACACTATTTTAGGAAGCAGAACAAAACTGACTAATGTAATATAGAAATTAGGTCACCCTGTACAAGAGTCACAGATCTATAATTTATCCTTACGTTCAATCAGGAGACATAAATGTAGGGTTGCCTGTTCCTTGTCAGCCTTAAAATCACCCAGAACAATTTACTTAAGGGAAGGGGGCAGTACCGTGACTAACTGCAGGTGACACACTTTGATCCTGTATATCTCTTTCATTTTTCTTCAAATACCATTATAGCCAAATTTGACATACACCGATGAAGTGTTGCCTGTCTTGTTTACAGCATAAAAATATCATATCTGTGAAATTTAGTGTCAGAGCAAATCTACCCAACTGTTGTGCAGCGATATGCATCGTCATGTACATCCCTTCACAACACAGGTAGACTTGTAATAGTATCAGAAGCAACAACCTAAAACAAAAACATGCATAAAATAAAAACGCACAAAATGGACATGTCAAGCCATCAGATATACTTGCTGTATATCAAGCACAAAAAGCATAGACAAAACAATAGCATATGTGAATGAGCGGTGACGCACACACTTCAAGTCATGTACTTTATGCACTGTGAACCTGCAGCCCAAAACCCAATATTCAGGCCTGCTTAATTTGTCATGTTTAAAATCAAAATTACACTTTCTTTTACTTTCCTCACACTTTCTTTTACTTTCCTTACCCTCCTTTTGACAGCTGGTCACTAGTTAGTCGTGATCGGCTGTCAATACAATCTACTGTGTCACTTCTGACATACAGGACCAGCAAGAACAATTCATGATAGGACCAAATACACAAACATGAAAACCACAAGAACATTCCTTTCCAAAGAGTTACGCAAAAACACATCTCTTTTCAACCAACCAAACTCACGTGTCTTGTCAGCCTTAAAATCACCCAGAACAATCCATGAATGATCTGTGGGCAGAAGCAAAAAAAAAATACACAACACACAAAAGAGAGACATTTCTCATAACAAACAAATATCCTCTATAACTTGTAATCAGAAGACAAAACATGATACACCTTAACAGACACAAAAATAAATTTCCATTACTTAACTGTTATCATCTTGTCAGTGAGCTTGCACCATTAAGCCATTTTAACTTTCTAAAAGTAAAATTGTTTCACTGACACTCCATGTTAGCCTCGCGCCACAAATTCCACTGTGAAAAATAATTCTTAATTGGCAAATCGTTCTCACTTAGGCATGTAGCCTTCAAAATGTTAATAAAGAGCTTTCTCTTATTTTCTGTCTAAGACTTAATGCAATACCTCATTTTTTTGTCAAATAAAAGCAACCAATGGACATTATTTTTTAGAGCAGAGATACAAATGTATCATTTTTGCAGAGCATTTAGCATGATGTTGGGACTTTCAAAGAAACCCTTTTTCATATTGTCCCTTTAGAATTAAGTTCTTTAATGTATTGATCTTCTTATAGAGAAACCAGAAAACCCCCTTTTAGAGGCCCGTTTAGCAAGGTCATTCTGCACCTCACAGAGACAAGGCCCTAATTTACGAGATCACAGATGTCGACATGACAGCCTGCTTCCATTATTTACAGGGAAACTAAAGATAACACCTCAGCGCGACTTGAGCCAGCCTCTGCAGCTGTCCTAGGCTGTCAAAGACAAAAGCCCTTCCTAATTCCTCCTAACCTGCAATAATTCACTCTATTTTGAAAAATAATTTCTCCTTTTTAGGGACTAAAAAAATTATCTCTATTCTCAGATTATTAAACAACATTTACTGTGAATAATTCACAGAACCTAATAACACACATACCAGTTTTTAGAGCAAATGCTTGTTGCAATGGTACTTATTTCATCAACCTTAAATGGATGAACGTCTCAGTAGGTCCAGTTAAAGTTAAAACCTTCCACCCTGATATTAAACTCAAACCTCTGCACCAGGCACATTGGCTCACTGAGCCATGAAAAGCAACCTCAACTGGTAACAACCTGCAAGTTTGTATTATACACAAATGTATACATTTACTGAAGCCTGAGACACTTTAAAGCTATTGTAAATGGCAAAAATGCTGTTTAAAAGTCTATTTAACTCAATTTCGACTTTGATCTCTGGGGCACTTTAAAATAAAGATCCTACAATTGCATTACTTATTAATCATCCTCAGAATGTTCTTTACAGATTGCAGAGATTGGACATTAAACATATCTCATGTAAATCCTTAGACAAATTAGTTTTTTCCGCCTGCGCTAAGTGAAATTCTATATGCTAATGTCCTCATTATGCAGTATAACATAACTTAAATTAAATTATAATGCTAGGAGGTGACAGTATGAGTATTAAGCTTCATGAATAGTAAAAAACGAATTTTGTAGCAATTATTTTTAATAATTATGTTTCATAATCAATAATTATTTTTTAATAAACCCAATCATTTTTGATAATTTCACATATAAAAGCAAGCTGCATCCCTTGCCTATCATTTTAGACGCATTCATTTATAAGTCTAAGCACAGAAGCCTAACTTGAAACATGACAAAATTTGGCGCCACATTTTTCTTTTTAAAAAGGACAATTTTTATTTAGCAACAGAACCAAGAATATGCTTACAGAAATGCTTAAAGAGAGGAAAACCCATAATTGAAATGTCTTCCTGTAATGCAAAATAATGAACCTTAGTTTTGGAACCTTTTTAAAGAAACATTCTGAAATGCCAAGATTCACCCGTGCAACTGAGGGCGAAGTCCTGGCTTGAGTAAATGTTCCTGTCTATTCTGCGACCTACAAAGACAACAGCTATTTGCTAAGTGGCAATAAAAAGTTCTCCTCTCAGTTTTAACATGAGCACGGTGGCAATCTTTTTCAAACTAAGACACATCAATGCGTGTTCTATAATATGCGTCTGAGTTCAGCAAAAATTTACTTCAGCTGAAGTGTTTGCCTGTTAATATCTAATACAATGTATGCAAGTAGAAAATACTATACGTTTATTTTTCTACATAACACAAAATTTTCGTTTTTGAGGCTTTTTTTTATTCCTAGTGAATGTGAATTTAAATTTTAGTTTTTAAGCATTTAGACATTTTGCTTAATAGACTGAAAACATCAAGAAAAACCATGAACAGACATTGTGCTCATTTCAGACATAAACAGAAAGGGGTCAAACACTCAGGACACACATTACGGCGCGCTTTAGAAGTTGCACTAATGGGGAAAACCACATAGACATGTAAACACACATTTAACCCACAAATCAATACTCAGGACAGAAACAAAGGACAGCCCACAGACTGTACTTAAACCAAACCATTTCAAATACTAGTTGTAAGTCATATTTACAAGACGCGCTTCTCAATAGTGTTCCAAAAGACTGCAAAAACAGCCCAACAGACTGATGTATGTCCAAGAAGCGAAAATACACTCAATTCACTAGCTTTGGCTAGCAGAGCACCAAAAATCGTTCTGCATAAAAAAAATTGCACAGAACAAAGGATCCTTGTATGTATTATGTCCATATTTTAATTCCCTGGGGATACAGAATCACCAAGGAAGAAATATGTTTGTATACTTAAACCTATTTAAGTATTCCCTCTAGGGGAGCCGGATAATTTACTTCACATAAAAACAACACATTCTTCAATGTGAGCTTGAAAACAGGCATGCCAAAAATACTGCAGCCTCATTACCTGTGTACACAAATTGCAATTTGCATATCAAATACATATCCAAAGTTGGCCAACACAAATTCCAAAATTCCAAAGCTACAGTAAGCGTTACTAAACTACCTTACTTTTACCAATCAAAAGGTTGTCCAATTTCTAACTGCCAAGTTCTGAATGACCTAACGGTCTTTTTTAGAATACTCACGCCAAAAAGGTTCTTAGTCAGGAGTGACATCATGTGGAGGATCAAAATCAGGAAGATCAGAAATATACTGGGCTGCAGAGACAGAGAATCCCCAGAATCCCTGTGCACAGAGTACTTTCCTTAGAAGAGTCCTGTCCTGTCCTGCTCAGTAGATTTCAGTCTCCTGACAAGATCACTCCTTCAGAAAGTCACTTCTCTGATGAAGCCCGAGTTGTTGGGCGCCATTTGAAGAACCTGAAATCTTCATTCTCAGGGGTCTCACTAATACTTGATAACAAAGAAGTTGGCACAGAAGCTGAAATATGAAAAGACATCTTTATTAAACTTAATTAAGTGAGACTACGTCACACAGGAGCCTTAGCAACTGAATGAGGCAGTCTAAAGAGTACAGAACACAGAGGCCTTTTATATGTTTAGGGTTACAAACGCAGCATAAAAGTAAGGGGCAGTCCTAGCTTTTGCAAGCATGCAAAATACCTAAAATGGACATACAAGATCTGCCAAATATTAGCGAATAGGCAAACATTCAAAACAAGGCATCATGTAACCAGAACATCCCCCTTGAGTCGTGCTCTTGCCCAACCCGATAAGTCAATCAATTACACCACCTATAGGTCAATCAGTAATGGCAGGACATGTCTGTATGCTTCAAAAGAAAGGTTGTGTAATAGGAAAACACAGGGAGAGAATAGCGAAGGCCAAACGATAAGATACGACAAGAGAAGAATACTAAAGGCTTACAGATAGTTGATACAGGGATTAGGTAGTCCAGACAAGACTTAGTTAGGCCAGCTGGTGTCTGAGATGGGTTTCAAAACAAGGACAGAGGGAGTTTTCAACACGTTGCAGTCCAAAGGGCAGAAACACCTCGTGAATCATGCAGCCCGTGTAAAGGCAACATAAAATGACGACAAATGTAAGATGGAGTCAAAATTAAGGAACCTCAATGACATGAATTATGTGCTTTATCTGTGAATGGTGGTTTTTAACCTCATCGGTTAACCTTATTGTGTATGTATGTATTTATGTATGTATGTATGCATGGCATCCACGTATGATGAGTTGTTTAGCCCTGGCTCACTGACAAACAGTCCTGACATTTGACGCACCAAAGCAGAATTGAGTCTGGGCAGTGTAATGGGCCCTAACAGGCAAGGAGCCCTAGCTGGGGTACAGTGGGCCCTATCTACAGTGTAATGAGCATTAGATAGGGTGTAATGAGTCCTAGCTAGTGCAATGGGCCCTAGCAAGGGTGTATTGGGCTCTATCTAGAGTGCAATGGGCCCTCGCTAGAGTGCAATAGGCCCTTGCTAACATGCAATGGTCCTAGCTAAGGTGCAATGGGCCTAGCTAAGGTGCAATGGGCCTAGCTAAGGTGCAATGGGCTCTAGCTAGGGTGCAATGAGCCCTAACTAGGGTGCAGTAGGCCCTAGCAAGGGTGCAATGGGCTCTATCTAGAGTGCAATGGGCCCTCGCTAGAGTGAAGTGGGCCCTAGGTAAGGTGCAATGGGCCCTAGCTGGGTACAATGAGCCCTAACTATGGTGAAATGGGCCCTAGCAAGGGTGTAATGAGCCCTAACTAGGGTTCAATGAGCCCTAACTATGGTGCAATGGGCCCTAGCAATGGTGCAATGGGCCTTATCTAGAGTGCAATGGGCCTTATCTAGAGTGCAATGGGCCCTAGCTAGGGTGAATTAGGCCTTTGCTAGGGTGCATTGAACCCTAGTTAGGGTGCAATGGGCCCTTTGACCCCTAGCTGGGCTCCAGTAATAGCAGAGAGAATGCGCCTCCTTAACTCTCGTTGAGTCCGAAAGTACAGTCATAACTGCGACGCAGGAGGCCGCTCACAGCCCCAGACCTCGATGCAACTCCCATATCTAGAGTGCAATGGGCCCTAGCTAGGGTGCAATGAGCCCTAACTAGGGTGCAATGAGCCCTAACTATGGTGCAATGGGCCCTAGCAATGGTGCAATGGGCCTTATCTAGAGTGCAATGGGCCCTAGCTAAGGTGAATTAGGCCTTAGCTAGGGTGCAATGAGCCCTTTGCTAGGGTGCATTGAACCCTAGTTAGGGTGCAATGGGCCCTTTGGCCCCTAGCTGGGCTCCAGTAATAGCAGAGAGAATGCGCCTCCTTAACTCTTGTTGAGTCCGAAAGTACAGTCATAACTGCGACGCAGGAGGCCGCTCACAGCCCCAGACCTCGATGCAACTCAACTGCTGCAGTATTGATAGCTACACCTTTGTCTTAAAGTAGATTAAGTGATCGTCTACATAAAATGAACCCTCATCCCCATCCACCCCCACTAAAGAGCTGAAATTTACTTCCCCGAACAGCAGTCAAAAGAGCCATCTTCCTTGCTTGCATCGGGGCTCGCAGCATACTTGCTACACTACTGACTGGTCCAATAATCAGTCACACAGACTGTCGGCAGGGTGCCACACTCTGGAAAATATTGCATCGTAATCCTTTGGACTCAAGCAATTACAGCCTCATATCCTGCCCTCCCTTTCCATCCAAGATGGTGGAGAAGGCCATTAACAGAGAACACACTCTCTTTCTGGAGTCCAATAACCTGTTGGACCACACACAATGTGGTTTCAGGAGCCAACGCAGCACGGAGTCTGCTTTGATCACTGCATCTGAAGAGCAGAGCGCTATCTTGGATGGGGTAATCCTGCGGCACTGATTTTGTAAGACCTCTCGGTCGCTTTCGATTTGGTTGATCACAAGGTATTGATCGACCGTGTCGATTCTCTGGGAATCAAAGGCTCAGCTCTCGCGCTACTTAACCCCTTGGGCGCGGCTGCGATTCTGCGCCTGTGCGGCCGTTTTTAAGAGTGGGCGGGATCATGACGGCCCCCAGCCGTCATCCGCACACGCCCACCGTGATGCATGACGGCCGGGGGCCGTCATTGGCATGGAAGGGGTTAAATTCTTTCTATCCGAGAGAGAGCAATTTGTAGCTATGGATGGTTACTCTTCCAGTCCATTCTCTCTTCCATGTGGAGTACGCAGGGGCTCTTCGTTGAGGCCTACCCTTTTTAACCTATACTCAAATATACTTTATTCGGTTTTTGTGATACAAAACCATAAAAGTTCATAAAATATATACTTAACAATCCATGATTATTAAAAGAACACTTAAAGTGACCAAAATACAGTAAAAATAGGGATTCCATCATAAGAGAGTTGTCCACTCCAAAATTAGACAGTATCAAATGAGTTCATATGCAATTTTACGTGTCCTACCACATTGCGTAAGATTTCGGAAGAGGAGGAAAACTGGGGAATTTGGGGTAAAAGTCGTGTAAGTCCCATAAGGATATTGGGCCGTCTCTTACTTGAGGCGGCCAAGTTTTTAGGTAAGGGACAATATTTCTGTCTCTGAATCTCACAAGTATCAAGTCCCCAACAACATCTTTGTGAAGGGAGCCCAACCAACCCACCCTTCTAACACTCCTTATTGCTCCGTATAAGTTACGAGGGGGTGGCCTGTTTTTGGACAGCCAGAATTTGGTTTTATTAAGTAAGTCAAATTGTCTTTCAGTTTTTCCAGGTTGGAGAGCAGGTACACCCGCAAGGATGCACACGAATGGGGCCGCTTCTGGTGGTAGATGAATAGAATTAACTTTGTTCTGACCTGCTCCAGGTGAGGTCGTCTGGGGAAGGGAGGCTTTGGCGGGGTATTTAGCTATTTTTTGCCCTGATGCACTAGAGCCAGCAGGTTGTGTTTGACGCCTTTTGTCCTCCGCAGGGGGTTTAGAGACTAGGTGAGTAGGAGGTGACATAGGGTGGTTAAATATGTCACTGCATATATCAACCCGCGGGTTTGATTTGATGGCTTTCTCTATTCTAGAGAGCCTATCCCCTAACATGTTAATTTTTTCAAGCAGCGGTGCTATCATAGAGCTTACCAATTGTTCGATAAGGGGTAGAATGTGGGAGTGGGGAGGAGGTGTTAGAGCCTCTGGATTCTCAACAATCGAAGGGATCAATGGGGAATTGGCAGAGGGTGTGTTTAAACACAGTTTTTGAGTTTTAGGGTTGTTTATACCTTGAATGGCACCTTTATGTTTCCATTTCACCGTTGGAACCAGGGGGGGAACAACACTTGCGGTAATCGGGCTGCAGGTTTTAGTAAAACATATGGGGGCATCTAGAAGTGTAAGCTTATCTGGTAGTGTACTGGCGTTTTTGGGCGGAGGGGGAGTTTCCAAGGAAGCATAGTTGGAATTACATAAAAGATTTAACTCGTCTAACAGGGAGGGCATTTGCCCAAAGCCCGCTACGCTAGTAGACTGGTCCCCCTTGGAAGTCATGGTAGATAAGGAAAATATGGATGCGATATATGAACAGGACCACAAGTAGGGAAACGGAACGAATGGGGGGGGGGTATTTACCCTCGTGATGGTAGGCCTACAATGTGACAGCCAAAGGGTATGGCCCGTCCCGTCCTTATCCGGCCTTTGAGGGCCGTAGAGGGCCCACCCTTTGCCCGGGCTTAGCCCCGGGCTATATCCCACGCGCGTCCCGCGTCGCGGGAATAGTAGCGAGATTAAATCGCTGTAGGCAGGGGGGCGGCAACGCCGAGGGAAGAGGCAGCAGCTGTGAGGCACCGAGCCTGCTGGTCCTCGCAGTCCCTCGGCGTGTAGTCCACTTCGTCTCCTTTCCCCTCAAGGCAGCCCGCAGAGTTCAGAAAGCGCTTACAGAGCGCAGGGATCCCACGTCGTTCTCCCCAGCAGCAGCCCAGCATGAACGGCTCCCGCGGAGCGGGGGCTGCGAAAAGTATTTGAAATGTCCAGATGGGGGGGCGGCAACGCCGAGGGAAGAGGCAGCAGCTGTGAGGCACCGAGCCTGCTGGTCCTCGCAGTCCCTCGGCGTGTAGTCCACTTCATCTCCTTTCCCCTCAAGGCAGCCCGCAGAGTTCAGAAAGCGCTTACAGAGCGCAGGGATCCCACGTCGTTCTCCCCAGCAGCAGCCCAGCATGAACGGCTCCCGCGGAGCGGGGGCTGCGAAAAGTATTTGAAATGTCCAGATGGGGGGGCGGCAACGCCGAGGGAAGAGGCAGCAGCTGTGAGGCACCGAGCCTGCTGGTCCTCGCAGTCCCTCGGCGTGTAGTCCACTTCATCTCCTTTCCCCTCAAGGCAGCCCGCAGAGTTCAGAAAGCGCTTACAGAGCGCAGGGATCCCACGTCGTTGTCCCCAGCAGCAGCCCAGCATGAGCGGCACCCCTATATGTTACACCAACCTTTTCAAATCCTGTGGGTTTTCTGTGATTAGTTATGCAGATGACACCCAGATCGTTGTCTCGGGGATGTATGACATTACAACGCATGCTTTACCACGCATGCTTTTACATCGCAAGTTTTACAATGCATAGCGCTTTGGGGTGCTGGATAGTGAATAGTTAAATTTACTATTCCAACTCCAGACCCCGTGGATAGTAGGGAAGGTGTTGGATAGTAAATTAAATGTATTCCCTATCCTAGAGCGCCCCCCCAGCGCAATGCGTTGTAATGGTTTGCGTTGTAAAAGTTGCGATGTAAAAGCATTGCGTGGTAAAAGTTGCGTTGTAAGTGATGTTTCCCTTGTCCCGTGGCCGGAAACCAGCAGGAATCAGCTGCCAATTTTTGCAGCTGTGTGCAACAGATTAGTTACTGGGTGACCGATAACTGTTAAAACTTAAACTCTGGCAAAATGGCAGTACTGCTTCAAGGCAACAAGACCTCCTTTTGGTCTCCAGGCTTGTGGCCATCAGACATGGGGAACTTACCTGTTCATGTCCCCAAAGTAAAAAACTTTGATAAGCAGACCAATGCAGTGATCCCTTCATCCTTCTTTACCTTAAAGATTCTGAGAAAGGTTTTCTATTTATTCCGTTGGAACTTAGGAAATAAGTGGTCACTGATGACATTTGCTCAAAGTTGGACTACTGCAACGCCCGGTACCTTCATTTGCAGAAGCGATTACTTCATAAGCTACACATTTTGCAGAATGCTGCAGCACGATTCTTCGTGGGAATCTGTGAGCATCAATCAATCAATCAATCAATCAGAGTACTTGTAAAGCGCGCTACTTACCCGTGAGAGTCCCAAAGCGCTGAGGGGAGGGTGGGTGCTGCTACTGCTCGAAGAGCCAGGTCTTGAGGAGTCTTCTGAAGGCGAGTAGGTCTTGGGTCTGCCGTATGTGGGTAGGGAGGGTGTTCCAGGTCTTGGCGGCGAGGTAGGAGAAGAATCTGCCGCCGGAGGTCATTCGTTGGATGCGGGGGCAAGCGGCAATGTCGAGGCTGGTGGAACGGAGCTGGCGGGTGGGGGTGTAGAAGCTGAGTCTGCTGTTGAGGTAGGCTGGTCCGGTGTTGTGGAGTGCTTTGTGAGCGTGGGTGAGCTTCTTGAAGGTGATCATCTTGTCGACGGGGAGCCAGTGTAGGTCTCTCAGGTGGGGGATGATGTGGCTGTGGCGGGGGACATTGACGATCAGTCTGGCGGAGGCGTTTTGGATGCGTTGTAGTCGTCGGAGGCGTTTGGCTGGGATTCCTGCGTAGAGTGCGTTGCCTTAGTCCAGTCTGCTGCTAACGAGGGCCTGTGTCACCGTTCTTCTTGTTTCGGTCTGGATCCACTTGTAGATTCTGCGGAGCATGCGGAGGGTGTTGTAGCAGGAGGAGGAGACGGCGTTGACCTGCTTAGACATGGAAAGGGAGGTGTTGAGGATAAATCCTAGGTTGTGTGCATGGTCGGTGGGTGTTGGTGCTGTTCCCAGTGTGGTCGGCCACCAGGAGTCGTCCCAGGCTGAGGGGGTGGGTCCGAGGACGAGGACCTGTGTCTTGTCCGAGTTCAGCTTCAGACGGCTGCTCCTCATTCAGTCGGCGACTGCCTTCATTCCCTCGTGGAGGTTTGTTTTGGCGGTGTGTGGGTCCTTGGTGAGGGAGAGGATGAGCTGGGTGTCGTCAGCGTAGGTGACGGTGTTGAGGTCGTGATGGCGGGCCACTTGTGCGAGGGGGGCCATGTAGACGTTGAACAGCGTTGGGCTGAGGGATGAGCCCTGGGGGACGCCGCAGATGATGTCGGTGGCTTCAGATCGGAAGGGTGGGAGGCGGACGCTCTGGGTTCTGCCGGAGAGGAAGGACGTGGTCCAGTCAAGAGCCTTCTCTTGGATTCGGCTTCTAGGAGGCGTGTCTTTAGAGTGCGATGGCAGACCGTGTCGAAGGCGGCTGACAGGTCCAAGAGGATGAGGGCTGATGTTTTGCCGTTGTCTAGTTGTCAATCTGCCTGTCAGGCTCTAGTCCAACTCCCCTGGCAACCAGTGCATAGGCGTATACATTTTTAGGTATTATGCATTGGTTTTAAATGCCTGCATGACATAGGACCCGAATATTTAAAAAATAAATTAGTCCAGTATGTTCCACCCAGTGTTCAGCTCTTTATCAGCGCACAAGTTGCTTGTCCCTAAATTTAAGAGAGCTCACGGGGGCGGCAGAAGCTTTATTTATGGCACACCTAGGCGGTGGAATGTCCTACCTTTACATCTGAAGACATGGAGGCGCAATTGTGTTGGATGTGTATTGTATATTTGAATTATATTGTGTCATTTGTAATTGTGTCCTTGGTTGGAGTGTATTGTAACACTGTTAGTCTTTGTAACATTGTTAGTTTTGATTATTATATGTTTTTCTCTTTTGTCTGTTGGTATTTTCTGTGGAGACATGTACTGAAATTATGTGGTTTTCTCCCTATGAGATTGGGGCTCCCTTGACTGATATGAATTTCAAATAATATTGTATATGTTGAACTTATTGTATGTAATTAATAATATATCTATATTTTAAAAAAAGAGATAATATTTTTATCATTTGATAATAAAAGAAATTAACTGCTCATCTGTGGGGCATTCTTTATTAATTAATGTATGATGTCAAGAATCTGGTAAGGGGTTGAGTGTTGTATATTTTGTTGTTTCTTCCCTGGTTCTCCCCTAACTTATTCACTTTACAAGGACCCTCTTCTGTATATTAAACATGGCCTTCCCTGCCTTCTTTCAGGAAGAATCTTTAAACTTGGCTTTTTTAATCATTAGATTTGTTTTTTTGTTATCTTTTCTTTTTTTCTGCTGACCTGGCTAGTGCCAAACGACCTCAGGCAGATGTCACAATATATCAAATGTATTTTCATTTCATTTTATTTTCATTTCAGGTTTATAATCAAGTGCTCTCTCTTAGCAGGCCCGGAATAGGTACTGCGGAAGGCAGTTACTGACTGGTGTTCGTATCGATGAGAGTCTATAGCCGTTTTTCCTATTGGATATTGGAAGTCTATATTATACAGTGCATATTGCCAGGATGAATCTGGGATCCCTTTATCAAGAGTTGAGAATACTATTGGTATGAAGGAACTGAAATTCTGAAACCCTGAAGAAGGTAATTAATATCACGAAACACGTGTTGGCTTGGCTGTTCTGTACCACTACTGTGTGAAGAGGATTTTGTGATCAAGCATATGATGTACTTCAAATGTTACTTCTACCAAAGTTGAAGACAACTTTCTATCGTGTCTGAACAAGGATGGGTGCTAATAAAAGAATTTTGCATGGAAACTTAAGATGCAAAGAGTATGTTTTTCTCAGTGCATAACCTAACGTGTGACTATTCCCTAAAAGGAAAACAGGGATCTGGGAACTGCGCCGGGTATTTCTCTGAATTTCCTCTGTTGTGTATGTCAATCTATGTGTATATGTGAGTGTGTGATGTGAAGGTGTGTGTGTGTTCATGTGAATGCATGGGTGTGAGTGAGTGTACCTTCCACTCCCACATTGCTCATTTCTGCCCATCACTGCTTGGAGCCACTGTTAAAAACAATGATTATTTCAGACCCATTTTCAGCTAAATTAAGGGTTTCTAATGCCAAACAATATTTGTTTATATGTTACACTTTCAGAAATGGGGGCATGCAAAAACAGAACTAAAAGAGACAGGGGTGAGATTGACAGAGCACTATATGAGGGCTCATGGTAAGGTGGGGGCTACGGGGAGCTGTCCACTATGCCCATGTCTTAAAATGGCACTGTGTCAATCACAGGCATGCCCCCCCTTACCACACCCTTCCTTCATAAGGGGGCTACACTGGTTCTGGGCCTGAAGGGTCTCCACCTCCTGGGCCGCCCGTGGCTCTGCAGAGTAGTGCTTACCCTGAAGTCACGCCTTATGTACGTGCTTATGGTAGGGGTGGTCGTCCCTACATGTATCAACATCTAACAAAGCGGGGCCCATGGAATAGTCAGTATCTTTTTCAATGCTTGACCACTTAAGTACAGATCTGGACTTGCTTGTGGAATTCTGAACCAGAGACACACCGGCCACCCATTACTTGGCCGTCTTTGCAGCGTGTGACTGGACCAGTGCTGGGCTACTGGAAGATCTTCTCCAGGTTTCCTCCAATTTGGGATTTCTATGATAACAAGAATGGGGATATGACACTGAAGTATGAGGTGAAAGACCCGTAGTGCCTCGAAGAAGCACTATGGAAGCCAAGGGCAGTGGTAGCCAGTGCTGGAAAGTAGGTAGTCCCTGCCGGATCTTCACTCCGGCAGCTATTGTGGCTTGGATCCCAGGGAAACTTGCGGAACTTTTCCTGGTGTCATTGTCTAAACTAGGACACATTTCAGCAGCGCCCATAAGTTGTCCACATTCCTTTGGGAGCAGCAAGGTGCAGGCATGGAGGGGGCTTTCTTATTTACACTTTCAGCTGAGCCCAAACAAAGGCCTGATTTAAATGGCAATCAGCCCTTCTTTTGTTCAAATAATATTGCGTCTGGGAGCCATCTGGAGCCTAACACCTAGATGCCAAAGCAATGGAAAAAAACAAAGAACCACTTCACAGGTGCCTAAGAGAAACTATGATTTGGAGGCAGGTTTTTAACTTTCTTCAACTCCTCTACGTCAGAGATGTGCTTGTACTGTAAGAATGTAAGCTGTATCTGCCTGTATGAGCAATTATTTAAATATTGATGTAAATAATTGATTAATGTAACATTGCCCCTATTTTACTGGACTGTCCCACCATACACCCCTTCTGGACGTCAGTAGAGTCTGCGCTCATGGAATCTTTGGATTTGCCCTTGCCACTTCCCTAATTCCCATCCATGACTTATCTGACATTCCCGAATTGACCCAACCTGCTCGTCGATTGCTCGTCACTGCCCTTACAGCTGCTAAAATCTGTATTTTGCTACATTGGAGGTTTCCACAATTGCCGTCACATGAGGAATGGCTTGCAGAGATGTACAAGACCGCATCATAAGAAAAGATCATTTACAATTTAATGGCCAGAGCAGATATTTGTCTTCTTATATGGTCCCCTTTTTGCAAGATGCCCACCTCCTCCCCCGATAGTTTGTTTAGACTCTTGCTTCTTCCTCATTACCATCATTGTACTCGCTCCCCCTCATCCCTTCCCCTCTCTTTCTTCCCTACTTTGTGGCTTCTGTCTTTCTTCCCTTCCTCTTTTTACTTACTTCCTTCTGTATCTTATTCTATTATCCCTCTTTTCCTTGTTCTACCGCTCTTAAATACTATAAGTATTGTTTGCTATTGGTGCAGATATCACAATCAACATTTTTATCTCTATATGGGTATAAACTGGACTTGCATGTCACTGTTTTTGCTGTCATTTCTCAATTCTTAATTTGATCAATAAAACAATTAATACATAAAAAAGAGATCAATAGATCCCTCAGGGCTCTGGAGTTGGTGTCACTGCACCTTTGCATCAATAGTAGCTACGCCCCCTGCTGCCCGCGTGAGACTCATGTGGAAGGTGCTCTGGGCCCATAGGATAGAGGCAATATCAATGGTAATATATGATAAAAGGTTATATACCTAACCTATACCTTGCACCGCAGACCGGGGTGTGAGCCCGCTCCTGTGCCCCGCCCTCGAGAGCCACCAGGGGTGGGAGATTAGCGCACTGGTGAAAGCGTGCAAGGCTAGGCCCTGTGGCTACCCTGCTTGCAGATGTGATGGTGTCTCAGTGGCACATCTGGCAGGAGCTCTCCCACTTGCTTGACTGGTCCAGAGATGCAGAAGACATCATGCTGGTGGCCGCAGGGGTACAGATCTCCTGGCTGCTGCTGGGGTGGAACTCACAGAGGACATTAGGGTCTCCACTGGGACAAAATCTGCCCAGGGCCCTTCTACATTCCACCCAATGAGGGACGTCCAGTGATGGGCAGGACCCAACTAGGTGAACACTACAATGCATCCCCTTTCAGTTCATTGTAGGCACATTTGTGCCATATGGATAAGCTGAGTATGTGGCATGGAATTGATGGCCCTTGTTAAACACCGTGCATCTGAATCTTGTGTTTCTTCGGTGCTGGAGCTTCAGAGCCTTTTCATATTGTCTTCTCTTTTCTCCTTTGTGTCCAACACCAAAGGAGGTAACCGTCTCTGACTCAAGCTAAACCACTAATCACCTCTCTAGGTAAGGTATGAGGAGGTCATGTGGACATCTGTTGTCATTGGTTTTTGGGTGAATACCTCGGCTCCTTCACTCCGGTCCTTCATAAAGCCTCTCCAGTCCCTTTAGCCATGGGCGCCTGCCCTGGGGACACGGTGGGGCCTTTTGTTCACCAATGGTCTTGGAGCTTTCATGCCTGGAGCTCGAACTGACCTTTGTTCATTGCTTTTCCTTGCCAAGAAGATGTGACCCAGAGAAGCAGACTCCATCCTGCACGTGAGTTACCTTCCGATGTCACCTTATAACACATTGATGCTCCCATGTGCAGCATTCCCTACTGTGGGCTTCGAGAGACATGGCTGCCACATCAGTTCAGAACCTAAACTAAGGAGATGCCCATCAAATTTTAGAAAAGAATGGGACATATTACCAAAGGCCTTGTTGCCGCTTTACCGGCACTTTTTGCAGCTAAAGCAGCGATTATTTTTCATCGCCCTATCAACAAGCTGTCGCTAACAGGCGTTAGCGACAGCTTTCTGGTGATAGCGGCCGGTTTGGGTGCAGCTTTGCATGTCAACGATATTAATCGCTAATGACATGCAAAGTAGGCGTTCCCGACCAACAGACCTAGTAAACAGCTACCAACAGGCCTAACGCCTATTAGCAAGGAGGCCCTGGCCCCGGTTAGCGGCGTGAAAAGTCGCTTTAACCGGGGTCATCACCGATTTTTTTTTACACCTGCTATTTTCTTGACTACGCCATACCCAACATGGGGGGGTGGATTATGCTGATACGACCACAGGGTCGTATCAGCAAGGTTTTCTCCCTTCCCCATGCAACATCGCTGGTTTTGTCGCGATGTTGGCCCTTCCCTCCAGTTATCACTGGAATATATATCACCATAGCGCTCATTGTTGCTAATGCAGCGTTAGCGTGGCGATATATTCCAGCAATACTTGGTGATGAAAATGTTCGCGCTAAGCGCGCTCTATGTTATTTTTCGCAGTTTCTTGCTAATATGGCCGATTGTTTTTATTGAAAGCATCATGGTCTGCAAAGCAAATGCACCATCAGATGAATCCAGCCATTTTCATATTAGCTGCAATGATGAAGAAGCCAAGGTGTGCAGCTGGCTGACTGAAACATGTTGATGCCCAAAGTTAGTATTCTGGTTACTTTATTTGCACTTTGGGCTGATCTTGGTACTACCTCGCCACAAACTTCACATGTCCGTAAGTGGCTCAATCTTATATTCCTACTTTGAAGCATGCAAAATAATGGCAACTCTTCTTAAGGAGGCTCATTTTGTTCCAGGCGTTCCCTCTTAGTCGCTGAACCCCGCCATTGCTCCAACACCTGTGGAGTTGCTGACTGTCCGTATAAAGCAAGTTGTCAGACAGGTGACCTTCTCCCAGGTTCACAAAATGCCCCATAGAGGCAAATGTGCTTGCAGCCTTTTATCCAGAGGGGAGTGCCTTGAAGAAGAGCTCTTTTGGACAAAATCGATTAACTTTCTCAGACCCTCAGAGACATTCAGCCCGGAGTGTCCGTTCCATTCCTCAGAACTCCACTCCAGTCCAATCTTAGGAATCTTATCACTGAGGATTTTAAATGGTTCAGGCTGTCAGTGGGTTTCACCGACGCCATTATCGCCAATCACAGATTCACTTCGTAGCACACCTCTGAGTCCCTTCTTTTGAAGAGACAAGTATTAACAAAAATATATATTTGGGGGAAAGAAAAATTTGACCAAATCTTTACATTCGTATCAATAAAAAAATACATTTATTTTTCATATATATCAATTAAAACTTTAACAAAGAATATTAATAAGTTCACAATACAAGTTCCTCAGCATCTTACTTTTTTATCACAATTTTAAAATCAAAAATAGTCCCATGGAGAGAGGCCCTCCTCTGATTGGGCCAGAGAAAATTGTTAGAGTTTGTGTTAAAACAGAGATAAAGCAAAGTCCATAGTTCATGCTCCAGACCATAAGAGGGACTTGGTATGTTACCTTACATGGAATCGATCCATAAATTCACTGTGACCCAATGCTTAATTTGAGCCGGTGGTTTCCGGTGCTCGGCACTGGCACTGAATTGTCAGCACCAGCAATTATGACAGTCTGCCACATGGGGGCGCTGCTTATCCAATTTAGAAATGAGCACAACAACAGCAGTTGTTTATTAATTCAATCTACATTAAAAAGGACAGATAACACCTGTCGTCTAAGCCATTTTTGTAGTGTTGGGCTCCTGGAGTAATCTTAAGTGTCACACTTGTAGGAGTGTGATGTTTAGTAGCTGTGTAGGTACTGGCATTGGCAGTGTTGGCAGGGGCAAAGGGTGGTGCAAGCTGTAGTGGCCTCCTGACGAGGGACCTGGCCTTTAAGAAAAAAAAAGTATACAAAACAAGCACGGCTGTGACCTGTTTGGCTAATAGGAGTCAATACAAAAGGAGCAATGCAGTGAAGAAGGAACAGACAGAGGAAACTACATTTTAAAACATTTTAATAAACAGGAAGCAGCTTGCGCCACAGGCTTTTAAAGTCAACGAAACAACTTCAATAATTTTCGGTTGAGAATACATGAAGATAAACCAACAACTTCCTGCGACACAACTTTTGTGTACTTGCGCCCACTTCCTGCTCACTGTGGGTCACCATCTGGAGAATGCTTGCCTTTAAGTCTGCCCTTCAGAATTAGGACCAGTCTACCTGTGCCCACTGAGGACAGGGATAAAGACACAAATGAAGGATGTGCTGTCAAAGTCATGGACCTCATGTTGATATCAGCCTCGCAATAGACCATCATGGTGGCACCTGGAAAAAAATGACAGTAAAACCTCGACCAATACAAACGTTTGGCAGCCTTGAACGACCCATCGCCACTCCATTCGCGAGAAGCTGACGAACCTCACCCCAACGAGAGCATTATAACACTGGTGTCACCTAGGTAAGAGTTCATAACTGTAGAACCCATGATCGGTGGTTCTCAAGGACGCCTTGGTTAAGAGGTCCATTGAGTAGCGTGTCCGAAGGCCTGACGTCTGGCCTTCTGAACCCAGGAAGCCTCCGCGACCTGGCTCTTTATCCTACGTCTTGTGGGTGGGATGCATGAAAAAGTGCTAGAGGGGGTAATACCATCATCAAAAGGGTTATGGTGAGGGATGGAGGGAATTTCATGATCAAGACTTTTCCTGCTTTTAGACAAAAGATAAACTACACACAGGCCAGAGGGGCCTGAAATTCAGGGTCATCAGGAGTAACATTAGTGCAAATGGACAGACCCTTCTGTCCTCAAGGTTCATCAAGACCCTTCACAGTAAGTCTTTTTGCCTTACAAACTTGAAAGTCGAGGCATGGCCTCATAGTGCTCAAACTTCTGACATGCACCGCCTTCATGCAGGAACCACCGGTGGGCTTTCTGCAAGTCAGATCTGTCTACAGTGGGTTCTCCAGAGAATTTTAGATCCAGACACAAAATATCCAGACGCAGAATGTACAGCCTCTCCCCCCAGGTGAGGGTCCCTTACGCTCTATGCATTATCAGGTCTTAACATCTGTTGCATTCCTCTTAGCCACTGCCCACAGTGGTTATGCTGTTGACATCTGCATTGGCCAGGTTGGCCTGACTGCTAGTCGTCAGCCGGGAAACAACAGAGAAGGCGTTAGCCGCCTTTTTCCACTTGGCTTTTGGCGTTTCGGTAACTGCTCGCACAAGTTTGGTCCGATAATTATCACCAGAAAGGAAGTACAAGATGGGGTCAATACAGCTGTTGGCGCTGGCCAGCGGACGAGTGATCTTGTAGGTGAGGTTGACAATGTTCAGGACGTTGCAGTTGGCTTCTAGGAGCCTGGCCGTGTAGTACAATGTCCTAGTGATGTGGAAGGGCAGGAAGCAGACCACAAAGACGGTGGTGACTATGATGATCATCTTGATGGAGCGCTTCTTGCAGGCTGGCAGATCTCGTTGGACCCCCGCGATGTGGGGCTTCCGCAGCTCCTTGGCCATCAAGCAGTAGCAGACGACAATCACGAGGAAGGGGATTGCAAAGAGAAGGGTCATGAGGGCCGAGCTGTAGTGAACAAAGTGGTCAAACTCCGATGGTTTGGTGGTGTCATGGCAAAGGGTATGGTTGCCACTGGAGCTGATTGTGACAAAGATAAGGTTAGGGATGAGGCACACGGTGACCACCAGCCAGACACACCAGCAGATGATCTTGGCATGCTTTGTTTTAATTAGCTGGAGGGACTTGATGGGGTGGCAGATGCCAAAATAGCGGTGGACACTGATACAGGTGAGGAAGAGGATGCTGCTGTACAAGTTCGTGTAGAAAAGGAAGCGGATGATTTTGCACATCGCCTCTCCGAAGGGCCAGTTGTTTCGGGCAGCGTAGTAGTACACCAGAGTGGGGAGGGACAAGACATAAAGTATGTCCGATACGGCCAGGTTGAACATATAGATGGTGGTGGCGTTCCAAGGCCTCATCTTGAACACGAACATCCAGATGGCACCGGCGTTGAGCACGAGTCCAAGGACGCAGACGATGGCGTAGGCCAGCGGCAGCAAGATGAACTTGAACTCCTCATTGAAGACACATGTGTCGTAGTTTTCTGTGTTGTTCCAGTCGGTGAGAAGTGGTGGTACTGACGAAGATAGCATTGCTCTCTCCATTGCTCTCCCGTCTAGCATTCCTAGAGACAAATGAAAGAAAGCATAGCCATTAAAACTAGGACCGATTCATCCTTTTGAATAAACTAAAGACACAAACATCTAGCCATCAAAAATCTAGACGTTAAAAATCTAGTATTTTATTCTTTAGTTATGCTTTGTTCTAGAAATTAACTGGGAAAGGTTCCAGATGGACAGTGTTGGAAGCCAAACAACTTCTGGAGTTCAGAAGACAGGTTAAGTAGAGGAAGCTGCTGGTCAACCTTGCTCTAGCTGTGCTAAATTGGGAAGCTGTGCTGGTAAGAGAGAGCTCTAGAACTTCTCAATAGAAGTAGAATTTTATTAAAAAAATAAAATTAAGCATTCTTTGTAAATTGACCACATCTGGTAATGGCCATGCTGACGAAACGTATCAAAATCTTCCAGAGAAAGTAATTTCCTTTATATATGGGAAAAAATATACTCTACTCTACAGTATAAGGATTTTGTAAGTCACCTTCGAGTTCTAGGACTATATAAAGGAACATGGCCGAAAGTAGAGTTCCTTTATAAGGTTATGGAACTCCTAGGTGACTTGCAATATCCTTATCATGTACAGCAGTGGATACGTTATGGCCCAGCGGGCTCTAACACCCATTGAAAGGCTCACTCCAGAGTTTAAAGGTCTGAGCCGAAGGCAAGAGCCTTTAACAAGGGAGCGGGCCTTTAATATAGCCTTATAGCCCGCCGTAGCGGGCTATACCGGCTATTAAAGGCCCGCTGAATCGTTAAAGGCCCGAGCCGAAGGTGAGGGACTTTAACGAGACAGCGGGACTTTAATAGCCGGTATAGCCCTGCTACGAAAGGCTATAAGGCTATTAGAACATTCTGCCACTAGAGGGCAGAATGTTCTAACAAATTAAACAAAGGGTTCTCGAAGCTCGAGGGGATATAAATCCCCTCGAGCTTCGAGAAGCCTTTGAAGAACATTGTAATGTTGCTCTGCGGGCCTTTACTGGCCCGTAGAAGCAGGGAGCACTCCATTGTCTACAATGGAGCTCCCAACATTCCAATGTTCTAATAGAAGGTAGAGCCCGCTATGAAGGGCTCCAGGGCTATTAGAACATTCCCCCCTATTCCCCTGTGAACAAAGTAAGAAATTGAAATGTTGGTGCTCCTGGCTTCTACTAGCCATTAGAAACCCAGAGCACTCCATTGTTTTCAATGTAGCTCCCAACATTCTAATATTCTTCAAAATACATGGGCACACAGTCACCTTTCCCACTAAACACTTGAATCCTTGGTGCTTAGCTATTTCATATGAAACAGAGAGCATGTCTGCAGGCAAGAAAAATAAAAATAGAACCTCTATTGTAAAATAAAATACATCAAAAAAGCTGTTGCAAACATTTTTGGAATAAGTTTTAATACAAATCAAGTCAAGTCAAAGTAAAAATATCTTTATTTCGGTTAAAACAGAAACCATAAAAGATGTACATACAATTTAAAAAACCATAAAACCACATGAATCTAATTCACATTCCATACCCATGTTATCCACAATTCATTGTTGTTAATTGAAAGTCAATCCGGGGCATTTGCGATTTTAAAACAATAAATACAGTGTCCATTATAAAAAT
The DNA here is from genome assembly GCF_964261635.1 of Lissotriton helveticus. Lineage (NCBI taxonomy): Eukaryota > Metazoa > Chordata > Amphibia > Caudata > Salamandridae > Lissotriton > Lissotriton helveticus. The sequence goes on from NC_136064.1 coordinate 89,538,876, forward strand.
CATATACCATCTTTGAATAAAATGTGCAACCAGTGCATTACAATTGATATTCCATTTAGACAAGGTTTAATATCAGTGGTATTCTTACTTTTTCCAAGAAAGGAAAAAGGAAAATGGCTATTTAAAAGTTTTGGGCAGTACTGACACAAGCTAAAGAATCCCCATCCCATCTCCAGCTGTTTTATTAAATCAGCTAGAGATCTAGCCCATTATCATTTAAAGCTTGAGACCCCTTCTCCTTCTTACTATCTCCACAGAAAAGAGATATCTGCTTACACTGAATACAATGGATTGAGTTGTTTCGGTTCTTAAAATTCTTTCTGCCTCACTGAACCGTCTAAAGCCCAGAAGGCGGCATATAGGTTTTATCCACTTTTCCTGTGCTGTGTGTAAGCAGAGCAAAAGAATAATACATGCGCCTCGTCTTCTTTGGCTCCGGTATTACACAATTCGCATTTAACCAAATCATCATTTCCATCATTATCATCATTGCACACCCATTTCGCAGTGTTTGTTTTAATTTGTAGTATGGCATAACGAAATTTTAAATACAATGTTTTAGCTAAAGTCGGTAGAATCTAGTCCATAAAGGTCTCGAATCTGCTTACTGTCTTCATACCAAGGTATCTGAGAGTTTAAGTCCCCAGTTCCGGATTGTGCAATTTCGAATTTAGGACAAATTCCCAATAACTTTTTTTTAGCAACTTTTTACAACTCAAGGTGAGACTCTCAGGGTCTGCCCAATAATGACTTAGCCCCAGCTTTGCGAACCAATCCTCAATGTGATTCAGCCATACCAGCCTTATTCCATTTTTTATTTTAATAATTTCTTTTAAGGCTTCTTGATAATCTACTAGTTCATCTGTTGACCATATGCAGATCCAATACAGCAAAGGTCTTAAGGCCGCACGGTCATCAGTGCGATGGATATCCAAGTCCATTATAAGTGGAAGTAAGGATGTACACCTCGGAATTACTAATATTTTCCTAAAGAAGACATTCTCTATTGTAGTAAAGGCACATTTAACAGCATAGCCCCATAGTTCAGCACCATAAAGTGAGGCTGATTGGGCTTTGTATTTGTATAACTCTAATGCTGGGGAGACAGCTCTAGTATAACTATTCATGTGGCGTTTCGCTATTGGAACTAGGTTCTGGGTGAGGGTCGTTTTGCTTTTATCTATTTGAGTTTTCCAATCCATTTTAGTGTCTAAAGTGATACCCAAATAATTAAAATTTTGCACATATTCTATCATTTCATTATTAACAGTCAGTGTTTTTCTAAACCCTTTATGGGGATTAATCGCCATATACTTAGTCTTAGACGAGTTAATCTCCAAACCTTTAGTGTCACAGTTGACCTGAAAGGTATCTAGCAAATTTTGTAGTCCTTTTGGGGTCTGTGCTATTAAAATAGTATCATCAGCAAATAGCAGAGCGGGCACATGGTGGCCACACAGCTTGGGAGAGTCATGCTCGCAGCCCAAGTGGGTGTCAGGTGTGTCATTAACGTACAAGGAGAACAATGTAGGTGCTAGCACACATCCTTGCCTAACACCTCGCTTTATATTAATACGATTAGACAGTTCTCCATTTGGTCCCCATCTCACCCTGGCGTAGTTGTCCTCGTGCAGCCTAACAATCTGTTCCAGCATTTCCCCGGGCACACCCTGGTTCCTCATTCTTAGCCATAAAGCAGTTGTGGGGACAAGGTCAAAAGCTGCCCTAAGGTCAACAAAAGCCACGTGTAAGTGTGCCCGCCTTATTTTGATGTATTTCCAGATGATACATAAAAATCTAAACACCTGATCAATTGTGCTAAGTTTTTCTCTAAAACCCGCCTGGTACTTGGTTAGGGTACTACTTTCCCCAATCCAAGCACTCAGCTTACCTAAATCTTTTCTCGTATATACCTTCTGTAGGACATCAATTAAACTAATAGGTCTGTAATGGGCCGGATTCATACGGTCCCCCTTTTTATTAAAAACAGTTACTGTCTCAGCACCCCGCCATGTATCAGGAATAGGGGCGCCCTTAGCAATGTTATTACAAAGATAATTTATGTATGGAGCCCATATCATATTTCCATGCTTCCATAGATCCCCGGGTATCCTATCCAGACCAGGGGCCCTCCCAGGTTTTATTGCTTTGATGGCAGAAATTGGTCCTGCCATACTAAAGAACAAGGGTGTCACACTCAGATTAAAACCTGTGTCGTCATTGGCATGAATAGGCTCAACATTGGTAGGGGCGTATAGTTCAGAAAAGTGCGTAACCCACACATTGGCGTCCAAAAACGTATCCCTACTAGGGGTTTCGCCTCTAGAGCCCGTTGCAATCAAACCCCAGAACAATGTCTGGTCATTTGCCTTGCAGGCTTCCAACAAATCAGACCAAATTTTTTCATCCCAATGTTTCTTATCATTAACAATTGTCCCCTTATAACATCTCCTTTTCTTCCTTAGTAGTAGAACATTATTACTTTTTGCAGCCGCTATAAGTTCCTTTTTAGCATTGCGGCAGCCCTTATCGTACCATATGTCTCCGTTGGCTAGACTTCACTGGCCATTTTTTTGTGTCTTGATAGATTTAGTTAATATTTCTCCAAGGGACCGAGACATATTTCCGTGGATCGACATAATGGGGATCTCCTGTGCTGGGTAATTTATATACGGGGAGACTAAGTCTACATACAAGTTATAGATTTTCTTAACAGTACTATCGTTCCCCAATACTACCGGCCACTTTAGGGCTCTACGGTTATTTGAGATCAGTGGATCGATATCAGTTTGTTGAAGGAGTTCTTTTCCCTTGGGTAGTAGGTTAAATATTATCGGGCTAAGGGTCAGGCTAAGTGGGCGATGGTCACTCAATGCGGTTCTCCACTACCAGGCCTTTTACCATCGGCCAGAGTGGGATTGAGACCATTAGATAGTCTAAATGCCTAAGATAGCTGCCCCGATGAAAGGTTGGCTGGCTCGGGCTATCCGATGGCAAACGCCCGTTGCAAGCACGTAAACCATGTGCTGCAGTCAGTCGCACTAACTGCGCTGCAGCCACTGAGCATGGCACTGCAGAGCTGGTCTCAATTCCAGGAATATTATTAACATTATCTTCTTGCTCAAAGATATTTTCCAGGCCTATTATTGGCTCGAATTTGCGGTTGAAATCCCCCCCAATAATTATTAAAACCCGCTCATCGAGTGCAGAGATAATATTATTTAGCTGCTCGATCATTTTTGCCTCTTTATTTGCCGCTGAAGGCCTGCTATAAACATTTAGAATACAAATTTCTCTTTTGTTGGGGCCCATGAACCTTACTCCTAGGATATCTAGGCTATTGCAATCAATTTGCTTGAAGTCGGTTCCCAGTGTAATTTTGGCCCAGATTGCCAAACCTCCCGAAGGTCCACCTTTATTCGCAGCAATTGCCGGTACACTAAATGATCTGTAGCCAACTTTAAAATAGTTTTCAACAGCCCAGGTTTCTTGGAATAATATGATATCACTACTATCAACGTATTCCTGCCATGTGGGGTCACTCAAGTTTTTTTTCATGCCTCCTATGTTCCATGACCTAAGTATGATACTAGTTTCAATAGCTGTGTCAGGTACAATACTATTTGGGCATTTATTGTTACCTTCGCTAATTGCATCTCAGTATAAGCGTTTTGGGCACTCCAGGTTAAAGGAGCACCTTCAATCATGTCGCCCTGTATCACAGGTACCAAATGGGGATCACATACGCCTACTTGTGTTATTATATCAATGTGTCTACTTCCACAAGGTATTTCATTAGTCATTTCGATGGTCAGGGCCTCTTTAGTAACAATTATGCCCCGTTCTAAGCCCTCTCCCTTACTATTTGGTCGTGAGCTATGGTCCGACATATTAGGAATTATCCTTGGTTGCTTCATCGGGTATTCTTCAATGCTCATTTTATAAGTAGCACCCACTAATTTCCTCTCAAGGACTGCTAATTTATTCCGTCCTTGGTCTGTCAGTCAATCTACCCCTTCGAGACCACATAGCTCCTCAAAACGATTGAATGTAGGGATTGGGAAATTATTTTTGAGTCTATCCGTTGTCCCTCCACATTGAGTTCCGAAGGGGTTACGGTTAGAAAATGACATAGGGCTTGAGCGGTAGAAGTAGCTTAAATCATAAGTACGAATGCCACTTTCCTCACTTGGATAGGAAAAATCACAGATGCTACCAACTACCCGCCTATCCCTGAAGTTAACAATAACACAATCCCCCTCTATGTCCTTGGCTCTTTGCCCAATCCAGCTTACTCTACGTACATGCAGAATTTTCCCATCTACATTATTTGGGAGGGGTCTATTCTTATTTAGCCAATAGGTGACCTTATTTTTCAACTCTAAATAAGTTTCTGTTTTACCATCCTTCAGTTCAGGCACCCCCACAAGTACAACAACGTATGGACAGGACTCCGGGGGTAGGTTAATACAGTTTAAAGTAGGTTTTTTCTTTGGGATATTGGAGGTTTCCTTAGTTGCCCCTATATTATCCTTAGCCTGCCTTGAAGAACTATTCACGTCAGTCTGGCTCTCCTCCCTCCCCACCCTACTGCTTCTCACTAGATCACTTCTCCCAGTATCAGTAGATATTGTCACTCGATTGGTTCTTGTGAGTGCCACCGGGGTTCTATTAGCCCCAATCAGGGAAGGCGGTGAGATAACTACGGCTACAGATGCCTTCGACGTGTTTGCTTCGCCTGTGGTAACCCTGGGTATACACTCAACCTGTTTCTTTATCAAAATTCTCTGCCGTGGTCTGCTCAAATCTCTCCAACCTTTCATCGATTACCTTCATCCTTTCTAGGTGTGGTAAAATAAGTGACTTCATCAAATGTTCCACTTGAGGCATAAAGCCTACAGGTGGTTGCGGCACGGGGAGGGTTAGGTCCACCACCTTATTGGTAGAGGATATTCGCGGATGGGTAAGTACCAATGGTTGTGTGGGCGTTGCACTAGGTCCAGTAGTCACGGCCTCTTCTGTAATAATATTGGGCGGTTTGGAGGTTTTTATCATCTTTGAGCTTCTCCCCTTCTGGGCTCCCCCTTCCCGCTTTCTCTTAACAGTGGTGTTTTTTTGTCCTGGAATTTATTTTTGCATTTGGGATTTTGTAGTTTTTCACACAGGACCTTGTTGGGGGGGTGTAGTGCAGGAGTGGTAGTAGTGTCTTCCCTGTCTAGGACACTTGGCGAAACATAGGGGGACGCCCCGCTTAACACGGGTCTATCCAATATACTTTCCTCCACATTTTCAATGCTGTCTCCCTCGCTAGTCTGTCTATTACTAGTGGTTTGCCCTTCTACTTGGTTTGGGGAAACAGCCAACATAATGGGTCCTAAGGAAGATCGCCTTGCATACATTGGTTCAAGGGACAGGCGACGCTCCGTCAGGGCTATTTCATGTTCGAGTACCGATGTTGCCCTGGTAATGAATTTATCAAGTGTCCCACTTACAGTCCCCCCCCACTATAGCTGCCCTCCTTCCCTTCATTGCACGTGCTGCCATTATTAAAATACGTACTAGTCGACATGCACCAGCAACAAATTACCAGTCAATATCAAAGTCACAGGGTACAAATGGTAGATGAAATTTCCGTACAGTACTGGAAGTGTTCACGGGTGGCCCAGCCCAGCCTCCTCCGGGCTACGACGGGCGCGGACGGGCCTGCCCTTGGCCCGGGCTTGGCCTGGGCAGTGCCAGGGCATGCCCGTGCGCGTCCCGAGCTGCGTGGGCACTCTTCCAGTTTTAAAGCGCCTCCTGGCACTCTAATGGTGACGTGCTGCTGGGCACCGGGGCACGCTGGGAGTTGTAGTCCATTTTTACCCCCGAAAACAATGATAGCGCGAAAGTCGCGGGACAGTTGCAGCCTTCCAGTGGGCTGTTTCCAAGTGGCAGCAGAAACGAGGAAAGCAACAGGTGAGGCCAAGCGTGGACAAAAGGCAGAAAGGAACCCCAAACAAAGCATTGTTAAAAAAAAGAAAAAAGATACAGAAGCTCAAAATGCCTAGAAACATGCAGAAATATTCTAACTTTTCTATAATTACCTATTGGATGCAATAAACATGTTGCTATAAATATCACCTTTCTGCTCTTCACTATAGAATTAGAAAAACAGAGCAGAAGAAAGGAAAGCAACATTTTATTTTGTTCCTTAAATAGCTGCTTTAATTATGCTCGTGATCTGAACTACCTTCTTTCCCCTGTTGGCTCTGGAAGCAGGCATTGGGATTTGGAACCTCTTGAGATTTGATGTCATTTCTTTATAAAAGGCAACTGGGTGTGTCACAAGTCTCATATTAAAAAGAGATGGTTTTTATAAGGATTGCAGAATCCTATATATTATAAAGGGGTTTCTGAATATAGATTGGGTGTGGTTCAATATCTCCCAATATTGCACTGCTTTTTAGGTCTCGCCTAGCGTTGCAGCGCATGCGCTGACCGCTTTGCGAGACATGCTGTATTATGGTATTTTTTAGAAGTGGTGTGGAAGCCCCGCCCATATTTGTCATTGGCTGGCGTCATCGCCCATGGTAAACGCTGGCTTCCGATTGATAATGAGGCTTCTTAGTCCCTCCTTGTTACCACCCTGTCTCCTTTTGGGACTGCCCATCAGGACTGGATCTTTTACTTGCGGGTTATCCAGTTTCTTCAACTAATCAGTGAGCACTTTTTTATTAATTGCAGCCGAGCGGCCGCGCTAGTTTTTAATTGCATTTAACGCGTCTCACTGTAAGTGTGTTACTTGGTTGAAGGGCAGTTAACTGTAAAAGAAGCTAATTTGAATGATGGGCGTGATTAATTAAGCGATTGCTTCTCTAGCAAAAAGACACTCTGTAATCTGAGCACATTGTGTCACCGAACAGCAGCAAATAAAGTGTACACACAGGTAAAGCGCAGCTAGAATACATGCATGCAAAAGAGAAGTAGAATACACGCATGCAATAGGAAAATATGAAACATGAACTACCCTTTCAGAAGCACATAAGTGGAACAGAGTCCTTAAAGACACCGGGATGTATTTAATGATAACAAAGGGTATTGTTGTGCGTGTTTCCCTATGTGTTTCCTGTCATGCTTGCAGTCCCTGTTCTCAATTTCCTAAGAATTTCCCTTTTCACAGATTCGAAGGAGGATTTTGAGGGTTCACGTGTCTTTTAGAGAGAAACTGAATGTCCCCCGTATGCAGCGAGATCATATCTGGCACACTATGATAGCGACGAAATACAAGGGTTATTGCTTATTTAGGAACAACGACAAAAAAACGGGGGTGGGCAGGGGTGAAAGTCTCTGGTTTTATTCTATTTTTCAGACGGATGCTGACATGAACAAGCATTTGCAATGCAACAGGTCTCGCAGTTACATGAGTTTGAGCTATTGGCATTGTAAATGGCTATGCCTTTTATTTTGGTTTTTAAAACATAAATAGAAGACATTGTCATTTACAAAGGCAAAAGCTTAAACTCGGGTAAATGCGAGACCTATTGCATTGCAAATGCTTGTTTTATATGGATTAATGATGTTGTCCAAAATTATTATTACATTTGTGTGGTAAAATTTAGAGATGAAACTAAACACACTTTGTGGGGGCTGTCACGTTCTACATTACAGTGCAAGTATATCATACATTAATTTTATTTCACGGTTTCAGTAGCGCTTTTGCATAATAAGGTGTCAAGGCGCCTTACAATGAGCTGAAAAGGGCGAGATATGGAGAGAGCAAAACGCTGAACACTGAACAGGAACTTTTCACGGGCAGACGTGTTCTTTCACACCCAGAAATGATGAGTTTTTAGTTGTTTCCTGTTGGTGTCTGCACATGTGGACTAGTGATCGTGAACTTCATGGCCCAGCTTAGTCATGAGAGAGCTTACAACCAAGCTACAGGCGAGAGCACTTGAAATCACGCTACAGGTGAGAGCGCTTGAAATAACGCTACAGGCGAGAGTACCTAAAACCACGCTACAGGTAAGAGTGCTTAAACCACGCTACAGGTAAGAGTGCTTAAACCACGCTACAGGTAAGAGTGCTTAAACCACGCTACAGGCGAGAGTGCTTAGAACCACGTGACTGGCAAGAGCGCTTAGAACCACGCTACTGGCGAGAGCACTTAAAACCACGCTACAGATGAGAGCACTTAAAACCACGCTACTGGCGAGAGCGCTTAGAACCACGCTACTGGCGAGAGTGCTTAAAACCATGCTACAGGTGAGAGTGCTTACGACCATGCTACAGATGAGAGTTCTTAGAACCATGCTACAGGTGAGAGCGCTTAGAGCCACGCTACAGGCTAGAGTGCTTAAAACCACGCTCCAGGTGAGAGTGCTTAAAACCACGCTCCAGGTGAGAGCGCTTACAACCATGCTACAGGTGAGAGTTCTTAAAACCACCCTACAGGCGAGAGTGCTTAAAACCACGCTACAGGTAAGAGCGCTTACAACCATGCTACAGGTGAGAGTGCTTAAAACTATGCTACAGGTCAGAGCGTTTACAACCACGCTACAGGTGTAAATGCTTAAAAGCACGCAACAGGCGAGAGTGCTTAAAACCATGCTACAGGCGAAAGTGCTTAAAACCACGCTACAGGCGAAAGTGCTTAAAACTAAGCTACAGGCGAGAGTGCTTACAACCACGCTACAGGTGAGAGCGCTTAAATCAATCTACATGATCCCCTTCTATGTACTGCCAGGCCCGCAACGCCCATTGGGCTCAAAGGGCTTCAATCCCCTCCCCCCCCCCCAAAAAAAGAAAAACTGTCTGTGTGTGTGCCCGGGTGAGACAGCTTCCCGGGCACACACAGACAGTTTTTGAGCTGCTGTGGGCTGGCTGGGCTGGCGTCTGTCTTCTCGCAGCTGCACACAAGCCCTTCACAAGTCCTTAAATTACCATTTACTTGCTAACGAGGCGTTGTTGTTTTTTCACCCCTTCTTAGACCCCATGCAGCTCCACTCGGACTATCCCTGGAAGAATTACCCCCCGCCCCCACTTCCACGACATGTGGCACTGGTTGCGCCTCTGTATCTGCTGTGTGTCTTTGTGCATCAGCCCCAGGCGTCTATGCGCCCTCGGAGCAGAGGCGCTTTGTTGTCATGTAGGCGCTTCCTTATCCGGGGAGCCCTGTCATTCGGTGAATGAGGGGAATTCCCATGAGGGATAGCTCTGCTGCCCACGGCCCCAGACTGGAATATCCGGTGCTGTCCCACTCAGGGTGGACTGGGAACAGCAACCAGCCCTGGCAGACGGCTGCTCCACCGGCCATGGAGGGGGGGGGAGGGGGGGGCTGTTAGCAAGAAGCACCCCTCCCTCAGTTTTACTGCGCACAAACAGGTAATCTGAGGCAATGTCATCACATAATGTACTGATGTATTCTGATCAGATTGAAATACTTGTTTCCACCACATTTAACAATTACAAAGAACATTTGCGTAATTTGCACTTCCGTAAATCTGATATATTCTGAAATATCACACAGTTCATTTTTCTGGTGTGCACGAAAAATACCATCCTTAAATTCACCGTCACCTCTCAATGGCTGTTCAGCAGGATTGACCGATACATCCTCTGCCTGTGACGTCAGAGGGATAAAAGTAGACACCGAACTCTCTAGAAGACAGAGCCTGACCTTTGACCTCTGTCTTTCAACACACAGGAAACGTCATAAAATGAGAACAACATTCTGCCATGTTTGCACAGGTATACACCCCTGCCCTCTAGCCTTTAATGTTTAATCACTATTTAACGTATTTATTGCACCTGAAGTCATTCTATTTGAAAAAGTACAGTTGCCAGGAAGTGTCTAGAGCTGCCATATTTTACACCGTCCTGTCTGTACTTATTTTATCTTTTAAGTTTATTTTGTAATTTATAATGTTTCATGTCCTAGGCTTGGGTTTTGTCCAAAATGTACAGCTGCCAGGATATGCACTCCATGTGATAATTACTAACTTCTGTGGCACGTGCATCCCTGCGTTTTCTAGTTTATCATCATATCTCCAAATATGAACTAATGTCTAGTGTTGTTATTATTTATTATTTGTCCTCTCCTCATAAGATATTTTCCGGAGTTCTCTTATTTAACTGTGCCTTCTTATAATAATTTTAATGTAATGAATTGTAATATAAAGTTTGCTTGTATGATTTGTACTCACAAATCGAATAAAAGCTTTGAAATTGAAATTGAATTGAAATTGAGAACAACATTTAAAACCGGACAGCTGCGCTGCCCTGTAGGCTTCGATCTAAAAGTCCCACACCCACTAGAAATGCTGTGAACTGCTTTCCAGGACTATCAGAACTGCATCTATAGATAAGTAACCCATGTTTTAAGAAATTGTGCAGAACGCACCGTTTTACTTCATATTTTAAAACTTTTTTTTTTTGCATTTTCAGGAGGGGTGCGAAAAGCACCGTCGTCAATATGAGGGTCTCACCGGCAGCTAAACAGGTCATAAAATATTATTCTAAAATATAATTTAAAAATGTTTTTAAAAAACCGCCCAACTAAAAGAATCTGGAATGCTTTGATAATCGACCTCTGGATATTTTGCTTTGAAATAGGCGCTAGAACCACTTTTTGATGCGTCATACATTTAGGACAGAGTAACCAAAGATCCGGAAGAGCCCTCGTTAAGTGCCTTGCACACTCACACTTCCACACTCGCATCGCCATCCTAAATCCGCACTAGCGGTATGGACTCTGTGCCACCCGACGGTGGGGTGGAGGAGGTCTTGTGGGTGGAGCGGAGGTGAAAGGTCACCATATGGTCAGCCTGTGAGCGAAACCTATAGCAGTGCGCATGGGCACTTTTTATGAACGTGCCCCATGTCATTTCTAAAGGAAAGGGGGGCTTTTCTGTTTGTAATCTGGAGGTTTTGAATATCCCCCCTCCTGCCCCGGACTTCAAGCAGGGAATGTAACCCCCACCCAGTGTCCGTGGGGCTCCGCCTCTTCTCCGCCTGAAATACTTCTACCCATCTCATACGGTGCGTACATCTTGCGTTAGCCAAGGCCACAGTGGCAGACTTACCTCTATATTACTGTGAGTTGGGTATGGCAGAGCCCTGGGTTTCTTCATAACAGCTGATAGGGCTGTGGGCGGGTCTGCGTTGGGTGAAAGGAGTACCACACCGAGTTAATACTCCATGCGAGAGACCGGACGGTGTGTGGCCCCCTTAGGAATGGTATTGCCACAGGGGGTGGGCAGTGAAGGGGCGGTGCACTCACATGAGGGGGGAGGTGGGGGGGGGGGGCTCACAGCCCACGGACTCCACACAGTTCTGGGGCCCTCCGAGGCCCTCACACCCCGCTCCGGCTCCGTGGGGCCCCCGAAGCACCCCTCTTCACACGGTCCTGCTCACACCTGTCCCGGGGTCCCTCTGATGTCCTCCACGCGGCCTGATAACGACGCTCTGAAGACAGTGCCAAGCTCAGGGCAGCGCCTGGAGGAGAGCGTCAGGGCGCTACGGGGGCCGTGCTCTTCGTTGGGAGACGGTGCACAAGTCAACCTGTGTCCCTCAGTTGAGAGGCCACACCCGTGTCCCATCACCCCTGGAGTTTCCAAGTTTAAGAGAGTGGGGTCAGACTCAGGCCACCTGGACCTTGGAATCCATACCCCGAGCAGGACAGCACCCCTGAGACACGAACCCCTGAGGGCAGAGGGGGCGATTGGCTCCGAGCACATGGGCCAGGCCCTGGCTGAAGTGACGTCACGACCCAGTGACCGTCCCTGGAGTTTCCCAGTTTTAGGCGGGGATGGGGGGGGGTGGGGGGGCGGCCGCCTGGACACTGGCAGCGCTCCTGAAACAAGACATGAGGGCGGAGGTGATTGACAGCCTCAGGCAGGGTTGGATTGGGGTCAAAAATAGGACCGACCACCGAAAAAATATGTGGCAAACGAGCCGATTGTGCTTTTTCGCAAAACACTGCTTTCGTGTTTTAAGTATTATGACGGTCTCTGAAAGAAGCGTGATTTCTTCACTGTGCTGAGATTTAAAAAAATGCAAATATGTCTCGAACTCTTTGTCCACGGATGAGTTCACAGTTGCGAACCGAACCTGAATATAAGTGAGGCCACTTCTGCTCAACCCCCCCCCCCTGCACACATTAATGGGTGGACCAGCCAGAGGCCGGGACGGACACCTCTGCCCCAAGAGGGTGGTAATAGGGGTCCGTCTGCCTCGGAGAGGGCGCTCGGGCCCCCACTGGCGGAACGGCACAGACGCAGCACAAAGCGGCCACCACCCGGCCCAAAAAAAGCGCCCCACGGCTGCACCTCCGGTACCGTCCCAGAGCCTGTCTTACCAGCCCCACCCTGGGGATTGCAACAGAGATGATGATTTTGCACCATGGCCGAAGTGACGTCATGGCCCGAGCCCCCTCCCACCAGGGCCAGACTGGCTACCGGGCAGTTTGGAATGCTGCCGAGCTGGGGGCTGATTTCACTTCGGTGGGGGCTGATTTCGTTCACATCTATAGTTGAAGTTGTGTGGAATTTCCATATCTGATTTGAGATACATATACAATCAATATGTGTACATAACAGAGAGGCAACAAAAAGTATGGAAAAAGAAGTTTTTCGGAAAGAATTTAGGGCCAGATGTAGGTAGGCTTTTACCGGTCGGTAACAGCCGATTTCGGCCGTTACCGACCGGTAAATGGATTTTGAGATGTAGGGGGCAGAATCGGTAAATTTACCGATCGGTAAATTACCGAATCGGTAAATTACAGAATCGGTATTTTTTCCGATTCGGTAAATTTGATATGTAGGTGGGACTCTTCTGAGTCCCACAAGCCTTACAGAATCGGTATTTTACCATCAAATTCAATTTGATGGTAAAATACCGATTCCGGTGTGCATGCACATGTGTGCATGCACACCTGTGCCATATGACAGGCAGACCTGCCCTTAGGGCAGGTATGCCTGCCACATGGCACCCGAGCCTGTTTTGGGGGTGCTAGAGGGTGTCAAAGTGACACCCCCTGCACCCTTGTGAAATTCGGTATTTACCGATTCGGTAAATACCGACCGGTAATGCCCATTCATTCCTATGGGCTTCAAAGCCCATAGGAATGAATGGGCATTACCGGTCGGTATTTACCGAATCGGTAAATACTGACTTTTACAGATTCGGTAAATCCACATCTGCATTTACCTACATCTCCCTCCTTATATTTTACCGATTTATAAATACCGAATCGGTAAAATTCGGTATTTATGAGTCGGTAAAATATATTTACCTACATCTGGCCCTATATCTTCTTCGTCAAAGTATACAAGCAAGGGCAGCCAACGCGTTTCGCCTTCTCAGAGGCTTCCTCAGGGCAGCGTTAATTGAATTCATTGTATATAACTTAATCCTTGTCATAAATGTCAGCAAATCGGATTTGAATTCCCAGGTGCTCTTAAAAACAAATAAGTGGTTTAGAGCAGGAGCACTACTGTCCCATGACCGACGTCCGATAGATGACCGCTTTCAAAGGTGGATGTTTCACGCGTCGAAGCTTCATAATAGCAGAATGTCTCAAGTCTGGGCATCAATGTTCCGTGACCTACGTTAGGTCACGGAACATTTTACGCTCTGTTGCAAACTTGTTTAATTACACTTGGTGAATGTGACCCGCCCCAGCATCCACCGCAAAGTCATGAGTCATGCTAAAAAGTGCTAAATCAGGCAAAATGCATTGTTGCTGCAAGCTCGTGCTTCCATGAAGTATCACTCTAAAGCACTGAGTCATGCTTAAAAGGGCTAAGTCATGCAAACTGCATTGTTGCAGGCTCCTGCTTCCATGCAGTGTCACTTTAAAGCCATGAGTCATTCTTAAAGGTGCTAAGTCATGCAAACTGCATTGTTGCTGCAAGCTCGTGCTTCCATGAAGTATCACTTTAAAGCAATGAGTCATGCTTAAAAGTGCAAGTCATGCAAACTGCATTGTTGCAGGCTCGTGCTTCCATGAAGTATCACTTTAAAGCAATGAGTCATGCTTAAAAGTGCCAAGTCATGCAAACTGCATTGTTGCAGGCTCCTGCTTCCATGCAGTGTCACTTTAAAGCAATGAGTCATGCTTAAAAGTGCCAAGTCATGCAAACTGCATTGTTGCAAGCTCGTGCTTCCATGCAGTATCTCTTTAAGGGCAGCCCTACTGGCTTTGCCATTGTTTGTTTTTATTTGTAAAATATTAGGCAGCAAATTGCTAGGTGTCTTCTACAGTGCTAGGTAGGGTAATACTTTTCCTTTTCACCGTCTTCTAGACCCGAAAAACAGGGTCACTAACAATCAACTGACAAAATGACATCATGAACATGATTTGTTGATCAATAAATAGTCGTTCGGCAGCGTTAGCAATGCAAAGAAAAGATACACAATGGCAGTCACTTATGACTATGTGTGTTCCTAATTACTTTTTTTTGCCATTTAAGCAGTACTTAATTTGTGAAAGAAAACGTGCATTGCCCAAAACTCTACTCAGAAGCAAACAGCTGGTGGAATTATAGGTGGGCGCAGGAAATATCAAGGCTGGTGGTCTTAAAACCACCTCAATCTTTTTTTATTTTAAAAGCTCAACACAGTGGTATCGCTACTCTGGGCCTACCCAAAAGGAGTCTCCCCGACATCAGAGAGCCACATATTGGCCACATCAGCCCATTATTAAATAAGCAGTGGCTATGCCAATAGGCTTGGTTTACAAATGAAAGTGCCTGTTAATTCAACAGGCACTTTAGGCAGGCAAATTGGCATACATGTACTCTGGCATGCATCCTTGCACTCATGCAACTTATATACATATGCAAAATGTACTAAAAGAATACAAGTTGGAAAAAAACATGTTTGTCACCTAAACATAGCGAACATAGGCATGCAAGAACAAAAATGAAACAAAGCACTGGGTGGCTATCTTGTAATGGTATTGAACATAATGCATCCTTCTTTAATGGTATTGAACATAATGCATCCTTCTTTAATGGTATTGAACATAATGCATCCTTCTTTAATGGTTATGAACATAACGCATCCTTCTTTAAAGGTTTCAGCATGGCTGCAATGTTTAGACACAACATGTAGCCATGTTGGAATGGTGAAACAGTGATGAAGTATAGGCAATACCAGTCCATTATGGTTCTTTGATTTAGCTGGAAAGGACGTGCCAGGCCTATTCATGAATTGGCAATGCCAGTCCATGGCGGCTGCCTGATTTAGAAGCAATGGCCGTGCAGGGTGTGGTGCTCAGCAGAAGAAATGGGAAGCACGTCAGCAGCTTGTTAGCACTGCATGGGGAGGCCTAGAAAAGTAAAATAAAAAGAGGAGAGAGAGAGAAGAAGGCTAATAAAGGAGAATAGAAAATGAAAGGACTGGCCAACCAGCCCTGGCACTGAAGTGCACAGATATGCACATGTGATCAGACAGATGCTGTCACTCACAGAGCAAGACAGCCAATGGTTGAAGTGGGCTGACCTATTGCTTCATGCTGTCATGGATGAGCAAAGTGTCAATGCCACTCAGAGACCATCTCAGGATAGGCCGGACCTAAACACCCTTACGTGTGTGTGTGTGTACACATTATTATATATATAATATATATATAATATATATATAATATAATATATAAATATATACACATATACAAAGAATTATCACAGTCCAAAGTGGAGAATCGACAACAAAATCCTTGCCTAGAAAGTTAATCTGTGAGATTTCATGTAAGAAAATGCATGTCTGCAGGCTTTTACTTGGTGCAATAACAATCAACCTTTAAAGACATATTGGCTTTAACATCTGTGTTTCAATATAGATAAGTCAGGGCGACTGTCTTTGTTGGAACTTTTCATAATAAACAGAGCAGACCTTTACATTTAAAATACCCTCACCCAGTGAACCAATCAGGTGTATGGCTTTGATCATTGGCTCGTCACTATAACCTACTCGGACCTACTGTATTCAGTAAAAAATTTGCCACAAAGCAACCCGTGGGTAGATCATAATATAAATACTAATTTGTATAAAACTAGTAAAAAATATAAAATCCTGTGGAAGAAGGCCAAACAAGGATTATCATCTGCAAATTCTCACGGCTCGTTTGAGTGGGTCACGGCTCGTTGGAGTGGGTCACGGCTCGATTGAGTGGGTCACGGCTCATTTGAGTGGGTCACGGCTCGTTTGAGTGGGTCACGGCTCGTTTGAGTGGGCCACGGCTCGTTTGAGTGGGTCACGGCTCGTTTGAGTGGGCCACGGCTCGTTTGAGTGGGTCACGGCTCGTTTGAGTGGGCCACGGCTCGTTTGAGTGGGCTATGGCTCGTTTGAGTGGGCCACGGCTCGTTTGAGTGGGCCACGGCTCATTTGAGTGGGTCACGGCTCGTTTGAGTGCTCACCAGCTCAAAAACCCTCGCCTACACTGGTAACCTGTGATTTTCCATGGAACAAAATACCTGCCTACAGGGCTTTAGCAACGATGATCCCTAAAAGCCTTTTTCCTTTAACACGTGCTTATCACAAGAAGTAAATCAGGCCTTCTGGCTTCGTCAAAACGCTTCATGATAAAGTGATCATAGCTGTGGAATCTGACGTAACGTTTCCCAATTACCCAGTACGGCCTCCAGCCTTTACCATTGGATTGAAACCATAACCAGCACAGGCCTGCGGAAGTTCACAAAAGCAGGCAACCTTCAGGCATACAGTTATAAAATTACAAATATGTACAAAATTACAGTTTTTATATATATATATATATATAAATAAAATCCTAACAAGGATTATATTGAGGAAGATTTTCTAACCCGGGGGTTTGTCAAACCAAACAAAATTACAGTTGGTGAAGGTAAACTACTATCTCATCTAAGAGAGCCTAACAACCCCTTACCTACCATGGTACTTTGCGAGATTCCATGCAACAACTTACCTTTCTGCGGGGGTTAACCTTGAGGAATATCAACCCACCCTTAAATACATACTGGCTTTAGCAAATGCTTTTCACAATAAATATATCGGGCCTACTGCCCTTGTTGTAACTTTTCATAATAAACCCATGAGACCAACAACATTGCTCACCGGGATGCCGCAACAACCCACCCAATCCTGCTCTATTGAGCATACGTCTTCTCAAAAGATAAAATGTGCAATATAAGCAGACTTTTTCAGTGGAAGCTTAAAACGGCTGCCCAATCAAATGCTTGATATCCTCACCGGTGACAAGAAGCACTCTACAAATCTACTGATTGATTGATTGATTGATTGATTGATTGATAGATTGATACCACAACGCCCGGTAGTTGGTCCAGCCCTGTTCTCTTCCTTTTGAAAAATGCTGGAATCCTGCATTGTGACCCGACTTACAGAATTTATTGAGGATACGAATTAACTCAACAACCTCTAATTAGGGTTCAGGACGGGTTGTATATGGAAATGGTCATGCTTGGAATTGTAACAGAAAATATATTCCTAGGCAAAAGACAATTTGGCTAGTATTGACTTAATCATACAACACATTTATGACAATTTATTAAAAAATGTCAGTGTGACGACCATAAACAACACATATATCAGTTTTTATTTTCAATTTTGACTATTTGCAACCAATTTAAACAAGCATTGGCATATCCAATAGGTCTCACTTTTGGGACCTTATGTGTTTAGCCATGCAACAGTTGATGTTGTTGCACCAAGGATATTGTGCTGCATAACTAATACTTATAAGGTCCCAAAAGCAAGACCTATTGGCTATGCCAATGTTTTTTCATACTAGTATTTAGGCTTTCATTTTGATTGCTGGCCTAGTGCAGTGGAGTTCAGTACTCAGAGCATATGTGCCGTCTCCTGCAAGATGTGGTGACACTGCATAGAGTGTCCAAGTGCACAGAGCGGTTCTAAATATGACATTTACCTACGAGCCCTCTTGTGGGAAATTAGATGTGTGCAGAGTGCTTAATGTGCTGCGTCAGAATGTGCGTGAATTGTGGGATCCAGCGAGCATAATCAGCGCAGGTGTTTGTGCCCAGATTCGCATCGGACGTTAGGTGGAAATTGATGTAGTACCCTATCCTCTGGCCTACTTCTTTCCTAATCCTCCCACATACTCTACTCTGTTTTTTCTATGCTTTAATTGTGAACCTGAACATAAAGGCTGCATCTTGGTTTACTCTGTGCTACGTATTGTGTTGGACTCCGAAAGTGGCTTAGGACAATGCATGAGGTAAATGTGTAAAGGTCACTGGCCTGGACTGTGTTGGAAAAACACCTTCCACATTTAGGTTGCTGCTGTAAAGTAGACACTGGGATATTCATTCAAGTAAAGTTACGGCAGCTGCCAGCTAAATTTCAGCTAAAGTTAGTGGGCCTATAAATCAGAGTCCAAGTGTGCATCGTTTTCAGGTTGTTCAGTGACACTGCTGTACTGGATGGCTGTATAAGTGAGTATTCTGGAAGATTCATTTATTTACATAGACAAGCAACATAAGTACTATTTTGCAGCAGTCAACTCTCTCCAAGATGGCGTTTAAATGTAGAATATAACCGTATCTTCTCTACATCATGGGATGCAAATATCAATGCACAATTCTCCACTGCCTCAGTCTTGTATGATGTCATCCTAGACAACTTTTAAAAGCATCAAAGACTGACAAATTTTGGATCTTTCTTTCTTTTAATCAAACTGTGTCAAAGACATCAATGAGCGTCAGCTTGTTTGTATTAATAAACAGTACTGAAGTGCTTATTCTATGCTTCAGCAATGGAAGGGGTTGGCCATCCTTCTCACAGTTTGATAAAAAAGGTTGTAGGCTGTCGGTGAGACTTTTCCAATAACATGATCTTTTTCGACCAGCATATTTGCAAAGCAAGCTTGTTCAATTCAAGGATATTTAACAAGTTTTCCACTCTCATAAAGAGATCTAATCCGCAGCTACCAAAGCTTTTGATACTCGATGAAAATACATGACTGTACCCAGTGCTCGTGTAATAAGTTTCCTCCTCAGCTCGTCTTCCACAGAGCAACAGCATGCCTGGAAATTTAAGAAGGAACATTAAATAGGATTCCTCCCACCTCTGCCTCCCTAAACTGGAATATAGCATATGCCAAGACATGAATTAGAGGATTATTCTCAATCCATGGGGCATGATAGCAAATTAAACCTCAATATTATTAATACTATTAGCTTTGTCAATGGTTGTTAGTTTCATAAAATAAGCAACAACTGTCGCGGCACCCGCGCTTTACTTTAAATGTTAAAAGTAAAGCGCGGGTGCCGTGATTATTGCAAAAGTAAAGACATAGAAAAAAAATCTATTTCTTTACTTTTGCTATAATTGCGAACCAGCGCTTTACTTTTAACATTAAAAGTGAAGCGCGGGTGCCGCAATTATAGCAAAAGTAAAGAAATAGAAAACACATCTATGTCTTTACTTTTGCTATATTCGCGGCACCCGCGCTTTACTTTTAATGTTAAAAGTAAAGCGCCGGTTCCGCGATTGTAGCAAAAGTAAAGAATTTGAAAAAAACATCTATTTCTTTACTTTTGCTACAATCGCGACACCGGCGCTTTACGTAAAGGTAAAGCGCCGGTGCTGAGATTGTAGCAAAAGTAAAGAACAAGCAAAAGGTGCGTGCAAAAGTGATTGTGAGCAAGGTTGCCAGGAGGAAAGACATATGGGGGCTGCACACGTGCACGGCTGCGCGCATGTGTGCACGCAATCTTGAGGCCACGAAAAAAGCCTGTGGTAGCACTGTGAAAACCCGCTTACAAAATGTCTCTCCAAGTAGCACATGCGCTGGCTCAGGCGAGACCTAAAAAGGATCTCAAATTATTGACACCCTTATTTTCTTTAAAAAATGTATTACTACATCCACAAATATTCAATTTTATAAAATATTTTGATGCAATAATACATATACATTACAGTAAAGTTAACAATAATTTGTGGCAAAGGATAAGTCTTCAACGCACATTTCTGCGCCTTTTCCACCTTCAATAGGAATGCCACAATTCACTAGATAAACATTAATGGTTGGCTTTCTACTTGATATGCGCCAAATAAAGCACTTAGGTTTGTTCAGCTGATTCAATCGTGATCTACAAGTATCCGATATACTATTAAAATTACCACATTTGATGCTCGAATTCTTTATTTCTATTTAAAGATGCTTTCCTAGTTGTTAGCCAATTAGGTCTTGAATGTATTTTTTAGTCAAATCAATAATAGGCTAAACTAGTTAAATATTGATACCACAACGCCCGGTAGTTGGTCCAGCCCTGTTCTCTTCCTTTTGAAAAATGCTAGAATCCTGCATTGTGACCCGACTTAGAGAATTTATTGAAGATACAAACGTACTCAATAACCTCGAATTAGGGTTCAGGACGGATTGTATATGGAAATGGAAATGGTAATGCTTGGAATTGTGGCTGACACCCTACAAATTCTGCAT
Organism: Lissotriton helveticus; assembly: GCF_964261635.1. Classification (NCBI taxonomy): domain Eukaryota; kingdom Metazoa; phylum Chordata; class Amphibia; order Caudata; family Salamandridae; genus Lissotriton; species Lissotriton helveticus. Next base: position 89,559,322 of record NC_136064.1, read on the forward strand.
CAAGGCGACCCCTGTCTGCTCGTTGTCCTCAGCCAATCAGAGACTTTCAACTCTGGGTGCTATCCCAGCCTCATAAGAATTCTTGAAGAAAGAACAGGAATCAGAGATCCGGTTCTCCCCTGGTTCCAATCATACCTGGAAAAAACAGCCTCAAGACTTCCTTCACTACCCTGGACTTTTCAACCTTTACATAAAGCCTCTGAGGTGCCTTCTGAGACATCTGAATGTTTGTTTCACTTCTTTGCAGATGACACACTAGGCTTTTTAAAAATCCCCATGATAGAAGGGGCCATTCAACACTAGCCCGATCCTTAAAAACACAGAATCCTATAAAACCCTAACCATCTAAAGGAAAACCCTTTAAATATAGAATTCCCGCTCATCTATCCACCGAAGACTCCCTTGGCGGCTTAATATAGGTATCCCTTTTAACCCTTTTGCTGCGGCGGCAATTCCGCCGCAGCGCTAAGGGGCGGGGGGGCGCGCGGCGCTCCGACGCTGGTGACGGAATCTCTCCGTCACGCCCCTCGGGTGGGCTGTGCTTGTGACGGAGCGGTTCCGTCACGGCCCCGCCCGCTCAATAGAACGTGCCGCGCAGGTGCAAAATCAGCGCCGCGCAGGCGTGGCGAGCGGGCCAAGACGGAACCGCTCCGTCACCAGCACAGCCCACCCGAGGGGCGTGACAGAGCGGTTCCGTCACCAGCGTGGCAGGGGTTAAGCAGTAACAGACCCTGACCTCAAACCCTGAAGTCCCTACGATTCCAAAGGACATAACCCCTGTGTAGCATCCAGCCAGCCCAGTTACTCGCCAGTAACCACGCGACGCACGGGGCGTGTACGCGTCTTTATTCCGTTGCGTGTAAGTCAGAACTCGACATTCTAAGCCTGCCGTCAACTCATCTCCAACGCTTAAGTCACCAGCCTACGATGTACAGTAGGAACCAAAAGAGTTCCAACGTCCTTTACAAGACACTACAACCGCTCTCCTCTTTACTAACTGATCAGATGTAAATATACTCATAGATTTGTTCCTTTTTTTAAAATCATTTCTTAGTGACCATGGTTGTAGCTTTTCTTTTTTTCAGTGGAAAAAAGGCTGAATGGCCCCAGTAAGTCCCTTGTGCTATCACAGAAAGCTCCATGTCCACATTTTTAAATCTGTCCTAGAGAAAACATTTGTTGTATCCACGACCTCATATTTTGCAAAAGAAACATAATAAAAATACATGCATAAATACATACGAAAGGATATCTGGGTCAGCCCTCTTCATCCATTGGTCCGTTCAGGCGTCATACACAGTTTGCTCCCACCCACCACAGCATTGCCCGTCTGTTCCCCTCACTCCATTCATTTGCTCTCCCGCACTGTGAGTAACAGCACTTTGCCCGGTCACATGCGCACTTTTACCTAAATAGTAGCCCACTTAATTACTTGCTCTGGTGGGATAACCTCTCCGTTCATTTCTAATTTTATTCATTTTTTTTAAGTTTGTTTTTGCGGTAGTCCGTTGTTTGACTACTTTCTCTTGTGATTATATGCACGCCACCTGTTAATAGGATTTTGTTTTACCTTCTTATTACTTTAAACTTTAATGGGTATTGCATATGCTTACAAATGTTGCTGGGTTTCCAAGGTCAGAGGTGCTGGCTTTGCCAGTGCTTGTTACCTCTTGCACTCGGAAGGCAGTATGGATTCTGATTTACAAAAATACCAGAGGAACACGTACCTGTGCAGAAGATGTGAAGCCTGCATCAGCTCGCTCGATGTCCTTAGACTGGCGTTAGAGTCAAACATAACAAAGCATGCTGGGACTTGTAGTTTCGCTTTTTGCAATTAAATAAGGGCTTAAAAGTACCACAATGCGCATTTCCAGCACTGGAGCTATTGCATCTTGTGTCATGGGACCCGCTGAAGGATGTGGTTATATGACTACTTAAAAGCGCCAAGTGCGAGTCTCACAGCGCTTTCATGTCTGCATCTTGAAGTAGAGGGCTCCGGGCTGTTTCAGGACTACAATGGGATTTGGCTCTTAAGAAAGTTTATCATAGCGCTGCTCAGCTCAGCGCCACCAAAGTGGGACTCGAGGAGCTAGGCGTGGACTCCCAGGCGTGACAGAGGATGGATGGTGCGTTAACCTGTGACGCACAGGTGACGTCGGCGGTGTTTGCTGTAGGTCTTCCTTCTGTCTGTCTGGGAGGGGTGCCAGGGCGAGCAAACAACTAAACCCGGTGCCCGGGTACTTATGTGCTGCCCGGGGACAGGCTGGTAACGCGGCGCCCGAGCAGAGCAGGCAATTAACCTCGTGAAATGACCACTTTTAGGGCAGGAACTCCGCAGGAAGGCGCTATCGTTCGTCACATTAACCTGCGGTATGATACAGCTGTCGGTCGGGGAGTATATGACATACTAATGTCGGAAACTGGCACGAAACTCGCATTCCATAACGGCCCTGCCCTCCTCGACGATGAATGATACACCCAGGTGTCTTTGGAGCTGGTGACATAGCGCTAAATACACTGTTTGCAAGGCGCTTTATATGGATAGCAGGGGTAAAAGTTGAGAAAGAGATTGATAGGGCTCCCACGTTTCCCATTTCCACGCATGAATAGCACGCCCAGTCATTTTCTTTAAATTCTCGGATTCCTGGTTTTACAATGGGGTACGCAGGCCTACAAGCCCATTGCCATTGGGAACCTTCAAGCAAGTAAGACACTCCTGTTGACTCATTAGCAACATTACAAACTCAACCACAGACTATATGACATTGTCCATATCCAACAATGGGAGAGTAATTACCCCACGGAGTGCACGTCCGCTCCAATAACAAGGAGCGTTTTGCTGACCCACGGGATCGGTGATTCTGAGCCGCTTCCCAAGTGCTCCATATCCGACCTTGTCCTGCCGAAGACCCCACTATGAGGAACGAACAACCCTTCTCCACCAGGGGTCGAAACGTAGACTACAATACGACTATCACACACGCAAACCATAGGAATTGAAGAAATCAATCCGTTTGGCCCTATGTGTGATGAATATAAGGGAACTATAGACCTATATCAGGCTGTAAAAGTTTCACTGTATATAATTGAATTGTGTCTATGTCACATCAATCGATCATTTTTTTTTTTTTGTCCTCATTTGCCACCTAGGTTCTGATTGTGCAAACTGCCGGTAAGTGCAACATGCTGCCTCAGTGCTATCGACTGGTGGGGATAGAAGAAAAGGACGGGGTGCTCATCCCTCAGCAGTAGCACCTAGACCCGCAGCTATCGCCAAACAGAAACCTATAAAGGTCTCAGAGGTGCAGCCAAAATGCTAGGATAGCATGTAAATGCGTCTCTACCCAAGGATGGGAATGATGGCTTAATCATTGGACCTGGGGGGGAAAAAAACAAAAACCAGACCCTCAATGATCCCACCTCAGGAGATGCCAAAAAGATCTTTTCACAGGGTTCCCGGCTCTGGCCAGATCCAACTTGGAAACCTGTAAGGTCGAATTGTACCAGTCATTAATTGAGGGAGGTAAAAAGTCTTTCCATTTCTTATAAATCTCCCTCCTAGTGAGTAGGATAGAATAGAAATTCAGTTTCCTTGCCACAGTGGGAACCCCATCTACAAGACCAAAAATTACGGAAGTAAGGTCAAGAACAATATTAGTTCCAACTGAAATTGAGAGAGTCTTACTTATAGATTCCCAAAATATAGCTAAATGGGGGCACTCAAAGAACATGTGGGTATCAGCTGCGGCTATAAGGCCACATCTTGCACATGACACCCTATTCCCCTGCTCGAATTTAGAAAGTCTCAGGGGCGAGTAGTAAGCTCGGTGTATAGTAAAAATGTGGTTTCTACGTAACCATGCCGGCTTAACGATATCCCACAACATGTCACATGAAGTAGTCCACAGATCTTGCAGGTTGGAGTTGCTCAGATGCGATGCCCAAAGCTGATCTGGTAACAGAAATTCACCATCCAGTTCTTCCAGAATTAAGTTGTACCAAGATGAAATTTCTTTTTTAAAGGGGGGCTTATCCAGTAGAAGGGTGATAAGGTAACTGTGTGAGCCCAAGGGAAATTTAGTTCCTCAAGATGGTAAAACACTGTATGATCTAGACCAGCTGGATATTTGTAAGTATTTAAGTCTCGCAAAATTTGGACCTATTGTGTTTCGTAAGGACTCCCAGGGTAAAAGAACACCATCAGCAAATACATCTCCCCACACCAGAAGGCCAGCATCTCTAATGGGTTGAGCAAGAATATCGCCCAACCAGGTCGGACTGTTGGGAAGACCCCACAAAGGTGTTCTGCTACCATAGTACCCTATTTTGATAGCTTTTGTTAGCTGAGCACAAATTCTTGCCATACTCCGTAAAATCTTCAGTTTGATTTTTTTGAAAAATTTGGGATCTCCAAATTTAAAAAGGAAGCATGACTGGCTCACCCCCTCTGCCATCAGCAATGTAGAGTATATATAACCTACTCGTAGGTCAGTTGGATTCTTTAATAACATCCTAGCATGTGATAGCTGGAAAGCCCAGGCGTAGATCTGCAAGTCTGGTGCAGCAAGCCCACCCTTATCCCTTCGTCTCCTGATTTTTTTCCACGAAATTCTTGGAAGATGTTTATTCCAGATAAAGGAGTTAATTTCGGCCTGTTTTTTTTTTAATCAAGGAAGGTTCAAAATATAAAGGGATAATGTTAAATAAAAAAGTTATCTTGGGTAAAATGGACATCTTGATAAGATTCACCCTACCCAATAAAGATAATGGAAGATGAGCCCAATTTAGAAGCAACCTGCGACATTCCTTAGTCACCCTCGAGAAGTTATTAGAAGCAATCTGATCAATATCCCCAACAACATCCAGTCCTAGATACCTCATCCCCTTACTCGGTCGTACGTCAGGACTAAGGGAATTCTGGTCGATATTCCAAGTCATCATCTCAGTCTTTATTGTGTTGATTTCATAGCCCGACACCTCCCCAAATTCTGAGGCCAACTTAAAAATTGCCGGAAGGGCCAAATAAGGTGCAGACGTGAAAATGAGGATATCGTCCGCGTACAGGGCCACCTTTCTCTCCCAACCCCTACATACAAAACCCTTGATGTTGACATTATCCCTCAAACTCTGGGCAAAGGGTTCGGCATATAGGTCGAAAAGGAGTGGGGAGAGAGGGCAGCCCTGCTGGGTACCCCTCAAGATTTTAAAAGGGTCAGATAAAATCCCATTGACCAGAACGCAGGCAGTAGGGCGCTGATACAGAAGACTAATCGCCTGACGAAAACGGCTCCCCACATTGAACTTAGCCATGGCCTCCAACAGGTACAACCAATTGACCCTGTCGAAGGCCTTGGTGGCGTCCAACATAAGAGTGGCCAAAGGAAGGGATTCCAAAACAGCTAAATCTATTGCTCCCAATAAATCATAAGTTAATTCAAAAAGCTGTCGCCCCCTAACGAACCCCCTCTGATCTGGATGTAAAATTGTGGGAGCAACTGAGGCTAGTCTATCCGCAAGAATAGAGGAGAATAATTTATAATCTCCATTTAAAATCGAGATTGGTCTGTATGAACCACATGCTGATGATGGTTTTCCAGGTTTTAATATTACAGTAATGGAAGCGTTATTCCATGACCCTGGAGGAGGCACCCCATTCAAAAGTTTCTGATTAAACAGAATTGCCAAAAAAGGGACAAGTTCTCGTTCCAGGGTTTTATAGATTTCAGCAGGCAGGCCATCTGGCCCGGATGCCTTCCCCTTCTTGGCCTTCCGAATGGCTGTCATCACTTCTCCTTCGGAGATTTCTCTATCCAGCATCTCTCTCTGATTAACAGAAAGGCGTGGGAGAGAAATTTTATCAAGCCAATCTTTAATTATATCAGGATCCAATAACTTGTTCTCATGATAGATGTCCTGAAAGTAATTTCCAAAGGCTTCTCTGATATCACTATCTGCAGATAGAGGGACATTGTTTACTTTAATCATGTCGATGTTATTACGGACCTGATCCGTTTTGGCTTTCCATGCCAGTAGTTTCCCAGCACCTTCCCCATACTGGAAATGTGCAATCTTACTGGCCTCCCATCTTTCCTGTATCCTCTGATTTAGAATTGAGGCTAATTGACCCTTTAAGGAAAGTATTTGTCCACGCAACGAGGACTGAACACGATCCGTACAGATGGTATTAGAGTCAATGTCTAATTGGACCTTAGCTATATTCGCCTCAACAGAGGCCACTGCCTCTCTATACTCTCTTCTTCTATAGGCAACGTTGGTTGTAATTAAGCCCCTTAAAAATGCCTTAAGAGAGTCCCAGACGAGTCCTACCCCGGCCGAACCTACATTTATTTCCATAAAGGACGCTACCTCGATTTTTAAAAAAAGGACATCTTCAGGGTGGGAGAGTAACGAACGATCAAAGGACCAGATCCTTGCTGGCACGGTTAAAGATGTTTAAAGTTCCAACATCACTGCCGAATGGTCTGATAAGTGTAGGGGAAGGTATGTAATGGTCTTAACAGTGTCTACCAATCTCTGATTAATCAGTATAAAGTCTATTCTCGATTGGTGATGGTACTTATAATTCCTGAAAGAAATACCCTGTTGCTGGCCGGACCTTAACCTCCAGATATCCACGTATCCATATTGCTTCATTGCATTCAGCAAAAAGGATCTTGATTTTGACGGGACTTTGGATCGATTGTTAGGAGATTTGTCTAAAATGGGGTCTAAAACTATATTAAAGTCCTCAGCAAATAGTACCGGCTCAGGGAAGGACAAAAGATGGGAGAAGATGGATTTCAAAATAGATGGATCATCTTGGTTAGGACCATAGTATCCAACTATGGTCAGTTGAAAACTCAAGATCGCCAAGGAAGCAATAACCCATCTACCCTCCGGATCGACCTTCGAGTCCAAAAGCCTACTCTTAAGACTTTTCTTAAAAATAAGCGATACCCCTCTAGATGTCAGGGACTGAGAAGTAGAGATCGCGAAATCAATCCATTTATTAACCTTAACCAATGCTTCGATTTCCGCCTGAACCAAATGTGTCTCCTGAAGGATGATAACCTGGGCATCAGAGTCTCTAAGGTACTGCAACAAGGTTCTGGCTCTGGCCTTAGTTCGCAAACCATTAACATTCCATGATAATATCTTTAGATTAGCCATCATCAATGTTCAAACCCCCCCCAACCTCAATTCGAGACAAGAAAGGAACGAAAAAAATGCTGCTAAGCAGGCCACCCCCATTAAAGTTTAGCAGCACTGCACAAAAAGCCTATAACCGACAAAATGACAAATGAGGAATTTTCTGTATATTCTTACCCCCCCTCTATCCCTGTGCCCCCTCCCCCTCCACCCCCCTCCCATGGAGAATCCGTGCTATATCCAACCGGATAAGTTCCAGTAGATAGCACCCCTCCCTCAGGTTGCCGTTACCCCTCTCCCGCCCCATACCTAACTTAAGTAGACTAGGGATTAGTGATTAATGATTAGTGGATCAAGAGTGAAAACAGGAGAAAATACCAGTAAATATAATAAAACACCCCTTTTTTCCCATTTTTTTTCCTCACCCTTTCCCTTTTTTTTTTCTCATTTACTCCCCTTATCCTCTTCCTCTCCTGTTTTTTTCCTCTATTTTTTTTTCTTTACCTTAGCACCTATCCATTTCCTTTCAATGCATTTAATTTCTTTCCTATCATTAATTTGATATTTTTAAGATGCACGCTAACTTCAAGATAGTGAGATTCTCCTAGTTTAATCTAAGTCTATGAAGGGGACCAAATCCTATTTACCCGATCGCTTATTGCCCAGATCTAAAAAGAGCTCATCAGCGGCTTGAACTGATCTGATATTCATCATCTTGTTATTGTACATTACTCTTAATGAGGCTGGAAACATAAGCTGAACTGTAGCGCCCAACTTCTTAAAGGCGTCCATCTGCCTGCCAAACTCCCATTGCTTTTCCAGCGTGATCCTCGATAGGTCAGACCTTATAAGAAAAGTAAAACCCTTGCCAGGTAGCGACTTCTGTTTTAAGGCTAGATTTAAGATCTGTTCTTCAAGGGCGTAAGTATGAAAATTTACCAAGATTTTACGAGGTTTTGACCTTTGTGGGATTTGTTTAAAGGGATCCCTATGGACCCGCTGGACGTCCGTGGCGAGCACCTCCAGGGATTGATCTAGAGAAAGAGCATCTTTCAATAGTTGTGTAATGAACTTCTTGATATCAGACACCTCTGAACCTTCTGTAATATTGAGAATTTGAATATTGCTCCTTCTAGCATTATTCTCTAACGCTTCCATCCTGTCCAGGAGGGCTTGGTCCTCCTTCTTTAACTTGCCAATGTCCTCCACCGCTTTATCCAGGTGCAACGACATTGCACCCACAGTCTCTTCCAACACTCCTGTCCTGGATGTTAGCCCATCTATTTTATTATCGAGAGACTCACAATAGTTTCGAATCTCCCGCTGAATGGATGCAGATTCCTCAAAACCCCTTTTTATGTCAGTCGCCAAGGTTGAAAACATTGTAAGCAGGGAAGCAGCCGTGATGCCTGCTCCCTCCAATGATAAGGACGTTTCTGAATTTGGAAGTTGCTGGGCCAGATCTACAGTGCAGTGCTCATGACACCCACAGAGACATCTTAAGGATTTTGGGGTCCCTAGGCCAAACGTAATTTGCTCAAAACAACTCTGAATTTATTATCCATTTTAGCTCATTCAATCCCTCCACAACCATGGTCTGATCACTGGCAATCCTATTTGTTGGCCCCCAAAACTTTAAGGTGACCCCAGTCCTTCAGGCAGCTCCCATTCAGGACAAAGCCTTTGAACATTCATAGGATATTGGAGACCTGGAACCTCTTTTCATATTGTGCAGGGGGCCCCATCATTTGGGTGTTATGCCACTCTCTGGGACTGTCCTGAAAGCTTAATGATGGGGCCCCTAGAAAAGTGGGCGCCCTGGGCCAGAGCCCGCTTTGCCCATGTCTATAAACGTCTCTGCAAAAACAACAGTTGATGGACAGAATGCAGAACAATGTCTACATTCATCCCACTACAGAGATCTGGGCCTGAATCCATCCTTTTTTTGCTCACCATGCAATTCCAGTATGATCCCAGCCATATGCAAATCAGTCCATCATCCCCTTTGGTATTGCTTTGTTCGCCCTAAGTTGGCACGGCATGCCCAGACGTGGGTCCCTTGCTCACTTTGCCACTGGATTCAAGCTAGCCTGGCTGATGATGGCTGTAATGCCAGAAACCGGTCCTCGGAAGCTTGTTTCCGGTCCAGGGAAGGCATGGCTTGGCAGTTCGGGCTGGACTGTTCCCATGAGGCACAGGGTCGGACTGATTTGCATATGACCATGTCTGAACTGGGGTGGCGGAGTGAGCTAAAGAATGATGATGGATTAAGCCCAGATCAGTTGACTGGGGTGAGTGCTTGCAATGTTCAACACTCCGTCCGTCATCCCCTTTGCTATTACTTAAAAGTCTCTGGACACCCATCTTCTCGCCTGTGCCTTCGACATCCTGAGCCAATGGTCCCTTGGAAGGAATGGAAGGACTGTCTGGCCTATGAGCCCTATGGGCATTGCACGCTTGGGGCGGGAGGGGTGACAGGGAGACAGAGGACTTCTGAGCCAGTGACCTGTCTCTGCAGTCGCCCCTCCAAGGGCTGTGACCTCAGCTGTACTGGCCTTAGATTCACACATAGTCTTATGGCACTGGCCTGTACTTCGCAAAGGAGGAGTTTTCAGTGTAGCGGCCACTATGAGTGTACATGGGTGTAGAAGTGAGCCAATGCTGGGGAAGGCACCAGTGGTGTGCTCCACACTCGCAGCGTTGAGTCACCAGTTTATAAAGCACCCGCAGTGCCGGACCTGGCACTGTGGGTTAGTGAGCCAAGGCTCACCCACTGCAAGACCCGAGCTGCCTCCTGCCCGCGGTGCCTCGTGTGTGGGCTCTGCCAGCAAAGCACCAGGCCTCGTCTTTAAGGCCTCTGTGTGTGCCAGTCACTTGGTGCTCCATCGGCTGTGCTCTCCAACTTGCTTCTAATCAGTGAAAATCATCATGAGCTCCTGAAGGCCGAGAAAATCATGCATAGTTACCAGACGCCCCCTCGCCCAGCCTTATTGACCACTTCATTGACTTTAAGCCTAATGTCCTCAGAGCGAGATACTAGGGTTTGAAGAAAATACTTTGTCTAGAGGCTCTAGGACACGGCTGCCATGTGTGTCAGAGTATCGTCTGTGGGGATGAATGAGCGTGTGTGCATAATCAATCAATCAATCATGCCATTTGTATAGCGCACTACTCACCCGGGAGGGTCTCAAGGCGCTTGGGGGGGGTGGTATGCTACTGCTCGAACAGCCAGGTCTTGAGTTGTTTCCTGAAGGCGAGATGGTCCTGGGTCAGCCGAAGGTGGATGGGGAGGGAGTTCCAAGTCTTGGCAGCCAGGTAAGAGAAGGATCTTCCTCCGGCGGTGGCTCTTCGGATGCGTAGTACGGCTGCGAGGGCGAGGCTGGTGGACCGTAGCTGGCGGGTGGGCGTGTAGAAGGTCAGGCGGTCGTTGAGGTACTTGGGGCCCAGGTCGTGGAGAGACTTGTGTGCGTGGGTGAGGAGCCGGAACGTGATCCTCTTGTCGACGGGGAGCCAGTGCAGGTTCCTCAGGTGGCTGGAGATGTGGCTGCGTCGGGGGACATCCAGGATGAGTCGGGCGGAGGCGTTCTGGATGCGCTGGAGTCTTTTCTGTAGCTTGGCTGTGGTTCCGGCGTAGAGGGCGTTTCCGTAGTCCAGTCGGCTGGTGACGAGTGCCTGGGTGACAGTCTTCCTGGTCTCGGTCAGGATCCAGCGGAAGATCTTGCGAAGCATATGCAGTGTGTTGAAGCACGATGAGGAGACGGCGTTGACTTGTCTGGTCATCGAGAGGGAGGGGTCCAGGATGAAGCCCAGGTTGCGTGCGTGGTCGGTTGGCTTGGGTGCGGTGCCCAGGGCTGGGGGCCACCAGGAGTCATCCCAGGTGGAGGGCGAAGATCCCAGGATGAGGACTTCCGTCTTGTCCGAGTTCAGTTTCAGGCGGCTGTCCTTCATCCACTCGGCGACGTCTTTTATCCCTTCGTGCAGGTTCTGGCGGTGTCGGGGTCTCTGGTGAGGGAGAGGATCAGCTGGGTGTCGTCGGCGTAAGAGATGATGTTGAGGTTGTGCTGGCGTGCGATGGCTGCGAGAGGTTTCATGTAGATGTTGAAGAGGGTGGGGCTGAGTGAAGATCCTTGCGGGACGCCGCAGATGACTTCGGTGGCCTCGGAGCGAAACGGGGGGAGGCGGACTCTTTGTGTTCTTCCGGCGAGGAACGAGATGATCCACTCCAGTGCCTTCTCTTGGATACCGATGTTGCTGAGGCGCTGGACTAGGGTGCGGTGGCAGACCGTGTCGAACGCAGCGGAGAGGTCCAGGAGGATGAGGGCCACTGTTTCCCCCTTGTTGAGCAGGGTCCGGATGTCGTCGGTGGCTGCGATGAGGGCGGTCTCCGTGCTGTGGTTGGCTCTGAAGCCGGACTGCGAGGGGTCGAGGGATCCGTTCGTCTCGAGGAAGGCGGTCAGCTGTCTGTTGACGATCTTCTCGATGACTTTAGCAGGAAAAGGGAGGAGCGAGATGGGGCGGAAGTTTTTGAGATTGGTGGGGTCCGCTGTAGGTTTCTTCAGGAGGGGAGCTGATCTCGGCGTGCTTCCAGCTCTCCGGGAAGGTGGCGGTGTTGAAGGAGGCGTTGATGATGTTCCGGAGTTGGGGTGCGATGGTGGAGTCGGCCTTGTTGAAGATGTGGTGTGGGCAGGGGTCGGTCGGTGATCCGGAGTGGATGGTGTTCATCGTGCGGGCTGTGTCTTCGGTGGTCACCGTGGTCCAGGTGCGAAGTGTGGCGGTGGGGGACGTTGGTTCGACGGTTGGGTGCATGGGTGGGGCGCCGAAGCTGTTGTGGATGTCGGCGATCTTGCGGTGGAAGAACGAGGCGAGGGAGTCGCAGAGGTCTTGTGACGGAGTGATGTCGTTGGTGCCGGTGCTGGGGTTGGAGAACTCCTTGACGATAGTGAAGAGCTCTTTGCTGTCGTGGGCGTTGTTGTCCAGTCGTTCCTTCAGGGATTTCTTCTTGGTGGTGCGGATGAGCTGGTGGTGCTTGCGGGTAGCGTGTTTGAGGGCGGTCATGTTGTCGGTGGTCCGGTCGAGGAGCCAGGCTTTCTCGAGGGTGCGGCAGGTCTTCTTGGAGTCCTTGAGTTTGTCGGTGAACCAGGATGCTTTCTTGCTTCTGGGTCTGCTGGGAGGGTTCTTTAGTGGCGCGAGGTCGTCGGCACAGGCGGTCAGCCACTGTGTGAAGTTGCGGGCTGCTTCGTTGGGGTCCGTTGTGTTGGCGGGTGGGCTCTGGCTGAGGGAGGTGGTGAGCTGGTCTGCGGTGATCTTGCTCCAATTCCTGTGAGGTACCTGTTGCGGGTGGTGGTGGGTCATGGATCTTTTGAAGCTGAAGTGGACGCAGCTGTGGTCGGTCCAGTGGAGTCCGGTGTCGTGGCTGAAGGTGATGTACTTGCTGATAGAGAAGACGGGATCAAGCGTGTGGCCGGCGTAGTGGGTGGGGGTGTTGACCAGTTGCTTGAGTCCGAGGTTGGCGAGGTTTTCCAGCAGGGCGGTGGTGTTGCGGTCCTTGTTGTTCTCCAGGTGGAAGTTGAGGTCCCCGAGGAGGATGTAGTCGGTGGAGGGGAGGGCGTGCGGGCTGATGAAGTCTGTGATGTCTTCGCTGAATTGTGTGCGTGGTCCCGGGGGTCTGTAGACGAGGGTGCCTCTGAGGGTCGTCTTAGGGTCGGTGTGAATCTGGAAGTGGAGATGTTCGGCTGCGGCGAAGGAGTCGTTGGCGTCGGTCGTGATGCGGATGGTGTTCCTGTGGACGATGGCTATGCCACCTCCGGTCTGGTTGATGCGGTCCCTCCTGATGATCTTGTACCCGTCCGGGATGGCGATGGCGATGTCGGGTGCAGAGGAGGCGTTCATCCAGGTTTCCGTGAGGAAGGCGACGTCCGGTGATGTAACGTCGAGGAGGTTCCAGAGTTCCACGGCGTGTCTGTGGACGGAGCTGGTGTTGATCAGGCTGCACTTGAGGTGGTTGCTGCTGGTGTTTGTCTTGGCGGGTGCGGGGCAGGTTCGGAGACAGGTGAACTTGCAGGTGCAGCAGGTGAAGGGTCCGTGGGTGCGTCTCGGGGTGGCTCGGCAGCAGGCGTGGGTCCGGCCGGCATTGAGTGCGTTGAGAGTGGCGGCGTCGTAGGTCAGTCGGTTCGTCTTGCCTCGGCGGGGAGGGCCAGGGGTCCTGGCGCTGGGCGCGGGCCAGGCGCAGACGGGCTTACCTTTGGCGCACCTTCGGCGCTCAATCGGCGCTCCCGCTGCGCGCGTCCGCTGCGCTGTCGCTCTGGGGGCGTCATAAGTAAGGAGCCGGGAGGGAGGAGCAGCTGGGTGGTGGTAGCGGGGCGGCAAATGGAATCACAGGGGGGCGGGGCCGCAGGGAGGCAGCGGCGGGAAATTCCAAGAAGCAGCGGGAAATTCCCAGGAGCAGCGGGAAATTCCCAGGAGCAGCGGGAAATTCCCAGGAGCAGCGGGCAGCGAGCGAAGGAATCTGCAGGCAGGAGGCGGCAAAGGCAGGCAGGAGCGGCAGCAGTGAGTGGGGCAACCAAGCCCTGTGGAGGGCTGAGCGGTCACACTCTGTGGTCCCCTACGGTCCCCTTAAGTAAGGAGCCGGGAGGGAGGAGCAGCTGGGTGGCGGGAGCGGGGCGGCGAATGGAATCACAGGGGGGCGGGCCGCAGGGAGGCAGCGGCGGGAAATTCCAAGAAGCAGCGGGAAATTCCCAGGAGCAGCGGGAAATTCCCAGGAGCAGCGGGAAATTCCCAGGAGCAGCGGGCAGCGAGCGAAGGAATCTGCAGGCAGGAGGCGGCAAAGGCAGGCAGGAGCGGCAGCAGTGAGTGGGGCGACCAAGCCCTGTGGAGGGCTGAGCGGTCACACTCTGTGGTCCCCTACGGTCCCCTTAAGTAAGGAGCCGGGAGGGAGGAGCAGCTGGGTGGCGGGAGCGGGGCGGCGAATGGAATCACAGGGGGGCGGGGCCGCAGGGAGGCAGCGGCGGGAAATTCCAAGAAGCAGTGGGAAATTCCCAGGAGCAGCGGGAAATTCCCAGGAGCAGCGGGAAATTCCCAGGAGCAGCGGGCAGCGAGCGAAGGAATCTGCAGGCAGGAGGCGGCAAAGGCAGGCAGGAGCGGCAGCAGTGAGTGGGGCGACCAAGCCCTGTGGAGGGCTGAGCGGTATGAGATATACGCATGTGGGTGACTGAAATCCTATATTGTATGTACTTGAGGCACCGGATATACCTTCCGCCATATGTGGTGCTGTACATGGACAACACAATCATACAGCCATTTTTTTTAAATGGGAGAAATCTAAAGTGTAACAAAATGTTCTGCAAAATGTTCAGAATTTGGAACATATTTCTGAACCTTACATTTCTCCAATTTAAAAACAAAAATTACTGTCTTTGTCAGTAATAAATATGGCACCATGTCTACTGGCCAGTGGGAGCAAGATGCCTGCTGCATCTAAAGGCGACACTTTGAAATGGGAGAAAATTAAAATGAAGAGTGAATAATTGGATTAACTTTTCATTTTAATTTCTCCCATTTAAAAGCACTCAGAAACATAATTTTGTTCTCACCCCCAATATTGAGTTGACAAAGACTTTTATTTAAGAGTTAATGACCTCACTGCTTCAGTTCTTCACCTCTGTGCCCCAGCCTGGGTCATACAGCTGAGTCAGCATTGCTTGTTATCAGGCCCTGCCATCTGCAGCTTGATGATAATAATGTAAAATAAACAGCCTCCCCTTCACTTTAAAAGGAAACAGCAACACTTATTTATATCAGTGCTTATTTAAAAATGAACTCAAAACTGTGAGCAACTCTGAAGGTGCCTGAGAGCTACAGGTAGCTCGCAATCAACCGTTTGAAGATACCTGGGCTACAGCCTAAAATTCAGGGGCAGCTCCTCCACTGGGGCGGAGGTGCGTCGCCTCACTGCTTTCTCGCAGTGCGAGAAGCAGAAACATAAAATGATAATAACTAAAAGTTATTACCATTTTATGTTTTGGTGCAGGCGGGCGGGCGGGCGGGGCTGCTCTGCAAGGAGGGGAGGAGTTGTGTGCCCACTCCTGAGTGTGCAAAGACTGTTTGGTCAGCCCTCTGGGGCCGCCCAAACCAGTCATGCACACTCTGACCATCTCCATGGAGGCTGCACCGCAGCCTGCAGGGAGAACATGGCGTCCCCATAAGCCCCTGGCTGGGTGGCGTCCCGACTGATCACAATGCTGCTTGCAGCATTGTGATTGGCTTAGGGGATGGAGCCTGGTTGCCTGCTTTTGCTTCCTTTTCCTGCTGGCGGTAGGAGCGCAGGAGCAGAGAAGACATGGGACCGGCCGGCAGAAAGGTACGTTTAATGTTTTTTTTTAATTAATGTTAAATTAAAGCCCCCGCATGACCCACCCCTCCCCATGCGACTCTCCCACCTGCGAGCCATGATGATTGCGACTGCTAAAGTTGGAGGTGCACTCCAGTCTCACCTCCCAGACTTGATTGGTTCTGATTTATGGTGAATGGTCCGGGTGCCTCAGAGTGATGCTGCAGCACTCACTATAACCGACAGCACTTTTGCCTTACCCTCCAACAGAACTAGACATAGCTAGTGACTAAGTAGTCTTGCTTGTTATGTTTCCAAAATGGACAAGTACATTATATGACCAGCCCTGGAAAAGCTGCTGGCTTGCGTGCCAAGAGGGTGCGAATCATGCGGTGGCAGCTTTCTTTATTTTGAAAACTACTACAAAAAAAATTATAATAATCTATATATATAAAAATGAATCTATGTCTGTCTGTCTGTCTGTCTGTCTGTCTGTCTGTCTGTCTGTTTGTCCTTTATGCATTACTACACCATTCCTCCGATCGCCATGAAACTTTGGGAAGTTGTTGAGTACACTCCCGCAAAGGTTTTTGGCATAACATTTTTTTAAATATCGGCCCCCCAGGGCCCAAATAATCTTTCGAATACTGAATTTTTCCATTTATGTATCGACAAGCACTCGAATAAATAAATAGAATTAAAACGACACTTTGAAATGTTTTCCATATTAAAATGAATAAGTTTCAATAAAAATGACACAATGTATATTGAATGTTATCATAACAAGTTTCTTTGAATTTCCTTTCTTCTGTGAACGCAGCAACGCGCGACGGGTAAGCTTTTAATAAAAATAATAAAAAATCTTTTGATTACTTTGGGCCTACTTATCCATTTTGGAAACAGAACAAGTAAGACTATTTAGGCACCCAGCTGTGTCATTCACCAAACTCATGTACTTTGTTCCAATGGGTTGAGGGTTTCCCATTTGGACATCTTGGTCCCATTGGATAGTATGCAGACTGCAGCACTCGTAGAAAGAGGAAAAACGAGGAGAAATAAAGATATGTCTTCTCATTACGCCTTACCTGGGGAGGCATAGCAGTTTTGACGCGTTCCTAGCTCTACCACTTATGATAAATCTGGGACTGCATCTGAATCCGCGGGTGTTACGCTGGAACACCCACACAACAGCAATGGAACGCCTGCCCAGGGCAGAGTGATGCAACGCAGGGATTTGCACTGTGTTGCGTTACTCTGGATTTACGAAGCCGCTGAGGGCCATCCAAGGTGGCCTTGGGTGGCTTGATAAATCACATTTAGTAGTTGTGTCGTGCTTGCACCCAGCTGCGCGGCGGTAAATGCAACGCAGCTGCTTCACAATTATGGCCCTTCATTTGTTTTAAAGTACTGGTAAAGGATGAATGTATGACATTATAATGCATGCCTTTACAGCGCAGTTTTTACATCGCAACATCCTTAACAACGCACTCCATTACATCGCATGGCAGTACATCGCATTTAAGGTAAATATTAGATAGTATAGGGGTAAAAATGACTATTCTATCTCCAGGGGGTGCAACAGTAGGGTAAGTGTCGGATAGTGTAGGGGTACTATGCATTGTAATGGTATGCGTTGTAATGACTGCGTTGTAGGGACATGTGATGTAGTGTCATGCGTTGTAATGGTATGCGTTGTAATGCCTGCGTTGTAAATGTAAATGTAAATGTAAATGTAAATGTAGTTGAGCTTATATAGCGCACAGCTACCCGCAGTGGGTTTCCCGGCGCTTGCTTAGGGAACCCTTCCTGGTATTCCCCTGTGAGATAGCAGGGTATCCACAAGGTGAAAGTCAGGCATCCCGTTGTAGTGACAAGTGATGTAGTGTCATGCGTTGTAATGGTATGCGTTGTAATGCCTGCGTTGTAGTGACATGCGTTGTAAAGGATGTTGCAATGTAATGACTGTGTTGTAAGTGTAGTGCGATGTAATGGTTGCGTTGTAAAGGATGTTTCCCGTAAAGGATGGCTTTACTAATAAGAATATCTATCTACCCAAACAAACTCTTCCTTTTTAGCAACATTAGGACCATATAATGAAAGACTAGGGAAAAAAACATAACACCCTAACCTATTTTATGCAGTTTGCATGCAGCTCTTTGATGACAGTTCGTACCAGTCACTGTTCTATATTAGATTGTAACTTATGAACTGCAGTAAGAAAGGGACCTCTGTGACAAAAGCAGTAATTCACAAGGGTTAGTAGGCACGGCGCACTGCTGTTTGATGGTGTGAATTGAGGTGTATAAAGTTTCCTGAATTTTTTGAAATTTCTAGGTGCACCAGCAGGTAGCGTTACTGTCCTGGAACGCTGGTAGTAGAATATAGGGTCATGTGCATTACCTCTCGTGTAAATGCATCCCTGCAATCTGGGCACACTAATTGTGGTTCAAGGTTGAACAGACAACCGACTCCGAATGTTATGTTCCAGTTAATTCACTGTTTAATAAACAAAAGTTTCGTTTTGATAATGTCTCAAATTTTTTTTCCAAATTTTCAAAGAATACATTCATTTAGATAGTATTTCAATTGATCAATAAGAGCTCCGATGCATTTACCCGCCCCTTTTGCCGCTATGTTCACCGCTCACATACAGCATGAAGTTTTTAAACCTTTACACACCGTAGTCACTTTTCATCTTGATTGTTCACAACACCCGCTCATGATCCACAAACCCGAATGCATGCCAGCATGTTAGATTCCCCCACCGAGCCATAACCGGCCCCACATTTGCCTAATACCATGCAATTGACTTTACACTTGGGTTTTTTTGCTTAAACATTGATGTGCCCGTATTTTGTATCTATTCCACAGCGCTCCTTGAGAAAGGGCGATCCCAGCCCGAAATGCATCGGAGCTCTTATTGATCAATTGAAATACTATCTAAATGAATGTATTCTTTGAAAATTTGGAAAAAAAATTTGAGACATTATCAAAACGAAACTTTTGTTTATTAAACAGTGAATTAACTGGAACATAACATTCGGAGTCGGTTGTCTGTTCAACCTTGAACCACAATTAGTGTGCCCAGATTGCAGGGATGCATTTACACGAGAGGTAATGCACATGACCCTATATTCTACTACCAGCGTTCCAGGACAGTAACGCTACCTGCTGGTGCACCTAGAAATTTAAAAAAATTCAGGAAACTTTATACACCTCAATTCACACCATCAAACAGCAGTGCGCCGTGCCTACTAACCCTTGTAAGCCTACTCACACTGCCCAATTGGCAGGCAGCACGCACCTCGAACATGCAGTACGAGGAAATATCTAAGTCCACTGAAGCACACGCCAGCGTACTAGCATTCGATAAAGATGAGACAGAACGCATCTACGCGCTCATCAATGAAGACTTAACTCAAGCCACGTCAAGCCGAACGAAGGAGCAATGCGTCAAACAGCTACTTTACCTCTCCAAAAGACGTATAAACCAGAAACTTCATGCAAACACACTCATCAAATATCACAAGGTCCTGCGCATTCCCAGAGGATTAAGGATTGCATTAAAACCTTCTCTATGTAAGAATTCTCCAGCTTTTCAAGAAAGATGGAACGCCATCTTAAATAAATGCAGCTTGGACCTCATTCTTCTTATAGTGGAAGAACTGTCTGGAATTCTCTCAGAACTATCTAAAGAAATCACAGACATTGAACACGAGATGGAAGAAGCTATTGATCCTGAAGAACTGAAACAGATCCTTGAAGACGTTAACAAACAATTAGACAAACATGCTAAAGATATTAATGAACGCAAGATCCGCAAATTCCGCCGGGACACCCTGGATTACAAGTTAGGGGAAGTCTACACTTGGGCGGACATCTACGCCCAACGCAGACGTAACAGACCATTCAATCAGAACACCGTTACCTCATCTTCAGGAAGTGACACCACCAATCGTCCACCAAGACGAACAACTGCGGAAAAACCCACGTCTTCGGACTCACAAGATCAACTACCCAATCGCCCAACAAGCGACCCTTCCACCTCAGTGCCTTTTTTAGAATTAGGCCAAAATACAACAAACGACCCAGGCGGGGTAAGAGAGCAGGCAAAAGACACAGAAGAGGCCCAATCATCGACAAAGACGAGACAAAAGTCAAAGAAAAATCGTTAGTCATCAACATCTCAGACACTCAACTCAACAACCAAGAAATCAAGGTACTTCAAAGAGGGATGTCATTTGTTCCTACAAACAACACCAATCTTCTAGAACTGGAAGTCAGCACATTCAAATTAACACGCAAATTGCGCCTGAGACACTTTTTCGAAAAAGTCGTGGAACCACCAACCGAAGTCAAACCAGATCTATTACTGGGACTACGACCATCCAGCACCTATATGCCCCCGTGCAGCCATAAAAGCATAGACACGTTCGAAACTCTGGTGAAACAAGACATTTCCAAAATAAATTTTCGCAAAAAAAGCCACCAAAACTTAAGTACCAAGGACAAAGCCACCCTGAAAAAAATCGCCAACAACAACTCCATTAAATGCTTGAAAGCAGATAAAGGTGGGGCCCTTGTGATCTTAAACACGGACCTATACAACCAAAGAGTCATGGAACACATAAATGATCCAGACACCTACATGCCATTAAGTGGGAATCCCACTAACCAATTCAAGATAGACCTTATGACTATCATCAATAAGGCACTCAACGAAGAAACTATTGACGAAAGAACCAAAAGATTTTTGATAGTGGAACATCCTAAATGCCCCACCATAACGATGTTACCAAAAATACATAAGGATCTCACAAACCCACCTTTTCGCCCAATCATCTCGACCAGAGGTTCAATCCATGAACCGATTGGAAAATTCATTGATCGGTATCTTCAACCTACCGTCAACAATATGAAAAGTTATATCAAAGACACGACTGATTTCCTTATCAAATTGTCTCAAATACCTATAAACCAAGACGAACACATCATCATGTGCACAGCTGACGTAAAGAGTCTCTACACTTCCATTCCCCATGGAGGTGGCATTGAAGCCATTGAGAAAGCTTTGCTCAACAGTGACATCGCGGAACCACTCCAAACTCTCCTTATGGAACTAATGGTTTTTACCCTTTACCATAGCTACTTTTCACACGAACAAAGCTGGTATCTACAATTGTCAGGGATGGCTATGGGAAATTGCGCAGCACCCACCTACGCGAACATCTATATGGGTGAATTTGAAACCAACTACATTTATTCAGACAGCAATTGGACGGACAACCTTAAATTCTATGCTCGATACATAGATGACCTCTTCTTTGTATGGAAAGACACACGAGAAAACCTGGAAACATCATTAAATCTATTGAACTCCAAAGACAATCGTATCGAGCTCACGTGGAACATCAGCAGTGATGAAATAACTTTCCTTGATGTACTCATTAAATCTACTGACCAAGGCCTACAAACAGACTTGTATCGTAAAAACACCGATCGCAACAACACCTTGCACTTTACTAGCTTTCACCAGAACTCCCTAAAAAAACATCTGCCCTACAGCCAAATGCTGAGAATTAAACGCATCGTGTCAGACCCAGAAACAAGCAAAACACAAATGGAAATCATGTCCACCAGATTCGCCGAAAGAGGTTATCCCAAAGAAGTTATTGATGAGGCGCTAACAAAGGCATCTGCAATTTCACGTTCCCAAGCTCTTCAAAGCGTCCCACAGACAACACACACTAGAACAGTAATTGTCAGTAAATACTCCACTTCTAGCCAAATATACAAAAAAATCATCAAGAAGCACTGGCGGATCTTAGCTTCAGAACCTGATTTCGGAGACTTATTCAAAGAAACCCCGATTTTTGCTTATACCCGAGCACAAAATATCAAAGAAACTTTATCAAAAAAAATCTCGGAAGACGGGACATACACTGGCACCCGCCCGTGTTATCATTGCAGCAATTGCAACAACATCATAAAAGGGAACACCATCAACCACCCAATGAAGGGCTTTGACATAAAATTAAAAGTGAACGCTACATGCGACTCATGCAACCTAATCTACCTGTTGAAATGCCCTTGTGGCATGATTTATGTAGGTAAAACATCCAGGAAAATTAAAACCCGCATCACGGAACACAAGTCCAATATCAGAACCAAGAACACTAAATCAAACATTGCCAACCACTTCATTGAAGCGGCCCACAATATTGCGCAACTGAAGTTTTTAGTCCTAGAGATGGTACCCAAACTGGAAGGAAAAGATCCGAATAAGACACTTCTACAAAAAGAAACATCCTGGATTTACAGACTCCAGGCCATGAAGCCGTACGGTCTTAATGACCGCCTCGAATTCAACTGTTATTTATAGTACCCTGTGTGGTACTTATCACACGCATTGCCAAAAGTTGTTCGGCCTAACACCTTGCATGATTCCCTCATTGTAACACTTTTATTAGTATCACTCCCCTATGGGTTAACAGTCACTGCACCCTATTTCAATATGGCCGCCACGCTAACGCATGATCCCATAGTCCTTCTTCTAACTACACCTTGTCTGTGTAAGTCGGCTTCACTGCAGCACTCCGTTTGATCCTGCACGGAGTTCGCAGACTCCGCTGCTTCTCAGCCTTCAACATGAAAGTGCCCGCGTTCAGGCGAGACTAACCTTCCACAAACGTAAGTTTGCCACCACTTCCTAATATATCCTTATCACACCCTTAAGGTTCAACCGCTAATGGTCGTCACCCTGTTTTCAGGTTCCTGCAAACTGGGATCCAAACTAAAAACGTAAGTCCCGTTTTACACGGGGCATTGATTTACTGTGCACATTTCCCTTTTTTTAGTTACGTTTCCTTCTTTTTAGTCACGCTCCAGTAGATTTCACACATCCCCAACTTGGGGTTCGTCTCAATATATCACCAGGCATGATCGATCCAGATGCGTTTAATCACCACACTGTAGTCACATAGATTACCCGCCCCTTTTGCCGCTATGTTCACCGCTCACATACAGCATGAAGTTTTTAAACCTTTACACACCGTAGTCACTTTTCATCTTGATTGTTCACAACACCCGCTCGTGATCCACAAACCCGAATGCATGCCAGCATGTTAGATTCCCCCACCGAGCCATAACCGGCCCCACATTTGCCTAATACCATGCAATTGACTTTACACTTGGGTTTTTTTGCTTAAACATTGATGTGCCCGTATTTTGTATCTATTCCACAGCGCTCCTTGAGAAAGGGCGATCCCAGCCCGAAATGCATCGGAGCTCTTATTGATCAATTGAAATACTATCTAAATGAATGTATTCTTTGAAAATTTGGAAAAAAAAATTGAGACATTATCAAAACGAAACTTTTGTTTATTAAACAGTGAATTAACTGGAACATAACATTCGGAATCGGTTGTCTGTTCAACCTTGAACCACAATTAGTGTGCCCAGATTGCAGGGATGCATTTACACGAGAGGTAATGCACATAACCCTAAAAGCAGTAATTCACTCAGTTATCCACATAAAATACAATTCTGTGATCTGCCCAGTATGCGTACTTTGTTGCAGGCATAGTAACCTTCTGCGCTACTTTAAATTGAGAAAACTGCCACAGACAAATCCAATTTCTCTCACTAGTAGGAACATTAATCACAAGAGTCATCTTTACATTTTTATTGCTGCTTGAAAGCTGGACGCAGAAGGAACTCTGCCAAAGGCTTTTTTAAATGATACGTTTTTGCTCAACACAGGGTCCCCCTGAGGTCAGCGCCCCCTCCTCAGGTCAACACCCAGTGCAGCTGCACCAGTCGCACCGCCCTAAAGCCAGCCCTGACAATACTCTTGGTGCAACATCTGCAGGATTGTGGGAAGGCTGTTAGGAGCACATACGCACCTCCACTGCAGGGCATGAACACTTGGGAGCTTATTTACCAGAGGGCTACGCCACCACAGCGTCACTTTTTTTTACGCTCCGGTGGCATAGGCCTTTCAATCATATCTATGAGGTGCCACTCAGAGTGGCTTTACATGGCCTCGTAGATATGGGGTGAGGCCAGGCAGCGCAAAGCACTGTGCTGTCTTACTCTGTGTCAAGGAGGAGGTCCATGTGCGCTGCGGTGCGTGTTCCCAGGCAACACCCATGGATTTTGATGCTGCCGCAGATATACAAAGTCACGTTAACCTGGGGCAACGCCAACTTATGCCTCCCTAGAGCAGGGGTAACAAGGAGAAATGATTTCATTTCTCCTCGTTTTGACCTCTTTCCATGTGTGCTGCTTTCTGCAGCTCACATAGAACAAGGAAAATGTGCCGTAGGATTGTTTTGGTGACGGAAGGTGCCCCTTCCTAAACAAAAACAGTCTTGCCTGCAACAGAGGCGCCCTGCATCAAGGTGAAAGGATGCATGCGTTGGGGCTAGACACCAAGTTGTGCGCAGGCTGAAAGGACAGGAATAGGAATGCGCCATATATCATAAAAACATGCATTCCCCACACTCCAAAACTCTCAGCACGCTCGAGCGCGGCACCTCCGCACCACCTGATGTGGCTCTAGGCATTCTTTCTTCGAGGTTGGACCTTGAACCACACACAGTAGGTAGCACTTTAGGGCACCAATTTATGTGGGGTAGTTTTTCACTATATTTTTTTTGTCCTGACAAAGCGCCAAGGATCCTTAAGACCAGTTAAAGGCGCGAAACATGTTGACAATCCACTTGAGGGAGATCCCCCTCGCACGACTATAGGATACTTTCCCTACGTAGTCGTTACCTACTACCAGTGTTCCTTTTAAACCTCTACAGTTTCATCTGATTTTCTCTTGGTAGGTAGTGCACAGCACCAGGACACCTCAGGGTAACAGAACGCTTTAGAAGTCTCAGTAACATTAACAGTAGCACTTGGCTAATATAGGTTTTTATCTCTGAAAGGGCGGTCCATTCCTTAAAGGCCAGCTTGCGACCTCCCCTATCAGTTTTAACTCCCATTCACATATCATTACTCCACTACCAGAGACGTTTTAAGGCAGGGGCAAAGTGGGCTCTGGCCCAGGGCCCCAGACTTTCAGGGGACCCCCTGACAGAGCCAGCTCTCTTGACCTGATGACCTTGATTAATTCTTACACAGATTTTTGTAAATACCTTTTACCTTTGCTTTATTTTCAATGCGGGTGATATGCGAGTGTCCATTACAGACATTTTGTAGGGAAATGTGTTTATCTGACATCCAACAGCCACTATCCCTGAATATTACATGTAAACATAATTAGAATTTGGACGAGTATGCATGTGCACTGTCAGTGACCCGGCCAAAGGGGGCATTCAAGAGCTGAAATTGGACAATTAATCCAAAACTGTTCCTAACAGGGGCCTCTAAAATATGCTTGGCCCAGGGCCCCCAAAATCCTTAAGGTGTCCCTGTCCACTACACTCGAACTCATCATACAGCAACCTCTCTAAAAGATCTCTGCCAAAGTGACCCTTCGGCCGGCCAGACGAGGCGCACCGCCCTATGATGAAGCATGACATCCCCTAGGGGGGGGGGGGGAATGCGGGGGGGGGGGAGTTGCGGGGGGGGGTGAGGGCAACATGAAACAGTCCTGCTGACTGTCTCCATGATCTTGATCCACCTTTCCTCTTTTCTCAGGAACAGAATCCCATTTTTGAGTCCGTTATACGATTGAATATAGAGGTCCAGAGCCCGCATGGGAGCGTCAAGGCGCTACACAATGCATTCGCATGCACCAGACTATGGGTTCTCCAGTAGTGCAGGTCATGCAGTCCTCAGGAGTGGACGTCACCCGGTACTGCAGACAGTCAGCATCTATTGGGATCACATGGGAGGAATGCTGATTAGATTTTAGAAAACGTAAAAAGCGAGTGGGGTGGGTCGGGGATGGCAGGAGAGAGTGGCTAAGGCGGTTCGGGCCCTAGGCCCTTTCCAGGCGCTAGCTTACACCCTGAGAAGGTCTTCCCTATTCACAGATACATCATTTTTACATAGAATTGTACCCCCTGGGCTACTCTGGAGCACCCCGTTCAGTTAGTTTTCCTACAGGAGTCACATCCTGAGGTAAGTACCAAGAAAATCTTCTAAGCACTAACCCCCAGATGCATCAACAACCCAATTTGCGATTCCTTAATAGCGAAAAATACCGATTCACTATTAAGGAATTGCAAAATGGAATCCATCAAGAAATCACTTAAAAAATAGCTATTTCTTAGAATTCCTTAATTGCGACTATCAAATTGCGACTCGCAATTAAGGAATACCTCCCCATTCATTCCTATGGGCCCAGAGGCCCATAGGAATGAATGGGAAGACAATCTCAATTTGCGAATCAAAATTAGCGATTCGCAAATTGAGATTGCGATTTCAAGGGTGCAGGGGTGTCCAAGGGACACCCTGTTGCACCCCATAAATTGATATGTGCACATATGTTGCGCGCACACATGCCCTGAGGGCATGTCTTTGCGCAACATGAAACTTTGAAAAATGCACTTCAGTGCATTTTTCAAAGTTTTTGCAAATTACCATGAAGTTGTATTACATGGTAATTTGCGTGCCCTATTAGCGATTTCGCTATTTTAAAAACTTTCATGCATTGCATTTAAGGAATCTCAATTTAAGATTCCTTAAATGCAATTAATCGCAATTTAGCGATTTCTAAAATTGCGATTTTTGCATTTGGGAGCTGATTTTTATTTGATGAATCTGGGCCTAAATTACATATTTTTAGGTCCTGCTACAGATAGCTTTAGCAGTCTTCCAGAGCTCATGCCATTAACACTGAAAACACACAGTTACAGGGGTAATGGGGCAGTCTGTTCCAGCCAGCCATTACTGATGACCAAAGGCACAGAGAGAAATAATGCATTTGCCCAGGATCACACGGTTTGGTAAAAATGATTTAGAACCCAGGTCTGGCGGAGATAATGCGGCCCTGGTCCAAGTCTCCTTCCTAACCTGCTGGCCCTCTAGGAATCCTTGTTACACAAGAGCTCGGCTGCCCCAGCTGTGCCAGGGACAGGTCGCCTTATCTGTCTGATAGTGGAAGAAGCTTCCCGGCTGCTCCCTGCAGGTCCAGGGCCCTCCATGGGCAAACAGACCGTCCCAGGGCCCGCTGCTCCGCCCTGCAGAGATGGACCGCAGTGCTGAGGGGGGAGGAGGCAGGGTGGATGCAGCTACTCGTGAACCACTGTGGTGCGCAGAGGAAGAGGGCTGAGAAACAGGACAGATTTGCACCAGTGAAAATAGAGCAAATTCATTTCCACTAGGTTTGCAGCTTGAAAAATACTGTTTGGAGCAAAGTCAGTGTGTCCCAGGAAACTGAAGCAAATGAAGATTGTACCATGTACAACATGACATTTGCAAAACATCAGCTTCCAAAGCACCAACCCCAATAAGTTTGCCCCCTCTGAAACACACAGCCAGGCCAAGCTTCCCAGGTCCATGCGTGATGTGCTGCTCCAGTCCGGGTTTTTTCTTTGAATTCTATTTGAATCAATCAATCAAACAATCAATCAGGGGTTTATTTAGCGCAGCTAC
This sequence comes from Lissotriton helveticus, assembly GCF_964261635.1. Lineage (NCBI taxonomy): Eukaryota > Metazoa > Chordata > Amphibia > Caudata > Salamandridae > Lissotriton > Lissotriton helveticus. The sequence goes on from NC_136064.1 coordinate 89,586,350, forward strand.
TCACCCGTGAGGCTCTCAAGGCGCTGAAGGGGGCGGGAGCGGCTGATCGTCGGGCGCTGGGGGTTAGCGCTGGGGATTGGCTGCGGTAGAGAGGCAGCGTGTGCCACGTCTTGGCGATGAGGTCATTCTAAGAATTGTTGTCTTGTTTATTGATTTATAAAACAGATTTTCAGCCTTTTCAATCCCCCCAAACGCAACCTTTCATAAAAAGACAGGTAGATATAAAAGAGAGGGACAGCCAGGTCCAACCACCCCCAACCACAACCTGCCCAACTACTGCACCTACAGAGCTGACACCATAATGAAACTTAGAACTGCCACAGTTCTGCGAGATGGTAACCAGGGGCCATATTATCAAGAAAGGGCGATACATTATCGCCAGGAAACTGCCGCTAAAGCGGCGATAATGGGCTTGATAATATGCCCTTGTGAATTCCCATAGAAGCCCAGGTTTTCACCCGCACTTTAATTTCCAAGCCTCTAATTTGAACAATGGACCTAGTTAAGCTGTGTTATCCGACTTGGGAATTAATGGTTGTCATTGTCAGTTCAGTACTACCTGAGTTATAAGAACCTATAAGAACTGCTTTTTAAACAGCTAACTGTATAAATTGAGAATATTTTATTAATGATCCTATTTAATGTCGCTTTTAAATGTAATAATCTGTGTACAAAGGGAATTTTTATTGTTATGTATTTGCAAAGATTTTAATTAATCAAGCAAAATAAACATTATCTTATCTACAACTGCCACAGCGATCCCTTTAACCCACACACCAGCAAACCCCTCAACCTCTCCTCCAAAGGCCTCCCCAGCTTAACTACTCGAGTCAGCCATTGGTACATACCCTACAGCCCACTGCAGACCCTTCCCTGGCGGGATTATACCACTACAAGACACCACTACAAGGAGGGAGCAGTACAACACATTTACAACCACTATGAGGTAAGTAGGATGAGATAAGTTAGAGCGCATTACGTTTGGTGCACATTTTAGAGTTAGGATTGTCGGTGGTATATAGGGCTGGTAAGGGTTGTTTTATGGTTCAGGGATGGGTGGTGTTTGGGGTAGTTTGGGTGTTTTAGGGTTTAGGAATGTGGAGTGTCAAGCAATCGCAAAGAGATGTAGGGTTTTGGGATGGGTAGAGTGTAGGGGTAGTAAGGAGTTTTAGCAGGTAGTCTGTAGGGGTGATAAGGCATTATCACATTTCATGGATGGATGGTGTATAGGGTTAATAAGGAGATTTTAGTGGTTTGGCAAAGGGTAGCGTACAGGGACAGTTGGGAGTGTTTGGGGTCAGGGATGGGCTGTGTGTAAGGGTGGTGAGGAGTTTTCATAGCCCACACATGGCACCGTCACTCTATTAAAAGGTCTCAGATGAGCAGATAATGTATGGCGTTTGTTTTCCTTTGGCAGCAGCACTGATTGGAGGAGGGCAGTCATGAGGAATGTATTGCTGTTTCCGGTCTGAGCCCCCTCCCCTTCCATCATTAACTTTAGACTTCAGAGTGCAGTGGTGTGGTTGAGAGCAGAGCAGTATGGGATGGCCACTCCTTGCCAGAACGGTGTCTGTCTTTCATTGCTACAGTGCCTTTGCTTGATTTGGAAGACTAGACCACAGCATTGTGCTAGGCTCCAGTGGTCAGATATTTAGATAGGGTGAGATATAATAATTTTTATGAAATGTGCGCATAATACCAAACATCTCTTTGAAGCTGCTTAAAAAATATGAAGAGCAAAATATTTTTCTGTTATGGACATAATAGCTGCATTTGATGAGACCATATGAAGAATGGTCTGCCTGAAAGCGCTTTTTTAGAGGTGCCCTTTACAACCCCGATGATGGTGTCGCCGTTACTTGCGAGAAAAGATTTAGCCTATTTTCAAGGAGGAATAACACAAGAGAACATACAGGGGCTGTCCACAAAACAAAGTTCAGCATCATCTTAAACATCTCCAGTGGAGCTAGCAGATGGAAACACTGCATAAAACATATGTGTCACTTTCTGTCTGGGTGCCAGATACATTGAATAACAAGCAATGGCAAAGCCAATAGGTTTGCCTTTGAAATCTGTTGGATTTGCCAATGCTTTTTAGCCATGCTGTAGAGCATCTATGATGACATCATGATCCTAAGCTGTCCACACCTCTCTGTGTCCAGCATTTGTGACCCCCCCCCCCAATAGTGCTCCCAGCTCAGCTCGTGCACCGTCTCCCACCCATGCTCTCGCCTCCAGATCTAGGTAAGTAGCAGACAGTGGGCAAGGGTTTTCACCACTGCTCCCCACTCACGTAACCCCCATCAGCACAGAGGCCACCATGAACGAGACAATAGTAAGCAGAAGACCCTGGTCCTGGGGTAGAACCACATCAGGTAAGAAGCAAATGGAAGTTCCTGCACCCCAAAGTCTAGCACGGTCTGCCCACTCAGCTAAAATGCAGAACACCTTAAGTTTGATTCTGTGTCCCTTAATTTGCAGATCTGTAAGAAATTGGGTTGTTGGTTGACTGGGATGTAAGCTCTGGTCAAGAAGAAACCACAATCCGTGTCAGGGAGAGACACAAGTCAACCCTAAATGAACCTGTGCTCAACCCTCTGGTAGCTTGGCACAGAGCTGTCAGGCTTAGCTTAGAGGCAATGTGTAAAGTATTTGTGCAAAACTCCAAATAGTAATAAAGTGAAAAACACCACACAAAAAGGATCCCACACAGGTTAGAAAAATTGTGTTATTTCTAATAAATAAAACAAGACAAAAGAAAAAACGAAAGGGCACTCAGTAGAACAATAGATAAATACGTTTTAAGATGTCAGTAAAAAGGGAGCCATAAAGCACAAAGCACCAAATGTGGATATCTCAGCGCGCCACACTGGGACAAAGTCACAAGTTCTGGCCGACCGTGAAGGAGCGCAGGCCGGCTAAAGGAACCCAATTAGGCCCTCTGAACAAAGTACCTTAAATCCTGGTTTGTAGCGCATTGCAAGGTTCCGTGACGAGAATGCATTGATATTATTTTCAGGACAATAAACCATGGTCCAGATATTCAATTACTTACAGGTATACCCCAAGAATATTTCTTTATTGAGGGGCACCCATGATATAAGTTACAAATACACAATATCTGGTTAGTAAGTTAAATCAATGTCTTATCTAACCGTTAACAGGTTGCGGACAAGTTTCGACCAATTAAATGCCAAAAAATAGTCAACAGTCTTTTTCAGGGCCACAGAATGTCCTAATATATGGCAATGTGGGAGCAAGATAGGTGATGACCACTGCGTCTACCCCTTGACAAATGTGTGACTACAGGGGAGACGCCCCCTACTCTGAACCATGAAGCTTAGATGTACTCCACAATAGAGGCTAATTTCTGTTTAATAACAAACAGGCATGATAGCCTCATCCCTCATTTTACTGCGTGCCTTAAATTCACAGGCTAGGTAGGCAGTTCTGTGGCCCTGAAGAAGATGGCTGACCATTTTTTGCAATCTTTTGGCAACCTGTTACGATTAAGGTGAAACATTATTTTCACTTACTAACCTTGTATTGTGTGTTTTTAACTTATATCAAGGGTATCCTTAAATAAAGAAATATTTTTGGGGTATACCCATAAGGTATTTTTAATTGACTATATGGGCCTTGGTTTTTTGTCCTGAAATTAACAACCTGGTTTTGGTTGAGTCCACTGATGTAGTACCATCTTACTCCAGTGTGCTGGGTCGCCAATGATGAAGCGTGCCAAAAAATGTTGTGGATGAGGCGGCTGCTCAAATATCTATTTTGAGCCAATAGGTACAGAGGTCTTTAGTACATATGAAAGTAATTCTGCCCCCTCTGCGTATCAAAAGTACCCAAGCGTCTTGTGTGTTTAGAGGTTATTGATAGGAAGATGTGCTTGTTTTTGTCCCTGCTGAGACTTATATTGTGTATGTGTATACACCAGTTCTAACGTATTTGAGGGAGAGGGCACTAGCACTTTAGCACTGGTTAGCAGTGGTAAAGTGCCCAGAGTGCTCAGGCCAGCAATAAAGAAGTCAGCAAAACAGGAGGTCAGAAGGCAAAACATTAGGGGGAAAAGCAGGCCAAGGATGCCAGGTCTACAATATCACAAAAGGAGGTGATTCATAGCATTTACAGCGCCTTCTTCTGCCACAAAAGCCACCCCCAGTGTCCATGGCTCCCCTAAAAGCAGGAATGCGAGAAACACTTTCTCCCTCTCCCATTCTTCTGAGGTTCACTAAAACGGTACAAGTTTTTTAAAAGGTAAGCAGGCTTTCCCGCGTTCTCGTTCCTCTGAGTTTGTGACGAGACAGCTGAAGCAGGGTGTTAGTGCACAGGGGACTGCTTGTGCCCCTGGAGTCACTGTCCTCTGTCAGGGCAGTGCATAACACAGAGTTATCTCTAGCCCACCCCTGGATCCCCCAGTGCACACTCTTGGGGAGCTGAAAGCACACAGTGCTGGAATCTCGCCACCTTTTGACTACCCATCCGGTGGCGTTCCACGGAGAAAGACACGGCAAGCTGCACACTAGAACCACCTGTCGCAGCAAGAAGCACTCTAGAACCACCTGTACAAAGCAAGCTACACTCTAGAACCACCTGTACACAGCAAGCTACACTCTAGAACCACCTGTACAAAGCAAGCTGCACTCTAGAACCACCTGTACACAGCAAGCTACACTCTAGAACCACCTGTACACAGCAAGAAGCACTCTAGAACCACCTGTCGCAGCAAGAAGCACTCTAGAACCACCTGTACAAAGCAAGCTACACTCTAGAACCACCTGTACACAGCAAGCTACACTCTAGAACCACCTGTACACAGCAAGCTACACTCTAGAACCACCTGTACACAGCAAGAAGCACTCTAGAACCACCTGTACAAAGCAAGCTACACTCTAGAACCACCTGTACACAGCAAGCTGCACTCTAGAACCACCTGTACAAAGCAAGCTACACTCTAGAACCACCTGTACACAGCAAGAAGCACTCTAGAACCACCTGTACACAGCAAGCTACACTCTAGAACCACCTGTCGCAGCAAGAAGCACTCTAGAACCACCTGTACAAAGCAAGCTACACTCTAGAAACACCTGTACACAGCAAGCTACACTCTAGAACCACCTGTACACAGCAAGAAGCACTCTAGAACCACCTGTACAAAGCAAGCTACACTCTAGAACCACCTGTACACAGCAAGAAGCACTCTAGAACCACCTGTACAAAGCAAGCTACACTCTAGAACCACCTGTACACAGCAAGAAGCACTCTAGAACCACCTGTACACAGCAAGCTACACTCTAGAACCACCTGTACACAGCAAGAAGCACTCTAGAACCACCTGTCGCAGCAAGAAGCACTCTAGAACCACCTGTACAAAGCAAGCTACACTCTAGAACCACCTGTACACAGCAAGCTACACTCTAGAACCACCTGTACACAGCAAGCTACACTCTAGAACTACCTGTACACAGCAAGAAGCACTCTAGAACCACCTGTACAAAGCAAGCTACACTCTAGAACCACCTGTACACAGCAAGAAGCACTCTAGAACCACCTGTACAAAGCAAGCTACACTCTAGAACCACCTGTACACAGCAAGCTACACTCTAGAACCGCCTATGCACAGCACGCTGCATGCTAGAACCACCTATACACAGCAAGCTGTGCTCTAGAATGCCTATACACAGCAAGCTGCAACCTAGACCCACCGATACACAGCAAGCTGCTCTCTAGAACCACCTATACACAGCAAGATGCACTCTAGAACCACTATACACATCAAGCTGCACTCTAGAACCACCTATACACAGCAAGATGCACTCTAGAACCACTATACACATCAAGCTACACTCTAGAACCACCTGTACACAGCAAGCTACACTCTAGAACCATCTGTACAAAGCAAGCTACACTCTAGAACCACCTGTACAAAGCAAGCTACACTCTAGAACCACCTGTACACAGCAAGAAGCACTCTAGAACCACCTGTACACAGCAAGCTACACTCTAGAACCACCTGTACACAGCAAGAAGCACTCTAGAACCACCTGTCGCAGCAAGAAGCACTCTAGAAACACCTGTACAAAGCAAGCTACACTCTAGAACCACCTGTACACAGCAAGCTACACTCTAGAACCACCTGTACACAGCAAGAAGCACTCTAGAACCACCTGTACAAAGCAAGCTACACTCTAGAACCACCTGTACACAGCAAGAAGCACTCTAGAACCACCTGTACACAGCAAGCTACACTCTAGAACCACATGTACACAGCAAGAAGCACTCTAGAACCACCTGTCGCAGCAAGAAGCACTCTAGAACCACCTGTACAAAGCAAGCTACACTCTAGAACCACCTGTACACAGCAAGCTACACTCTAGAACCACCTGTACACAGCAAGCTACACTCTAGAACCACCTGTACACAGCAAGAAGCACTCTAGAACCACCTGTACAAAGCAAGCTACACTCTAGAACCACCTGTACACAGCAAGCTACACTCTAGAACCACCTGTACACAGCAAGAAGCACTCTAGAACCACCTGTACAAAGCAAGCTACACTCTAGAACCACCTGTACACAGCAAGAAGCACTCTAGAACCACCTGTACAAAGCAAGCTACACTCTAGAACCACCTGTACACAGCAAGCTACACTCTGGAACAGCCTATGCACAGCACGCTGCATGCTAGAACCACCTATACACAGCAAGCTGTGCTCTAGAATGCCTATACACAGCAAGCTGCAACCTAGACCCACCGATACACAGCAAGCTGCTCTCTAGAACCACCTATACACAGCAAGATGCACTCTAGAACCACTATACACATCAAGCTGCACTCTAGAACCACTATACACATCAAGCTACACTCTAGAACCACCTGTACACAGCAAGCTACACTCTAGAACCATCTGTACAAAGCAAGCTACACTCTAGAACCACCTGTACACAGCAAGAAGCACTCTAGAACCACCTGTACAAAGCAAGCTACACTCTAGAACCACCTGTACACAGCAAGAAGCACTCTAGAACCACCTGTACACAGCAAGAAGCACTCTAGAACCACCTGTCGCAGCAAGAAGCACTCTAGAACCACCTGTACAAAGCAAGCTACACTCTAGAACCACCTGTACACAGCAAGCTACACTCTATAACCACCTGTACACAGCAAGCTACACTCTAGAACCACCTGTACAAAGCAAGCTACACTCTAGAACCACCTGTACACAGCAAGAAGCACTCTAGAACCACCTGTACAAAGCAAGCTACACTCTAGAACCACCTGTACACAGCAAGCTACACTCTAGAACCGCCTATGCACAGCACGCTGCATGCTAGAACCACCTATACACAGCAAGCTGCAACCTAGACCCACCGATACACAGCAAGCTGCTCTCTAGAACCACCTATACACAGCAAGATGCACTCTAGAACCACTATACACATCAAGCTGCACTCTAGAACCACCTATACACAGCAAGATGCACTCTAGAACCACTATACACATCAAGCTACACTCTAGAACCACCTGTACACAGCAAGCTACACTCTAGAACCATCTGTACAAAGCAAGCTGCACTCTAGAACTGCCTATACACAGCAAGCTGCACTCTAGAACCACCTGTACACAGCAAGAAGCACTCTAGAACCACCTGTACAAAGCAAGCTGCACTCTAGAACCACCTGTACACAGCAAGCTACACTCTAGAACCACCTGTACAAAGCAAGCTGTGCTCTAGAACCGCCTATGCACAGCACGCTGCATGCTAGAACCACCTATACACAGCAAGCTGTGCTCTAGAATGCCTATACACAGCAAGCTGCACTCTAGAACCACCTATACACAGCAAGATGCACTCTAGAACCACTATACACATCAAGCTACACTCTAGAACCACCTGTACACAGCAAGAAGCACTCTAGAACCACCTGTACAAAGCAAGCTACACTCTAGAACCACCTGTACACAGCAAGAAGCACTCTAGAACCACCTGTACAAAGCAAGCTACACTCTAGAACCACCTGTACACAGCAAGCTACACTCTAGAACCACCTGTACACAGCAAGAAGCACTCTAGAACCACCTGTCGCAGCAAGAAGCACTCTAGAACCACCTGTACAAAGCAAGCTACACTCTAGAACCACCTGTACACAGCAAGCTACACTCTAAAACCATCTGTACAAAGCAAGCTGCACTCTAGAACTGCCTATACACAGCAAGCTGCACTCTAGAACCACCTGTACACAGCAAGAAGCACTCTAGAACCACCTGTACAAAGCAAGCTGCACTCTAGAACCACCTGTACACAGCAAGCTACACTCTAGAACCACCTGTACAAAGCAAGCTGTGCTCTAGAACCGCCTATGCACAGCACGCTGCATGCTAGAACCACCTATACACAGCAAACTGTGCTCTAGAATGCCTATACACATCAAGCTGCACTCTAGAACCACCTATACACAGCAAGATGCACTCTAGAACCACTATACACATCAAGCTACACTCTAGAACCACCTGTACACAGCAAGAAGCACTCTAGAACCACCTGTCGCAGCAAGAAGCACTCTAGAACCACCTGTACAAAGCAAGCTACACTCTAGAACCACCTGTACACAGCAAGCTACACTCTAGAACCACCTGTACACAGCAAGCTACACTCTAGAACCACCTGTACACAGCAAGAAGCACTCTAGAACCACCTGTACAAAGCAAGCTACACTCTAGAACCACCTGTACACAGCAAGCTGCACTCTAGAACCACCTGTACAAAGCAAGCTACACTCTAGAACCACCTGTACACAGCAAGCTACACTCTAGAACCACCTGTACACAGCAAGAAGCACTCTAGAACCACCTGTACACAGCAAGCTACACTCTAGAACCACCTGTCGCAGCAAGAAGCACTCTAGAACCACCTGTACAAAGCAAGCTACACTCTAGAAACACCTGTACACAGCAAGAAGCACTCTAGAACCACCTGTACAAAGCAAGCTACACTCTAGAACCACCTGTACACAGCAAGAAGCACTCTAGAACCACCTGTAGACAGCAAGCTACACTCTAGAACCACCTGTACACAGCAAGAAGCACTCTAGAACCACCTGTCGCAGCAAGAAGCACTCTAGAACCACCTGTACAAAGCAAGCTACACTCTAGAACCACCTGTACACAGCAAGCTACACTCTAGAACCACCTGTACACAGCAAGCTACACTCTAGAACCGCCTATGCACAGCACGCTGCATGCTAGAAGCACCTATACACAGCAAGCTGTGCTCTAGAATGCCTATACACAGCAAGCTGCAACCTAGACCCACCGATACACAGCAAGCTGCTCTCTAGAACCACCTATACACAGCAAGATGCACTCTAGAACCACTATACACATCAAGCTGCACTCTAGAACCACCTATACACAGCAAGATGCACTCTAGAACCACTATACACATCAAGCTACACTCTAGAACCACCTGTACACAGCAAGCTACACTCTAGAACCATCTGTACAAAGCAAGCTGCACTCTAGAACTGCCTATACACAGCAAGCTGCACTCTAGAACCACCTGTACACAGCAAGAAGCACTCTAGAACCACCTGTACAAAGCAAGCTGCACTCTAGAACCACCTGTACACAGCAAGCTACACTCTAGAACCACCTGTACAAAGCAAGCTGTGCTCTAGAACCGCCTATGCACAGCACGCTGCATGCTAGAACCACCTATACACAGCAAGCTGTGCTCTAGAATGCCTATACACAGCAAGCTGCCGTCTAGACCCACCTATAAGAAGCAAGCTGCAGTCTAGAACTGCCTATACACAGCAAGCTGCGCTCTGGAACCACTATACACAGCAAGCTGCACTCTAGAACCGCCTATACACAGCCTGCTGCAACCTAGACCCACCTATACACAGCAAGCCGCACTCCAGAACCGCCTATGTACAGAAAGCTGCAACCTAGACCCACCGATACACAGCAAGCTGCTCTCTAGAACCACCTATACACAGCAAGATGCACTCTAGAACCACTATACACATCAAGCTGCACTCTAGAACCACCTATACACAGCAAGATGCACTCTAGAACCACTATACACAGCAAGCTGCACTCTAGAACCACCTAGACACACAAAGCAGCACTCTAGAACTGCCTATACACTAGCAAGCTGCAGTCTAGAAGCACCTATACACAGCAAGCTATGCTCTAGAACCACTATACACAGCAAACTGCACTCTAGAACCGCTATTCACACCAAGCTGCGCTCTAGAACCCCCTATACACAGGAAGCTGTGCTCTACAACCACCTATACAAAGCAAGCTGTGCTCTAGAGCCCCCTATACACATCAAACTGCACTCTAGAACCACTATTCACATCAAGCTACACTCTAGAACCACCTAGACACAGCAAGGAGCACTCTAGAACTAACTACATACAGCAAGCTGCAGTCTAGAAGCACCTATACACAGCAAGCTGCACTCTAGAACCTCTATTCACATCAAGCTGCACTCTAGAACCACCTATACACAGCAAGCTGCACTCTAGAACCTCTATTCACATCAAGCTGCGCTCTAGAACCACCTGTACAAAGCAAACTGCACTTTTGAAACACTATTCACATCTAGTTGCGCTTTAGAACCACCTATACACAGCAAGCTGCACTCTAGAACCACCTATACACAGCAAGCTGCACTCTACAACCACTATACAGAGCAAGCTGCGCTCTAGTACCACTATTCACAGCAAGCTGCACTCTAGAGCCACCTATACACAGTAAGCTACACTCTAGAACCACCTATACACAGCAAGCTGCGCTCTAGAACCACCTTTACACACCAAGCAGCACTCTAGAACCACTATGCACAGCAAGCTGCACTCTAGAACCACTATACGGCTCTCTTACTGATCCCCCACCTCACCACGCCATAACAGCGCCCTGGCAGAGACCTCTGGGAATTTCTTAAACAAAGCTCTATTTAACACTCACTTTCTCGAGGGGGAAAGAAAGGCCACTTTTATTATACAAAACTGTGTTTCAAACACAATTATTTATTAAGACACACTCTCTCAGACTATACAGATGTAGAATGGATGCACTTAGGACTGGTGCAAGAGTCTTTAGCCCTCTGGCATTTTGACTAGGCCTGGGCGGTAAATTCCGTTCCGCTCGCGGAATTTGGGCAATTCTGCGTTCCGCGGAGAACGCAGAATTGCAAAAAATTCTGCGATCCGCGGCGTAGTGAAATTTTTCCCTTGTTTGCGCTTTCAAAATGCATGTTCTCACCCGCGGGAGCGACTTACTGGGATCCCTGAATTTGCCAACTCGTTTTCCTATCCGTTTGCGTGCGCCCCAAGATTTTGGTAGCCGGCCGCACAATTCCGCGAGAGTGTGTGATCGTGAACATGTCATTCGGATGCACTCGCGTTCGTGAACAGGAAACAAGCATCGCGAGCAGGCGGGACAAGTGAAAGAAGATAGCCGCACCAATTGGCGACCCCATTGGCAAGTTCGCAAGATATTTCCCCCGAGCACGCAAACAGCGTTCACGAACAGGAACAAATGTATTGCGAACGGGCAGAACAAGCAATTCCGTCCCTTCATGGACCTCTGCATGCTCGCTCTGATCTTTTGCCGTTTCGCGGAGCTTTGCGTAGCGTGACTACGCAAATTCCACCTACCCCTAATTTTGACATCAGAGCACTCCCTGAACTTTTCCCCAGCGTTGGTAAAGGTATTAGGATGGATTTCATATGACAAACAATATTTATACATACAGCACATTTAAACAGCATCTGTGAACGCCTGTGTTCAGATGCTCTGGCATATTAAAGCCCCGCCCATTTGCTTTGCCAATGCTTGTTCCATTTGTTGCCAAAACTCTGGAAATCGCCTTACACAATACCTTTCAGCTGACAGCCTGTTCAATCCCGGCCTATCAGGTTTCTGGGCGCTACACTCAACAGAAGCTGTACCTTCGCTTCCCATCTTTACACAGATCATACCCAAATATGTTTCTCATGTTCAGCTCGCTCCGCTCAGCTCCAGGCACACATGTGCACATGTCTTGTGTCTGTTCGTGACTGGCTGCCTCTGCAGTGCATCACATTGAACTTTTATAAACTGAGCCCTGCCTGCCTCAATGCACTTCCCACCCACCTCACCAGCCTCTGCCAGGAATCTTGGCATCTTATCCACATGCACCTGGAACCTTCTCTCGCAGCAGCTGCCAAAACCTAAACACACCCAAGGTCCGACCATTCACTTGGTGCACAAAGCACTGATCGTTTCACAGGCACTGCACACACTGGAGTGTGCAATAGTGACCAGAGGGGCTTACACAATCCTTTACCTCACTGTGCAAGGCACCCAGCTCTGCTCCAAGAACCACAAAGAATCTCCCTACACGCCCAGCCCAGGCTGCCCTCATCCAGCTGGCCGGTTCTCCTCCCCAAACAGGCCATCTGTGCACTACTAACACCGGCATTCCAGCGGGATGCAAACATTATTTTTAAATGTTTCCCTCCGTCATGTGCCATGGTTTGCTTTTGATTTAAACAAAAATGTTTTAAAAATCTGTTCATGTGTAAAGTATTATGATTGTCTAGATTCTGTGTTAGTGTATTTAAGTGCTGTCTCTGGTTTGCCATCTAACGTAGGCCTTACTTGTCATGTATAGAGTTACAATCTGCACACATGAATCTCACAGGGGTTTCAATGTTTGATTGAGTGATTTTAACAAACATTGTATAGGATTTTTTGCACTCGTGTTATCTGCGAAGCACTATCTTTCACATATGGATTTATATTCCTTTGACACGTTTGCAGCCCTGAAGAAGCCCTATGCAGGCGAAACGTGTTGGCTGCGCATTTATCTGCCTACATGTAAATGAAGAATGAATCAAAAGAACCCACGCTAACAGAGGATCTTCCTTTGTCTTACATGCATTAGTCTTTACTATTACACTGTCTTTGTTGTGTAGTGCCTTGAATGTGTGTGTGTGAGGAGTTTGTGAGCGCAATTCTTGATTGGGAGCCAGTGGAGCTCCCTGAGGTGTGATGTGAGTCCTGCGTGGAAAGGGGAGGATGAGTCTAGCTGCCGCGCTCTGGATGGTTTGTAGTCTTGGGGTTTGTAGCCTGCAGGGCGTTCCTGGTGTCCGGCACGTTGGTGACATACGCATGGGTGACCGTTCTTCTGGTCTTGCTCATGAGCCATTGGAAGATCTTCCTCAGCGTCCTCAGGGTGTGGAAGCAGGAAGCTGTGACAGCGTTGACGTGTGCGGGGATGTCCGGCTTGTTGCCATTGATTATTCAAAGGTTCCTGGTGTGGGTTGTCTGGTGTGGGTCTGAGGTCAGCTGGCCACCAAGTGGAGTCCCAGTCTGACGTGTCTTTTCCAAAGATCACTACTTCTGCTTTGTCTGTGTTTGGCTTTGAGACAGACTTCATCTAGGTGGTGACCTCAATCTTGCAGGTGGTGAACTTGTTGTTTGAATGAAGAGATTGGGTTTGAATTGAGAGGACAGGAAGAAGTGGCGCTCAAGGCTGTGTGATCACTGAGTATGTCTGTTGATGTCACAAAACACGCGGTGCAAGACAGGTCAGGGGAAAACAAACCCAGACGGCAAACAACCCCTGCACTGGTGTAGGAAGGCCTATACCAAACAGAACAGAAACAAATCCTGTGCACACGCTTATGAAATAAGTGGTCCTGAAGTCAGGACTCGACAGATAGTAGCAAAATTTCTTGAGGTTGAAATGAAGGTCAAACACAAAGGTTATGAATGTGAAGAAGATTTATAAGTCAATTTTGGTCAGTACAAATAATAATAGCCAGCCGACACGTGTTTCGTCACACCGTGAAGGAGATGTGACTCATCAGGGCTGAGAAGGACACAAAACGAAGAAAAAGACAAATGAAATGAAAATTAGGAAATGGGCAGATTAAAATTTAATATAAACTTTGGGTGGGTGACTTTGTAAGAAAGTGGGAAAGTATCTAGGTGGATGTGGAGACCCTATGGTGCGTAGACATAGAGTGTAATGCAATCAAAATCATATAAACCAAAAACGTGAAATGAGGTGCATGAGGTTGTGTATTAAAAACGCGAACTTGTGTGACATATAAATGGCATATAAATGGGAAGGCTGGGAGTAACAGTAGACTGTCGCGGTCCCTCCTAAGAGAGTCAAACAGCTCTATTCTTTGGACATCATGAAGTACAGACCTCATTTTGGGAAATGTGTATACCATACTGGCACACTATTGAAGGACAACTCTTCACAGGCATGGTGTGACGAACGGCCCGGGTGCCCTCAACGTCAGGGTCACCGCCCCGGAGGTCCGGTCACTACTGAATAAGTTCTTTATCACAGGCTCTTCGAGCCTTATTATTCCCGTCCCAACGTTCCATCTATTAAACATACAAAAAAAACATCAAGACTACATCACCCGTGCACATATCACTTGGACGGTGCAGTCTCTAACATTACGAAGTCTCTTTTTTTTAAAACTGCTTTTATCAATGTCCTGCACTTTTTTGGTATAAGTTTTTAATGTTGTACATTGTAATGGTTTTAAGTAACCGCACAAATAAAAGAATTCATTCATCCGGTATCATGTGATGTCATCTGTGGCGATGATGAGTGCTGTTTCCGTGCCATGGTTGGGTCTGAATCTGGTCTGTGTGGCATCCAGGGGCTGGTGGATGCCGTAGTGGTCGGTGGCTTCTGCTGATGAGTTTCTCTAAATCCTGGGCTCGGTCTGGAAGGAGGGAGACCGCTCTGTAGTTGCGCTTGGTTGGGTCAGCCGAGGTTTCTTGATCAGGGCAGTGACCGCGGCATGTTTCCACGCTTCTGGAAGATGGCCGAGTCGATGGCGGCATTGAGGATTGGGGTGAGGGCCTCGCTGATGGGGGTGGGTCCCTTGCTGAAGCCGTGGTTGGGTCAAGGGTCTTACGAGGGCCCAGAGTGGACGAACTTCATGGTAGCTGCAGTCACGCCCGTGGTGATGGCGGCCCATGTGGTCAGGGTTTGTTCTTCATCCGAGACTGGAAGACCTGCTTGCAGGTCAGCGCGGTCCGGTCGCAGGTCAAAGTTGCCATATATGGTTGTGGTCTTGTTGCAGAAGGATTCAGACAGATTGTTGCGGAGGTCTTGAGAGGGGGTGAGGTTGGAGGGGGCTGCAGGCATGGTGACCTCTTTGACGATGGTGGATATTTCCTTGTTGTTGCTGCCGTTGATGCGGCCAGGGGCGGCTCTAGGCTCATGGCGGCCCTGGCAGCGAGCGTAGGTTGGGGGCCCCGGAAGAGGGGGTCCGGGTGAGGCGGAGGAGCCCCCCAGACCTCAGGAAGGGGGTCAGGGTGTTTGGAAGTGGAACAGAGCCGGAGGCCACCAAATCCCTGCCACTGGAGCGGCCACGCAAATATGTATCCATCCTCAGAGGATTATTACATTAAGGATCAGGCGCACAACACCCATTGGAATCAAAGGGCTTCAGCCCCCCCCCCCCCCGCCGTGTGTGGCAGCCCGGGCGCAGACAGCTCCTGGGCACACACACAGACGCACTGGAGCACTTCAGAGGTCTTTAAAAGAACATGTGCATGTTAAAGAGGCTTTGTTGATGTTTCACCCCTTCTAAGAGACCCTGCAGCACCACTCTACCTACTGCTTAAAGTTTCAGCCCCCCCCCCCCCCGAAATTTTTTCTTTCCCCCCCCCCCGAAATGTGGCTCCAGTTGCGCCTCTGTTAAGGATATATATTGGCGTGGCGGCCCCTGGGGTTTGGCGGCCCTGTGCAGGTCCACAGCTTGGACATGCCTATGGCCGGCCCTGATGCGGCCTGGGAGGGCTGTGCGATTGGTCTTCTGGATTTGCTGCTGGTCGCATCTCAGGGTGGGTTTCTGCATCTCTCCGTCCGTGGGTCTTTGCTCAGTCTCCGCGTGCGCTCCAGTTGCTTGCAGTGACGTTTCATCAGCCTGAGTAGGCGACAGTCCTATAAACTTTCACTGATACCTGCATGGAGCACAAGCTACAGAAGCAAATGTTGCTTTGAAAGGCTGCGCACTGCTGCTGGCCCTCGGTGTGTTAGCATCAGTGACCGTCAAAAACGATTTAAATCTGTTCCTTCCTGTTGTCCGAGGACCTCTCTCTGTAAATCAGTGACTGAGGAATGCATGAGCCTGCAACTGGCAGTGTTTTGTGACTGCGATTACTATAACTTTGCATGTGCGTGAGGACAGATGTGTGTACACACACACACACACACACACACGTGCACAAACACCCTTCAGGATTGCCCACTATAGGCGGCTCCACCAATTATATCTGTGTCCCGTTGCATCTCCTTCCCCGACCCCAAGCCACTAGAAATCCCTTCTAGAGACACCACTGTGGCTGTAAACATCTGCGCTGTTTCAGGTCCACATCCCGCTGAGGTCTACTCTGCCTTCCATCCTTCGAAGGTCGATAAAACGAGTGCTGTGTCTTTTATGCGAGCGCAGTCCTACAGCGCCGTTCGTAAAGCGCCTAGGCACATTGGGAAGTGTTTCGTGGCCCGTCGGAGTTTCAAAAATTAATAAAATGCCCGTGGGTTTTGAAAAGGAGTAGGGTGACTCCCACGTGTAAGGTCCTGGATTCTTTCCCACTGGCCTTCATCTTAGCATGGCAGCTACGTCGCCGAGGCGCTTCGTGCAAAAGGGTCCCTAATTTTGGCTGGGCTGTCACAGCCTTTCATCCTTCCACAGTCACGTGCTTGCCATTTCGTTAGGAGTCAGCCTCCCTATTATCTAACTGTGCGACCCCATTCCGGGTTGCAGTTTTCTCTCTGCGAAGGGCCTCTGACAGTCTTACATCCCATGAGCCTCAGCGGCTTGCTTTAAGTGTGCTTTAAGTATTTCACGCGTTTATTTCTTGTGAAAAGCCGGATTTCTCTGGAAGGCGCAAACACAGGGGGCTTTGTTCCGCCGCCTCCGTGCGGAATCCCACCAGGCTCTGCATTCAGATCAGCACTCTGTGACGGGCCGGGGTCAGGGGTCAGAGGCCACCTCTGGACCGGGCCTTCCGAGTGCACAAAGGCCCTTGTGTTAAAGTACAGCAGCGGGGCGGGGGGTCGGATATTACTCCCCCGCCATCAGAGGCGCACAAAGGGGCTGTCACATTCCGGGCCCTAATGAGTCACTCGGGAAGAGAGGGGGCGCAGCGAGAGCCCCCCCCCCCCCCCCCCCGCGAGGGGATGCAAGCAGGGCTGCTGCGCACCCAGGCGGGGGCTGAAACCACTCACTTTTGTGAGGGGGCCGGTGCGTGTGTATTGTGGGGGTAGGGAGGTGGGGGCTTTGGGGGGATTACGCAGCAGGTGTCGACCCCCCAAGAGAAGATCATGTGTAAAGAAGAGCCTTTGTTTACTTTGGATAATATAACAACCCCCACCCCCGCCTCCTTTCACCACAAATCTTTTATGTAGCGCTTAGAGCAGGGCTGAGCGCTAGTTAGATGCCAGGCTCGTGGAGGAGGCCTAGCCGGGTTGGGGGGAGAGTGACGGGGCTGGGGGGCAGCGGACTGTATCCCAACCGTTGCTGCTAGGTCTAAACCTTTCTGGGGTGATGGTCTGACGTCAGCCAGGGCCGCAGGAGCCCGTATGATCTTAAACCGAGGCGGTCTTTCTTTCCACGTTGTGTTCAGTGCGGTTAAACGCTCCCCGCTGACCCGGCTCATAATAACAGAGCCGGGTACTCTGGCAGCAGGCCAGTGCGACCGGTGCAGCCGCACCCGGCGCTGTGCTCGGGGGAGGGCGCTGCATATAGAACTATCTTATGGGTTTAAAAGGACGGACCTGGCAGAGTCTTGTGCGTGTCCAGCCGAATTCGGGCAACAATAATAATGTCAAGATAAACACAGGGCCCGATTCACAGAACTAATTTAAGACAAAATCCTAAACTTACCACCATTTTGATATTCACAGAAGGCATTTACTCACTTTAGTATTCACAGAAGGCACTTACTCATCAATGAGTAAGTGCCTTCTGTGAATACCAAATTGAGTAAATGCCTTCTGTGAATACTAAAATGGTAGTAAGTTTAAGATTTTGTCTTAAGCTAGTTCTGTGAATCTGGCCCCTAATGATTCATGTTTCTGCTGGAGAGAGATAGGAGTTTTGTCTAGTGGCAGCTTTGACTCATCATAGCGTAGCGCAGAGGGTTAATGTGCCTGCTGCAACGAGCGTGCACCATGCAGATCCCATAACTGTTATGTGGATAGCTCAGTGGGTTCCTGCTTTTGTCACGGAAATCCCTTTGTTACTTGCAGTTCATAAGTTACAATTCTAATGTAGTAAAGTGACATATGAACTGTCACCAGAGATGCTTGTACAGCATGGTACAGGTTAAAGTGGTGTGATTCCTGTCCAGTCCTCCATTACCCTGATAATGCTAAAAAGAGTTCGGGGCATATTATCAAGAAACAGCATTAACATTATCGCCGCTTTAGCGGCAGAAAACTGCCGCTAAAGCAGCGATAATGGGCTTGTTAATTCACCCTGGTGAATTCCCATCGCAGCCCAGGTTCTGGTGTGAACATGGGCTTTTATGGGAATTCACAAGGGCGTATTATCAAGCTCATTATCGCCGATTTAGCGGCAGTTTTCTGTCGCTGCAGCCAGCCCAGCCTGGCAGAGGCTGCAGTAGGGGTCTCTGCCCATGTCAGCACCCCACACAGCAGCCATAGGCCTTACTGGGTCCCCAGCTCCACCCCAGGTGCACCCGCTCTCGCTGCCCCATGTGAGCTGCAGGCGCCTCGAAGCCCCGAGTCACTGCTGTCCGACACTTTCAGGTAAACCACAGAGCAGCGCTCGAGGGGGGATATTTAAGGCCACCAGCCCCCAGCTGCCCAGGGTGGGGTCCACAGAGGCCCCTCCTCCGGACACCTCAAAAGACCCCATCACAATCAGACCCCTTGTCCGCTACTTCAGGGAAAACAATCAGTAGAAACAAACTGCCCTCCAACACCAGGACTCCCTCGCCCTCACCACTGACTGAAGGCCCAGGTAAGCTCAGACCTCTCATACTCAGTGGGAGAGGAAATCCCTCAAATCTGGAAACACAAGTCTAGGGAAAATCACAGGATACAAGAACTATGCCAGGAAACCTAATCTGGTTATAGCAAGACCCAGAACTATACACACTCGAACAGAACTTGCATCAAACATACGACACACTCGAACAAAGCTTGCATCAAACATACGACACACTCGAACAAAGCTTGCATCAAAATTACGACACACGTGAACAAAGCTTGCATCAAACATACGACACACTCAAACAAAGCTTGCATCAAACATACAACACACTCGAACAAAGCTTGCATCAAACATACGAGACATTTGAACAAAGCTTGCATCAAACATACGACACACTCAAACAAAGCTTGCATCACACATACGACACACTCGAACAAAGCTTGCATCACACATACAACACACTCGAACAAATCTTGCATCACACATACAACACACTCGAACAAAGCTTGCATCACACATACAACACACTCGAACAAAGCTTGCATCAAACATACAACACACTCGAACAAAACTTGCATCAAACAAACGACACACTTGAACAAAGCTTGCATCAAACATATGACACACTCGAACAAAGCTTGCATCAAACATACGACACACTCGAACAAAGCTTGCATCACACATACGAGACATTTGAACAAAGCTTGCATCAAACATACGACACACTCAAACAAAGCTTGCATCACACATACGACACACTCGAACAAAGCTTGCATCACACATACAACACACTCGAACAAAGCTTGCATCACACATACAACACACTCGAACAAAGCTTGCATCACACATACAATACACTCGAACAAAGCTTGCATCAAACATACGACACACTCGAACAAAGCTTGCATCACACATACGACACACTCGAACAAAGCTTGCATCAAACATACAACACACTCGAACAAAGCTTGCATCAAACCTGCGACACACTCGAACAAAGCTTGCATCACACATACGAGACATTTGAACAAAGCTTGCATCAAACATACGACACACTCAAACAAAGCTTGCATCACACATACGACACACTCGAACAAAGCTTGCATCACACATACAACACACTCGAACAAAGCTTGCATCACACATACAACACACTCGAACAAAGCTTGCATCACACATACAACACACTCGAACAAAGCTTGCATCAAACATACGACACACTCGAACAAAGCTTGCATCACACATACGACACACTCGAACAAAGCTTGCATCAAACATACAACACACTCGAACAAAGCTTGCATCACACATACAACACATTCGAACAAAGCTTGCATCAAACATACAACACACTCGAACAAAGCTTGCATCACACATACAACGCACTCGAACAAAGCTTGCATCAAACATACGACACACTAACAAACAAAGCTTGCATCAAACATACGACACACTCGAACAAAGCTTGCATCAAACATACAACACACTCGAACAAAGCTTGCCTCAAACATACAACGCACTCGAACAAAGCATGCATCAAACATACGACACACTCGAACAAAGCATGCATCAAACATACGACACACTCGAACAAAGCTTGCATTACACATACGACACACTCGAACAAAGCTTGCATCAAACATACAACACACTCGAACAAAGCTTGCATCACACATACAACACACTCGAACAAAGCTTGCATCACACATACAACACACTCGAACAAAGCTTGCATCAAACCTGCGAAACAAAGTAGATATTGTAATCTAATTCACACGAAAACCTCATAGGGGCACGCACGAACAGGAATGCTATAAGGAATGTATGTCGTGCCCTCCACAACAGCATATCAAATAGGGCTTTTAATACATACATAGCTAAATCTATTTGGTAAGTAAAGTGGAAATGTGTGGTCATGGGTGAGCCATGGGGTCTGAGTCCTCCAGAACCCATGTGGACAGAGCCCTGCCTGAAATTAAGCTCCTGTGAAATCATACGACTCAACAAAGTAGGACAGGTGGGTAAAGGCAGCTCTGATACTTGAATCTGCTCAGAAGTTTAAGGAATCAATCCCCTTCCTTGCACCATTCTGAATGCCTACAAGGAGACGTCCAAACGTATAAAGACTCACGACTACACAGAGTGTAACCCCAAGGGGTGCAAAAGTATGTGATGTGGCAAATATCTCGAACATATGGCAGGTCAACTCCTGACAAAACGATACAGTCTTTCTAGGAGATTTGAATCTCCTGTGGGGCTCTTTCAGTGACGGGGAACCCAAAATCTACATTCCATCACCGAGAACCACGGCCTGAGCCAACATGTCCCTAAACCAACTCACATAAACTCACACCCTTGACTTATGCATCACTAAACCTGACTCCCTCGCTCTTGATGACTCGTTGGCAGCTGACCAATCAGATCTCTTGTTTATCTCTTGTTGATCACATGCACCTTAAGTCCACTTCTCCACCCTTAAAGTTCGCCAGGATCTGAGACCTGAAAAGATCAAACCTTGGCAGCCGACAGGAGATGACGTGAACTCAGTGCTGCAAACCCAAGCTGAGTATGTCTCACTCTGACCTCACAACTTCCCTCCGTCTCCATTGCGACGAGTTGGCATCCTTCGTGATCGACAAGGTGGACCCCAAAATAATGGAAAATAGGAGGGTTTCAGATCTATAACCAGGGATACTGATAATCTGAACAACCAAAAAAGGACCTTACAAGGGTTTGAAAGAAAATGGAGTGAATGCCACTGCCTTGAAGAGTTACACCCTCAAATCCCAACCAGAGGCCTACAAGAAAACCACTGTGGTGGCCAAGCAAAGTATTTGAGCGCCCAGCTGAATGGGGCTAGCAGTGGCCCAAAATAACTGTTCAAAAGCTGGAAGAATCTGGCGCTCAAACATCCAAGTGTGAAACAAGACCACAGGAATGAGGCGAGCTGGCCACAGTCTTCGATGATAAATGTATTTTGATGATGCAATCACGCTCTGCGCCGTAGATACCCCGGAAATGATTATTAACAAGAAAACAACCCCCTCCCGGCCTCACCTTGAGCCAGGCACAGAGGAGTTTCCTAAAGGCATTATTAAGTAAACAAAACTGTTCAGCTAGAACCTCACCTCCTGTGTGGGCCAAACCCATCAGTCAATCATTCATCCCAAACTGTCTGGAGATGGTCAAGTCATCTTTAGGGCGCGGCTGTGGGCCTGGTTCACCCACAACAGGACAAGTTACACCTCTTTTTAAAGTACCCACTGCAGAGCCAGCCTGTCTCGAGAACAGGAGTACCACCTCAGGATTAGCAGGAGTAAAAGCACCCTATGCAAGGGTCAGTGGTGTTGCCTTCTGCCTCTATGAGCTATTTCTTCGGTCTTTGATATTTTGGAGCACGCAGTACTCTATCACAGAAGGTTGTATGTCAGTACAACGCATGCTTTTACCGCGCATGCCATTACAACGTGAGGATTACAACGCAAGTCGTTACAACGACTTGCGTTGGGGGCGCTGGATAGTGGAATAGTTTAATTTTCTATTCCAACTCCAGCCCACGTTGACAGTAGGGAATGTGTTGGATAGAAAATGAAACTATTCCCTATCCAACAGCGCCCTCCAGCGAAAGTCGTTGTAATGACTTTCGTTGTAATCCCCGCATTGTAATGGCAGTGCGGGGTAATAGTTGCATCGTAAAAGATGTTCCCCTCACAGAAAGGCCCTGAGTTATTGACACCGGGCTATAAGGGTTGAAATCAGAGGTTTCCAACCTGCGGTCCGGGAACCCCTAGGGTTCCACAAAGCCTCCTAAGGGGACTGCGACTACTTAGAAAATTAAATAATATTAACAGATGAATAAAGTGGATACAAATACAGAAGCTAAATGGACACTTGAACATTTAAAAACGAGCTGTAAATGTTTAGGAATTTGAAATTGGAGGCTAAAAATTTAATTAGTGCCCTCAGGTTGATTCCTGGGAGTAGTGCAGAGGCAGCAAACAGAATATAGTATGGAGGATGAGCGGCCAAGCTCCAAACGTCATCATAAAATTACAATTTTGATTTAGTTTAATTTAGGTGTGTTTTCGAATTCAATAAAATGTGTCATTTGTGTATTTGTTTGAATGCCTTTTCTGTACTTTTTGTGTATTGCTTTGTGGTTCAAATCATCCAATGCTTTGGCTGGGGCTCTGGGCTAGCAGTCATGACTCAGCGGAAATCCTTTCCTTGAGGGGGTCCCCAGATTCCAGTAATGATTGGGGTGGGGGAGGGAGGGGCTCTGGGTTACAGTAATGATTAAGCAGGGGTCCCCAGAAGTCAAAAGGGTGAGAACCATTGGTTTAAACTCCTGTCTTGAAAGCAGGCGCCAATGTGTTAAATCTGGGGTGTCTCTCTCTAAATCGACCTCTGTGGGGGACCCCAGGGTTCAATAGCCCCCTTCACTTTTCGTTACCTGTATTTAACCCCTTGCAAGACTTCTAAGCTGGAATTTGGTACCATATCTATGCAGATGAAACCCAGCTAAAGCTTTGAACCCCTGCTGATCATACAGCCCCATCCACTGTCACCCCAGCATTCAACCGTGGCTAAAAGAACATCTAAAACTAAATGAATCCATACCTGGATGTCTATGGTTGCCACTAACTACCTTTCTCTCCAGAGTGCAGAATTGATTCCGGTTCACGTATACTAAAATGTTTTCACCATGCCCCTAATCTTTTTGAAAATTGATTTTGTCTGTGTTACTTCCAGGACTCTTCTTTTCTTTTCTCCTCTATCTCCTCCTCCTTTCTTTTTTTTCTTTCTTCTTCTCTCTTCCCCTTTTTCTTTTCTCTTTTCCTTAAAACCTTTTAAAAATCCATTTACTCTTGGTACCGTTTTTATTCATGAGGATATTGTTTTGATATTGTTTTTCATATAATGCTTTGTTTTTACTCATATCCTCTTGCTACATGACTTTGTATTGATGTTTTACATTGTTTACTATCTCAATAAAGCATTCTAAACTTTTAAAAAAATACCTGGGTGTCTCTCTATCTCTCTCTCTGTCTCTCTGAAGACAGTATCCTGGGAGCTCGAGAACGTCCACAAACTAGCACATTGGTGGTTATTCACAAACCGTGGTCTGACCCCTCCTGACTTGGGACATGGTGAGAGATTTACAGTCATGGGTAGGAGTAAATTCCTTCCTGCGATGGTAAGTGAAAAGAAACTCCTCACAACATTGATGGGGTTGTAGAACAAGGGGTTTGGCACAGTGCTTAATTTGAGCAGTGGTTTGCAGGTGCTCAGCACTCCTACTTACTTGCCAACACCAGCGCTTGTGACAGTCTGCATCAAGGTGGCGCTGTCTGGCTAATTTAGAGATGACGACAACAACGGTTACTTATTATCAATATACATTAAAAATGACGATTTCCGGCCGCCCAAGCCTATCTTACAGCTTTGGAGGCCTGGAGAGACGGAAGCGTCACACGTGCAGGAGAGTGATGGTGAGTGTTTGCATAGGTACTGTCATTGGCAGCATGGCAGGGGCAATGTGTGTGTTTTAAAAAAAAAAACAAATTAAGCACTTTTTTGGGAGCAATATAAAGTTTCTCTCTGGGTAAAAGCCGAAACAACAATTTGTTATACAAAAATAGAGTTCACAAAAGGGTTGGAGGTTTACACCTGGGATGATACTGCCAGCCTCTAAAAGGACGAGTCTTGTGAATTACAGAATGAAATAAATCTACTCCATGCCAGGTGACAGCCCCAGAGCAGGGCACTGGCTAACAACTCCCCCCTGTGTGGAAATTCCTTCCCAGCAACAATTGTGTGTGGCGGCCCCTTTCCTTCCCACCCTATAAAAGGGTTTACTACGATTTTTAGGGTCGTAAGGGGAGGGACAATAACTTGTATATATCCGCAAATGAGTAGGTGGCCGTGTGCACATCTTCAAACTGAGAGGAATGACCGTGTGCACATCTGCAAACTGAGAGAACTGACCGTGTGCACATCTGCAAACTGAGAGGAATGACCATGTGCACATCTTCAAACTGAGAGGAATGAACATGTGCACATCTGCAAACTGAGAGAACTGACGGTGTGCACATCTGCAAAATGAGAGGATTGTACGTGTGCACATCTGCAAACTGAAAGGACTAACCGTGTGCACATCTGCAAACTGAGAGAACTGACCGTGTGCACACATGCAAACTGAGAGAACTGACCGTATGCACATCTGCAAACTGGGAGAACTGACCAACTGAGAGGACTGACCGATGCACATCTGCAAACTGCACAAGGTGACCCCGCACACTTCAACAATGAATAATACAATATCAATAACATATTACACATGTGGTTGCATTGACTTTCCAATCGTTCTCCCAACAATTCCAAAGTCAGATTTCTTCAGTAAACAGATTCTTTTATTCACAAATGATGATTAAAACCAATAGCCAACGCGTTTCGTCCGTGACCGGACTTCTTCAGGGCTTATTTAGAATTCTCTATATTACACAGCTTCACAATGGTCTTCACACTTGAGGTTCAAATATTTTCAAAAGTTAATAAAGAAATCATGTTTCCAGAGTATGTCAAGTTCCAAATTTTCAAAGAGATAGAGCAGTAAAGGCCATGAACAGAGTGTCGGCGTCTCGTAATCATGCGGTCGTCTGGAAACTGAGAGAGCTGACCGTGTGCACATCTGCAAACTGAGCGGACTGACCGTGTGCACATCTGCAAACTGAGCGGACTGACCGTGTGCACATCTGCAAACTGAGAGGGCTGACCGTGTGCACATCTGCAAACTGAGAGAACTGACTGTGTGCACATCTGCAAACTGAGAGAACTGACAGTGTGCACATCTGCAAACTGAGAGAACTGACAAACTGAGAGGACTGACCGTGTGCACATCTGCAAATTGAGAGAGCTGACCGTGTGCACATCTGCAAACTGAGAGGACTGACCGTGTGCACATCTGCAAACTGAGAGAACTGACCATGTGCACATCTGCAAACTGAGAGAACTGACCGTGTGCACATCTGCAAACTGAGAGGAATGACCGTGTGCACACCTTCAAACTTAAAGAGCTGACCGTGTGCACATCTGCAAACTGAGAGGACTGACCGTGTGTACATCTGCAAACTGAGAGGACTGACCGTGTGCACATCTGCAAACTGAGAGGACTGACAGTGTGCACATCTGCAAACTGAGCGGACTGACCGTGTGCACATCTGCAAACTGAGAGGACTGACCGTGTGCACATCTGCAAACTGAGAGGACTGACCGTGTGCCCCGCAGTGCTCCGCGGGACTCATTCACAAAGGGAAACTTAGACCTAAAGTCTGAGGTTACTTGTAGTAAAGTTGGATTTTTGTTCTAAGTTTAGACTTTTGATCTAAACTTAGACCACAAGGCTTATTTTACTTCGAGTCTTCGAGTAAAGTTAGACTGGTCAAAGTTTACATTTGTGAATCAGGCCCCTACTCTTGCACTGATCCCCCCCACCCCACCCCCTCCGCCCCTGGTCTTACACTGATGCCCCCCCCTCACCCCCCCTCCAGTACAGACATCACTTCCCCCATCCTCGCAGGAAAGCTTGAGTAAGACGCAGAAATGCCTCGGTCTTGAGGAAATGCTTCTAACCACAGACAAGACTGACACACCGCTGCAGCAGGCGCACAGGTCAGGCCACTGAGCTATCTCACCGGCCCGCGGGGCCACCCGCCCCTCCCTCTCTGTGGACGCAGGGCCCTCCTCCCTCCAGCGGCCTCTGCGCCCCCGGCTCGGGGTCTATGGGCTTCCATTTCACTGCCCCTGATTGTCATTTAGGGGCCACCCGTCGACTCTCCGTGCCCCACCCTCGGTACCCCCGTCTCTGCTCCCACCTCCACGTGCTGCCGTCTCTGCCCCTCGCCTCCTGGAGTCTCTGCTGCTACCCCTCACATGCAGTCTCTGCTGCTGCCCCCACATGCAGTCTCTGCTGCTACCCCCCACATGCAGTCTCTGCTGCTGCCTCTCACATTCAGTCTCTGCTGCTACCCCTCACATGCAGTCTCTGCTGCTACCCCCCACATGCAGTCTCTGCTGCTGCCTCTCACATTCAGTCTCTGCTGCTACCCCTCACATGCAGTCTCTGCTGCTACCCCTCACATGCAGTCTCTGCTGCTACCCCTCACATGCAGTCTCTGCTGCTGCCCCCACATGCAGTCTCTGCCGCTACCCCCCACATTCAGTCTCTGCTGCTGCCTCTCACATGCAGTCTCTGCTTGCACCTCCACATGCTGCCAGCTCTGCCCCTCGCCTCCTGGAGTCTCTGCTGCTACCCCTCACATGCAGTCTCTGCTGCTACCCCTCACATGCAGTCTCTGCTGCTGCCTCTCACATTCAGTCTCTGCTGCTACCCCTCACATGCGGTCTCTGCTGCTACCCCTCACATGCAGTCTCTGCTGCTGCCCCCACATGCAGTCTCTGCTGCTACCCCTCACATGCAGTCTCTGCTGCTACCCCTCACATGCAGTCTCTGCTGCTGCCCCCACATGCAGTCTCTGCTGCTACCCCTCACATGCAGTCTCTGCTGCTACCCCCACATGCAGTCTCTGCTGCTGCCCCTCGCCTCCTGGAGTCTCTGCTGCTTCCCCTCACATGCAGTCTCTGCTGCTACCCCTCACATGCAGGCTCTGCTGCTACCCCTCACATGCAGTCTCTGCTGCTGCCCCTCGCCTCCTGGAGTCTCTGCTGCTTCCCCTCACATGCAGTCTCTGCTGCTACCCCTCACATGCAGTCTCTGCTGCTGCCCCCACATGCAGTCTCTGCTGCTACCCCTCACATGCAGTCTCTGCTGCTACCCCCACATGCAGTCTCTGCTGCTGCCCCTCGCCTCCTGGAGTCTCTGCTGCTACCCCCACCTGCAGTCTCTGCTGCTACCCCCACATTCAGTCTCTGCTGCTGCCCCTCACATGCAGTCTCTGCTCGCATCTCCACATGCTGTCTCTGCTGCTACCTCTCACATGCAGTCTCTGCTGCTACCTCTCACACGCTGTCTCTGCTGCTACCTCTCACATGCAGTGTCTGCTGCTACCCCTCACATGCAGTCTCTGCTGCTACCCTCACATGCAGTCTCTCCTGCTACCACCACATGCAGTCTCTGCTGCTACCTCTCACATGCAGTGTCTGATGCTACCTCTCACATGCAGTCTCTGCTGCTACCTCCCACATACAGTCTCTGCTGCTCCCTCTCACATGCAGTCTCTGCTGCTACCTCTCATATGCAGTCTCTGCTGCTACCCTCACATGCAGTCTCTCCTGCTACCACCACATGCAGTCTCTGCTGCTACCTCTCACATGCAGTGTCTGTTGCTACCCCTCACATGCAGTCTCTGCTGCTACCTCTCACATGCAGTGCCTGTTGCTACCCCTCACATGCAGTCTCTGCTGCTACCTCTCATATGCAGTGTCTGATGCTACCTCTCACATGCAGTCTCTGCTGCTACCCCTCACATGCAGTCTCTGCTGCTACCCCCACATGCCGCCTCTGCTGCTACCTCTCACATACAGTCTCTGCTGCTACCTCTCACATGCAGTCTCTGCTGCTACCCCTCACATGCAGACTCTGCCCCTCACCTCCTGGAGTCTCTGCTGCTACCCCTCACATGCAGTGTCTGCTGCTACCCCTCACATGCAGTCTCTGCTGATACCCCTCACATGCAGTCTCTCCTGCTACCACCACATGCAGTCTCTGCTGCTACCCCCACATGCAGTCTCTGCTGCTACCTCTCACATGCAGTCTCTGCTGCTACCCGACATGCAGTCTCTGCTGCTACCCCTCACATGCAGTCTCTGCTGCGACCTTTCACATACAGTCTCTGCTGCTACCTCTCACATGCAGTCTCTGCTGCTACCCCCACATGCAGTCTCTGCTGCTGCCCCCACATGCAATCTCTGCTGCTACCCCCACATGCAGTCTCTGCTGTTACCCCCACATGCAGTCTCTGCTGCTACCCGACAAGCAGTCTCTGCTGCTACCCCTCACATGCAGTCTCTGCTGCTGCCCCCACATGCAGTCTCTGCTGCTACCTTTCACATACAGTCTCTGCTGCTACCTCTCACATGCGGTCTCTGCTCGCACCTCCTGCAGTCTCTGCTGCTACCCTCACATGCAGTCTCTGCTGCTGCCTCTCACATGCAGTGTCTGCTGCTACCCCCACATGCAGTCTCTGCTGCTACCCCCACATGCAGTCTCTGCTGCTCCCTCTCACATGCAGTCTCTGCTGCTACCCCCACTTGCAGTCTCTGCTGCTACCCCTCACATGCAGTCTCGGCTGCTACCCCCACATGCAGTCTCTGCTGCTTCCTCTCACATGGAGTCTCTGCTGCTACCCCTCACATGCAGTCTCTGCTGCTACCTCTCACATGCAGTCTCTGCTGCTACCTCTCACATGCAGTCTCTGCTGCTACCCCCACATGGAGTCTCTGCTGCTACCCCTCACATGCAGTCTCTGCTGCTGCCCCCACATGCAGTCTCTGCTGCTAGCCCTCACATGCAGTCTCTGCTGCTACCTCACAAGCAGTCTCTGCTGCTACCCCCACATGCAGGCTCTGCTGCTACCTCTCACATGCAGTCTCTGCTGTCACCTCCATGTGCTGCCGTCTCTGCCCCTCACCTCCTGCAGTCTCTGCTCCCACCTCAACCTGCTGCCGTCTCTACTCCCGCCCTTCGCCTCCCACAGTCTGCTGCTGTCCCTCACATGCAGTCTCGGCTGCTGCCTACCACTCACGTGCTCTCGTGCACTCTCTGCTCCCACCTCTCAATGCATCTCTTCTCCCAACCCTCACATGCAGTCTCTGCTGCTACCTCTCACATGCAGTCTCTGATGCTACCTCTCACATGCAGTCTCTCCTGCTACCACCACATGCAGTCTCTGCTGCTACCCCCACATGCAGTCTCAGCTGCTACCTCTCACATGCAGTCTCTGCTGCTACCTCTCACATGCAGTCTCTGCTACTACCTCTCACATGCAGTCTCTGCTACTACCCCCACATGAAGTCTCTGCTGCTACCTCTCACATGCAGTCTCAGCTGCTACCCCCACATGCAGTCTCTGCTGCTACCTCTCACATGGAGTCTCTGCTGCTATCCCCACATGCAGTCTCTGCTGCTACCCCTCACAAGCAGTCTTTGCTGCTACCTCTCACATGCAGTGTCTGATGCTACCTCTCACATGCAGTCTCTGCTGCTACCCCCACATGCAGTCTCTGCTGCTGCCCCCACATGCAGTCTCTGCTGCTACCGCCACTTGCAGTCTCTGCTTCTACCCCTCACATGCAGTCTCAGCTGCTACCCCCACATGCAGTCTCTGCTGCTACCCCCCACATGCAGTCTCTGCTGCTACCCCCACATGCAGTCTCTGCTGCTACCTCTCACATGCAGTCTCTGCTGCTACCTCTCACATGGAGTCTCTGCTGCTACCCCTCACATGCAGTCTCTGCTGCTACCTCTCACATGCAGTCTCTGCTGCTACCTCTCACATGCAGTCTCTGCTGCTACCCCCACATGGAGTCTCTGCTGCTACCCCTCACATGTAGTCTCTGCTGCTGCCCCCACATGCAGTCTCTGCTGCTACCCCTCACATGCAGTCTCTGCTGCTACCACCACATGCAGTCTCTGCTGCTACCCCCACATGCAGTCTCTGCTGCTAGCCCTCACATGCAGTCTCTGCTGCTGCCCCCACATGCAGTCTCTGCTGCTCCCTCTCACATGCAGTCTCTGCTGCTACCCCTCACATGCAGTCTCTGCTGCTACCCCTCACATGCAGTCTCTGCTGCTACCTCACAAGCAGTCTCTGCTGCGACCCTCACATGCAGTCTCTGCTGATACCTCTCACATGCGGTCTCTGCTGCTACCTCTCACATGCAGTCTCTGCTGATACCTCTCACATGCAGTCTCTGCTGCTACCTCTCACATGCAGTCTCTGCTGCTACCTCTCACATGCGGTCTCTGCTGCTACCTCTCACATGCGGTCTCTGCTGATACCTCTCACATGCGGTCTCTGCTCGCACCTCTCACATGCGGTCTCTGCTGCTACCTCTCACATGCAGTCTCTGCTGATACCTCTCACATGCGGTCTCTGCTGCTACCTCTCACATGCGGTCTCTGCTGCTACCTCTCACATGCAGTCTCTGCTGCTACCTCTCACATGCAGTCTCTGCTGATACCTCTCACATGCAGTCTCTGCTGCTGCCCCCACATGCAGTCTCTGCTGCTCCCTCTCACATGCAGTCTCTGCTGCTACCCCTCACATGCAGTCTCTGCTGCTACCCCTCACATGCAGTCTCAGCTGCTACCCCCACATGCAGTCTCTGCTGCTGCCCCCACATGCAGTCTCTGCTGATACCTCTCACATGCGGTCTCTGCTGCTACCTCTCACATGCAGTCTCTGCTGATACCCCTCACATGCAGTCTCTGCTGCTACCTCTCACATGCAGTCTCTGCTGCTACCCCTCACATGCAGTCTCTGCTGCTACCTCTCACATGCAGTCTCTGCTGCTACCTCTCACATGCGGTCTCTGCTCGCACCTCCTGCAGTCTCTGCTGCTACCTCTCACATGCAGTCTCTGCCCCTCACCTCCTGCAGTCTCTGCTGCTCCCTCTCACATGCAGTCTCTGCTGATACCTCTCACATGCAGTCTCTGCTGCTACCCCTCACATGCAGTCTCTGCTGCTACCCCCACATGCAGTCTCTGCTGCTGCCCCCACATGCAGTCTCTGCTGCTACCCCTCACATGCAGTCTCTGCTGCTACCCCCACATGCAGTCTCTGCTGCTGCCCCTCGCCTCCTGGAGTCTCTGCTGCTACCCCCACCTGCAGTCTCTGCTGCTACCCCCACATTCAGTCTCTGCTGCTGCCCCTCACATGCAGTCTCTGCTCGCATCTCCACATGCTGTCTCTGCTGCTACCTCTCACATGCAGTCTCTGCTGCTACCTCTCACACGCTGTCTCTGCTGCTACCTCTCACATGCAGTGTCTGCTGCTACCCCTCACATGCAGTCTCTGCTGCTACCCTCACATGCAGTCTCTCCTGCTACCACCACATGCAGTCTCTGCTGCTACCTCTCACATGCAGTGTCTGATGCTACCTCTCACATGCAGTCTCTGCTGCTACCTCCCACATACAGTCTCTGCTGCTCCCTCTCACATGCAGTCTCTGCTGCTACCTCTCATATGCAGTCTCTGCTGCTACCCTCACATGCAGTCTCTCCTGCTACCACCACATGCAGTCTCTGCTGCTACCTCTCACATGCAGTGTCTGTTGCTACCCCTCACATGCAGTCTCTGCTGCTACCTCTCACATGCAGTGCCTGTTGCTACCCCTCACATGCAGTCTCTGCTGCTACCTCTCATATGCAGTGTCTGATGCTACCTCTCACATGCAGTCTCTGCTGCTACCCCTCACATGCAGTCTCTGCTGCTACCCCCACATGCCGCCTCTGCTGCTACCTCTCACATACAGTCTCTGCTGCTACCTCTCACATGCAGTCTCTGCTGCTACCCCTCACATGCAGACTCTGCCCCTCACCTCCTGGAGTCTCTGCTGCTACCCCTCACATGCAGTGTCTGCTGCTACCCCTCACATGCAGTCTCTGCTGATACCCCTCACATGCAGTCTCTCCTGCTACCACCACATGCAGTCTCTGCTGCTACCCCCACATGCAGTCTCTGCTGCTACCTCTCACATGCAGTCTCTGCTGCTACCCGACATGCAGTCTCTGCTGCTACCCCTCACATGCAGTCTCTGCTGCTACCTTTCACATACAGTCTCTGCTGCTACCTCTCACATGCAGTCTCTGCTGCTACCCCCACATGCAGTCTCTGCTGCTGCCCCCACATGCAATCTCTGCTGCTACCCCCACATGCAGTCTCTGCTGTTACCCCCACATGCAGTCTCTGCTGCTACCCGACAAGCAGTCTCTGCTGCTACCCCTCACATGCAGTCTCTGCTGCTGCCCCCACATGCAGTCTCTGCTGCTACCTTTCACATACAGTCTCTGCTGCTACCTCTCACATGCGGTCTCTGCTCGCACCTCCTGCAGTCTCTGCTGCTACCCTCACATGCAGTCTCTGCTGCTGCCTCTCACATGCAGTGTCTGCTGCTACCCCCACATGCAATCTCTGCTGCTACCCCCACATGCAGTCTCTGCTGCTCCCTCTCACATGCAGTCTCTGCTGCTACCCCCACTTGCAGTCTCTGCTGCTACCCCTCACATGCAGTCTCGGCTGCTACCCCCACATGCAGTCTCTGCTGCTTCCTCTCACATGGAGTCTCTGCTGCTACCCCTCACATGCAGTCTCTGCTGCTACCTCTCACATGCAGTCTCTGCTGCTACCTCTCACATGCAGTCTCTGCTGCTACCCCCACATGGAGTCTCTGCTGCTACCCCTCACATGCAGTCTCTGCTGCTGCCCCCACATGCAGTCTCTGCTGCTAGCCCTCACATGCAGTCTCTGCTGCTACCTCACAAGCAGTCTCTGCTGCTACCCCCACATGCAGGCTCTGCTGCTACCTCTCACATGCAGTCTCTGCTGTCACCTCCATGTGCTGCCGTCTCTGCCCCTCACCTCCTGCAGTCTCTGCTCCCACCTCAACCTGCTGCCGTCTCTACTCCCGCCCTTCGCCTCCCACAGTCTGCTGCTGTCCCTCACATGCAGTCTCGGCTGCTGCCTACCACTCACGTGCTCTCGTGCACTCTCTGCTCCCACCTCTCAATGCATCTCTTCTCCCAACCCTCACATGCAGTCTCTGCTGCTACCTCTCACATGCAGTCTCTGATGCTACCTCTCACATGCAGTCTCTCCTGCTACCACCACATGCAGTCTCTGCTGCTACCCCCACATGCAGTCTCAGCTGCTACCTCTCACATGCAGTCTCTGCTGCTACCTCTCACATGCAGTCTCTGCTACTACCTCTCACATGCAGTCTCTGCTACTACCCCCACATGAAGTCTCTGCTGCTACCTCTCACATGCAGTCTCAGCTGCTACCCCCACATGCAGTCTCTGCTGCTACCTCTCACATGGAGTCTCTGCTGCTATCCCCACATGCAGTCTCTGCTGCTACCCCTCACAAGCAGTCTTTGCTGCTACCTCTCACATGCAGTGTCTGATGCTACCTCTCACATGCAGTCTCTGCTGCTACCCCCACATGCAGTCTCTGCTGCTGCCCCCACATGCAGTCTCTGCTGCTACCGCCACTTGCAGTCTCTGCTTCTACCCCTCACATGCAGTCTCAGCTGCTACCCCCACATGCAGTCTCTGCTGCTACCCCCCACATGCAGTCTCTGCTGCTACCCCCACATGCAGTCTCTGCTGCTACCTCTCACATGCAGTCTCTGCTGCTACCTCTCACATGGAGTCTCTGCTGCTACCCCTCACATGCAGTCTCTGCTGCTACCTCTCACATGCAGTCTCTGCTGCTACCTCTCACATGCAGTCTCTGCTGCTACCCCCACATGGAGTCTCTGCTGCTACCCCTCACATGCAGTCTCTGCTGCTGCCCCCACATGCAGTCTCTGCTGCTACCCCTCACATGCAGTCTCTGCTGCTACCACCACATGCAGTCTCTGCTGCTACCCCCACATGCAGTCTCTGCTGCTAGCCCTCACATGCAGTCTCTGCTGCTGCCCCCACATGCAGTCTCTGCTGCTCCCTCTCACATGCAGTCTCTGCTGCTACCCCTCACATGCAGTCTCTGCTGCTACCCCTCACATGCAGTCTCTGCTGCTACCTCACAAGCAGTCTCTGCTGCGACCCTCACATGCAGTCTCTGCTGATACCTCTCACATGCGGTCTCTGCTGCTACCTCTCACATGCAGTCTCTGCTGATACCTCTCACATGCAGTCTCTGCTGCTACCTCTCACATGCAGTCTCTGCTGCTACCTCTCACATGCGGTCTCTGCTGCTACCTCTCACATGCGGTCTCTGCTGATACCTCTCACATGCGGTCTCTGCTCGCACCTCTCACATGCGGTCTCTGCTGCTACCTCTCACATGCAGTCTCTGCTGATACCTCTCACATGCGGTCTCTGCTGCTACCTCTCACATGCGGTCTCTGCTGCTACCTCTCACATGCAGTCTCTGCTGCTACCTCTCACATGCAGTCTCTGCTGATACCTCTCACATGCAGTCTCTGCTGCTGCCCCCACATGCAGTCTCTGCTGCTCCCTCTCACATGCAGTCTCTGCTGCTACCCCTCACATGCAGTCTCTGCTGCTACCCCTCACATGCAGTCTCAGCTGCTACCCCCACATGCAGTCTCTGCTGCTGCCCCCACATGCAGTCTCTGCTGATACCTCTCACATGCGGTCTCTGCTGCTACCTCTCACATGCAGTCTCTGCTGATACCCCTCACATGCAGTCTCTGCTGCTACCTCTCACATGCAGTCTCTGCTGCTACCCCTCACATGCAGTCTCTGCTGCTACCTCTCACATGCAGTCTCTGCTGCTACCTCTCACATGCGGTCTCTGCTCGCACCTCCTGCAGTCTCTGCTGCTACCTCTCACATGCAGTCTCTGCCCCTCACCTCCTGCAGTCTCTGCTGCTCCCTCTCACATGCAGTCTCTGCTGATACCTCTCACATGCAGTCTCTGCTGCTACCCCTCACATGCAGTCTCTGCTGCTACCCCCACATGCAGTCTCTGCTGCTACCCCCACATGCAGTCTCTACTGCTACCCCCACATGCAGTCTCTGCTGTTACCCCCACATGCAGTCTCTACTGCTGCCCCTCGCCTCCTGGAGTCTCTGCTGCTGCCCCCACATGCAGTCTCTGCTGCTACCTCTCACATGCGGTCTCTGCTGCTACCTCTCACATGCGGTCTCTGCTGATACCTCTCACATGCGGTCTCTGCTCGCACCTCTCACATGCGGTCTCTGCTGCTACCTCTCACATGCAGTCTCTGCTGATACCTCTCACATGCGGTCTCTGCTGCTACCTCTCACATGCGGTCTCTGCTGCTACCTCTCACATGCAG
The DNA here is from genome assembly GCF_964261635.1 of Lissotriton helveticus. Classification (NCBI taxonomy): domain Eukaryota; kingdom Metazoa; phylum Chordata; class Amphibia; order Caudata; family Salamandridae; genus Lissotriton; species Lissotriton helveticus. The sequence continues at coordinate 89,622,368 of NC_136064.1, forward strand.
TCTCTGCTGCTACCTCTCACATGCAGTCTCTGCTGATACCTCTCACATGCAGTCTCTGCTGCTGCCCCCACATGCAGTCTCTGCTGCTCCCTCTCACATGCAGTCTCTGCTGCTACCCCTCACATGCAGTCTCAGCTGCTACCCCCACATGCAGTCTCTGCTGCTGCCCCCACATGCAGTCTCTGCTGATACCTCTCACATGCGGTCTCTGCTGCTACTTCTCACATGCAGTCTCTGCTGATACCTCTCACATGCAGTCTCTGCTGCTACCTCTCACATGCAGTCTCTGCTGCTACCCCTCACATGCAGTCTCTGCTGCTACCTCTCACATGCAGTCTCTGCTGCTACCTCTCACATGCAGTCTCTGCTGCTACCCCCACATGCAGTCTCTGTTGCTGCCCCTCGCCTCCTGGAGTCTCTGCTGCTTCCCCTCACATGCAGTCTCTGCTGCTGCCCCCACATGCAGTCTCTGCTGCTACCCCCACATGCAGTCTCTACTGCTACCTCTCACATGCAGTCTCTGCTGCTGCCCCTCGCCTCCTGGAGTCTCTGCTGCTTCCCCTCACATGCAGTCTCTGCTGCTGCCCCCACATGCAGTCTCTGCTGCTACCCCCACATGCAGTCTCTGCTGCTGCCCCCACATGCAGTCTCTGCTGCTACCCCTCACATGCAGTCTCTGCTGCTACCCCCACATGCAGTCTCTGCTGCTGCCCCTCGCCTCCTGGAGTCTCTGCTGCTGCCCCCACATGCAGTCTCTGCTGCTACCTCTCACATGCAGTCTCTGCTGATACCTCTCACATGCAGTCTCTGCTGCTACCCCTCACATGCAGTCTCTGCTGCTACCCCTCACATGCAGTCTCTGCTGCTACCTCACAAGCAGTCTCTGCTGCTACCCTCACATGCAGTCTCTGCTGATACCCCTCACATGCAGTCTCTGCTGCTACCCCTCACATGCAGTCTCTGCTGCTACCTCACAAGCAGTCTCTGCTGCTACCTCTCACAAGCGGTCTCTGCTGATACCTCTCACATGCGGTCTCTGCTCGCACCTCTCACATGCGGTCTCTGCTGCTACCTCTCACATGCAGTCTCTGCTGATACCTCTCACATGCGGTCTCTGCTGCTACCTCTCACATGCGGTCTCTGCTGCTACCTCTCACATGCAGTCTCTGCTGCTACCTCTCACATGCAGTCTCTGCTGATACCTCTCACATGCAGTCTCTGCTGCTGCCCCCACATGCAGTCTCTGCTGCTCCCTCTCACATGCAGTCTCTGCTGCTACCCCTCACATGCAGTCTCTGCTGCTACCCCTCGCCTCCTGGAGTCTCTGCTGCTGCCCCCACATGCAGTCTCTGCTGCTACCCCTCACATGCAGTCTCTGCTGCTACCCCCACATGCAGTCTCTGCTGCTCCCTCTCACATGCAGTCTCTGCTGCTACCCCTCACATGCAGTCTCTGCTGCTGCCCCTCGCCTCCTGGAGTCTCTGCTGCTGCCCCCACATGCAGTCTCTGCTGCTACCCCTCACATGCAGTCTCTGCTGCTACCCCCACATGCAGTCTCTGCTGCTGCCCCCACATGCAGTCTCTGCTGCTACCACTCACATGCGGTCTCTGCTCGCACCTCCTGCAGTCTCTGCTGATACCTCTCACATGCAGTCTCTGCTGATACCTCTCACATGCGGTCTCTGCTCGCACCTCCTGCAGTCTCTGCTGCTACCCCTCACATGCAGTCTCTGCCCCTCACCTCCTGCAGTCTCTGCTGATACCTCTCACATGCAGTCTCTGCTGCTACCCCTCACATGCAGTCTCTGCTGCTGCCCCTCGCCTCCTGGAGTCTCTGCTGCTTCCCCTCACATGCAGTCTCTGCTGCTGCCCCCACATGCAGTCTCTGCTGCTACCCTCACATGCAGTCTCTGCTGCTACCCCTCACATGCAGTCTCTGCTGCTACCTCTCACATGCAGTCTCTGCTGCTGCCCCTCGCCTCCTGGAGTCTCTGCTGCTGCCCCCACATGCAGTCTCTGCTGCTACCCCTCACATGCAGTCTCTGCTGCTACCCCCACATGCAGTCTCTGCTGCTGCCCCCACATGCAGTCTCTGCTGCTACCTCTCACATGCGGTCTCTGCTGCTACCTCTCACATGCGGTCTCTGCTCGCACCTCTCACATGCGGTCTCTGCTGCTACCCCTCACATGCAGTCTCTGCTGCTACCCCCACATGCAGTCTCTGCTGCTGCCCCCACATGCAGTCTCTGCTCGCACCTCTCACATGCGGTCTCTGCTGATACCTCTCACATGCGGTCTCTGCTGCTACCTCTCACATGCGGTCTCTGCTGCTACCTCTCACATGCAGTCTCTGCTGCTACCTCTCACATGCAGTCTCTGCTGATACCTCTCACATGCAGTCTCTGCTGCTGCCCCTCGCCTCCTGGAGTCTCTGCTGCTACCCCCACATGCAGTCTCTGCTGCTACCTCTCACATGCGGTCTCTGCTGCTACCCCCACATGGAGTCTCTGCTGCTACCCCTCACATGCAGTCTCTGCTGCTGCCCCCACATGCAGTCTCTGCTGCTAGCCCTCACATGCAGTCTCTGCTGCTACCTCACAAGCAGTCTCTGCTGCTACCCCCACATGCAGGCTCTGCTGCTACCTCTCACATGCAGTCTCTGCTGCTACCCCTCACATGCAGTCTCTGCTGCTACCCCTCACATGCAGTCTCAGCTGCTACCCCCACATGCAGGCTCTGCTGCTACCTCTCACATGCAGTCTCTGCTGTCACCTCCATGTGCTGCCGTCTCTGCCCCTCACCTCCTGCAGTCTCTGCTCCCACCTCAACCTGCTGCCGTCTCTACTCCCGCCCTTCGCCTCCCACAGTCTGCTGCTGTCCCTCACATGCAGTCTCGGCTGCTGCCTACCACTCACGTGCTCTCGTGCACTCTCTGCTCCCACCTCTCAATGCATCTCTTCTCCCAACCCTCACATGCAGTCTCTGCTGCTACCTCTCACATGCAGTCTCTCCTGCTACCACCACATGCAGTCTCTGCTGCTACCCCCACATGAAGTCTCTGCTGCTACCTCTCACATGCAGTCTCTGCTGCTACCTCTCACATGCAGTCTCTGCTACTACCTCTCACATGCAGTCTCTGCTACTACCTCTCACATGCAGTCTCTGCTGCTACCCCTCACATGCAGTCTCTGCTGCTACCTCTCACATGCAGTCTCTGCTACTACCTCTCACATGCAGTCTCTGCTGCTACCCCTCACAAGCAGTCTCTGCTGCTACCCCTCACAAGCAGTCTTTGCTGCTACCTCTCACATGGAGTCTCTGCTGCTACCCCTCACATGCAGTCTCTGCTGCTACCCCTCACATGCAGTCTCTGCTGCTACCTCTCACATGGAGTCTCTGCTGCTACCTCTCACATGGAGTCTCTGCTGCTACCCCTCACATGCAGTCTTTGCTGCTAGCCCTCACATGCAGTCTCTGCTGCTACCTCTCACATGGAGTCTCTGCTGCTACCTCTCACATGGAGTCTCTGCTGCTACCCCTCACATGCAGTCTTTGCTGCTGCCCCTCACAAGCAGTCTTTGCTGCTACCTCTCACATGCAGTCTCTGCTACTACCTCTCACATGCAGTCTCTGCTGCTACCCCTCACAAGCAGTCTCTGCTGCTACCCCTCACAAGCAGTCTTTGCTGCTACCTCTCACATGGAGTCTCTGCTGCTACCTCTCACATGCAGTCTCTGCTACTACCTCTCACATGCAGTCTCTGCTGCTACCCCTCACAAGCAGTCTCTGCTGCTACCCCTCACAAGCAGTCTTTGCTGCTACCTCTCACATGGAGTCTCTGCTGCTACCCCTCACATGCAGTCTCTGCTGCTACCCCTCACATGCAGTCTCTGCTGCTACCTCTCACATGGAGTCTCTGCTGCTACCCCTCACATGCAGTCTCAGCTGCTACCCCCACATGCAGTCTCTGCTGCTACCCCTCACATGCAGTCTCTGCTGCTACCTCTCACATGGAGTCTCTGCTGCTACCTCTCACATGGAGTCTCTGCTGCTACCCCTCACATGCAGTCTTTGCTGCTAGCCCTCACATGCAGTCTCTGCTCCCACCTCTCAATGCATCTCTTCTTCCACCCCTCACATGCCGTCTCTGCTGCTACCTCTCACATGCAGTCTCTGCTGCTACCCCTCACATGCAGTCTCTGCTGCTATCCCTCACATGCCGTCTCTGCGGCCGCCTCCCACACGAAGTCTCTGCGGACGCCTGTCACAAGCAGTGCTTGCTCCCAGTCCCCCCTCTCACATGCTGCCTCTTGTGCCAACCCTGGTCCCAAGCGGTCTCTTCTGCCCCTCTCACCTCCAGTCTCTCACCCCTGCGCCTCCTCTCGCCGTCTCTGGATGCTGTCTGGGCTCCCACGCCTCACATGCAGTCTCTCTGTCTCGGCTGCACCCGGCGTCTCCACCGCCTCCTCTCGCCGTCTCTGCTGGATGCTGTCTCGGCTCCCCTCCTGACGCTGCTGACGGCCTTGGACAGCTCCAAACTTTCTCCAACTCCCACTCAGTGATGTCACCGCGTGTGAGGGGGCGGGAGTAAGGGGAGGGGGCGTTAATGGGGGAGTGACCCGAGGGAGCCGGGGCTGGCAGCTTCATGGCGGGCACCACCCAGCCCGGGCCTTAATGACTAATCGTAAGAGGGAGGAGGGGGGGGGGGGGGCTGTACAGATGGACTGACCCGAGGGAGCCTGGGCTTGGAGTCTTATCCGACCCCACCGGATTCAGCACCCTGTGCCCGGGCATTAATGACGAATCAATGGGGGTGGGGTACATTTGGCCAGAGTGGGGTGGGATTGAGCAGGGGAGGTGACTCCAGGGAGCCTGGACTGGATGGCTCATGGCACCTCACCGGATTCAGCACCAGACAGGGCTGGCTCCTCATACCCGGAGCCCCCCTCACCGCCCCCCACCCCCACTCACAGCCACTACTGCCCGGGCCTTAATGATTCATCACAAACAGCAGTTGAAATCAGCCCGATGTCGTAATGCATGAATAACATACCGTCCATTCACACCCGCCGCTTCCTGGCAACGGCACCGCTCCCTGGCAACCGGCGGACCCATTACCAACTCACCGGCACCAGTGCATCGACCTCTGAACACTGAAGGTCTGAGCCAGCCCCGCCGGGATAGAACCTGTGATCTGCTGATGGGCACGCATGTATCATGCGGAAGTCCACGTGCGGCAGATTATGTGTCACGCGATGAGTTAGGGAGGCTTCAGTAATGTGTGCATCCGAGCTCATTTCAATAATTCCGCGCACCACAGGCCCCCATCAGCCCCGTTTACCCTCCCCCGCGCCCCGCCAGGCACAAAACACCCGGAATCTACACCCGCAGGCGCGCGGCGAGGCTTGGGTGCAGATTTACGGACTTATTTATTTATTTATTATTTATTTATGCATTTTTATATAGCGCGGACTTTACCCGAAGGCGTCAGAGCGCTTCACAATTTGGAACAGAAATGAAACATAATGAGAAACATTACACAAGAACAGATTACAAAAGCATACGTTACGTTACATAAGGTAATAGTGACAATTGTGAGCAATCAAAATACATGAGGTAGTAAAAATTGTGAGCAACCAAAATACATGAGGTAGTAAAAAGTGCACAAGAGGAAAAAGTGACAGGTGTGCAGTTACAAGAGAAAACGAAGTATAATTTGAGGTATAATACTGCAAAAGGTGCTAGACACTCAGGCACAAAAACAAGCGCTACGTAGGCAAAGGTGGCACTTGTGCAAGTATCAAAGGTAAAAACATGTGAGAGGTAGCAAACCGTGTGATACAAGGGTAAAGTGGTGTGTGCATATTACAAAAGGGCACCGAACACCAGTACATGGAAAATACTGCAAAAAGGCAGACACTCCAACCACAATAACAAAATTGGAAGGCACTTCCAGGGTCATGGAAAGTAGAAATTTTCAGTAGTAATTCTGGAAGTTTGCTCAAGTACTGACGTCACGCGCGCAATTGCGCATCATTAAGGAAGTGTGGGAACTCTGCCAGAGGACGGGCATTTGTTGCCACTGAGGATTTCCGCGTGGTCAGAGCCCTTCTACACTCCCATCGATTTAGACTTTTTTTTCGTTACCGCGGCTCACCATGAGGGGCATTAACTCCTTGAGAGGAGTAAGTCACGAGTGGCGGCTCCTCCGCTAAGGTGGAAGAGCGCCGCCTCACTGCTTTTCGCTGTTTAAATAAAGGAAACATAAAATGATGATAACTCGATAATATGATCATTTTATTTTTGCTGCTGAAGCTTGCGTCGGGGGGCGGGACAGGGCGGCTCTGCTCTCAGAGCAGGGGGAGGAGTGGTGGGCACACACTGTAAGTGCGCATGAAAGTTTGGCCGGCTGACTTGAGCCAACCAAACAGTCATACGCACGTTGCGTGTTCTCCACCCCAGCTGTATTAAAGCCTGGATGGAGAACAGTCTCCCCTGACCCTAGTGCTCTTCCTCTGTGAGCTAAGCTGAAGAGATGTTAGTGGGATTGTCAGCGCGGGGACGCACTGTTCTCTGTGCAACCAGGCGCTTAACAAATGTCATAAACTAAACTAAACATGCACAGGGTCCCACTGCCTGTCTGAGCACCGAACCACGGCGCTCAGACCAATCCCAGTGCTGCATTGCAGCGTTTTGATTGGCTTAGGGGAGCCTGGTGCTTACTGTTCCAGCCGGACGCAGAGCGACGACGGAGGAGAGACGCGGCGAGGAGGTACGTTTTTTTCTTTACCCCCTTCCTCCCGCCAACCCTGATCCATGCCAGCCGCCACTGAAGTCACCAGCCATACACAAGGTGAAAACGGGTAGGAAAAAAAAGGTAGATTTCAAAAGACCTGTGGGCATCCAGAAACTCTTCAGGTCATGACCTCTCTGAAACACCATATCCTAACACAACATAAGATGACGTGTGCATTTGTAAAGCACAGGTTTATCCAGGAGGGTATCTTGGCACCGATTAACAGATGCTTATTGTCACCCAACTCAATGGTACTCATTTTATCGACCTTGGAAGGATGAAAGGGTGAGTGGACCCAGGGGGATTTGAACCTGTGACCATGAGGTCAAATACAGGCCCCTACAGTGGAGGTATTAGTCAAAAAGCTACCAGACACCACCCCGTAGACCGTACTAATGTGATGTACCAAGTGAGTACATTTAAGAGTATTATTTGCATTTTTCAAAATATGAATTTCCACAATTGAAGCAAACCAACTGAATGTGTAACTAAAACTGAATTTCCTATTGTGACTTTGGTCCTAAATGAAGGTTGTCTGTTACCACTTAATACTGCACTTCTAAAGTTACTACAGCCAAAAGAGACCCCCGAACAGTCGTAAATGTGCTCCAGTGCAGCCTTAGAGTAAGTCCAGCACCACTTGTGTTTATGTATCAAATATGTATATATATATGGTTCACCAAATGCCACTAAGAACTGCCGAACTCTCTTAGATAGGGTGCCTCCTTTGCGCGAGTGGCTGACCGTATTAACATTTAGAACAAAAGCTCCACAAAGGAACAGAAGGGAGCACTCGGCGAGTTCAATGTATCTAAGTGATTTATTCAGGCAGACGCGTTTCAGCTACAAGCCTTTTTCAATGCCAGTGATATGGTGGATGTTAAAGTTCACACATTTAATAGGTTTTACTCCTTTCCCATTATGCAAAAAACGAAGCAGAGAACTCTGGGTAGTTCTCAAGTTTAGGTGGAAAGCAGCTCCAGTATAGAGCACTCTCAAGGTTGGCTTGGATGGTATTTTACCAATCCTAAGCAGTAATACTGTACCTGGAGTGATAAAAGCCTTGGCCATTTTACAGCTCGGCAAGGATAGCACTGTGCTAATCCTACGCTTAAATACTTTGATAGAAAAGCAGACATTTGAGGCTATTTTGTTTGTGAATTGCTTCATGTACAGTTAGCATTCGCGGCACCATTTTATGTTTAGCTGCCATTTTGAATCATGCCCTTAGCTGTGTATTGTCTCCTTGCGAAGCAGGCTGTGTAAAGTTTCATTTCTCCAAGGCTAGGCCTTGCTCTGCTAATGAATACACTCTTCGTATTAGGGCATACCTTTCCCACCACATAGAGGTCTTCTCCCACCAGTCTAGCGCCAGGCACGGACAAAATGACCTTGGGTAGGAGATACTATGTGCTCAGCCTCAGAATCAAAACTCATCCTACTGTACTTCTTTGTGTTAGCTAGGCGGGTCTTCCTTGGTTCTGAAATGTACACAATGTATCGCTATGGTTTGCTGAAGTTAGTTGTCTCTGCAGCACCCCTAAGCAACTGGGCAGATGGGTCTCCACTCAGTGGCATAAGGAGGGGGTGCGGTGGGTGCGGGCCGCCCCGGGTGTCATCACTGAGGGGGGTGACAAAATGGCAAAAATATGTGTTCTAAACACGTATTTTTGACATTTTGTCAAGCCGGGGGTGACTAGTGTCATCACTGAGGGAGGTGACAAAATGGCAAAAATATGTTTTAAACACATATTTTTGCCATTTTGTCAAGCCGGAGGTGACAAGAAATTTTCAGCACTGAGTACCACCTGAGCTTGTTATGCCTCTGGCTCCACTCGAGTGTATCTGAATAAACATATACTTAAATTGTATTCTCTACTGTCTGACCGACTCTTCATTTGGTTTGAAAGGCTGAGAGGTGGTCGTGAGTGACCCGGGTGACCCTAACGGGCCACTTCCTTCAGGTGAGCACATTTAGAGTGTCGCTGGTGTTGAGCGTGCTCTATACTGGAGCTGCTTTCCACCTAAACTTGAGAACTACCCAGAGTTCTCTGCTTTTGTTTGTTGCATAATTTATGCGTCACTCTATGCCTTAAAGGGTATTGTATATATATATATATATGTACTTCTACGATCCTGCTATTTCTTCCGATCACATCCCCACATCGAAGTTGGTGCAGGGCAGAGGGGTACAGGGCCCCGTATGTTATTTCCAAAACACTCATGCCACGACTCGAGTAATGCCCGCACTCCAGTGAGATGAATTTAAATGGTCTTTATTGCGGCTGATGCGTTTCGACCGTGTTGGTCTTTCTCAAAGCCAACAAAGCAACTCATGATTGCGTCATATTTCCCATAGACATCAACCAATCACGTCGGGCATACAAGTAAACATAGAAAAAAGACTTGCGGACTGATCTAGTATTGGAAAGGTTGTTACAAACAAAGGTAATTACTTCAATGTATGCATTGAAACAGAGTGCTTACAGTGTAACACATCTAATATAATACATCTTGCTAATTTGCATTAATTGGCACAGTAGACCATCTGTTTTGAAAGTTCATCAAGTGATCCGTCTAGGACAAACTCCCATTCCTTCTCACTGGGGCCACATTTACAATATTTGTCCATATGGAAATCGAGTGATTCTGGGTACAACAGCACTTGCAAAATCTATCCAACCACAGCAATAAAGACCATTTTAATTCATCTCACTGGAGTGCGGGCATTACTTGTGTCGCGACGCAGCGTGAGTGTTTTGGAAATATATGTATATCTCAGTGATTTCAGCTCTGACACAGGCTCTGAATGGGAAGCAGAGAAGGAGGTAATAAAGGAGGTTCTTCACTACAGGAAGAATGCCTTTTTTATGCAAAGACAGAAGAACAAATCACAAACTATAGAAACAACAATCCCAGAAAAAAATGAGCGGGAAACACAGAAGAGAGGGACAACGGAATAGATGGATGTATGTCATTACAACGCATGCTTTCACTCCACATGCCATTACGACGCAACTTTTACAACGTAAGTCTTTACAACGACTTGCGTTGGGGGGCGCTGGATAGTGGAATAGTTTCATTTACTATTCCAACTCCAGTCCCCGTGGATAGTAGGGAAGGTGTTGGTTAGTAATTAAACTATTCCCTATCCTAGAGCGCCCTCCAGCGCAAGTCGTTGTAATGACTTGCGTTGTAATAGTTGCCTCGTAATGGCAGTGCGGAGTAAAAGTTGCGTTGTAAAGGATGTTTCCCGAATAGATACAAGTTTCAAAGGATGGAACACACACAGTACCAGGCAGTGACAGAACCAAGAAATATGGTAATTCATTTAACTAACATTCCACTTTCACAATCAGATGAAGAAATACTTTCTCTTGGCCTATCTTTTTATCCGATATCAGGGTTTGATTATGCTCAAGCAAGAATTGATTTATTTAAGTTTGTTCGGAAATTGAGACTGAAGAAATACTTTTTGCACAAATCAACTCAGAGATCTCCCAGGACAAATGAGATGGGTGAACAAGAGATTCTGCAAGTTTCTGATTTGAACTACCGAAGGGATCTTGTAACATTGGAGGAGACAGAAACTGACTCCAACATTAGTGATACACAGTTTTAGTATGACGCTGATATATGTGTTAACAAAAGGTGGGGATATGCATTTCAAAGTAAAATCTAAGTTTATTCAGCCAACCTTACATGATGGCATTGAAATGTTTTCCGATTTAATGGCTGTAGAACTAAGAAAATGACAACATTTAAATGAAAGTGAAACTAAAAAGAAAATTAGATATAAAGAAACGCTCAAACAGGAAATGGAGTGGTAATGCAAATTGTGTGATACATGGATCTGACAATGGACGAATGTTGTTTTATGTTACACCAAAAGTACACAGAGAAACAATGAAATGGTGAGAAACGATTACTACAGACAGGTAGATAAATGGAAGGAAGTGCAGTTATTAAACTGGGATAAATGGAAATTCATAGAACATACTGGATCCAAAATAACTTTATTTGACCTAATTCCTGAGATCCACAAGAATAAAGAAAGACCCATAGTGGCGGCAATTGACAGTCTTTTTTAAAACATCTCAGTGTATGTAGATCACTTACTGCATGTTAACACAAAGAGGGGTAGAGAGAAAAAACAACAACACAACTATAATAAAAGACATGCAGTAGCACAAATCGTGTATTTAGAAAACTGCCCTCACTCACACACCGGGGGGAGAGGGACACAAAACAACACAAAAGTGACACACAGTGATAACAGAGTGTGTGTTACCCTGTGACTGGGTACAGTGATAGAAAAAAGTGCAGCGATAGAAAGTGCTTAAAACAGGCTCATGGATACCCTTCAAGAAACCTTTATTCATGGGTGGCACGGTCAGGATTAAAATGGTGAAGGATGGGAAGTGTTATAGAGAATATCAAGTTTCCAAAACACCCCTCCTTTCACTGCAACTGCCAACATGTTTCGACCGCCTTACTGTGCCTCCACTGAGCAGGTCACGCCGGTCTTCCTCAGGACTTCAACCAGTCCCAGTCCACTACCCCACCTTACTTCAGTCTGGTTATTAGATAGGGCAAAAAGATCATTATCGATCAGAAGCGTGTGGAGGTAATTCTATTGCTGCACTTTTTTCTATCACTGTACCCAGTCACAGGGTAACACACACTCTGTTATCACTGTTTGTCACTCTTGTGTTGTTTTGTGTTTCCCCCTCCCTATGCTCCGTCCTGTGTGTGGCTACGCCAGGGCGTTTTGTTTGCAGACCCGATGACACACACATTTGTGTGTGAGTGAGGGCAGTTTTTTAAATACACGATTTGTGCCACTGCATGTCTTTTATTATATTTGTGTTGGTTATTTTCTCTCTACCCCTCTTTGTGTTAACATGTTATATAAGGGGTTTTGGGGTAGTGGGAAGTTGTTGACCCTCTCCCTTTTTTAGTGAGTCAGATCACTTCCTGCAACCATTAGTACAAAATCTTCCCTTATACCTAAGGGATACTACTGACTTCCTAAAAAGAATCTTTTATGTCACATGGGAAGAAGACATGGTGATGCTAACATTAGACGTGGCATCGCTTTACACAAGCATAAGACACAGGGAGGGACTTCTGGTAACTCAGCAATTTTTAAGAGCTAGAACCATCAAGTTCTATGTACATAATCACATGATCTTGCAAATAATGGAATGGTGTTTGAGTAAGAACATTTTCTTATTCAATGGAGAATTATTCCAGCAAGTAAGGGGGACTTTGATGGGCACCTGCTTCGTCCCCAGCTATGCAAATTTGCATAAGTGCTGGTGGGAGGAGCAGGTGCTCAACGAACCCGAACTGATCAAATGGTCAGAAAATATCATGTTGTGGGTTAGATACGTAGATGATATCTCGCACTATGGAAAAGCGAAGAGGAAATGGTAAAAATATTTGTAGAGGAGATAAAATCAAAACAATCTCAACCTACACTTCACATGCACCATGAGTAGAGAACAGGTTGACTTTTTGGATGTGAGGGTTTTTAGAAAATCAACAGCAGGAAACAGTATCCTGCATGTTAACAGCTTCCATCTCAAATTTTTAAAACCAATATACCTTTGGGAAAATGGCTACGATGCATTTGCATTTGCAGTGATAAGAGGTAGTATCTGGCAACTAAGGATGGAATTCTGACAAGATTAAAGGAAAGGGGATACACAGAAGAAGTATTAGAAAAAGCACAATACAGATTCTCTAAAATAAAGAGGGATAATGTACTGTTTAACAAAGAGGGCCGGAAAGAGAAGCAAGTCAAAGCAATTGATCATGAAATAAGGTTCATTACAACCTTTCACACAAAACATCAGATGATGAGAAGGGCATTATGCAAACACTGCACTTAATCCGCAATTACCCTCTTATAGGGAGGGAAACGACCAGGAAACCACAGATCACGTTTAGAAGAGCGAGATCCATGAGACATTTACTGGTTAAAAGTGATGTAACAGCCACAAGTGAGACTTGGCTGAGGCCCAATCCAGGATTTAGAAAGTGTGCAAGATGCAAAGCACGTGAGAGTGGGAAGAATCTGACTGAACTTATCAGCCCATTAGGAAAGCAACATAAAGTCACAAGGAACTTCACGTGTAAAACGGATCACGTAGTGTACATACTAACGTGTCCTTGCCCTAAAGAGTACATTGGTAGCCCAATCTTACCAGTACATAAACGTATTCTCCAGCATCTAAGGGTGTTTAAGAATAAAGATAACACCTACCCAGTTGCAAGATATTTTCACAAGAATCACAATTGTGATCACAAACTACTGAAATATAGTGTGATAGATAGTGCACCCCAAAAATTAAGAGGAGGGAACAGAGAGAAGGAGCTGAGGAGATACATCTTAGAAATGGACAGAAAGGAGCCACAAGGGCTTAATGTGGACAAAGAACTATGTGTACATCTGCAATCTGCACTAGACTGTTTGTCTAAAGAAATTCCTTAAAGCCAGAACCTAGGTTCAAAGTATTAATTATGTTTTCTTACGGTGTGTTTTCTTAATAGGAAATGACAGCTGGAAGAAGCACATGGTTAGAGGTGACAGCATTCGGCAAGTTTGGAGTAAACAACTTATGGGAGAAATATGCTTTGGTGTTCTCCACGTTCGGCCCTGGTGCAAGTTAGATTTATGTGTATGTAAAAGTTAGATTTCCAATAGCTATAATTATTTTGAATTTAGATTTCCTAGAAAAAGTGACATTGTACCTTGTGATATTTCATGCCTACTGGGGCGGTACCTTGTATCTTATTATCAAAAGAAGTGAATTGCTGTAAATAACTTGTTAGACTTGTTAGAAAGAACATTGGAACAAACAAATAGGCACTGGTGCCCACTGGGGCAAAAACGAATGTAAAATTAATGGGAAATTAATTAATTAATAAAACTCGAATGAAGAAGTATTCACATTAAATATGCGGATAACACCGTGAAACAGAAACAGGATTATAATCACACATAGTACTTATTCAACACTGACATTAGAGCCCACATGGGCATTATGAAGCAAAGACAGTTTGAGCTAATGATTTCTTTTGTATGTTTGTTCATTTATTATTTATGTATTGCCTCGAATAATGTGACATTAATATGTTTAAATATGGCAGCCAACAACTAAAAAAGACAAAGCTACAGCAGTCCTTTCTCGATGAGTATGAAATGTTGAAAACGTGATTAATGATGTAAAAACATCACACTGGGAAACATTAAAACCTCCACAATTTAAGGCATTCACACTTTGGAACACTACCTGATGAATCTTCAGCTGAGGATGGCCAGAATTCGTCTTACTTTATCGTCACAAGGATGACAGAATCTACAGGGATTAGTTGGCTGAACCGAAAAATCCTGGATTTTCCTAAAGTATAATCTCTAGTTTTCTGCCTGGAACTTCACCTAGACGTGTCTTCTCACATTCAACACACTGCACTCCTTCAAACTAGCTCTTCAATCACTAAGGGGCCGATTCACAGAACTAGCTTAAGACAAAATCCTAAACTTACTACTTTTGGTATTCACAGAAGGCATTTAGTAGTAGTAAAGTTAGGATTTTTTCTTAAGTTTGACTTAGGACAAACTTAAGACAGACTTAAGACAGACTTAAGACAAACTTAAGACAGGCTTAAGACAGACTTAAGACAAACTTAAGACAAAATCCTAACTTAAGTCTGTCTTTAGTCTGTCTTAAATCTGTCTTATGTTTGTCTTAAGTCAAACTTAAGACAAAATCCTACCTTTACTACTACTAAATGCCTTCTGTGAATACCAAAAGTAGTAAGTTTAGGATTTTGTCTTAAGTTAGTTCTGTGAATCGGGCCCATCATAACTAAAACAACTTCTGCAACCTTCAGACTTCCACCTGGTGGTACACCCACACCTTGTATCAACAATAGGAATACACCCCTTGTGGGTACAAAAGCCAACTTTAAGCCACTCACAGTGATTCTACACTGTGCAGCCAAGCTTGTCTCAGGAAATACATTCAACCAATACTTCCCATCCTCAGAAAAATCCATTGCTCAGTGTCAGACCCTTGTCAGGGTGCTTCAGGGCAGACAGGAGTTGATGGGTCCCATCCATGTTGGTTGGAGTTGTTTGCCACTGGTGTCCTGGGGTTTGCCCTGCTGTGACTCTACAAAGTGAGCCAAGGGCACCTTTTCTCAGTTAACTCAGAGGGTAGTGAGAGCAAGCAGTCAAAGTCTTCTCAGGGGGATAGTGTGGGGGACAAGAGCTTAAAGCTCAAAAGTAAAAAACAGCCACAATAACCTATTGTCCAACCTAGTGAATTTCTTAGTGAAATGCGTTGCTTGCCCAAAGTATGGCAGAAAATGTGTGAATTCCTGTAGCCGATCAAACGAACTATGAGCGAATGAAGGAAGCTCTGATACTTTTGTTTGGGTTGAAGCCAGCTCGGTACCCTCAAAGATTCAAAGAGTAGCCAAGTATTTTCTTTCCCTCCACTGGTTGATGGTAACAGAATGACTCAGGGATTTATGCTACATCCTGCTTAGGCATGACCTGACAGAAAAGCATCCAGGGAAACTTGCAGTGTGGGCTGCCAAGTGATTAGACTACAGGGTTAAGAAAAGGCTAGAGCATCAAGTGAAAGAGAAACTCTCAACAGCCTGCTTCCAAAGAAGAGGTTCAGGGACAGGGCAACTGCCAAGGGGTCAGGGGAGGACACAGGCAGAAAGGGAATTGGGTTCCAATTCAGGAACAAAAGAATGGAGGAGGAAAGGACGGCTCCCCAAGCCCAAAGAGACTGCTTGCAAGAGGTGTCACAGGGAGGGGCATGATCAAAGGAAGAGTCAGATGAAAGACCCTGTACCAGCTGCACCCATTACAGCGCGCGCATTGACCACGGGTGAAAGGACTCAACCCGGTGGATATGAACATTCGGGAAAGGGACCCAGGGGCCCTCAAGCACATCCATCCAAAGACCATGAGGTTTGTCTGGGATGCAAGTATTAATAGGAAGAATGTTCCTGCCCTGAGGGATACAGATGCTTACATGACGATGGTTAAGAGAAAGAATCTCGAACCTGGGGAGATTCTCCCTGGTGCCAAAGACACCTGATTGGGAGCCAGTGGGGACAACAGGAAGTACCTGATTGCACACGTTGAGGATGAGGTCAACGACAAGTCACCATGAGTGATATAAGGGTCAGAGAGGAGCAAAGTGCTGGCTGTCTCTCGGGTAGTGATTTGATTACCCTGGTTAACTACCAGAATGAGAAGCCTACATGGCTTGGATTTCATCAGCTGTGCTGACCAGAGCACCCCCTCATCATGGAAGCCTGCATAGGCACCCCCTAATCCTGGAAGCCTGCCTGGGCACCCCCTCATCCTGGAAGCCTGCCTGGGCACCCCCTCATCATCGGGTGGCCCAGACAGGGATCGAAAAGGCCAGCCCTGGGCCTTTTGCGTCCGGCAAAGGGGAGGGGTGGAGGTGGAGGGCGGGCTTGAGCACTGCTGCTGTGCTTTTGTTACAAGTGGTCGATTTTGCTACAAAACCGGCCCAGTATAAAAAAAATGGCTCCCTCCGGCCCAAAACTGGCCCCCACCCTTCCAGTCCAGGGGAAAGACGCCTGGTGCCCGCTACGCCAGTCCAGCCCTCTGAAATGACACCCTGCTGGCACCAACCTCCGTGCGTTGATACCCTGATGATGCCAAACTCCATGCGTTGTCACCCCGCTGGAACCATCCATGCATTGATGCCCTGCTGATGCCAACCTCCGTGTGTTGATGTCCTGCTGATGCCAACCTCTGTGTGTTGACTCCCTCCTGGCACCATCCTCTGTGAATTGATGCCCTGCTGATGCCAACCTCCGTGAGCTGATGCCCTGCTGATGCCAGCTTCTATGCTTTGATACCCTGCTGATGCCAACCTCCGTGAGCTGATGCCCTGCTGATGCCAGCCTCTATGCTTTGATACCCTGCTGATGCCAACCTCCGTGAGCTGATGCCCTGCTGATGCCAGCCTCTATGCGTTGATACCCTGCTGATGCCAACCTCCGTGAGCTGATACCCTGCTGATGCCAGCCGCTATGCGTTGATACCCTGCTGATGCCAACCTCCATGAGCTGATGCCCTGCTGATGCCAACCTCCGTGAGCTGATGCCCTGCTGATGCCAGCCTCTATGCGTTGATACCCTGCTGATGCCAACCTCCATGAGCTGATGCCCTGCTGATGCCAACCTCCATGAGCTGATGCCCTGCTGATGCCAACCTCCGTGAGCTGATGCCCTGCTGGAAAATTCGCGCCGTGCTGAAGAGGTTAATTGATAAGGATCTGACACCAGTTATTGACCTTGCTGTAGGCCCAAATATGATACGCAGAAAAGTAATTACCATTATGATTATTGATGATAATATGTTTAGATTCGGATAGGAATAACTTGTATTAGAGTTATGTTCAGGTTAGCCATCTGACATCTGTATCTATCAATGTAATCAATGTCAATTGTATGTTTTCTGCATAGTTTTGTAAATATTGTTATTATTAATTGTTTGTTAATAAATACGGCTGGGGGTTAATCTACGACCCAGCGCACAGTGCTGCCTGATGCACAGCGCACAGGACTGCGTGATGCACAGCGCACAGGACTGCCTGATGCACAGCTCACAGTGCTGCCTGATGCACAGCGCACAGTGCTGCCTGATGCACAGCGCACAGTGCTGCCTGATGCACAGCGCACAGGACTGCGTGATGCACAGCGCACAGTGCTGCCTGAGGCACAGCGCACAGGACTGCGTGATGCACAGCTCACAGTGCTGCCTGATGCACAGCTCACAGTGCTGCCTGATGCACAGCGCACAGTGCTGCCTGATGCACAGTGCTGCCTGACGCACAGGACCTGGTGCTGCCTGATGCACATCGCACAGTGTGCCTGATGCACAGTGCACAGGACTGCCTGCTGCACAGCTCACAGTGCTGCCTGATGCACAGCTCACAGTGCTGCCTGATGCACAGCGCACAGTGCTGCCTGATGCACAGCGCACAGTGCTGCCTGAAGCACAGCGCACAGTGCTGCCTGATGCACAGTGCTGCCTGACGCACAGGACCTGGTGCTGCCTGATGCACATCGCACAGTGTGCCTGATGCACAGTGCACAGGACTGCCTGATGCACAGTGCACAGTGCTGCCTGATGCACAGCATACAGTTCTCCCTGATGCACAGCACACGGTGCTGCCCAATGCATAGCACACAGAGCTCCTTGATGCACAGCACATGGTGCTGCCCAATGCATAGCACACAAAGCTCCTTGATGCACAGCACACACTGCTCAGCTACTGCACAGCACATAATGCTTCCTGATGCAGAGGACACAGGGCTGACAGATGCACAGCGCAGAGTGCTTCCTGGTGCACATCGCACAGTGTGCCTGATGCACAGTGCACAGGACTGCCTGATGCACAGTGCACAGTGCTGCCTAGTTCAAGTTCAAGTTCAGGAATTTGTATAGCGGCTACTCACCCAGAGGGTCTCAAGGCGCTTGAGGGAGGGTAGGTGCATTACTTATCGAAAAACAAGGTTTTTAGCTGCTTTCTGAAGGAGAGGTGGTTCTGTGTAAGGCGGAGGTGAGTGGGGAGAGAATTCCAGGTTTTGGCAGCTAAGTAGGAGAAGGATCTTCCTCCCATGGTGGATCTATGGATGCGCGGAATTGCGGCAAGGGCTTGATTTGATGATCGTAGTTGGCGGGTGGGTGTGTAGAAGGACAGTCGTGTGTTGAGGCATTCGGGTCCTAGGTCGTAGAGGGCCTTGTGTGCGTAGGTGAGGAGACGGAACGTTATTCTCTTGTTGACGGGGAGCCAGTGGAGGTCTTTCAGGTGACCGGAAATGTGAGCTTGTCGGGGGATGTCCAGAATGAGTCTGGCTGAGGCGTTTTGGATGCGTTGGAGTTTTTTCTGTAGTTTGGCTGTGGTTCCGGCGTAAAGGGTATTTCCATAATCCAGTCGGCTAGTGACCAGTGCGTGGGTGACTGTCTTTCTTGTTTCGGTGGGGATCCAACGGAAGATTTTTTTGAGCATGCGTAGGATGTTGAAGCATGAAGATGAGACGGCGTTGACTTGTCTGGTCATCGAGAGGGAGGAGTCTAGGATGAAGCCCAGGTTACGTGTGTGATCTGTAGGTGTGGGTGCTGTACCCAAGGCCGGTGGCCACCTTGAGTCATCCTAGGCAGAGGGGGATGATCCTAGGATGAGGACTTCCGTTTTGTCCGAATTTAGTTTTAAACGGCTGTTCTTCATCCATTCGGCTAGTTCTTTCATTCCTTCGTGTAGATTGGTTTTGGCGGTGTTTGGGTCTTTGGTGAGGGAGAGGATCAGCTGGGTGTCGTCTGCGTAGGAGATGATGTTGAGGTTGTGTTGTCGCGCAATGGATGCGAGGGGACTCATGTAAACGTTGAAGAGGGTGGGACTGAGTGATGATCCTTGTGGTACGCCGCAGATGACTTCGGTGGCCTCTGATTTGAATGGGGGGAGGCGGACTCTCTGGGTTCTTCCGGCGAGGAACGAGATGATCCAGTCCAAAGCTTTTCCTTGTATTCCGACGTTGCTGAGGCGTTGTATGAGGGTGCTATGACAGACTGTGTCGAAGGCGGCGGAGAGGTCAAGTAGGATGAGGGCAACTCTTTCTCCGTTGTCCAGTAGCGTTCGGATGTCGTCTGTAGCAGCGATGAGGGCGGTTTCGGTGCTGTGTTTGGCTCGGAAGCCGGACTGTGAGGGGTCGAGGGAGTCGTTGGATTCAAGGAAGGCGGCGAGCTGACTATTGACGGCTTTCTCAATGACTTTGGCAGGGAATGGGAGGAGCGAGATGGGGCGGTAGTTCTTAAGTTCAGAGGGGTCTGCTGTGGGTTTCTTCAGAAGGGCGCTGAGTTCGGAATGTTTCCAGCTTTCCGGGAAGATGGAGGAGTTGAAGGAACAGTTGATGACATCGCGGAGATGGGGTGCGATGATGGAGTCTGCTTTGTTGAAGATGTGGTGGGGACATGGGTCGGTTGGTGAACCTGAGTGGATGGAGTTCATCAGGCGGATGGTGTCTTCAGTAGTGATTGGGTTCCAGGCGTAAAGGTTGTGAGAGTGCTGTTTTGGTTCGGAGGTGGGTGGAGTGGTCTGTTCTTCGTCCTGGTTTTCAAAGCTGTTATGTATGTCGGCAATTTTGTTGTGGAAGAAAGAGGATAAAGAGTCGCAGAGGTCTTGGGAGGGAGTGATGTCGTTGGTGCCGGCGGTGGGGTTGGTAAATTCTTTGACGATGTTGAATAGTTCCTTGCTGTTGTGGGCGTTGTTGTCGAGTTGATCCTTGAATGCTGATTTCTTGGTGGAACGGATCAATTGGTGGTGTTTGCGGGTGGCGTCCTTGAAGGTGGTCAGGTTGTCAGTGGTTGGGTTTTTTCTCCAGGTTTTCTCGAGAGTACGACATAACTTCTTGGATTTCTTAAGGTCATCGTTGAACCAGGGGGCTTTTTTGTTACCTTGTTTGATGTGGTGGTTTTTCAGGGGTGCTAATTCGTTAGCGCTGTGGGTGATCCATTGTGTAAGTTTGGTGGCAGCTTGGTTTGGGTCCGATGATATGGTAGGAGGGTTTTGGTTAAGTGATGTGAAGAGTTGGTCGGTGGTGATTTTGTTCCAGTTTCTTCGAGGAATAGGTTGTGGGGGGTTGTGGGTCGTGGTCTTTTTGTAGCTGAAGTGAACGCAGCTGTGGTCCGTCCAATGGAGAGCTGTGGTGTGATCGAAGGAGATGTGTCTGCTGGAGGTGAAGATAGGGTCCAGCGTGTGTCCGGCTAAGTGGGTGGGGGTGTCAACAAGTTGGTTGAGCCCTTTCGGCACATCCACCACGATGGTCCAGTTCTGACTCCCGCCAAGACGAGGCATCCCGCTAATAACAAGACTGCCGACGTCCGTGATCTATCCATCCACATATCCACATTTTGGACATGGACTTTGTCTCTGTAGCTATCTAGATAGCGGTGCATCATCGGAATGCCAAATACACGCAACATTTTCCAATTGGAGTTTCAATAGCAGGCTACATCATACCGACCATCTATCGGTACGACTGGATAAGTCTCTTTTTAAGTGAACCTCTCTTTTTCTGCCAAAATAGAATATTTAGATAAGGTACAACCAGTTTGCCACCGGCTGCACTGCACAATATCCTTTTTAAGAAGATGGGGATGTAAGCTAGTGCCCTGAAAATCATAATAAAGTTGATTATAGAACAAATAGCTTGTATAATTAAGAACCAGACAACCATCTTGAGAGGTGTCCTCAACTAATATCAACAGAAGAATATTGTACCTTAAATATCTAATTGTTGTGCTTATATGTTTTCACTGCAAATGACGGACTCCTGAAGAAGGCTTATGCCGAAACGCGCATAGAGTCCCATCTACCGCTTTGCTTATTACACTCAAGCCCCATTTAACATCGGAGTCATCTTTGTTGTTCACTTTGTAATTTTCGTTTTTGTATTTTTTCACTTGACAAATTAATATGTATACCACATACTTTTTAGGTTTAAGTATTTTATTAAGGAAGTACAGTGGTACAGCAATGTAAAACAAGAAAAAGAAAATCAGGCGATAATAGACAGTTCCCAGCGTGAAAAATTGATGCTTTCTCCAGAGCTCCCCGCCACCTGCAGAGTTCTACAGTCCTTGCTAGGCAAGAGCCGCCATGGGTGGCGTCCTCGGGCATTGCATTCGAGTGTCGACCAGAAAGCAAATAACAATCCCTCTGTACCTCACATTTAGTATAACAAACTACCCCAACAGTCCCTCATGCCCACCCCTTCCCCCACCCCCAACTCCCCGTCCGGTGTTCTGCAAAGAAGATCTCAGAAACTCACAAGCCCCTCCTGTTATTTACCCAACGTGCGTACCCGGCCCTCTCACTCCCTACTGGCCGTTCAAGTGATCGGTGGTGTAAGCCTAAGGAGTCTCAGGTATCTAGGGCACGTAAGCTCCCTGAATTCAGTAGCTAGTAAAGTATGGAATGGTTGCCACAACTCAGTGAATTGGTCGACCTCCCCAGCCAGTGTAAGCGAAATTTTCTCCATGCCCAGTACGTGCCACAGCCTGTGCAGCCAACCTGTGATCGAGGGAACAGTGGAAGTGCGCCAGTGTATTAGAATGTTCTGCACAGCTGAGCCCAAAGCAATGGCTATGTGTCTCCCCCTCCGGGATTTCAATGGGAACATTAAGGCATTAGGCAGGCCCAGTAGAGTATAGGCCGGGAAACGAGGTAACTCTATCCCAAAACATTTATCAATTTCATCGATCACCTCCTTCCAGTAGTCCTGTATCAGTGGGCAGTCCCATAAGATATGCGTCAGTGTCCCAGTGTGCCCACAAGCGCGCCAACATGTAGTGTCTATGAGCCTGTTCATTTCGTGCAAGCGTTCGGGAGTGCGATACCAGTACGTTGACACCTTGGTGAAGGTTTCTGTGAGCCCCACATGATATGCAGAATGTCGCGCTCGGTATGAGATTTGGTCCCATTCCTTGTGGCTGAGCGTTCTCCCCAATTCCCTGTTCCATCTCTCCCTACCAGGATTATATATGTGTGTGGGTGGAGGCTGCAGCATTGTATACAGATCCGATATGAGTTTTGCATCCGATGTACGCGTCGCCATCCATCGCTCGTAAGGGAACAAGTCCCTGTCCGCCGCGTCCCGCACCTGCGGTTGTAGTGCCCAGTGTCTGACTTGCCAATATCGCATCCTATCCGCCTCGGCCAGCTGGTAACTCTCTTTAAGGTCCTCAAAGGGGAGGATCCCCTCCCTCCCGTACACATGAAAAAGCGCTCTGCAGCCTTTCTCACGCCAGTGCGCAAAGGCACCCGGTTCCGTCCCTGGCGTGAAGTCCGGATTGTTCACAATAGGAGTGAACGGAGAAGGGAACGAGGTAAGCTCGAATAGTTCACTAGTGGCATCCCACACCCTCAGCGGCACCCTAGTAACATAGGAGGCGTAGAGATTTGGGGGCCTGTGTTGTCTGCGCAGGAATGGTATTTCCTGCAATGGCCGGCCCGCCACTGCCTGATCCTGGAAGAGCCAGTGCTTATCCGACTCCCATCTGCTCCATTCCACCAAGTACCTCAACTGTGACGCCTGGAAGTATTTGTGAAGGTCAGGGACTCCCAATCCACCCGCTTCCGGTGCTAGAGTCGTCAATGCTCTCTTCATTCGGGGTTTACGGCCTTGCCAAACGAAGTGGGATAGAGCAGTCTGCATCATCCGTATCCAGCCTTTAGG
Source organism: Lissotriton helveticus (assembly GCF_964261635.1). Taxonomy (NCBI): domain Eukaryota; kingdom Metazoa; phylum Chordata; class Amphibia; order Caudata; family Salamandridae; genus Lissotriton; species Lissotriton helveticus. The sequence goes on from NC_136064.1 coordinate 89,645,472, forward strand.
GGGCTGCAGCGGAAGTGCCCGGAAGAGATATAGGATCTGTGGTAGCACTGTCATCTTCAGCGCCGCTATCCTGCCTAGCCACGATATCGTCCCCTTATTCCACCTCCCCAGTTCCTCCTTCACCTTCTTGCCTAACACCTCGTAATTAACCGCCACCATCGCTGACAATGTGGGAGCCAGCAGGATACCTAAATAAGGCACGTGTTCCCGTGACCATCTTAGTGGGTAACGCCCCTGCAAATCTCGTCTCGTCCCAGGTGTCAGGGAGATATCTAACGCCGTGGATTTTCCCAGATTCATCTTAAACCCGGCCGTCCTCGCGAAAGCCCCGAGCTCTCCCATACACGCGGGTAAAGCCCTCTGCGGATCCTCTAGTGCAAAAATGACATCGTCTGCATATAAGCTAATCGTGTGGGTATAGCCCCCCATTCGCACTCCCGTAGCATCAGGATTTTGTCTCACTCTCTGGGCAAAGGGCTCCATATAGAGAGCGAAGAGTAGAGGAGATAGCGGGCATCCCTGCCTCGTGCCGCGCTCAATATAAAAGCGTTTCGATCCACAGCCATTGACACGCACCGTCGCCGACGGGAGCTTATAACAATTAAAGACCATGCACCTAAATTTCTCCCCTATGCCCATTCGAGCCATCACCCGCTCAAGATACGGCCAGTGCACCCGGTCAAACGCTTTCTCGGCGTCGACCGAGAGGAGCATCCTTTCTCCAGGGATCCGCGAAGCTTTCTCCAGTACGTGCACCAAACGCTTGGTATTATCCACCGTTTGCCTGCCGGGTACAAAGCCGGACTGGTCCGGTTCAATCAGCCCAGGGAGATACTGTGCCAGCCTCGCAGCCAGGATCCCCGTGTAGATTTTAAGGTCAACGTTTAGGAGGGAAATCGGCCTATACGAGCCACACTGAGCTCTGTCCTTCCCTGGTTTTGGTATAACTGATACCGTGGCATGCAGAAGATCCTGTGGGATAGCACCGGGGCAGTCGAAAGAGTTAAACAGCTTGGTCAATATTGGAGCCAAGGTAGTGCAAAATGTCCTATAGAAGAGGGTGGTGTATCCATCTGGTCCCGGAGCCTTCCCGAGTTTCAGCCTAGCGATCGCCGTAATAACCTCTTCTATCCTAATCTCTCGGTCTAGGTAGTCAGTCTGTATTGGAGCTAGGGACGGGAGAGTCACTGAGTCCAGATAGTCATCAGGGTCCCCAGTGGTCGCGCCGTCCTCCGCATAGAGCTCAGAGTAGAACTGTCGAAAAGCTTCAGCTATTTCGACGTCTTCTGTGACTGTGCGCTCACCTGGCACCGCAAGTTCTTTGACTCGACGGCATTGGTGTGCGATTCGGAGCTTAGCTGCCAATAACCTGCCACAGCGATCCCCTCCCGTGTAATATGCGTGCTTCAGACGAAGAGCCGCATATTCAGCTCTGTCTAGGTCCAGAGACGACAGGAGTTTCCTCGCCGCCTTTAGTTGCTTCCAAATTCTAGGAGCCCCCGTTCGTCGATGCACCTGCTCTAATTCCCTGACCTTGTGCGTGAGTTCCTCCAGTTTAACTTTCCTCTCCTTATTTTCGGCTGCCGATATTGATATAAATTCTCCCCGTAGAACCGCCTTAAGCGCTCCCCATTGAGTCGCCAATGTGGTGTCGGGGTTAGAGTTACGCAGTTGAAAGTCAGTCACTGCCTCAGTGATACGCTGCACCACTACTTTTTTGTGTAGAAGGGTGTCTCGCAGACGCCAGACTCCGCGCTGAACCGGGGTCGACGGGGGCAGGAAGGTCCCCGAGACCGGTGCGTGATCTGATAGGGAGATGACCCCTACCTCAGAGGCAGTGGCCATGTCACGAACCGGGCCAGAGACCAGCAGATAATCCAGCCGTGCATATGTTTTGTGTGCGTGCGAGAAATAAGAATAATCCCTATCTGTGGGGTGAAATCCTCTCCAAAGATCGTGCATATCGAGGTCAGCTAAATGTGTTTTCATAGTGGACGACAATTCCCCGGTCTGTGGGAAGCGCTGCGCTGATCTATCTAGTGAGGAATCAAACACCAGGTTCAGGTCCCCCCCCAGAATGAGATGCCTGTCGGGAGATGCTGTGACATCCATCAGTGTAGTGTGGAGGAAATGTTCCTGACGCTCATTCGGGCAGTAAACCGACCCCACCGTGAATTGCAAAGGCCCCAACTTAAATCTGTACGCCAGCAGTCTCCCCTTTTGCTCAGCTAATTTGTGTAGCACCTCACCCCTAAAGGAATTAGAGACCAATATAGCTACTCCTGCCGTTTTAGTGGTGTTGGAGGAAAAGAACTGTGTGGGGAAGGAACGGGACCGTAACCTGTGACAGTCACCAACCAGCAAGTGCGTTTCTTGCAGCAGACAAATGTCTGCCTGTGAGGCCTCTAACAAGGAGAGAACCGCCCTACGTTTCGTGGGATTGTTTAGCCCTTTCACATTCAAAGTCACTACTTTCAATCCTGCCATACCAGATTAATGCAACCTTCCAGCACCTGACAAGCAAAAGCAGCAAGTGCCAATCCTGCCCTCGGATCGGCCCGTGAGGTCTGGCTAAGCCGAGCGAACATAACAGCAACACCGGACAGAGCTTCCCCGAACTCCCCCCTCCCGGATCCCAAGGCCCCCGAACCCCAACTCCCCGATCCCCGCAGTCCCTCCCCCATAACCCCAACATGAACCCTCCAACCCATCCTTACCAACCGTCTGTAGTCCAATTAGTCCCAGGCCTGCCCCTCTCGGACAAGTCCGTGGTGAATTACCTTCGTGGGCGACTTGCCACCAGCACCCCTCCCTCGCCTTCCCGCGCCCACCCCCCCCCCCCCAAAGCCAGCTCCGTCAGTAATGCAATGTCAATCTCCCCCCGGAGACATGTTATGCGGTAAGCGCCACTTCTTCCTCAACCACCGGGGACTCGGCTGCTGTTCGAATTGCGTCCGCCATCCCAGATCTGATTGTGGGCGAAGCCGGTCTCTGTGAGGCTCTCTGTGTCCTGTGTCTCGAGACTCTCCGCCAGCCTCCATCAGTAGAATTCCTCCTCCTCCGTGGCGTGGACGATTCCTCTGCCTCTGCGGTGATCCCTAGTACCTCGCAGACATCTTGAAGAGATCGCAGCTGGTGCGACTCTTCATTCCACCGGAATATGAGGCGAAAAGGGTGCCCCCAGGAGTAGGGCGTGTCGTTCTGCCTCAGGAAGTCCGTTGCAATCTTGAATGCCCTGCGCTTCTGGAGCGTGGTCGCAGCGAGGTCTTGATACAGCGCTACTTGATGACCCCTAAATGCTATCGTCTGTTTCTTCCTTGCTTCGTACATAATCCGCTCCGTCAGCGGGAAGTCAGGAAGGAAAGCCAAGACATCTGGTGGCGGCCCAGTTGCGTGCCGTTGCGGACCTACTCTGTGAGCTCTATCTATCTTGACGGGGAAATCCGCAGGTTCGCCAAGGACAGTGCGGAACAGGTCCTGCAAATAGGCCACTATGCCGGAGGTCTCTTCTGTGGACGGCACTCCCCGGACTCTAATGTTGTTCCGTCTTGATCTGTTTTCCAGATCCTCATTATGCAGTTGAAGGTCTATGTGTTGGTCCCTGAGGCGGAGTACCTCCTGCTGCAAGTGCGTAATCTCCTCGTCCTGTCTTTGCGTTGAGCTCTCAACCGCCTCCACCCTCTCCCCGAGTCCATCCACCTCTCTGCGCAATTCTCGTACTTCACCTGCCACTTCCTTTTTCAACTCCTGAAAGTCGTCTCTCAGTGTCCCGAAGAGGGATTCTAAAAAAGATCTGGTAACCGGGGGTTCTCCGCTGCTCCCCCCTTGAGATCCGCATGCGCCTCCCGACTGCGTCGAGGTCTTGTCTCCTTTGCTTGGTGGTTTATTGAGCATTTCTGTGAGCGTGCGGTTGCTGCCTTTGCCGCCCTTCTGCCCAGCCATCTTCCTCTCTGCTCCGCAGCTCTTGAGTAAACTATGGCAGGTCCCGGTCAATCCGTCCCCCGACCAAGCTCTAATCCCTGGCGTGAGCCCTCGAGAGCTTCCGCTACGTAGGCCTGTCCCTGATGGCTTCCTCGACTCAAGGTCGGGCCCCCGGCAGTCGTCCACTCAGTGGGAGCCCGGTGCCACCCAGTTGCCGTCCCCAGGTCACTCCTTCTTCCCAGTTGTGCACCGGGTATCAGGTGCTGTCGTGTACCCCCGGCCACCCTGGTGCGATATATCGCCAACTCTGCGCTCCACTGATGGCAGTCTGTAGCTCCTCTGGGGGTTCCGCTACCCCATGCACTCACCCAGCCCACACCTCACCTCTTCCGCTGAGTTCGTGGGGAGAGGGGAAAGTTCTGTCCAGGGCCTGGCTCCAGGCAGCCCGACGCCGATGCTCCAACCTGCACCACTCCGGCCCCCAGGCGTGGTCTGCAGGGCGCCGAGGATCCTCCGCTCCCGGCAGCCGAGCACTCGAGAGGGGCCTTTCCCAGCCCCGCACCGCTCTCCTGGGCAGCGCCCCTGGTCTGGCTTGGTCCTTAGGCCCAGTGTCGCAGCGGCGCCAGCTCCATGCCGGTGTCGTGCTCCGCAAGCTCTGGCTCTTCTTGCGGTCTATCCGCAATGCCCCTGGTCGCTCTGTACTCTCCTCGTCACCCCGGGGCGCTTCTGCCTGATCGCGGGGGGAACTAACGCCTGGGGCCCGGCTCCACCACAATCCGGCCTTGTTACCCCCGACCAGGACCACTGCAGTTCTCGGGGCAGGCCGCCGATCGCTGGTGACCAGCCCGACAGGACCCGCTACTCCGCTGGCGCCGCCTCACTGGCGCCCTCCGCCGTCGAGTGTCCCCTGCTAGGCCGCAGCCGCGGCCTCGCGTAGTACCCGGCCCGGGACCGAGCCCTCCTCACTACCGGGGAACCGGTCAGCGATCATGAAGTCCGTGCACACTGCGCCAGCGGGTCGCCAAAGTTCCTCCGCGCCCCTCCTGAGCATCCGCCAGTGCCCGCTGTTGCACCTGTGCAGCCTCACCAGCGGTCCCGGCCTGCGTCTTCTCCCAGCCCGGCCGCAGCCGCGGTCTCGATTAGCCCTGGGGGCGTACCGGAGCCTGCCGCCCCGTCCACGGACCGCTCAGCTCACCTCGGTCCTGGGCCACCGGCACCTTCGGTATCCCTGCGGGCGATTCCGTCGCAGCAGGTCTCCCTCCGCAGCCCCCAGGGTCTGCGTCACCGACAGCCGGGCTTCCAGTCGGGGCCGCTCCGCCGCCGCTGCTCGGGGTACCAGCAGTCGGGTTCACCGCACTCGACTCCGCGAACGGTGAAGGAACCGGAGCACCACTCAGCTGCGCTCCGACGCTCTCCTGATCGCACCCGGACCTCCGGGCCGATTAGGGGGGAGAAAGGCGTAAATTCAAGGCTCGGGGCCTAGGCGGACGCGGGAGCTCAGGAGGAACACGTCCGTTCACTCCGCCATCTTGGCCACGCCCCCCTACCACATACTTTTTAACTTGAAAATGTATATTTTTATAAACTGAATATGTTCTACAAAAATGATAAAACATTTGGAAATAAAACAAAAATATCAATTTATAATATAGAAATGTTTCTTGTTCTTATCAGTTCCTTACTACAGGTCATAATCACCTTGTAGTCACTCAGTTTCCTCTTGGGTTTCTGGCTTTAGAATTATTCTCACTACTTATGGTTTTGCAAGAAAGTTCTTACATGTTTCCCTACAAGTAGTGAATGCATCATTAGTAGGGGTCCCCCTTCTTTACAAATAGTGAGTCCGAGATTGGCCAGGTTGTCCAGAAGGGTGGTGGTGTTGCTGTCGTTTTTCTTTTCCAGGTGGAAGTTGAGGTCTCCCAGTAGAATGTAGTTCTCGGATGTGAGGGCATGTGGGCTGATGAAGTCAGTGATGTCTTCGTTGAATTGTGTGTGGGTTCCTGGTGGTCTGTAGATGAGGGTGCCTCTAAGTGTGGTCCTGGGGTCGGTGTGGATCTGGAAGCAAAGGTGTTCGGCGGTCGCAAGGTTATCGTCGGAGCTGGTCGTGATTCGGATGGTGTTCTTATGGACGATGGCGATGCCTCCTCCTGTTTGGTTGGTGCGGTCTTTTCGGATGATCTTGTAAGCGTCCGGGATGGCTATGGCGATGTCGGGCGCTGATGAGGTGTTCATCCACGTTTCTGTAAGGAAGGCGTCGTCCGGCGATGTAGTGTCGAGTAGGTCCCAGAGTTCAGTGGCGTGTCTGTGGACCGAGCGGGTGTTCAGCAGGATGCACTTCAGGTGGTTAGAGTCGGAGCTGTGTTTGGAGGAAGTGGATTTGGTGCAGCATACAGTTCTCCCTGATGCACAGCACATGATGCTTCCTGATGCAGAGGACACAGGGCTGCCAGATGCACAGCGCAGAGTGCTTCCTGATGCACATCGCACAGTGTGCCAGATGCACAGTGCACAGGACTGCCTGATGCACAGTGCACAGTGCTGCCTGATGCACAGCATACAGTTCTCCCTGATGCACAGCACATGGTGCTGCCCAATGCATAGCAAACAGAGCTCCTTGATGCACAGCACATGGTGCTGCCCAATGCATAGCACACAGAGCTCCTTGATACACAGCACACAGTGCTCAGCTACTGCACAGCACATGATGCTTCCTGATGCAGAGGACACAGGGCTGCCAGATGCACAGCGCAGAGTGCTTCCTGATGCACAGCACACAGTGCTGCCTGATTAACAGCACACAGTGGTCACTGATGCACCTCCCATGGTGCTGCCTAACGCACACAGTGGTATTTGTTGCCCTGTGTGCACTGGTGTCTAAACATTTGATGGAGTTTGTGCATAGGAGCCTGTGCATGCTGTTGTACTTTGTGAAAATGTTTGCCTGTAAGTGTTGGTCTGCATACTCTTGTGCATGTTCTTTGTGTGACTGTATGCCATGTTGTTCTTGATGCATACACTATGCAATAGTCAAACCAATTAGATGTGTCAGTGCAAGAGATGTTGTAAGGCATGGGCAAAGCTGGCTCCGGCCCAAGGCCCCAGCCTTTCAGGGGCCACTGATAGAGGCAGCTCTGTTCTGCAGACAGTCCCGCCCTGCTGACCTTAAATAATTCTTAAGCAGATTGTTTCAAATAGTATTTTCCTTGGATTTATTTTTTAATGAAGGTTGTAGGAAAGTCCCCCTTTTTACATGGTTACCACCTACTTTTTGCCTGGTAAATGATGTTAATTCGACTGAAAGTGCGCTGGGTCCCTGCTAACCAGGTCACCAGTGCCAGATCTTTTTCCCAAAACTGTACAATTGTTCCCCCAATTGGCAAAACCTTTAGCACCCTCTGTAAGTCCCTAGTAAATGGTACTCTGGTACATAGGGCCTGAAGTACTAAAGAGGGTCTGTAAGGGCAGCAACTCGAAGTGTGCCACCCCAAGAGACCCCTGACCAAGCACAAGAAAGACTGTCATTGCAGGCTGCGTGTCTTGGTGCAAAAATGAAAACACGACATGTCACCCATGCCTGTGTGCCCTGTCCCCTAACACTGCATGTGATATTTGTAAGTCACCCCTAGAGCAGGCCTTGCAGCCCTAAGGCATGGTGCTGAATATTACATGTGAGGGCATACCTGTATGAGCAGATATGCCCCTGTGCTGGTCAGTCCTATTCTTGCCAGTGCAAGTGACCAGGGAAGCCATCTTAAGACGTGTTGGTCACTGGTGAAAACAAGTTCCCCAGCTACATGATGGCTTCACTGAAGATAGGGATGTTTGGTATCAAACATCTCGTATTGGTAAACCCACACTGCTGTCAGTGTTGGATTTACCAGTACTTGCACCCAGAGGGCACCGTAGAGCTTCCCCAGCCTCTGGTGTGCTCACTGACTGGTTTCTTCCGGCCTGCCACCTGAGGCAACGTTCTGACCTCCTAGGGTGAAAGCCTCTGCTCACAGGAGACCCAGAACAAACGCCTGTCTGGGAAGAGGGTGTCACACCCCTTTACAAAGGATGACCTGCTGATTAGCCCTTCTTGGCGGCAAGCCTCAAAGGGCTGCCACCTTTGAAATGCGAACCTGACTCCCCGCACAGGAGACAACGCTAACCCCTGTGTCCAGAACCCCCTGGTCACCTGGACAGGTGGAAAAATTAGCTAGTCAGGTAGGCCTAAGGTGGGCTACTGTGAGGTAGACACAATTTTTCAGAAGTAGCCATCTTTGTGATGGCAGATTAAGAATTCTGGGACAGGGTTATGCCCCTTCCCACAGGAAATGGTCATATAAAGGGCATATTGACCCCAGGGGTCAGTAGCCCATTGGTTACTACCCTACATTCCCCTAACAGCTCTTAACACAGATTTTAAGGGAATCCCTGAGACCAGAGAAGCAGATACTGACGACCTAAGAAAAGAGAGGGTACCGAAGAGCTGCGAAAGCAGAGAGGAGAGAAGAAGCGGCTGACCTGGTACGAGCCCCACCACTCTGTCTGCATCCCTTGTCGAAAACTGGACAAAAGTCAACTCGTCCTGCAGCTGCTGAATCCAGAAACTTGGGAGGACTGCCTGCCTTTAAAAAAGACTTAAGACATCCTGTGAACAGTGGACCTGTTCTGAATACACTCTAAAAGAGAAGACTGAGGCCCCTGGAACAGCCAAAACCCGATACCCAAAGTCACCACTGCACCCGTTGCCTCCGGCCTGAGTTGAAGTGGGCTGCTGGAGTCAACAAGGTCCCCCAGCACTCCAGAGCTCGAGTCCATCATGGTTTCACCCCTCCTGGCCTCCCCGACGTCGCCTGCAGCCTCTGCACGCAGGCCTCCCCAACCGCTCCAGTAAAGAAAAACTTGAAGCCAAAGGACACCCCTGCACCCAACACCCCTGAGCGTTGGAGAAGCGGACCAAAGGTGTCCTCCATCCCAGCGCATCGCAAGCCTTGAAGCTCCTTCCTGGCCAGAGCGTGCAGCCTCTTTGCAAAGTGACCGATCTACATAGAAACGTATTGGGCTCCCGGCCGCCCTCGTGCCTCTGGTGTACTGCTGGTGCTGCCCTGTACCTTGCCAACCAATCACCTTAACTCCTGGAGATGTGTCTTGTAAGTCGCTGTAGTGTACCTGTTTGAAGATCTTCTTCTTCCTCCCATAGGATTACTTTTCAAAACTCAAAATTTGCAGTGTCCACTTTTTGAAGTGAAAAAAATGTATATTTAAAAATATTCTTAACTGAACAATTTTTCTCCGATGATACATGCTATTTGTGTGCACTGGTGTGGATCTCCTTCTTGAGACGTGTGGGTCATTTATTGGTCATTGTGGGTATCTTACAGATGTCTTGCAACGCTCCGTGTTAAGCCTACGGCTGCTCGACCGGACTAGCCCCAAATAGAGCCCTTTGGGGGTGCATAGGAAACCCCTGTCCACTGGTAAAGGAACCCCTGGACTCACATATATCAGATCATTGATATATCACACAAGGAGCCGGCTTTCTACATAGGTGAGGTTTGAGAGTCTGTTACACACATTTCGCTGCAAAATGTTGTGTTTATGTTTCAGGCAAAATTCATAAAAAGTTTCTGTAAAATCACAAAAGGACCTTACATATGAGAAATTGAGGGGGTCACAGAGATTATTTGCAGTAATATTAGTGAGCTGGGGCTGTGTTACAATGTTTAAGAAAAAGCCCACATCACTGTCCCTGAATATTAGACGGATGCATCCAGTGACCCGCCCAAAGAGGGCAGGAAAGAGCTGAAACTGCACCATAAATTCAAAACTTTTCCGATCAGGCTTGGCCAGGGCCCCCAAAATCCTTGCAATGTCCCAGGTCAGTGCCTAAGTGTCACTCACAAAGGTATTTGCTCACTGAAGTTGAACCTAGGTTTACGATTAATTTTCAAGGGTAAATAGACATCTGGTAATTACAAAACGTGAATTTACACTTGTGAATAGACGGCTCCCACGGAATAATGCAGGCAGGGGGTGTGATGTGTGTGAAAACAACGCTGCTATCTCTCGGGGGGAGGGGTCGGGGTGTCCCACGCAGGGATGCGTCTCACACAGAGGAACACTAGGATGGCTGATATATTTCCAAGCACCCCCCCCCCGCCCCCCGCTGCATGGCTTTACACGGAGAGGCCCCGCCCAGACGGTATGGGCAGCTCAGCTGTGACACCCCCTGCTTCCAGGGACTGCTGAGCCGAGGGGGTGGTGTCAGGGGGTGCGACAGTCCAGCCGTGCCCATCACTCAAGGCCCCCCGGCGCCCCCTCTTATGACCTCCCCACATCTGGAGCACTAACCGTGTGCAGCTGGTGGGGGCATTGTGCTGCCGCTCCGCCCCCTGTGGGGGCCCTGCTAATGCGTGCTCATCTCTGCTCATGCGTGACCTGTCCTGCCAGGGGGTGCTCATGCGTGACCAATCCTACCAATCTTGGGGGTAAAGCGCTTCAATGCCTCCTCGGGGGTAGTAAACGCTATATAGCCGTAATCAGAATACAGTGTGAGCTCATGAGTGACCAAAGTGTGCTCATGCGTGACCGATCCTGTCCGCGCGTGCTCATGCGTGGGAAATCCTGCTAACCCGTGTGTCCATTCAGCAGCCTCTATTTTAAAACGTGTGCACGTGGAGACGACAATCAGTAAATACACGGGTATACTTACTAAATGTAAATGACACATAAGCGCTTTATAAATACGATCCTACTGTTACACGGCACTGGCATGAATTCCTAACAGACACGTTGTGAAGGCGGTGGGATTCGAAGAGCGACGACGGACAACACAAACACACGTGGAAGAAGGTGGTGGGCAAGAGGGAAAGTGGCGGCGAGCGAGGAAAGAGAAGAGGGCTGTAGAGGCAATGCGGTAATAATGAAGCTTTGCTTTGTGGGAGGGACAAACACAAGGAGGAACGTCATCGAATGAGCAAACAAGCACTGGCAAAGCCAATAGGCCTTGCCCATGCAAGAGATATTGTAATTTACAATGTCTGTTAGCCAAGTTGGACACCAGCACGGCTGCTGTTCAGTCTGGCTACAAGTTTGTGTTGTGGCTTAGGGTGGCGTAGAGGAGAGTGGAGTAGAGTGGCGTAGAGTGGAATGGCATAAAGTGGCATGGATTGGAATGGTGTAGAGTAGCAAAGAGTGGTATGGCGTAGGTTAGAGTGTCATAGGGTAGAGTGGGGTATAGTAGAGTGGCGTAGATCTGTGTGGCATACAGTAGTAGAGTGAAGTGGTGTTTACTAGAGTGATGAGGAGTAGAGAGGCGTAGAATGAAGAATAGCACAGAGTGTGTAGAATGGAGTGGCTTAGATTGAGATACAGTGGCATAGAGTGGCATGGAGTAAAGTGGAGTGGCGCAGAATGGTGTAAAGTAGTATAGAGTAGAGTGGTATAGTGTTGAGTGGACTGACGTAGAGTGGCGCAGAGTGGCATAGAGTGGAATAGAGTGGCCTATAGTTGAATGGAGTAGCATGGTGCAGAGAGACGTAGAGTGGAATAGAGTGGCGTATAGTTGAATGGAGTAGCATGGTGCAGAGAGACGTAGAGTGGAATAGAGTGGCGTATAGTTGAATGGAGTAGCATTGTGCAGAGAGACGTAGAGTGGAATAGAGTGGCGTATAGTTGAATGGAGTAGCATGGTGCAGAGAGACGTAGAGTGGAATAGAGTGGCGTATAGTTGAATGGAGTAGCATGGTGCAGAGAGACGTAGAGTGGAATAGAGTGGCGTATAGTTGAATGGAGTAGCATGGTGCAGAGAGACGTAGAGTGGAATAGAGTGGCGTATAGTTGAATGGAGTAGCATGGTGCAGAGAGACGTAGAATGGAATAGAGTGGCGTATAGTTGAATGGAGTAGCATTGTGCAGAGAGACGTAGAGTGGAATAGAGTGGCGTATAGTTGAATGGAGTACCATTGTGCAGAGAGGAGACGTAGAGTGGAATAGAGTGGCGTATAGTTGAATGGAGTAGCATGGTGCAGAGAGACGTAGAGTGGAATAGAGTGGCGTATAGTTGAATGGAGTAGCATGGTGCAGAGAGACGTAGAGTGGAATAGAGTGGCGTATAGTTGAATGGAGTAGCATGGTGCAGAGAGACGTAGAGTGGAATAGAGTTGAATGGAGTGGTGTAGTCTGGAATTGAGTCGCATAGAGTAGAGTGGCGTAGAATAGAGTAGCATCAGGTCGAGTGACGTAGCGTGGTACTGTGTAGAGTGGAGTGGCGTAGAGTGGTATAGAGTAAAGTGGCGTAGAGTAGACTGGCATAGAGTGGAGTCATGTGGAGAGAAGCAGAGTGGCGTAGAGTGAAGTTGAGTGGTATAGAGCCAAGTGGCGTAAAGTGGCATAGAGTGGAGTGGCATGGTGTGCAGTGGAATGGAATGGAACGGAGTAGAGTGGAGTGGCGTAGGGTGTTATAGAGTGGCGTAAAGTTGAGTGGTGTAGTGTAGAGTGACATAGAATGGGGTGGAGGGGCGCAGAGTGACATGGAGGAGAGTGGCACGGAGTGGAGTGGAGAGTGGCATACAGTAGAGTGAAGTGGCATTGAGTAGGGTGGTTTACAGTAGAGTGGTGTAGGATAGAATGGAGTAGAGTAGGGGGCTAGAGTGGTGTAAAGTGGGGTGGAGTGGCATAGAGTGGAATGGAGAGCCATAGAGTAGAGTGGTGTAAAGCGGCATTGAGTATAGTGCTTGTGATTCTTCCCCACCCATGTTGCTGTCTCCATTTATCAGCTACTTTTCCCCTTCTCACCCCACCTGCTCCTCCATTGTCCCCCTCTCACAAGCATTTTTTTTTTAATTTTGCATTCTCGTGCAAAAAAATCTGTAACTTCTAATCTAAGTAGCGTCTGCCATTTTGGATTGGTAAATTAAAAATCAAATAACAATGGAGTCATTAAACTGGCATGCATTGTGATGCATGTGCCTGCATACGTTTTCACAAATGCATGCACCAGCGGAATGACATGACCACAAGCAGGCGACGCATCATCCCATTTTTTTAAATTTTTTTTTACAAAGCTGCACCGCTTTGGATAAAGCATTTTGCTTTTTCCTCCATCCTGGATAGCATACTTTTTTGGGGAAGGATCCAGTATGTAGGCCTTGGAGTCTCAGAGACCCCTCTGAGAGAGTCCACTGTGCTTAGGGAGCCTCTCACAACAGAGATGGGGAAATGATACCACTTCCCCTGGGATCATAGCTTACTGGACTTTGGACGCAGCTCTGACTCGTCTAACGGTTGTGTCCTCCCCCTCCTCTTTCCATGCTGTGTCTCTCACCCTTCCCTACTCTTTCCCTCCTCCATTCTCTGTCTACTTCCCGTGCTCTTACCCCCCTGAATCTCTCCCCTTGCCTGCTTTTACCCTTACGTATATGTCATTTTTGTTTGTCTCGACCTTACTTTGCACTATGTTGCCAGGCTCTAATAACTGTGTAACCTTTGTAACAATGTAACCTGCAATTATGGGCCTCATTTATGAAAAGTGACGCATCGCTGCGTGAAAATAGCGATGCGTCACTTTTCATTGCTCCCTCCTTGCGACCCCAATGAGGCGTCATATTTACAATATGACGCATCATTGCGCAAGGACTTACAGATACGTCAGTATTTCTGACGTATCTGTAAGCGCCAAAGTGACGCATTGCTGGAGTGTGTCACAAAAGTGACGCAACTCCAGCAATGCGTCCTTTCACATGGGGAAAGCCCCATGTGAAAGGGCCTGTGTCAGTCTTACGCCTGCTGTGAGGCAGGCGCAAGATTTTGACGCAACAGCGTCCTAAAAGTGACGCAGTGAATTCTCATAGATTTCACTGCGTCACTATTACGAGGCTTTTTGCGGCCGAACGCCCCCTCTGCATACATTATACCTGATGTAAGGTATAATTTAGCGCAGCAGTTTACAAAGTGACGCATCTGCTTAGATGCGTCACTTTGTAAATAGTGCGCAACAGGAGACATGTTTTACGCCAAGGATGCGTCACAAAAAGTGACGCATCGGAAGCGCAAAACTGATGCAAAGGCTTCATAAATGAGGCCCATGGTCTGATGCTCATGTAAAGCGCTCTGATACCTCCGGGTCTAGCCAGCGCTATATAAAACCTTTAAAATAAAATTTAAAAAAATAAAACAACAGGAAAAGGCAATGGTCCCAAAGGTGAGACCATTGGCCATGCCAATTCTTGTTAAATCTCTCCTACAGACAGGTTCGAGCTGTCTTTTGTCGAAGACCTATTGTAGATTATGCCCATAATTACAGCGGGCTTTTGGTTAGCAAATTGCTTTCCTTGGATGGCCTTCTTGTCAATATCATTTGCTTGCTTCTTATTCAATGGCTGTCCTTCTACTTCTTGAGCTTGTCCCTCCCCGTGGAGCATAACTTAACACCCTTTTCATTGGACGACTTCTACACTTGCACTGCTCACATTCAGGGAACTTCCATTAAGGTCTGACATTTGCTAAGACCTTTTGCTTTTACTAAAAGGATATGGATTTAGCCAGCCCTTTTCATCCTGTGGTCTGTTATTGTGTCCCTCATAGTTCAATTCCGCCCACTACAGTCATGGGGCAGGGGACTGCCTACTACAGACATTGGCTAACTTCACTGTGAGTAAAGACATTCTCTCATTTCACAAAGAGCGCATTCACACACAAAATAGTTCTCTTTAGTGCTATAGACAACTATGGCATGTGTGCATTTTGAGAACAAAAAATGTAGGGGCATATTAACAAGGGCATTATCTCTGCTTTTTTGGCTTTAAAAGCCAAAAAAGCGGAGATAATCTTTTTGCCCTATTTACAAGTGGGTGCTAACATGCATTAGCGCTTGTTAGCACCCTTTTACCCGACGCCTTTCTTTGCATCTCTAATGAGATGCAAAGTGGGTGTCACTGGGCAGTACAACCTTACAAATATCGCTGATGTGCACATCGCGATATTTACAAGTCTGCCCCAGCATTTAAGCAGACGTTAGTTTTTGGAAAAAAACGCTGTTTTCGCCAAAAAACTAAGTTCTGCTAAAATGCAGATTTACCTATCCCTAACATTGGGGGTGGATTATGCTGATACGACAACAGGGTCGTATCAGCAAGGTTATCGCCGTTTTGCAGGGAACACCGCTGGAAAACCAGCGATGTTCCCTGCAAAACGGCAATTTCCCCGCTATCACAGGAATTTTTTTATCGCCCTGGAGAAACGCGTTGTTAATAATGCGCTACCAGGGCGAGAAATTCCAGAGATAGACGACGATAAAAAAAAAAGCACTAAGCACGCTTTGCGTTATTTATCACCGTCCTTTGATGATATGCCCCGTAGCTTTTAGCCAAATTTTTTACACTGATGAGTTTTTTTCTTTTTATTACTTATACCCCTCCTCACCCAACTCCTGAGTTGCCCCTCCTCGCTGCACGCTGGTCTCACTGCTGAGCAGTCTCCCGCCTGCTCCTTCGTTGCCCCCCCACTACTCAATGTCATATGGATTTCATTTTTTTTCTTCTTTCAGAAGACCCGGCAGCTGTAAGTTACTGTTGGGGGTGCTTATTTCTATTTTTCTGTTTCCATATATTTATATTTACCACTCCAAGATATGTGTTGGAACAATAAATTGAAAAGAAAAATATGGCCTCTTCTGCGCCATGATCCATGTGTGCGCATGCGTGGTGATACAAGCACATGAATGTGTCTGGATGTTGGGGCCATCGATACATATGTGCACCTTCATAATGACACTTGTCGTCACTGTGCCCTAGCTTTTTTTTCCTCTTCTTTTTGGCTATCCTGTACAGCATCTGTAACAATCATTTTGTCTTATTGATGCTGAACAGCATTATCAGAAAGCACTGGCAAAACCAAAATGTGGGATCCGTTGACTTTGCCAATGCATGTTTCTTTAGCACTTAATACTGTACTTCTGGTATTTCTAAGTTACTAGTGTCTAATTTAATAGCACTGCTACAGAATTTATCAACCTCAGAAGGATGAACAGGTGAGGTGGCACTGTCATGATTCAAAGTAGTTACCTGCAAATCACTGCAGATGTCGGCAGCATTCCTTAGTTCACTAAACCAAGGGGCATATTTACAAGAGAATGGTGGAGCGCAGCGTTGAGGCAAAATTGCTAGCGCCACCCTGCAGCATTCTGAAAACGCAGGGATGCGCTGTATTTACAAGAATGCAGTGCACCCCTGCGTTTCCCCTAGCGCTGGTTCTAAATTTAGCTGCCTAGCGCCAAAGCAGGCATCTTTACACCACAGTGCAGGGGTGCCTGTATTGCGGGGAATGATTGTTCGTGTGCACAAAGGTGTCCCTTCCTGCACATAAACAATCAGTAATGGCAATGCGTAACTTTTAAGTTGCAACTCATCATTTTTTAATGATTGTTTATGTGAAATGAGGAGTAACCGGGGGAGAGGATCACAACTACAGGGTCCCCAGGTAATTCCTTATTTTATAAGGGAAACTCAGGGTGCCACTTGGTATATCTTGTAATATCGCCCTCCAGAGTTACCTGTCCCTACAGCATTGGTAACTACTAGAGGTACTACTTTTAAATGAGCCCCTACTACAGGTACAGGTACTTCACCAAGCCCCTTGTGATGACGTCCTAGGTGTTCCCGCGCATGCGTGCCTGTATCCAGCGCCTTGAACTGGGGCTTCTTTCGAAGCACGAGTATCCCCTCAGAAACTTGGTAAGACCCGGGGCAAGTGGTGGGAGCCCCACGGGTCAGACATGGAACCTGAATGTATGGATGCTGAGTGTGTGCTTACTGCATGGACCTGTGAAACCAATGAGCTGTGTGCTGTTACCTCTAAAACTCAATAACATTTGGTTATCAAAAGAAACCTGAGAGTTGTGTTTGTTCCCATTTTTGTGCTCAACTTCTGTCTTTTTATCAGTTCCCATCTTTTGGGGGCAGCTATAATCTGCTGCTCTGAGCTGACGTCACGCGCCCTCCTTGTGAAGGAGACAACTCACTTTATCGGATCCATCAGTAAAAGTGCTTCGGCCACAAAACCTACAAATAGTGTCACACAGAGGATAGCGCTGCTGTTTACAGACCCCCGGTGCCCCCTGGCAGCAGAGCCCTCTCCAGAAGTGTATCATTATCTATTTGTATTTGGGGGTGCTGGGGGACATGCTATCTTGACACGCTCCAGTTTAATTCCAAGCCCCCTAGTCAGTGTTTTACAGGAGTCCTGAATAAGCTCTTCAGCGTGTGTGTGTGTGTGTGTGTGTGTTTAGGGGGGGCATACAACTGATAATAACACCTCTTGGTTACACACATGGGGGGTAGAGACCTTTGCTCAGACATTTTCATGATCTTTTTGGTACACAGACCCCAGGAAGGGTGTGCAAGACCTCCCTTTCTTTGTTTGTCTCAATCAATCAATCAAGCATTTATAAAGTGCAGCAACTCACCGGCTGGTGTGTGGTGGGATGTTGGGTCGAACGGCCAGGTTTCGCGTTCCTTCATTGAAAGCTGTAGTGAAGGTGCGGGTCTGAGGTGCAGAGGAAGGCTGCTCCATGCTTTGGCCGCAAGGTGCGAGAAGGAGCGTCCTCCGGTGGTGGCTCGATGGATTGGAGGGGCGCCTGCAAGGGAAGCAGATTCAAGGTGTCCGGTTGGTTGGTGGAAGGTCATGCTTTTGTTGTGGTATGCTGGTCCTTGGTTGTACAGGACCTTGTAGGCGTGGGACAGTATCTTGAACTGGCGTCTCTTCTGAATCGGGAGCCAGTGTTTGTTTCTTGAGGTGGAGCGTGAAGTGGGTCCATTTGGGGAAGTCGAGGATGAGTGTTGCAGCTGAGTTTTGTATTGTCTGTGTTCTCTTTAGGAGGCCTGCAGTGATTCCTACGTAGGGTGTGTTCCCGTAGTCCAGTCTGCTGCTGTTGAGGGCCTGCGTGACGGTCCTTCTGGTGTTGACTGGGAGCCACCTGAAGATTTTGGGGATCAATCAGAGGATGCGTCTAGCAGCATCAGGACCAGGCCTATGAAGCCTTTTGAAGTGTAACTAATGCATGTTTGTGCAACAGTGGACTCGCCTCTGTTGTTTGCCGTGATTCATTCTCTTCTGATGTTCCATTTTACGTTCGGCCCTATGAGATTTTAAGAAACAGCCTTCAGTTGAGTGTGGTTTGATGTGCACAGCCCAGCCTTGCTTAATCACATGACTAGGCTAGAGCTTTCAGTGCCCCCACCCCCACATGCCCCCTTCATGCCCCCCCAAGCCCACTGCGCACAGACCCAAACCCAATTAGTCACGTGTACTCCAAACCAGGCCCAAAACAGACCACAGTTTTCTCCCTATGCGTCGAGGGTGTTTATTCTGTGGATAAAAGCAGTAGTTTCAGCCGCCTCACACACAGAACATGTGCAGCACAGTCAGCTGTAGTGCAGGCTCGCCTCACAGACAGCCCAGGTACAGCTTTGGCAGAAGCAGGGAAGGCACAGCGCAGCACCAGTGTAAACCTCCTTCACACACACAGGCAATCCCCCCTCACACTTACAAGGACAACAAACTACCTTTGCAGACAGTCAGTCAATCAATCATAGCATTTGTATAGCGCACTACTCACCCGGAGGGTCTCAAGGCGCTTGGGGGAAGGGGTGGTCTGCTATTGCTCGAACAGCCTGGTCTTGAGTTGTCTCCTGAAGGCGAGATGGTCCTGGGTCAGCCGGAGGTGGGTGGGGAGGGAGTTCCATGTCTTGGCCGCCAGGTAGGAGAAGGATCTTCCTCCGGCGGTGGCTCTTCGGATGCGTGGTATGGCGGCGAGGGCGAGGCTTGTCGAACGTAGCTGGCGGGTGGGCATGTAGAAGGTCAAGCGGTCGTTGAGGTACTTGGGGCCCAGGTCGTGGAGGGATTTGTGTGCGTGGGTGAGGAGTCTGAACGTGATTCTCTTGCTGACGGGGAGCCAGTGCAGGTCCCTCAGGTGTCCGGAGATGTGGCTGCGTCGGGGGATGTCCAGGATGAGTCGGGCTGAGGCGTTCTGGATGCGTTGGAGTCTTTTCTGTAGCTTGGCTGTGGTTCCGGCGTAGAGGGTGTTTCCGTAGTCCAGTCGGCTTGTGACGAGTACCTGGGTGACCGTCTTCCAGGTTTCGGTCGGGATCCATTGGAAGATCTTACAGAGCGTGCGTAGGGTGTTGAAGCATGATGAGGAGACGGCGTTGACTTGTCTGGTCATCGAGAGGGAGGAGTCCAGGATGAAGCCCAGGTTGCGCGCGTGGTCTGTTGGCTTGGGTGCGTTGCCTAGGGCCGGGGGCCACCAGGTGTCGTCCCAGGCGGAGGGCGATGGTCCCAGGATGAGGGCTTCCGTCTTGTCTGAGTTCAGTTTCAGGCGGCTGTTCTTCATCCATTCGGCGACGTCTTTCATCCCTTCGTGTAGGCTAGTTCTAGCGTTGGCGGGGTCACTGGTGAGGGAGAGGATCAGTTGGGTGTCGTCGGCGTAGGAGATGATGTTGAGGTTGTGTTGGCGTGCGATGGCTGCAAGGGGTCTCATGTAGACGTTGAAGAGGGTGGGGCTGAGTGATGATCCTTGCGGGACGCCGCAGATGACTTCGGTGGCCTCGGATCGAAACGGGGGGAGGCGGACTCTCTGTGTTCTTCCGGCGAGGAACGAGATGATCCATTCCAGAGCCTTCTCTTGGACACCTGTGTTGCTCAGGCGTTGGACTAGGGTGCGGTGGCAGACCGTGTTGAACGCTGCGGAGAGATCCAGGAGGATGAGGGCCGCTGTTTCCCCGTTGTCGAGCAGGGTTCTGATGTCGTCGGTGGCAGCGATGAGGGAGGTCTCGGTGCTGTGGTTGGCTCGGAAACCGGACTGCGAGGGGTCAAGGGATCCGTTCGTCTCGAGGAAGGCGCCAAGCTGTCTGTTGACGGTCTTCTTGATGACTTTGGCAGGAAAAGGGAGGAGCGAGATGGGGCGAAAGTTCTTGAGGTCGGTGGGGTCTGCTGTTGGTTTCTTCAGTAGGGCGCTGAGCTCGGCGTGCTTCCAGCTCTCTGGGAAGGTGGCGGTGTCGAAGGAGATGTTGATGATGTCCCGCAGTTGGGGTGCGATGATGGAGTCGGCCTTGTTGAAGACGTGTTGGGGGCAGGGGTCGGTCGGAGATCCGGAGTGGATGGTGTTCATCGTGCGGGCTGTGTCTTCGGTGGTCACCGTGGTCCAGGTGCGGAGGGTGGCGGTGGGGGGCGTTGGTTCGACGGTAGGGTGTGTGGATGGTGCGCCGAAGCTGTTGTGGATGTCGGCGATCTTGCGGTGGAAGAACGAGGCGAGAGAGTCGCAGAGGTCTTGAGAAGGAGTAATGTCGTTGTTGCCTGTGCTGGGGTTGGAGAACTCCTTGACGATGCTGAAGAGTTCCTTGCTGTCGTGGGCGTTGTTGTCTAGTCGTTCCTTCAGTGTTTTCTTCTTGGTAGTGCGGATAAGCTGGTGGTGCTTGCGGGTGGCTTGTTTGAGGGTGGTCATGTTGTCTGTGGTTTGGTTGAGGAGCCAGGCTTTCTCGAGGGTGCGGCAGGTCTTCTTGGAGTCCTTGAGTTCGTCGGTGAACCAGGTGGCTTTCTTACTTCTGGGTCTGCTGGGAGGGTTCTTCAGTGGCGCGAGGTCCTCTGCGCAGTCGGTCAGCCACTGTGTGAAGTTGCGGGCTGCTTCGTTTGGGTCCGTTGTGCTTGTGGGCGGGTTCTGGCTGAGGGAGGTGGTGAGCTGGTAGGCAGTGATCTTGCTCCAGCTCCTGTGAGGAACCTGTTGCGGGTGGTGGTGGGTCGTTGTTCTTCGGAAGCTGAAGTGGACGCAGCTGTGGTCAGTCCAGTGAAGTCCGGTAGAGTGGCTGAAGGTGATGTGCTTGCTGGATGAAAAGACGGGATCAAGCGTGTGGCCTGCGTAGTGAGTGGGGGTGTAGACCAGTTGCTTGAGTCCGAGGTTTGCAAGGTTGTCCAGCAGGGCGGCGGTGTTGCGGTCCTTGTTGTTCTCCAGGTGGAAGTTGAGGTCCCCTAGGAGGATGTAGTCCGCGGAGGGGAGGGCGTGCGGGCTGATGAAGTCCGTGATGTCTTCGCTGAATTGTGTGCGTGGTCCCGGGGGTCTGTAGACGAGGGTGCCTCTGAGGGTTGTCTTTGGGTCGGTGTGTATCTGGAAGTGAGGTGCTCGGCGGCGGGGAAGGTGTCGCTGGAGTCGGTCGTGATGCGGATGGTGTTCTTGTGTATGATAGCGATGCCTCCTCCAGTCTGGTTCACGCGGTCCCTCCGGATGATCTTGTATCCGTCCGGGATGGCGATGGCAATGTCGGGCGCTGAGGAGGCGCTCATCCAGGTTTCCGTGAGGAAGGCGACGTCAGGAGATGAGGTGTCGAGCAGGTTCCAGAGTTCGATGGCGTGTCTGTGGACGGAGCGGGTGTTGAGCAGGATGCACTTCAGGTGGTTGCCGCGGGTGCTCGGCTTGGCGGGTGTGGTGCAGGTCCGGATGCAGGTGAACTTGCAGGCTTGGCAGGTGAAGGGTCCGTGGGTGCGTTTCGGGGTGGCTCGGCAGCAGGCGGGGGTTCGGCCGGCGTTGAGTGCGTGGAGGGTGGCGGTGTCGTAGGTCCGTCGCGTGGGCAGGGGTCCTCGAGAGCCAGGAGTTCTGGCGCTGGGCACGGTCCAGGCGCGGACGGGCACAGACGGGCTTGCCTTTGGCGCGCCTTCGGCGCACAATCGGCGCGCCCGCTGCGGGTGACCGCTGCGCGTCCGTGCGGTCGCCATTTATGGCTAAGTGGGAGGGAGGAACAGCTGGGAGGCGGGAGCGGGGAGGACACAAAAAAGGGGGCGTGGCCGCGAGATCAGCGGCGGGAACGGAAAGCGGGGCAGGCGGCACAACAGGCACAAGCACACACTACAACAATAGTTTTACAGAAAAAAAGCACAAAATACTGCAAGTTAACAGAGAGTTAAATAGACACAGCTGGGGGACAGTACAGTGAGGCGGCAGCTAGGGAGGCAGGCAGAGCGGCAAAATGAGGCTGCGAGCAGCAGCTAGGGCACACGAGGGGGCACAAACACAGCTGGGGGCCGTGCGGCGCGGGGGTGTCCTGAGAACAGGTCACAGCAGCAGTGTAAGCCTCCTTCACACACACAGGCAATCCCCCCTCACAGAAAGCACAGGCACAGCCTCGGCAACAGCAGAGAAGGCACAGCTTAGCACCAGTTCAAGTCTCCTTCACACACTCAGGTAACCCCCCTTAGACGCAGAAGAACGAGTGCGACAACCAACTCCCCTCGCAGACAGCACAGGCACAGCTTTGGCAGCAGCAGTGAGAGAATACATACCACAGCACAGCACCAATGTAAACCTCCATCACAAACAGAAGAGGCACTCTCCCTTCACACTCAGAACAACGAGGGTGACAGCAAGTCCCCTCACGTACAGAACAGGCATAGAGCCGATATCGGCAACCCCCACTTAGCAATAATAGTCGTGCGGCACAAAATAAATACTCCACACGTTTTGTTGGGAAAACAATTTGCTGCAGGTTTATTACATACAAGGAGTATGCCAAATTGGTGGGTTAACCTACGGGCGATCCAAGGGCAGGCAACAGTGACTAAGCTAAGCTGCCCTGCCCGCCTGATGAGCCAAACGGCACCGTGGCCAACGCAATCAGTGCTACCATTTATGTGGGGGTTATCCCTCTTACATACCATGGACCACTAGTCCATGACTTTTACTCAGTATTTTTAGTGGGGGAGGGGTTGGGAACGTATCCAGGCAAGCCCCCAGTTGCTCAGGCTTACAACCACCCAAAGGACTAGTGGTACGCCGTCATTTTACAACCAGGGTCCTGCCCTAAAGACTCCTGGGATTTTGGCATAATGCACACTTATTGTGCTCCTGAGAGGGTACCCCTCGTACCAATCAGCCTCCGGATTACCCTGTACCTCTGCCTGCAACACAAATGTATACATTAATATGTTTCATTTTTTAGCCAGCCCTACCGCCGGCACGCAGGGTAAGCGGATGGGAGGGTGACAGCGTGTCCAGCGAGGGACAAAGAGGGTAGCCAGTCGGTGGGGGCATGTATAAGTACCTGGCCTCAACCCACTGCACACCGGAAATGATGCCAGAGGTGCCGGATGTAGGAGGGACTCCCAGAGTATGGGGCCCCTGCAACAGGGCACAGCGTTGCCTAATGCGGCACTAAGGGGGCTGCCATCTTACAGGGCCCACTGCGTGCACTGCGGGCAGCAGCACAGCCTCAGCACCAGCAGGGAAGGCACAGCACCCGTGCAAGCCTCCTTCACACACACAGGTAACCCCCCTCAGACTCAAAAGAACTAGGGCGACAACAAACTCCCCTCGCAAACAGCACAGGCACAGCCTCGGCAGCAGCAGGAAGAGAGCACAGCACAGCACCATTGTAAGCCTCCTTCACACAGCCAATCACCGCTCACAGACAGCACAGGGAAGAGTACACAGCAGTAATGTAAGCCTTGTTCACACACAAGAAATCCCCCCTCACACTTACAAGGAGAGTGACAACAAATTCCCTTTGCAGACAGCACAGGCAAAGCCTTGGCAGCAGAAGGAAGAGAGCACACCACAGCACCGCAGCAGTGTAAGCCTCCTTCACACACACAGGCAATCCCCCTCACAGACAGCACAGACACAGCCTCAGCAGCAGCAGCAGCAAAGACACAGCACCAGTGTAAGCCTCCTTCACACACAGGCAATCCCCCTCACAGACAGCACAGACACAGCCTCAGCAGCAGCAGCAGCAAAGACACAGCACCAGTGTAAGCCTCCTTCACACACAGGCAATCCCCCTCACCTACAGCACAGGCACAGCCTCAGCAGCAGCAGCAGCAAAGACACAGCACCAGTGTAAGCCTCCTTCACACACACAGGCAATCCCCCTCACAGACAGCACAGGTGCAGCCTCAGCAGCAGCAGCAAAGGCACAGCACAGCCCCAGTGTAAGCCTCCTTCACACACACAGGCAATCGCCCCTCACAGACAGCACAGGTGCAGCCTCAGCAGCAGCAGCAAAGGCACAGCACAGCCCCAGTGTAAGCCTCCTTCACACACACAGGCAATCGCCCCTCACAGACAGCACGGGCACAGCCTCGGCAACAGCAGAGAAAGCACAGCACAGCACAGCACCAGTTCAAGCCTCCTTCACACACACAGGTAACCCCCCTTAGACGCAGAAGAACGAGTGCGACAACCAACTCCCCTGGCAGACAGCACAGGCACAGCCTCAGCAGCAGCAGCAGCAAAGACACAGCACCAGTGTAAGCCTCCTTCACACACACAGGCAATCCCCCTCACAGACAGCACGGGCACAGCCTTGGCAACAGCAGAGAAGGCACAGCACAGCACCAGTTCAAGCCTCCTTCACACACACAGGTAACCCCCCTTAGACGCAGAAGAACGAGTGCGACAACCAACTCCCCTGGCAGACAGCACAGGCACAGCTTTGGCAGCAGCAGGAAGAGAATACATACCACAGCACAGCACCAATGTAAGCCTCCATCACAAGCAGAAGAGGCACTCTCCCTTCACACTCAGAACAACGAGGGTGACAGCAAGTCCCCTCACGTACAGTCAGGCATCGTGCCGATATCGGCAACCCCCACTTCGCAATAATAGTTGTGCGGTGGAAAATAAACAGTCCACACAAGTTTTGTTGAGAAAACAGTTTGCTGCAGGTTTATTACATACAAGGAGTATGCCAAATTGGTGGGTTAACCTACGGGCGATCCAAGGGAAGGCAGCGGTGACTAAGCTAAGCTGCCCTGCCCGCCTGATGAGCCAAACTGCACCGTGGCCAACCCAATCGGTGCTACCATTTATGTGGGGGTTATCCCCCTTACATATCACGGACCACTAGTACACAACTTTTACTCAGCCTTTTTAGTTGGGGGGACATATACAGGCAAGCCCCCAGTTGCTCAGGCTTACAACCACCCAAAGGAATAGCGATACACCGTCAATTTACAACCAGGGTCCTGCGCTAAAGACTCCTGGGATTTTGGCATAATGCACCCTTATTGCGCTCCTGAGAGGGTACCCCTCGTACCAATCAGCCTCCGGATTACTCTGTACCTCTGCCTGCAACACAAATGCATACATTAATATGTTCAATTCTTTAGCCAGCCCTACCGCCGGCACGCAGGGTAAGCGGATGGGAGGGTGACAGCGTGTCCAGCGGGGGACAAAGAGGGTACCCAGTGGGTGGGGGCAGGTATAAGTACCTAGCCCCAGCCCACTGCACACCGGAGTAGGGGGCCCCTGCAACAGGGCGCGGGCATTGCCTCTATGCGGCGCTAAGGGGCCGCCGTCCTACAGGGGCCACTGCGTGCACTGCGGCCAGCAGCACAGCCTCGGAACCAGCAGGGAAGGCACAGCACAGCACCAGTTGAAGCCTCCTCACACACAGGCAATCCCCCCTCACAGACAACACAGGTAGAGCCTCGGCAGCAGCAGTTGAAATACGGTGGATGGGATATCCATCACAGCTTATAACCTATGGCACTTGTAATACGGCGGAAGGGATATCCGTCACAGCACATATATCCTATGGCACTTGTAATACAGCAGACGGGATATCCGTCACAGCACATATATCCTATGGCACTTGTAATACGGCGGACGGGATATCCGTCACAGCACATATATTCTATGGCACTTGTAATGCGGCGGACGGGATATCCGTCACAGCACATCTACCCTATAGCACTTGTAATGTGGCGGACGGGATATTCGTCGCAGCACATCTACCCTATGGAACTTGTAATACGGTGGACGGGATATCCATCACAGCTTATAACCTATGGCACTTGTAATACGACGGAAGGGATATCAGTCACAGCACATATATCCTATGGCACTTGTAATACGGCAGACAGGATATCGGTCACAGCACATCTTTCTTATGGCACTTGTAATACGGAAGACGGGATATCCGTCACAGCACATATATTCTATGGCACTTGTAATACGGAAGACGGGATATCCGTCACAGCACATATATCCTATGGCACTTGTAATACGGCGGACGGGATATCCGTCACAGCACATATATCCTATGGCATTTGTAATACGGCAGCGGGATATCCGTCACAGCACATATATCCTATGGCACTTATAATACGGCAGACTGGATATCCGTCACAGCACATATACCCTATGGCACTTGTAATACTGCGGACTGGATATCCTTCACAGCACATCTACCCTATGGCACTTGTAATACTGCGGATGGGATATCCGTCACAGCACATATCTCCTATGGCACTTGTAATACAGAGGACGGGATATCCGTCACAGCACATCTACCCTATGGCACTTGTCATACGGCGGAAGGGATATCCGTCACAGCACATCTACCCTATGGCACTTGTAATATGGCGGACGGAATATCCGTCACAGCACATCTACCCTATGGCACTTGTAATATGGCGGACGGAATATCCGTCACAGCACATATATCGTATG